>NC_045787.1:144282834-145482834 GCF_009873245.2 Balaenoptera musculus | reverse complement strand
GTGTTTTCATTATTTATTTTAGACATTTTAGTAGGTATATAGTGATATCTTATTGTGGTTTGGATTTGCATTTTTTTGATATCTAATTATGTTGAACATCTTCTCATGTGCTTTTTTGCCATCTGTATCTCCTCCTCAGTGAAACGTCTGTTCACATCTTCTGCTCATTTTCTAATTGGATTGGTTTTTTTACAGTTAAGCGTTGAGAGTTCTTTGTATATTTCAGATACTAGATGGATGTATGGTTTGTAAATATTTTCTCGCAGTCTGTAGCTTGTCTCTTCATCTGCTTCACATGGACTTTTGCAGAGGAAAAGGTTTTAATTTTGTTGATGTTCAACTTACCAATTTTTTTCTTTTGTGAATCATGGGTTTTGGTGTCAAATCTAAGAACTCTTCACTAGCCCTAGAAGCAGAAGATTTTCTCCTATTTTTCTTTTTTTTTTCCTTTTTAAATTAATTAATTAATTAATTAATTTTTGGCTGTGTTGGGTCTTCGTTTCTGTGCAAGGGCTTTCTCTAGTTGTGGCAAGCGGGGGCCACTCTTCATCGCGGTGCGCGGGCCTCTCACTATCGCGGCCTCTCTTGTTGCGGAGCACAGGCTCCAGACGCGCAGGCTCAGTAGCTGTGGCTCATGGGCCTAGCTGCTCCGCGGCATGTGGGATCTTCCCAGACCAGGGCTCGAACCCGTGTCCCCTGCATTGGCAGGCAGATTCTCAACCACTGCGCCACCAGGGAAGCCCAATTTTCTCCTATTTTTAAAAAGTTTTATAGTTTTATGCTTCACCTTCTAGTCCATGATATGTTTGGAGTTAATTTTTGTATAAGGTGTCAAGTTTGGATCAAGGTTCATTTTTTTGCCTGTGGGTGTCCATTTGCTACAGCACCATTTGTTGAAAATTGTTTCATTTCTCCTTTGAATTTCTTTTGCATCTTTGTCAAAAATAAGCTGAACGTATTTGAGTGGGTCTATTTCTGGTTCTCTACTCTGTTTCATTGATCTATGTACTGATCCCCACACCAACACCAACTGTCCTGATTATAACTATACAGTAAGCCTTAATATTGAGTAGAGTGATTTCTCCCACTTTGTTCTTTGTCAAGATTATTTTCAGCACTTCTAAGGCCTAAGCCTTTCCATATAAACTTTAGAATAAGATGTCTATGTCTACAAAAACAAAACAAAACAAAACCTTGCTAGCTGGAATTTTGACAGGAATTGCATTAAACCTACAGATCTCTTGGGGGAGAACTGTCATCTTTACTATGTTGTATCTTCCGATCCATGAACATGGTATGCCTTACCATTGATTTAGGTTTTCTCTGATCAGCATTTTGTAGTTTTCAGCATACAGATCCTATACGTGTTTTAAGTGTATATTTAAATGTTTCATTTACTTTGCACTCCCCTCATATTTTAAAAGACTCCATCTACCAAAGAAATTTCATGTGTTAAGAAATCATTAATTTTCAACATTTTGGTGATCTAAGTTTCCCAAAGTGACACATACAAAGTTTCTGATTAGCACCCAGATAACTTTTATTCATTGAGCAGCTACTGTATGCTAGACATTTCACTACTTTGTTTATTACATCTTCTCCAGGCTATAATTCTGTAGATAATTGGGGATTAAGTCTGTTTTACTAACCATTGTATCTCTAAATCCCATTATGCAGCCTGTTACATACTAAATGTTCAGTAAAAATATTTGTTGAATGGATGAATAATGAGCAACTTTAAAATGTGGGTTCTGAGAGGCCCTGAGCTATGTCTGGTGAATACATTTTTGTATTCATAGTACTTGGATCAGAAAATATTTGTTGAATGAGGAAAGCAGGTGGTATGATTTTAATTTTACCAATGAAGAAGCTGAGGCCCAGAGTAGCTGAGGAAGGATATTAGCCATAGTAGCTGTCACGTGCTGAGTTATCGACTCTGTTCCAGACCCCTGTTAAGTGCGTTCCATACATTATCTCACCTAATCCTCATAACTGCCCTGCAAGATCGGGGCTGTCTATCTGTCTGGACGTTACTCTCCTTATTCAAGATCATCCACTCTGCTAGGGGTCTGAGTGCAGGTCTATTTAACTCTAAAGCCTTTTAGTTTACCCCAAGGGGTTAATGTAATTTCAGCCAAAAGCAAAGAAAATTGCCATTCTCATTGTCCTTTGTTGCTTTATTGTGGGTGAGTAGATGTGGGAGTCCCATTAAGCTTTTTGAAATATCAAAAGTAGCCATATTCCCTCTTTCCACTTCAACTTCATGACAACCCCAGTTTGGCACCCAGGAGTGTCAAACAATCTCTGTCTCTTCTTCTTCCCCTTTCTCCTGCATATCCTTATTATTATTATCATCCACAGCTAAGATACCTCAAGAAGTTGCTGAGCATAGGGCTCTGTGCAAAGTGCTTTATATGTATTGATTCACTGAATTATTATTTCAACTCTGGATGGCAAATGATATTATTATCCCCATTTTACAGATGAGGAGACTGAGGCTCACAGTGGTTAAGTCACTTTCCTAAAGTTACACAGAGAAGCAGGGCCGAGATCTGAACTCCGTGGGTCTGATTCCAGCACCCAGGGTCTTGACTGCCATGAGATACTGCCCCTTCCATGGGAAAACTCAAGACCAGAAAAAGAAAGGGATCTGCCCAAGCCATTCAGAAAAAAGAGACCAGATCTCAAGTCTCTTGCTCCCACCCGGGGACTCTTCACAAGGCCATCTGTGTCATCTCCATGGTCTTGCACATGGGCAGCTACTGGCTTCTTGGGGTTTACCTCCAGGAAACGTTTCAAATGTGAAATGCAGATACTCCAGGACTGCCCATTAAACTAATTGTGGCATATCGAAAGTAATGAATTACAGCCATGGAAAGAGAAGACAACCGGAAACATTTTCCTAGAAACCCAATGAATTCTTCCAGGAAACTGCTCTGAAGAGCACTGATGAGTTGGGAAGCTTCTGTGATTAGTTCTGAGGGCCAGTTCCTGGGGCAGGAAACTGAGGGAAGCCAAGCATCCCTGCCCGGCCCTCAGAGCGCCTGCCCAGAAGCCGGTGTGGGCTGCGGGCTGGGGCAGGGTAGGTGCTAGGAGCTGGGGCTCTGGGCGGGGTGCCTCCCAACCTCCCCCGCCAGCCAGCACTCCACTACCCAGTACAGGAAGAGGGAGGGGATGGGAAAGGAGGGAGGGACCGCGGACTAGGGAATTAGGCTTCCTGAGTGAACGTGGGAGTGAATGGGGGAGTGGGGGAATGAATGGAAAATGTGTGGGTGAAAAAAAGAGTTCCAGGCAAATCACTAATGGAAAAATTATACCGTTTGCAGGGAGCAGTCTGCCCATACCTACCAGGCGGAGACCAAGCAGTGCTCCGTGCTTGAGTTCTGTCTCCCAAACACATCTGGGTTCGAATCCTTGTGTCACGGTGTTTCTGAGTCTCAGTTATCTGAAAAATGAGACCAGTAATAACGTATGCCTTGTGGGGATACTGGGAGGGCCAACTGGGATGATCTAACTGAATAGGGTCTGGTTCAAAGTAGGAACCCAGTTAATCCCCCTCCCTCTCCCCTTCCCTCTCTCCCTCCCTCTCTCTCTCCTTTCCCCCCTCCTTTTTCTTCCTTGCTTTTCCGGTCTTTATAGACTGGCTGCTCCAGTGCCAACTCAATGCAAAAGTCTCGCCCAGTAAATTTAAGAAGGCAAAGACTTTCTATGAAAAATCTATCCAGAAAACTGATACACGTGGTCTAATAGGCAAGCCTGGATAAGAGTGGGTGGGGCCTAATGGGGTATGGAGAAAGGAGACTGGGATGGCTCCATTATGGAGGCAGTTTTGGCTAGCTGGAGGGGAGAAGAAAGGGAATCTGGGAGACTGAGCATCATGGGCAAAGACCTCCCAACCTGGGTCTTACACTGGAACCCAGTCCTAACCTGGGTCTGACTTGCATGTGTAACAAGGATTACAAACTCAAATGCATAGAGGTACTGAACAATTAATAAAATGAGAGGAGTGGGCTGGGTGTACAACGAAAAGGCCTGGTGGGGACTGTGGCAAATTATAACATGCATGTCTGGAAGGGCCAGCCAATTGTTGCCATGAGAATGTAAGATCCGGTGTCATAAGATCTTCTGACTTTTTTCAAGAGAAGCTAGAAATTCAGTCTTTTATGTGAAATCTCCTGACTCGTAAATGTTGGTGACAAATTCAACTTTAGGAAAAGAACCAAAAAAGCACTGTATGGGTGAAATGCAAGCCACTGGTTTAAGAACTCTGATTTATTGTGTGTCTGCTGTGGGATAGGCGCTGTGCTGGGCTCCAACATGGCTTGTCCCTAATTTTCATAACAGCCTGGCCGTGTGGGGCTTCTTACCGATGATGGCAGGCAACAGAAGTCCTTAGCGTTCGCTAAATTTAGAAAAGTTAAGTTTTGGAGGGAGGTCCAAAGGGAGCTCCTGGAAAAATAGATGGAGAGGCTGGAGATCCAGAGAGAGGAACCACAGGCCAGGGCGTGTCACAGGAACATTCTGAACCCAGAATTGTATGAGGGCAAATGTTGGATCCCAAAGACATGAAAGAATTCCAAATTCTCTTGGTGTCTGCATTAGCTATCTATGTCTTCTATAACAAATTGCTACAAACTAAGTGACTTAAAACAACAGAAGTTAACTTTTGCACCGTTCTGGAGACCAGAAGTCCAAAGTCAGTATCTCTGGGCTGAAACCAGGGCATCAGGCTGACTGCATGCCCTCTGGAGGCTCTAGAGGAGAATCCCTTCCTTGTCTCTTCCAACTTCTGGTGGCCACCAGCATTCTTTGGCTTGTGGCCTCATCACTCCAGTCTCTGCCTCCATGGTCACATTGCTTCCTCTTCTGCGTGTGTGAAATCTTCCTCTCATAAGGATACATGGATTGCATTGGGGCCCACCCAGATAATTGAGGTTCAAAATCCTGAATTTAATGACACTTGTAAAGTCCCTTTCTGCAATATAAAGTAACAGTCACAGATTCCAGGAATTAGGGCATAGATATCTTTGGGGGACTTTTTCCAGCCCACCACAGTGTCTGGGACATTCCCTGAAGATTCAAAGCTCTGGACTGGGGCAACGGCTAGACTGGGCCTTGTCACAGGCCTGGCCCCTGGCCACCCCCCAGGTAGGGAGGAGAATCTGGGCTTCTGTTGCTTCTACAGAGTGGGAGACAGGGCTGTGTCTGGCCCCCACCCCTCTTAAGCTTCACATCTGGGGGACTACTTCGAGAAAAAGAGGGATTTGGGATGCAGATCAAACCATTGCTTGCTGCCCCCATCTCCCATCTGCTCCAAGATGGAGACCCAGCTCAGATCGACTGGGGCGTGTCTGAGTTACCAGCACCCTGAGGACACGGACCATCTCCCTGTCATCCTCTGTGGCATCCCCAGAACTTAGCACAATGCCTGGCACTTAGTAGGAGCTCAGTATTTATTAACAGCTTGCTACCTCCAAAGTCTGTGTCTCTTCCTGCCCCTGTTACTGCAGCAAGTGGCACCTGGGATGCCAGACGAATGAGGGGACAAATGTATACATTTGCACACAGCTTTGGCATAGGCTTGCCTGCTGGGGACGCGGGCCACACCAAAAATACCCTTCTGCATACCCCATTAACCAGAGGGCTAGAAGAACTGTGAACAGTGGACCAAAAATGAAAAAAAAAGCGGGATTAATTTATGAGGCGTTCTGCTGCCTGGACGGCTCATTGCATACCCGTTTTGGCAACATAGCCCTGTAATGTGCTTCTAGACTTACTGTACTTTGACATCCAGGGGTTCTTTTGTAATATGCCAAATATTCCGCTGTTATTGTTCTAGGCACCTCCTGTTGGTCATTGGGCTAATTTATTTCAGTCGGAATTTTAGGACCAGACACAACTCTTATTACTCACTGCTTCGAAGGGGGAATAAAAGAGCAATTGATATTTGGAAAAATGAAAAATATGTCCAGAAGACTTTGGGCCCTGAGGCCAAGAAGTAAAAAAAGGGGGAAAGCTGGAGGGAAAACTAAGGCGGGCTCACCTCGTAATGCACTCTGTCGTGGCCTGTCTCGGAGACGTGCAGTCTAGATAATGTCTGCAGACAAATGGATCAAGGACAGGGCTCTGAGAATTCCTCAGACACCTGGGTCCTTATGCACATGACTTCGGCTGCCACCTGCAGGAGCAGGGCTGGGAAGGATCATAGTGTGGAGGGCACACCTCAGTTAGTTTTGTGTTAAATAGGGACTTGGGTGTAAGGGTGAGGGAGAAATCCCAGGGTGGTTGTGGAATTCCCAAGGCCATGTGCTCCCGAGTCCATGCAAAATTGACCTAGGAATAGAATTCTGAGATGTGATAGCCCAGCCACTCAACTGATGCTGGATGTGAGATGGGCCCTGCTGACGGGTGTAGAGACGATCAAGAGGCTTCCCCCCGAACTCCCGTAAGTGGTCTTGTTGGGGCCGGAAGGGTGAATATCTCCTTTGCCATGGGAGATGCCAGTGTGTGTCAGTGTAAAATCTGTGACTTTGCTCTTCCTGGAAGTCCTGGTTGAACCTGGGTTTTCGGCAGACAGAGGGGCTTCTGCAGATGCAGGAAAGAGGCGGATGAGTTTGGCTCTGCTCTGGCCAAAAAAAGCTGCATAGAATGATGACATAGGTCCTGAGAACAGATGTCACCCTTGTCATTCATTCACTGGGAGACCTTGGGCTGCACACTCTACCTTGTAGGCCTCAGTGTCTTCTTGATCCCTGGTGATAATAATAATTGCTCCCTTTTGTTGCACATCTACTGTCAGTTGTTGAATTAAGCGCTTTGCATCTGTTCTCACGGATCCTCGCAGCAGCTCTGTAGAAACATACTATCTCTGTTTTACAGATTGGTAAACTGAGGTTGAGGGAGATCAAGGACCTCACCCAAGATCATACAAATAGGATATGAATTAAGGCCTATTCATCTCCAGAGCCCGAGTTCTTAACATCTACTGTCTTACAGGAAGATTTGGGTCTTAAAGAGAAGCACGTATAGCAAAAAGCATACGTTGTCCAGTAAGAAGAATCACAGTATCTTGAAAAGTCCAATGCAGTCTCCTTTCCTTGTGGCAATGGGAAAGACCACTGTGTCTTCATTTGAGCATAAGTTGAAATTGTTACAGGAACATATGGGACTAAAAGATCCTTTTAAACAATAGAGTTACCCTCAGAGGGGCAGTCCCTGGGGCTGAGTTGGGAGGGCAGCACTGTTTGGATACGTCCTGGATGTTTCTTCCCTTCTCTGACTGTGCATATTTGAATTTGAGTAAGGTCGATGGCCAAGGGCCCATGGATGCAAAGACCCTGTACAGATGCTGCAAATACATGGCACTCCTGGCATGCAGTGTCTGTCAAATGAACGTGGCCGAGGGTGAGTGTCTGGGGTTGGCAACCGGCCCCCTGAACCCCGCCTTGGCTGGAAATGGCTTCAAGATGAGACCAAAACATCCGTGTCTGGGACATTTGTGGGCTGAGAGTGCTGCCCCAGTACGGACTGCCCTCGCTCCCTGACCCCACTGTCCCGGCGTCCCCTCCCCAGGGGGGGTCCTGAGGAGAGCTGTGCCGGCTCCTGGGAGACCTGCCCCAGACCCGCGGGTTGGGAGCCACAAGCCAAGTTAATAAAAACAGAGCGAGCTTGTAGACACGGACCTGCAGACCAGGAGCCAGTTTCTTTTTGTTTTAAGCTGTTTTGGGTTTTTGGCAATTGGGAATAGAGGGATCATTGACACAACAGCTGCATGTCAGGTTGTGCTTTTATAAGGAACACCATGAAACTCTTTTCTGTGTCCAAGATGCTTCCTGGGCTTCGTGTATGAGCCTTAGAACCCAATTCAAAGGAGCCTATGTTGGGGTTGGGTGGTGGGGCCGGGCAAGGTGAGGACGGTTTGTCATGGGCCTACGTGAGATGAACCCACAAGAAGCATAATGGGTGTGGGGCTCGTGGAATCCAGGACACACTCCATGGAGCAGGTCCTGTGGGCGTGGGTGGAGCAGATGGAAGGTGAGCTGTGGAGCCGAGGAGACCTGGGTTCCCATCTTTCCTCCAGAAGCTTACTTTCTGTGTAACCCTCTTGGGTTCTTTGCTTTTCTGTGCTGCCTCAGTTTCCTCATCTGTAAAATGGGGGTATCGTCTCTTTCACTGGACCATTGTGTCAAAGTAGTGGAAGTGTAGGCTCTCCAAATGGGGTGAGCTAGGGTGAAGAGTGGCAGAGCTGTATATGCCATCTGTCCCTGCTCTTGATAACAATAGCAATGACAACAGCCAAGGTAATTGGGATAACAGTGGCTAATACAACCAAGCTCTTGATTGTGCAGAATCTAACGTGCTTGATCTCACTTGATCCTCACTATCACTCTCCGAACAGACTTCATTTTTGTTATTTTGCGGATGAGGAATCAGACACCAAGTCCATAACTACCTAGCCATACCACCTCCCAAGAAGTGTCCACATGGTACATGCAAATAAGCAAATCTAAATTCCACTCCCCATTCAAGACCTGGCATGAGCCCCACCTTCTTGGTGAAGCCCTCAAACCACAGCCATCTCTCCCTACCCATCTGGCCTGCAGACAGATGTTTACATTAAAAAAAACTGTCAATATTAAAAAATTAGAAGCTTGTACATCCAGATTTCTGTCTTTTCTTGAAGGCCACAACGACTCATGTTCCTGAATGATGACACTTCCCTGGTGCTGGCAGCTGCCTTCAGATGGGGCCTGGGTTCTCCTGCTGTTACCAGACATGGTTATGCTACCTGTCTGGCCCTGAAGCATGTGGTTTGGTGATTCTTACTCTCTATTTAGTTGTCTAATTGAGTTATTAGCAAATACTTCCCATACATTTTTTGGTCAACCTCTTCTTGGCACCAGCTCCAAGGGGAAATATCTTCCTCTCCATCTTTAGAATCCCTCCTGTCTGGGCCTTATACCAGCCCCAGGGTTTATGAGCCTGTTTATGTTGCGTTAATGAAAGCAGGTGAAAAACTCTGTTTTCTTTGAAGACCCCACATGGAGGTCTTGGAAGGGGTTCAGTGACCTCAGAGAGGTTTTGTGTCTCCATCACTCTACTGGAATGGTGGGGAGGTGGATTTCAAACCAATGCTTGGTAAGGCCCTGCTGCATGGTGGAAGGAATCACGCAAATGTCATCTCCCTGAGCTTCCACCCTTCCCGAGACTGAGGGTAATGCTCCCCATTTTACACAGGAGGAAAGTCAGACTCAGGAGAAGTGAAGAGGCCCACCTAAGGTCAGACTGGCTTGCTGGTGGAAGAGTCCGGATTCGAACCTAGGTCTGTTGACTCCCACGTCTGACTCTTTCCACACACACCCTGGGCCAACTCTTCATGCCAGGCCCTTCTCTGCCAAAGAGAAGACCTTTGTGATGTTTTATGTCCTTGAAGGAAAACCAGAAGAATTCCCTACAACTCACTGCTGGCATTTCAAGTATTGGTTTATGGGTTTTTTGGTGAGAATACATCCAGGGGCCTATCACCCTTAGTGAAATAGATACTTTTCCAATCAAAAGAGTCAAACCAGAACTTGGCTTCTTAGAAAACCACTTGTCTGGAATGCTTGCCAGAGACCAGATGGTCCCACAGTTCAGATTTTAAAAACCGTCTCAAATGTATGGAGAGACCTTTAGGGTGGAGGGTGGGAAAGCACATACCTTGCTACGGAAATATATAGACCTTCAAGTCCTCAGGACTCCTCAGCTGGCCAGAGTCAAGTCAGCCTTTTTTGTGGCATTTTCAGGAGTCTCACTGCTTCGCTGAACCAGAAACGAGCTTTTATTTTATGGGACTTTTCTTTCATGAAACAGAAACAGCAATTAAAGAGAAAAACCTTCTATAAACAAGTGTCTATAGTTCTCGTTTGCTTAACTTTTTCCAACCTTATGAAAAATTGGAACTGAAATCGCCTTCTGAAAGAAGGTTCGGGAAGTATTTTCTTTCAGGTTCATTCAAAATAGTCACACCCCCTTCTCCACCCCTTCCCGAATTCTGATGTTTCCAATGGTCTCCACCATATCCTGGAGACTAATCGTGTGGTGTGTTTTCATTATCTCTTGCCACAATTATAGGGACATGCAAATGACTTTGAGTAGACCCTCATCCCAAATCTGGATGGAATCTGAGACCCCAAACGATCTGAGCATTTGGACTGAAGAGGCTGCTTAATTCCATCCAAGCACCAGTTGTGGGCTGGTTAGGGACTGGTTAATTCATTCCAAACGGTCAACCGAGGATGGTAAGCAGACATAACCTGTGGTTCAGAAAGGTTTCCCTTAACCCTTCCTGAGTTTTGATCTGAGGTTTATACAAACAGAAATTATGTGTGGGGTGGAGTGCAGCCAGGAAGTCTCTGAGAAAACTCCATCTTACACATTTTCTTTGAGACGGCCAGACATAAATCTTTGAGGATATCCGTCTTCCTAACAGAGTGGCTGCATTTTATGGTTACTACACCCTGGTTAGATTTTAATGGATAAAATACTTTTTTGAGTCCAAGGAAAGAGCTAGTATTCCCTGAATAGCTAATACAGCCTTTCAAGCAGAAAGGAACAACCATTTTTAAAAAGTCAGAGACTACACTACCAAAGGGAGAAGGGATTTGTGTGTGTGTGTGTGTGTGTGTGTGTGTGTGTATGTTTGGATGAATAAAACTTTTTCAGATAAATTCCCCCTTCTTTTCAGGATAAGCAAGTTATTTTTTCTGTCTCTGAAATAATAGATCAAGCTGGGAGAGGTTGGCTGTATCCAAGGTAAAGTAAGGTAAATATATATTTGTCAACCCAAACTACCCTTCTCTGTGCCCTTTTGAAAAATCATTAATAATAACAAAATGACAAAATTTTAATCCATCATTCATGTCTGATCCACAATACTCAGTCTGCTTTTATAATCCCTCCATTGCCTACAGACATCTTCCCAAGTATCCACTAGTGCCAGACACTGCCCTCGGTTCTGTTGAAGTCCATTCAAGGACCAGCAGGGAAACTAAGTTTATTAAACTGGCCAAGCAAGGAAGAGCATCGCTCTGACAGCGAATCATAGTGTCTCAGACAGGGAACATTGGAAAAGTATACTTATGGGGGCTTGGAGGATGGAGATTTGAGGTGCTCTGTTGGGCCCTGGGGACACAGGGACAAATGATCCAATTGGACTTTAAGGAGCTCCAAGTCTGCTGAGGAAGGCAGCCTGTAGGCAGACCATCACACGATAGTATAAGGAATGTGGAAGAGCGCCTCAGCCTGAGATCTATGGAGAGAGACTCCAAAGAAGGCTTCTAGAGGAGTTAAATCTTAAAGGAACCCACTAGCAGAGAAGGGAGCAGGGAGAGTGGTACTGGTAGGGGGACCACGTGTGCAACATCAGGCAGACCTAACGGGAAGAGCATGGTGCATCTGAGTAACTGGCTACAGGAGGGCAGTGGTGGAAACTAGCAGAGATCAGCTCATGATGGATCCTGGATGTCGGGTTAGGCAGCTCAAGTTGTATGCAAGAAGGCTATGAGGATGGCTTTTGTACCATATGAGAGAGAAGCAGTAAATATAGCTGGAATTCAAGGTTCAGAGGGGAGAGAGCTCCAGGTGCACTGCGCTAATCAGGGAGAGCTTCTAGAGAAATTGAGGTGCGTGGATTTGAAGAGAGAAAAGGAAGACAGTTTATGTCATTAGCATTGTTAAAATCCAGAGGACAGAAAGCATGGGGATTCTGAATGGGGAATGTTGTGAGAATAAATGAGATGCTCACCTGTGCTGGTGAAACACACTGAAGACATGGCTGTCCATCCCTTCAGCTTATATTAATTGAGCACCTACTATTTGCCAGGCACTGTGCTGGTGCTGGGGATGCAACAGTGCTCAAAGACAGATGAGGTCTCCACTCTCGAGAAATTCACTTATTCATCCAGTCTTTGATCAATCTGTCATCCATTCAACCAACAAGAGTAAACATTCATTGAGTGCCTACTCTACACCGGATATTAATACTTTCTTTTTTAATCTATAGGTTCCCCCGTACTCTTTTTTCCCCCTGTAATGTATGTGTTCAAGAACCTAGATCAGCTGACCTGAGTACTCCCCAACACTAGGGATTTTGCTGTCTGCGTTCTCTCGGTGCAGTTTAACATATTTCTTTGTTCCCTATATTTCCTGCAAATTGGCAGCTGGTGGAGGCTTGATCAGACTCAGGCTTAATCCCTTTGGCAGGAGTGCAGGTGGTGGTGTATACTTTTCATCAGGAACTATAATATCTGGTTTTGCTTTTTTGTGATTTTGGCAGTCATTGTTGCTCAGTGCTACATCCATTAATTCACTGGGGGTTGCAAAAATAGTGATAACCTAGTACTATCATTTTGTTTTTACATATTTCCTGCAACAGTTTTTAAGGAGATGCTTCCCCAATCTACCGTTGGGTTACTGATCGGTAGGTGTATATAGGAAAGACAGGTTAACACTTGATTGCTTCCCTTATTTATCTAGTTTTCAAGACAATAAATTGGATCCCTATCATCCACCAAAAGCAACCAATTAGTTTTTTGGGTTTTTGCTTTGTTTTGTTTTGTCAGTTTCTGGTGTACAGCAAAGTGATTCAGTTTTATATATATATAGTTCATATTCTTTTCCATCATATTTGATTACAGGACACTGAATACAGTTCCCTGTGCTATACAGTAGAACCTTGTTGTTTACCTTTTTTATATATAGTAGTTTGTATCTGCTAATCCCAAACTTCTAATTTATCCCTCCCCCACCCCCTTTCCCCTTTGGTAACCATAGTTTGTTTTTGATATCTGTGAGTCTATTTCTGTTTTGTAAATTAGTTCATTTGTGTCATATTTTAGATTCCACATATAAGTGATATCATATGGTATTTGTCTTTCTCTTTCTGACTTACTTCACTTAGTATTATAATCTCTAAACCAATTAGTTTTTTAAACATATAATGACAAACTCATGGATTTAACATATTTGATGGATTTCAGTACATTGCCACTTTCAGCCTTGCTGGAGCTCAAATTGTCCTGTCTTTGGCAAGTGGGAGTCTCTTCACATTGGCTTCTGGTTCCTTTTGATACAACTTTGGCAGCCTTTGATAGCTTGAAGCTATCTGGCCTGTCAAGATGTTCCAGGCTTGTTTGGTGTATGTCCAGTTCCAGATATGAAATCAGCCGTTTCTCCAAGGAGCCTTAGTTTCTACTAATAGGACATAGTACTTACAGATCACAATCTGAGTGCTAAGGCTGTTCATTGCCACTGGACTGGTCACTGTTTCTGGGCCTCTTTCAGTAGAATGCATGTGTATGCACACACATGCATGAATATCTTGTGAGCTTATACTGATGTTTCTAATTCAAATTCAGGACTTCAGAGATTTTAGTTAATCTCTTCTATGTTATATTTGTATCTGCTTTCTTCCACACTGAGAATCTTTGTTCTTAAGGACACAGGAGATGGTCAAATTAGAATAGACCATAATTACTCATTGCTTGGTTCCACTTTATACATACAGCAATCTCAAAATAACAACATCAGTGCTACCACCACTGATTAAAATGACTGGAAACAGTTGTTCTCATATGTTAGCTCCATTTTTCCTCATTTAAAACAATGGCTGTACTATATCCACAATGTTAGAACAAAGAACCATTTTCCTACTGTGATCTCTCCCTTTTAACTCTCATTTAGTCTTAGTTCAACACATAATTTATCCCACTAGGTGTTTTTATTGTCTGAAGCTTGTTCTCTGGTAGAGTCTACAATAGGCTTATGGAAATAATATTCCTGGCGTTGATAACACTTTGTACCCTTTATATTCAACAATTAGTTTTGCTGGATATAAAATCCTTGGCTCACTTTTTCTTTCCTGTGTCTTCTGGCATGAAGCACTGGTGTCAAAAAGTCTGATGAAAATCACATTTTCTTTCCATTATGAGTCACAATCTTTTTTTTTTCTCTAGATGCCCAAAGGATTTCTTTTTCTTTTTCTTTAAATTTCAATAATTTCACTAAAATATGACTTGGTATTGGTCAAGTTAGGTCAATAAATTCTCAGGTGCATGGTGTCTTAATTCAATAGGCAGTTTCAAATCTTTTTAGTTTAGGAAATTTTCTCAAATCATAGATTTTAGTATCAGTTTTGTTCTCTTGCTTTGGTTTTCTTTTGGGAATTCTTTTATCCATATTGGATCTTCTTTGCCTATGTTCAGTATTTGTAACTTTCTCTGAAATTATTTTTATTTTTTCTAAATCTTTTTTTTTTAAAACTCTTTTTCATGTTGTATTTCTCTTAAGGCATTATTTGTTGTATTGTCTGCACTTGTGTTTCCTCCAGTTTAGTCTTCATTTATAAAATTATTTTTTTCTTTTATTTCTAACTCTGTGTTGAATTCTGTTATCTGATTACTGAGGTTTTAAAAATTTGATTTATGTTATTCTTAATATCTTTTATTTATTTTGAAATATGTTAGAATTTTAATCTTTTTTTAAAAGGATTTTTCTGGTGTTCTCTTATTATTTGTTGGAATATTTTTCTATTCTTTAATCTTTTTTCTTACAGTAACTTTGTAAGGAATTTGTTTTTGATACTTTTTCTGTTAATCTAATATTCCTGAACTTCTAGAATGAAAGTTGATTTAGGAAACTTTTATAACTTCACAGTTCCCTCTTCTGTTATTTTCATGTTAAGTTAAAAAATATAGCAGCTTGTTTTTTTGAGATTTCCTGGCTCTGTTCCCCTCCCCCACTTTATCTGTACTTTTTCATTCCTTTCTCTATGTTTTCCTTGCTCTGTTTAATTTTGATTCCATACCCAAGAGTTTCTCCTTGTTGTAGGATCCTGTCTTGGAAAGGAGCCCTGTGGGTCCATTTTGAGACTTTGTAGGGACTGAACTACACCAGTCCTCAGGCCTTAATGATAGCACTCATCCCCTATTAGATTCAGCAAAATCTCTATTAGTTTCAGCTGCTGTTTTCAAATTGGCCTGTTGCACTTTCTCATGAACGCCTCTATGCTATTGCGGGGGTTCTTCTGTACTCAGGGCCATCAGATACCTTGTTACTTCCTCCTACTTTCTCCCTCACAGATGTCAATGACATGCCGGTCTTATGGCTGTTGGTGCTTCAGGATTTGTGGGCGTTCGCTTTTACTTACTTTGGGTGTAAGTGCTGTACATGGGTTTTGGATTTTGCTATCTAGTTGCTCTGACTGTTTTTATATGGAGTTTCAAGAAACCCCAAACTGTGCTTCAATCACCACTGCACACCCCTACCCCCATCCTGCCCACCAGAAGCCACATCTACCTCACATGTTAAATGCATTAGCTCACAACAGTCCCACGGGATAGATACCACTTTCCCTCTTTTGCAGAGGAGGCGAGTCTTCAAAGAGGTGGGTGACTTATTCCTAAGTGGCAGAGTTGGGATCTGAATCCATGGAACACTATAATTTTCTATCATGAGATAATTTCTTTGACTGTTGTTCATATTCTAAACCATCCAGTAAATATGTAAATGCCTGTTTTGTTTTGGACCCTGTAGAGTAAGCTGTGGACACAGAATAGGAATAATAGTTATAGTGAACATACATGTGGAGTAGATATATTTCAGGCTTTGTACTGAGCCCTTCACACACGTGATCTCACTAAATCCTCACTACCACCAGTGTTATGGATGATTACAGAGGAACAAACTGAGATTGGAAGAGGTTAATTAATGTAAATCAGATCATGTCACACTAGTTTGCTTAATACCCTCCGATGGCCCCTAACATACTAAGAATAAGATTTAAAATCTTTGTCCTGACTTATAGAAAACTTACTTGATCTGGCTCTGTTTCCCTCTCTGACCCTATCTTGGACCATTCTCTTTTCCATCCACATGCTTCAACCACCCTGACCTTCTTCAGGTGTTTAGACTGTGCCAACACCATTCTCATCCCAGGGCCTTCTCCCAGCTATTTGGCTGCCATGGATGCTCTTCTCCCTGGACATCACAAGGGTGACTCTTTCTTGTGGCTTGAGAGAGACCTTTCCTGACCACCCAGCATAAAGTAGACCCTTCATCATTCTCTGTTGCATCAGCCTATTTTAATTTTCTGCACAGCACTATCTGATTTCTTTTATTTTTTATTTATTTTCTTTTATTTTTTGGCCGTGCCGTGAGGCATGTGGGATCTTAGTTCCCCTACCTGGGATCGAACCCACGCCCCTTTCATTGGAAGCGTGGTCTTAACCACTGGGCGGCCAGGGAAGTCCCACTATCTGATTTCTTTGTTACTTATTTATTTACTTATTGTCTCTCTACACTCATTGAATTATAAACATTATAAGAGCAGAAATTACCTTAGCTTTAGTTCTCCTGAAAGCAGAGCCTGACTCAAGGATTCAGGTGCAGGTGGTTGATTTGGGAGGAAGCAGGAGGGAGGGAGCAGGAAGAGTGGGAGAGAGCAGAAGGAAAATTCAGTAGGAGGGGGCGCTACCAAGGTCACCGCTGTAGATGGTAGGGGCTCAGTTCTCCTAGGACCTCTGACAAGCGTACAGCAATCTCCCAGAATTGTCTACGTGAAGGACAGGAGGCTGCCGGATGTCTCCACTGGCTTTGTTTCCCATGGGTTGAGGGTAGCTCCCAGGAGTGTTAGCCCCACACTCCTGGGCTGCATTTGCATAAGATCCAAATAGGCCCTTCAGATGTCAGAAAATTTCTTGGGACAGGAAGCAGGACGTGATGCAGCGTACCTGTTAGGTGGATGCTGCCAGCATGAGGCCCGTTTGAGCTTGAAGTGTCTGCCGCAGCTGGGGCTGAAATAAGATGGGGAGGACCAGGGGTTCCTGCTGTGGGAACCAGGTTTATACTGCTCTCTGCAGAATCCTCAGCACTTAAAAGAACTCAGTCATCTGTGCTGAATGGATGAATGAGCTCACTCATGAGCAGTGAAGATAGACTACTGGTCTCTAAAGTCTGTGTTTTTAACTTCCAGGCCACACGGTGTATGGTCCTTATCCTTCATAAACTCTCTGATTTGGGCAGAGGGAGGAGAGACCCATAAGACACATAAAAAATAAATAGAAGGGAGACTGACCAATTCTCAGCTGGAAGATGGGGGGAAAGGAGATGAATTCAGACCGAATGGGGAGATAGGAACAAATCTGTGAATCATAGGACCAGCTACCACTTTACCGAGCACCTGCCATTTCTTTGAACAAACCATTGCTTTAATTTTTACAACCCTAGAAGAAAAGCATTTCATTCAGATTCTAACTGAGGCACAGATCGTTAAAGAGGTTCACCCCTGGCCACAACACTAGCAGGGATCTCAGCCCAGGTCTCTCTGGCTATGGTGCTGAGGTGGTTTCCTTGAGATGTGGAGGAGCTTCAAAGAGGGTTGAGTATGACCCTGACCCATCTTCCCATCCTGCTCTGAAATCCGGCTCTCGTAGACCAGTCCCCAAGGTGAGCACGCTAGGTTGGGTCAGACAGGTTTTCTTCCTTCCCGTGCTGGGGATTCCATGATCCTTACTGGATTGCCCATGTTTCCCTGTGGAAGGGGAGGCAAACTGGGACGAGGGCACCATTCGTTACGAGTTCAAGCACAACGGGCAGGAGCCCACACAACTGAGCCCCAGGTTGGTTAGTGAGGCAGGAAGAGAGGAGATTTTTTTCTCCTGCTTGCTCTGCTGCCCTAGCCCACAGCAGCTGGTGTGGATTCAGATAAGCATCTGCACTTTGGGAAGTCAATTCCTACTGGAACCAGCCCCTGCACCGTCTGAGGTCCACCCATCACTAATTTTCACATGAGTTACATTAAAGGGTCTGATGGGAAAGTAAGTCTTGGTTTAAAAATAGAATCATACAACAATAAATCAAGGAGAAAAAGCAAACTGAAAAAAATGCAGAAAACAGATGAAACGAAAAGGGAAAAAGTGAACAGTATAAAAATACCCTCCATGCCAGGCACTTCAAATGTGATTTCCTGCGGCCTGCACTTTGAAAAAGCATGCTGTTCTGCCATGTGCTACATCTGAAGGCCAACAGGGCAGACACAAAGGGTGTTGAGGCTTGGAGGCAAGGGTGACATCTGACCTGCTGGAGCTCCAGACGCGTACACCGAGGACACGTCAGAGGATTTTCCGTTTGGTGGAACCGAGCCCTGTGGGCCTGCTCCACCCGCCCTGTGCCCACCCGGCTCTGACACACTTCCTGTTATGGGCGGTGGGGCACACAGTGGGGCCGCTGGTAGAGGCCAGGGCTCTGGCTTCCCTGTGGGCTGGGGCAGACGACTTCAAAAGCTGCGTCTGGCATGTAGAGAAATGATTTAAAAGTGAACTTGGGTGGTTCCCAACACGACCTACTCCAAGTAAGTAGAAAGAAAACATACATTATCTCAGGTTAAAGAGCGGGATTCTTTTAAGGCACTGCCAACTATTTATGAAATCCTAACTTATTGCTGAGAAAAGCGCCCCGCCCCTCCCGACAATACTAGCAACCGCTGGCAAGGCCGAAAGGACATAAACATGATGGCAGGGTGCCAGTTCCAAATTGGCCAGGATCGCATGACACATTTGTAATTCTAATCAACCAGAATCTCCAATGTATGCCCCAGGAATATACTGTCTGCATCAGAGATGCACTTGTCTGATATTAAATTATGCCAAGGGAAAAGCAAAATAAACATCTTTTCCAACAGGCTGATTTGGGAGGGGTGAGAGGTGGTGGTATATGAGTGGAAAAAATAACATTTCGGTAACATGAGAGAAAAAAAGAACAAATCAAGGCATGACTGATGCAGCCTGTGAAACTGTCCAGTTTAGGTGTCTCTTCGGTGCTGAGGAGGTCGCTGTGCATCGTGGGATGTGGAAGGCTTGCTGGGGTGGAGTGTGGGTGTGGACGGAAAGGAACTCAGAGCCCTATGAGCACCTGACCCAGATGGGCTTGAACCTGAGAAGTGTCCCAAGATGGATGGGGATCATATTTATAAACCACTGAAATATTTCTGGTTTGCCAGGCAAGAAATTGGCCGCAGGCATCCTCTAAACGTGTGTGTGTGTGTGTGTGTGTGTGTGTGTGTGTGCGCATGCGCTCACACACGTGTGTCCTGGCCGTCAGCTTGAGGCCAGCTGCACTTGGTTAGTAATCTCCAGCATGCCCACAAACACGCATGTGACTAAGGGGATAGTATGCTATTAAGAAAATGTGATTTGTTAACACCATGCTGTGGATCCTGGCTACTTCTGCCATCTCTCTGTGCCTTGGGAATGGCGTCCAGGGAGGGGAGCTGCGTGGGCTGCCTGTTGAGTCTGGGCTTTAGAAGACAGGAAAGGGGTGTGGGGAAGAAATGTGCTTAGGACTCTGCCCCCTTCTCACTGCACTGATTCCACCCCAGGGAGGAATAAAGAACCCACATGGCCAGCAGTCGCAATTTCAGGAACTCCCAATTCCAAGTCCTGGTTATGCCTCTGAAGAGAGAAAAAGAAGGGACCAGGCACTGACTGTTGAACCTGAACAATTCTTTTAACCTCTTAGAACCGTACGGTGGGGTATCATTATTTCTGTTCCTTTCTTAAAGACAGAATTCTTCATGAAGCTCAAAACCAAAATGGAGGTATCAGCTGTAAGTGCTAGAAGCACCATCATTATAAGTGTTATTTTTATTGAAGGAAACAAAAATTTCGCACCCTAAACTGTCCTTTGAATTGGCCTTGCCTTGATGTCTGTTATTCTGACATTTATCATTGCCTTGGGTTAGGCATTGAACGTTCATGTTCAGTTGCAAATCCAACCAGAGAAGAGGAAACCTGTTAAGGCAGGTCATGTGTAGCTGCTCATCCAACATGGCTCTAAGGCAGGATTCTTAAATTTTTGGAGTCATAGAACTCTGATGTGCCCTCACAAAATGCACATTCACACAATCACACAAAACGTATTTATAATTCCATGGTGTGAATGGATCCTCCTAAATGGGAATCCAGGGAACTCATAGTAAGATCTTTTTGTTCTAAAAGTTGGGAATATAGACTAGATACGTTTTGAAGACTGTCAGGAAAGGTCAAGGGCAATACGTACAGCATTGGAGGGCAGTTGAATATGCTGAGGCACAGAGAGGTGAAGTGACTGTCTCGAGGTTGCAGAGCCAATGAACACTAGAACCAGGACTAGAATGCAGGGCTACTGGACCCATTGTCTGTGGAGTCAGAAAGCCTGGGTCCAATACACCACTCTGCCATTTACTTCTGTGTGACCTTGGGAGAGTCATTTAACCTCCCTAATATTTAACTTCTTCATCTACACCCAAGGTATAGCCACATACTCAGGATTACTCATCTATCAATGGAGAAACTAATATTTACCTTAAATACTCCATGTGACTTTGACTATTGGTAATGTATGTGAACCATTTCATAAACTAGAAAGTTCCACACAAGTTGATAGCCATGATTGCTATTGCTGCTGAAAGACAGGGAATGTAAATATATGACAACTTTTGTTATGGAAACCCAATAATGTCTTAGTGAAAAATCAGGACCTTTGGGTCTGAAGTGTTCTCTCTAGTTCAAACCTGGATAAAGTAGGAGAGAAAACTGTGATATAAGTTCTGCCATGGGTGCTGTGATGTTAATGGGCTGGAGTGGGCAGTGAAGGGCTCTGAGTGTATTAGTTAAGAATCTTTCTATAGTGCATGATAGAAATCCACCTCAAAATGGTTTAAACAAAAAAGGAGATTTATTGGCTCCTACAATAGTTTCTATTTTTTTAAAACTTTGTTTTAGTCATGTGATCTTGTCTGTTGACATACCTAGTAATTTTTGATTAAATATCAGACATTGTGCTTAAAAAAGTTGTAAGTCTCCGGATGATGTTTTCTTCCTTCAGGGAAGGTTCATTCCCCTTTCGCTCAGTTAGACAGATAGTGTGGGTACTAATCACCTTAACCTAATCAAACTGAGCTGAATTGAGGCTAGGTTGCAGTTTAGGGAAGACTCCATATAACTCTGGTTTCCTCCTGCTCACAGGGCACAGTCCTCCAGGATTTCCAGTTGAGAGACTGCTGTGCTCACTGGGACCCCTCCCCCTGGCTAGGCCTGAATTCCAGTCCTTGGCTTCCCAGCGTCATAAGATTGCTGAAAACTCCACTCTGGTTTCTAAAGTCTTTCTGTTCAGCCTGAGAATTTCACAGATATCTTGAGGGGAAAACTAGTGCCAGGCTCAGATCTCTGTCCCCTCCTTCTCATAGTAATCCTGGCCTCTTTAGTCTCCAAGTTTGTCTCTCCAGACCTGTGAGACTTACAAAAGCTCTGTCAGTTTCTCTGTCCCCTAGTAGGGAGCTCTGCTCAGGAAAAGCCTGCATTCCTGTCTCCTTTCCCTGCACCCTGAATCAACAAGTGCCCCTAAGGAAAAAGTGTCTCCAGAATCCAACTCACCCTTCACAATTCTTACTCTTTGACTCTTGTTCCCTCTAGTTCTGGTTGTTTCAGTGGATTTCCAGTGTCTTTAAGTAGTCTTTAAAAATAGATATTTTCCCCCAACTTTTCCAGTTCTCAGAGGGAGTGTAGATCTGCTGTGGTCTACTTCATCATACCTGGAAGAGGAAGTCTCTGATTTAACTGAAAAGTCTAAGGATAGATCTGGAACTCCAGAAATGGCTGAGTCCAGATGACCAAAGATATGATCCGGCATTTCTTTTTTTCTTTCTTTCAGCTCATTTCACTCTTTACAGACTTTGTTCTCAAAGAGGTTTGCCCCTGATGTTGCAGAGTAGGCCTCTAGCAACTGCAGACTTATATTATGGCTGATTAACTATCCTGGCAGAAAGGGAAAGCTTATTTCTTAATAGACTAATAGCAAAATTCCTAGGGATGGCTCTTATTGGCCTAGTTTGGGTCATGTGTTCACCCTGATCCAATCACTGTGGTGGGAGAATAAAATACAATGATCTTCAGGCCTTGTCATGTGCCCACATGGAGTCTGGATGTGATACACAACTCATTATGCACATGGCTAAACATGGAGGGGTGGGCAGGAGGTTCTCTAGAAAAAAGTGGAGGTGGTCCTCCACACTTCATGCCTGCTCTGTGCCCCACTGAGCCTCCCGGGTCTCTTCATGCTCTCTTCATCTGTTACTCCTCTTCTGTCACCACCCTGTCCGATCTCATGACTGGTTACTTGATTTGTTCCCCCTCCAGAATCTTCAATCCTTTGTACCTCTGCCCCTCCATGCAACCCACCAAGCAAACCCCCAGCTCTGGGACAGTACTACTCTCAACTTTCTCCACTCTAATCCCCAGGTGACTTGAAAGTAGAACTGTACAACTGTGAAGACTGGTACCATCATTGCCATGCCCACTGTAGCTTGTAAATCTTTGTCTTGTTTTTGTTCAGCTCAATCTCCCACACCCTTCACAGATTCATCCATACCTTCACCATCTCCTTCGCAGTGGCCCATTGAGGCTGTTAGGGGAGATGTTTCACAACTTTCCATTTTTTATCCATAAATTTGTTACATCTGCCCTAGAGAGGGCCTTTATAGGTTTTGCCTGCACAGCATACGTGCCCCATTCTTCTGGTGACAGCATCTCAGATTTCCTTTGGGAGAACGCTTGCCATGCTCAGTCTGTCTAGTTTGGATGGGAATAACCCTACCCTTTGAATTTAGACATCCAATAAGTAGCATCGATCTGCCAGGCCCTGGTAATTGGGTTTTGAATAGATATAGATAGGACCAAAGAATGTCCAATGAGAAATCACTTCAGAGTTTTGTTGGAATGATTCAGACTGAGAAGTTTACATTCTGCTGGGTTGACTAAGCTAGGAGGATAAAGGTTGGGAGTTACTCATGGGTATCTTTTCACCATGAGGAGAAGTCCTACATGAGATTGAAGTCAAAATGGCTCTAAGAGATGGAGAAAGGAAGAGAGAGGAAACAAATGTCATCATTGAGCCCCTAGATCCAGCTACTCCTGAAGGTAACACTACCACTGGTCTTTTTAGTTAAGGGAACCAGTAGCTTCCTTTTCTGCTTAAGTCAGTTTAAGCTGGGTTTCTTTTACTACTAACCAAAAATGTCCTGATCAAAATGCTCCCACATCTTCATCTTCCTTATTCCAGTATCAGGGGACAATACATCCGGTTCTTTTTAAGATTAACCCCTTCATCAGTGCTTTAAATTCATTCAACAAATACGTATTGAGAGCCTATCTTGAGTCAGACAGTGTTTTATGCACTGGGGGATAACACTGTAAACAAGTAGATGAGGTCTTTCTCTCAAGAGCTTACTATCTAGGTGGGGAGAAGGGAAAAAATGAAACATCTTTTAAAAATCGTGCTGTAATAAATGTTATGACTGGAGCTAGATGGAGAATGACTGGGGTGGAGGAGGGAGAGTGGGAATACTTTAGTTATCTTTCTGTTTTGATTGCTGGTTTAATGCCACTGTTGTCAGAGGACATATTCTGTATAATTTTACTCCTCTGATATTAGTTGAGACTTTTTTTTTAGTGCTTATTTTGTATTCCATGTGCACTTATATGTATTCTGCAGTCATTGAGTATAGTGTTCAGTATAGGTCAAGTTGGTTAATAGTGTTGTTTAAATCCCTTGTATCCTAATTGACTTTGTCTACTTATTATACCAGTTATTCAGAGAAATGTGTCAAAATCGCCAGCTATACTTGTAGATCTGTCTATTTTTTCTACTTCTTTTTTTCCCTTTTTACTTTTTTCAGTCTACTTTTCTACATATATTCTGAAGCTATATTATTAAGTGCACACAAATTTAGGATTGCTTCGTCTTTCTGTTTAATTGACCCTTTTATTGTCATGAAATGTTCCTCTGTATCTTTAAGTTTTACTTTCGAGTTACAATTACTTTGGCTATATATTCACATATTTGTATAGTTACACAACATTTTTTATTAGTGCTTTCATGATGTATCTTTTCCCATCCATTTACTTTAAATCTATTTTTATTATTTAAAGTATATCTTGGGACTTCCCTGGTGGCGCAGTGGTTAAGAATCTGCCTGCCCCTGTCCTCAAGTCCATTCTCTACATTTACGTCTTTATTCCTGTCCTTTCCCTAGATTCATCAGAACCATTTTTTTTTCTTTTTTTTAGATTCCATATATATGTATTAGCATATGGTATTTGTTTTTCTCTTTCTGGACTTGAGGACACGGGGAGGGGGAAGGGTAAGCTGGGACGAAGTGAGAGTGGCATGGACATATATACACTACCAAATGTAAAATAGATAGCTAGTGGGAAGCAGCTGCATAGCACAGGGAGATCAGCTTGGTGCTTTGTGACCACCTAGAGGGGTGGGATAGGGAGGGTGGGAGGGAGATGCAAGAGGGAGGGGGTATGGGGATATATGTATACACATAGCTGATTCACTTTGTTATACAGCAGAAACTAATACAAAATTGCAAAGCAATTATACTCCAATAAAGATGTTAAAAAAAAAAAGAATCTGCCTGCCAATGCAGGGGACACGGGTTCAACCCCTGGTCTGAAAGATCCCACATGCCACGAAGCAACTAAGCCCGTGCGCCGCAACTACGGAGCCTGCACTCTGGAGCCCGTGAGCCACAACTACTGAGCCCTTGTGCCACAACTATTGAAGCTCACATGCCCTGGAGCCCACACGCCACAACTACTGAGCCCACGTGCTGCACCTACTGAAGCCCACGCGCCACAACTACTGAGCCCACGTGCTGCACCTACTGAAGCCCACGCGCCTAGAGCCTGTGCTCCGCAGTAAGAGAAGCCACCTCAGTGAGAGGCCTGCACACCACAACGAAGAGTAGCCCCTGCTCACCACAACTAGAGAAAACCCGTGCGCAACAACGAAGACCCAAGGCAGCCAAAACTGAATAAATGAATAAATAAATAAATGAACTTTAAAAAAAAGAATGAAATACTGCAAGGAATTAGTAATAAGAAATATGTATTTGGCCTTCGACCACATGCTTGGCACAGAACTCTTAAGACCCTTAGAATTTCCTAAGTCATAAGTACAAGAAAGGTATCTTTTGTTATGTTAATGAGGTGGCTTTTGGAATGCCCCTAGGTCACCTAAGAATGGGCACTGGCCACCAGAGGAACGAACCATGGGGTTGGAACGTTGAGTTGCAACCCTTCACCCCACCTCCCTGAGAGGGGAGACAGGATGGAGATTGAGTTCAATTACCAAGGACAAGTGATTTAATCAATCATGCTTGCATAGTGAAACCTCCATAAAAACCCAGAAGGACAGGGTTTGGAGATCTCCCAGGCTGGTGAACATGTGGAGACGTGGGGTGAGTTGTGGGCATAGGAGAAGGCATAGAATCTCCATGCTTCTTCCCCACACCTTGCCCTGTGCATCTCTTCCATCTGGCTGTTCCTGAGTTTTATCCATTTATGATAAACCAGTAATCCACTAAGTAAGCAATATACTTCTCAGTGAGCTGTTCTAGCAAATTAATAAAACTCCAGGTCATGGGAACCTCCGATCTTTAGCTAGTGAGTCAGAAGCACAGGTAACAACCTGGACTTGCAACTGACATCTGAAGTGTGTGTGTGTGGTGGGGGAGAGAGGCAGTTTTGTAGGACTGAGCCCTTAACCTGTGGGATCTGATGCTATCTCCAGGTTGATACTGTCAGAATCAAGTTGAATTGTACCACATCTAGCTGGGGTCTGAGAATTGTTTGATGGTGTGGGAAACCCTCCCACACGTCAGAAATGGTGACCAGAATCCTAAGGCCCAAAAGATGAGAATGAGGTAGGCATATGATGAGTGGGGCAGAGGAGCTTTTAAGAATGAGTGACTTGCATGTGCCGAGGTCTTGAGGCAGAAAGGTGATGGGCCCATGTCAGGAGCTGAGGGTAGGTCAGTGTGGTGGCTCACAGCGAGAGAAGGAGGAAATGGAGAGACGAGCTTAGAGAAGGAGGCTGGGGCCATCCAACACAGGGCTCATGGCAAGGAGTTTGGATTTTATACAACATGGAGTAAGAAGGTTTTGGACGTTTTAAACAGGAGTGTTGCATGATTGGATTTATATTTCAGGAAGATTGCCACAGCTTCTTGGGAAGCAGGGACAGGAGGGGTGAGGGTGGGAACAGGGGGACCACTGAAGGGTCTGTTGCAGTCACTGAGAGGTGACGGAAGCCTTGCCAAAAGGCTCTTCCCTCCTTTCTTCTCCCATTTTATCCAACACTTTAATTCAGCAGCCATCGCTTCACTTCTCCTCAATATCTTCAACCCCTTTCTTTTCTTTTCTCTTTCTCCCCAGTCTACATACATAATCAAGTCTGCTATATTATAAAACAATCTTTGTTTCATTGTCCCTTTCCAAGTACTGTCTAATCTCCTTCTGCTTCTCGTACAAAATTTTCAAAAGAGGAATCTGCAACTGTGGTCTGGCGCTTTTCGCTTCCCGCTTAGCCCTCTGAGTTCTTGTTTCTGCTCTCTCTCACCCTTCCGCGGTGAAGTATCCAATAAACTTCCTCATGCCCTACAGGATCCACCTCAGATTTCTCTCTCTTCACCTCCTGCAGTGAACAACTTGCTGACTGCTGTCCCCATTGTCAGGCTTGATGCGTGGAACATAGCAGGTGCCAAGTTCATCTTTTCCACAGAACTGACTGACTGCTGATATTCCAGAAATAAGACCAACTATTGACATGCGGATTTATCATGTCCTGGGACCAGAGAATAGCCAGTATACTCATACACTTGTTATCTTCCTTCTTCCAGTATCAGGGAACAGTACATCTCTGTTCCTATTTAAATTAACTCCTCTGTCTGTGCTAGCTATGAATTAATTAGCTCAGTGATTTATTCCACAAGTGTTTTTTGAGGGCCCATCTTGTGTCAAAGACCATTTGTAATTAGTACCATCACTGTAATCTGTCTTATTCAGGATCTAGCACTGTGCCTTGTACATAGTAAGCACGTAATAATTGTTTATAGACTTGAACTGGTTTGCTCTAGAATGTGCTAGTTCCATTTCCCATGTTCTAGCCCTTTATAAAATTAAAGCCAGGCATATTTTTATTTATTTATTTATTATTTATTTTTGGGTGTGTTGGGTCTTCGGTTCGTGCGAGGGCTTTCTCCAGTTGCGGCAAGTGGGGGCCACTCTTCATCGCGGTGCGGGGACCGCTCTTCATCGCGGTGCGCGGGCCTTTCACTATCGCGGCCCCTCCCGTTGCGGGGCACAGGCTCCAGACGCGCAGGCTCAGCAGTTGTGGCTCACGGGCCCAGCTGCTCCGCGGCACGTGGGATCTTCCCAGACCAGGGCTCGAACCCGTGTCCCCTGCATTAACAGGCAGATTCTCAACCACTGCGCCACCAGGGAAGCCCCCAGGCATATTTTTAAAAAACTTTTTATTTAGGTATATCTTATATACAGTAAAGTACACAGGTCTTAAAGGACTTAATGGCCTTTTCGTGTGTACACTGGGAAACCACTACCCAGATCAAGATATAGAACTTGCCCCGCACCCTAGAAGGTTCCCTCATGCCCACCCCTTCCCACATTTTTTGAGCATACACACATGGATAAGAAGACTTTATATTTATATTATATGTTTTCTTTTATAAGCCACCATGCGTGTCCTAGAATTAAAAAAAAAAAGAAGTAAATGCTCAAGGAAGTTGAAGGACAAAGCTAAACCAAAGACATAACAACTTTTAATACCAACTGGTTGGCTATTCAGGATCAGGAATCTTTTACTTGACTGAATAGATGTGACCCAACAAAGTCAGCTGTAAAGTGAATTTCTGTCAAAAATAATCTTTTCCCATCAACTGCTATTGTAAAATTGGAAACACTCCCTTTGGGGGGAACAAATGTTGGCCTCTGGCTGTAGGCTCCCACTTAAAAAAACAATTCCCTAATAAAACCTCACCAATAACCCTCCAAATGTTAACGGGGCTCACAAAACAGAAGAATTCTCTTCAGCATTCTGAATAAATCACAAAATCAAAGAACTGGAAGTGGAATATAAGGAAGGCTCTTTGGTAATGTGATGGCCTCACACTGTAGCCCTCTTGCAGCTGAGTAACCCCATGAGCTAGGAATTCTGGGGGCTTGTCTTGGCTCTCGGTACTAGCGGTGTGACTTAAGGCAATTAACTTTTGCGAACATCAATTAATTCATCACCAATGTTAGGATAAAAATATATAAGCCCTCTTTATCCCACAAAGCTTTTTTTTTTTTGCTGTGCTGCATGGCTTGTGGGATCTTAGTTCCCTGACCAGAGATTGAACCCGTGCCCCCTGCAGTGGAAGCATGGAGACCTAAACACTGGACCGCCAGGGAATTCCTCACAAGGTTTCTGTGGGGATCAAGTGAGCTAACAAAACAAAGCAATGAGTTTGTTTGTTCATTTGTTTAGTTATTTATCCATTGAAACAATATCTATTAAGAATTTCCTGTGTACTTGGTACTGTGCTGGGGCATGTACAAAAAAACAGTTTGTTTACCATAAGAAATTATAAAAATGACATCTATATCATTTTGTTTTAACCAATCAATATTTTGTTTTAACCAAAAATATATACATATATGCTCATTTGCCAAAAGTTTGATGTAGGAAAGTGTCTTTTCTTGGGGGTCTGAGTTAGCAGGGTGGGGTTCTATATTTTTCTTCATAATGAGAAGCAAGATATTATGAATTAATACAGGTATATAATCCTTCTAGAATTTTATGGTTATTGTCTCCAGTTGTTTGGCGTTTTCTTCTCACCTCCATCCAATTCAACAAAGAACTCACGAGATAAGATGCATTTGGCTGCAAGTAACAGAGTCTCTCACTAAAACTAGCTTTTAAGTTTTTCTTTCAATAATCCTTCAGTACATAGTAAAAAACACATTTTGCATTGTCACTCAGTGTACCCACACATACACATGCAAAAAGTAGGAACTGAGGCACATTTTCACAAACACTACTTACCTTGATTTTGTGGGATGCTACCTAACGTCTTCTAGTCTATTCTTTTCTATCCCATTAAAAGAAAAACCCACTAAAATACTCTCATGCCTTATTAAGGGGTACAACCCACAGTGTGAAAACCACTGGCTTAAACAGTAAAAACATTTATTATCTTATATAGGAAGGGGTCCAGAGTCAGGGAAGTCCCTGAGCTGCTCAGTGGCCCAGCAGTGTCCTCAGGTCACAGGTATTTTCCAGAGATTTCTTTCTGCCATCCTCAGAGGATTAGTAACATCTCCCCTCATGGTGCAGAATGGCTCCCACATCCAACAGTAGTTTCATACAGACACAACTGCACCCAGCAAAGAAGAGGGAGAGGAAGCTTTTCCCAGAAGCCCCCAGCAGACTTCTGCTCTGCTCCCATTGGCCAGAATTGGTCACTTGCCTATGTCCCAGCTGCAAAGGAGGCTAGGAAAGCAGGTGACTGGCATCTTTAACCTCTATAAAGGCACATGGGCTCTGCCAGAAAGGATGAAGGGAAAGGGAATGAGTGTTAGGAAGACAGCCCAAAATGAAGGGCGCTGTGGCCTGGCAGCTTGCTCTGGACATCAGCTGTGTATCTTACAGAGGGAGGGGGTGGAGAGCATCTCTTAATCCAGGGAGTTGGTTAAGTAGAGGTTGGTTAGGAGAGCATCTACAAAAACATGGCAAAGGCTATGAAAAAAAGATGACAGCTGTTATTGGTTCATATGGCAGGGCACATACCTGGGCCGGGGGATTGGAGGGGACTCCTGGAGGAGGTGACTCTGTGAAGCCAGATTGGAGTGATGGCCTCGTGTGTGGACATGGCTGTGGGGTGGGTGGTGGGAAGGGTGTTCCAGGCTGAGGGAACAGCTTGTGAGAAGGCAAAGAGGAAGGAGAGATCATGGCTGAGGTGGCTTGTTTATTGCACTAGCTGTCCCTCTCCTGGGGCTCAGCCCTGTGCCAGGCACTGAGGGTTCTGAGAGGAATGGTGATCTCCTGCCCTTGGGAAAGTCACTGTCCATTAGGAAGGATGAAGTTTGAGGACTTCAGGACTAGAAACCAACAGCAAATTTGCTTTCAAAACGCTATGATCCGTTCTAACCATGGGATAAAGGAAGCTTCCTGGGCAGCAGCTAATAGGCAGGGCCTGGGTGTGTAGAGTTAGCGGGGGGAAACGCCTTCCAGGGGGAGGGCCCAGTGCGAACAAAGGCATGGAGGCAGGAAAGCAGGGCCAGGGTTCGGCCACTTGGCTGGGGTGCTCGGCCTGAAGGGAAGTCACAGCCGGGAGGGTGTTGAAGCCAGGCGGTGGTCATCTTTGTCCCAGCTCCCTCCACTGAACCCCAGCCATCTGGGGCCCCAACCTTGGCTAAACTTCCTGGCAGCAAGTGTGACACGGGGCCTCGGGGGACAGAAGGAGTGATTGGGGCCTTGTTGCTGTTTGGCATAATTTTTCCTCCAAAGCAGAATGACCCCTGCCCGTCTCTCCCTCTTGGCACCAGTGAAGGCGCCTCTCCAGTCTCTTTGGAGAAAAACCAGTCTCTGAATAGTCAGAGGGTCACTGTGTCTTGTGTCTCCCTGGTTCTGCTGGGAGGGCTGCCAAGGCACTCTAAGGCCTACCAGGGAACCCTCTAGAGCTGAAGCAGTGGAGCTGGGGGCTGCGGGCTGGGGCATCTGTGGTCCTGCCCAGGCCTGAAAGTCATGGCAAAGAGCACAGGCAGGACACTCAGGGCCAGAGGTCAAAGATGAATGAAGCTATGGTGGGGCAAGCCTTTGTGGTGGTCCCTGGGAGGGACCCTAGAAGGGGCCACCAGAAGCTGCGTTGGGCAGCTTCGCCTTAATGCAAAATTTCTCAACCTGGGCCCCGCTGGCATTTGAGGTGGGATAATTCTCCACTGCCGGGGCTGTTCTGTGCATTGCAGGATGCTTAGCAACATCTCTGGTCTCTACCTGCTAGATGCCATTAACATCCCCCACCCCCCCTTGTGACAACAAAAAAGTCTTCAGACATTGCCAAATGTCACCTGGGGGTTACAACTGACTTAGACTGAGAACCACAGCCTTAAGGTGAACAAAGGAACATCTTTCTTGTGCAAGAGTGTTTTACTGGGACCACAAGAAACATTGCCTATCACTCTGGGGCAATAATTTAGAGAGGGTAAGACTAGAGACCAGGGTCCCATTAAGGGAGCCTTTGGGTTTGTTCTGGAGAGAGGTGTTGGATCTGGGAGGTGTCCTGGAGCTGCTGTTTGGATTTGGGGCCCAGGGGAGAGGGAGGGGCAGAGAGTGACTGCAGGTGTCTGCCTTGGGCCGCTGTGCAGACTTCCGTTCCGGGAGTGAAGAAAGGACACCTGGACGAGGGCTCCCTTTGGGTGAGTGGGAGTAGGGGAGAAGGTCAAGATCCTCCTGTCACTTCCGCCTTCCCCGGCCCTGTCTGGAATGTGTCTCCTCAATATCTCTGAGGACAGGTCCCCATAGCTGCTGTTCTCCCAGGCGGGAGAGTGAGCGCAGACAGGATGGGTCACTGCTCTGGCCAGAGAAGGCTCACACCTTTCCAACAGAGAACTCGGGCTCTGGCTACGTTCTTGCTACTGTCTGACATTAGTTCATTGTGGCTTTCTTGGGACCAGAGCCTGGAGCAGGATTTCTAGCCCATGTTTGAAGGGTGAAGGCCGTCCCACTGGCTGGGAGAGGGAGAAGGAGCTAGAGAAGATGTTACCCCCACCCCTCTGAGCTCTGTGCAGGTGGAGAAAGCTTTGGGGTGAAAGAACTCGGCAGGCAGCAGCTGGGCCTTTAAGAATTGAAGGGCTCCACTGTCTTCTGAAAGGGCAGTTTTTATGCACCAGGATTCTTCGTGAACTTGCTTCTCTGGGGAGCTGGACCTTGGACAAAAGGGTCCTGCACTGTGGCTCTGTCCTTCTACCACTGTTACCTCCTCCTTCTTCTCATAGCAGTCGAACCTTTCTGGAACACTTGGCACCCCTCTAGGCCTTCTGAGATCTGTCAAGAACAGAGTCTGCCCTTGCAGACGGAAGGCATTGAAATGCAAAGGCAAGCTGTCCAAACAGCAACTCAGGAGGCATAATTCAGCACTAAATATATACCCTAAGGAGCGCAGTGACCATCTCATTGCTCTGAGCCAAGATAAGCACATGCTTTCCGTGCCTTTGCAAGGTTTGTTCCCTTTGCCTTAGATGCCCCCTGCTGTGGACACTTGACAACTTGACATTGTCTTGGGCCGTCCAGCTTCTGAATGCCCTTCCTATGAGTCTTGGTGGGTGCAGAGCCCATTTTCCAGAGTAGGAGTTGAGAATGGCAGCACCTCCTTTCCCAACCTCCATTGCAGCTAGGTCTTGGCACGTGACCCAGGCTCTGCCAGTCAGAGCCTGGCACTTGGCCTGGCCTTGAGATCAGGAATTATTCCCCAGAGTAGAAGGAATCTGCAGAACCTCCTCTGGGCTGGTGGTGGAGCTGTGGTGCTGGCGGGGGGGGTGGTTTTGAGGTCTTCGTTAGACTAGTACTGTGACATGATTTAGGGCAATTCTCTTGGCCGCGTTACTTAGAATGTCGTTCTCCATTCAGCCCAGTAGTTCTGTGAGCTCCCAGCATCCTTTTTCATGAATTCTTTTCCTATTTAATAGAGTCAAAGTCAGCATCTGTACTTGTAACTATGAACTCCGACTAGTACACCCTCCGTCTCCATTCCATTTTTTTTGGCAAATTCCTACTTATCTTTATAAACACTCTACTCAAAAACCTCTTCCAGGAAGACTTCTTGGATTTCTCAGGCAGTTAGTAGCTCAAGCATCTGGGCTCCCAAGTGTATACACGGCATTATGGGGGCCATAGCAAGACAGAAGACAGTTTAGATACACCCACTGAAAGCATCTGAATGACATGTCAGTCTACTAGAGGTTAGGGTAGGGAGAAGGAATAGGAAGGTGAGATAGTAAAGCAAAGTGGTTACAGGCTTGAGCTCTGGAGTTCAAATCCTGGCTCTGTCACATGCTGGCTATGTGGTTTTAGGCAAGATACTTAAAAGCTCTGAGCCTCAGTTTCCTTTTCTGGAGAATGGGGTTAATGATAGGACCTATCTCATAGGATTGTTGTGAGGTTTAAATGTAACATATGTGAAGTGCTTTAAAAGAGGGCCTGGTACTTAGTAAATGCTCAATAAATATTAGTTCTGGTTTTTGAAGTCAGCAGGGTACAGCAACAAGTCTGGAAATGGGAGTTCTACTCCAGCTTGGGCAAAAACATCCTGGGATTATGGTTCACAGTTTAACCTTGTCATCAGAAGCCAGCATCTTTCTATCCTTTAGCTCTGCCATCCTTAACCTGTTGCTTTTTGTCTTTAGGTTTGTTACTTCATGGTTACAAAATGGCTGTGGCAGCTCCAGGCATCACACCTTCATGGGGTAACATCCAAAGCAGGAAGCACAAGCCCTCTCCTCCTGCATCCGTTTCTTTTTATCAAGGTGTTCCTTAGAGATTTCTTCTTACATTTCATTGGTTAGTACTATATATGTGAGGGAATCTAAGAAAATATCTGCCATTTCCAACTTCTGTTATTAGAGAGACTTCACTAGGAAGGAAGAAAGTGGTGGGGAATGGCTGCTACATAGGCAACCAACAGTGTCTGCCATAGCGAGATGTCAAGTTTGGTCATCTCTGGACAACACCATTAACTGTCTGGTTAAAATAAGGCAATGCTCAGTGTTATTGCTGCTGATAGAAATTCAGAAGGTGTCCATGTACAAACACATGTCCAAAAGGTGGTATTTAGGTCCATTTCTTTCTAAGCCCAAAGAGACATTATATATAAGCCTCTGCAGTGTACGTGTCTGTAAAATTGAGTTTTAAGAAAGAACCAGTGATGTGCTGGCATTGATTGTAGCTCTACTTGGTTCTTTTCAGCTCTTCAGAAATGTATCCAAAGATGTTTTTACTTTGACTTTCTTCTTTTCATGGTAAGAAGACACTTCTTTAAACAGCTCATGGGCCAACACTAATGAATAACGCGATGGCCAAGACTACAATGGATGTGCATGACTGCTTCACACCATCTGTGGGGAGCAGGCAGAGTTGGCCCACTGTTTCTTTAGTGCATGGCTTTGTTCTTATCTGCGAATATTTGTAAGTTGAGGAATTTCAGTGCAGATGTGAAATTGCTTTTGAAATATGGATGGCTTTTATAATTTGTGTGCGTGTGTTTTCTTTTTAAATAGAATCTTTTCCTTTGTCTGGTGCTCACGGAGGGTAGAAAAAAGCCCAAAGAAAAAGAGATGAGGGTCCTATAATTCAATAGCCCCTCCGCCGATACGTGGAGGCAAATTTACAAATTCATGGGTGTGTTTGTGTGGAGGTACTGCATATACGCTGCTAGACTGAAAGAATTCCTCAGTCTGCTGGGTGGTAGCAAGCTCTTGGTAGAGAACCCAGAGTTAACTGACTTGGGTTTCTTGCCCATCTCTGCCCAAGAGCTTCTTGGGCAAGCTCTTCTTCCTTCTGAACCCCAGTTTTCCCAACTTGGGCAAAGTCAAATCCTATCTCTTAGGGTCTTTGTGTAGGAGAACTATATGAATTGAATGGCTCAGATGACCTTCCAGTTCCTTTCCAACTCTGAGTCTCTGAATGTGAAGACTGGAGTCCAGCCCCAACATCATCATTATCCCCTCTTCTTTCTCCTCTGTCGTTGTCTTCTTCTTCTCCATCACCATCGTCATCATCACCATCACCAACATCATCATCATCACCACCAACATCATCACCATCATCAACATCGTCATCCTCATCATCATCATCACCGTCATCACCATCATCACCATCATCATTGTCTCTTGAGTGTTATGTTGTACTAGTCATTGTCCTGAGTCCTCTACCTTATAAACTCATTGAATCCTCAGAGCAAACCTGCAAAGTGGGTATTTTTACTGGGATATTGTAGATCAGGAGGTTGAGACTCAGAGAGGTGAGAGGATTTGCCCAGGATCACCCAGGAGGTATGTGGTGGAGTGAAGATCAGAACCTCCAGCCCAGGATCTGTCTTGTTTAGAAACCACTCCATCCCTTCAATTGTTTCAGATGCGTCTCAAGAAGGAGTCCTTGTTCCTCATTTAAATATACTCTGGGGTTAGGAAGCTGGGATCCCAAGGACCAGGCCTAGGAAAAGGTTTTGCACAGGTTCAGTTGCTACAAGTTTCCTCTTATAATCAGATCATACTCCTGGAGGAGGAGAACAGGGGGGTTCTCCTCAAGTAGCTCCTGCTTCGAATGGATTAGACTCTCATAGGGGGGCATCTGGAGTTTTTGCATCCTCAGCATCCATTCCCTCTTCTTTTGGTGGCACCCCCAGTTTTCCTTTGGGGGAACTACCTCAACTCCACTCTCAGTCCATGTGCTTGGGGAGACTGACTCTTCTCCTTTCCCCTCATCCCCAGCATCTTGCATGCCAAGGATGATCACATGATCTGGTCTTGACCAATCAGAGTATTCCTTCCATTGGGCTAAAATTCAAGACCAAGTGCTCAAGTCATCTAATGATCCTGGGACTGTTGTGAAACTCCTAGAAAAGACAAACACTCCAATATAAAACTGGTTACACAGTCTGTGGTGAAAGATGGGACGTGGTCCGAGAGAGCAGTGGGAGGACCCATTGTGGATTGTGCAGTCAAGCAAGGCTGCTGGGAGGAAAAGTCATTTTGAGCTAAAGCTTGAACTATCCAGAGATCCAGATGGATCAAGAGCTAGAGGAAGAATATTTTTGCGGGCAGAGAAACAGCATATCTGAAGTTGAGAATAAAACAGCGTATTTGAGGAACTAAAGATGAACTTAGGACTAGAATATTCAGGGTGAGGGGGAGAGCATTGTACGATGCATCAGAGATGTCAACAGGAGCCAGATTTTTATAGGTCCTGGTACCATGTTTATGTTTTATTCTAGGAACAATGGGAGGCCATCAGAGGCTTTTATGCAGAACAGTGACACGATCCAATTTATGCTTTCAAGGTCTATGACCTTGGGAAAGCCATATTATGTCTCTGAGGTTTTATTTTTCTCCTCTGTAAAATGTAGTTGAGAATCAGGCCAATTTTTGAAGGAGCCTGTAAAGATTAAATGAGAAAGTGTGCAAAATGAGATAAACCTATTTGAAAATGGCTGGTCCTTGGCAGACCTCTGTGAAGGTTTTCCTTTCTTCTTTTTCTTTTTTTTTTTTTTTTTTTTTATTTTGCCAATTTTTTTTTTTATTATTAATTAATTAATTTATTTACTTTTAGCTGTGTTAGGCCTTCGTTTCTGTGCGAGGGCTTTCTCTAGTTGCGGCGAGCGGGGGCCACTCTTCATTGCGGTGCACGGGCCTCTCACTATCGCGGCCTCTCTTGCTGCGGAGCACAGGCTCCAGACGCGCAGGCTCAGTAGTTGTGGCTCACGGGTCCAGTTGCTCCGCGGCATGTGGGATCTTCCCAGACCAGGGCTCGAACCCGTGTCCCCTGCATTGGCAGGCAGATTCTCAACCACTGCACCACCAGGAAAGCCCCCTTCTTTTTCTTTTTAAAAGAAACTGCAAGTTGTCATCCACTCGGAAACTCCCTTCTCTTTTGACCAACCTAGACACCTTTGGTCTCACAGTTTTACTTTTCTATCCACTTAGCTTCCATCCAAATTTGGCCGTTGTCTGCTCCCTCCTCATTCTGTTGTTGAGAATTCTGCACACTTACTATTTGGGGTGATTGCATTTCATACATCTTTTCCATTGTTCATCATTCCAAATCCAGTTTCCATGATTTCATCCCTCTCTCAGGGCTGAGCTCCTTTCCCCCTTTAACACTTATTTCAGTTGTCTTAACATAAGCCTTATTTAGATTTCATCTGAACTGTCCCACTTTACATAGATTTTAGCTGAATGCAGGCGATGGTGATTTTTTCATCAACCTGGCGGGAGAGGGAGGTCACCACGTCTGGAAGGATGTGCTGGAAATGGAGAGCACCTTGGAGCCAGATGGAATGGGGTCCAAATATTAGCGTTTCTCTTCTCTGGCCATGTGGCCTTGACCAAGTGACCTCAGCAATCCGAGCCTCAGTTTCCTCCTCTAGAAAATGAGGGTATGAATAGGGCTGCCCTCCTGGGGTTGTAGGGCCAGGGCACGTAATAGGCCTTCAGCAATATTAGTTCATGTCTCTGTCTGCCAGGCCACCTCGCCCACCCATGCCTCATGGGTGATAACCTTTGGCCTGATTCCTGGCATGCACCTTCTCAGAATCCATGGGCCTACCTATAAGCATCTTTCCATGATCCACAGACTACGGTCTTTGGGGTTAGACTGATTTGGGTTCCAATCCCAATTCTACTGCTTACCAACCATGTCTCTCACTCTCCTCATGTGCTAGTGGGAGATATGAAGAGCCTCAGCCTCCCAAGTTATCCCAAATGTCAATTGAAATAACGTTCTGGAAGCACTCAGTACACTGCCTGGTGTATTGTAAGAGGTCAACAAATTGTAGTTGTCCTTGCACATTATTGCAGCTTTGGACACTAAACTCTCTGGAAGCAAGGACTGCATTTTTTCCTCTTTGTCTGCCCTTGGCATGGCAGGGCACCTGGCACCCAGTGGGCCCTCAGCTGATTTTAGTTCCTTTCATCTTCTATAACAAAAATAGAGGCACTTGGCTGCCAAGTTGGCTGGAACACTGGTATCCCCATAAAATCCTACCTGTTTACACAAATGCCACTTTCTAAGATCCTAAGAGGCAGAGCAGGATGGCAAAGTGAAAATGCCTCCAGACTTTCTTGAGCAATCCAGCTCCTGGCCACTGTCCCTGGGGCAAGCCTGGAGGAAGCCATGACCACAGGACGGCTTCTCTGCAGGGAAAGGCCTTGCTTTTTAAGAGCTGCTTTTCTTATTTACGTGTTCTCTTCCCATTATTTCTCTGAAAACCTTTTTAGAATTTCACTGGGAGTTGAAAAACACATTTTGCCAAATTCCGAGGCCTTGTAACCACAAGGCCTGGTCCCTGTGACCAAACCAGGACCCAACCGTAACCTTCTGGCACTGGATGCTGTTTACTGCTGGCGAAAGACCACTTTGGGTTTCACAGTAAAAAGGGTTAGAAAATTGTATGAAAAGGCTCAGAAGACTCACGGACATCAAATAGCTCTTACAAAACCAATGTTGTAATTAGTTAAGTATAAATGAATCAGAACCATATGGCTTAAAAATTAAAGGAAAAAGGAGTTGGAGGGAAAAATGTCCTTTGGGATTTAATCAAACAAAAAATGCTGGAAAAAAATTGTTGATGTTCACCAAGCTCAGACCCCATCTGGGTCCCCCCAAGCCCCCTCTAGCTTTTTCCTCCTTCCCTGGTTCTCCCCACGAGGCAGGGGTGACGGCTCTCCTGATGCTGGGTATCATGGGGGTGGAGTAGGTGTGTCACAGTGGAGTTGGGGGTTAAGCTGGAGAGAGGCTCAGGGCATCTGGGGAGCACAGACAAGGGGCGCTCAAGCCTGCCTTTGGCAGATTGGCTAACGCTGCAGAGATGATACTGAGCCAGCCTTATGGGCAGAAGAAGAATTGGGGTGGGGAGCGAAGAGGGCATCTTGGAGGAGACAGTGGTGTGAGCATACGCACAGAGGAGAGACCATGTGTTGGACGATCACGGAATTGCAAGTCTTTTGGATGGGCTGGTTCTCAACTCACGTACGGCTGCCTTCGCTGACCACAGGATCTAAATGCCCCCGGTCCCTTCCCCCATCACTTACTATCACATCACCCTCTTGTGTTTATTCATGTGTGTGGTACTTTTTTTTTTTGGCCACGCTGTGTGGCTTGTGGATCTTAGTTCCCCAGCCAGGGATTGAACCTGGGCCCTTGGCAGTGAAAGCACCGAGTCCTAACCACTGGACCACCAGGGAATTCCGTGTGTGGCACTTTTCACAGTCTGCAACACTCCTCTTTCTTTCTTCCTCTCGTCACTTACACTAGAATGTAAGCTTCCTAAGAGAAGGGAGCTCATTGTCTTGTCTCCCCGCTAACAGCTGACAGAGTATCAAATTTGGAGTGGCTGCCCAGTAAGTATTTGGGGAATGAATGAATGGGAAATGAGCGAACAAATGGCTGGAGGTAGAAGTCATGAGGGACAGGGAAGGAAGAAAGGCTGGAAAAGTAGGCAGGAGCCAGGTCCTGAAAGACTTTGGAAATTGTGCAAAGAGGCTCCTGAAGGTAATGGAAAGTCCATAAAGGATTTCCAGCAAGGATGTGACAAAGTCAGCACTGTATTATACTGGAAGCAAAGAACGAGGCTGGCAAACCTGGAAACCAGGAGAAAATGAGTGGCAGAGCACATCCTGTGTTTGTTTTGCCTTCCCCCGTTATCCCTTAAAGGCATGTAATGGAGTGCTCCATATAGAATAGGTACTTAACAAATGCTGCCGAGTTCATCAATGATAAATGCTTTGGCTCCCAATGGCTACATACAAGCCATTATTTTCTCATTTAGCAAATGGATCTTGTGGCCAACTGTGGAAAATCATCTTCCAGAAAAAAGAGAAAGAGAGATGTGTATGTCTGCTCCTTCTCGAATGTTTTCACTGAACCAGATTCTCTTTCCGTAGGGTGGCTGGCCTTGGCAACTCTCAGGTTACATGAAGCTGGGCCGGGGTTTCTCTGACATTTCAGCAGAGTCACGAGTGGGTGGGATGGGAAGCTCTGGGCTGCAAAATAGGTAAGTTGCTCAATGTCCCCGGAAAACCTCCAAGGACAGAACTGAGTGTTACGCGGGGGAGTATTTTAGGTGCGAAGGCATCTTTATGTTAGGAGAGAAATGCACACCCCAGGCTCCCGGAGTCATTAATAACAGTGTGTTATTGCTGGAGGCTCCACCAGAGTCTGTGGCCCTGTCCCCAACCCACGTCGGCAGCATACCTGTATCATATGGGTAGCGTATTCGCCCCACTGCTTCTCTGCTCTGGGGCCCCCCCAGGCGGCCGGGGAAGCTGTGCAGAAAGCACCGTAATCACCATGCTAACTCTTACTGTGTTTGCCACGTGCCTGCTCTTGTTCTGGGCGGATCATCTTGTTGGACCCTCATGGCTATTTCCAGCTCAGAATAGAAGCTCAGGCAGGTGAAGTTGCTTGCCCAAGGTCATGGGCAGGATCAGTAGAGGCTTGGGCACTACGCCTTTTAGCTTCCTCAGGTCATTGTAACCCCTGCAGATGGAGCTTGCAGGAAACCCAAACCCACCCTTATTTCTCCAAGCCATGTAACTTCCGCCCAGGTCTCATGGAGAAGACTCTGCCTTCTCTCTTGGATTTAAATAGTAACATCCGCAGCGAGCATTTGTGGGTTTGGGGCTATTCAGCAGCCAGCCTGCCTTCTAACAGCCCCTCGATTTCCCCATGGACACTCACCCTCCTGCCCCTGTGTGTAGTCATGGCGGGGGCAGGGGTGGGTGCAGGTGCCCCTGCCTCCTCCACGGAAGCACAAGCAGCCGGTTCTCCCTCCCTCTGCTCCAGCTGCAACCAGGGGTGGGCATGGAATCCAGATGGGGGCAACCAGATGTTCCCTCCAGGACCTGGCACCTTGAGCGAGTGATGGGGAGAAGGGCTGGAGGCTCTCCAGCGGCAGCGGTGGCGTGCCGGCTGTCTCTTCCCGTGACCTTACCAAGGCCCTGTTGCTTAACCCTCCAGCAATCTCCTGGTTTCTGGCCATGCTCCAGACTTCATCACTACTCTCTGCCAATTCTCTGAGCCCCTGATAGCCTTCCAATAAATTCCATTTGATTACCACACAGCTTGTAATCAAGAGCCCTGACTAATACACAACCGTTTGGTAAACGCTGAGCACGAGCCAGTTTACATGTGACGTCTCGTCGGTTTCCTGAACGCCCCCGTGAGGAAAGCGTGGGTATACCCGCTGTCCGAGGGAGGGTGCTGCAGTTCAGGGAGCTGCAGTGACATGCCCAAAGTCGCACGGCTGGTGAGGGGCAGCCCCTGAATTCAAACCCAGGTGTTCCTGATTCTGGATTCCATGCTTTATTAACTCTCCTTTTCATCTGCCCTGACTTCCAGTATCTCAGAGAGGTGGTACTGGCTGGCCCCAGACTTCCAACAAGTAACCCATATTGCAGGCCTGAGACTCGTGGCAAAAATACTTTCAAAATCTAATTTGCTCACATCATGAACACCTGCCAGGAAGGAATTTCGGCATTTGGTCTAAACATGGAAGAGCTAAGTTCACTTAACCCAGAGGGGGCACCTGCAGAGAAAGGGAAAAAGCATTTTAACCCTTTCCTTGAGTCAGAAAAGGAGGCCCCACACCCTCCTTTCATCTCTTAACCATCAGAAAGGTCTAAGGTGAGAACTCTGCAGGTGTGATTCATTGTAGGATGTAAGGGAGGGAGAAATCCATGGAGGCTGTGACTTTCTAAATATTTGTGCCTTTTCTATTTGTCAGCCTGTCAGTCTCTATTGTCAGATATTTAAAATAAGTTTGATCTGTGTTTGAAGAATCCATTTAGTTTCATGCAGCTTCCTCGGGGGAAATTTTGGAGTTTCTCAGACACAAGAAGTTTGTGATTGGAGAGACCTGACCTATTGACCCCCCTAGTGGCTCCTCAGGATTGTTCTTTCTTAATGATGTGAAGAAGAGACATCTGAGTGAATCTGTAGTTGAGAATTAAGGGAGAAGAAACCACATCATGTGCTCTTCTGCCACTGGAAGTGGAGAAATCCAGACTCAAACTGAATATGCGCATTCAGCAACTGGAAGCAGAATTCATATTTCATTGCTGAACTGACCGACCACTCTGCCATCACAGATTTGGAAGGTTCCACGCCATTTTGTGGACATGGTCATACTTTAGGACAGAATCTCAGATTTCTCAGGAGTCGTGACTCTTGGTTAAGGCTTAAGGGGCTGCCTTAACTGTACACACCTGGAGATGAAGGGATCTGGAGGAGTAGATGCCCAAACTATGGGGTGTGGCTTGGTTTTAAGTTGATGAACTAGGGCAGAATGAAAATAGTGCCCATCCAGAAGCCCCGGTGACTTTGAATCATGGAGGTGGGTATAAATCCTACAACTATATTCTGATATTCCTGGCCATTACCCAAGCTCTGGACAAAGTTTGGTCCCACATGTATCCGTGAAAATATGTTAGTTTTCAATGGGATTGCGATAACTGAGACTTATCTACTCCACAGTGGAAAAGGAAGGCTGTAAGGAAGAGAAAGAAACCCATTTAAAATAGCTCAGATGAAAGGGCGATTAATAGAAGGGATTCTCATGGAAAGAAAGTACAGAGCAAAGCCTGGCCTTTGGGAACTGGAAAGTGGTCTGGCAACTTGTCTTCCCATTTCTCCCTTTGTGGAGCCGCCTGGCGTCTGTTTCTCTCTGAAAGGCAACAGACCAGTCTTTTTGCCTCCCTGTGGTTTCCGTCTCCCCACAACTTTGGCTTGCACCAAGATTTTGGCACTACTTTCAATCCCATCTCCATATGACTCTACAAGTTTAGCACCATTCTTTCTGACTGCCATCGCTGGGAATCTCCGATGTTTTTCGGGAGAGTGTATCAGTTATCTGTTACCACAATAATGCTGTGTAACAATCATTAACACCTCAGTGGTGAATAACAATAAACATTTATTGTTGCATACTAGTCTGTGGGTTGCAGGGTGGTTTGGCTGGTCTGAGCTGAGCTGAGCTGAGCTTGGCAGGACTCACGTGTGCATCTATGGTCAGCTTTGGGTGAGCTGGGTGGCTTTGCAAATGTTGGATAGGCTCTCTCACATGTCTAGACCTCACCAGGCACAAATGGGCTGACTGGGCTCTGTTCTGTGTGTCTCATGCTCCAACAGGCTAGCTCAGTCCTGTCCTCATGGAGAAGCAAGGAAGAAAGCAAGAGAGATTGGAAGCACTCATGGCCTCTTGAGTCCAGTCTGAGAGCGTGTATACCCTGGCTTCTGCTGCATTCTCTTGTCCAAAGCAAGTCACAAGCTTAGCCCAGGATCAAGGGAAGGGGAAATAGGCTCAACCTTTTTCTTTAATCTTCATTTTTATTTTTTTAAATTTATTTTATTGAAGTATAGTTGATTTACAATGTTGTATTAATTTCTGCTGTATGGCAAAGTGATTCATATATATATATATTCTTTTCCATTATGGTTTATCACAGGATATTGAATATAGTTCCCTGTGCTATACAGTAGGACCTTGTTGTTTATCCATCCTATATATAATAGTTTTCATCTGCTAATCCCATGCTCCCTATCCATCCTTCCCCCCTCCCCCTTGGCAACCTCAAGTCTGTTTTATATGTCTGTGAGTCTGTTTCTGTTCCATAGATAAGTTCATTTGTGTCATATTTTAGATTCCACATATAAGTGGTATCGTATGGTGTTTGTCTTTCTCTTTCCGATTTACTTCAATTAGTATGATAATCTCTAGGTCCATCCATGTTGCTGCAAATGGCATTATTTCATTCTTTTTTATGGCTGAGTAATATCCCATTGTATATATGTACCACATCTTCTTTATCCATTCATCTGTCGATGGACATTTACATTGCTTCCATGTCTTGGCTATTGTGAATAATGCTGCTATGACATAGGGGTGCATATATGTTTTCAAATTACAGTTTTGTCCAGATATATGCCCAGGAGTGGGATTTCAGGATCATATGGCAACTCTATTTCTAGTTTTTTGAGGAACCTCCATACTGTTTTCCATAGTGACTGCACCAATTTGCATTCCCATCAACAACGTAGGAGGGTTCCCTTTTCTCCACACCCTCTCCAGCATTTATTATCTGTAGACTTTTGAATGATGGTCATTCTGACTGGTGTGAAGTGGTACCTCATTGTAGTTTTGATTTGCATCTCTCTAATAATTAGCTATGTTGAACATCTTTTCATGTGCCTGTTGTAGGCTCTACCTTTTGATGGGTGAAGCTGTGAAGTTACATTGCAAAGGGTATGGCTACTGGGAGGGATGAAGAATTGGGGCCACTTTTACAATCGCTCTATCACAGAGAGGGAATCTGATCGGCTCGTACTGGCTCTTTTTGGTTCAGGTGCTCAGTTCTCTATGGTTTGGATGTGTGTGTAAGTGGAGTGGGAGGGTCACAGGAGCTATTGGTGTGTTCCTTCCAGTAGCTATTGTTGGGTCAGGTTAACTCAGAGATGTTCAAACATCCATTTACTCTTAAGTCAAGTCCCAATTTTAGTTTGGACAATGGTTACCACTTAGACTGTATGTGAGTCCTTCAGCTGTTCCAGGAATACAGTGCTTAACTTTGCCCTAAGCCAGTCGATGTGTGTTATGCTCCTAACCAGAGTCACTGGTTCAGGAATGGGCACGCGATTCAAACCGCACCAAACTGGGCCAATCAAAGACAGCCCTAAGGCTGTTTCTTGTCACCACAGAAGCGTGTTGGCTCTCTCTTGCTGAGTTTGGACCTGGAGCTTGCCAGCTAGTGGAGCCTGCAGGCCCAGGAGAGCAGAGTGGAATGCTGAGGCAGACTAGATTCCAGTGTCTAAGGTGCTGAATCAAGCCATGCCTGAACCCAGTCTGATCCTGGACTATTTATTTACATATATTTCCTGTTATTTTAGCCCATTCTAGTTTGGGTTTTCTGTTACTGTGTGCTTAAAAGGTCTTGATCAGTGTCCTGACCAACATATTGTAACAGAAGAGTGACGGACATGTCAGCTACATGAGTGTAGACCCACCGACATTGGAGGACTGAGCCATCACTTGTTCTAGGCCTATTACCGTGTATCACTGCAGGAATAAAGCAGATGCATTTCGATATTTGGATTACATTGTATAACAGCTAAGGCCTACTTCAAAAAAGATCTCCCCATATTATCAATGTAAATATCATGCAGCCCACATTTCCCTGGAGACTGTGGATATTCCTGATATAGGGTAAAAAACCAAAACCCAACCGAACCCTGCCACTTCTCAGGAGTTCCCCATCTCTGGGCCTCATCCACCTCATCTGTAAGGAGAGAGCTGGGCAAAAATTGAGAGGAGTTATCTAACTGTTGTGAAGCTCAGCTCCTTCCTTCCCATTTTCTTCTACCTACAAGAATCAGTACAATAGGTGCTATCTATTAGGGGCTTACCCTGGGCTAAAGGCTTTCCATGCCTTATCTCTTCATTGTACTTATCAGCATGTGTAGTTGAATAGTTTTAAACTTTTTATTTTGATGTAATTTCAAACTTACAGAAAAGTTGCAAGACCAAGATAAAGAATTCTTAAACATCCTTTACCATGATTCACCAGTTATTATCTGCTGCCCCATTTGCTTTATCATTCATTCATTCATTCATACTTCTTTCTGTCTCTACATATATATATGATGCTCCTTTAATTCTAATTATTTCAGTCTGTCTTGCCTAAGAACAAAATCATCCTCTTTCATAACAACAATACAAGGATTAAAACCAGGAAAATTAACATTAATACAATTCTATTATATAACCCACAGACCATGTTCACATTTTATCAGTTGACCCAATTAATCTAGTATTTAATAGTCATTTTTATACAGACCAGGAGGCAATTCAAGACCAGGATTGTGTTTCTTGTTACGTTTTATAAGTCTTCTTTAATATAGAATAGGCCCTCAGCCTTTCTTTGTGTTTCGTGACCATAACCTCTTTGAAAATGAAAGGCTAGTTATTTTGCAGAGTGTCCCTAAATTTGAGTTTACCTGGTGTTTTCTCACAGTTATATTCACATTATGCTTTTTGGGGCAGGAATACCATCAAAGTGATGGTGTGTCTTTTTGAAGGCTTTGTGTCTGGAGGCACATGGGGTTGCTCTCTCCCAGTTTTGAGGACATTAGCTTTGTTCACTTGATTAAAGTGATATATACCAAGTTTCTTCACTATAATGCCACTCTTCCTGTTTGTACTTAATAAATCATCTGGGGAAGATGATGAGATTTTGTCAATCTCCTGCTCCTCACCAAACAGTCATCCACTGGTTTAATCACCCACGAACAATTTTCTAACTCTATCATTCCTTTTATATCAATTAACTGGCATTCTAAGGAAAAAAAACTTTCTCTTCTCTCCCATTTATGAACTTATTCTTTTTGAAAAAAATGTATTATTATGGTCTCCTGGATTCTTATTTTACTCCATGTAAAATATTTATTTTGATATTTAGTGATCTCAGATTTGGCAGATCTCAGATTTGGAGCCCCTCCAAGCTGGCTGCTGTGTCCTTTGGATATGGCTCCATTTTTTGACACAGTCCTACTTTTGGGTTCAATCAGGAGTTCCAGCCTCATCCGTCCCAACCCTGAAATCAGCATTTTTCCCCAAGAAACATTTGTTGGTTCCTTTTTAGTAGAGAATGGTATTTTGAAACCAAGATCTGAGTGCATGGTGTGTGCCTTGCTACTTATGTGTCATTGCTTCTAAAATCTCTTGGTTAGCAAAACTGGGAATTATATGTATACCTATTTCCCCAGTAATTTTTCTGATTTTTTTTTGTAGGTTCATCACATAGATTTTGCCTATCCTAGAATTTCATAGGAATGGAACGATACAATATGTATGTTTTTGTGTCTGGGTTCTTTTGACTAGCCAAATGTATGTGAGAGGCATTTATGTTGTCACAGGTGTCATTAGTTTGTTCCTTTTCTTTGCTAAGCAGTACTCCATTTCATGAATATAGCACAATTTCTTTATTCATTCTCCTGTTGATGGGCATTTGGGATATTTCCAGTTTAGGGGTATAATGAATAAAGCTGCTATGAGGACTCAGGTAAATGTGTTTTTGTGAACATATATTTTCATTCCTTTTGGGTAAATACCTAAAAGTAAAATTGCTGGATTATAGGGTAGGTGTATATTTAATCTTTTTCCCCATGGGTCTTTTGGGAGGAGGGGTTGGTAAACAAATTTTTTGAATACAACTCACAGATAATTAACTTTATAAGAAATAGCCAGGTGGTTTTCTGAAGTGGTTGTACCATCTTGTACTCCCAATAACTATGTATGAGATTTCCTATTGCTTCACATCTTACTCAACATTTAAAGTTGCCGGTATTTGAAATTTTAGCTATCCTAGTTAGTGGCTATGCAGAGGTATCTCATTGTAGTTTTAATTTTCATATTTCTGATGACAAATGATGTTGAGGACTTTTTGTGTTCTCAAAGGTCATTGGTATGTCTTTGTGAAATGTCTGTTCAAGTCTTTTGACAATAAAGTAATTTAAATATTTTTGTGTTTGAGTTGTAAGAGCTTGTTATATACTCTGGGTACAAATCCTTTGTCAGGTATATGTTTTGCAGATGTTTTCTCCCAGTCTGTGACTTGCTTCTTCGCATGTCATGCTGGTGTCTTCTGATAAGCAGAAGTTTTAATTTTGATGGTCTCTAATTTGTCAAATTTTTCTTTTATTGTTTTTGCTTTCTGAGCCCTAAGAAATTTTTGCTTACCCCAAGTTCAGGAAGATATTCTCCTTTTTTCTTTAGAGGCTTTATAGATTTAACTTCTATGTGTAGGTCTGTAATTCATCTTAAATTAGTTTTTATGTATGGTGGAAGGTAGGGGTTGTGGGTTTTGTTTGTTTTTATTTTTTAAAATATGGACATCTATAGTTCTAGCATCATTTGTCAAAATACTTTCTGTTTCCCAGTTGATTTGGTGCTTTTGTTTATGTTTTTTGTTTTTTTTAAAAAAGAAAGAAAACCTATTGATTGTATATGTGTAGTTCTGTTTCGGAGCTATGATTCTCTTTCATTGAATTATCTTTTTGCCATTCCCATACCCTCATGATTATTGTATATATTACTACATATAGTAAGTCTTGAAGTCAGGTAGTATAAGTCCTCCAGCTTTGTTCTTCTTTTTCTATATTTAGCTATTTCATGTCCTTTGCAGTTTCACATAAATTTTAGAATCACTTTGTTGAATTCTGTAAAATATTTTGCTGGAGCAATGAGCACACCTAGTGTCCAGATATTGTCTCTTAAAAGAACCAGGGATCCTCAGAGAAATGGCTGATTTCAGGGCTGAGGCAGGGTGAGTACAAGATAAGCCTGAAGTATTTTGTTATGCTGGAAAATAAAACGTGACTTGCCTATGCAACTCACAAGGCATTGGAGCCCGTTTGAAGGGGCTCTCACTGGTCCAATGAGGGACAATCTGAGCACCAAGAAAATTAAGGACAACAATTAATTTTAAGACATTGAAAAATAATGATTCATGAGTTAATACTGATAATAAATAGATAGAAAACTACATGGGGAGTAAGGAGAGCTCTTGCTTACAGCAGAAAGTTGTTGACTGACTGATTAATGTGGAGGATGCTAGAGTTAAAAATCATTCTGCAACCGTCATGGTAAAAACGGTCCAGGCAAGGACACTTACTCAATAGCTGCTAAATCTAGGAGGGGATTTTGATAAGGAGCAGTATATTTGCATGATGTTAAGGTGTCTCTCCACAGATCATGTATTCGTTGGAAGTGAAGAATAGTAACTATACAGTAGAGAAATTGGGGAACACCTTCTCTGCATGATCAAAATTAACTTCAACTTTGAGGGGTAGATGGACATTATTTACCCTCAGATGCAATGAGCTGAGAAGGACACAGTATCACAGCCTGGAATACAAAAGCTGAATCTAACTATAAGGAGATTATGGGGGGGAAATCTATTTTAAAAAAAGAAGGAACTGAATTCTTTAAAAATATCAATGTTATAAAAGACAGAAGGCTGTGGATTTATTCCAGATTAAAGGAGACTAAAAAGACGTGACAATTAAGTTCAATACCTGATCCCAGGCTGAATCCTAAAATAAAGAGAAAAAATTCTGTATAGCACATTATTGAGACAAAGTGGATAAAATTAGAATTGAATAAAAGTTTGTATCAATGTTAAATTAGGTAAAAATTGGACTAGATAAAAGTATTATATCAACTTACAATGTACTGAACTTGATAACTAAACTATGGTTACCTAAAGAAATATCTTTTTTTTTTTTCCCTTTAGCCATGCTGTGCGACTTGTGGGGTCTCAGTTCCCTGACCAGGGATTGAACCAAGGCCATGACAGTGAAAGCCCAGAATCCTAATCACTAGGCCACCAGGGAACTCCCAGGAAATATCTTTATTCTTAGGAAATACGCACTGAAATACTTAGGGGTAAAGAGCCATGAGGTATACATGTATCCAACCTACCCTCAAGTGATTCGGGGGAAAAAATTGTGTGTGTGGGTGGGGTGGGGGGGAATGAGAGGGAACATATGATAAAGCAAATGGGGGTAAATATGGGTAAAGGGTACATGAATGTTCTATATATTGTTTCCAGTTTTGCAACTTTTCTCTAATTTTGAAATTATTTCCACATAAAAAGTGAAAAAATTACAGTGAAATTTTTATGCCTTGTTATGGTTGTAGGTAATCTCTTGGCAATAATAAATTAATGCAGACTGAAAAAAAAATCTGATTACCCCATCATGCCATTATTATCATATACATTGCCTATATATATGTATAAATCCCACAATATATTCTTTTTTTCTTAAACTGACTTTTTTAATTAATAGAAGAAAAAATATAACCTTTTGTTCTTACTCACATATTTATTATTTCTGATGCTCTTCAAGCCTTCTAGTAGACCTGGGTTTCCATCTGATGCCATTTCTTTTCAACCTGAAAAAACTTAATTTAGCATTTTTATATTTCAAGCTGACTGGTAGGAAAGTCTCTACATTTTTATTTACCACCCCCCCCCAAATTTTTATTTTACCTTCATTTTTGAAGGGTATTTGTACTTAACATAGAATCCTAGGTTAATAATTTTTTTCACTCATACTTTAAAGATGCATTTTCATTGCCTTCTGGATGTTATTGTTTTGATGAGGAGTTGGCCATCATTTGTATATTTATTCCTTTGTGTGTGTATTGTGTTATCACTTCTTTTCATTAGTTTCAGTTTCTTAGCTGAAATTCCTCATCTGTTCTATAATTATAACAATGTTTTCCTTTAAATCCTTGAACATATTTATAAAACCCCTTAGAGGTGCTCTTCTGCTAATTCAGACATTTAGATAGTCTCAGAGTTAGTTTCTATTGAGTCACACTTTTTTTGTTTCTTTGAATGTCTAATAATTTTTTATTGTATATTGAAGATTTTAAATAATATCTTATACAGCCTCTGGATTCAGTTATCTTCCTTTGAAGAATGTTGATTCTTGTTCTAGCAAGCAGATGACTTGGTTCAGTTTAAAATCCAAATTCAGTCTCATCTGTTATGAATAGAAGCTGAAACTGCTCAATTTCTTCAACTTCCCAAATACTGCGTTTTACTGAGAATCTTAGGATCTTCCCTACACACACACAGTTCAGGAGTCAACAAGAATTTGAGGTAGTTTTCATGCAGATTTTTGAGGTTTCACATTTTGTGGCTCCCTCCTTTCCAGTATTTCTCCCTTGATTTCTACCCTCTGGCAGCCTCAAACTCCATCCTCTGACTCTTCAATCCAGTATAAGTGAAGCTTTTTACTTGAGTTCTAACCACTCTGGGCTAAGTAGATTGGGGTATATTCTCAGGAAAAGACCTAGTCAACTTCTCTTTTGTTTCTTTCTGCTTTTGGTAACTCTCCATTGCCTTCAAATAGTTGTTTTGTCCAGGGCATATTGTTATTTGCAGAAGGGTTATTACAATACAAGGTACTCTACCATTATTGGAAGAGGAAAGGAAAACCAGTGGTATGATAATGTATAACAAGGAAACACTCCTAGGATAGAAGTGGGAGTGATGAATGTGATTGGGGAAGCCAGAAACGTGGTCTGCCGGATGGCTGGGCTGTATTAAAATTCCACTCCACTTCCTGGCTGTGTGGCTTTGGGTAAGTCACTTCACCTCTCTGAGCCCAACTTCTTCTGCAGCAATCTTTCCTAGAGTTGTTAAAGGAGCCACTCTATGTAACCCCTTGGCACATAGTGAGCATTTAAGTGGTTCCTATTCTGACTTAATGAGGGAAAAAAAAGTATATTTGGAGTTAGCAACAAGACAGGATGATTCCTCCTGTTTGTTTTGGAGAATAAGTCTTAAACTCACAGCCATGACAGAGTCTGACATCACCCGATATCAGACAGTTTAAGAATCACACTCTTAATTGAACATTTTCTGAGTTTGTGAATAATTGTAGTCTTTTCAGATCCTTTCCCTGAGAATTTCATTTTTCTCCCCACCCACCCAGGGGTCAGGCTTACAATGTAACAAGTACAATAAATCCCTCACTGAAGATGGCCTCTTTCTAGTGCAAGCTGCAGCAGAGCTCATGTGGATTATAAACCTAGGCGGTTTGGAGTCACCTGGTGAGGTTTATGTGCAGCAGCTGGGGCCCAGCCTACCTAATTAGGACCAGAGAGTGGTCGCGAAGGGACAGGCCCACATTCTAGGTGCCCTCTTCCAGTGTCTGTTTCTAATAACAGCAGCAAGTAGCAGAGGCAGCAGGGTGAGCCTAGTGACATCATCCCCCCAGCTGTTTTATACATCTGTAACATGGCTCATTAGGACTCTCTTAACACCTCATCCTTCCCTGCTCCACGCAGCTCCAGTTACATGAGAAAGGGTGCTCTAGCATTCAAGGACCGCCCCCCCCCCCGCCACCCCACCCCCAAGATGGAGATCAGGGCTTATACTTCAGGGTCAAAGATTAGCTTGGGCGCTCTCCCAGTAATCAGAGTTTTCACAAGGACATCCCCATTAGCACACGCTCCTTTTAAAGTGCTAATGGCTTCAATGTGAGGCTGGCACTTCTGCATGATCACTGCTATTTGAGGCCAACTTTGTATTGGGGAGTAAAACATCGGCAGCAGCTGCAGAAATGTTTTTGCTTATTTTGAGCATTCTAAGTTTTTCCTAGCCATGAATAACAACAATGGAATAAATCATCCCACAGTTTGTAGAGAATGGCTGTTTTTCCAGGCAGAACAAAAAAATAGCATATCGTGAGCTATGGATATGAAGCGTAAAAAATTCCACTGTATTTATATGTGGCAGTTAACTCCATATATTTAGATATTTGAAGTTGTATTAAGTCAGACGAAGGAGGAAAGCTTCCTAGATTTCACTGGAAAGCCTAAATTACTAAACTAAAAAATGAAAGTTTTATTACTATCAAGTATATTACATATTCTAAAATAAAAGATAAGTGAGGTTTCCATAATAAAAAGGAAAGTTTTATCAATAGACAGCCTCCTGGAATGAAGCAGAGACCTTCGGTTTAGAGGACTTTGTTTGAGTTCTACAATTTACTGTGGGGCAGTGGGGAGTAGAGGGATTCATTTTACCTCTTTAAATTTCCTCATCTTCGAATGGGCATGATAAAAATACCTCATAGGTTTTTGGAGAGGATTACAAATATAAAATATAGAAAATGCTCAGCATTGTAGCTATCACAAGGTAAGTACTTGAATATGTTAGCTATTATTATTGTTGCTATCACTATTCTCATTTCTTCTATAACTGTGTAATTGTGGAAATGCAAAGGAGTAACGGATATATACATATTTGATCAACCATTAAGTGCTGCATGTACCATGTTTCAATCAACATAAAATGATATCGGTTGCAAGATGATTATCGTATTTTCTCTAAGAAAGAAAATGTTGCCTGCCTTCTTGTTACATCCACTGTGAGATACATCTTTTTCAGTTCAGATAGAGCAGGTTATGCTGCTATAACAAACAACTACAGAGTTCTAGTGGCTTACATGATCAAAGTTTATTTCCAGCTTATGTTACCTGTCAAATGCAGGGGGTGGGAGGGCTTTGCTCACTGTGGTCACTTGGGAACTGTATTAGTTTGCTCGGGCTGTCATAAGAAAGTACCACAGACCAGGTGGCTTCAACAACAGAAATTTATTCCTTCACTGGTTCTGGAGCCTTCAAGTCCAAGATTAAGGCACTGGCAGGGTTGATTTCTTCTGAGGCCTCTCTCCTCGGTTTGTAGACAGCCGCCTTCTCCCTGTGTCTTCACATGGTCTTCCCTCTGTGTGTGTCTGTGTCTTAATCTCCTCTTCTTATAAACACATCTGTCATACTGAATTAGGGCCCACATAATGAACTCATTTTAACTTAATTGCCTCTTTAAAGGCCCTATTTCCAAATACAGTCCCATCCCCAGGTACTGGGGGTTAGGACTTCAACATAGGAATTTTGAGGGGACACAACTCAGACCATGACAAGAACCCAGACTAGTGGAGACTCCATCTCATCCTGTGCTCCCGCCAATATTTGGCAGGGACAAGGGTACATGGCAAGCTGCACTGGCTTGTCAAGGCTTCCACTTGGAAACCACACTGTTGGCCAAAGTAAGTTACACAGGCACATTGCACTTCAAGGGCTTTGCAACAGGAGAAGTGCATGCTACCTTGTTCCTAGAGCAAAGAGAACCAGTGTATTTGGAGGCAGCTTAATAACTCCCACCCAGTTCAGTTACAGAGATGCTAACATGTGAAAAAAAACTGTGTATCTTAGATGCAAAAAAATGGGAGATATAAGAGATTGTAATTACTGCATGGTAAGAGTGACCGTTAGTCAAGTCACCCTCTCTCAGCCTTAATTCTTCCATCTAGAAAATGGATTAGAGAGCTCTCTAACTATCAATAATTTAATACTCATAAATTTGATTGGTCATTAAAAAATGAATGAGGGACTTCCCTGGTGGTGCAGTGGTTAAGAATCCGCCTGCTAGTGCAGGGGACACGGGTTCGATCCCTGGTCCGGGAAGATCCCACATGCCGTGGAGCAACTAAGCCCGTGTGCCACAACTACTGAGCCTGCGCTCTAGAGCCCATGAGCCACATCTGCTGAGCCCACGTGCCACAGCTACTGAAGCCCGCACGCATAGAGCCTGTGCTCTGCAACAAAAGAAGCCACCGCAATGAGAAGCCCGCACACCGCAACGAAGAGTAGCCCCTGCTCACCGCAACTAGAGAAAGCCCATGTGCAGCAACGAAGACCCAAGGCAGCCAAAATTAAATAAATAAATGAATTTTTAAAAAAGAATGAAATTCTGCAAGGAATTAGTAAGCTCTTGGGCCTTTGAAAATAATCTGATTTCATAGATTGAGCCCTGTTTTCTTGCAAGCAGGTCCATGAATTTAGAAAGCATGTGTTATGAACCACTGCAGTTTCTCTCCTCATAATCCATTTCCTTTTCTTCTGTATGGTTCTCAAGGTATGTGGTCAGGTTAAGGGACTGAGACTTAAGCCAAGTTAAGGGACTGAGACTTAAGCCAGGCCGGTGTCACGTTCCTCTTGGCCACCATCGTTGGCCCAAGGCTGTACTCATGACAAAACCTGAGATGATGAAAAGAAAATGTTTTCTTTTTTTCCTGAGGCTGCTGGCACAGTTCTCTGCTGGGGGAGCTCTCTCTCGCCCTGGGCATGAAGCAGATCAGATAAAGGGTTCAGAGTTGCAGGAACTATTTTGCCACCACAAGAATCCTGAGCCAACATGGTGTTGAAAGTTGTCAAGAAACCAACCTTATTTGACCTTATTTGAACCCCTGGATCTAGCTGTGCCTGAAGCCAGGACTTTTCACTAACATGAATCAAAACTTTTTTTCCAATAAAGTACTTTGGAGCTGGGTTTTCTATCACCTGCAACTGAAAAGGTCCTAACTGATATAAAGTGAAATAATGATTTTGAGCATTAACTGTCATAAGAACCACAATAGTATGCCTGAATGCCAAAAGACACAATTCAGTGTGACCTTCTTAGCAGTTTATAAAAGCCCATTTCTATCAGCAGTACCCTGTATCAGAATTCCTGTCTTGGAACTTTATTTTCTGAGTTGAGCCTTAATGTCATACATAGACAGCCATATGAAATTCACTAATGTATTTATTATAAAAAAAAATCACTGAAGACCTTGTCTATGTATCACTCGGTGGTGCCTTCATAAGTAAATTTCTTTTAGAATTCAGTGTTAGGAGAAACCCAAACAAAGGGTATGCCCTCCTCCTCTTCTGAAAATGCGTGGATAACTAATCTTGTATTCCTTTTTGCTTTGGCTGCCAGGAAGCCCAGAACTTCCCAGAGATTGAGGATTTAAACCTCAATCTCAGATTATTCTATACCACCTTGTGATCAGAACAATTTCCTTTTCCTTGGTTCTTATGTTCTCTGTATCATATACTGTATATGTTTTTGTTTTGCAAATTCTTTAATGGAAGAAGCATGTTATAAACAAATAAAATGCATCCACATTATTACCATTATATGATAGTGATTGTAGGAGAGAAGGAGTTTGTAACTATGCTAACGTCTCCTCTGAGTTGAAGCCTGAAAAACTAGGCAGAAACCCGCAAATCCAGGGACTGATGTGAATTACAGGAACCATGAGTTTTCATTCTCCTGACCCACACAGCTTTCTGTTTTTAATATGATAGTTGAAGCCCCTGAGGAGGTGGATTGCTTCTCTGTGTGGCCTAGGGGAAAGAAAAATTAGTGCGAATCAGACAGGTTTTGGCTGCTCACTAGCCTTGGGACCTTGGGCAAGTCACGTAACTTGAGTCCCAGTTTTCTCTCATGTAAAGGAGGAAATGCCCATCACAGGGAGTTGTTGTAGATAGTAGAAGGAGATGCTGATCTGTGGTACCTAGTACAGTGCCTGGCAGACTGAGGCCTCCGTAAGGCAGCGGTGGCTCTCCCTTGCAGGGGGGCGTCCCTGGCTTCTTGTACCAGAGGTCTCTGTGCCTTTGCAGAACCACGCCACTGACCTGATTTCCACATCGTGTTAGTTTCCCCTCTGCCTTGTGTCTGTCAATCTTTGCCTTATCCTTCATCCAGAGGCAGCCCAGGAAACAGCTTGTTATAGAGACTTGCCCTTCTATGTGATTAGAGTCACCTGGATGAAGCCCTACATGAGGATTATTTTTTTTTCCATAAGTAGGTGTTAAAGGAAGTCTTTGCAGGGTATTATTTTCTCTCTCACAATAAAAATTAGGCAGTTGTGCGCTTCTCCTTACTTTGGCTGCTGGGACGCTCAATGGAATAAACCACAAGCACATCAATGACTTTAACCAAGCACCCAATCTCTATACCAGTCAAGGGACAAGCAAGCTATACCTCTGACTTGAGATGCTCACAGCCCAGAGGGGAAGGTGGAGGGTCCAGTGAAGGGCTGGATGAGATGGTAGGAGAGGATGCTGCAGAGAGCCCTGAAGTTCTTGGAGTTATTTATTTTCTCAGAGTCTTGATTTTCTCCTAGAACTTATGATTTTCTTCCTCTAGATTTTGGTTTCCTTACTTATATTTGCAATTGTTATTTGTTTGTTTGTTTCATAAGCTACCTTAAATCCTTTGAACAATGAGGTAGAGGCATAGATAGCACATAAATAAAATAACCTCTGTCTCTTGTCTCTTGTCTGTAGTAGACTGTCCTTTGCAATGTGACTTTGAAGCTCCTCCCACAAGAGGTGGAGCCTATTTCTCCACCCCTTGAAGCTGGGCTGCTGTGTGACTTGCTTTGGCCAATAGGATGCAGTGAAAGGAAGGGTGCACCCGTTCCAAGCCTTGGCCTCAGGAGGCCTTGAGGACCACCACTTGCTGTCTTGGATCCGACCATCACCATGAGAATAATCCTAGGCTAGGCTGCCAGAGGCTGAAGTCCACGTGGAGAAGAGCCATCCTACAGCCAACCAACCCCCAGGCATGGGAGAGATCCCAGCCGACCTCAGCAGAGCTACATGGATGACACATTGCCAACTGCAGACATGTCAATATGCCAGCTAAGACCAGTAGGACCACTTGGCTGACCCGAAGACTCGTGAGCAATAATAAATGCTTGTGGTTTTAAGCCACTAAGTTTAAGGATGGCTTGTGACAGAATAGCTAATACACTCTCCTGGTGCCTGCACAGTTACTAGGTACCCAGTAAGTGCCTGTTTTATGGAGTGAGATAGTCTCATGGCATGGAATGAAGGACTTACACTTGTAAGTGGCTTTAGTATATTTCCTGGCTGATTTAAAAGTTTAAGGAGGGAATATAGCTCCAAGAAGGTGCATTGAACTGGAGCTCGGGAGACCTGGACAACGGTCCCAGACTACGGGCTCTCTGTGCTCCGTAAGCCTTTCTCCTCCAGGCACCTCAGTTTCCCCATCTACAACGCCAAGGGGAGGAGTAGGCTTAGAAGAAAGGGCAACCAGAACCTTGGCCACCATCCAGCCACAGAACCTGTCCTGTTTCTGCTACAGCCACCAAGCTCTAGATGTCACAAATTGCCTTGACTGTCCTGCACTGGCCACCAGGGGCTGGTGCCAGAAGTGAGAAGTTTCTGTTACTCTGGCTGCTTCACCTGCGGTGGTTTCTCCATTGTCCATCTCTGTGGAGTCACCAGGTCCCATCTGACAACGTGGAGGTCTGGCTGGCAGCGCCCTGGTCCTTTACCCTGCAAGGGAGGCTGGGAAAGTGAGGGAGGTGAACCCTGACTTTCACTAAGATTCATGTGGTAGGAGTTCCCCAAACACAGGAAAGAGATTCAGATTCTGGACAGCTAAACATGGGAAGAAAAACGTCCACAACACAAAATCCTTCATGATGTTGTCCCAAGAGTCTGAGAAGATGCTTTCAAAGGGAGTCTGTGAGACTCGAAAAGCCGTTTAGCAGACCAGGTGCTCAGAAGTTGTGTTGACTCTCCCCTGGAAGTGAGCAAAGACAGGGGTTACCGAAATAGCTGGGCTTGTTAAGCCCCTCTGTGGCCACTGAACAAAGCTCCAAGCACATGTTCTAATGTACCCTGGAGATATGGGGGCTGTGCACCTCTCAGGGGTAATGCCAAAGTTGAACAGAGCAACAGACCAGGTTGACAAGATGACTTCAAAAGCCAGAGCCTCTCAATTACTGAGAAATCAGCTGGAGAACATTACAGTCAAGCATAACTGAAGGCAGACAACTCATTAAAAGGATTGCCCTCAGTAATGAAAACCATGCTGGCGGAGAGACCCAGCAGGCCTCAGGAAAGGCTCGGCACATCCTGGGCCCAGAGTGCAAATGCAGACACTCTGTTCTGGCTTCCAATCCATGAGAAACATTCTGCTTCTCTCCTGGCATCTTTTTCTCCAAACTCATCCATTACTCCTTCTCCCTTTATTTGCCCAGAGTATAGCACTTTATAAGGTGCCCGAATGTTCAGAATCTGTTTCCCAAGGTGAAAAGAAGATAATTATACATACTAAGTGGGGCTGTTAAATAAGGTTGAAAACATTTGGGGGTGGGGTGGGTCAGGTGTCACAGGTCCCTTTGAGAATCTGTTGAAAAGTGTTGATCCCCTTTCTAGGGAAAAATACACACACACATACACACACACACACACACACGTGCACAGCCCCCTCCACCATTTTGCACGTAATTTGATGAACCCACTGATATTCATGCATGGAAATTTAGAGGGTTAGAGCATGAAGAGCCTTGTAAGCCATGTTGAAGAATCCAAGACTTTATTCAGAGGTCATTTAAGATACTATAACAAGTAGGAAATACTTGCAGCTTTCTCCATAATAGAGACACAGAATAACCATGGTTTAAGCAAGATAGATATGTTTCTCTCTTGTGAAAGAATCCAGAAGTTGGCAGTTCACAGTTAACTGATGTTCACGATATTGTCAACATCCCAGACTCTTTTTTTTTATCTTTTAGCTCTACCAGTCTTAGTACCGGTTTCCATCCTCAACATCTCTTCATGGTCATTAGGTGGCCACTGCTGCTCCAGCCATCATATTAGCATTCCAGTCAGGGAGAAAGAGGAACTGGGAAGGAGAAGGTCAAAAGGGCTTCCCAGCTGAGTCAATTCCTCAGTGAATGTGCTTTCCTGGAAGCCCTACCCAGTGACTCCCACCTTCATACTGTTGGCCAAAACTTAGACATGTATCTAAAAGGGCTTGAAAATGTAGTTTCCCAGGTGGGTCATTCCTACCAAAATCAGAGTTCCTTTCCTAAGGGAGAAGAGGAGAATGGGTATTGGGTAGAGAGAGAACAGTCTCTGTCAGAGGAGCGGTAGGAGAATCAGAAGCAGGAATGTGGCCAGGTCATGTTGCCAGCACTGTGGATTGTAGACTGGGAAGAGCAAAAGAAACAGGAGGTAGGGAGGGTTTAAAGGAGCCTGAATTCATTTAGTGGCTGCAGGGGTGGAGAGAAGTAGATGTGGAGGAGGTGGAATCAACATTATGTAATTGATAAAGCTGGTGATGGATGGGATATGAGGGTGGGGGAGGAGTATGATATCGTGATTTAGGATAAGAAATATACATTTGGTCTTCACCCCCATTTCTGGCACAGAGCTCCTAAATCCTTGGTATATCCTAAGTGATGAGAGCAATAGAAGTGCCTTTGTTATTTTAATGAGATGACTTTTGGACCACGCCTAACGATGGGGTTACCAGGAGAACCCACCAAGTGATTAGAGTAAAAGGAAATTTCAGTCCCACTCCCGTGACCTCTGGGGAGGGGAGAGGGGCTGGAGATGGAGTTCAGTCACCAATGGCCAGTGATTTTATCAGTCGTGCCTATGAAATGAAGCCTCCATAAAAACCCAAAAGGACAGGGTTTGGAGAGCTTCCGGGTTGGTGAACACATGGAGATTTGGGGAGAGTGGTGTGCTCAGAGAGCATGGAAGCTCCATGCCCTTTCCCCATATCTTGCCCTATGCATCTCTTGCATCTGGCTATTACTGAATTACATCTTTTTATAGTAAACCAGCTACCTAGTAAGTAAATGTCTTTCTGAGTTCTGTGACCTATTCTAACAAGTTAATTGAACCCAAGGAGGGGGTTGTGGGGACCTCCAATTTATAACCAGTGAGTCAGAAACCCAGGTGACAGCCTGGACTTGCAATTGACGACTGAAGCATGTCTGTGGGGGACGGTCTTGTGGGACTGAGCCCTTAACCTGTGGAATCCGATGCTATCTCCAGGTAGACAGTGTCAGAATTGAGTCGAATTGTAGGACACCCGGCTGGTGCGGAGAATTGCTTTGTGGTCTGAAAAAAAACCACACATGTCGAACTGGTGATCAGAATCAAAGGGAGTCATTGGGAATACATCCACAGAGCCAGTCCATGGGGAAGAAGTCTTGTGAGCTGGGGAAAAAAGTTAGGACTTCTAGCAGGTCCTGACTGAGACCAAGAGATCCTGAGCGCTGAAAAGATGACAGCGCTTTCTCAAAAAAAGTCTCCCCTATGAGGAAGTCCAACAGCATTCTGATTTTTCCTATAACTGCTTAGACTCTTTTTCCAAAAGTCACATTTATTGAGCTATAACTTACCTACAATAAATGAACGTATTTTAAGTGCACAATTCAATGATTTCTGTCAAATGTGTACACTCTTTGTGTAACTAACACCCCAGTCAAGATAGAGAATCTTTCCATAATTACAGAAAGTTTCCTCCTGCTCCCGCCCACTCAGTCCCTACACCCCCTCCCCCAGGCAACCACTGATCTGATATCTGTTACTATAAATGAGTTGGCCTTGTTTAGAAGTCACATAAATGGAATCATTCAGAAATACTCTTTTGTGTCCGGCTTCTCTGAGTCAACATCAGACCTCTCAGATTCATCGTGTTGCCTATCTGTATTGTGTTTATTTCCGGGTAGTATTCCATTGTATGAATATACCACAATTTGTTTATCCATTCATGTGTTGATGGATATTTGGGTTATCTTCAGTTTGGGGCTATTATGAAAAGACTCTTATGAACATTTGTGTAAGCCTTTTTGAGAACACATATTTCTGTTGGCTTGGAATGGCTTGATCATATGGTAAGTATATATTTAACTTTTTAACTGTTTAAAGAAGCTGCCAAACTCTTTTCCAAAGTGGTTGTACCATTCTATTTTTCCATCAGTGGTGCATGAGTGTTTCAGTTGTTCTACATCCTTAACAACAGCTGGTTGTCACATTTATTTTTTTTAAGCCATTTCAGTGAATATGAAGTGTTACCTCATTGTGGTTTAAATTTGTATTTCCCTGACGACCAACATCTTTAAATATGCTTATTGGAGACTCATATACCCTTTTTGAGAAGCAAAACCTTTTGCTCTTTTAAAAAAATTATATTATTTGTCTCCTTATTATCTATTTGTATGAGTTCTTTTATAGTCTAGATACAAGTCCTTTGTCAGATAATTATTTTGAAAATACCTTCTCCCTATCTGTAGTTTGCCTTTGATTGTTCTTGACTATGTCTTTTGAAGAGAGAAGATTTAAATTTTGACAAAGTCAATTTATAATTTTTTTGTTTATGGCTCATGGTTTTTGTCCCATCTAAGAAATCATTACTCATGCCATGTTTGTAAAGATTTCCTCCTGTGTTTTTTTCCAGAAATTAAAATATTTTTCGCTCTTACGAGAGTTGTATTTTATGCATGGTGTGAGGTAAGGGTCAAGGCTCGCTTTTTCCTGCATGGCCATCTAGTCATTCTGGCATGAGTGTAAACGTCTTGCACACTTGGGTACTTTTTTTTGGAAATAGCAATCTATTGAAATGCTTTCTATTTTTTCTCACATTTTTGGTCCCTCTGCTTTGCTGGATGCATGCTGCATGTGTCTGTGGAGCAGATTGTGAGTTCTGATTTTCACAGTTTGAGTTTGCATTGCCTGTAGGAGATGCAGGTGGAGACATCTATCAGGCTTGTGGTGGGCTGGAGCCCAGGAGAAAAGACTGAGCTGTAGATGCACAACCAGGAGATGCATCACTCTGGCCGGAGTCATGCTGGGGAAAAGCCACAGCTAGGTTCTTCCTGGGTTCTGCTGCCCCGCCTTTCTTCCCCTGCCTCCTTTGCCTGTGGGTAGCTTCCCTTGTTGACTCCCACATCCTTAAACTCTCTTCTAACACCCTTTTGAATGCACATCTCTTTCCTCCTGAGGCCCTGACTGATATACCCAATTATGCAACAGTTTATTAAAAGGTAACGTCCCTTGTTATTCTCCCTCATGTTGGACACCCAGGCACAGGCTGCACAGACACTTAATCAGTCCATAACTGGCTAATGCTGAAGTCTTCCGTTGCAAAGCCCTAATGCAGGAAGCTAGACTCAGGTTGGCTGCCGAAGGTAGTATCTATTGGTAATTTCTGAACTCATTCATGGAAGGAGGCCCAGTGGTTTCCACGAGGCTCTGGACTGTTAGCTCCTTAAGGGCAGGAGTCGTTTCTGCGTTCACTCACCCTCAGCCCTCCAGCATCCGGGAGAGTGCAGGATGCATAGCAAACCCTGACACATTGGAAACCCCACAGTGGGTACCAACCAGCACCCCTCCCTGCATGCCCAGCAGCTTAGGATGGTGCCTCCAGCATCTTATGGGTAAAATACTTAAGTACCATCTAGGGAGGGCATTCAAGAGCTTCCAAAACAGTGTAGGAGAGGCTATGTCTTTTTGTTTTTATTTTGCCTACTCTGAAGTTTTTAAGGAATTTCTAGTCATTTGCTCCATGCCATGTTGGCCATAAATGAATAAGCCTTGGGCCTTCCCTGGGGGTTCCAGGTGAACTTGAGAAAAGGTGAAAGGGCAGGGTCCTTGGAGAGAGGGACGCAGGGAAGAGGGGAATCCACCCCTATTGGGCTGTGGCATGGCCACCACGTTTCTTCTGGTTAGTGAGCGAGTACCCCAGGCCTGCTTCACTTGCTACCTGTGTGGCTTTGGGCCCAGGTAATTCCAACTCAGGCAGGGCTCGGTGAGAGGAGTCAAGGATACTCCCAGACATGCCTCCTCCCTGTCTCTCCCTGAATCTGCTCTTCGATGCTCAGTGCGTTCACTTTTCATGCCTTACAAGTTGGCTGCCGCAGGACCAAGCCTCCCATGCTCTCTGATCCAATGTTACCTTCCCGGTCAGAGGCCCCCTCGTTTGGGTCACAAGCCCACTCCTGAACCAATCAGCATGGCCTGGGGTGTCAGACACCAATGAGCTTCGTCCTGGGCCAATCCTCCACTCTGCGGCAGTGGGGGTGGGAAGCCTGCCCAGATCACATGGGTGGAGGGAGTGTGGTCCTCCCCCCTCACATACACACAAGTGAACCCAGAGCTCTTCTGAGAGAAAATGGCAATGGATGCCGGGGAGGCAAGTGACAAGCCGCCCAGGGTTTACTGCAAGCCCTTCGCTATTGACGTTTTAGAGAACAGGGGAGAGTGGCAAGAAAGCTCTGGGTTCAAATTCTGGCTCAGCCACTTACTTGCTCTGTGGACTCAGGCAGGTCTGCTTATTTGAGCCTCACTTGTCTCATTTGTAAAGTGGAGAACATACCTCCCCACTCACAGTCTGTGTGCAAATGAGCACTCATGTAAAGGGCCCCATTTGGCACCCAGGCCACTGGCAAGCACTAAATGGTAGCAATTATTATCATAATTATTATCATTCCCTGGCTTGGGCCTCTGGGAGTCCGAAGATGCCCAAGGACCAGCTGCAGATCATTAGACTTCATGTGGCTGACATCTGGGCTCAGAGAAACGCATGGTGAGGCTGTGTCTCTGTCACCCAGACCATGGGGACCTGGCTTGATGAGGGCTTGGGCCACAGGCTGGCCCTGGCAAGCACCCTCATGGAGAGGGCAGGGCAGGTGTCTATCCAGCCTGGTGTCTTGTGACTTATTTAGTGAAAACCTTTTGAGCCTTTACTGCTGGTCAGACTTTGTGCTAAATGCTTTACATCTGTGCAGATCTGCTAGGTGACTCCTAGTATCCATTCTCCCTTCTCTCTTATAGGATCAGAACCCCTGATTTTAAGCTGAGCACACTGTTGTCCAGAATAAAGGCAGCATGTCCCACTCTTCTCCTTTAGCTAGGTAGGACCATATTCTGGTCAGTGGGATGTGAGCAGAAGAGATATGTGCAATGTGAGTATCCTGCCCTTGAAAGGAAAGGCAATATCCTTTTCCCTCTACATGCTAGCTGGCATGCAAGTATGACAGTGAGCCATCTGGGACCCCATGGACAGAGCAATACCTTGAGGATATAAGAGCAAAAAGAGAGAAGGAATCTAGGTTCCTGGAACCATGGAGCCCCTGAATCAGCCCCGAATTGCCTATGCCTGGATGCTTATGTGAGAGACAAATGGTTCTCTATGTTGTTTAATAGGAGTTCTGTTTTTTTTTTTTTGAAGTATAGTTAATTTGCAATGTTGTGTTAGTTTCAGGTATACAGCAAAGTGATTCAGTTATATATATATATATATATATATATTCTTTTTCAGATTCTTTTCCCATATAGTTTATTGCAAACTATTGAGTATAGTTCCCTGTGCTATATAATAGGTCCTTGTTGTTTATCTATTTTATACATAGTAGTGTGTATATGTTACTCCCAAATTCCTAATTTATCCCTCTCCCCCGCCTTTCCCCTTTGCTAACCATAAGATTGTTTTCTATGTCTCTGAGTCTGTTTCTGTTTTGCAAATAAGTTCATTTGTTTCATTTTTTTTAGATTCCACATATAAGTGATATCATATGATATTTGTCTTTGTCTGACTTACTTCACTTAGTGTGATAATCTCTGGGTTCATCCAGGTTGCTGCAAATGGCATTATTTCATTCTTTTTTATGGCTGAGTAGTATTCTATTGTGCGTGTGTGTGTGTGTGTGTGTGTGTGTGTGTATAGCACATCTTCTTTATCCATTCATCTGTTGATGGACATTTAGGTTGCTTTCATGTCTTGGCTATTGTAAATAGTGCTACAGTGAACATTGGTGTGCATGTATCTTTTCGAATTAAGGTTTTCTCTGGATATATGCCCAGGAGTGGGATTGCAGGATCATAAGGTAGCTATATTTTTAGTGTTTTAAGGAACTTCCGTACTGTTTTCCATAGTGGCTGTACCAATTTACATTCCCACCAACAGTGTAGGAGGGTTCCCTTTTCTCCACACCCTCTCCAGCATTTATTATTTGTAGACTTTTTGATGATGGCCATTCTGACTGGTGTGAGGTGATACCTCATCATAGATTTGATTTACATTTCTCTAATAATTAGCAATGTTGAGCATCTTTTCATGTGCCTTTTGGACATTTGGAGAAATATCTATTTAGATCTTCTGCCCAGTTTTTGATTGGGTTGTTTGTTTTTATGATACTGAGCTGTATGAGCTGTTTTTATATTTTGGAGATGAATCCCTTGTCGGTTGCATCATTTGCAAATATTTTCTGGGAGTTCTGTTTTAAAAGAGACCCCAACAGTAATGTACATCATTATGAGAACATGCTTCCATCCTTTGTTGAGATGAGAAAAACAAGCCTCAAAAAAATTAATAACTTGCCCAAAGTGTATTAGTTAGTGTAACACTGTTGCTGTAACAAATAGACCCAATACCAAACATATATGATCTTAAACTCTGTGATGTTTATTTCTTGATCTCTTAACAGTAGTGAGTGGGTAAAAAAGTCAGTGGGGCAGCCTTTTCTCTTCAGTCATCAGAAATCCAGGATAATAGAAGTGCTTCCATCATCAACATGTAAATTCCAAATTTATCCTGGAGATCATCTCTATCCCAGCCAGTGAGAAGGGGAAAAGAGCATGGAGAAGGGCAGGAGAGAGTTTATGAACTGGCTCAAGAAGTGGCACATACATTTTCTCACATTTTATTGGCTGGAACTCAGTCACATGGCCAAATCTAACTGCAAGGGAACCTGGGAAAGGTAGTCTAGCTATGTGCCCAGGAAGAAGAGGAAACATTTTGCTAAAGAGCCTGATAGTCTCTGCCACAGTGGCATCACTCAGCTAGAAGCTGCAGAAGGGGAACTGATCAGCTTGATTCTGAAGCTCAGTATCTTTCAGTTTTTCTCTAAGTTGCCTCCCAGTTTTGAATCAAAGATTTTATTTGATATCTGCGATGGTCTTTTGATGTGTCAACTTGGCTAGGCTACAGTCTCCAGTTATTCATTCAAGCACTAATCTAGGTGTTGCTGTGAAGGTATTTCATAGATGTGATTAAAGTAATCAGTTGGCTTTAAGTAAAGGGGATTATCCTAGAGAATCTGGGTGGGCCTGATTCAATCAGTTGCAAGCCTTCTCTGATAAAGAAAAAATACCATCTGTAGACAGCAGTGCCCATCTATGCTGGAGAGTTTCCAGTCTGCCCTCCTGACAGCCTGTCCTATGGATTTCAGATTGCCTAGCCAGGTCCCACAATTGTGTAAGCCAATTCCTTCTAATAAATCTCTCAATCTCCTATTGGTTCTGCTTTGCTGGTTGAACAATGTCATTTTCCTATGCGTGCACTCTTTTCTCTCCAAGCTCTCTCCCTGGGACAAGTCTTGGTCTCCCACTGATATTTCATTAATATTTGCAACAAATATTTATTGGACACTTACTCTATACCAGATACTGTGCAGAGAACAAGTCAGACGTGGTCCCTGACCTCGTGGAACTAGTGGGAGAGGAAGGCTTTAGTCAAATACTCAGACAAGCAAATATACAGTGATACACTATGATAAATGCTATGGTTGAAAAAAGTTTAGAGGACTGTGAGGGGACACGATATCATCTGAAGGGTAGGACAGCTTCCCTGATGAGTGGCATTTGGAACCAAGTTCTGAAGGAGGAGTAGGAACACACTCAAGTAAGGAGTGTGGACATGGCCTGGGAAGGCTGTTCCAGGGAACAGCATGAACAAAGGACTTGAGGTGGGAGGGAGAATGGCAGCCTTGAGACTAGAGATCAGGCTGCAGAGGCTGCAGAGCCTAATAGTAAGAGGAAGGCAGGAGCTGAGAGGCAGGCTGGGGACGAATCTACTTGGGGATTTTGATCCTTATCTTAAAAGCTCTGGGAATCCATTGAAGAATTCTTAGCAGGTATTCCCACTGAAAGATGATCTGGGCTGCTGTGACAGAAAGGACTGGAGAGCCCCATAGTGGATGCAGGGAGAGCAATTAGGGTCTCGTAGTGTGCCTGGGTCTTGTCTCTTATCAAGGGAAGCAGCGGCTATGCCAAGCCTACCTCCGATGGACTTTTCCTCCAAAACACCCTTTGCCTTGCCCTCTCCCTCTCCCTTTTACCTGCAAACCACCCATTCAGCTGTCAAAGTCCTATTCAGATGCCATCTCATCAGGGAGGCGTGCCTGAGCCCCCCTGACTCAAGTCAGCTGCAGTGCTCCCCACAGAGGTTTTCCTACTGTGTCATAATCGTTGACCAACATGCTTGTCATTCTCACTAAGCCATGAGCTTCTGGAAGGGGAAGAGGATGTCTTCATCTCTGTGTCTCTGAAGATCAAGCACAGGGCAAGCGTGTTGAATGAATGAACGTTATTGAACCTCTCCCAAGGGTAGTTTCATTTCCATAGGCAATGCCTGAAGAAGATATCAAGCCTCAAAAGGCAATTATCTACAGAATTTCCACCTTGGTGACTATGGGAAGAAGGGATATTTGAGGGGTAGTGTGTCTGAAGAATTCTCACAAATTGTACTCTCACAAATGGCTGGGGAGGCCATTCTATTTTTTTTTTTTTTTAACTGAAGATTATACAGTTAGATCAACATTTCCTAAAGGGTTTTCTGCAGAATTTCAGTGCCAGGGAATATTAATAAGTGCTGTAGACAGACATACACGTTATTCCTTGATCAAACAATGTTTCAAGCACAGTACAACACACACAAGTCCACGTGAAGATGCATGTACTGCACATACACCACACAATGAATTTTGAAGGCTTACAAATAAGAGAATACAAAGTATCTCCTTCATTTTTTATGTTGATTACCCATTGAAATGATTTATTTTGATCTATTGGGTTAACAAAATATGTTATTAAATTAATTTTATGTTTCCTTTTACTTAATATTAGAAAATTTATAATTTTATACATGGCTGTCTTCTATTTCTATTGGATGGTGTTGTGTAGACACCAGGAATATAGTGGTGAGAAGAACAGACATAAGGAATGGCAGTTCTTAGGTTAGAAAAAATCTTTTTTAAAAAAAATCTCTAAAAGGCTAAATGTAGACGAAAATGTGAAAGTGCACTTAAAAGCTTAGAGGAGGTGAACATCAGATAGGCAAGAAAAAAGCATTTCCTATTTTTTTCCAACCAGCTTTAAATGGGATCTAAAGGTGCTGTCCTGATGTTTTAGCAGCACACTCAGCTTCTGTCATTAAAGGGACTCCCCCACCCCTGGGTTATGTTAGGAAGGAATTTTGGTTCCTTGGTCACCCCAGCTCATGCTAATTGCCAAGGAGACACTCATTGCCTCGGCCAATATGTTCTCCTCCAGTCCACATGGTAATGGAGTCTTCAAGGAGGATGGAAACCCCAGTGTGTAGGGTCACACCACACACATGGGTCCTGCTATCCCCTAGGGCACTGCCACTGGAGGTGGGGGGGATTGATCCCTCACTCTTCCTGGACCCGGATATATCCCTTTCCTCACTCTGTGTGTCCTCACCTCTCTGGTTTCTCTTCACCCCCAACACACATCTACACCTCTCTGACCCTGACCATCATCTCTTCAGCCAGTTCAAGCCAGAGGTCTGTGACCCACAGCATGAGGGCTGAATCTAGCCTCATATACGTTTTTGGGGACACACACAATGTTTGGTTTTTAATTTGACTTGGATGCCAACATTTTAAAGTCATGAGCTTTCCACACAAAAATCTGCATTTCCAACTTCTCTTGAAACGTTAGAGGGTCTGGCAACCCTGGGCCTGTGTTTCTATGGCAACAGATGGCCGGAGGGAGTAGCTGCATCCATTTCATTTCTCTTAGTGACTGCAGTTTTCTACTGTGTGTGGGAATTTTGTATCCTTTTAGATCGAAAATAAACTAAACTTTGGATTATCTTGAGAAGCAGGGCCAGGCCTGGGGTGAAGTGGGTGAGATGTCTGGGGTGCAAAATTGCACAACCCTGAGATTGAGTGCCTCCTGGAGCTTTGTGCTCTAGGCATCTTGCTCGCCACACCCTAGTCCTGAACTTACTGAGGATTTTTTTCTCCAACACATCCCTGCCTTCCAGCAGCTTCTTCTGTATTTATGCCATGGAGGTACATACAAAAAGAGGCCTTGCCACGGGTCCTTAGTAAACCCAAGGAGAGCCCTTGCAGGAGAGGTTAAGTCAGAAACCAAATGGGAGGGAGCCTCGCGGGAAATGCAGGAGTAGAAATTGCCAGGGCAGGAACTCTCACGACTTTTGCTTATGGGGGGGGGGGGGGGAGAGAGATGGCACTATGGCTGGATGTGGGCCGAGGAAAGGTTTTTTTCCTTATTTTAATTTAAAAGACAAGAAACTGGAACGGGCTTATGGGGGGAGGGAGAGGAATTAATGGTATGAAAGAGGCTGCACATTCCAATTGGGTGGGTGGGGAATGAGGCACTATTCATCATGTACTGACCTCACACCAGGCGCCATGCCAAGGGCAACACTCCATCTCCTCCTCCCATCTTCCCCGCAGCCCTCAGAGGAGACGGTCCCATCATTCTGGGTCCCATCATCCTGATCCTGCAGACGAGGCAACCAAACTCAGAAAGGCTTCCCCGAGACGCACGGTGAAATCTTCCTTGAAATATTGCACTTGAGGGTTGGTGAAATGAGTGCCCTGGCACACACACACACACACACACACACACACACACACACACACACACATACCCCTATACGATATTGCCCATGGCATAAGTCCAAAGAGGTCCGGTCATAGTGAAAGACACTAGGGGATGTAAGGTTAGGGGGTTCAGGCCATGCGTCTTCTTAGGTTTCTTCCAATTTCCTTTCAAGAGATGCCCTTGGGTAATGGCAGGGATGGTTTTCTGTCTAACCAGTGTGGGATCACGCCAGGTGATGGGAAGCCTGGAGTGGATGCCTTTCAGTCCTCTTGTCTCCCACCCTATTCCCAGCCCCATCCTCTAGGGACTCCAACACAAATACTTTGTATAGTTATAAAAATTGAACTACAGGAGTAACTGGTTCCCATACCAGCAGGACCGTATTGCTGCATGACCTACAGGTCATATAATAATGAGATGACACCACCGTGAGCAGTCACATTGCAATTACGCAAGCATGACCATTCTGAGGACGAAGCCCAGGAGGGCCTGACGACAGTGAGCCAGTGACCACGGCCATGTGTGGCTAGTTTCGTGGCAGAGCTGGGGTTGAACTCAGGTGTGTTTGATCCCAAAGCCAAGAGAGAAGGGATGAAGAGTCAGATTTGGACAAGAGACAGCCCACTTGGATAGGTGTGCCTATCCTAACCAATTTTGTGAGGCTAGTGTGTGGGTGTGTGGACAGAAAGGGCAGAATGTTGAGGGTGGCCTTTTTTTTAGCTTTGTAGAGGTATACCTGAAAAATAAAAATTCTATATATTTAAGGTATGCAACTTAATGTTTTGATGTATGTCTACATTGTGAAATGATCACCACAAATGAGCTGATTAACATAGGCAAGAACATTTGATGAGAGCAGGAGGAAACTGTTGAGACAGGGGATTTGGAAGAGGAGTTGAATGTCTGGGACAGCTGCATTGGTCCAGGAGTGAGGGAGCTCACCAAAGGACCCCAGCAGTATTTTAAGTCACCATCGAGATCTGGGGTGAGTTTGGAGACCATGAAGTTGAAGTGACTCCAGTGTGTCTGATGTGGTCTTTCCCAGCAGCTCTCTGTAGCCTGAGAGCTGGAACAAGGAAGGTCAATAGTCAGATTTACCTAGGATTTGTGTTTTGCTAGATGGGAGCAACAGAAGGACAAGGGAACCAAGGGAATTGGTAAGACTGGTCCAAGTGAACAGTCATGGGGTTTAAGGTGGTGTATTAATCAGCTTTCTTTCCACTGTAATTGACCAAATCCCAACTTCAGCTGGCTTGAATAGATTGGTTCATGTATCCAGCAAGTCCAGGGCTGTGACAGTTTCAGGCATGGCTAGATCCAGGGGTGTAAACAATGTCATCAAGACACTGTCTTTTTCTCTCATCTCTGCTCTCTTGTGTTGGCTTCACTTTTTGGTAGTCTCTTCCCTTGCAGTGTCCATCTTTGCCTGCTGAAGCTCCAGGTCTGCAACCAACTAGTTTAGCAACTCTAGCTGAAAGGGAGCTGCACTTTCCTAAAAGTTCCAGCAAATGTCATACAAGATATACTCACAGTCGATCAGACAGGAAAGCGCAAATCTGATTCTGAAACGCCCAACAAGTAGCAAATGTCCATCGGACGTGGAAGTGACAGCTGGGGTGATTTTCATGATTTCTCGTAACAACGCTTAGGGCTGCGTATTACTGCTCACATAGGGGGACATGGAGGCTCCAAAGCGTGAAGCCACTCGTCCAAGTTGGCAGGTGGCAGAGTGGCCTTCCCAGCCCAGGCCTGCTGGAGTTCAAAGCCTTGGCTTGCTCTCTCCCCATCCTGGGGGTGGTGGAGTCCACCGGGACCTTGTAAGCTGCAGGCTGGTCCCCGATCACCACATCAAATACCGCAACCTTCAGGAGCCCCAGGAATGGCCTCTGCCACACCTGCGACTGTCCCCAAACTTCCTTTCTTGACTCCTACCCATGCCCTGAACCAAGCCAAGGTCCCCCTCCCCACAGCAGTCCAGGAGAAAAGAGGGCAGATGCCACCCCACCTCTGCTGCCCAGCCATGCTCTTTTGCTGTTTGTCACATGTTATTTTGATGTCCCATAAAAGCCATAAACATGCCAAGGCATGTTGAGTCCACTCTGGGAGACGGATCTGAGTCCCAAGGGTGTGGGCAGTGCATTCATGACCCAGGCGCCAGGGCCAGGCTCCTTCCCTGCTCCAAGGCTCCTTACACAAGACGCCTTCCCACCCTACGCCCGGGAGCAGGGTCAGGGGCTGTCCTGTGGCCACAAGGATAAACACATCCTGATGGGCCAGAACCACTTCCTGCTCATGTCACTCATTCTGGGGGAGCTGACCTCTCACTTTGTGTACGCCTCAAGGAAGGAAAACTTCCTGTTTGTGAAGAAGAAAAAAGCCCTCCAAACAGCTCGATGGCCCTTGGACATCAAAGTGTTCTTACAAAACAGCATCCTAATGGCTTAAGTATCAATGAATCAGGGCCATATGGATCTCATTTGCCATAAAGTGCATACGGGTTTTAAAATCCTGAGGAAAAATGCCAGGCAAAATATGTTTCAGGTTTTATTGAACCAAAAAACTCTAAGAAGATAGATTTTCGACGGTCACCAAACCCAGGAGACAGGTCGAGCTTTCCAGGCTGACTGGAGAGAAAAGCTCGTTTCCCTTAAGCCACGGTAGCTTAAGCCATGGCCCTTGATAGCAGACACACTTTAAGTAAGATTTTGATGTAATTGAGACATAAAGGGCTTTTACAAGATCTTTTCCTTATAGGAACACTTTCAGTGTGTTTGAGAAGAGCCCAGCTAATTTTCTGGGAGAACAGTAGGTTTGAAATTCAGACATGATGTGGGAGGAATCAGTGGTGTTTGGATGTCCTATTTCTCTGGGGGAACATGTAGGAAGAGGGACTTTGCAAAAGCTCCCCAGAAAAATCTCTTTTTTTCTCCCACTTTGAAAATATATCCACTGGGAAAGAAGATGGAAGGAAAGAGAAAGGGAGGAGAGATAAAGAGCAAGGGAGGAAAAGAAAGAAGGAAGAAAGGGAAAGAATTTAGGGAATGACGGAGGGAGGGAAGAGAAAAGAACGTTTTAACGTTATCCCATAACCGAAGTTTCCACAGCAGGAAAAATGGTGTCACACTACAAAGTATTAACAATTGAGCTGTTTTATGTTCTGCATTCAATTTTTCTAGTCATATATTTCTCCCCGGTTTGCAATCTTGCTTTGTGAAAAGTGTCATAAAGAAATGCTTTCCCGTTAACGCACTCTGACTGGATCAGATTCCAGGTTGTTCCTCTCCAAGACATTATCCCGACGAGAATCCGTGTACTGTGGAGTGATCTGTCGGAGCCGCTTAGAGGGACAGATGAGAGGATTGGAACGAGGCCCGGGGTTCGTAATGAAACCTTAACCCAGACAAGGGCCAAAGAGGAGGCTGTGGTTTGGGGGGTCTTGAGGAATTCACGTGGCTTCGTTCTGGATGGGTTCGAAAGAGCTCAGCGCTGAAAGATGAACATGCCTGGCTTTTTTCTCCTCCCCCTTTGGTAGGTGAATCAGCTCTGGCCACTGATGCCTCACGCATGAGAACACCAGATTTCCATTTGGCTTTATTTTTAGGTTTTCGATTTTGTGTGTGTGTGTGTGTGTGTGTTCTTGTCACTTTCATGTAGAATATGGTGTGTTATAAATAAAGCCCCACTTTCTCCCATCCTGATCACACACCATATGAGCATGTGTGCGAGTGGAGGTGGGGGGTTTGGGGGGTGCCTATTCAGCACTGGTCCATATGTACCCGAAATTTCCCTTTGAAAATCCCAAGGCCTGGCCCACATTGACATGAAATTATTATGTACTTTTGTTGTACAACAAATTATCATCCTATACTGTTGCAACAGGCTTTCTACAGAGAATGCAGGTTGTAGTAATTTTGTCATATGGAGTAATATGTCACATAGACCATTCTGGATTTAGACCAATATATACAGTTTCTGGCCTAAGCAGTAACACATGTTTGGAGGAGAGACCGTTTCATTTTACTGGAATGGACAGTAAGTAGAAACACATTCCAGATTTCTTTTTTTTTTTTTTTTCCCTCTGCCCTGAAATTTGGCAGCCAGAGTCCTCCCTGCACTTGATCTCAGGTTTTCAGCTGCTCACGAACCATGATACTCAGAGCTCTACGATGCCTGTGTATCCAGTGACTAATGAAACCTTAAATCACTGCCCAGCAGGTTTCCCAGAACCCCTCCAAGAGCTGTTTGAAACGAATGCAAATGGCACTCCAAATTTGCCCAATACTGTGCTAGCTAAAGTTCAGGACTTTTCTGACGTTAATTTTCTGCTTTCGAAGCCTGGCCTTGTGGAACCGTCTTTTCTTTTTTTTTTTGGATGCTGCGTGAGTGGAATAAAAGAAGGGCAGCCTGGGGAGGGCGATGGGTTTACTCCAGACCCTGGAAGTTCCAACTTGGAGATACTGGGGTATCTGTTTACCAGACTCCCCAAGGGGACACCGTATTACCTTGCTGCTTGGTCTGGATGGGGACAGTGGAGGTGGGAGGTGAAGTGACTAACCAGATGCATTTGCTACAGCTGACCCCAGGATCTGGAAAAGTGGGGACAGGGTTGGAGAAAGGAAGGGGATTCACCTTGACTGGACACCCACTTTGTACCTACTTTGTGCTTTGTACCAATTCGATTTCACGCAAATGCTCACAATAATACCATTTACTGATGAGGAAACTGGTACTGGAACCCCATGGTTTTTCTATGGGATTTGACGATCAGACTGTCTGACCTAGAACCGGGGCTCTCTCCTCCCCATGATGCCTCGTGCACAGTAGGTGCTTGGTGAGGCTTTATTCTCCATGTGGCTAATTTGTGTAGGCCCTAGGGAATTATAAGTTCTTGAGGTGCAGGGACCCTGAATTTCCTTTATTGATCTTATTTTGGTCCTTGTATTAGTGGAGAGAATCCTTTAGAACAGTTGTTCTCAACTGAGGACTATTTTGTCCCCTGGGGGCATTTGGCAATATCTGGAGACATTTTGGTTGTCACAACTGGGCAGAGAGATGTTACTGGCATTCAGGGGGTAGAGCCCAGGGAGGCTGTTAACACAAGACAGACCCCCACAAGGAAGAATTACATGACCCCAAAAGTCAATAGTGCTGATGTTGAGGAGCCCTGCTGGAGAAGAAAACAGGCCTCATGCTAGCAAAGACAATCTAAAGCAACCTAAAATGCCTTGTTTTAAAGACTTTTTAAGAAGAATCATAAATACCCAAGATTCAACATACTTACCCAGATAGTGGAAACCATAGTCCATCAAACATAGTCCACAGCCAGAGCTTCCCTGGTGGCGCAGTGGTTGAGAATCTGCCTGCCAATGCAGGGGACACAGGTTCAAGCCCTGGTCTGGGAAGATCCCACATGCCGCGGAGCAACTGGGCCCGTGAGCCACAATTACTGAGCCTGCGCGTCTGGAGCCTGTGCTCCGCAACAAGAGAGGCCGCGATAGTGAGAGGCCTGCGCACCGCGATGAAGAGTAGCCCCCACTTGCTGCAACTAGAGAAAGCCCTCGCACAGAAACGAAGACCCAACACAGCCATAAATAAATAAATAAATAAAATAAAATTTAAAAAAAACTTAGTCCACAACCAAAACAAACTGAGAATTGGAAAAGGGCTGAGGGGGCAGAGAGAGAATTAAGTTAGAAACAGGAGCTTCTTGAGGGCAAGGATTTTGTTATATTAATTCGGAATCCCCTGTGCACAGCACAGGTCTTAGCATACAGTCAGTGCTTAATAAATGTTTGCCGAGTATCTGATTGGATGAATGGAGCCTCTTGTTATATAATGTCACACTAAATTGTACCAGTCACTGAATGGCTGCATGTTCTAGGATCTATTCAGTTCTACAACAATATCCCAGACTAGCCGTTGATGGGGATCTCCTTCCCTTCCAGGGAGCCCGTTTTATTTTTGATGGATGTGAACGTTAGAAAAGGTAGTTGCTTCTAACTGTGATGTGCAGCCTCTCTTCTTGGGAAGGGGTCAACAGGGCCTATTGAACGATCATTGGTCGGGGGGGAAGATACGGTCAGGGTGAAATGGTATTTTATAGGGCCCAGGGCTGGGTCTTGGTCGTCACTCAACCCCCAGGGTCTTTCCCAGATCCCACAGAGAAGAACTATTTACCTCTCTCGCTCTGAAAAAGAGGTCCTGTCTGGGTGTCTGTGTCCATGATGTTCGCCACCAGGAAAGCTTTCCCTCTGCTGGACCTCTCCTTCCTACCCCATTGAATCGGCTTTCCTGTCTCTAAAACCAGTATTTCTGGAGGTCAGAGCCTCAGCAGGGGAGGCGACGGGGTGGGCTCCGAAGCCAGACGGCTCTGGATTCCAGTCTTCACTCTGCCGCTGTGTGGCTGGGAGGCCTCGGTTTTCTCATCTCTAAAATGGGCAGATGATGCCTACCCCATAGGTGCCATCCAGGGAAAGTGATTATAACATGAACATTATTTCTTGAGTGCTTGGCACGAACACGATACCTTCTATGAGCCCCGTTTTATCGGCAAGGAGACGGAGGCCCAGGGAGAAGTGATTTGCTCCAGGTCCCACAGTCAAGAAGCTGTAGAGATGAATCCAGCTCACTGGTTTCAGAGCTCAGCTACTCTTCACGATTCCATACCAATGCTCAGTGTATGCCTAATCAGTTCATTTCCCTTTCCCCTTTCTAGTTCAACACAAAAATGGTCTTGCCTTGCTCTGTTTCCTTGACTTGGTTGCAGTACCTCAAATAGCCTATAAGCTCTGAGAGGCCATGACCTCTCCTTTCCTGCGATCAACACTCTCCCCACCCGCTCCCTTGTTCAGGCACAAGGTGTGTGCTCAGATGACATTTGCTGACTTGAAAAAATATGGAAGGGCAGGATCTTGCTCCCCATCCTATCCCTTCACACACACATACAGAGACACACACAAGATCACACACACACACACACACACACACAGACTCATGCCGCCATACACTCATACACGTACTCATGGACTCACACGTTCACACACACTTACATACACACCCTGCCCCTGGGTATCGTGTCCTTGGTGATTGGGGGTCCCAGGTGGGGTCTCACTGCTGGTTTGCATCACGTTACGAGCCTGCCTGAGGAGCAAGGCCTCATTTAGAGACGCAATATTAAATGGGTATGCTTTCGGCCGAAATTGTTTTTAAGCATGTACATTTCAAAACCATTTAATTTCCAGCCATCAGTTGAAATCAAGCCGTTTTGTACTTGTCACATACATTTTCGTTCTGGGAAGGCCTGTTTCTGGAGCCGCGGCACGCCACATGTGTGTGCCAGGGGGCAGGGCGAGGGGGCTGGGACTGCGGAATGGCTTTTCCATGTGGGTAATTGTGGTCGTCAGGAAAGCATCTCGCAGCAGTTTACGCTTTCTCAGTTTACCAAAGCCCCAGCATCTGTTCTGAGGCGGAGATGCTGAACTTGGGGCAGCCCGTGGCCCACCCCATCAGTGCCAGCAAGGCACCCTCCCCAGCAAGCTCTGAATCTGCAGAAAAGAAAAGAAAAATGGGAGAAAGGAGAAGAAAAAGAGATGTTGACACATGCTCTGAAGAGGCCAAGGAATTCTGTTTACTCCTCGGTGATATTTCTGCCTTTTGTTGTGGCAAAGACCTGCCTTTTACTGCGCTGTTGAAACATCTTCAAAGTCTGGAAATCTGAGGGGCATTCCAATAAAAACCTTTGTTGGGCTGCAGTGGAGAGAAACCAAAATTCAAATCAGGTCCCAGCCCTTGGCAGCTGCAACAGGGACTGGGCAGCATGAGCCTCCAGTGGGTGGAGGAGGCCAAGAACCCCTGTCCTGGCGATGGGAGAAGGGCACAGAGCACTAGGGTGCAGTATCCAGCCAGCTGAAGTGTTCCTGGGAGCACTCTCAGGCCATGTAGAAACTAGTTCAAACCCCGCTCGACCACCAATTCAGCATGTTACCTTGGACCTGCCACTTTGCCTCTCCGAGCCTCAGTTTTCTCATCTGTTAAGTGGGGGGAGGTGGGTAGCCATCTCTAAGGCTGGTGTAAATATTAGAGACAAAGTATGTAGAGTGTTTGGCACATCGGAGACGCTAACAGATTTTAATTCCCCATCTTCTTGCTAATATGGAAAAATTCACTGCTGTGCCTTAGAGACCACAGTGCTTTTCACTCCAAGCACTGGGTATCCCAACATTTCTAGGAATAGGTAGCCCTGGGCATCCCCTGCTCCCCCCCACCTCCCAAGATGAAGGAGGGCAAGACTATGGGTCCCTTGTGATAGGGACCTGGGTCAGCAGGTGCCTACAACGGGCTGACCAGGCGGCTGATACTCTATGACTCCCTCAGATGAGAATCAAGGATGGAAGCAACCAGCCCCCAGGAGCAGGAGATACCCAAGAAGTGAGGTACCCACCTTGTCGCAGCATGTCTCCATCACCTGCAGGCACTGCCCATCCTGGTCCCTGATCAGAGGTGGAGATGGCTCATAAATGGATCCCTCCATGCTGAGCCCAGGCGGCCTCCACGTTCACAGTCCAACCTTGGGCATCCTTCCATCTGAGCTGATCATTACGATGCTCCATATTCATTCGGGCAATCAGTAGTTCGGCAGGCGCTGAGCACCTGCCACGTGCCAGGCTTCAGACAGGGAGCTCCGTTAAGACCTGGCCTGGTGGGAGAGGTGGGCAAGCAAACCCAGAGGGATGAAGGCTCAGATGATGGAGGAGCCTAGGGGGGACCCCAACCCAGCCTGGCAGGGGCTGAACAGTGGGGAGTAGACAAATCAGTCTTCTCAGAATAGAAGGCCCCTGAACTGACCCACTTTTTTCCAAGTCTTAAGACAACACAATTGCTCAGACCTGATGATTGGAAACTTTCCTTAAAACTGTTCTTAGGTGCCTGGTTTGTTAGACAATGTCTCTAAGACCAGGAGGGAGGTGGTGAATGAGTATGGGGGAATGGACATTTGGGGTGAGTTTGTGGTTCAGGGGGGTGATGGAACGGAGGGTTTTCTCAAGAGGTGTTGCCACCTTGGAACCCCAGTTCCCCCGGTTGCCCAGGGGCTGCTAAATGGGAAAAGAGAAGGCCTGGAGCAGGGCAGAGCTGAAATAATTGCACTATGCTTGGAGCGTATATGGAAAGGAGGGGCTGGAAAGATGATCAGGGTCCAGGTTGTGGCGCTATGGTGCCGAGTCAGGAGGTGACACCGGGGCTGGCGTACACTGGGCTGGCTTGATTTTCTGAATTCACGTCATCTGGATGCTTCGTGTTCATCCTCTGCTCTATCCCACGGTGAGCCTGCTAATTGCAAATGTGACCCCCTCGTTCTCCTGCTTGAATGCTCTACAGACCCCCACAGCCCTCAGGGTAAAATCCAAACTCCTTACCAAGGCTTTTGAGTGTCCCCAGGGTTTTAAGAGGTGGTCAGGGCAGTCAAGACCTTAAGCTTTAGAGCAGGTGACCTTGGCTTCCAGTCTAAGATGCCCTACTTACTATTAGTTGATCTTGCAGAAAGTACGCTACTTCCCTGAGCCTCAGACTCCTCATCTGTAAAATGGGCACAGGAAATGAGATGATGCCTCTATGTCCCAGGAAGCTTCCAATAAGTAACATCTCTGTGGCCCCTGAAAACCTTCTTATCACCCATCTCTTACCTACTTGTATCCTTTACAGCTAGTGCTTGTAGATACTGGAAAGCTTGGTGCTATTTCATGCCTCCTGCCTTTGCTGATACAGTGCCCTCTGCTTGGAACACCCTCCCTGTGACTGACTGCCTGGAAGACTACTCACCCTGTAAGACCCAGCTCAAGGGTCACTTCCTCTGAGAAGTCCTCTCCGATTCTCCTCCCCTTGGTTGCTTCTTTCTCTGTGCGCCTCTAAATCATCATAAATAGCACCGCTGCACTTTCTGAGGTCTGTCTCCCCTCCATGCCCCAAACACTTGGTAGGTCAGAGTCAGGTCCTCTTACCTCTTGAACCTCAAGGGTCTGGCTCGGAGTCGGGTACCCACCAGTGTGAACAGATGAGGAAGTCACAGCTCACTCCACCCATTTAGTCTGACTTGATTCCATTCGCCTTTCTCCCTCTCAGGGTGGAGCAACCCTGCAACAGACGCATGTTCGTTCAGTGGTGAGGAAGTCTTTTTGGCTCAGCTCCAGCCCAGGTCCCCCCACCGGAGGGTGGACACAAAGACACAGTGTGATGGGCAGCCAGAACTGGGCCAGGCTGCCCCCCAGCAGAGAGCCCCGGTGTACTTTAGTCACCTGTTTCTTGCCACTCGAGGGATGATGTGTGCCATCACACTTGCTGCAAGCTCCAGTCTTCCATTACCTCATGCCCAGGTGACACCTCCCGGGTCACTGGTCAGGCTCATGTTCAGGGTGTCAGCTGCCCCTCCCACCAATGCCCCCACTGGGGCAGTGAGAAGGGGAGAGTGCCAATCCCAGCTGTGCATCTGTTCCAAAGCTGCAGGGAACCAGGTCCGGACTTCTTGGGGGCCATGCATGGGGGTCTTTAGGATCCAGCTGGAAAAGATCTCAACCAACCTTTCATGTTCATAAGAAGACCTAACATTTACTTAGTGCCTACTATGTGCCAGGCTCTGGGCTGAATGCTTTCCACACTTTAATCTCATCTAACTTTGCAACTTTAAGAGGTAGAGACATAACTATCCCCATCCCTGTTTTATAGATAAGGTAACTGAGGCACAGAGAGGTTAAGTAACTTGCCCAAGATCACACAGCCAGCAATGCTGGAATTTAAACTGGGAGTTTAGACAGTAGAACATGTGCTCTTGTAAGTGGCTCAGTGCTTCCCATTTTATAGATGGAGAAGCTGAGGCCAGAAGGAGAAGGAATTGTCCTACACAGCAGGACATCAGAGAACATGTACTCCCTGATGTGAAAAAGTCTGGATTTTTTTTTTCCTGCTTCACCGCATTGCTGCAGAAAATGCACCCTGACTTTTGTTAGTGGGACACTGAGATCACCCAGACCTGGCTTCAATCCCAGCTGAGTGACCTTGGCCAAGTGGCTTCACCTCTTGGAGCCTCAGTTTCCTCATACGTGACATGGCACCAACCCTCCTTCTCTCATGTAATCGTGTGGGGTACAAAGGGGCAAGGCGACTTGCAGGGGAGCCAGGAAGATCATTCTGATTACTCCATCCACTTCCATCCAGGATTGGAGGCACGGGCAGAGACTAAGACTGAGGAATGCAGAGTGAAAGACAAAAATGAACTAGGGAGAGAGGGGAGAAGTTACATCACAAGGGCTAAAGAAGACAGCCATTCCGGCTTAGTCCACGGTGCAGTGGAGTGGTTAAGCAGAGACCCTTGAAGCCAGATAGCAAGGCTCAAATCTCGACTCCACCACATACTAGTTCTTAGAATCTGGGCAAATTATTTAACCTCTCTGAGTCTCTGTGTCCCCATCTGCAAAACGAGACTAATAATAGCGACTGCCCCATAGGGTAGCAGTTCTGAGGGTTACCTGAGCTAAAGCAATAGCTTAGCACAGAGCTTGGCTTAGAGTGTGAGTTTTATTACTGAGTCAACATAGGCTTGCAGATAGGACTGTTGTGTGGATTAAATGAAACTCAGCCTGAGCAGCCTTTGCCACACAGCCCTCTGACACAAGGATGGTCATGTTTCTCCGTTCTTCTAAGTCATGTCAAATCTGGCTCCATACCCAGCTGACTGGCAGGATATTCAGCCTCAGCTCTTTAGGGGTACAGAGTGGGGAGGAGCTTTGTTTCCCTAAACTAGTGAAGAATTCTGGGAACTTTATGCAGAGCAAAACTCAGAGCGGGGCATCAGGTCTTCCTCACTTGTCCAAGGTCCCCAGGTCCGATGTAGGGCAAGGGCTTCTCTGCTCGCGGCATTCACTCCCTTGATGCCCACCTGAGCCATGGAAACTTTGCTGGGGCTTCTGAGGCCAAAACAAGGCAAAACCAGCTTCATGGGTGTCTGACCCGTGCTGTTGCACAAGGCCCCATGCACAGAAGGGCCCAGTGCTTGGTTTAACATTCTTGTCACTGTCTTGCAATTCTGAATAACTTTTGAACGAAGGATCGCATTTTCATTTTGCCCTGGGCCCTGCATATCACGTAGCTGGTCCTGCTCCGAAGGTCCAGCCATGTGTTGTCCTCCTTGGAGATTCTACTCCCCTAGGGCCATTCATGGGGGTGGGAGGCCCCTGTCTGCTGTATCTGGTGCCTACCACCCTCCACCAAGTGCCCATCCTTGCAAATCCCACCCCTCTTCCTCCCCTCGGAATCAGCCCCTTTCAGACAAGTGAGTTCTTTGTGTCTCTGATCTTAAAAATTTTGAAAATGGCAAAGCCCCTTATCTCTTTCATGGGCCGGGGGAACCTTGGTCCTCTAGGGCACAAAGTGCTCCTTTCCTTCTTGAAAGGGAAAGGAGGGGAAATCCTCTTGCCCTCTCATGGTCAGCATCCTGAACCACTCACATAGCTCATCCCTCCATCAGGGGATTCACCCCTGAGCGCTGGGTAAGCATAACTCCCTTTTGGATCCACATGTCGAGATTGGTGGGCATTACTGCTCCCATTTTACATATGAATAAACTAAGGCCCAGAGTGGTTCAGAGACTTGCTAAAGATCACACAGCCTCCCAGCTTCCCTCTCTTCTCAAAGTTTCCACAGACTTGGCCAACGAGGAGGAGGATATGGGGGCATGAGTGGGAAAGTTATTGTTGATGTAACTTTCAATCCTCTAAATTAAAAGCCTTGGGTCAGTTTATAACCAAGCGAAATCTAGACTATTTCTTATTACACACCTAATATACGACAGACATGGTCTTAAGAGTTAGCATGTGTATCTCTTTTGTTCCTCACAACAGCTCTGTGAGGTTATATGTTAATGCTCCCTTTTACCAGATGAGAAAACTAAGGTTTGAAGAAGCTCAGAATCACACTCTAGCTCGAGGTCACACACAGCTCGAGAATGAGAAGCTGGGCAGGTATCGTTGGTTGCAGCCCAAGAAGAAAACCTAAACTTCCATAGCTCATCAGGCTGGGAAGCTGTGAGGTGCGGCTCCTTCCAGGTTCATCCTGCTCTGCAGTCGGGAAGGTCCATGTGGGAGATGCTGAGGTGCTCAGAGGATGGTTTCAATTTTCCAGCCATGGTCTGACCACTCATGTTTTCGAAAATTAAAAATTAAATCTTGGCTCTGAACCCAGAGCAAGAAAGCGGCATTCTGCTCTTGGAGCCCTGCCCGCCCACCCTCGTGAACTGGGGGTTTTATATTGTGAGGGAAACAACAATTTCAGCCGTGCCGAAGAGTAGATCCTCCTCCCTGCAGCCCTTGAACCCAGGAGTTATTGCTGGGGGTGAGAGCTGGGCGGCTTCACCCTGCAGTTGATGAATTTAAAAGGCCTTGACATTCAGAGAGTCTTCCAGAAATTCTATTGGGGGCAGGGTGGAGCTGGGTACTGCGGGGGATTTGCCAGTGAACGTGGGATCAGACCTTGAGGATGATGTTTATTCAGATGAGAGTCTGCCGCAAGAGCCCGGCACCCCTGGGACATGGGATGCAGGAGATACCACTCCTGCAGGGACTCCCGAATCTCTCGTACTTTCTTCCTCTCCCTGAACGTGGAATCTCAGCCCACTCCAGTCAGGCCTACCTCTGAAGAGCACTCCGATCTGTTCCCTCACCCCCTCTTGGTCTCCCTGCCCCCAGTCTTGCCCCCTCCATGCTGGCCACTGTGCGAACAGAAGGACCCGACCACACTTCTGGGTGCAAAGCCTTCAGGGGTCCCCACTGCATAACCCTGACACATTTGAGGGTTTGGCTGTGGCTTGGCTCTCTCCAGCCTAACCTTCTGCCACCTTTTCCACGCCAGCCGTGCTAACGCATGAGAACTTCCCCAAATATGCCCTGATCTCTCCCACCTCTAGGCCTTTGCCTCTTCTGCCCTCTGCCTGGGATGCCCTTGCCCCTGTTTTGCCGGGCAAGGTCACGCTCATCCATCCCAGCTCCGCCGCAGTCTTCTTGGATGCCCCCCTCAAGCTGGCAAAAGTTTGAATTGTTCTCTTGCAATGGACTGAAGCCCCTGAGGGCAGGGCCTCGTACTTCCAGTTTCCATGTCCCAGGTTCCCAGCTCCATGCGTTTGTCAAATTAAAATAAAATGAAAATACTTTTCTGCGATTCTCCCAGGACTCCAGTCCAGCTGCCATGGAGTTTAAGCGCCAGAAGTAGCAAACGAAGAAGAGAAAATTCTCTCATCAGAGTTGCCCTGAGAGATCAGAATCTGACTGATACTTTTTCATTTAATTAAATATTTTTTGAGCACATACTGTGTGGTCCAGGCTCAGTATGCGGCTCTGGGCTAGGTACGGTTTTGTTGGACACTATTACGTAAGGTGCAAAGAGACACAGCTTCCTAGGGGGCACAGATGAGAAGGGGAGAGAGAATCAACACATCAGTGAGCAAATAAACATGCAATTACAAACTGGGATAAGGCACGGAAGGGGGAAAGCCACGGGCCACGAGAGAGTAGAGGGGGCCTACTTGGACCATGTGGTCAGAGGTGGCTGGGAGAGCTTTCTCAGCTAAGCTGAGGCCTGAAGGCCTTGGGAAAGGGTTTTCCAGGCCAAGGGACCAGCATTGGCAAAGGCTGGGGAGGCAGGGTGGGGAAGTGCTTGGTGCTTGTGAGGAAGAGAAGGGGGGCCCACGTGGCTGGAGTGGAGTGAGGGAGGAATGTGCAAAAGCACCCAGAGGCCTCTTCTCCCATCTTCCTCGGAGTGCGGGTCTTTCTCACCCTGGAAGACCCTGCTCTTTGAACAGAAATGATGCTTTCTAGGGAAAGTGTGTGTTGCCGGCCACTGGCATCCCCTGCCTCCACAAGGGGCCGTCCACTCTGTCAGCCACCCTGTGCAGGGGGGCTGGAGGCCAAGCCCAGTGGGGAGCTCATTCTCCAGGGCCCAGAAGGAACAAGGGGTCTCCAGGCTTGGGCTTGGAGTTGGTGTCTCCATGAGGTCCCATCCTTGGGAGAGACAACCCTGGGGAACATGACAAAAGAATGTTTTAAGCCTCCCCGTGTGTGCTGGGTGACAAGGAGAAAGGAGAGGGAGGTTCCCCAGACCCCCACCAGGCCGAGAAGGGCAGTCCAGCTTAGTGCTTAAGAGCCCACTGCCTGGGTTTGAAGATACACTTCACCATGTAACCGCTGGTAATCGGGAATAACGTACTTGACCATCCTCCACCCCTCTTTCCTATGTATACAGGGGAAGATAGGACATAGGGTCGGCATGAGATTAAATGAATTAATGAATGTCAAGTACTGGAACAGTGCCTGGCTCATAGTAACAGTTCACTAGGCTTCAGCTACTATTGTTTTTATTATTAATAACCAGGCTTCAGGTGTCTGGGGAATTGCCCACATCCCGCCAGCAGAGAGCGATGCACCGGAAGGCCACGAGTCCTTCTTCTGAAACGTGCACCGCAGTTTGACATCGGAGTGCCTAAGGGGCATTTGCTTTGTTGTACCCAGCAGCTGGTTCCCCAGGGAAGATTTATTGGGTTCCTGGACAGGTAAATATACCTGTTTATCCCTTCCTTCCCTCTAGCGTTTCCACCCAGGGAAGCTTGGGTGTTGTAATGGAAATCCGAGGTTTATGTTCTCATTAAACTCCATGAACAACCTGATGCTATCTGTATCCACATACGTTTCACTCAGTCATCAGGCGCTCGGCCTTAACAAAACCAAAAAATAAGAAAAAAAATTTTTTAAAGCCCTTTTGTTGTTTGTTTTCCCTACATCAGTTTTCCTCTGATTTCAAATCATGTGATTCCAGTGAAATATGATCCATGTGTTTCTGATTCGTTTACGGATTAACTAATGATTGTAAAAAATGGCTTCGAAATGACAGAGCTCAGTACAAAGTCTCAGTGTCATCACTATTAACAGTTAGACATCAAATGGCTCTTGTGAAAGATTTTGTTAAGTGGCTGAGGGGCTTTTCTGGTTGTTTCTGTTTTCTTTTGAATTCTCAATGGCTGTTGCTGTTTCTTTTTCTCTCCCACCTCCTCCCCCTCCCCTTTCTCCTCCTCCCCATCCTCCTCCTCTTCTTCATTTATTTTTCGTCAGGATTCATTAGAACTTGAGTCCTGGAAACTTATTTAGCTTTAGATTCATCCTGGTGAATAAAATTGCTTGCAAATTCACACAAACAAGTCCAAGTTCATGGCCTAGAAAACTGGGCAAACTTCTCAGGTGAAGCAAGTGGGAGCAGGTGGGACATTCAAAGCACATTCAGGTTAAACACAAAGCTCTAAGATTTCAAAACTGGGAATCAAATTGTCCAGAGGTATATTTCTGAGATATTTAAAGTAAAAAAACAAAAAAAAAACGCCTAGGGAAAATGGTTGAATTTTATGTGAGACAATTTATTTGCTCAAAAGTGAAAAGTTAAGGGATCCAAGGTCAAGGATAGATTTTTGTCTTCCTGTTTATTTTTATCCTGCATTCTTCCCTCTCCCCACATCGCATCCTTTGCCAAGTGCAGTGGAATTTTCTCTCCGTCAGTTCTCTCCCGTCAGCCCTGTGTTCTCCGTCTCCCTGCAGCCATTCTCTGTCTCTCACCAGGACCTGAACCATCACATTTACCTCTTCCCACTGGTCTCCTGGCCTCCATCCTCCACCTTATCCCAGGGGAAGCTTTCTAGAGCGTAGATCAGAGCATGTCCCTCTGATGCTTAAAATCTGTCCACAGTAATGGTTTGTGTTTCTGAGCACTTCCTATGTACTGCTTCTGTGCTCACCGTGGATTTGCCTCATTTTGCCCTCACTTCAGTTCTGCAAAGGCTGCGTCATATCCTCCCCAGTTTACAGAAGGGGAGGCTGAGAATCAGAGTTGCACAGAGAGGGAGGGGCAGGACAGGAGGTCCAGCCCAGAGCCCTTGCCCTTGCTAATCAGGCCCTACCTCCCCGGGGGTGTCTGCAGGAGCAAGTTCCAACTCCCGAGCACGACCCCCAGGCCTGCAGGCCCTGGCCTGTCCCCCTGCAGTCTCATGTCACACTCCTCTCCCATGTACGCTCTAGCCTCCAGCTCTACCAGACTATTAGTTCACACATTCATGGCCGGGCACAGGCTGTTTCCCTGGAGGGAGACGCCCTTCTCCTCCCAGTCCCAGCTCTGTTCAGGGAGCTTCTGTCTGTCCCTCAGGACCAAGCTCCCTGCAGGGGTTCTCCTCCGTAAACCTCCCTGGCCTGACCGACCTTGGGTGGGCACTGCCTGTCTGCCACTCAGCCCCCGCTGCCCCTTCTCCAGTGCCAGCACCGCGGTGTGCTGGGGGCTCGCTCTCTCCTTTAATTTCAGGAGTGAGCAGGTGACCCAGATCTGGCCAATAGCTGAGCAGTGGTTCCACCTCTGACCACGGAAGAGAGTGGCTTATCACCCTAGGAAACTCAAAGACCCTCCATTCTGGGCATTTGGCTGAAATGAAAAGTAAACAGGGACACCCCTTAGGTTTGCTAACCACCTTGACTTTGCAGAGTGTTGACCAGGTGCCTTCGGTGGATGTCTTGCCTGTCAGGGAGCAGAACCTTCTTAAAACTAAAGTCAACAAGGCCAAAAGCACAGCCTGAAGCTGGGGAGAGACACTTGTTAGCCTTCTTCAGTTCCTGGATCAAGCCATGCTTGAAGCCACTCCGTGAACTTTTCTAAAATATGAGCCAATTACTCTCTGCCCGCTTGAATTGGACTCCTGTCACTTGTCATGAGTCGTGAAGAATACATCATCCAGGATGACACCTTCCTTCCCTGTGCAACGTCAGGACCGACACATGCATCCATTATTCTTATCCTCACCCGACTGCAATTTGGGTGCGTTCATGTTTCCCTGCTCCTGGACGCTGAGCTTCTTGGGAACAAGGACTGTACCTTCTTGATCTCTGTTGTCTTGGCACAGGCTAAGAAGCAGCATAAACTTGGCATTAAAGTCATGGACTTTGAAGTCAATCAGACCCGGGTTCAAGTTCCGGCTCTGCCACCTGCTAACTATGCAGCCTCGACCACTCTACTTCCTTGAGCCTCAACTTCCTGAACATTCATTATAAAGGGTCATTAGAAAGAATGAGTGAAGGAATTTCCACTTCCCTTGGCTCAGTGACTGGCCTGTATGAAGCATTTCTTAAGTGGTAGTTATGACTACTATTACGTATTGGCCCAGTGAAGGCAGTCCTCTAAAAATCACAGACAATCTTGACAGTGATGCAGTCCAGAGGCGGAACAGTTCCCACACAAGCATCCCAAGAGTTTCCCTACATGGTGGCGGCATTGTTCCTGGACACTTGGAGACTCGGGCTGGGATAGGTTTAAGAGCATGGGAGGAAATGGGCAGCTCCTCTCAGCCTTCCCCTGAGGCCACAGCAGTTCTCAGGGTGGGAATGGGCATGGGAATGTGGGCAGAGGAGAGTCTACCTTCTCAAAGGCTCCCCTTCTGACCAGAGCCCACACCCTCACTCCAGACTCAGACTGGGGGTTCCTCACTCTGGGGAGAAGTGTGTGGTTAGAGCTCAGGTACTGGAGTCAGGTAGTCCTGGGTTACAACCTTGACTCCCCACTTTCCGAGCTGTGTGTCTCTAGATAAATTACTTACCCTCTCTGAACATATTTTTCCTCATCTGCAAAATGAGTTGTTTAGAAGAAAAATGAGATCATAATTTAAGGTCTTAAGCCAGTGCCAACAAACAGTAACTACTATTATCAAGGATTAAAATAAAATCCATGAGGATTCGAACGCCTGCTGTTCTGGCACCCAGGCTGGCCATTTGGAGGATAGTAGGAGCTTGAGTTCAGGATGGGCCTGCAGGGGCTTCAGCTCAGTGGGACTCGATGGACAGACTCAGCCCTGCCCCACTAGGCCACTGTGGTGGAGGGGAGCATGAATGCTGGAGACCAGCTGTTTACCTCTGAATTCAGTCTCCCCCACTAACTGTGCAAGTTACTCAACTTCCCTGTGCCTCAGTTGCCTCACCTGTAAAATGGGAATAACGACAGCATCTACCTCATTGGGTGGGTTTGAGGGTTAAATGACAAAATACAAGCAATCTACTTGAACTGTGCCTGACCCATTGTAAGTGCTCAGTAAATATTAACTGCAGTATTAGTAATTTCTAGAATGATTTAGTGACTGCCTATTGCATTAGGAGACCTCCATCTCAAACTAAATCGAGGAACATGTGCTTGTCCTACATAAGTGTATAGTCTAAATGGGGGCCATAGTAATCCATAACATTAACGATAAGCGACTACATTACCTTGACTTGGTGAGGAGCAAAAAGGGAAAGCACCAGGAGCTCTTGGAACCAGGCTCCTGGTTGCCATGGAACACATGAATTTAGGCCTCAAGATAGTGGGCTTCTCTTGTGCGATCTGCCCAGAAGAATAGCCCTCAATCCCAGTTTCAGCCATGTGGGTCTGATGGAGGCTGGCGCTCATAGCATCCCACTTTCCCAGCCATAGTGTGAGGGGGAACGTGGCCAAGGCTCAGAAGTGATTGGTCCAGGGATGGGCATGTGACCCAATCAGGGCCCCTTGCTGTGGTTTTTCTTACAAGAGATGATGGGGAAAAGCTGTCTTTTCTATAAGCCTGGAGATGCCTGGGCCATGCTTCCAGCTTTATGGGGGAGCTGACCTGAGGGGGACAAAGCCAAAGTAACCTGGAGAAGTAGAGGTGAGAGGGAGAGAGGGCACAGAGAAGAGAGGAATGGGGAATGGGCTGGGGAGTGAGAGGGGGAGAGGAGGAAGACAGAGAAGGAGACGGAGAGAAAGAATGGACCCCCAGGTCCTCAAGTCCCTCGTGTCTCCTGAGGATTGCTCCTTTCCATGGCTTAGTTACAGGACCTAATGCGTTCCCTGAGTTGCTTCAGGTACCATGTTTCATAGTGTCTAAAATGCCATTGATTATAAGCTACACCATTACTTAACATACCAATGAACTGCGAATGGATTGCAAGGCACGGTGTTAAAATGTTGGGTTGGGGGAGAAGGGATGTGCTTGAAGAGATGAATACAGCGGTCCAAAGTGGCCTTCTGTCTCTCACAAAAGAAAGATTCCAATTCATTCATGTGCCCTTCCTCGCCACTCTGGACACTTGTGCCAGGCACAGAAGGCCTGTGGTGCCTTCACCTCTTACAGGATTTTTGGGGGGAAGAGGAGGGAAGAAAAGCAGCCTATACGCCTGTGGAAGGAAGAATAAGGTGCAGAAACGTTCCTGTCTCATAAACAGCACAGTCATGTGTTCTGGGCTGGGGCAGACAGTGGAAAGTCTAAGGAAGCACCTACTGAGCGCCAGGGACACTCACTTTTCACATCAGTCCTCTGTAAACCTGGGACTTTTCACATCAAGTCCCAGGTTTACAGAGGAGGAAAGCCAGGCCTACTCAGGTCCACTCACTTGGCCAAGATCAGGCAGTAGGTGCCACAGGGCAGAGATCCCAACCCTTCCCAATACACGGCATCCTTTCCCGCTTGGAACTTCGCTGAGTCCACGTGTTTGGTCCTAATGATCCCTAAAATTGTCAAACAATATGCACTCCAGTGAGAAAAGAAAGCAAAAGTGTGATAGAGCAATGCTGTCCTTGGGTGGCCAAGGACAGTGCTCCTCTCCCAGCATTCTTAGAAATTTGGGGGGAAAACAGAGGGCCACGTGGCCAGCCACTGACCTCTCCCCATGGCCGTCCCATTTTCATCTGAATGTCTCTAGGTGTAAAGAGAGGCTGCAAGGTGTTGGGGGGCAGCCCTGGGATCCAGCCCCGGGTTGTCATTAGCTCATGGCATGTCACTTCATTCCTACGGAGTCTTCGATTTCCCCAGCTGTAAAATGACAGTGGCTCGGACTGGACCAGCTCACCTCTTCCCGGGCAAATGTGAACCTCGGTCATTAACTTTGCTTAAGTATTTTACAGTTTGTAAAGATCTCGCTAGATCCTCTGACCCAGCAGTTCTCAACCTATTTTTCTCTTGACGCACACCTGCCGAGGTTGTCACACACGTGGTGTTCTCCTGTGCACAATTCCCATGGGCCACTCCCACATTTTATCCCTTTCCCTCCCACTTAAGAGAGCACATTAGCATGCAAATGAGGAAGGATGACATTGTCATAGGACTAACCTTGGATAGACTCTAAGTCGTCCGATTTTAACCCAAATCATTTGAAATATCAGTGCTTTGTCGTTAGCAAATAATTACCTTGCCAGTTTTCTCCCAACTGATTCTGACCCACAAGGTTGTCTAGACACAGTGGATCAAAGTCACAGCTGTCATGAGTCCAAGAGGAGACAGCCCTGGCCCTAGCTTCACCAAGGAGCTAAAGCAGATTGTATTTTAATAGCTGGTGTCAAAATTCCTCCTAAGAAAGGAATTGTGTTTTAACATGGACTGAATCGCGGGAGTTAGGATGCTGAGGGTCCTGGGGGGGGCAGGACTTCCTAGAGGAGAGCTTGGTTGCCCACCACAGAGACAGCCCCTGGGGTGGGGGAGAGGAGGTAAGGGGACAGGAGAGGAGGAGGGTGAGGAGTTGAGTCAGCAAGAGAAGGGAAGGTTCTGCTGTGTTGGGTGTCTCTCTGCCCTGTGACTCCCAAACATTCAGATACTCCCCTGAACTCGCCAGTGGATTGTGTGTGTGGTAAATCCAGCGAATGACGCTCTCAGACCACACACATAGTGCAGGAGCCAACAAGGGGGCAGAGGATGAGACTTTAAAGCTCTGAAAATTTGCAGAAATCTCAGAAAGGTCTAAACTGCTCCAGGCCATTGGAACTGGGGGTTTTAGGCAATCCTAGCTAGACCTGCAGTGCTAGCTAGGCCCCATCTGACATGTAGGTTTTCACCCATTTCGCAGATGATGAGACAAGAGGGCTTGCCAAAATTGAGCAAAACTGGTTCTTTCCTTCCACTGGGTCCCCAAAAGACATTTGTTCCCTTTGGGTCCCTGATCCCAAGTTCCTCTATCTTCTCTTTCAAGTCCTAGTTTATTCACCAACTTAGTAAATCCCTAGATAATCCTAGCTTCTGTTCTTCCTCAGCATTTATGCATTTAGGTTTTCAGTTTGAAATAACTTTGGATTTACAAAAGAGCTATAAAGATAGTAAAAACCCTCTACCCAGCTCCCTCTAATGTTAACATCTTATATAACATTTGTCTCAACTAAGAACACTGATATGCCCTATAAACTAAGCAACTCACAGTGCATCTACTTTATTTGAATTTTGCTAGTTTTTTCCCTAATGTCCTCTTTCTGTTCCAGTCTCCCATCCAGGAGACCACATTGCGTTTGTCTTCATATTGCCTTGGTCTCCTCCAGTCTACAAAAGCTCCCCAGTCTTTCCTTGTTTTCCATGACGTTGGATACCGTACACGTTGGCTCTCCATTTATGCATTTATTGATTGATTCATCCAACTGACCCATCAACTCACCCACGTGGTGTCAGACCCTACGCCAGGCACTGGGGGCTCAGAAATGAATCAGGAGAGGTCCCTGACCTCAAGGAGCTCACAGACAAGGAGACTAGCAGAGGCAGACCATGAAATCAGAGTGATAAAAGCCACGGCAGAGGAAGGCACAGCATCTCCAGGAATCACATCTTCATCAGCAGGGTCCAAAGTGCAAATGCCGGTGTGGGAGGACAGGCCATTTTCCTGAGTGCCTCTGTCATTTGTCTTTCTGAAAAGCCCCTAGCAAACTTTCCCTTACAACTCATTGGCCAGAATCATATGACCCATCCTAGATTAATCACTGACAAGAAGAAATGGAAGAACCATGACTGGCTTAGAACAATCCTGACTCAGTTTTTGGAGCCAGAGCACAATTGGGATACTGTTTTCTAAGGAAGAAGCCGGAATGGCTATTGGGTAAGGTAACTGCCATAGGCCTTTCAGTTGCTTTGGAAGTTTTTCACTATGTAAATAATACTGTCCTAAATATTCTTTTGCATAAAGATTTTCCCACATTTAAAATGGTCTCCTTGGTGAGATGGTTGGACACACACACACACACACACACACACATACCTCGGTGTTCCCTTAAGTGCCGTGTTTTATCTTGGGAATTGAGGCTGGAGGCACGTGGTCAGAGGAATTATCTGCATCTCACAGCCCCTGGAGCTGTGCCCTCCCCCGGGCTAGCTGTCACAGGTCTCTGTCTTAGCAGATCACCTGGAGTGTGTGAGCGGCTGCCCAGGGTTAATGTTTTTTGGCTGTGTGCCCAGGGACAGACTATTATCAGCTGATATAGACAATCTGATTACTTCCATATTTTTCCCTTTTCTACTTTTAGTTTGGCTTACCCTTTGAATATTTTTTGAGCTCTAGTCTAGTCTAGTCAAAACACTCTAGCCCATCCCAATCTCAGAGTACAAAAACCCAACTGAAACAATTTAGAACAAAACCTTAAGTCAACCAACAGAATTGATTTTTCTATTAGCCACTTCTCTGGAAATCCTCCAGTGTGCACTTTTGATTACTGACTGGATTAAGAAACCCCACTGCTGCCTACCAGGAGCTATACCGGGAACCAGATTTAATGAACCCAGACCATTAGATTCCCAGAAGTGAAATCTGTTGGTCAAACTGCGTGATAATTATTGGGCCCTGTGTTGTTTAGGATAGGTATTGCTAGCTGCAATAGTAGAGAGCCTCCAAATTGCAGTGACTTAACCCAATAGAAGTTTATACCTTATGCACATAAAGTCTCATCAGCAGTTCTTGGCCAAGCAGCCTTCCAGGTGGTGATTCAGGGACCCAGGCTCCTTCCATCTTGTTGCACATCCTCCATAGAGGACCTATGGCCCCAGATCCTCTCTATTCACCCAGTGGATGGGGAAGAGAATATATATTATGCATGAGAGGCCTAGAAGTGCACTCATCATTTTTACTCACCTTCTAGTGGCCAGAACTCACTCACACGGACATAACAATATAAGAGAGGCCAGGCAAGAGGATCTAGCTGTGTACCCAGGAGAAAAGGAATAATCAGCTATTTTTGTCAAAGACACCTACCTGTGCCAGGTACTTTACATACATTACCTTGTAAGGTGAGTATTAAATCCCCAATTTTACAGAAGAGAAAACTGAGACTCAAAGGGGTGAAATGTCCTGCCCAAGGCCATACAGCTAATAAGTGTCAGAGTGAGACTATCTTCTACATTATCTGTAATTAGCTTTATACTTTTACCTTTCATGGGTAGGTGTTTAATCCACTTGGAATCCACCTTTGTACATAGTTTAAGGTGGAGGTCCAGTTTTATTTTTCTCCAGTTTTCCCCAAACATTAGATAATTTTTTTACAGCACCTGATGCTATAAATTTTTTTTTCAAAAGGTTTAGAATGATTTACATTCCCATTTTTGTATAAGTGTACTGATTTCACTTCACCCTCTTTAACACTAGGTATTATTATGATTTTAAAAAACAGTGCTCTCTGATGGTAGAAAAGTGTTAACGAATTTATTGGATTGCCAATGAGATTGGTTTCTCCCTTTTATCTCCAAATATACTTCTTCATTTGTGAATTATTTATTTGAATTCTTTGCTCATTTGTCTAGTAGGGTCTAGATAACTTCCTCATCTCTCTCCATACATATATACATACATATAGTACAAGTTCTTTATATAATAGAGATGTGATGCCTTTGCCAGGCATTTTGGCTGCATACATTTTCCTATCCTTTTTTTATGTACAGATGTGCTAAATTTTTCTGCAGTCAATTCTGTCCATCTCTTTCTTTGTGATCTTTTCTGATGCTTCTGAGTTTAACCAGCTTTTTCTCCCCAGAGGTCTGATAAATATTCAAGCCCTTCCCCCTCTATGGTTTGATTTTTTTTTTTAAATATTCAATTCTTCGGTGCATCTGGAATGCATTTCAGCGTATGGTATGATATGAAAGGTTTCTAATTTGCAAGAGGAGGGGGCCTCATTTACACTTCCAAGTTCCCTTCTCTCCCATCCTGAGCTGCTTGTCTCTTCTCCAGGCCAAACAGAAGCAGAGATAACATAAGTTACAAGAAGACGGGTAAGGCTGTGGTCATTTTTCCCTAGTTAAAGAGATAACTGTTGTTGTGAGTAATTGAACATTTACTGTATAGTAGAGGTCTCTGTGCTTTGCACAACTTATGGCACTGAAGTGAGTCATCAACATCCCCATAAGATAGAAATTATTATCCCTATTTTATAGATGAGGAAAACTGAGGCTTAAGTAACTTGCCCAAGGTCACACACTAGGGTGATTGCCATTTTTTTCTTCTCTTCCTCTGGTTATTCATGACCTGGCCTTCTAGTTAACAACTTAAAATGTGCTTGTTTTCTTGAAATTAAGGTAGAATGACCGTAGGTGATAAGTTTTAAACAAAACAAAACAAAACAAAAAAGACCTTGAAACGTTGAAGATTTCCAAAAGTAGAAGAAGGTGCTAAAGAGGATCTAGAAACTCCCCAAAGAGGCTGGCACCATTCCATTGACCAAGAACAATTGCTATCTTGGTAAATATGAAATTTACATTATCTGGCTTTTAGAAAGACTGGCTCTAGGCACACTCATCAAGAACTAACTCGAGTCTAAATAAATGAGGTAATTTGGCCCAGAATAGGGATTCTGATTTATTTTGTGTTCCTGTTTTAGAAAGATTTTAGTTTTTGTGAACCCGGAAGAATCCTCAGTGAAGAGAAGGAAAGGAGGGCTGAACAGAAAGGAGGTGGGAAAGCATGAACCAACACAAAATCCCCACTAAGAGGCCTGCCGGCTTTTGTCACATCACCTCCCTATGCTTCAACATCCTGTAAAATGGGACTGATGGTTATAACCCGTGTTTCACAGAGCTACCCATGCTGAGAACCATGTAAAATGGAATCCAGGTGTGCCACACGCCTGGGCCCGAGTTAAGAGCTATCTCTGCCTTCTCCCAGGTCATTCTCATAGCGGTCCTATGAGGAGAACACAATTATGAGAATTTGGTGACATGTTGAAATTCGCCAAAATGCGTGTTTGAAAGCAGGCTAGTCAAAGGCTCTGTGTTCAAGGCATTATGTAACAAGGTGTCTTAGTTTGAGCCTCTGAACAACTGGGTCAGATTGGTGTTATATTCCTATCTGGAGATGTAGAAAGAAGCCTGAGGGAAGTGCAGCAACCAGTTCAAGTCCACACAGGATTCAATTCCAGGTCTTCCGGACTATAAAGCCTGGGGAATCTCAGAGAACACGGTGGTAAATCCCACAAGGGACCCAAGGCAGCTCTGACCAGAGAATGGGAGGGCCTTCACTCTTAGCAAGGATACTTAACGTGGCCTTCCAAGCCAGAAGAATGATGAGTTCCCTGAAGGTGGATATAGGAAGCGAGGACCCAGTTCAGATCTCTGGGCAGTGTCAGAGAAATGTACCCCATTGGTCAGCAGTGTCCTGATTATAGGACTGTTCGTCTCAATTAAATATAATCCACACTAGGCCATTTTAACTTGGCAGTGTGGTAGGAAACAGGTTTCAAGAACAGACTGAGCCAAGCCATTCCTCTGTAAACTACAAAAGAATCCCCCACTTGGGCTTCCCTGGTGGCGCAGTGGTTGAGAATCTGCCTGCCGATGCAGAGGACGCGGGTTCGAGCCCTGGTCCGGGAAGATCCCACATGCCGCGGAGCAACTGGGCCCGTGAGCCACAATTACTGAGCCTGTGCATCTGGAGCCTGTGCTCCACAACAAGAGAGGCCGCGATGGTGAGGGGCCTGCGCACCGCGATGAAGAGTGGCCCCCACTTGCCACAACTAGAGAAAGCCCTCACACAGAAGCGGGGACCCAGCACAGCCATAAATAAATAAATAAATAAAATAAAATAAAAAAGAATCCCCAATTTCATGTTTCTTTAGGTCTAAATGGATACTTAACGGGTTTAAAACCTTCAGGATTGGTGGTGGTAGCAGCTGTGGGTACAGGTACAAAGCCCAGCATGGAGATAGAGCAATTCGGGATTCTGGTACAGCTCTCCTGCCAAGAATATCTCCCTGCTTGGAACAGTCGTCAATGCAAGGGAGTGTTTTATGGTTTGTCTCTTTGATTGCCAATTTCAAAGAAATCTCGATGCAAGAAAGTTTGAAAAACACATAGAGGTATAAAGAAGTAGGGGAAAAAAATCACCCGTAATCCTATCAGCCAGTAATAACCACTTTACGTTGTGGTATTTCTCTCTCTAGAGTTTCTTTCTGGGCTTTTATTTTTAAAATAAATGTGATACCTGGCTCCAGACCTATCCACTTCCCAGACTGGATGAGATGAGGGCCATTCCATCCTGCAACTATATACATTTCTAAATATAAAATGCAATATGTTCATTAGAGAAAATCTAAAAATTTCAAGAAAAGAGAGAAGACAATTCAATTAAAATCCCACCACCCAGAGAATTGACATTGGGGTGAATTTCCTTCCTGTCTTTTTTCTTTGCACTTCTTTGAGTATAATATATATATTTATCTAATTCTGCATTCTATTTTCTTAACGTCATATCATAAGCATTTTCTCATGTTATTGCACATTCTCCATAAACATTTATCTTTCAAGTCTACATAATATTCCTTGGGATGGGTATTATATAACTTATTTAACTATTTCATTGATGATGAACATTTGATTTGTTGTGAATCCTTTTTTGAAAATCTTTGCCCACGGCTCTTTTATTTCTTTAGGGTTGAGTCCTCCAAGATGAATTACTGGGTGAAAGAGTGTAAATCTTTCAGAGAGTATGAATCTTTTCATACATATTGCCATACCTTCCTTTGGAAAGTTCATAGCTGGAGCAGCTGTAGGGAAGTACTCCCTTCATTACACCCTTGATGGCTCTGCCTGTTTCACTTTGTAAAGAAAACTGTTACTATTGAATAGGTGAATCTTTATTACTGAGCTAGGATCCAAAATAGTTGGTGCCTTTACTAGTCACGGCTGTGCAATGTTAACTCTTGACTCAATTTCTCCATTCTTATCATGATAAGTGTTTGTTAAATTTGGAGGATGATTTCAAGTTCTTAAAGTTGGAAATACTGGTTAAACTTCCAGTTTCAGCTCTTCAAGCTTCTGTTTCCTCATCTGGAGAATGGGAATAATATCTAGCTTAGAGAATCATGGTGACGATTGAAAAAAGAAAACAGTAACAACAATAAAAACATGTAAATCACTTAGCACCATGCTAGCAGATACCCGATGAATATTACTTCCCTTCCTTCCTTCCTTCCTCCCTTCCTCCCTCCCTCCCTCCCTTCCTTCTTACCCTCAACTTGGAAACCATTTGAAAAGTTGGGAAAACTAGTATTAAAGTACCAGATTTTCTAGTTGAGGAAACCAAAGCTCAGAGAAGCTAAGTAACTTTCCTAAAGTCATGATGGCCAGTAAATGACAAAGTGAGGTTCACACCACGGTCTCAAAGAGGGGTTTCACGGAGCAGCTGCAGGGCCGAATATGGTCTACATATCTGTTTTATTTGGCCCACGCAGCCAAAGTAAGAAAATAGGATAAAATCAAATAAAGCTAACATTGAAAATGAGATTTCACATCCACATATGATTTCTGGTTTCTCTTGAGAAATCCTTAGATCTGGTGATGGGGGAGGGCGAGTTGAGTGGTGACTCGCCCCTTCACAAGGGCCACGGCACCTCCAATCCACCAGGTCTGTACGGAGTGTGCGCAGGTCGCCGGCTCCAACCTGGCTCCCCAGTGCGTTGGAGTTTGCGACCCCTGCTCTGACCCACGCTGACATCACACCCAGGGTTTCTGGCTCCCCCGCCCCAGGCCGGCCGCAGGCTCCTGGCTAACCTCGTACTGCGTGTGCGATGGCTGAGATGCGGCCGAGGACTGCCCACCGAGCTGGGTCCGTTGTAGTCCAGGAATGTGAACGTACATTGTTCTCCGCCCAGCCGCATGCATGCGGGGTGAGCTCACCCTGGCCCGCTGCCTCCTTCCCCCAATCTCTCCAATTAAAAACATATTACCTTCCCACTCCGCCTGGAGCAGCCCTGGGCCGCAGCTTTATTTTATAAACACATTTAGACAAGTTCAGAAAGGAATGATTCATACTGGACCTAAGCACTCCTAAACGCCAGGGCTGCTGAGCATTTTCGCAGGGGAAGCATCCTGAGCGGGACCAGGCCTGGCCCTCGGGGGGTATCATCTCTCCTGCTCGAAGGCCAGGGATTACCTGTCCACAGCTGGAAGGACTTACCCACAAGGCCACCTTTCGGCACCCCCAGCCCAGACCCAGCAACCACGGGCTCCTGGAAGAGAAGGATGCTGGCCCAGCCCCTCCCCCACCCGGAGGCATCCTTGGATCCCCCCACTCGCTGCCCTCCCATCCAGGGTTTCCCCCTCTTCCCTTCCTCCTTTCTCCTGTGCGGCTCTGTCCCCCAGCAGGCTCCCAGACTTACTTGCTACTCTGGATTTGAATTCCTTCCTTCCACCCACTCCACTGAAGATTAGAGGGTGGGCCCCGGAGGGTCTTTCATGCTCCCCTCCACTATGCCTAGCTCAGTGCTGGGCACATGGAGGGCACAAGGCAGGTGCCAGAATAATAGTAATAATACTGATTGAGGCTCTTGGGTAGAGAGCATTGACTGGGTGCCAGGGATGGTCCTGAGAAATTTACATCTATTCTTTCATTTAATTCTCATAAGAACTCGGTGAAGTAGGTGCTGTTTGCTATAAACCCATTTCACAGGTGAGGAAACTGAGGACTAGGTTTCAACTCCACCCATGGGGATCTGTCTTAGTTGTCATAAACGGAAGGGCCCTTGGATGATGATTTGGTCTTGTTACCTGACTTTTACAGATGGAGAAACTAAGGCCCAGAGAGGAAGAGGGATTTCCCCAAGATTTTAAGACGATGGAGCCACCTTAGCACCACGCCATGCCTCTGGCATCCTCCCTTACAAGTAGCAGGAGTTTGGTGAGATTTCTTGAATAAATGAACAAATGACTGTATGAGTGTTTTTATGGAACTCTCCTGCTCGGACCATAATTACAGGGGCAGTATCTTACATCTGAATTCCCAGGGCCTAGCTGCAGACCCACAAAAAAGGTCCTCTCTCAGTATCTGTTGAAGGGATGTCAGTCTCTCATTGGGTCTTTAGCCACTGCAGCTTAACCCTTAATTTTTACTTTACAGTTAATGTGCCTTAGTTTGCTGTCCTCAACTAGAGGGTGAGGGTTGGGTCTTTTCCCTCCCTTGTGGGGGAGCCCATGCTCAGCATGCAGAGGGGGCTACATTCATAGATGCCCACTCACTTATTCTTGCCCTCATTACTATATAGTTAGTGCTCACTGCGTACTGGGCACTGTGACAGGTGCTGGACAAGCACGGTGATGCAAAGGCAAGTCCAACCATGACTGCCCCCAAGGATTGCCTCTATAGCACCCCACAATGGCCACCTCTGCTTCTGCCCACTGTGACTGTGATGGGCAGGGCTGCTAGTTGGGGTCTTCTCTAGTTGTGGGGAGTCTGGGATGAGGAAGTTTTCCGAAGTCCATCATCTTCTCTGTCCATTCTTTGCTAGTCCTCCTAAGCCCAGTCTGTCCAATGGTGCCGATCCCCAAGAGCAGGAAGCTTCCAGTTGGATTCTGCCCACTCATCTAGTCATTCAGCAAACATTTATTGAGGGCCTACTCTGTGCCAAGGCCTAGGATTGGAAGAGACATCCTGTCCTCAGGATCATCCTTGCTAGAAATGTCTGTCTAGGTCAGAAGGTTTGGGGGCCAAGTAACCAAATTTAGCTTAGCTCAGGTCAAGGGGGACCTTATTATCACCTATCACCAAACGCAGGGATAGCCTCGGGCACTGCTAGGAGTCTTTCTCTACCCCTCTTGTCTTTGCCTGTTGGTTCCTTCTCTCCTTCTCAGAGGTGACTTTTTTCCACTGAGAAGATGTGGCCACCATCAGTATCAGGGCTCACAGATTTCCAACCTCACCCCTTGGCAGCTCTAAGTAGAAAGTTCCCAGAGAAGCTGTAAAAAGAAGAGAGGGGGCTGCTCAGACGTAACAGAGTGGCTACAAGAACCTGATTTCTGTGTCGTTCTTTTGGTCTCCTAGTTATCTTGGCATGTTTCACCTTGATTCCTATACCTGTGAGTCTGGTTCACAGACAATTTGATAGTAAGGTGAGTGAGTGAATTTTTTTTTAATTGGGGCGGATACTCAAGTGGTCTCATGGAATTCAGAGAGGCATGAAGTAATGAGTTACAGGAAGGGAGGCCTTCAATGTTTGGAGTTCACAGAACCTTCTCTTCCTAGCATTACCTTTTATGTGACTCTGCTCCAGTAGCTGCCATTCTCTGCAGTTCCAACAACTACCAGTTCAGTTCCAAATTTCAAATTCGTGGGGAACAAGTGGAATGGACCTTGTGTGGGTCACATGCTCATTCTGCACCAAAGAGCAGGGCCAGGAGGTGTGGTCACGTCGTACTAATACGACAGCAGGAACTCTCATACATTGCAGGTGGGAATGCAATATGGTACAGCCACTTTGGAAGAGAGTTTGGCAGTTTCTTATAAACCTAAACATACCCTTCCCATACAATCCAGGAATCGTGCTCCTTGGTATTTACCCAAATGATGTCAAGATGTACATCCCCACAAAAACACTGCACATGAATGTTTATAGCAGTTTTATTCATAATTGCCAAAACCTGGAAACAACCAAGATGTCTTTTGGCAGGTGAATGGGTAAACTGTGGTACATCCAGACAATGGAATATTATTCAGAGCTGAAAAGAAAGGAGCTACCAAGCCACGAAAGGAAATGGAGGAAACTTAAATACATTTTCTAACTAAGAGAAATCAATCTGAAAAGCCTACATACTGTATGATTACAAATATATGACAATCTGGAAAAGGCAAAACTCTGGAGACCGTAAAAAATCAGTGGTTGCCAGGGTTTGGAAGGAGGGAAGGATGAATAGGTAGAGAACAAAGGAGTTTTAGGGCAGTGAAACTATTCTGTATGATACTATGATGGTGGATACATGTCATTATACATTTGTCCAAACCCATAGAATGTACAACAGCAAGAGTGAACCTAATGTAAACTATGGACTCCAGGCGATAATGGTGTGTCTGTGCAGATTCATTGATTGTAACAAATGTCCCACTCTGGTGGGTGATGTCAATAGTGGAGGAGGTTATGCGTGTGGGGGGCGGAGGCTGTATGGGAACTCTCTGTACCTTTTGCTCAATTTTGCTGTGAAATCTAAAACTGCTCTAAAAAGTAAAGTGTATTAATTTTAAAAATTAACAACATCCTGCTTATGGGCTGGATGTGGCCTGAGGGTCCACTGACCGCCGGCATGTGACCCCTGAGAAACTGACTCTACCTCTTCAAACCCAAGCACCACTTGGTTTCTAGACTTCATCTTTCCCAACCAGTGTACATATTAGGTCAGAATATGTAGGTTGTAGTCATGTCAGAGATGCCTGTTCCTGCCTATCAGATGCCCTGATTGGCACAAAGTAACAAAAGCAGCCATAAAGAGGTGAAACAGTTCTGGGCCACAGCCCAGGCACCCTGTCTGGGGTTAAGTGGCCAGTCTTAGGCTTCCTGGAATAAAGGATAGATCAAGACCTCATCACTGCCTTCTTGACCCTGGAGTGTCTAGGCTGGAATGTTTGTGGTAATTAAGGAAGTAATGGGATACCTGGGGCAAGCAGGGACCATCCTCCTCAGTCTCAGGGATGGAGACAGGGGGCCTGGTCCTGCTGCCTGGAGCCTGCGGAGTGAGTGGTGTCTGAGGGTCCATGACTCAGGGGCGTGAATGCTGCCCTGAGGACCAACATGAAGCTGCCTGGAAGGTTTTGTAGAATCCTGAGCAGAGACCAACAAATTCCACCTCCAAGAGTTCCTTCTGCCTGGGTCTCAAAATCACACCAACATACTACTTCATCTATGCGATCGAGGTCAACATTAGCTGTCACAAATCATGTTGATAGTATGCACTCTTGATAGGGTGTGATAGAAATGGTACTTTACCTCCATGATCTCTTCCCCAAGACCTACGACTCCAGTCTAATCAAGAGAAAAATATCAGACAAATTTCAATAGAGGGGCTTCCTGCAAAATACCTGAGCAGGAATCACAAAAACTGTCAAGTCATCAAAAACAAAGAAAGTCTGAGAAACTGCCACAGCCAGGAGGAACATAAGGAGACATGGTGACTAAATGTTATGTGGTATCTTGGATGGGATCCTGGAATAGAAAAAGGACATTAGGTAAAAACTTTAAAAATCAGAGTAAACTATGGACTTTTGTTCATAATCATGTATCGGTATTGGTTCGTTCATTGTAACTAATGTGTCATAGGGGAAACCACGCAGGTGGGAGGGGGTGGTGTAAAAGTCTCTGTACTATTTGCTCAGTTTCTCTGTAAATCTGAAACTGTTCTAAAAAAATAAAAGTTATGAATTTAAGTCTATTAATTTAAAAAATCACACACACACCATGAGGACTTTGGGTCTGGTAGCTTGGGCTTGCATGCTGGATTTAATAATACAACTTTTGGCTGTGTGACCTTGGACAAATTGTTTTAACCCCTTTAAGCCTCTGTTTCCTCAGTTGCAGTGGAGGACTTTTCAGCTCACTGGGTTGTCTGGAGAATAAAAGAATCCATTGCGCTTGAAGGACTTGACACAATGCCTGGCACATATGTGGTGCTCATTAAATGATAAGGATTATTATAGACATATATTCACATACACATGTACTGGAGTTTTATGGAGGTGAGGTTTGTTTTTATTATTCCATTTTATTATTTTTTAAAGCAAAAACTGTCATTTAAAAATTGTCATCCAGTTCTGTGGCTAGCAGAAACGGTCTTTTGTGTTAAAGCCCAAAGCACTCGAATTGTCTTCCTAATTATGTGGACGTCAGACAAATAGACACTCACTCTTGGGGTTGAGTTGGGATTTTGGTAGGGGGTCACTATTTGTCTTCTTTGTAGCCTGGGCTTCATTTTTTTTTAGGGGACTCAGTTTCCCCACCTACCTTATCCACTGTGCTCAAGGGTCACTGGAAGGAGGTGAGTCAATCTGCACACAGGCCAAGAGGACCTCTGAAAGAAAGGCAATTGAGACCCAGACACCTTTGAGGGTCAAAGCTCTGAGAAGGCCTCTGATGGGAGTTGAGCACTTTGATGAGAAGCTCCTCATGCAGAAAGGAGGTCTGGCCTGGGAATCAGGGCACAATACTATGGGTGAGGAAGGTGGCCAGGGTGCCAATCCTGGGCACAGTCCCTTCTGGCCCAGCCACTGGCATCGCCTCCTTGCGCACAGAGACCCATAGTGGCACATACCACCGGAAGGATGGGATTTCCTGTCCCCATCCCACACTGAGAAAGTCTGACTGGAGGGGCCTGAGCTATCGAAGCGGTCGACGCAGCCGACAAAACCGGACAGTCCTGGTTTCCTGGGTGGTGGGTGGTAGCTCCTGCCATGCTACATGGGGTGAGAGGGACTTCGCATCAGAGTCTGTCTGTTTCTGCAGAAACACCATGTGGTGACAGCGGCAGCTGAGGCCATGGTCAGATTTCCTTATTTCCTCTTCCAGAAGATAGTACTCAGGTCTTACCTCCTGGACCAAGTAGGCCCTGGACCACCTACCTGCTCATGACAGAAGGGCCACTGGGAAAGAATGGCTTTTTCTCAATGAGCAGAAGATGCTATAATTTGACCATTAAGAGAAATGTGACCTCATTTTGTGCCTTGAGCTGGAGAAATGGACATACTGGTTACCTGCATGACTTTCCATACACACAGATACTTTTTTTTTTTTTTAATCTTATTTTATTTACTTTTGGCTGCTTTGGGTCTTTGTTGCTGCGCGCGGGCTTTCTCTAGTTGTGGTGAGCGGGGGCTACTCTTCGTTGCAGTGCATGTGCTTCTCATTGCAGTGGCTTCTCTTATTGTGGAGCACAGGCTCTAGGCACGCAGGCTTTAGTAGTTGTGGCACATGGGCTCAGTAGTTGTGGCTTGCAGGCTTAGTTGCTCCGTGGCATGTGGGATCTTCCCGGACCAGGGCTCGAAACTGTGTCCCCTGCTTTGGCAGGCGGATTCTCAACCACTGTGCCACCAGGGAAGTCCTACACAGATGCTTTTAAACACATTTATAAACATGCACGTGTGTGCACAGAGAAACACATATGCACACATACACACACGTGTACATACATATATACACACATATGTATGAATATATATGTATGTATATATACATATATACACACATATGTATGAATATATATGTATGTATATATACATATATACACACATATGTATGAATATATATGTATGTATATATACATATATACACACACATACACAGACATACACGTATATACGTGTACACATACACACATTCACAGACACATAGACACACTTCACATATACACATGCTTACACACACATCCACATCCACACACATACATAAACACATAACACACACACAGATGCAGACACATGCTGCCCACTCTGCTTATTGTCTTGGCAAGAAAAGTTCTTGCCTTTTCTGCACTTGGCTTTTCTTTCCAAGTCCTGGATTCTTGGAAAGGGCTCGCAGCGTGAGAAGCTGGGGGATGGGGAAGGAACTGGGTAGTGGCAGGCCATGTGGAGAGAAGCTAATTTGTTTCTGCAGTCGACAGATGGGGTGAGGACAAATTACACAGCGGGTATTAAAACTCCTTTCTAAATTCAACAATATTTGCAAACTGATATGGGCCCCCCAGAAGCAATAAGAGAAAGTGTATAATCTGAGACCCAATTCCAATCTCTCTGAAAAGTGGGGCTATTTAAAAATCTTTAATGCATGCCTTGCCTGGAGTGCATGTGTCCCCAAGTAAATATTGGCCACAACCTGACTATGGCCACTAGGAAAAAAAGATTGATACATCATGTTTGTACAGAGAGTTTTCTGCCACAAATAGATAAGGGACTTCGGCTATCCTAAAATGACTAAGTGTAAGGCTTAGAGAAGAAACAGCTATTGGGTTTTCTTGTCATTGTAAAAACAGTATATGTTTGTTGTAGGAGACTTAGAAAAATGTAAAGAGTAAAAATAAAACTCACCCAGAGAAAACTGGTGTTATTTTAAATAAATATTTATAAAATATTGTTATCATTTAAGTGTATAAACATTTAATATCTCTATATCTCCACGTAGATATAGATATAGCTATCTGTACACTTGCAAATACGGTTTTAGAATTTGTTTGTTCATTTAACAATAGATGCTAAACACTTTCTCATTGTTTTTAATATCATTTCGAGTAACCAAGATGACACTCTCTGCAAGCACAAGCACACAGACCTTCTCAAGATCTCAAGATTCAAGAACACTTAGGAAAGAGAACCAAACTAGCTGCCCCGCGGCCCCTTCATCTAACCACCTCCATCCCCGGAGAGGAGGAGGCGGCCACAGCGAACTTGGATGTTCGGCATCCTCAGAACATGTGTGCACATCTGGAGGAATGGTTATGAAGATTAATGTCATGCTCAGTGTCAGAACTCCCCTTGACATTTCCTCAGTTTATCCAAACAATTTAGGGGAGCCCTCTGGGGCTTAGGAACCACATTCTGCAGTGCAAGGCCAGCACTTAACCTCTTGAATCCTCATTTCCCTGGAGACACACGTGCAAGTTTTATTCTTTAATTGCTAAAACAATGAGGTCCAGTACAAAACAGATACAGCAAGAACTTGAAAGAATTTAAAGAAAGAATGCAAAAATGGAAAATCTGGACACACTGGGTTAATGGGAATTGTAATGTCTCTAAGCAGGTTTTGAGAGCCAGTAGAAAATAGAAGCTAAATGACAAAGAAATTAGAGTTTTTGAAACCATTATGCGTATTAACCCAGATCTTGAACAAAACGAAGTACTTTAAGTGTGACCCAGAGAATATTTTGTTATTTTTCCCCCTACTACCTGAGATTTAGTTTGGTTTCAAACCAATTAACTTCTATTTAAAAATTATTTCTCTCTGTGGATAATGCATGTCATGTAACTAATGTATCTTCCATATTGCTTTGGCTGCCAGGGGGCTCAGGAACTCAAATTACTATATAGGTCTTACATATCTATGTCGTAATATTCCCTCTGGTTTTGATTTTTTTACCCCAATCCTGGTTTTTATCTGCTTAGATTTCTGTTTTATTGCATGTATTTCTTGTAAGCCCCCTCAAATCTTTTGTTAGATAGATTTGTAGATCAAAACAACTTGGATTTGTTTAAGAAGTAATGAACATTTCGGTTTGGTTTTGGAGTTCAGCAAATTAGTGTGATTAGCTCTGATTTGAGGTTTACAGTTCTATTACGTTAAAGTCCTTGGTATTTAATACATCAAAGAGCCTGAGAGCTTGACTTAACCTCCTGCGTGTTAACACTACACAGTGCATCGCCTGTCTGTTTCCAATGATTCTGGGGTAAGACGCTCTTGGAGATTCTATCTTGGAATCTTGCTCACCCCTCAGGCATGGTGGGAGGGGATGTGTGAGCACCGACTTTCAAACACAGATGCAACGAAGAGTTTAGGAAGGAAAGTTATCCCACTGACTCCAACCTTTCCCTGCATTTTTGCTTTTAAAGAGACGAAGGCCCGTCTTCTGTGTACAAGAGGCATCCTTCATTGCAATGCACTCCACGCCACGTGACAGCGAGGTGACACGGAGAGGTTCTTGCATCCTGCACCTGTGCACCTTTTCAGGGTCATGAAACGAAGAAGGTCTGGCACAAGAGGCAGCAGAATCTCCCCAAGGAAGAAGAGAGATGAGAAACACAGCTTTGGCCTGGATTCCAGAGCTTTGACTTTCCATGTTGGCCCCGGTGGATCCTCCAGGGGTCCTCTGGAGTCTGTCAAAGACCACTGGTTTATGCTGATGTCTAGACAGAGGTTGTTTGTGGTGGTGGAACCAGGTACCCTGGGTTCTGGGTGCTGCTAAAACACTCACTCTTAGTCTAACCTTGACAAACTCTTTACCATCTCCTTGTCCCCACTTTCTCCCAGGCCAGTGGAAGGGGAGGAGGCTGAGAGAGGGGAACCTACACACCTTAGACCTCCACTGTTTTCCAAAGACCACATTTACCATTTCCCAGCATCATCATTTATTAGCCACAAGACCTTGACCAAGTGACTTCTTCTCTCTCAACCCCAGTTTCCTCATCTGAGAGTGGAAATGACATATTTCCCATGGAGCTAATGAAGCTAAAATTTCAGGGTCTCTCCCTTGCATAGGTCTCCTCTGAGCCCGGGAAGGAGCCCTGGCAACGTGTTCACATGTTTTAGTAAAATTTGAAAAGTAAGTAGTCCTTAACAATTGGTCAAGGACTACTGTCTCTTTCCACTTGATTTCCTCTCTGTCACAATCTGCCATGGTCACTTTGGGGATCTGGCTAAGGTAAAGATGAACTGGACTACATTTGCCTTGAATTTAGGAGAACATATTTGTGCAGGTGCCTTCTTAGGGTAGGAATGGCTTCTAAAAACACTTCTACCTCCCCTTGAATACTCTTAACTCCCAAGACCAGGAGTCTTGGCACAAAGATGCAGAGCCAGAGGCCTTGTTTCCTAGAGTGCTTCACACTAGGAGTATGTGAGTAGCAGAAGAAAAACAAAGTTTGAAACGTATAGAGCCAAGAGCTAGCCTTCCAATCATTTGCCGTGTAAAATTGTAAGCAGGAGATTTGGTTTTCATAGATATCTAATTAAAACAGAAATTCTTTCTTCTCAGAAATGTGCTCAGTAATGTGGCATATACGATTATAAACTCGCTATTCTTTTTTCTTCTTTTGATGGGAACTGTGAGAAATATCATTTATTGAATTTGTCTGTACAGCACAAACCTCTCGCAGAACTACAAACAGCTAATATGATCTTACCTGAATTTGCATGTTTTTGCATTTCAGTTCTCAATCAAAAAAATAAATTTTGCCCAACCCTGCTAGAGGAAAGACTGAATGATCTTTCTGTTCTCTCCATAGGAAATAATATTACATCCTTGTCATATATAAAGATGATCAAATATGCAGCCAAAAAAATGAGGGGATAAGTGTATTACAGAGAAGTAATAGGTAGTTAATTAATTAAAAATATTAAGTAAAATTTTCTAACTTTTGTGATCTCTGTCAGCTTTTTAAAATATGTGTGTTGTTGCTTTTCTTCCACTAAATAAATACTCACTCTCGTACCTCATTTTTATTTCTAATTTTGTAAGCTTCAGGTCCCTCTATATCTGGATCTTCTTGGAAAATTGGTATGGTTACATCTTTAAAAGCAGATGGGAGATGTTCATATGAGATTTGTGTAAATGGCTCTCCTGACAGGTTTGGGCTGCTTATAGATAGCAGTTATTATTATGATTGTTATCACAAGAGATACTGCAGGGAAGTTTCTTTTTCCTAGGAGCCTGGAAAAACGCTTCAGTACTCACAGTGTGTCAATGACAGAGAATTCATTTCATTTCACTTTAAGAGAAGCACATCTATCTGGGAAATATCAAAGATTGCCTAGCTGCACTAGACATATATAATTTTGTGACCACTCATCCCCCTTCATTATTTCGAGAAACGTTTCTTTCTCCACACAGCCTTGTAGTTCTAGAAGAGCAGGCTGTGTTCCCCAGGAATCTTCCCACCTAGTTGTCATGATTGACGCAAACTGAACCAATTATTGCTCTTTCTTGAGATTTTTATCTGGAGACTAGAGAGAGCAAGTCTTAGTCTTTCTACGATAGAAAATCTTGGAAATGTGCTCTTGGGAGTTGCTAGTGACCATGTTCCCAGCCACATCCTGTCTGAGAGAGTAAAGACAGAAAGCAGAGGGAAAGAGGCATGCCAGGTGGAGAAGCAAGAGTTCAGCCCCCTGGTTCTTGAGGATCAGATGCACTCCTACTTTCCCATAGTAATAATGCTCAACTAATAAATCCTACCTTTTTTCCTGCGCTAATTTGAGTTGGCTTTCAGATGGGATTCATATCAACTTATGCCCTAGGAGTAAAAGTGAACTGGAAATAAGCCAGGCCTTACAAAGATTAAAAGTCAGCCTTGAATTATCTCAACCTCTGATTACATCAAAGTGAACTTCTACTTAACAACCTGCCAGAAGCTAAAGAAAATCCTCTCTGGAGGAAAACAGCATCAACTTCAGCCTCTATAATTTTTTGTACAATTTTTCCAGTATTTAATAGAAATTTATCAGGCAAACCAATAACAGGACCATGAGAAAAAATATGTAAAAGAAACAGACCCACAGGTGATCCAGATATGGGAATTATCTGACATGGTCTTTAAAAAACTAATACTAATACATTCAAGAAAATATATGACAAGGTGAAAATTTTCACCAGAGAACTAGAATCTTTGAAAGAGAGTCAAGTGAAAAAAATCTAAAAATTAAAAATATAATAATTAAAATTGAAAATAGGTGATGGTTTTAACAGCAGATTAGACATAGCTGAAGAAAGTTTTAGTGACCTGAAAGATGGGTTCATAGAAAATATTAGATTGAAGTGTGAAGATTAAAAGAATGGAAATACAGAAAAAGAACATAAAACACACATGAATATGGTGAAAAGTTCTTACCTACATGTAACTGGTGTCCTACAAGGGTAGGAGAGAGAAAAAGAGTAATCTTTAAGGAGATAATGACTGAATATTTTAAAAAGCTGATGAAAATGTCAAACCACAGAATCACTATGATCCCAAGCAGGATAAATACAAGGAAAAATACAAATAAAACTGATGAAAGCTAAAGATGAGAAGTTATAAAATCAGGCAGAGTGAAAATGACACTTTCCCATCAAAGAAGCAAACTAAGACTTAAACTGAAGTGATGTAAACCAGAAGACAATGGAATAACATATTGAGAATGCTGGAAGAAAATTGTTGTCAGCATAGCACTCATACTCAGTGAAAGTATCTATTAAAAATGAAGCCTAAAGACACTGCCAGATAAACAACAGCAAAGAATTTACTTTCAGAAGACTCGCACTAAAAGAAATAGTAAAAGGAGCTTTTTCAAGGAAAAGAAATATCGTCCCGGAAAGATACACAGAAATGCAGGAAGGATTGACAAGCAATGGAAGGGATAAATACGTAGGTAAATCTAGATGAAGTTTGTATAAAATAATTATAATAATGATGTCTTGTGAAGTTTAAAATATATGTAAAATCATATATTTGACAGCAATAACATATAAATTCAAAGAGGGTAAAATTTGACTTAATTTGATTTAAATAAATTAAAGGATTTTAATTTTATTGTCCATAAATGGTAAAAGTACTGACTTATATTAGGCTTTAATTAAGTCAAGGATGCCTATTGTAAATGCTAAGAACCACTCCTCAAAAAATAGTACAAGAATGTAAACTAACAAGATAACAGAGGGTAAAATTTAAGTAATAATAAAAAAATCAAAATAAAAAAGAAGGCACTCTAATGGTCACCAGGGGCACAAAAAAAAAAGAAGGCAAAAAGGTCAAGATAGAAGACTATAGAAAAGATGGGACAAGCGGAGAATAAATAATATGATGATACATCCATACTCAAGTATATGGGTAATCACATTAAAGGTGAATGAACTAAATATTCCATTAAAAAGATGATGGAAAGTGGGGGAGGGGGAACTGGGTGAAGGTGGTCAAAAGGTACAAACTTCCAGTTACAAGATAATAAGTCCTAGGGATGTAATGTACAACATGATTAATATAATTAACGTCGCTGTGTACGTGAAAGTTGTTAAGACAGTAAATCCTAAGAGTTATCATCACAAGGAAAAAATATTTTAAAATGTCTTTGTATTAAATGAGATGGTGGACGTTCACTAAGTTTATTGTGATAATCATTTCACGAGGTATGTAAGTCAAATCATTATGCTGCACACCTTAAACTTATGCAATGCTGTATGTCAGTTATATCTCTATAAAACTAAAAGAAAGAAAAAGACTATGATTGTCAAGCTAGAATTTTAAAAAGCAACAACTCTGTGCTGTTTACGAGAGACACATCTTAAATATGAGGACCCAGAAAAGTTGATTGAGTAAAAAGGAAAAAAACACAGGCCATCCACATGTGGCTAAACTATGCTCTCAGCAATGGAGACTTTAAAGGAGGAACCATTACCAGAGATTCTTCATCATGAGGATAAAATGCATCATCCCACTGGAGACACAATAATTTTAAATGTGCATGCACCTAGTAACAACATTTTTAAAACAAAGCAAAAACTGTGAAAACCAAAAAGAGAAAGGGACAAATCTGAAATCACAGTGGGAGGTCTTAACACAGACTTCTCAGTAACTGGTAGAAGAAGCAGGCAAAAATCATTAAAGATAGAGAAGATCTGAATAACATGATCTCTGTCTGCTATATCTAGAACACTGCACCAAACCATTGCAGGGAACACCTTACTTTCCTGTCTCAGATTCTCTCGGCTCTGATTTCCTTGGTTGGTTTTATTCTTTTTTGCTGTTTGTGTTTCCACTAGTTGCTTCAAATCTTTTTGAAAGGCGAAAGTATCAGTAAAGAAATGAAAAACAAACATATAAATGGAAAGGGGAGGTATGAGTTTAGAAGACTGAAAACATAGGTTCCCTTTCCAGCCCTGTCACTCATAGCCGTGTAAATTTGGACTTATGGTTCATATCAGAAATGAGAAAATAATAGCTGCCACAAGGCCCTGGTGAGACTTATACAAAACAGTGCATGTAAATGCCTGCCCAGAGTGAGCTTGGCATCCATGGTAACTGTAATTGTTGTTATTTTTGTTATCATTATGTTTGAAGAGAGCGGGTCTTTTAAATGATGAGATTCTGAACTTGAAGCAGTCTGCTGAGCCAGCGTTTTTGGCTGCACGTGTCTGAAGAACAGGAAGGAAAAATGGATCAAGCTGGCATTTTCTCACAGCACAGCTCAGTGAAAAGCTGTAAAAACAGCCTGCACGTGCCCTTGGGTGGGGCAGGGAGGCAGCCAGGACAGTATCCCCAAGGCAGGGGTGGGGGAGGGGAATGGGAGCTCACTGCAGAGCCCCTGGGGACAAGGCTCCACTGATAGCAAGGTCCTTGCAGGATGTCCTTAGCTAAGTCCCTTTGGACCAGGTCCAGAGAGACCTGCCTTCCTCTGAATTGCCCCAGGGAAGCTTCAAAGACTGGGGTAAGAGTGGGGTTCTAATCACACCCTACCAGGACGAACTGTCACATCCTGAGGCCTGTGAGGTATTGGGGCCAGTGCCAGGCATTTCACCCCTAGTTCCTCTGAATTCTCAGTCTGCCGGGTAGAAACAGAGGCTCAGAGAGGATAGGTGACTTGTTCAAGGTTGAACCATGACAGACTCAGATTCAACTACTTATGTGTCTGACTCTTTAAGACAATTCCACTGCTCGTTTCACTAAAGCAATACGTATCACACTGTCCTTCTCACACGAGACAGGAATCTGGCTTGAAAAAAAAAGCAGACCACATCCAACACTTTGTTTGGAAAACTTCTATTCATCCTTCAAAACCCTAGGTCAATGGGAAGCCTCTAGGAAGTCTCTTTTAGTGTGCCAACTTCATCATCTCTCCATGAAGTCAATCACCTCTGCCCCAGCACCTATGTCTATTGTTGGCTTTTTCATGCTGTTTTAGAATCATCAGTTTATACATCTGTCTCCCTCATCAGGCTGGAGGTTTCTCACTTGTTTTGTTGTGTCTGGATCTATATACCCAGCCCTGCCAAGCCCAGTGTAGTGATGGCACAAACAAGCATATGTACAAGGGAATGAAAGGAAAGAAATTAACTTTATTCAGCAAAGATTTATCTAGTCCCTACTATGTGCCATACACTTCTAGCTAGATGTGAGGAATAAAGCAATGAACAAAACGAAGTCCCAGTTCTCATGAAGCTCATACCCTAGGGAGAAACAGGCAATAATCAAGTACACAGAAAAATAAACAAAAGAACTGCTGTTTGTGAAAAGTGCCACCTCTGCATGCCAGGACTCTTCAGATGATTAAAGATTCCTACCTTCAGGCAGAGGGCTGAATTAGCAAGAGGACGGTTTTGATATTACTTAGGCATTACATTTAAAGGGTACATAGTTGAAACCCTTCAATGTCCCTGATTCTTTTGTACCCTAAAATTTTCACTGCACTACAATCAAAATAAAGCACAGTCTTATTAGAGAAGCAGGTAGTCCAGAGTTAGCAGATCCCAAAACACGCAGGAAAGGGAGGGCAATTATGTGGCACTTATACCTCCACTTCCTACTGCTGGTCCTAAGACAGACACTGTTAATAGATCATGGCACTCTTTCTAGCTGAGCTTGAGGTCCAGTCTCATCACAGCACTCTAGGCAGCCACAAACAATCAACCTGAACTGCTGAGCAAGTTGAAACTTCTGTGTTCTCCTAGTCTGGGGCATTGCATCTCTGTTTTGGCTGAGAGAGTATAGTGCTGTGGCAACAGCTTCGAGGGAAACCAAATCCCTGAACCGATCTTGGCAGTGGCACTTAAAAAAGAGAAGACTGAGAAGAAGAATTGCTTTTCAAATATTTGGTCTCCAAACATATTTATTTGCAATTCCAAGTCTACTGACCATATGCATTACATCTGTTCTGGATTGGGATTCAAACAAGGTTTATGATTTATAAGCTTTAAAAAATACATCTCTAGGTACCTCCACACAAAGATGCCAGTGAAAGAAGCCTCGATTTCACCAAGACATAATTCCCCCTCTCAGAAAGAATCAGGGTATTTAGGATCCCTTGCCATGGACAAATCCCATTGCCTGATTTGAAAGAAGGGAAAAAAAAAAAAAAAAAGCTCTATTTGGAGCTTGCAATCCCTTCATGTGAATTACACACCCTGGCTGATTTAACATGACCCACTGAGATTTCACAGCTCAGCAGAGGTTACGCGGCTCTCCTGAGGCTGTGCCGGCTTGGATGAATTTGCCAGGTCCTCCTAGGTGGCCCCTCGTCTGCAGTTTCCTGTGAGTCCATGGCCTTTCCCCTTCAGCCCTTGAACTTTCTCTGGGGGGGTCCTCTGGCTTTGGCCCATAGCTACACACAGCCCATCTCATGTCCTGCCCCAACCATGAAAGGGAAGAGGAAGGGAACCGGCTATTATTGTGTCCAGGACAATGGTTACCCACCCAACTCACACAAGTGTCTGCTTTTCTGGCATTCTTAGTCATCTCATCTGTAAGATGGGAATGAAAGTAATACTGTCTCTCACAATGATTCGATAAACTGATTCAGGTCAATGGTGCAGCTCCTAGGGACTGCTCCGTAAATCATAGGTGTGCCACATGCGGGCCTGTGGCTGTGCGGGCTGATTTATTGAATTTTCCCAAGAAGCCAATAGACTGGGCTCTCATGCGTTGGGGTGCATCAGAATCACCCCCAGAACTTTGTCAGAGGGCACATCCCTTGATCCCACACACAGAGTTTGCTTCTGACAATCTGAGATGGGGCCTGGGAATTTGCCTTTTTAACCACATCCCAGGTGGTTGGGACTGGAGGTATATTGAATTCCCCCCGGGGAACCAGTCTATATAAAGAGAGAATCCTGTTCTTCCTCTCAGCACCCAGCTTGGGGCTCTCAGCGAAGTCAGCATCTATACATGTTTGCTGTTGGATGAATGAATTCAATTAACCACCCATCGACTGGGATGGAATGTTGCAGAGACCCTGTGTTTATGCAAATCAGAGACTTTCGGGGACTCCACAGCTGTCACCAAGTCTTAGTGGCTTTTCTAGCGACACTGATTTCCCCCATCTACTGCCTCCACTCTGTCCTCACAGCTGCCATCATCACAAGTTTTCTCTGTGGTTTTCCTACCTTCAGGCTCACCGTCTTCCAGCTACCTCAACACAGCCTCCAAAATCATCTTTGCAACGTAAATCTGATCATGCTGCTCCTGTTCTAAACACCTGTCTGTGGCTTCCCGCTGCCCACAAGATTATCTCCAACTTAACTCCCAACCCCTCAGCATGGCATTCCGAGCCCTTCCCCATTGGACCCTGTGCACCCGTCCCTGCTCATCGATCCTCACATTATGCTCCAGTGCCCCCAAATCTTTCCAGACCCGCAAACACACCTCCATCATTCTCACCTCCTCCCTGGAGGGCCCATCTGCAATTCTGCCCCATCCCAACTCCCACTTGTCATTCAGGGCTCAGCTTGGGCTTCACCACCTCCAGGAGCCAAATTGCTCTCCTCTGAGCTGAGTTGGTTGTTTTCTTCAGGGCTCCCTCAGCTCCTTGTGCTGGTCTCTTTGGAAATTCGTCATTGTCTGTTTACCTCTTGTCCCCTCCATGCTAGGCTATAAACTCTGAGTGAGCAGGTCATATGTGGTGACCACATCCCTGGCTGTAGGACACGATAGAGTCTCAACCCATGGCAGGCAACTTCCTCCATCAGCCCGGCCCCTTCTTCCTCTTTGGCCTGTTGTATCCTTCCGAGGGTGTACACCCAAGTCCCCAGTTCTTGAGAAGCTATAGGATGCATCCATTTGGTGGTAGGGCGGGGTGGGAGGCACATATTTTTACCTATTTTATGCCTAGATTCTTGGAGAGCCCCAGACAATGGCTTGATTGAAAGCCATGTCATTTAAACACTAAATCGAAACATATTCTTCCAAAGAGAAGCAGCTGCTCATTGGAATCTCAGACAATCGGGGTGTCCTCCCTGTGGGTCCAGCCCCTTGGGTTGATGGTGATGACAGGAGTTGCCCTGGAAACCTATCTCTGTGCTGAGATGAGATGACGACTCACCTCAGTGATTTTTGCTTTCCTTTCTCTGTGAAAGGCAGTGTCAACCACCGCAGAAATGCCAACGGACACAACTTGGGTGCCCGGAGGATAATCTGGACTCTCAGGGAGGGTCAGATGAATTCAGGGGCTGGAAATGAGGGAAGGGGGTTGTGGTAGACAGAGCAGGCAGGGGTCTGAGGCAGAGAGGGGGGCCTATTGCTCACTTCCAGCCTTTGGTACTAGGCTTTCACAAGAAAACAGTAATACAGATTTTTATAAGAAATCTCCTGGGTTTTTTAAATGTGGGCAATTAATTCAAAAACTATGAAGCCCTTTTCAGGTTGAAGTCAGCCCGCTCAGCCTGGGTCTACAACCTCTGCTCTTCTCTGTACCAGACTCTTTACACTTCGTTTCACCTTTAATCTTCTAACCAGCCATGAGACCTGCTTTTTTTTTTTTTGGTTAGACCCATTTCACAGATGAGGAAATGGAGGCTCAAAACCACATGCCCAGAGCCACTGGTAAGGGGTGGGTCCTGATTCAAACCCAGCTCTGTCTGATTCCATGGCCGTGGTCCCGCCAGCCTCCGGGCCCCCTCCTGGTGGCAGAGGCTGTGGCAGGGCCTGTCCTTGGGTCTCAGGCATGGAGAGTGGACAGTGGTCTGCGAAGCGAATCGAAGCTCCCAGCCAGCAGCCAGGCTGGAGAACCCCTTTGTGCGAGCTCAGCATCTGGTTGTCAAACGCAAGCTGGCTCACATCCACCATCTGGCTCCACTTGAGAAATGGGCATTTAAACACTACAGCCGGTGGGTTAGGCAGGCCCCGAGACAAGCTTCGAGGTCTGAAAACGGAGGACGTCAACCTGTCGTAAGTCAAGGCAGGGTCAAGATGAAGGGGGATGGGTGGGGCCCGCTCCGTCTCCCCTCCCTTCGTCTGTCTGTCCTGGGGCTCTGAGCATCTGCCAGGCTCTCCTCTCGCCTCCTTCTCTTCCTCTCTGTCCCCCTTCCCTGCTACTCGTCTCTCTGCTCTGTCTCCCTCCTCACGCCTTTCTGGCCCTTCTCTCTCTGTCTTCCCTGCTTCCATCTCTTTTGCTCTTTTTCAGTCTGTCTTTTCTCCTCTTTCTTCTTTTCTCTTTACCTCCTCTCTCTCCATCTCCCAGAAGAATCTGCATAAACCTTTTACTCCTGACTTTCTTCCAACCTCCTCACACAAAGAACAAGTAAAGAGATGTTACCCACAAGCCCCAAGCACTTTGTTCCAATAGAACTTTTTCTCTCAGGAGTAGGATATGCAAATCTCTAAAATTGACTCTCTCTCTGACATAGTCACGACTTGGCATCCTATGGCAAGTTAAGTATTTTTCCAAACACAGCTAAGCCGGTGTTAGAAGGCAAATGAATCCAGCGAAAAGAAGCTTTCATCTGCAAGTCACTAAGATGTTCTGTTGCTTATTCCCCACTATGACTTTATTTCTCCATAACCCTCTCCTACACACACACTCACTCACACACAAACTCACACACATTGGCACACATGCACACCACCCCCCATACACACACACACACACTCACACATTTCTTATTGCCATTTCTTTGAAGAAAAGAAATTCTGTACCTTGACTCTCTGGCAAGGTTATCCTACCAGGTCCTCGGGAAGAGGGAACCTGGACCTTGCTGAGTGACTTCTGCATTCCATATGACTTTCGACCTTGACTCTGGGCCTCATAGAAGCCCTGTCAGGAAGATAGTCATCTGATCATGCAGGTAAAGAGTCTGCAGGTCAGGGAGGTGAAGTGACTTGGCCAAGGTCACAAAGTCAGTCTAGCCTTGAAACCTCCAGTACGGAAGCACCCCACACGGCAGTATGAGGAAATCTGCAGGTAATTTGCTAGCCCCAGAAATAAGCTTTCAAAGACTCCGTTTGACAAGTATCTCCTGCCTCTCACAAATAATGGCAGGAAGGGTGATTTTACCCAAGGCTTAATTATCACACACTCACTGTTTCCCTCATCTTTACACAGCCCTTTGATATTGGGAGGATGGGGTAGTTATTATGTCCATTTTGGAGACAGGTAAACTGAGCCTTAGAAAGGTAAAGTGACTTTTCCAAGTTCCTCGGTTGGTTGGCAGGAGGGCAGAGGCTAGAACCCATATCTCCTGTGCCTTATTGTGTGTGTGTGTGTGTGTGTGTGTGTGTGTGTGTGTGTGTGTGTGTGTGTGTGTGTATCAAGATTCCCATGGGAGATGGTAGGCAGTGGCAGTTTTCTGGAGTGATACTACAGATAATTTTAAAAATCTAATCTTGTTTTATCAGTTGCTTACATCATTCATTTGATCTCTGGCCTCAGTTTCCACATCCATCAAATGGAGATGATAATTGTCACAGGATTTAACACCAGGGATGTGGAGTCACAGGGCGCCATGTCTGAGGAGATTATAGATGCAAAAAATTGCTTTGTAGCATGTACAAGCTGAGAGAATACTTTTCAGACCCAGTTCCTGACTTCAGAACTTAGATTCTAGAAGGGAGATAGCAGAGCATGGAATGCTCTTACTACTTCCTCCTAGTCTGTGGCAGACATTACAAATCAATCACTGCACTTTAAGCAGGCATCTCCGATTGATTGATATCAAAATGAGAGGTACAGCCTATTTCCCATCCTGGCTACAGAGGGAAAAACAAACTTCCCAATTCCAGGCACCAGATTAAGTACATTCTTGACCCCCCAGCTCAAACCTCAGTGCCGACATGGAGCCTAATCCTTGCCCCACATTATCTCATCTAATCCTCAAAACAACCCTGCGAGTAAGTCAGACATAATCATTTCCATTTCACATGCTAGTCTGCAAGATGGCTGGGCTGCTTACCCCAGTTCACCCAGTTTGCAATTAATGGTGTTTCTATTTGAACCAGGGTCTGTGTCTCAAGGGCACACTCTTGCCAATGTTCCACACTACCTTCCCCAAACAGGAATCTAGCAGGAGAGGCAAGGCTCAGAGACTTCACCGGGGCCACCCAGAGGGCTCTAGGAGAAGTAAAACACAGCCACCCCCTTTCCGGTGGAGAGTTCTCATTCCTGCTGGAAACAGAGGGCCTGCCAGGACTGCAGTCCATCTCCTGAGAGAGGTGGCACACACTAGTTTGATACTGAACATGTGCCCACGGGCCCAGTGATGGACAAACCTTTTACACATCTCAGAAATAAAACTCACAGAGTCATTTCCATCTTGGCACGAGCTGTGAGCACAGCCCCAGGAGGCCCTGGCTCTGCTAATTCTCTCATCAGCCTAATAAGAGAACAATCATCAGAGTCAGGATACAAATTTAGCTCCAGACACTTTTTTGGGAACTCACAGGGTTTGTGACTTATGGCCTCATTTAAAAGAGGAGCGGATTGTTGACACGAACTCCGGGTAGTTCCCGTTTTTCTCAGAGAACCAAGTGGTACACGCAGTTTACGGGAGAACCATTCGGACGTGGCTGAAGTCCATAAGTGGCTAGGAAGATCCAGCAGCTTGGTCATAGGATGACCCATCTATAATTATCCTAAGTGTTTGTTTATTTAACTGTCTCAATTACAGGCTTATTTAAATAGCATTAAAAATACAAGATGAGCCCCAGGAACAGGAGAAGAAATAGAAGGTGATCTTTTGTCTAGGCATAAAAGGATGCCTGACTAACCACCGACTGGGAGAACAGCTATCAGATAAGACCTGGTGAGGCATTCAGAGACAGAAAAATGCTAACGTGAGCAAAACTCACCCCTTGTACGCATGTTTTGCAGTGAAGTCAGATGATCAAGGTTTGCACCTCTGCTTTGCCGTGCACTATATGTGACCTCGTGCAGGTCAGGTGACTTTCAGTGTCTCCCTTAGAAGAACTGGGGAAGAGGTCTGCTGATATTGATTACCATGCACTTGCTACACGCCAGGCATTATTCTAAGCACTTTACTCACTTAGTTCTCATAATTGCACTACGAAGTAAGTACTATTATCACCTTCCATTTCATAGATGAGGAAACTGAGGCACAGAGAGTTGAGGTGATAAAGTAATGCTCAAGGTAACAGAGTGTGTGTGGCTTGTGGAAGCTGCATCCAGGGACCTGGCCCCAGGGCGTGTAACATCTACCCTGCCCTACACTGTCTTGCGAAGAACTTGCACAATGGGGAGTCCTCAAACGTGAATAGGTTGAATCCAGTTTTTTTTTCTTTGTCTTACAAAGGTGGCTTTCTGATGGTTATGCACATTCTTCTATCTGATATAAACAGCTTTTTGATTTTTCTCCCCCTGCCCCCCTCCAAATATCAGTCAATACTGGAGAGAAAATAACTCTGTCTGGTTCATGGTGACAAGGTCAGGGCTTCTTTGGAGAACACTCCATCCTGGGCTGAGAAATCATGGCATTTATTTTAAGCCGAAACATTCTTATATTTAATGCTTGTCATCAGGCTGAAGTTTGTTTATTGCATTCCATAATTATGATGAATATATTTTAAATAGAAAAAGATTTGAAATGTGGGACAGCTGCAAAAAATATGGTGTCAATCACTGAGAATCAACCCACATCTGGAGTTAGAACTTGGGTGGGAATGGCTTGTTTTGCATTTTTATGACCAGATGCATCCAGATTAGATGTACCTTATAAACTTCACCCAGACAACTGTCAGGGCCAATCAGCCTTAATCGAACGCGACATTTTCTCCACCAATCTGCCCTGAGCCCAGGCCAAGAATCCCCCCTGTATCACGGGCCCTGTGTGAGCTCTGTTAGCGGTGCACACAGGATCTGTCAAACACAGGCCAAATTAAATACTGGACTTCGTTCCACAATGACTTCCAATTATAGTGAGTGAAGTCTGGAGGGCTTTGAAGCTCCCCCCTCCCCGGCCCTGTCACTTGGAGACACAATCAGTGGAAAGAGGGGAGCCAGGGTCTGCGGATGCTAGCTTACACCGTGAAGTGCCTGACACCTCGCACCCCCCACAACCCCAGGCGCTGGGCACTTGCTCTATGCCAGGCTCACACCAGGCACTTCCCATATACCCTCCCTCTTAGTCCCCCAACAGCCCAGTGGGATGGGTATGACTTCCCATTTAACAGGTCAGAAAACTGAGGTTCAGAGAGATACATAGAGGGTCTGGCCCAAATTTGCAGGCTTAGGAGAGCTTGCATATTCTCATCAGGTTGTTCTCAAACTCCTCTGAAGACATTCAGACGCATGGGAGGGCATCTTTGGTTGTTGCAGTGATTGACATTAGTGCCAGGGGCCCAGGAGTGCTAAATCTCCTGCAATGTGAGAAATAGAGCTGAGGATTGGAGAATTGTCCCCTTAGTGTGCCAACAGTACTCCCCATTTACCAACTGTTGGTCTGACCCCAGGCAGGCAGCACCCACATTTAGAAAGTATATGATTTGATGTGCAAATCATAGGCTTGGAGAATGTTTTCTTATTCTAGATTTTGAAGACATCACATGTTGATGTACAACTAACGCACCAGTGCCAAAGATATTGATAGAGAAGGGGAGAGAGACCAAAAGGGGAGAGGGGAGGAGAATTCTATCTGTTCTGGAAATATCCAATAAATACTGGCCTTCAGAGTTATAATCAAGCTCATTATTATTACTTCTAAGGTTTGCAGATCAAGGCAGGATTCTACAGGTATGTGTGAACAATAAAATCTTCACAATCCGTATTTCTACTTCCCAAGCTACAAGAAAGGCAGCCTCACAAAACAGTAATCAGTCATAATAATACTTATCTCTGGTGTCCTGGCTCCTATGCCAAAGCTGAACACACCTCATCTCGCATCCCTACAGCAACCCTGTGATATGAAGGTTATTACCCTGATTGATCCTCTTAAAGAAGAGGAAACGGAGGCTCAGAGAGGTTAAGCGACAGCCCGAAGTCACACAGCTAGCAGGAGGCAGAGTCAAATTTTGAGTCTGATTCCATAAACTGGACTCACTTTCTAAACCCTGAAGTCCAAGAAAATCATAACTAGTTTTGGTGACAAATTGCAAAACCAAAGGTGCTGTTTTTTTCCTAAAAGTGCCTTTTGAACTAGTTTGAACCAGAATCCAAAATGAACGTTTACTTAACTGTTAAACCAGAGAAGGACTGGAACATCAAAATCTTGGCAAGAACAAGCCTAAACGTAGGTCTCTCTCCACCAGCACGCCTGGTTTTAACAAGTACCATCATTTGTATCTAGTTCTGGGTAACAAAGAGATTTCCACAAGTCAGAGGCCTGGGATTAAAGGAGGTTGCTGATCTGGTTATAACACATTCTATTAAGGAAAAAATTCTGTCTGACAGAGGTTTTCATCAGTCCCTCTCCCTACTGGAGACACTCTCCTGAAAGAGAACTCTGGCTTGGGATCTCTCTTTTGTGAAACAGAAATGAAATTAGCAAACCATTTACAAAAAGCTCTCCCCACACTGAGGTTACAAACTCAGCTGCCCACAGGAGCCAGTTAGGTGAGAGGAATGAATGAAGCGGGGAACCCGCAGGTATTATAAGAGGGGTGAGGATGCGGGGACCTGAGGCATCCATGCTGGGCCAGCTGCAAGGCAGCGCCAGCCAATTATTTCATGGTGACATTCTGTTGGCAGGTTTTTGACTTCTCAAGCGCACCTGGGATTTTGTGTGAAGTCTCCTGGTACTTGAAGGTTGGGAACAAATTCGAAATTTTAAGAGATTGTTTGGGACAAACCAAATATGTCTGTGTCCTGAAGTGGCCTGTGAGCTGTCCAACCTCTGATGCCCCACGATTCCTTGACCCTCATAATGGCCCTGGCTGGTAGGCACCATGGCCATCCTTCTGTAACAGTGGAAAAAACAGGTTCAGAGAGGGCCACCATCATGTTTAAAGCCACACAGCAGGCCCTCCCATGTAATGCTGAGGCCTAGCGTGGAGAACAAAGTCCTGACTTCAAAATAGCTAAAGTCTTTGAGAAGTGTAGCAAATATGTGATGGCATTTGTTCTTCAAAAAGCAGTCCCTCTCCCCACTTCTCTGTGAGTCTCAAATCTCCCTCTGTGTTTCTCTTATAAGGACGCCTGTCGTTGGATTTATGGCCCATCTGGATAATCCAGGCGGAACTCACCTTGAGATCTTTAATTTAATTACATCTGCAAACATCCTTTTCCCAATTAAGATCACATTCACAGGTTCTCAGGGTTAGACCATGGGCCTATCGTTTGGGGGGTGGGGACAGGGGATTCAACCCATTACATATCCCTTCTCCATGTATCTGCTTCTTAAATCTGAATTTGTGTTTAAAATCAGGAACCCCAATCCTCCTCATAGTGGTAGCACCCCAATAGCAAGTAGCCCTCCGGGAAGGTGGAGTCACAAGGAGAGGGGAACCACTGGCCAAGATGACTAGTTGCTGCCCTTCTGTACCACTGATTGTCGTAAATGAATGAGGGTGTGAAATGACGGTGTCTTCTGTGCATTTCCCTAGAAAAACATCCTCCCAGACTCCCAGGGAGAAAAGCCGTGACACTAGGGCTCTGGTAAGATCAATAGGGGTGGAGGGGGAGTGGCTGCATGGGACACAGCCCTGTCCAAATTAGGCTGCGTAGCAGAGAAAGCCAAGTCACTTGCTCACGTCTAATGGTATCAAATGTCAACAGCCCGAAGAACAACAACTGAACAGCTTACAAGTTTTGTCTTTAAAAATTGCAGAGTATGATATGAGTCTGAGGAGAAAGCTCTCTGCTAGGCCCCGTCTTTGTGGAAACATCAGAATAGCCAAGTTTTTTAAAGACGGCAATAATGGGTTTTCTTTTCCTCTTTCTTGCTGCTCCTACGAACGTAAGGAGCCAAACAGGCAATAGAAAACAGTGCATTACAGACAACCAACCAGAAAAAAATTATCTCTAAAATAATAGATTTTTTAATTGGTGGGGAACACGTGGGGAACCTAGCATTCTGGGAGACGGCCTTCAGGAATTTTGGCTCTGAAAGGAGAGAAAATGGAGTGAGAGTGGGGAGGTGTACTTGCTGGCACCGGCTAAATTTGGGGTGGCGGCAGAGCAAGGGGAGGACAAAGCCAGGCAAACTAAGAAGTGGGCATCATTACTGTCTGCAAAGCACTTTCACAACATTCCCTCGTTTCAGCCTAAAGCAGACTCTGTGGGAGCAGCTTGCATTGGTGGAAAAAGCCCTGGGGTCAAACCCAGGGTTGAAGTTCCACCTACCTAGCTGTGTGATCTTGGGGAAGTGACTGGCCATCTCTGAGCCTGTGTCCTCAACTATGAAGTGGGAATGATAGCTGGACTGTACCTTCAATAATGATTTTATTTTAAGCTAGGAAATGCACTGTCACTTTGTGAAAGGATTTGTCACTTTATAAAGGGAATTGACACAGAACCCATGAACTTGACCTCCATTTGTAACACCTGCAGTTTCTCAAGCATGTAGTCATTGCATGGACACACGAGAAGACCTCCCACATCTGGAGAGGGCTCTCATCTGTATCCAATCCCCAAGCTTCGGTTTGCTCATCTGCAAAGTAGGGATGTCAATAATAATGGCTAGCTTTCTGAGTTGTATTAAGATGAACTGAGCAGTTTAGATACTTTTGTTAGCAGTACAAGTAGCAAAATCCCCAACTCAAATTGTGGAGTGGCTTTAAATTTCCTTAAAATTTATGATCTCATGTAAACGGAAGTTCAGAGGCGCACTGATTTCCAGGCGGGTTGGGTCAATGATTCAATGTTGTCATCAGAAGCACAGGTTCTTCCAAACCCCCTGCTCTGCCGTCTATACTGATGGCTCTATTCTTCATTCCCAGGATGAAAACAGGATGGCGCCAGGAGTCCCTAGCATCACGTCCAAACATAGAAACATCCATCAGAGGACTAGTGCCTCTCCTGCAGCTCAGTTTTTAGGAGGGAGAAAACTATGGCTAGCAGCAGGCCTGCCCTCACATCAACCTGTCCAGAGCTCCGTTATCTGCCCAGTCTGAACCAATTATCGTCAAGGCCCATGAGGCTAGCACGGAATTGGGGGGTCAACCTCCTCGAGGTACAGGACTCTCCAGGAGGGGAAGTAACTGATCCAAAATAGGTTTTTCTTGAAGGGTATCTCCGTTGGGTTCCTCTAGAAGCAGAATTTGAACTGCTAAGGAAACACCAGCAGGAGGATGAGGAAATGGGACAGAGATGGGAAGACAGTCAATGAGGGTGCTTTATCAGGCCAGTAGCCACTGTGGGTAACTGGACTTTAATCCACTGAGAAACCTGCGTGATAATGTAGAACACACCTCAGGGGTGCCCTGACCGAGGGGTGAGGAAGTTATTTCTCCAACAGCACCCCTTTCCCCACTGGTTCAGGGCTACTAACAGTGCCATGAACCCAGCATCTCGCTGGCCCTGAGCACAAACCTAGCAAGTTCCAGTAGTTTGGAAAAACCCTCAGGCAGAGGATCGCAGGTGGAGGTGAGCCTCCAGGGGACTATGGGAGAGGCACTGACCGCATCTGAAACAGAGGGATGAAGCCTGGGTTGGCAGCCAGCAACGAGCGCTCTTTTCATCCAGAGAAAAGGGTTGACTTTCTTAGCGTGATCAAGACTAGGCAGGGGCTTCCCTGGTGGCGCAGTGGTTGAGAATCCGCCTGCCAATGCAGGGGACACGGGTTCGAGCCCTGGTCTGGGAAGATCCCACATGCCGCGGAGCAACTAGGCCCGTGAGCCACAACTACTGAGCCTGCACGTCTGGAGCCTGTGCTCCGCAACAAGAGAGGCCACAACAGTGAGAGGCCCGCGCACCGCAACGAAGAGTGGCCCCCACTCGCCGCAACTAGAGAAAGCCCTCGCACAGAAATGAAGACCCAGCACAGCCATAAATAAATAAATAAATAATAATTAAAAAAAGACTAATAATTAAAATTAAAAAAAAGAAATAACTTCCTCACCCCTCGGTCAGGCAGCTCTTCTTGACATGAGCCACAAGATGTCCAGCAACATATCATCACTCGGATAAAGGCCTAAGGTCTTATATCAAATGCAGTCTTTCCAGATCTTTCTTTCTGTTTCTGGGTCATCTCTCTTAGGAGTGCCCTGAAATCCTTGGGATTCTAAGGCAAAGAAAATAATAACACTAGTACTACTCTCACTACTAGCAGCTACTACTTTTAGCATCTACAAAGGTCCAGGAATTATGCCCTACATATATTATCTTATTTAATGCTCACAGCAACCCTGTGAGGAGAGTAATGTTATTAGCCCCATTTTACAGATGGGAAATGAAGAACAGAGCAGGGAATTTATTTTTTTTTAATTTTATTGAAATGTAGTTAATTTACAATGTTGTGTTAATTTCTGCTGTACAGCAAAGTGATTCAGATATATGTGTATATATATATATTCTTTTTCATATTCTTTTCCCTTATGGTTTATCACAGGATATTGACTATATTTCCCTGTGCTATATAGTAGAACCTTGTTGTTTATCTATCCTATATAAATAGTTTGCATCTGCTAATCCCAAACTCCCAATCCTTCCCTCCCCCCTCCCCCTCCCCCTTGGCAACCACAAGTCTGCTCTCTATGTCTGTGAGTCTGTTTCTGTTTCATAGATACGTTCATTTGTGTCATATTGCAGATTCCACATATGTGATATCATATGGTATTTGTCTTTCTCTTTCTGACTTACTTTGCTTAGTATGATAATCTCTAGGTCCATCCATATTGCTGCAAATGGCATTATTTCATTCTTTTTTACGGCTAATATTCCATTGTGTATATATGCCACACCTTCTTTATCCATTCATCGAGCAGGGAATTTCTTCAAGTCGCAAAGTGATGGCTAAGATAATTCACATCCATGCCTAGGGCTGCTATTCCAAATCCAGGAACCAGCAGACTCATAAAAAGTGGTGAGTAGGATGTCCTGTTCCACCAAAACATTCTTTTTAGCAATAGAGAGGCAGGAAAGAGGACCCACTGAGTGTCAGCACACCATGCTAGGCTCCTTCTGGGTTGTGTGCTGCCTTATTGCCAGAGCCTAGAACAGTGCCTGGCACACGGTAGGTTTGCTCAAAGCTGGTTGAAGAAAGGAATGTCTCCGTATGTTATGGAGTTATTTCCCCATGTTGCGGATAAGGAAACTGAAATGGAGAAAGTTTCAAATACAAGAAAATTCTGACGGAAGAAGCTGGGATTCAAACCAAGGTCTCTCTGAGCCCAGGTTTTTTTCCACCACGCTGTGGGGTCTGTGGTTGGGCACTGGCTGCTGAGACCAGGACCACAGGGCCTGGCTGACTCCCCTGTGGTAGCTGAAAACTGAGCCCCCCGCCCTGACCACTCCACTGTCACCGCCCTCTGCCGATCATAAAGGGCTGTGGGTGAGAGAGTTTGGATCCACGCTGACCAGTAGAAACACAGCATGAGCCACAAATGCAAGCCACATGTATAATTTAAAATTTTCTAGTAGCCGCATTTTAAAAAAGTAGTGAGAAACTGGTAAAATTAATCTTATTAATATACTTTACTTAACCTAATATATATCCAGATACTGTAAATTCAGTATGTAATCAATATAAAACATCACTCGAGATTTATCTCTTTCTTTCTCCGTTCCTTCCTCCCTTCCTCCTGCCTGCCTTCTCTCTTTCTTTCTTTCTTTCTCTTTTTCTTTTTCTTTCTTTCTTTCTTTCTTTTTTCTTTCTTTCTTTCTCTCTCTCCCTTTCTTTCTTTCTTTCTTTTTCTTTCTTTCTTTCTTTCTTTTTTCTTTCTTTCTTCTCTCCTCCCTTCCTTTCTTCCTTATTTCCTTCCTTCCTTCCTCCCTCCCTCCCTTCCTTCCTTCTTTCTCTCTCTTTTTTAAAAATTAGTCTTTAATTCAGATTTTTTATTAATTCTAGTATAATATTAATTAGTGAAGTTTAATCTGCATTGACTTTATGGGGCATAAGTGAGACTCCATGTCATCATATAGAAATCCTTTCTCTTTATAAAATATGTTAATAATGTAGATGGTGAATGACTTGACTTTTACAGAGAGGAACCCTGGTATTCATGACGGTTCTTTGAGTCAGTGTTTCTGAACTCTCTCTGGTTCTTCTTTGCTTTGGTGTTAAAGAATTCCTTTTTGCACCATAAATATTAATAATAATTTTTTGCTTACTTGTAATTAAAAGGCTTCATGATGTAGACTTTGTAATGTCTTCAAATTCAACAAATGTTAGTGTCTGAAGGAAAAAGCAATGATTCTTCATAATCCATTACATCTAGATCTTTAAAGAGTCTTTCTCTTCTTGGTACTAGGGATATGAAATCCAGTGTGTATTTTATACTTACAGTCTATCTCAATTGGAGTAGCCATGTTTTGAGTGCTTAAGAACCACCCTTAGCTAGTGGCTACCATATTGAACTGGGCAAGTTTGGATGAATAAGAGAAAAATTTTGCCCTTCTCACGCTCCTCTCCCTCACCTCCTATACACACATGCAGGATCCACACACACAAGAAAATCAAGGCAACTCCAAATACGTGTTTTACACTAGTAAGAGCCAGTATTTACTGAAGCAAGGAAACAGGAATCCTTAAAAGCTAATGATGAATATGGGTAATGATGATTATGGGTAATTAGCTTAAAAGCTAACGATGAAGTTTAAATGGGTACCAATTTGGGTACATACCTTTTGACTCACCAGTTTGAATTATAGGATTTGATCCTAAGGAAATAGCTGGGAAAATATGCAAAGATTTATGTATAAGGATATTTATCAGAGGGTTTGCATTAGCTTCTTCTTGCTGCTGTAACAAATTATCACAAACTTAGTGGCTTAAAACACCACAAATTTATTATCTTACAGTTCTGGAAATCAGAAACTAAAATGGGTCTCAGTGGGCTAAAATCAAGGTGTCAGCAGGCTGTATTCCTTCTGGAGCCTCTAAGAGTCTGTGGCCTTGTCTCTTTCAGCTTCGAGATTCTGCCCTTCTAGTCAGTGATATTATCACTCCAACTACTGCTTCCGTATTCACGTCTCCTCCAACTTGCCTGGCCCACTCTTTTTTTTTTCAAGTTACTTGAAGGGGCAAATACTTTTAAAGTGCTTGCTATATCCTAGGCACTGTTATAAGCACTTTATTATTTTTTTTATTTTATTTATTTATTTATTTTAATATTTATTTATCTGGTCATGCCGGGTCTTGGTTGCGGCAGACGGGCTCCTTAGTTGCAGCACACGGACTTCTTAGTTGTGGCATGTGAACTCTTAGTTGCGGCATGCATGTGGGATCTAGTTCCCTGACCAGGGATGGAACCTGGGCCCCCTGCATTGGGAACACGGAGTCTTAACCACTGTGCCACCAGGGAAGTCCCGACCTGGCCCACTCTTTCCCACAGGAAGACGCCTGTGATTAAACTAGACCCACCTGGATAATCCGGGGTTATCTACCCTCTCAAGGTCTTTAACTTCATCACATTTGCAAGTTCCCCTCTGCCATGTAAGGTCACATATTCACAGGTTCTGGAGATTTGGGTGTGGATATCTTTGGAAGGACATTATTCTGTCTAACACAGGAATGTTCTTAAAGGAGAAAGAGCAGAAATAATCTTTGGGACCTGGGGGTTGGTGAAGAGTTCTTAGACATGACACCAAAATCTTGATCTATAAAAGAAAAAAGTCAATAAATTGGACCTCATCAAAATGAAAAACTTTTGATCTGCTAAAGAAGACGATAAATTACAGACTAGGAGAAAATATTTGCAAACCACATACCTGACAAAGGATTCATATCTAGAATATATGCATATTCTAGTATATCTAATATATATTATGCATATGTATGTACAGACCCAAAATTCAACAGTAAGGTCACAAATAATCTGATAAGAAAACAGTCAAAAGATATGAAGAGACATTTCCCCAAAGAGGACATATGGATGGCAAATAAGCCCATGAAAAAATGTCTCCATCATGAGCCATCAGGGAAACAAATATTAAGACCACAAGATACCACTATGCACCTATTAGAACAGGTAGAATTTTAAATGGGGATGATATCAAATGATGGTGAGGTTTTGGAGAAGCTAGATCTCTCATAACATTGCTGGTGGAAATGTAAAATGGTCCAGCCACTCTGGAAAATAGTTTAGCAGTCTCTTAAGAAAACTCAACATACACTTACCAAATAACTCAGTGATCGTACTCTGGACATTTATCCCAGGGAAATGAAAATATGTCCATGCAAAAACCTCTACAAGAATATTCATAGCAGTTTTTATTTGTAATAACTAAAAAATAGATACAACAAAAATGCCCTAAAATAGATGAATGGTGAATAGGTGTGGTTCACCCATGCCATGTAATACTACTAGGCTATAAGAAGGAAAAATTTCTATAAGCAATAATTGGATGGATCTCAAGGGCATTATGCTGAGTGAAAAAAAATGCGTGTGTATATATATAACATTCTCAAAATGGCAAAAGTACAGGGGTAGAGAATAGACTAGTGGTTGCCAGGGGTTAGGGAGAAGGAAGATGAGAGAGCTGGGGGTGACTATAAGGGGTAGCACGATGGGGTTCTGTATCTTGGCAGTGGTAGCGGTTACACAGATCTGCGCATGTGATGAAATGACACAGAGCTATACACGGATTGTGCCAATATCAATATCCTGACTTTGATACTGTACAATGATTACATAACCATTGGAGAAAATGGATGAAGCATACACAGACACTGTTTGTACTATCTTTGCAACTTCCTGTGAACCTAGAATTATTTCAAAATAAAGTTTTTTAAAAAAGAAAGAAACAGAAATACCTGAAATGCCCAACAATAGGGGGTTGGTTAAATGAACTGTGCTCTATCCATACAATAAAATGATGCAGAGCCATTTACAGCAAGCAAGTAAAACCACATAGGTAGACCAAGAAAATCAGAATACAAAACAACGTACCCTGTAAGATTCCCTTGTAACTGGGTTGGTACGTGCATGGATGAACTAAAATCTGAAAAGACACACCCAAATGTCAGCAGTGCTTTTTTTTTCTGGGTGACTTTTGTCCTTTGAACTTTCCAGAACTGCCCCATTTCTTACAATGCATGCGTGTTACTTTGATAATCAGGGAGAAAATGCTATTTCCATTTTGGAAAAAAAAAAAAAGAATTTTAAGAAGGCAGCCAAAGGGCAGCAGACTGTGTTGCCATCCCATCTTTCTGCCCCAAATGCAACTCCATGAGCGCATGCAGAGGAAGGCCTGGGGAGAAATTCCTCCTCCCAGGGAGAGGGGACCGTGAAATATGTGCTTTGCTTTCTGGCAGGAGCCAAAGGAAAGGAGATGGAGTGAGTCAGACCAAAGACCACAGCAAGTTGGTAATAAAACAGCACCTGGTAGAGTCACTAGGATTACAAGCCCACCAAAACATCTGTGTGGACCAGGGGGTTTGCACTCAGAAAGGAGAGAAACTGGTGGTTGAATCTGGGTGAGGAATTAAGTTATGTGGACTCCCCTCTCTCTCTCCTCTTTCTAAAATATTGTTTAACATTTTTGCTTTGTCATCATTTCTGTTCAGAGAAGCACCTGGTTTTGCGTTTGCAAATCCAAGTCCAAATGCTTTTCTGCTGGGCTTGTCTTGGTCTGGACCCAGGGAGGCCAAACCTTGTGCAAATCACCACCAAGGTTTGGCTGGGGAATAACAAGCAGAAATTTCTGTGAAGGCAAGGGTGGCAATTAAGACCTGCATGAATAGTCCAGACAACGATCATCATAGTAATATTCCTTTTGTTTTTAAGCATGTATCGTGCTCCAAGCAGTGTAGTCGCTGCTCTGTGTAACTCCAAAAGTTGGTATTGTTCCCATTTTACAGATGAAGAAACCAAGGTCCAGGGGAGGTGATGAGCCCAAGGTCATGCGGCTAGTCTGTGATGGCACTGGAGCGAGCCCCAGTCCTGTCTGGCTCCAAAGCTGTGCTCTTTCCACATGGGGCCATGCCCCTCGTTTTCCTTGGTTCCCTGGGTGGATAAATGAGGAGGGGGCAGCCTGCATATATCCTCCTGGCTACCCCCCAACCAGGGCAGGACACGGTGCTCAGGGCAGACGCCTGCAGGTGCCACCCAAATGGCCACTTCCCGGAGCCGGTCCCTGGATGCTGAGGCCCCTCTAGCCGAGAGGAAATCTCCTGTGCACAAGCTCCCCCTTATGGAAATGAGGGACATGCTGCTGAACTCCAACCTGCTGCTCTACCCAGGCGGGGATGCTGGGAAGGGCCCACCCCACCCTGCCCTGCGCCTGGACCCAGCTTCCAACTCCTGCCCAGACCCGCACTTTGTGCTTGGAAAGCCCTCCTTCCTGATCCCCCCAAAGCACACATCTTCTTTCGTGTCCCACTTGAGGACATATTCTTGGATCCACCCCTTGTGGAATGTTGATAAATAAAGTAACATAAGCTGACAGGGCCCCGAGGAGAAGTGATGATATTTACAACAGCCTTCTCGGGGAGCCCTTCTCCTGTTTACACACCAGAAGGAAAACATCCTCTCTTTAAAAAAACATAGCATGGGGAATGTTTTATTCCTAGGGTGGCTGAGAACTGCTTTCTAACTGCAGAGCTTTGAGCAAGTCTTGTCCCCTCTGTGAGCCTTGGTGTCTTCATCTGTAAAATGGGTGTGATGACGCTGAACTCATAGGATGGCTGTGAGGAGACCGTGGGCATAAAGGGCTTAGGTGGGTGCTTATCCATTCCTTCAGGTCCTTCTGGGCATGAAGAGAGGCAGGTTACTTTCCCACTGCTTACTCATTTATTAATTCAGTAAGCAAATGTTTAGTGGGAGCCCACTCTGTGCCAGGCAAGCCCAATGATGAGCAAACCAGATGGGGGCCCTCTGGACCTTTAACAAGTAGCAGAGAACCTGGCCCTCGGAGGACTGTTTGATGGAAGCAGTGGGTCCAGGGAGGAGGGAGAGGAGAAAGGGCACTAGTGGGGTCTCACTGGACCCGCAGCCCACTGGCTCAGCTGGACTGAAACTCAAGACACCTGGTTCTAACTTGGTCCTTATTCCTCTATAACTTTGCTCTTTGTGCCTCCTTCTTTCTCTCTGAACCTCCGTTTGCCCAACTGTGAAATGGGGGAGCAAAAGGGAATGCTTGGTGGAGGTGCTATTATTTCACCAGCCAAATTCCTTTGGGTCAAAAAGTGGTCCTACTCCAAATTGTCACCCTCCCCCATCCCCTCGTGCCCTCCCTGGGCCTCCCCACCCACCATGATGCCCTATGTGGTCCTCCAGCTTGTCTGCCCTGAGTCCCGGCACACCACCCCTGCCCTTCTAGGCCAAGTTGGCCAAATGGGGACCTGGCTCTGGAAACCAAACCTCAGTTTCCTCACCTGTAGAGGGACCTTTAACACGGCTCCTCATGGCATGATTGTGAGGATTTGACTCTGGGGACTGTACAGTGAATGGGCGTGAGAGCGCTCTCCACAGGCAGTTTTGTTGATATCATTATCCCAGGCATCCCTGTGGACTTGCATCCTAAGAGAAGCCCCAAGAGGGGAAAGGAAATGAGTCTCAGCTGTGGGGTTTGCCAAGAAAATACCCTTGGGTTTCTGGAAGGAGGAGATTCCAGAGCTGAATACCGGGCCAAGCATGAGTTTACAAGTTGAATGGCGAGGGCTGAGTGTGGGGAGAATTCACAGAGAGCAAGTGCATGTGTGGGAGTTCATGCAGTGAAATAACCTGGAGTTTGCTTTTGCCCCTCCTTGGGGCAGAACTGCAAGCTCTTCAGCATGTGAGGGGGTGGGTAGCCCGTGTGGGGGGTTGGGAAGAGGAGGCTGGTGAGGTAGGCAGGACACCCTGGTCATGGGGGCTTTGAATGCCAAGATGAGGACTTGGGATTGTGTACTTCAGACCAAGGGAAGCCACATTCATATCACTTGGTCAGAGCAAAGGGGAATTGTAGCAGGAGAAATCAGGGTGGCAATAATCCAGCGGAGAGAGTGAGGGCTGGCTGAGGTCAAGGCCATGGGGATATGGAGAAGAGAAAGTATTTGAGAGACATTCCTGAGATGGCACCAACAGGGCTTCGTGATGGATTGACTGTGGGGTGTGAGGCAGAGGGAAGATCTTACCATCTAGCTGCAGGGCCCAGACAGACACCCAGGGAACAAGAGTGAAGTAGACGGGAGAGGATAATTAAGTGCTAAATTGTGCAGCTTAATTTATTGTTTGGACAGTTGCCTTGTAGAATAAACCCCATTGCTCTAATGAGCTCATGACATCAGCCAGCAGCGAAGGCATGCCTAGCCCATGGCCGGTCACAACTAGAACCACCTGTTGGCACTGCCCAGATGCCTATCTGCAAAGCTGGCCTTTGGGCTTCTGGACTTGGTTTGCAATTGGGGGTATCAACAAGCCCCAGCCCAGGGCACCCCTGACAAGACCCTTTCTTAGAAGCTCCAGAATCTGAAATGCCCGGGACTCACAGGAGTTTTAGTCATGATGCAAGTGTCCTGCCCTGGAGTCCATCCTGCTTTTGGGACCTTGGGCAGGCCCCTGGTCCTTCTCTGGGAAGTGGACATAATGCAAGGATCCAAGCAAACAACCGAAAAGCCCTCTGTGAACCTCAGTTATCATGAAAAGATGCTCCCAGTTTAAAGGATGTTTAAACAATACACACATAAGTGCACCCACCAGCCCCATGTCACATCCGAGGGCTGGTGCTCTTGGGGGTACATAGGACTGATCCTGACCAGCTACTGTGGAGGGGAAAACCAGTTCATCCTTGATTACATCACTGCACTTATCAAAAGAGAGGAAGTTATCTTTGGGGGCCCAGAAAGCCTTTTTGGAAAAAGTGGAATCCAGAGTGGGCCTCAGATGATGTCTAGACTTTCTCACCAGACAAATAATAACCCCTTGCACTTTTCTCCTTAACAAGAGTCACGCTAAATATCTTTGTTGGAGTTTAGGAGAAATCTGGTGAGAAGGGTCAGTTGCTGGGGTGAAATGAAGCTGCATTTATGGAGCCCTTTATGTAAGATTGAGAAGGGTTGATTTTCCATACCAAGGAAAGGCAAATCCACTAGAGATTACGGAGGGGAAGACACCCCACTAGCCCATCCCCCCTGGCCACCATTCTTCATAACACTGATTACGACTATAATGGAGAGATCATCTGTTTGATTTTCTGCTTAAAATCATGCCCCCTGCCCTGCAGTAGAGCCTAGCACAGGATAGGCGCTCAATACATTTTTTTTTTTGAGTGAAGGAATGAATAAAAAAGCTCAGGCAGCAAAGACATTCACTTGGAAACAAGATACTGTTTTCACCTGTCAGATCACCAAAGATGAAAATGTGATTGTTCCTACCCAATGTTGGCCCCAGGGAGGGGAAACAGCTCTCTGGGCCCTTCAGTTGATGGTATCGTTACAGATCTTCCCAGCAGATAGCATGGCCATGGAAAGCATCCAAAATGCCCGTGTTCTTCAACACAGCAATGCCACCTCTCAGAACAGAGCCTCGGGAGGGGCTGCACCAGTGGGGAAAGATGTCTCACCACAAAATGTTGGAAACAATCCAAATGCTCAACAGTGGGGGACTGGTTAAAGAAGCTATGACAGTCCTTGGGAATGTTATGTGAGCATTTAAAATCACGATGGGGATGGATGTATGGAAAGACACCCAAGGCATGTTAAGTGGGGAGAGACAGCCTCCACCCATCCCCCGTGTGTGTGTGTACCCCCATTGACTCTGGACGACAGTGGCTATCTTTGGGCACCTTTATTTTCATTTTTTCCCACCTGTATTTTCGACACTGAAAAAACATTTATTATGTATTGTTATAAAACAATAAAGCCGTTTCCACACTGATCTTTTAAAAGAAGAAAGGAAGTGTGCCAGACTTTCTTGGACTTCCCTCTCCCACGTGTCCTGAGCTCGGCCAGGGAGACTCCAACTCTCCCCTACCCCAGACTGGAGCAACTGGGGCGGCTGGGGGCAGCTGTGGGTGGACAGAGGCCTGGGACTGTGCGCCCTTTGCCAGCTGTGGCACCTGTCTCAGGACAGGTCTTTGGGGGACCTCTCAGTTGGGGCCCTGAGGACCCATCCCAGTCGGCGATGACCACAAGCCATGCCTGAGGCCCCTTCTCAGCCGCTTCTAGGCCTGGGGTCTGGTCTAGAGCCCTAAGTCAGCCGGGGCTGGGTACCAGGCTCTGCTCAGCCTCTTATCAGCTGCATCACGTTGCCCCTCCTCTTGTGTGTAACCGAGGGTCACCGTATCTAGATTGTGGGATGTGGGAAGGATTCGATGAGCAAAAGGATGTAAGTGATGTATGATCTCTTGCGCTGGCCTCCAGCCTTGGAAGAACCGAAGGTGGCACCGCATCTCCTTTTGCTCTCCACCTGTTCCTCTTGACCTGGCACGAGCTCCTCGCTCCTACTTTTCAGCTGCTTACTGGGGAATCGGCCGGCGGGGTAGGCCCTCCTCTGTCCTCCACCCAGGAAGCTGCTCATGGAGGGTTCTGTCACTGGTGGGGCTAGGGGAGGGCCCCTCTCAAGCGGTCAGAAGGTCAGGCCAGAACCACACAGAAGGGGTGCCACGAACTGCAAGAACAACTTTGATGAACACTGTGTCCCGTTTGCCCAGATCTGCCCCTTCTCCAGATCCAGAGAGTGGAGGGACTGTGTGTGTGTGTGTGTATGTGTGTGTGTGTGTTTTGGGGGAAGTAGGTGATGAGGGTGGTGTGGAGGGTCACAGCAGGTGTACTGAGTGCCTGCCATGCACACGTACATCAGGCATTCGCTAGGGTCTTTGGCTGGGGTTATCTCATTTAAATGGCTCTGTATCCCGGCAGTGTGTACTGTTATTGTTCCTATTGACCAGAAGGGGGAAATGAAGCTCAGAGAAGCTTGATCAGAAGATTCAGCTGGGGCAGGCTTGAGAGGGCCTGGGCTTTGGAACCAGGCTGATCAGAAAGCTGGCTCCCCCCTCCACACATAGGATGGTCTCAGGCAAGTCATTTGTCTCTGTGACTCCAGGATTCCCAATCTGTCCAATAGGATTACTAATCTCTAAAAGTGTCACCATGAAGATTAGAGATAATATAAACAGATCATCTAGTCCCATGCCTAGTATAGTGTGAAAACACAATAATTCCAGATTCTACTGAGAGGTCGAGGTGAGGGTTGGGTGAAAGTGAGCATAATACAGGGAGAAGGTCATCTTCCTTTGAGATGGAAACCACATAGGCACAAATATTAAAAATCAAAGGAAACCATCCTCTCCCTGTTCTCTGATCAAATGAGAGTGATCTAACTGATGTCTGCCAACTAGGCTCTCCACCTGCCTCCATGCCGGCCAGGAAAACAGACACCTGTTTTCAGTGAACTGTCTCAAGAATGCAGTCACCTTAGCTGTTGAAAGACAGAACAAATACCTGTAAGCACCTACTGGTGTCAGGCATAGTCTTGCCTTTGGCAGAGGAGGATGCTGGGGTCCAGCGAGCTTCAGAGACCTGCCCCAGCTAACAAGTGGCTAAACTGGGGCTTGGATCTGAATCCGTCTGCCACCGGCCTACCAGAGTCTGCCTTCTTTTTCTCTTTGCCATTATCCCTCTGACCACACTGACTTTTTGATTTAAAAAAATCATGCTTTCAAACATAATCCTGTTTACAAAGTTGCAGCAGAGTAAGGTATGTGTGCGTGTGAGTGTGCGCGTGTGTGCACGCATGTGTGCACGTATGTGTGTGTGTGTGATGTGTAGTGTGTTTCCCATTCTGCACTGGGCCTGTGTGCATGAAAGAGAGGGTAAAAAACCAACCCCAAACCCTCCTGAGTTGTCTCACATCAGGACAGTGGCTGCCTTTTCCCCCACCCCAGGGTGGCTGTTGCATTGTGAGCAAGCTGCAGACCCCCCAAGCAACCAGAATATTCTGTACCTTGTGGCAATTAGTCCCCACTTGGCTTAAGGACTCCAACATCAAAGGAGGCCTCCGCCTGCTGCCCAAGGGGGACCAGGGGAATGCTTCAGAACAGCCCTTCCCCTCATTAGGGGCTCCAGCCACCAGCAAAGCAGACTCCGGACAACAGACCCGGCCCCATCAAAGGCCCCCTTCCCCCGGGGAAGGCCTCTGTAATCCGGGGCCTGGCTATGCCCTGCCCCCTCCCTAGACCAGCTCAAAAGCAGCCGTCTGGGGACACCTGACTACTCTCCAGTTCAAAGCCATGTGAATGCATTAACAAGACAAAACACCATTTTCCTGTCTCAAAACTCCCAGGGCCCTGCCTTAAGCCGCCTGCCGTCAAGGCCTGAAGCCCACACAATCCCTGCCCACTTAGCAGTGGGCCCTGAAGTCAGACCCCTCCTCTGCAGTCTCCCCAGCTTTTGAAAGCCCTAAGCACAAACAGGGGCTAACTTAAGCCACTCAGCAATGCCTCTTCAGGCCTAATCTGCTCCTTCGTAAGGTAGGTGGCCAGTCTGGAACCAGCCCTCCTGAGAGCCAGAGCTGAGAGGGGAGACAGCAGGCCAGCTCTGAGGTTGCAGCCTTCCTCTGCAAGCAGAGACCACTGCTTCTGTACCAGAGTAAAGGAAAGCTGAGCAAGAGCTGCAAGCAGTCTCCTTTCCGAATCCAGGATTCGGGAGCAAAAGTGCTGGGTTTAGTCATTACTCACCCATGCACCCACCTGTTCCCCCATCCATCCACACATCTATCCATCCATCTGCTTGTCCATTGATACAGCCATCTGCCTGTCCATCCATCCATCCATCCATCCTTCTGTCCATCCACCCATTCATCCACCCATCCCTTTGCATGCTAGATCCTATTCCAGACCCTGGGGATGCAGAAAGGAATTAGACAGACCCTACCCTCAAGGAACTCCCAGTCTATAGGAGGAGCAGAAAACACCTCTTGGCCGTAAGAAAAGGATGTCTGAGAGGCAGCAGGAGGCCCAGAGGATGGAGTCTGAGGCGACCAGGAAGATAGAACAGAAGGTGTGAAACCTGGACCTGGAAGATGAACAAGAGTTTTGCCAAGCAGAAAGGAAGAAGATGGCATTCCAGGCAGCACCTGCAAAATCATAGAGGCCTGAAATAGCCTAGAATGTTTTTGAAACTACTGTTTAGCTTCTGAAGTTTGTATGAAGGGATGAGGTTGGGGAAGGGGATGGTAAGAGATAGGGCTGTGGCCAAAGAAGGGGGACCTTTATTCCATGAAGTCCACTCCCTGGTGAGCACTCAGGTTCACTCGCATGCATGTGCATATGCACGTGCACGCACACACTCCCCCCACACTCACACAAGTTTCCACACTTGCAAACAGCAAGTATAAGCACAAATATGCAGATGTGAATATCTTTGCACCCACACATGTTCATGCAAACGCCAATATGCTCATCCACGTGCAAGCATACACACAAACAATAACATGTGCACAAATGTGCTCACATACACATAAACACATCTACCCACATGCAAACACACTCACGTATACACACAAGCATGCTCACACACTCAAACTCACACGTGCCAAATGTCTTAGTGTGTATACTCAACCTTGACATACACACAAACAAACCCATGCAGAGACCCACTTATGACATCCATGTTCACTCATACAAACCATGTGTATGTGCGCATGTGCGCGCACACACACACACACGCTGCACCAGGGAAAGGCCGGGGCTAGGATGCCTGCCTCTCATTATTCCTCAGTCATAAAAATGTGCTCCAGGCAGTGAAACTTGGCAGAGCCAGTTCCATCAACTGTGCTTGGGCTGGAGCCGGTGTCCCCGGGCTCTGCTCAGCTCTGCCAAGATGAAGGGACTCCCTGTCCTGATATTGGCCTCATTTCCCAGCTGTTCCGAGCCAGTGCTGCTCTCACTGGGAGAGCTGCCTTCCCATGCTGCAGCTATTACTTTACTTGGGTGGTGGGACAAATATGTCCAGCCCCTACCCACATGGCAGGGTGGTCAGAGCCAGCCCTCTGACGTTGTCTTCTGGGCAGGCACCCAGCCAACTGTGGGCAGGCAGCACTCTTCTAGGTGCAAGACCCATTGGGCTCCACCCTGCTCTCCAGTTCCAACCCACGGGCTTCTCCCAACCTCTGCTACAGCCACGCTGGGTCTGCCCTGCTCCCTGCACTTCTTTCCTGATGTGCTTGGTCATCAGTATGAGACCACAGCTGGAATGCCTCTGAGACTTAGAGACTGGGGACTTCCTGGAGCAGTGGGGGGGTCATGGGGGTGATATTAGCTGAGCTCACGTCAAACGAGGCCACTGTTGAGGCTCTGCTATCTAAGCCATAGCGCTTCTCTTTTCCCAAACCTGGTCATCCATCCTATCTACCTTCTCATCCATCTACTTATATATCCCACCCCGCTAACCCCTATCTACTCATATTTCTGTCCATCCATCCAGTCATAGACACAATTTTTAAGCAGTCTATCCATTTACCCATACACTAAATTTTTCATCCATCTATCCATCCATCCATCCATCTACCCACCCATTCCTCATCTATTTATCCATCCATTACATGTCTGCCCATCCACTCACTCACTTAAACATCCGTCCATCCATCCATCCATTGCTCACCCACCTAACCATTCATTTCTTTGAACACCTAACCTTCCAGTCATCTGATCATCTCTCTGTCTGTGTCTATTTGTCCATCCATCTGTATGCACATCCATACATAGGTTTTGAAATCCCGAAGACCTGGATTTGAATCCTTATTTCACCACTACTTGCCGGTAGCTGATGCTCTCAATTCTCTTCCCACATCACCCAGGCCTTACCAACTCAGTGCACACAACTCTGGCCTCCAACTGCTACAACCTAAATCTTTTTGCCTGAGGGCTTTTCCTTGCCACTGAGCCTTATCTGTCCTTATGTGTGGAAGGCTGGAAGTGATGGGGAATTAACTCCCCTTGGGAGCAGCCTCCAATCAATGATTAGCCGGAGTTGGTGTATAAATAGCCCAGCTTCCTCATCACTGGCTAAGATGACTCTGAGTGAGAATTCTTCATGGATCCTAGACTCCCCCTCTCTCCCCGCGGGATTAAGCTCCATTTCCCCACAAACGTAACTTGCTTGATAATACACCCTTCACCGGCTGCCTTTCCTCCCCTGTCTTACTTCCCCATTTTGCTATTTCACCTCCCAAATGAATTACTTGCATTCGAAAACTTGTTCCAAGATTTGGTTTCTGGGGAGCCCAAACTAAGACACTACCTAGGTGACCTGGATAGATTACTTAATTTAGTATGATACATAGCCTCTGGTAAGCATTCCAGTAGCATTATTGGACTATATTATCGCTTTTATTATATAGCACTATTAACAACAACAATAATAAGTATGGATGTACTCTTGTCCTCATAAGGCATTGTCTCCGCCATCTAGCTACCAGCCAGTGTCACCGCCATCCAGCTGTGGAAGCAGAAACCTAGGCAGCATCCTTGGTACCACCCTTCTCCTCACTCCCAAATCTAAGCCATCCCCAAGTGCTTTTGATTTTTATCTCTTACAGATCCAGACTCTGTCTACTTCTCTCCATCTCCACACCCGCCACTCTGGTCCAAGTTAGAGCCATCCCCACCCTTCACTCCCGGACAATAGCAAGAAGGTCTTAAGTAGCTGCCACACACTTCTTGTCCTGAACCGCTAACTACCTACTCATCCCAGTGAAGCGATAGTGATCGTCCGGAAATGCATGTCTGATCCAAGCCTAACGACTCTCCAAAAGCTACCCTTGCTCTGAGGATAAAGAGCAATGTTCTTGACATACTTGCAGGGCTTGCCTGCTGCTCTGGTCACACCTCACCTGGGCTCCCCTGCACCCTGGTCTTAAGCTCCCCACCCTGCTTGCTGTTAGTTTCCAGAATGCACAGCTCTCCCTTCTGGAGTCCAGCTTTTCTCCTGTGGCTCTTCAATCACTTTGCTAACCCCCAGTCTTCTACCAAATCTCAGCTCTGATGTCACTCTTTTATTTTTTTAATTTTTATTTTTCTATTGAAGTTTAGTTGATTTACAATGTTGTGTTAGTTTCAGGTGTATAGCAAAGTGATTCAGTTATGTATATATATATATAGATATAGATATATCTATATATATACATATCTATCTTTTTTCAGATTCTTTTCCTTTATAAGTTATTACAAAATATTGAGTATAATTCCGTGTGCTATATAGTAGGTCCTTGTTGGTTATCTATTTCATATATAGTAGTGTGTATATGTTACCCTTTAGAGACACCTTCCTTGGCATTCGGGACTAGGTCAAATCTCTTATTATAGGCTCACATACATCCATTTATTTGTTCATTCATTTGTGTATTCATTCAGTGGATAATTTTCGAGTGCCTCCTCTGTGCCAAGCATTAAATGCAGCAGTGAACAAATCAGATTAAGTCCCCACTCTCAAGGAGTTACGTTCCAGTGTCTGTGTCTGTGTGTGATGGGGGAGAGGGTCAGAAGGAAGCCTTACTTTAGATAGAGTGGTCTGAGAAGACCATTAAAAGGAAACAAGATTTGAGCTGGGATTTAAATAGTAGAGGTGAAGTGGGGTGCTAGCAGGGATGGTGGTGTTGTTGAAAATAATGGTAGTGATGGTGGGGAAATGGTGGTGATACTGATGATGGTGGTGGTGGTAGTGGTGATGGTGGAAGTGGGGTGGTGGTGATGGTGGTGTTGAAGGTGCTTGTGGTGATGATGGTGGTGATGGTGATGCTGCTGAAAATGGTAGTGGTGATAGTGGTGGTGATGGCAATGTAAGTGAGGTAGCGGTGATAGTTTTGGAGATGGTGATGATGATGGTTATGATAGGCAGAATAATGAGTGCCCAAAGATGCCCATGTCCTAACCTCTAGAAGCTGTGGATATGTTATGTTTTATAGCAAGGGTTAATTAAGGTTGCTAATCAGCCCACCCTGAGATAGGGAGATTATCCTAGATGACCTGGGTGGGCTCAGTAGAATCACAAGCATTCTTAATAGTGAAAGAGGGAAGCAGGAGTGAGAGTCTGAGTGATGCAGCATAAGAAAGACTTACTGGCTTTGAAGATGGAAGAGCGGGGCCACAGGCCAAGGAATGCAGGGAGCCTCCAGAAGGAATATGGCTCTGCCAACACTTTAATTTTAGCCCAGTGAGACACATTCCAAATTTCTGCCTCCAGAACTGTAAGATAATATATTTTATGTTGTTCTAAGTCACCTAGTGCTATGGTCTAAATGTTTGTGTCCCCCACAAATTCATATGTTGAAATCCTAATGCCTAATGTGATGGTATTAGAAGATGGAGCCTTTGGGGGTGATGAAATCATGAGGGTGGAGCCCACATGAATGGGATTAGTGCTCTTATAAGAGATCCCACAGAGCTCCCTAGCCCTTTCTGCTATGCGAGGACACAGGGAAAAAACCATGATCGTCTGTGAACAAGGAAGGCCTTGGACCGAACACCAAATCTTCTAGCACCGTGATCTTGGACATCCCAGCCTTCAGAACTGTGAGAAATAAATTTCTGTTATTCATAAGCCATGCGGTCTGTGGGTGTTTTGTAGTAGTAGCTTGAACCAGAGGTTCGGTACACCAAATTTGTGGTAATTTGTTACCACAGCAAAAGGAAACCGTACAATGGTGGTATAATGGTGATGATGGTGGCGATGGCGGTGGTGGTGATGGCGCTGGTGGTACATTTTGTCTCCAATCACTTCTGTGGTTGAAAACCTTCTCGTTTTGATCCTCCCTTGACCTCACATTTCCTGAGCAGAAGATTGAAGAGGAGGACGGAGTGAGAAGGGGCTGGGGGGTTGAGAAATGGCTCCCAAGTCACAGAGAGGATGGAGAGGCAGGAGAGGAGCAGAGGCCAAGCTAACAGGGCTTGAGCTTGTCAGTAAGAGGCACTTTCACACTTTATTTATTTTCCTCTTTAAATCCCTTTCCACTGAGAGCCCGGAGCTGCTCTTCAGGAGTTCTCTGGGTGGAGAAAAACAGACAAACATTGTCTCCCGAGCGCCTCACTGTTCTGGGATGACCTGGGCATTGGAGCGTAAGGGGCCAGCAGGGCCCTGAACTGTGTGCAGCAGGTGTGACCAGCAGCTTGAGGCCCAGAGAGGGGAAAGGACATCCCAGAGTCCCCCAGCAGAGTTGGGGCCAAAACTCAGTCTCCAGGCTTTCCATCCTGGCTTTTCCATCACACCACAAACTCTTTGACCCCTGAGTCACCCAGAGGCAGAGAGGAAAGAATCAAAGATGCAACCAGCCGGTACAGAGAGAGAAAAACACAAAAGGAGACCAGGTGCCCCAAGCCTGGGGGCTCACACTTCACCACCTCCTACCTCCCTCGACCCGCTGGCCCTCGGAGCCAGCACTGCGACTCCCTGAGCCCCACGTGCCCTGCCCAGGGATTCCAGAGTGGGAATGACTGCCATCCTAGAGAGACAGACTCTGGGTCTCCAGGGCGGGGTCTTGGCAGGGCCCAGACACATGCAGGGCCCCCCAGGCCACCCCAGAGGGGTATCAGCCACCGCCCCACGCGGGGGAGAGCAGACAGGCAGGGGCAGAGTGGCGCCAGGCCCGGGTCTGGCCGCCACGGGAAGACCTGCCAGCACCTGTGGACAGAACTCCTTCCCCCTGCCTCTCCCAGCACCGGCCTCATTAACACCCTCCCTGGGCTGGGCCGGAGGGCAAAGAGAAACCGCTGAGGCTGTGGAAAGAGTCCTAGCTCGCTGGGGAACTTAACTGCTTGCATGGCTCTGGCAAATCATTTCTCCCTGCCTCCAATTTTTCATCTGTAAAACTGGGGCAATTTTTCACACAAAACAGAGCCCAATAGGGGGAGCTCATGTGAAGTACCTACAAAGTGCCAGACACACAGTAGGTGCTCAGTCACCCACAGCTGCAGGGGTGCATCTCCAGGCCTTCCCATGGAGCCCCCTAGCTCCCCAACTTCACAACTCTGAAGGAGACCTGGGCCACATCTTCAGACTTCTCCACGGGAGTGTTTCCACGCCCAGCTCACCAGATCCCAGGCAATGCCACCTCTCTGAGATCTAGAAAGTGGGGTAATGCCCTGGCCCCAGGAGAAGCTCAAAACACAGCAGCTGCTGTTACCACGCTTGGCTCTGCCACTTCTAGACCATGTGGCCTGTCAATTAACCCCTTAGAGCCTCAGTTTTCTCATCTGCAAAATGGGATCATAATAGGGCTGCTGTGAGAGAGAAAGGGTGTGATGCTCAGAGAACGGGCACCCCCTGTCCCCACCCCACCCTCACAGGGGACTGGTTCTGGGGGAGACTCGGAGCTGCTGCTGAGAGGGCTGGATAGTCCCTGGAGGAGGGGGAGTGAGGGGGAGAGCAGGATGGGGTGGAGGGAGCATGCAGAACATAACCAGGCCGGGTTTGTGGTTTGTGTCCTAACAGAAGTGAGCCGAAGCTTTCTTGTCATCAGACTTTCCAGTCACCTGCCTGGGAACCTGAGGAAAAGATTAGGGAGCCAAACACATATTGTTTCTTTTGTTCGAGGTGCCAAGTTGGATGGGATGAATTGGCCATCTGTTCTCCCAGCTATGATCTGGCAAGCCGGAAACCTCTGCTTTCCGAGTTGCCACTTTCCATCAGTTGCTGACAAAAGCCGAGGGGTGGGGAGAGGGTGAGGGCTACCCCTCCTTGCCCCCGTGGCCTAGCTGACCCTGCGTCAGCCAGGTCCCCTGCTCCAGGCCCACCGTGTGCTCTGGGCCTCAGACACCGGGACCTGAGCTCGAGCTGGGAGAAAGCCCGGTGCCCTCGGCTGACCCAGCGAGCCCCTCTGAGCCTCGGTTTCCCTGTTTGTAAGATGAGGGTGGATGGGGCCAGCACAGCTCCACACGTCCTCTGGCTCTGACGTGGGGAAGCGAACATGTCCCCGAGGTCTGGGGAGGGGAAGGCCTTCAGACTGGAGGGCAGCCGCTGGGCAGGATGAATGAGTGTTGGCCCTTCCTGGGGGTTGCCCATCAGAATTCCTGACCCCCCTTTACTGGGGTCTGACCATCTAGCACCAAGGGCCTTCCGTCTCCCTGGGGCAGGGCTCAGAGCAGGGATTTTTCAGCCCGAGGATCGACTCTCTCTGGCGGGATGGGGTTCAAATCCTTGAGCAGGGATCCTGTTGACTTAGTGGCTCTGAGGGCATCTGTGAGCCCCCGACAGGGTGGGAAGAGTTTTCCCAGCAGCAGGGAGCAGAGTTCTCATCTGAGTCTCATGGGACCCTGTGACCTTAAAAAGGTCCAGAATGAATGGCCTGGACCTGCCCCATCTATAGTGACATCCCCGGACTGACGGGAGAGAACAACTAAGCCCCTCACAGCCCAAATGGGGGTGTCCCTGAAGCGGGAGCAAGGAGCTCAGATGTGTCTGAGCAGATGCTGGGTGACGGGTGTCAGGGACGGCAGTCATCAATAGTCAGGGCAAGATAGGCCTAGGTGGGCGCTCGGCCGTCTGGGGAGGGAAGCAGCTTTGGGGGGTGGGGTAGGGGTGAGGGGCTCTGCCTGGATGACACAGATGTCTCTTGCCCTGTCAGTGATACCTGCAGACCCAGGTGACGGTCAGGAACTGCAGAAAAGCCTGACTTGCTATTCAGGCCTGAGTTATGCTGAGCTGATGGTCTCAGCAGTCCAAGCGCTGGCTTTGCGGCCTCACAGTTTCCAGGCAAGGGGCCCTGTTTCATCCCCCTTCCCCACTCCCCCAAAGGGCAAGGGGAGTCCATGCCAGCAGACTGCCTGTCTGTGCTACGCCCTCTGTAAGCTTATTTAACCTTCACAGCCAGGATATGCATTAAGGCCCCATTTCACAGATGAGGCCAGTGAGGCTCAGAGAGGTCAAACAGCACAGCCAAGGTCACTCAGCCAGCAAGGGCCAGAGCCAGGATGTAGGCCCTGGTTGCAGCCGGAGCTGCAGGGCTGCCTCTTCTGCCCCTCCCCCACGTCCCCACCCAGCGCTTCTGCCCACCAGGACGCAGCCAGCCTCAGCATCTGCGTGCCCCTGCCCCTCAGATGGGCCTGCAAGCTGCTGGCAGGTAACAAAACCCCCAAATGATTCCCAGCCCCAACTGCTCCCCACACATCCCCCCTCCCAAGTGTGTCTGCTGTTCTCCATCCAAACTGATTACAGCCCAGAACAAGAAGGCTGGGGGGAGGGATGGGAGCAGGCAGGCCCTGAGAAGACTTGAAAGGAAATTCTGAACGCACGTGTGTCGCCTTGGCTCTGGTAACCCTGAGCCCTCAGTCCGTGTGGTCCAGTGGTTCCCCCCTCCCTCTCCTCCCCGCCCCACCTGGGTCTCCCAGGGGCCTGCTTCGCACGCTCAGCCCCTGCGAGGGGAAGCTGCCTGGGTCTCCAAGACCCGAAGAGCTTGGGGCTGGGAGACACTCCCCACCCCACCAGAGCTGCTCTGTCTCAGAAGGAGGTGTTGAGGCCCACAGAGGGAGCCCGGCTTGCTGGGGATAAAGGGCCAAGTGGGAGCTTGACCCCAGACTCCACAGGCAGCGGGAGGGGATCGAGGCCAATTGGAGAGCAGCTTTCCCCCAACTTTCTGGCTCTCTCTCTTCCCATCCACCCACCCTGAGGCCCAGGAGAGCCTGTCTTTGCTCTGCCCTTGCACCTGCTGTCTTCTGCTTAACCCTTTCTCAGCCACCCAGAGCTCAGTGCCCCTCAGCACTCTGGAGCTGGCATTTGGGGAGGGGGGTACTTGGCAATAGCTGGCCCTGGGGGCTGGAGCCTGGGTCAGAGACCAAAGGTGAGGCCAAGTGACAGGTTCTGCCTCTTGCTGTTTATATGGGATGTCCTTCCAGCAATCAGCTTATGGTCTCCAAACATGTGGCTTCAATCTCTCTCTTGAAATATTGGTGGGGGGGTTGGGCCCTGCTGCCAACACCCACTGGATGCGTCTTTTGGAGCTCCGCTGAGCGCTTGCTGTGTACTAATAGCTCCGAGGCCTGCGTCTCTTGCCAATGGCACTGAACGCTTGGTTTGCAAATTAGTTTCATATTTGGGAGGGTGTGGTCTGGGAACAGGGCTGAAGGGCTGGAGAGGTGGACAGGCAGGATGGAGAAGGCACGGGGCTTGAGAGGCGAGCAGAATTGGGTTCACATCCCCGCTCGGTCACTTTCGAGCTCGTAGAGTCTGAGCAGGTGCCTTTACCCCTCTTTATCCTCTGAGGCTTTGTTTCTGCATCTGTAAAATGGACATACACGGTAGTGCTGGCACACGGTGTGCTCCGCATATGCGAGCTCCCCTCCAGTCCCTCACCTTGTCTGCCCACCTCTTCTGAGGCCCATCATCTGCTCTTTGCTGCTGTGACTCCTGCCCTTGGCTGCTTTCTGGCTTAGCACGGTATGTTCTAGGAGTCGGGGGGCCCAAATTTAAAGCAGAACTTTGTCAGGGATGTGTTTTGGGACAAGGACCCTCCCTCTTAGGGCTCCAGTTTTCCCAACTGTAACAAGGTGGTGGCTAAGATAGGGTTAGGGTAGAGCTGACATGGCTGGGGTCCTGTGAGATGGGTGACAAGAGGACAGAGCTTCCCTGGGCAGGGGTGGAGGGAATGTCCTCCTTACCCTGGCCATCCCCCACTGCCACCTCCCACCCACCTTCCCACCTCATCCACATCTCTTCCTCCTTGTGACAAATCACCAAATGACTCAACTCGCAGACCCCTGAGGACGCGCTTCTTTGGGTGAGAGGAGCATGGTGAGAAGTGACATTTCCCCAACACAACTGCCTTAGAAACTCCAGGGATGCTGTGAAAATGCACCATGTGGGTCCCCAGCCCAGGCCGACCGCGTTGCAATCTTCAGGATGGGGTCCTGGAATTAGTATTTTAATCAGCTTCCCTGGTAACTCTGGGGTGCATCCAGGTTTGCAGATCCATTACTGGTGGGGAGAAGGAGGTACAGGTTTGGGGGTTTGCTGGGCCAGGGTTTAAGTCACAGATCTTCCCTGGCTGTGGGACTCACAGCAACACATTTTTTTTTTTTTCTAAGCTTCAATCTTCTCATCTGTTAAATAAAAATAGTTCCTATTTCATAAGGTTGTAGCAAGGATTAAATACTATCTGTATTAGTTTCCTAGAGCTGCTGTAACAAATTTCCACCAACTGGCGGCTTAAAACAATTGAAATTTATTGTTACATCCTAGAGGCCAGAAGTCCAAAATCAAGGTGTCAGCAGGGCCACACTCCCTCCAAAGTGTTCAGGGAAGAATCTTTCCTTGCCTCCTCTAGCTACTGATTGTTGCCAGCAATACTTGGCATTCCTTGGCCAGTAAATACATCACTCCAATTTCTGCCTCTGCCTTCACATGGCTTTCTTCCCTCAGTGTGTGTCTGTGTCCAAACTTCCTTCTTCTTATAAGGTCACCAGTCATGGGATCAGAGGCCACTCTGATCTAGTATGATCTCATCTTAACTTGATTACATCTGCAGACCAGTTCCAAATAAGGTCACACAGGTACCAGGGCTTAGGACTCTTTTGGGGGGACACAACCCGATACACCATCCATAAGGTGCCTGGCCATGGAAGGTGCTCCGTAACTGGGGCTGGTGGGTGGGGAGAGAGATACAGAGTGAGACAGGCGAGGAAGAATGCTGTGTGCCCTTGGAGAGAGGCATGCCTGCTCTGTGCCTCAGCTATCCCACTTCCCTGGGTGCTATGAGGATTATCTGAGCTAATGTCTGCAAGGGACCCGGTTCACAGAGATACTCAAGAAATGTCAGTTTCCTCACCATGAAGAAACAGTGATGCCTTGAGGGATCCTTGGTGGCAAATGTCCATGGTGGCTTTCTCTTGTGACTGGGAGGGAGAAAGAATGGGGGATACTGATGGTCAGGAGAGGGTACAGTGCACAGGTTGGTGTTTTTCAAAAGCCCCAAGGCCATGGAGGGAGAGGGGATGGTGAACCATGGCCCTTGGAGTTCATATGCCTCCACCCCTGCAGGTCTGAGCTCAAGGCCAGGCGCTGGCGTTCAAGGGCAGGGAAAGGCAGCTGAGATGGATCTGGCGGAATGCTTTGTATTGGAGTGATTGGAAGTGACGGGTGGGGCTGGGCGGGGAATGAGCAGGGTGAAGAAGCCAGCAGGCAGTCTGCAGGCTCAAGCTGCAAAGTATTAGTCCAGGGTCCTGGCTGGGGTGAGGGTGGGGTTATGCTTCCAGGGGGAAGCAAGAAAGTGGGAACTCTAGGGTAAGACCCTGGAAGGCAGGGGTTGGGCTGACAGAGAGGTAAAGAGAGAACATGGCCATGGTGGTAGCTGGGCTGAGCCCCTGGGTGGCACAATTCTGTAGAATCTTCGCAACCCCTAGGAGTGGAGGCTCTCATATCCCCATTGTACAGAGCAGGAAACTGAGGCCCTGAGAGGGAAAGAATCTGCTCGAGGTCCTCCTCCAGCCCCTCTTTTCTCCTTTCACTTCTGCCATCACATCCTCCTATATCTTTTCCTATCTATCTTTTCTTCTTCTTCTTTCACGTCTATGGTAGGCCAAATCATGGCCCCTAAAAGCTACGTTGTAATCCTCAGAATCTGTGAAGATTATCGTATATGACAAGAGAGTCTTTGCAGATAGGATTAAGTTAAACATCTAGAGATGTGTTACCCCATGTTATCTGGGTGGGCCTGATATTATCACAAGGTTCCTTACAAGAGGGTGGCAGAAGGCTGGAGGGTCAGAGGCAGCCAAGGCCATGTGTGGCTGGAAAGAGACCAGAGCTTTGAAAATGGAGAACGGGGCCACAGGCCAAAGAATGCTGGTGCCACTAGAAGCTGGGAAAGTCAGGGAAGCAGATTCTCCCCGGAAACCCCCAGAAGGGACCAGCCCTGCCACCACCTTGATTTTAGCCCCATAATTCTCATTTCAGACTTCTGACTCCATCACTATAAAATAATAAATTTGTCTTGGTTTAATCCACTGAGTTTGTGGTGACTTGTTACAGCAGCAAGAGGAATACATCCTTCCCCTGCTCTGCTCTCCTTTTCTGCCGTCTCCACTCCTCTTTCTCCTGTCTCCTCCTCCTCCACTGTCCCCTCTTCCTGTAGTGCCTTCTCTCTTCCAACTCCATCTCATCTCCTTTTCCTTTTCCATGAACTTGTCCTGCTCCCCTTTCTCTACCTCCTATTCCTCTCCCTTCTCCACCACAGATTTTTAGCATCTCTAAGTTGGGTTCAAATCCCAGCTGCACCGCTTGCTGGCTGTGTGAGTCTGAACAAGTTCCTTTGCTTCTCTGAATCACAGTGTTCTCATCTGGAGTCAATGCCAACTCCCTGACTCGTTGTGGGGAGTTAGAAGAAATGGAAGTAGTGCATGGTGGCCACTTGATAGATGTGTATTTCTCTGCATGTCCCTTACTGCCCTGTAATGCAAGGGTTTGCCTGATCTGGGGCCAGAGATAGGACCCCCACCTGGTGGAATGCTAACCTGCCCTGAACACTGAGACAGACACAGACCTTCAAGTGGCTGCCCAGGCTCTCCGGTGACCTGGGTTGGGTGAAGCGGGACATTGGCAGACAGACACAGCGATGCCGCTGCCCGGAATCTATCTCTTCCTCTGGGATCCTGTGCAGGGCCAGGCAGAGTGTGTGTGACAGTTTCCCAGGAACGCTTGCTAGAGATACCCTCACACCTGGGAAAATGACAGTTGGTCTCGGAGCTGTCAGGGCTCTCAGACCCCAGATGGGCAGGCCCACAGCAGCAATCCGCTCTAAAAGAGGATGAAACATAATTACCCTTTCTTCTCCATGTCCAAGGGAGACCTCCCTCGCCGCCCCGTCCTGGGAAATCAAGCCTTGTCTTCCTTTGGCTGCTATTCCCCAACAGCTTTGCAGTAAATTAGCCAGCAGAAGGTAAGTCTCCCATGGATTCATCAAAAGTTTGCCCAGCTCTTGGACAAACTTCACCCAAGATACTGTCCACCCAAGCTCTTGGACACCCAAGCTCTTGGACAAACTTCAGAAAGAATATGTCTCCAGCTGCCCATCCTCCGATCACAGTCTAAGGGCTGAATTATAAAGGTAATAATTTTGTTCTGTTGTTCTCCCATTAAGTGCTGGTACTATTCAGAATGAATATCACGTATCCCATATTTCAGCTGAGAAAGCCAAGGCTCAGAAAGGGGAAATGATCAGCACAAGGTAACAAAGCTTGTTCCACTGAAATGGAATCAACCATCATTGTTTCACTGCAGCAGTGCACTTGGGTATCCCGCCACGTGTCCAGGCTTTGCAAGAAATGATCTAATGGAACCAGTCATTGAGCAGACTGAAGGGATGTGGCTTAAAGGCATCATCTACTTTTATTCCTCAGTGGGTTTGTCACCTGCCCCAGGGGACAAATTTTCATAAGAAATCTGTGCCAGGGAAAGAGTTTTGATTCTCTTGACAAAAAGGGGATGTTTTTTACTTTATTGGCAATGGAGAATTAAATAAATATTTGTGTTCCCATTTTTGCTCTAGCTGCCAGGAAGCTCAGGAACACATTTACAGTTAAATTGCAGTAGATGGCTTTTCAGACTTCATGTCCCAAATACCTTTCACTTTCTCCCACATCGGCCTCCTGTTTAAATGGTCATTTTTCTGATCCTGAAAGTTAACTTGTGATTTTTTCTACTGTGAGTACTAATCTACCACAGCTACTTTCCAGAATAAGATGAAATAAAAACAAACAACTATTCATTGGCCATTAGTATTATTGTTGTTTAATTTCCATACCTTCAATGAGCTAGGTGTACGCTGATCAGAATAGGCCTCAGACTGATGGCCAAGTCGCTCAGGCAAAAATTCACCTGAGGCTGTCAAAGCATCCAGAAGCAGCACCTGTCAACAAATATTTGCTGAGCACCAACTATACACCAAGCATTGTTCTAGGTGCTAGAGACATGGGTAAATAAGACCTACGATGTCTCTTACCTCACAGAGAGACAGACAATAAACAACTACTGACACAATAGTATTATTTTAGATGGTGACAAATGCAAAAAGTAATGGGACAGAAAGAGAATCTGAAATGGATGTACTTAGAGCAGGCTGGAGTTTCCCTTGAAGAGGTGACACTGAAGGTGAGGCTGGAATGATAAAGAGTAACTGTGCAAAGACCTGGAGGAAGAGCACTCCAGGCAGCAAATGCAAAGGCCCTGAGGCCAGGAGGAATCTAACAGATGTGTTGGAAGGAACGTGCAGAAGGAACGTAGGAGATGAAATCAGAGGAGGGGGCAGGGACATCATCAGTAGGATCTGAAGGGCCATAGTGAAGAGCTAGGCTTTTTCTTAATGCAAGAGGAGACATTAGACAGTTTCAAGCATGGGGTATGATATGAACTTTTCACTTATCACTCACACAAATGAGTTTTACTTTCACTAAGTAGTTAGTTAATATTTGAGAAGCCAGCTGTCTTCCCGGAATGATAATATTAATAGTTCTTTTTGAGTTCTTCAATTTCCACTTTTGCTTTGTGGCACTAACCAAGACCACTCTCAATAAGGTTCTTCCGAATGAGCTTTTTAGGATTTCTTCAAAATAGGGTATCTAGAACACTACTGGAATATTTATTTTTCCAAAGTAGCAAATTGTCAATACTGCCGACCAGAGCTTGTGAACCTGTTATTATGGCTGTAACCCTGGATATCTGTTAGTGGTTATTTTTTTCAAAAAGACCCTTAATTTTATGCTCGTCATCTTTTATTATTTACTTTCTCAAACTACATCTCAGAGACAACTTTGCAACAGAATGAAGCCCATTGGTAATTCCTGAGTAATAATAACAATCAACACCATTTACGGAGTACTTACAAAGTGCTGGCCATACTGGTAAGCATTTTGCAAATACTGTTTTATGGAATTCTCACCATTTTATAGATATAGAAACTGAGGCTTAAATAATTGCTTTGATAAGCATCATATCATCGTATGCAGTAATGATATGAATTTCTCTTTTCAAAAAAGAGGTATTCAGCCCTCTCATGTGTAAGGCACTGTGCTAGGATCTAGAGACCCCAAAGTGAACAAGAAAGACATGGTCTCTGCTCCCAGAAAGTCCCCAGTCTAATGAGGGAATAGACTAGAAAACAGACAATGACTCTACAGGGAAAGGAGAGGGGAAAGAAAAAGCACAAGAGGAGTTTCCTGACTGGGACTCAGGGGTTAGGGAAGGCTTCCTGATTGACAAGACGTGTAAGATGAAAAATCCTGGAAGATGAGAAGGAGCCGTTCTGGGAAAGAGAGTGAGGAACACAGTCTCTCTTCGACAGTTAATGCCCTTACTTCCTGGAAGAGGACCTCAAGTTCTGTCCCTATCACAGAGAAATGACAACTGAGCAGGCTCCTGAAATGAGCTGGAATTTTCTAGTTAAGGCAGCAGTTAAGAAAGGCTTGAGGCAAGGAAGTTTGAGAGAGCCTGATGTTATTGAAGACCTTCCAGCTAAGTGTGACTGGAGTGTGACAGGCTGGGGTTGGGGAGGAGAGCTGACTGAAGGTATTGCTTCATGTTAATTATTCCCACTTCCCAGGTGACTTTTAGGAGACTCACAGTGTGTATGATCATCCTGTCTGGATTGAATTAATTTGTAGTGAAGTGATTATATCACACATGACACTTTATTACCAAACACATCAGCTGGATCATGACAATTTGTTAAAATCTGCCCATACAAGAGCTGAGCGTTAGTTGCAATTTTTTTTTAACATCTTTATTGGAGTATAATTGCTTTACGATGGTGTGTTAGTTTCTGCTTTATAACAAAGTGAATCAGCTATACATATACATATATCCCCATATCTCCTCCCTCTTGCGGCTCCCTCTCACCCTCCTATCCCACCCCTCTAGGTGGTCACAAAGCACTGAGCTGATCTCCCTGTGCTATGCGGCTGCTTCCCACTAGCAATCTGTTTTACATTTGGTAGTGTATATATGTCCATGCCACTCTCTCACTTCGTCCCGGCTTACCCTTCCCATTCCCCGTGTCCTCATTCCATTCTCTACGTCTGCGTCTTTATTCCTGTCCTGCCCCTAGGTTCTTCAGAACCTTTTTTTTTTTTTAGATTCCATATATATGTGTTAGCATATGGTATTTGTTTTTCTCTTTCTGACTTATTTCACTCTGTATGACAGACTCTAGGTCCATCCACCTCACTACAAATAACTATTTCGTTTCAGTTGCATTTTGTTATTTGAATGATTGATACCTTTCAACTGTATAAAACCAGGGAATTTGTAGACAAGCTGTCAAACCAAATAAATTTAAGAAAAAAGATAACTTGGAGGCAGTATATAATCTACAAACAAGGAATTTTAGTGCCAAATAGTTAATTGGGTTGTCTAATAATACAGGAGAGAAATGATGAAGATCTAAATAAAGGCAATTGAAGATAGAGAGAGAGAACATACTCAAGTTGTTTATATGAGTAATAGAAAAATATTTACCTTTTTTAATATACAGCTCCTTATTTGACTCTCTGTTCTTCTCAGACAACCACTCTTTCCATCAACTAAAAGTAGAGAGGATTTATAATGTATTTGACAAAGGATCTGTATCCTTAATATATAAAGAGCTCTTACAAATCAATTACAAAAACCAGATAAACCATACAATGGGCCATAAAGTAAGTCTCAAACTTTTTTTAAAAATTAATTAATTAATTAATTTATTTATTTATTTATTTTTGGCTGCATTGGGTGTTCGTTGCTGCGCACAGGCTTTCTCTAGTTGTGGCGGACAGGGGTTACTCTTCGTTGCCATGCGCAGGCTTCTCATTGTGGTGGCTTCTCTTGCTGTAGAGCATGGGCTCTAGGTGTGTGGACTTCAGTAGCTGTGGCTCAAAGGCTCTAGAGTGCAGGCTCAGTAGCTGTGGCGCACGGGCTTAGTTGCTCCGCGGCATGTGGGATCCTCCCGGACTAGGGCTCAAACCCGTGTCTACTGCATTGGCAGGCGGATTCTTAACCACTGCACCACCAGGGAAGCCCCAAGTCTCAAACTTTTAAGTGGATTTAACAATATAAAGAATGTCCTCTAAGAAACATAGTGAGTATAGCAAAATATACATCATTATAAAATAGTACAATAGAATTGAGATCAAACCTGTCAGTTATTTCAATAACTGTGAATGAGCTTAACTCACCTTTTAAAAGAAAAAGATTTTAAATGTGGCTCACAAAATAACCCCAATTATATGCTGTGTAAAATATACACACACAAAACAAAGGAATTCAGAAAGGCTAAAAATAGAGATGGATGAAAGTATACATGGCAAGTGAAGACAAGCAAACAAACAAACAAGAAATCAGAGGAAGTAATACTGATATCAGACAAAGTAGAATTCAAGCCATAAAGCATTAAAAATGACAATGAAGGACATTTATTAACACTAAAATCTTCAATCTAAAATGAAGATATAACACATGAATATTTATGCACCAAATAACACTGCACTCATTTTCATGAGCAAAAACTAGAAAAGATGCAAAGAGATAAATATAGAAACATACTAATGATAGACTGTAATACACCACTCATAGTACAATATAGGTGATATGGGGGGAAGAAAGAGATAGAAGATCTAAAACAACATAATTAATAGGGCAGATCATATAGACATAGGTTGAAGTCTACATTCTGATAATAGAAAATTATTGTGTCCATAGCACATTCACAAAAAAGTTATCATAAAGAACACTTCAGGAGATTTCCCTGGCAGCCCAGTGGTTGAGACTCCACACTTCCACTGCAGGAGACATGGGTTCAATCTCTGGTCGGGGAACTAGGATCCTGCATGCCATGTGGCATGGCAAAAAACAAACAACAACAACAACAAAAAAAACAAAAAATACACATCAGTAACTTTCATAAGGTAGAAATATTACAAACAACACTCTGATCAAAATAAAACTGCAATACTAACAAAAACCATACAGGTCCTTCTACCTTGAAGTTTAAAAATCTCCTGTTAAAAAACTCCTAGGTAAAGGGAAAATAAAAACTGAAATTACAGAGTTAAAATAATAATAATAATGACAATGAAGATACTCCATATCAGAATCAGGGATTCGTTTAAAGCAGTGATCAGAGAAAAACTCATTATTTTAGCACTTTTATCAGTAAATATGAAAAATAAAATAAATTAAATTCCTAGCTCAAAAAACTATAACAATAACAACAAAGCAAACCAAAAGAAAGCAACAGCAAGGAAATAATAAAGATAAAAGCAGAGATTCATGAAGAAGACAATAGAACAAAGACCTAATGAATTAATCAAAATCTTGGTTTAAAAAAATAACAAAATAGACACAACACTAGCTAATTTAAGCATAAAATGAAGAAAGCACAAATATACAAAATGTGAAGTGACAAGGGGGAAAATAACCATGGAAATGTTAAATTTTAAAAAATCATACACAAATGCTCTGCAGATTTTTATGCAAATAAATTTGAAAATACAAATGAGTATGAAAACACAAGTATTTTTTAGATAATAAGAATCAAGTTTTTCATTATTGGAGAAAGAAGCTATAAATAAAAGGCAAAGGCTAAAACGAACCCTAAGATGTTAGCTTGCAGTCTGAATTATCAGTATATAAAGTCATATTTTAAATGATGGATGGATGAGTGGATGGATGGATAGATAGATAGATAGATAGAAAGATAGATAGCTGATAGACAGACAGACAGGTAATGTGAGTAAATGTGTGTGTTAATAGCCCTGTCCCCACTAGAGGGCCTAGAAGCAGCGACACCCAAGTAGTCATGAGCACACCTAGTAGCCAGATCTTGGTTTCTAAAGAGCATGTTGGAAAGAAAAAAAAACAACACCAGGGTTCCTTAGATAAGTGGTTGATCCAGTGGTTGAGACAGGAAAAATATAAAATGAGGAGATGAGCCTGGAACATCATTTGGTGACACAAAATAAAAAATATGTAGGTTTCTTAAAAGAAAAATAGGACCCAAACTGAAGAGCTTCTAATGTCCAACACTGAAGCAATTTGAAAAACAAAATAAATAATGATATAATTATTCTATGGGTTATAATTGAATATAATCGAATATTTATATTCAATTCTATGGGTTATAATTGAATTATAACCCATAGAAAAAAATAAATATGCAGAGACTTCCCTGGTGGCGCAGTGGTTAAGAATCCTCCTGCCAATGCAGGGGACACGGGTTTGAGCCCTGGTCTGGGAAGATCCCACAAGCCGCAGAGCAACTAAGCCCGTGCGCCACAACTACTGAGCCTGCGCTCTAGAGCTCGTGAGCCACAACTACTGAAGTTCACGCTCCTAGAGCCCATGCTCCGCAACAAGAGAAGCCCATGCACTGCAACGAAGAGTGGCCCCAGCTCGCCGCAACTAAAGAAAGCCTGAGCACAGCAACTAAGACCTAACGCAGCCAAAAATAAAAATAAATAAAATAAAATATATTTATAAATAAATAAAATAATTATGCATGACTCTTACTGATATAAGTAATTGTTTAAAGAAATAAGAGAAGAGATGGCACAGTTCTTCCATACTGGATAATTCCAATTAATAAATGGAGAAGGAAAAAGGGAAATAGAAAATTACCATTAGATAAACAACACGGTAATAATTGTTGTGGACAAAAGTGGTGGATGCTAAAATTAGTGGTGAAAGCTTGGGGCAAAACAGAATTTGCCTAGTCTCAAAATATCTCCCCCAAGCTATATATCAACTACAAAGAAAAAGAAGTAACTACTTTACAGTGGAGAAACCTGGCAGAAATTACCTTAGTCAAGAGATCAAGATCAACATCACCAGTAATAAGATATATTAACATTATGAACTAAGGCTCCAAAATCATCCCTGTGTATTCTTGCCAAAGTGAAAAACCTAAGCACAATCATGAAAAAATATCAAACAAACCTAAATTTAGGGACATTTGACCAAAAATGTCTGATCAGTTCTCTTGGGAAGTGCAAAGGTCATGGTACAAGGCAGGCGAGATTGTGACTGGACCCTGGAGACAGGGACCCGAGTGGAGGGACTGTGGTGAAATCTCAGAGTTTTGGCTGGGGCAGTGGCGGACCAAAGATGGCTCAGGGGCATCTATCAGGATGCAGAAAATAAGGGGGTACGTTTTCTGTAGGGAGCTGAAAAGCAGTAATAAAACTGACTACAAGTCGATCTGTTTTTTATTATTCCCATGTGCTGGCAATTCTAAACAATGACACTGATAAAACACTGCTCCCCCGCAAAAAAGAAAATGTTGTTGGTCTTAGTTCCAAACAATTGTTGCAGTTATTGTGGAGTTTTAACAATAAGTAAATATGAAGTAAACTTCATATTAGCACATTTTTATTACTTACCCTTTAATAAACTTTCTATTCTACATGGAAGTTGGTTTGGAGAACACCCCTGATGAAGCTACGTGGGTTCATTTTGAAACTAAACCCCTAAAGTTTCAGAATCTTTCAAATTCATTTCGGGCGCAGACCATGTCTCCATCCCTCGTGGCACTATATGTTGCTGCATTTAAATAGTGATAGCAGAGGAATTAAAAAGGTGAAAAAATAGAATGTGAGCTGCTCTAATTCTGTCATTCTATGTGACCACTTAGCATGCAAAATTAAAACATGAAACTGAGGGGAAATGGAGAGATGTAAGTTTTTTGTTTGTTAAGTGCAAATTTTAATTCATATATGAATTAGTCTACTGAATTTGCATACTGTTTTTAAAAGCAAAATTTATTTTTGCTAATGATGAAAACTGAGAACTGAAACAAGAAAATAAAAATTATTACTGATTATTATACAATTATTACTGAAGATAATCTTGAAATACAGAGAAAGGGAGTATTTAAAAATGATTCGCACCAAGTGCCACTGGTTGGGGCCCGCGGACCAGAGGCCAGGACTCAGCGGGGAGGTGGAATAGTGAAGATGGGTCAAGATCAAGGTCCTCAGAGTGAGGCATGCCTGGTGAATCCCATGGGGTACCTCCCATTACCCTGCTCCGTCTCTTTACCCTCAACTACATCTTGCTCTGTTCACCTTGAAAGTAAGCAGTTCTCAGCTCCCTCGGCCCTCATCCTTGAAAACAGCCCCCCGTAGGATGGGTTCTGTTGGAAAGGCACTGCATCCCCTAGCACCTGTGCTGTCCCCTGCTGGGTCCAGCAGAAAGACTGGTCACCAGGAAATGGTGGCCCCAGTGGAGATGGGATGGAGGTCAGTGCAGAGCCCTTGTGAGAATAGGGTGGAGGGGCCCTGAAGCCAGTCAATAAGGCCTGAGGGGCTCCCTGGAGGAAGGGTAGAAATGGACTTGACAAGCCAGTCAGAGAGGTAGGGTCGTAGGAATGATGCTCTCCAACCCCCTCCATGTGGCTTGGCGTGGTTGCTGAGGAAGAATGTGCCTCAGGCACCAAATTCTGCCCCATCTCTTGCTGGTGTATGATCTTGAGTAAGTCACCTCTTGAACTGAGTTCTACAACTAAAGAAAGAGGATAGTAATGATTCCTATAATGAATGCAGTGCTGAGAGGGCTAAAAGAGCTCAGCCCAGTGGCTGGCATGAAGAAAACTGCTAATAACTAGTAATTAGCATTAGTATTTTTCAAAAACACAGAAATAGAGACCCAAAGAGGGAAGAAGACCTCTTCTAGGTCACACAGTAAGTTGATGACAGTGCTGGGACCAGAACCCAGGACTCTGGACACGCAATCTAGTGCTATTTTTACTGCAGCCTCTGATTAAAGATGTGTTCAGAGCCTTCCAGAACATGGCCTACGTCCGGCATCTTCCATCCTCAGAAGCCATTGGGGCAAGTCCTCTGGGCCACCCTCATCCCCCTTCCCCGGTCCCGGTCTGATTTCCATACTTCCCCCTCCCCTCTTTAGACATAGTTCTGCCCTGAAGTCAAGAGGGGACTTTTCTGCGGATAGAGAGAGAAAGAGAGGTGGGAGGGGTTGGGGTCATACATGTGTATGGGGAGGGTGGTGACTATTGTATGTCTGACTTTAGAAGTCCAGGAGAGGACCCGAAAGCCACATTCATGGAGAGCGTGTCCACTGAGCTGCAGAGTGATGTAGCCCCCTTGACCCAGGGCCCAGGTGAGGTGCATTCACTCAGGAGGGCAGTCTGGATCCAGACAGTGGGCCGGGCTGTGAGTAAGTTGAAGCTTAACATTACAGGTCAGCTGGTTTCCTGGGCTGGAGCAGGCAGCCAGAGCCAAAAGTTTCTGCCCGCAGAAGGAACCAGCCCTCACCTCTTGACACCAGTCTGCCCCGTCGTCGATTCCATCTTCCATTCATCAGCCCCAACAAGCATCAGGCCCTGAGTGGGGCCTCTAGCAGATCAGAGACCACTGAGCATATACCAACCCCCATTCAGGGTACCAGGGGATTTTTCCAGTGTTCATTGAGCAACTACTGTGTGCTAAGTGCTGGTGATAAAGCAAGACTCCTGCCCCCATAGAGTGGCCACGTAGGGATACAGGGATCTGTAAGGCCTGCGTGGAACAGTCAGCCTGGGGTGGGCTCGGGGGGACAGAAACATAGAAAATGATTTCACCAACTCAAGAGAGTGATGGCTCCCCAAGAAGGCATGGGCAGCTCTCCCTGAGGGTCTAGGAAACATCACCACGGGCATGCCCACGAGTCAGATTTTGGAAGGGAAGGCTGTTCTTTGAGTCCGTGGGGACAGCGTGCACAAAGACAGAGGTGCAGAGGACCATGGCCTGCTTGGGGAGCTATGAGGAGCTCTGTGTGGAGGGGAAGGGAGAGAATGGGGGGAAGGGTGACTTTTATCCAGGTGTGGCAGGGCCCAGAGGAGCCCAAGAGAAGGTCAGGGCAGTGCTCAGTGAGAGACCAGGGAATGATGGCTGAGCCCGTGGGTGTCTCCCACCCACCCTGGAGCCTCCGAGAGCCCAGACTGGGGCCCCCTGCCCTGTCCCTGCGCCCCCTCGGTCTGTCACCAGCTCTGTGCCTCTCCCTGCTGCACCAACATTTTCCTCTTGTGATGGATGGAAACTTCCCTGCTTGGGTCAAGTCAAATTTCTCCTGATTTGTTGTTTTACACACACTGAGGCCGGAGGCGGATCCTGCATGATTCATAAAGAAAAACGCGCTGCCCGTGAAGGAGAATAATTTATAGGAGACATGTCCCCAGCCTCCAGAGAAGAAGCTCGCCGAGGAGGAAGAGGAGGACAAGAGACCTTCATCCACTGAGTGGCCATGTGGCTTCTGAAGCTCCTGGTCAGCCCCTCCAGCGGTGGCATGCATCCGTTGGCCAGACCTGGGCGATCAGGAGACAAGAGGGGCCTGAGGCTCCCAACACCCTTCTCTGCTCTCCCAGCACCCCCCCCAACCCTCCCCCTTCTCTCTCTCTCTTCCCCGCCCCTTTGTCTCTTATGTATGAAAATAAATGAAATCAAGCTTCCCAGCCCTTCTCGTCTGGAAGGGAATGGGGCAGGCAGTCAACTGACACCCACCCGACCCAAGCCATACATCACGAGGGTAACAGGCTGCTATGGACACAAACGCTGGGGACAGGCCCCATCAGTGGCCGCCAAGACTCCAGGGTCGGACAGACTTTTGCCTGTGGGCAAAAGATCGGCTGGGGGAGGGGATAGACTTCACAGAGAGAGGAGGAAAAGCCAAACAGAGTCTGGGGAAGGAAGGAAGGAACTGAGTGCTTACTCTGTTCCAGGCACCGTGTCAAGGGCTTCACCTGTAAAACCTCATTTCTGACCCAGCTGAGGCAGCGATAGCAGCCTTGGTTTCAGCAGTGAGAAAACTGAGGCTCCGGAGGAGGAGGGAGTGGCATCCAGAGCTGTGGGTTTGACCACATGCCCAGAAAGTGCCAGCGAGCAGAACATAGATCTCCTGGGTTGGGGGAGAGAGAGGGGAGCGGCAGAGGCAGGAAGCCAGAGGGGGTTAGGGTGCGTCTGAGAACAGTGGGGTGTGAATGGGGCACCAGGCAAGAATGAGCTTAACAGGGCAGCCCCTTGCTGGCTCTCATGTCCTTATCTGTGAAATGAGAGGTCAGCCTGGATTTGAAATCCAGTAGCCTCGGGGGGTGACGGTCAGCTGTCACCCACCCCATCTCAGCCAGGCCTTCTTTCCCACCGTTAAAACATACCTCTTGAACCTGGTCTCCAAAGCCACACAAGCCCCATGCCCAACTCTGACAGACTGCTGTTCAGTCCACCATCCTGCAGGGCCCCGGAGACTCTACCAGCCTCGCTCTGTAGCCCACACTCTTTCTTGCCCCAGCTTGCTCTCTCACTCTCTCTCTCACTATGTGCTGTGACTCAGGTCGGGCTTTCAGAGGTGTATTGCCATGGTCCTTGCCTCTGAGAGGTCCCTGGCTAAACAGAAGCATACCAGGTGGCCTGTCCCAAGATGAATGGATGCAGGGCTCAGCGAGTTCCAAGAAGGTAGGGCCATCTCTGCCCAGAGCCTTCGGGGAAGGCTGGAGCTGGGCTTTGACGAATGAGTAGGAGTTTGCCAGACTGGACAATAGAAGGGTATTCCAGAACAGCATGTGCAAAGCAGAAATGCAAGTAGCCATTTCTTCTCACTGTTCTATATATGCCCCCAAGGCTTGACCTCACTCTCTGTGATCCTGACCATCATCTTCTTGCTGTTACTCTCTGGCCTTTGTTGCTGTAGGAGCTGGAGCCGCTGCCAGGACGTAGCCAGGGCCACAGGCCCCTCCAGGCTTCCCCACGATGTCCCCTGGTAAATATGCTCAGGGACACATGGGTGAACCATAAATTAAGCCTTCTGGGGATGGATTCTGCTGAATAAAAAGCACATTCAGTAGCGAGAATATTTGTTTTTGTTTTCCTTCTCCGAGTAGATGGAAACATGCACTGACCTCACTTTTCTCACAAGTACAGTAGCTTTCCTGAGCGGCCGTCAGGCCTGGGGTGCCAGGAAAAAGTGGTGGAACATTCAGCATCAGGAACAAGGACCTCAGGGCAGCTGTGCCAGCCAGTGGAATACAGCTGTCAGGCCGCTGACATGAGTTTCCGAGGGGTGGAGAGGATCCGGCCGCCTGGGCCTCCCAGGGGCCCTGAGCATCGCCAGGATGGGACTTTGAGACCGCTGTCCTCCCAGTTCATTTTCTGACACTGCAGACACAGGGTCCCAGGCAGCAGACTGGGAAGAGAGCCCACAGAGAAATTTTGGCATCAGCCAGACCTGGGTTTCCATCCCGGCTGCCACTTTCTGGCCATGTGACCTTGGCTAACCATTATACCTTTCTGAGACTCAGGTTTCTTCATCTTCAAAGTGGAGATAATTATACCAACCTCGTGGTAAAGGTATCAAGAAATACTAGTCCTCAGTTTTTTCCTGCATATCTGACTCAATCCCTACCTTATCTGTGAAGCCCTCCAGGCCCAGGGGTCTCTCCCACCTGGAATCTAAAGTTCTTTTCTACTTCCATTGCCTTGTGATGATGAGCACCTTTCCTCAAGAGAAATACACCCACCCATTCACTCATCCACCCATTCACCCATTTTCCCCATCCATCCATCCATCCATCCATCCATCCATCCATCCATCTATTTACTTATTTACTCAGTGAATATTTTGAACAGCTTAGTACTCTCCCACTGTTGGGAAGGTGTGTTGTTTTCTGTCTGTGATCTGATCTTCATCAGATGTGGACACAGTGCTTACTGCCCCCTAGAGACTGCGTAAGACTGTCCTCAGTTTCCTCTACAGTCAGCACAGGGCTTGGCACAGACACTCATTGGTTGCAAGAAAACCCAGACAAAGTAGCTTAAGAAAATGGGAATCTAATGATTCATGTAACTGAAAGTTCGAGTATAGTTCTGGCTTCAGGTATAGCTTGAATTAGGCCTCAAGCGATATTTCCAAGACCTAGTCTCTTTGCATCTATCAGTTCTTCCCTCCTCCACATAGTAGCATTGCTGGCTGCAGCTACAGACACAGTCCCACATTCATTCAGGTTCAAGTACAGCAGGAAAGATTAAAAGTCCTCCAGAAACTTCACCCAGACCACATGGGCTGAGAATTGGGGAAAGGTGGAATCTCCAGTTAAATGGAGAGGGGGATTGGTTGCTGGAAAGACAAACGCCAAATGCCTGCTGCACCTCCTACAGGCAGGCAGTGGGGATCCTGAAGGAACAGGACAACTGGAGGAGCTTAAATCCAAGTGGAGGCCAGCTGACAAAACACAAATAGATCCATAAATGAAATCACCTCAGATGATGGTACCTGTTAAGATGACAATTTAAAAAAGACAGTGTAGTGAGTGATTAGGGGTGAGCGACTTAAAGTAAGCGGTCAGGGACAGCCTCTCTGAAAAGGTGACATTAAGTTGGGAGTTTGGAGATGCAGTAGGCAGTCAGTGTTAAGGTTTTAATAACGAAGGAGGTGATCTGATTTGCTTTCATTTCTTTTTAAAATCCTTTTTAAAAATCTTTTCTTTGAGGGATAACCTACATAAGATAAAGTAGAAAAGCACATTCATCCCATGAACACAGCTCAGGGTCTTTCCCTGATAGAGACACTCATGCAATCCCCACCTACATCAAGAGACAGAACCTTACCAGCACCCATGCCCCTTCTAAGTCAATCCCCCCTCCAAGAGGTAACCATGATTCTGACTTTGATCACCATAGATTAATTCTATTTTTGAACTTTATGCAAATGGAATCATGCAGTATATATTCTTTTATGTCTGGTTTCTTTCGGTCAACATTATGTGTGTATGATTCATCCATGTGGCAATAATTCATCCTTTTTTCTTGTTGTGTAGTTTTCCATTTCTTCCATTCTCCCAAGGCTGGAAGGTGATCATTTTCTGCCTGGGATCCGATCTTCATCAGACATGGACACAGAACGCACGGTGCCTAGACCGAGTGGGATGGTCCTCAGTTTCCTCTTCAGCCAGCACCGGGCTTGCCCCTGGACGGAACAAGCCCCATTTCTGGCCACGTGGGGTTGTGCTCAGAATTCATCTGGGACAGTTCAGGTGGTCTAGGCTAGAAACTGCTAAACCCCTCTCCTCCAGGCCTGACATCTTCCAGGCTCTGGCCGACCCTCCACCCACCTCCTTACTAACCAAGTTCAGGTGCTTACGTTTGGCTGGGCAGGGGTTTGGTGGTTGCCGAGCCCAGAGTCCCTGGTGGCCAGTGTGAGGGACGTCGCGGGAAATGAGAGGAGCTGCGCTGGCCGCCAGGCAGTGACTCTATGACCGAAAAATGTGCTCTTGGCTGGGCTCTCCTTCCTCTCTGCTCTCGGCCCTTCCAGGCGGCGAGGAGTTGGCAGGCCCGGGTGCAGATAACGGCGAGAGCCCCAGGCCCTCTTCTGTCATCGCCTCCCCAACGTGAAACCCAAGATCTTGTTTATTTATGAGCAAATTCTGTTCTGCTGCCCGACAAATGGTGTATGGGGGCCAGGGCACATGGAGCGTGGAGCCAGCGCAGACAGGCCTCAACACGCTGCTCCTCTCTGCTGATGCAAGCTCAGGAGGGGAGCTGGCAGCCACTGGAAGGCCGGCTGGACACTCCTCGGATGGGGGCTGGTGGCGGGGAGGGGGCGTCCTTCCTCCCTCCCCTCCTTCCCCCCCTCCCCCGTGGCTGAATCCCCCTGCCTTCCCTGATGGAACTGTCTGTCGGTGGACTGATCAGGAAACCACAGACAATAACAGCCTGGTGGCCAGTCTGAGGGAACCTGCCTCAAAGCCAGCATCAACCCTTCTGTGGGGCTCACTTCCTGCCTACCTTCCTGGGAGGGTGAAATGAGATGGTGCCAGTACCCCAGAGATGGGAGAGGGAAAATAAAATTAAAAAGTCCACCAAGGGCCCACCACGTGTCAGGGGTTTAGACAAGCTCTCTGGTTCGATTTGCCAACAGCTCTGTTAGGTAGCTGCCAGCGTCCCGGTTCTATGATGTGGGCCTGAAGTTCAGAGTGATGAACTAATTCATCCAGTGCTAGTAAGTATAAGAGATGTGACCTCAAACCCGGGGCTGACCGACTCTCAATCTGCCATCTGGGTGGGGTGGAGATGAGCGCCCACTCAGCAAGAGTGAGTGTCCAGCTGTGGCAAACTATAAATGGAATTGTTTTGTGTCTGTCTCAGAATCTATGTTCTTTGCATCACGCCTCCCCGCCTCTCCGAGTGAAATGTCTTTTAGCAATATGTTTGATGGGGTCCCAACTGGTGAGACAACATCCACTTTGAGATGGAAGATTGCTCATTTTACATTCCACTTAGATTGCAGATGGATCTGGTTGAAAGGTCTGGCACTAGCACAGCTCTTATCATCCAAACAAAGGTCGCTCACTGACCCCAATTTTCTGTTGATGTTTCATGTTGCATGGGTGGAGTTCGTGACCACGGAGTTGTGAAACAAACATGTTTGTGAAATCTATCCATCACTCATCTGGTACTGCCTCCAATAAGGGGGAAATATTTTAATCAGCTCTGAAGTAAATATAAATGGGTTAAATGCCTCCATCAAAAGACAAAGACTTGAGCCTCAGAACAACAAACAAGGTCATTCTTTTTTTCCTTACAAGTTTCAAAACGTACCCCCACTGAACCCTGAATCTCCAGGACTTATTCCCACATCCTTCCCAGTGTACATGAACCCCCTACATCTTGGATTTCTCTGAATGCCAGCTTGCTTTATTTTCTTATACAGTGTTTCAGACATATTTAAAATGATAGAAAATAACAGGATACCCATTGATATACCAACGGAGATTTAATAGATGCTGACATTTGTCCTATTGTTTCTGAACTTTTTCCAGGGCTTTGTCCCTTCCCACCCAGAGGTAAGCAGTAGCTTGAAGATGATGTGTTATAACGATTTCCATGCAAGTTTAATGCCTTTTTTATGTATGGGTGGTGTCCACAATTATATATAAAATTGTTTTGTGTTTTTAGAATTTTAAATAATATCATGTAATAGATATCCTTTTGCATCTAGTTTTTTTGAGACATATTGAGACACAGAAATGTCTCACACTAATTTTACTGCCATGTAGTACTCACCTAGATAAGTCACAGATTGTTTATGCATTTACCCATTGATGGACAACTGTTTCCACTTTTTTTAAATCACAAACAGGGGGCTTTGTCATATATTCCTGGTCTACTCAAGCTAGTATTTCTCTGGACGTAGAACTTCTTAGTTGGGCTGGTCTTAACACTTACCTGATATCTGTTATCTGCTCTCTACTTTCCTCTCCAAGGACGCAGTTAAACAGGATTTGAGTTGGGGCTTGAAGAAAGAAAAGTTGTGATGCTAGCAAACAAAGCCACCAAGACAACATCCACTTTGGAATCAAAGCCACCAAGACTGAGTCACACGGTGTTGCGCCCTGCCACACTGTTTACCATTAATTAATCCTGGGTCCAGATGCATGCCCCTGTTAGTATAGCTGAGGACTTGAGGGAGTCGTTCTTTTTTTTTCCAATCACATACTCAGGTTTGTTCTATTGGCACTATTAATTCTTGTGCCAACTCCTATTTCAGAGCTGAGAGCCAGTAGTTTCTAAGCCTGGTTGTACATCATAATCCCCCCGGGGGAAACTTTTTAAAATATACAGATTCCTGAGTCCACACTTAGAGATCCAGATTCAGTGGGTCTGGAACGGGGCCTGGGGAATCTGTTACTTTTTAAAAACTTCCCCAGGTGATTCTGTTGCAGCCAGTCTGTTGCCCCAACACTGGGGAAGCATTGATCTAAACCATCAGTGATGCCTGTTTGGTAAAGCTGTCATTGCCAAGAGGAATGTAGCGTCTGGTTACGTGCTCACGGCTAACCTTGCCCACTCATTCCCTGCCCATTACTGTGCAACCTGTGAGACAGTGGGCGCGTGTCCAGCTCTGAGAAGCCTGCAAACCCCTCATTGCTCCTTAAATAGAGTCTTGCTCCCTGTATTGAAGAACCTGGGCAGGAGCCGGGAGGGACCCAATTGATCTCTTTGACCAAATGTAGTGGACCTTGCCTCTTGTCCTTCTCACTGTTCCCATTCCACTGGCTGGAGAAGGGGTTTGGCTGGGCCATGTGAGAGCCAGTCTGTACTGCTGCCCATAAAGAGTGGAGAAAAATAATACCAACACAAACAGCACTCTCGTGAGGAGGGAATTATTATGATCCCCATTTTACAGGACAGGAAACTGAAGCACAGAGAAACCAAGGCACAGTTAGGAAGTGGTGGATCTGGGATTCCACCGGGCAAACTGACCTTCAGTGTCCCACTGTCAGAATAATCTGCTAGACCCTTGCCATCTCCTCCACTCTGAGGGGAAGGGAAGTGAAGTCTCCCAGGGGTGCTGTCGCCAAAGGTACCCATACCTGCTCCTCCCATCTGGGGGTGATGTGGGGAAGTTTCTCTAGTTTGTGTTTCACACTTTACTTATCTCAGTCCTTGCATTGAAAATAAATAGTAGCTGTTCGTTATGGAATGATCATAGAGCAGCAAACTGCCATAGCCTGAACCCTTACAATGACTACATGCCAGATCAATGAAGACTCAGTTTACAGGTACATGGGTCATCTCATGCAACACCCCCACACACACACACAATCCAACCAAGACACATACACACCAATACTGCATGGGCACCTTCACAGTCCTCTGTGAGAAAACTTAGCCCACAGAGAGGTGGGGTCACTTGGCCCAGGGTCACATGGCCACTCAACTGAGCTTGGAGAGCTTCTCACCCCAGGGCCCTGCTCTTTCCACCACTTCATGTGTATTCTAGATCCCCTCTTCAGAGTGAGGTCAATGCATATAATAGCAATAAAAGTCAGCACAAATACAGTGCCTGCCAGGAGGGAGGGGAGCCCTGCCCCAGGACTGGAGCCAATGACCAGTTTCTTGGGACTTCTTATAAAAGCAGAAGGAGCCAGAGCGTCTTGACTGTGCCTTTAACCATCTCATCTCACTCTGAGTTGGTCACTGCAATGCATTCCTCCCTGCCTGCCCTGCCCACTTGCCCCCTCCAGGCTTATGCCTCTGGCTGTTCTCCAACCAATACCAGAGCCACTGCCACGTGCTAATCTGATGCTGTCAGTCCCCTTCTCAGAGAAATGCCAGGACTCTCTATCACCATTTCACCTTTCTAGGTAAGAAAGCTCAGAGTTGTGCCAGCTCTCAGCACATCCCACGTCATTGAGATATCCATGCGGCCATTCCTCCATAACGTCGAGGTGAGTCCCGCCAGCCACTGGGGATAGAGAGATAAATAAAACCAGGAATGACAAATATCGGCCCAGGGGTGCCCGCCTGCCCAAATATAATCTCCAAGGCAAGCTTTGCCAGCTGACTGCAGCATTCTGCAGCTTCAGAATACCTCCAGATCTGCTATCTCAGAATGCGTCACTGGTTCACATGTTGGCTATTGAGCATTTCAAAATGTAGCTAGTGCCACCAGAAAACTGAATTTTTAATTTCCTAATTAATTTACACTTAACAACGGATCGCCCAGTTATTGGAAAACTTTACGAATGTTTGGAACAACTTGGAAATGCAAATCTACTTCAACTATAAATTTTATGAAATCTAAATAAACAACAAGTATTTCTGATGAAAACAGCATCTGAATTGAAATGTAAGTGTAATTTCCGCATGGAATTTTGAAGACTCAGTCTGAAAAAGAGAATGCAAAATATCTCGTTAATAATTTTTATACTGATTGCATGTTGAAATGATAATATTTGGATATATTGGGTTAAATGAAATACACTTTTTTTTTTTTTTTGGCCACACCTCGCGGCTTGCGGGATCTTAGTTCCCTGACCAGGGATTGAACCCAGGCCAAGGTAGTGAAAGTGCCGAGTCCTAACCACTGGACTTCCAGGGAATTCCCTGAAATACACTTCTGAAATTAATTTCACCTATTTATTTTTTTGAATGTAGCTACTGGAAAATTTTAAATCAGTGTGTCTCCCATTACAATCATATTGGTCTGCACTGCTCTAGACAGAACACTCCAGGCAGCCACGACTAATCTATCAGAGCTGGCACGTTGAAGTGCAATCTGTTTGCCATCCTTGGATAAGGGATAGTCCTTGCTTAGTGGAACTGGCCAGGGTAATGTGGGAAGAGCTGCAACAGAGATCCGCAAGGTACATGGGAGCAGAACACTGGATCGATTGGTTCTGCCTGGCAGGAAGTTGATGGGAACATGTTAGGCAGTGGCTTTTGAATGGATGCGTGAGCAGGGGGAGGGCTTTCCAAGCAGAGAGAACAGCACAAGGAGAGGCACGGAGGTGTGTGTGTGCAGAGAAGGTGGCCAAATGGGGAGCAGTTGGGTGTGGCAGGTTTGAGCTCAGTGGGAGCACCATTTGAAGATGCATGAAAAAAATAAATAAATAAAATGAAATTTAAAAAAAAAAAAGAAGAAGATGCATGAGCTCTGTTCCTATGTGTTCAGAGGCAGAAAGGAAGAACCCAGCTCTGGCCCATAGCCCATGGCTGACACTTCACGTATCCCCCTTCCTGCTCCCTGTCCTAACTCCCAGGTCGTTGATGAGGCTGGAGACACAGATGGTAGTGCAGAAAGGAGAGCAAATCCCAAAGTTTTGAAAAACCAAAAAAGCCCCAAATCTTGAGAGCAGGCTACCACAGCTAAGGCTGGATCAGAGGTGGGGAGTAGTTCATTTGTAGGAGCCAAGCTGGAGTTCTCTGGAGACCCACACTTTGGCTCCAGAGGTGGCCCATTATTTTGATCCTTTGATTCATTCATCATTCAATGTCTATGAAGCAGCTACTTGAGGGGGATGAATTATGGAGGCTACAAAGGCAAAGTCAAAACATACTTTACCAGGGTTGGGAACTCAAGACATACTCATTAAAAAGTTAACTAATATTACCAAAGAACTTAGTATAAATCTGTTATAAAGTTGGTGCTCCATAAATATTTTCCAAGGCGTGCACAAAGATGTTCATTACAGTATTGTTTATAACAGTAAAAACTAGAAACGACTTAAGCTTCTGCCAATGGGTAGCAGTTGATCAACTAGGCTATATCACCACTAAATGTTCGTCTTTTGCTGAGAAGATGGATGGATGGACGGATGGATGGATGGATGGATGGATGGATAAATACAAGTTCAGAGCAGAGACAGTGAAAGAAGTGAAACAGGAATATTAGAAAAAGCATCATGGTGGAGACACAGGGAGAAAATGCCTGGTACGTGGTACATAGTCAGTAAATGTTGCTCGTATGAACTAAATTTCCCCCAAAGCATCTAGTAAAATAACTCCTCCAACCCAAGGACCTCCAGGAATGTCCAGAGGACCCCATGTGTGCCTGTGAACACATCCCCTCTGCAGGGCCCTGGCTGTTCACTGTCTCCTGCAGCTGCTACACGTAAATCCTACAGATGCCAAAGTTGCATGGGGGATGGTGGTAACAGTGGGAGGATGGCCCATTCCCTCTTTGAGTCCTATAGCAGGATTGCTTGGACCCCAGTGTATTACAGACCTTTCCCTTCTACTGACAGCCTGCTGCTAGCTTGTTACTCAACCCAGAGATGAGTCCAGGGACTTGGGCTGAAGACAAATCCAGGGAGCATCCCTGTGCCTTTCTCAAGACTCCCCAGGTCAGCCCTCTGTGCCCAAGTCCTTCTCTCTCCCATGCAACTCTTCATTACTCCTGTCTGCCGAGTGAAAGGTCTTGTTACCTTTTAGAGGAGCCCCACCTTGGTCAAGTATTTTCAGCCTCAGAGTTCAGGGGTTCCATGATAATAAAGAGCTTTGACTCTGAAAGGCTTTCAACAGGCACTGAGTTGCTTTACTTTCATTGCAGTGATGGGAGGTACCAAAGGGAGGATTTGTATGCCCATTTCATAAATAAAGAACTGTGAGGCCTTGGCTTGGGAAGCTGTGTGCCTAAAGACACAGTCGAGAGCCAGATTTGGAAGGAAGAACATGGGAGTATGTGCCCGGGATTCCCCACACCATTGCCAAGAAGGCTATGGGAGTACTAGCTTGACCTTTAGGATCTGAAGGTTGTAATGACTGGTAGATAACTTGGGGTTACTCAATATCTATTTACCCTCCGTACTAACACACAAAAAAATTTCTCAGAAAATAACCACTCCCCCTTTGCATGGATTCTTGTTGGAAAAGTAAATCCACATGCTGACCTACCAGTAAGAAAGCCAAGGGGCTATATCCTTTCTCTCATAGACCTGGTATGGTAGGGGGCAAGTATATGAGAGCCAGACTGAACTCCCTATCAGGGCTTTGGATCTTGATACTACAAGGAAAGGAGGATAGCGGTATAGCAGTGGCTGAGTTTACAGGGCCTGCTACAAGAAGGTTACCATGGTTCCCAGAGATGGATGGCAATCTTCCTTTCTAAACCTGCTCCTCCCATGACCCACCAATTTTATGGTTCTTCAACATTCTTCTAAGGGCTACCCAGCGAACACTGTTTAGCCAGCCCTGGTTTCTGTCGCTTGCAACCAGTGAACTCTGAAAGAAAGGCAGATGTCGAGTAGGTATTCAGTAAGTATTTGTGGAATGTGTGCATGAATGCGTGAGAAAATGAATGTATGTATGAATGAATGTACAAATGAATGAATGAATGTAATAATGAAGAAAAATGAATGCCTCTCTATGAACTAATCTCACCACTCTCTGGCAAAAGCTACAAGGAACTTTGTTTCAGTGCTTTGACGTTTCAGCTTCCCTCCCTCTGCAGGGCTGTGTCACATGCTGTCCCCTCTACTTGAGATGATCCTTCCTCTCTTCACCTTGGTAACTTTTAATCTTCATATTCAGTCATTTACTTGGGGAAGGCCCCCTGGCTCCCCAAAACCACAATTGGGTTAGGTGTCCTTATAGTCTCCCTCATATACCACTGGTGTTTTCCATCAAAGCACCTATCTCAGTAGATTAAACACTCTTTTGTGTGATCATCTGATCCATGTGAATCTGTCTAGACGCTAATCTCCATGAAGGCAGGGATGATGCCTGTTTTGCTTAACACTGTCTCTATACCTAGTCCAGTGCTTGGAAGACAGCAAGTATGCAAATAAATGCAAATATCTGTTTCATAAATAAATGAAGAAGTATGCCCTTTGGAAGGAAAGAACAGGAGACCCTGACTCCAATCAGCACCCAATAAATGCTTGCTGTTGAACTTGAACTTGACAGTTCAAACCCAGGCACATGGTTGGTTCTAAGAGATTAGTTGATGAGCATGGAGAGCCTGAGGTGGAGGTGAGGGAGGGAAGTGGAAACCTGGAAAGACAGTGGCTCGGTGGGGAGCTAGGAGATAGACAAGAGCCAACTTCTTCCTCTGCTCTTAGCTGTGGGCCAGCCTGGAACCCAGGTGTCCTGGGGCCTAGTATGCTGCCTGTTCTCTTAGGCATTGGGAAATCTGCCCTGGATATTAACCAGCCTATGTCCCCTCCTCTCCCGGCTGAAAGAAAGAAGGGCCCACAGGAAAACCGTTCTTTAACTCCCTTTGCCGGAGCCCACCCCAGTGAATCATCCTTCCAGACACATCAGGCCTCCAAGTGGAAAATGGCCCCATAGGCTGGACTACTGCCTTCCTCTTGGGGTCACGAGCCCCTGAGCAGGACCCCAGGGCCAAGGCCCGGGGTCTGGGAACCTGCCTGGCTCCCCACACGCCTTCTTTCCGGGAGGGTGACTCATCTCTGCAGGGACCTTGACAGCTCTGGTTGGCATCGGGATCAGCTGATGAAGTCACGTGCTCCTGCAAACCAATGCCACAGCTGAAGAAGGAGAAGCCAGGCCCAGGGGGTGGGAGAGGGGGCAAGAAAAGAAACCATGGTTCTGGATTTTAATGAGTTTTGAAAGAAAATGAGTAAGCTCAGGTTAGCCGTCAGTAACTTAGAGTGATGGGGCCGTTTTCACTCTCGTACCTAATAAATAAGTTTTGATTTCGTTTCCAAGGGTTGACTGAGCACTTCAAAGGACCTCCGCGGGGAGGAAATGAGCTTCTCCCTCCGCACCCTCCACGCTCAGGTGAGGACTGAGGTCACCAGCTGGAGGGGCTCACAGGGGTGGGGCACGGCCGACTCACTGGCAACTGACAGACTTACTGACTTACTGACTGACTGAAGAGCTGGCCGCCAGCAAGCTAATGGAGAGACTGACCGCCAGGCTGCCAGATGCAGGAAATAACCCGGGGATAGTGGAGCCAATGGAGTGCTTGATACACCAGTGAACAGCCCGACTGCCCAGTTGATAGTCAGATGGACTCCTGGCCAGTGAACAGACCAACAGACCACTCAGTGAGCCAGGGGACTATAGGTTAACCTGCCTGGATAACCAGCTGACCAGATGGCCATCAGGCTGATGAACCAACCTACTCATATACTGACAGAAGAATGTGGAATGGCCAAGGACATCTGGTGGGTGGACCAGCTAAGCAACCATTGACCAACACAATAGTCAGAAAGAACTCTATTGCCAGGACTCCACGCAATGAGGACTCTTCCCAACGGAAGATCAGATACAACAAGAAAGGGGTAGCAGATGCAAAAAAAAAACAAAAAACTAAAATGTCCACCATCCAATGAGGAAGGAAGAGGACTCCTCTGGTGATCAGGTTGGAGGTAACCCAACTCGGTTGATGTCCAGAGTTGCATAAAGAGACTGGGAGATTCCAACCCGAGGTCAAGGTGTGGTTTTGCTGTTTAGGTCTCTCTCGTGATGATGGAATCAAATAAGCAAATGAGTGAGTGAGTTCAGCCATGACCTCTCTGTAACATCCTTCTGACCCTTCTTCTATATCCCCATCATGAACACAGCAGACTCTTTCATTCTCCTATGGTCATAGATGTGGGGACATAAAATGCAGTCATGGGGCTGTTCTGGTTGTAGGATTATGGATGATTATTTTTCCTTTCATTTTCGAATTATATCCTGTAGTGGGGCTACATTATTTTGCAATGGAAAAATCACATTTATAGTTTTAGAAGGAAAAATAAAAACAAGTTTGGTCCCTACTCTCTCTTGCTCCATACCCAATAAATATTTCTTGATTTATGGATCCAAGGAATATTCAAGGCTTGCCTCTTTTTACTTTTTGATGTCAACATGGTTTATTGAATGCCTACTAGCCATTTCTCTCTTTTTCCTAGATTACTAGAACAGCTTTCACAGCCTTTCCCTGTATAAGTCTCTTCTTTATGTAGATACTAAAAGAATTTCCATCGCATTCCTCCTTCTCAAGAACTTCCAGGGGATTCCAAGAACCCGTTTGATTATAAACTTCAACTTCTTAACAAAGAATCAAAGGACTTTGAATAAGTAGTTCTCTCTCTTTGCATACATCTATCCATATCCATGCAAAAATGAACACACACACACACACGTGTGTGCAAACACTAGCTAGTTACCTCCCTGTTCTAACTTCTCATCACTGCCCACGGCCTCTCTGAATTCTTGACTTAGTTACCCGTCTCACAGTTTTCTCTCAACCAGGAATGGAAATCCCACACCCAAGTTGTGCCCATCACTTTGATAAATTCATCCACCTATCAATCAAAAAGTATTTATTAAACATCCAATATTTGCCCACTATTGTGGGCATTGTAGAATTGCTAAAGAGGGGAAGAGAGAAGGGTTCTGACATTTATTGAGTGCTTACTATTGAGGACACTGAATTCACATAGGTGACCTTTCAGCATCCTCAGTGAAATATGTTATTAGCCCCATTTTACAGATGAGAAAACAGAAACACAGCAAGGTCATTTACCCACGGTCACATTGCTAGGAAGAGACAGAGCTGTGATTTGAAACCAGATGTGCCTAACTCCATTGCCTTTGCTTTACCACCTGGTTGGGAAAGCCGGACTATGTTTTTCATCCACCCACTCATTCACTCATGCATTCATTCATTTAGCAAACATTTACTGAGCATCTAATTCCCCACCAGGACAATACCATGTGCTGGGATAACAATGATGAACAAGACAGTCACGACGCACACCTTCTTGGAACATAGTGTTTGGTGAGGGAGACAGATCCAATAAAGCATGTGTGTGTGTGTGTGTGTGTATAGTATATATATATGTATATACATAAAATATATATATTTGTGTATAGGTATATATATGTATATTTAGTATATTGGTATATAAACATATTTATTTATATGTAATTGATATACATAATAATTATATGTATAATTATAGCAAATTTCAATGACAAAGGAACCAAGAGACTGGTGAGGATGAGATACAGAATAACATGAGTCATAATATTGTTTTACAGTTTGCAAAGCCCTTTACAAACTTTATTTTGAATCTATTCTTGAAAGACAAGATTCTACAGATGAATTCAAGGGCAGGCTAAATTATGAGTCCAGATGACTGGGACCTAGTCCAGAGTTGCAAAATGTTTCTCTGTGCAGCACAGATAAGCAGGGCCATGTTTGGGCCAGGAGCAAGCATGGGTGTGAAGCTATCAGGGTAGTCTTCAAAGGGGTGATGAAATTTAAGATTGAACAAGGGTTGGAAGTGGATTGGGAGGGGAGGAAACAACAGCACCAGCCTCGGTCTTCAGGCCCGGATTGAGGTGTTTCCATCCAAAACCTTCTTGGAAGATCCCAGCTCTGTGGGTTTATGATGGCCTGAGATGTAGGGACCTTCTCCAAGTGAAGAGAGAAACCAAAGAGCCCACAAAAGATGTTTAAATATAGGACCCTTAATAATGCTGAGGTCAAATAATTTTTGACTTGAGATAATCAAAGTAAAATGATAAACTGCTTACAACATTCTCAAATGTATCATGCTTTGGGATTTTTGGAAAGATGAAGGAAGCAAGCACCTGCTTGTCTCAAGACTTGTGCTACTTGGCACAAACAAGAACAAGAACCACAAAGAGCCTGACCTGGAAGCTTCCTCTGGCTGACGTTGGGATCCTGGAGCCACCTGCATCTCCCACCCATTTTCCAAATGCTAGTTCTAGACCCTCTGCAAGGCTCACTTCCTCCTATAAAGTGCCAGCAAGAATCCAGGCTTGGGGGCTCCCACCCTGACTCTACCACTGACACATGACGTGGCCTTGGGCAATGTCCCCAGACTCTCTGGGCTTCATCTTTCTGTAAAATGAGAAAAATCATAACTACCCTTCAGGACTGTCATGAGAATAAAGGTTACGTTAGGTTATTTCTCTCTGTGGCAGATACTGGCTGAGTTTGCCTGCTCAACATCCCTCTCCTCTTCTTCTGGCAAGAACATCCACTTGACCTTTGGAGAACTGCTCCTTCCCCACTCTAAGGCCATATTGACTTAGCCAGAGCTGACTCCACTTCCAGGCTTCTAGAATGGATACCTGATTGGCCTTGGCATGTGACCCAAGTGCATCTCATGAAATTCAGTTCTTGGACTTGTATTTGAACCTTGGGGGGAAGAGTTCTCTTTTTGCGAAGGTGCTGAGCTGGTGAGAAGTAGTTCTGGAGCTGGGCAGCTGTCCTGCCATCACAAGGGCAGTGCCTTCCTGAAAGTGAAGCCATGCTAGAAGAGAGTGAATTAAAGAAATGGATGAAGATTGACTGGACATCTGGATCCAGCCATACCTGAAGCTGCTTACTCCTGGGAATATGTACTTTTATTAGCTTAAGGCAGATTTAATTAGGTTTCTAAACAATCTAAAGGGTCCTGACTAATGTCCTCTCATAGGAAGAGATCTCCATGGACTGAGATACTTGTTTACATGTTGGGTTGTTTTTATTCTCCAAGAATCCTGTCTATTATGGGTTGGAAGAGGCTGGGGAGGAGACTCAGACACTCAGTGTTCTCCTTGAAACTCTGCCCAGGAAGGGAAGTTAAGAATACTAAGGAAGGGACTTCCCTGGTGGGGCAGCAGTTGGGGGTCCGCCTGCCAATGCAGGGGACACGGGTTCGATGCCTGGTCCGGGGAAATCCCACATGCCGTGGAGCAACTAGGCCCGTGCGCCACAACTGCTGAGCCTGTGCTCTGGAGCCTGCGAGCCACAGCTGCTGAGCCCGCATTCCACAACTACTGAAGCCCGTGGGCCTGGAGCCCGTGCTCTGCAACAAGAGAAGCCACCGCCATAAACCTGCGTGCCACAGCGAAGAGTAGCCCCCACTCGCCGCAAATAGAGAAAGCCCGTGCACAACAACAAAGACCCAACGCAGCCAAAAATAGATAAATAAATTTATTTAAAAAAAAAAAATACTAAGAAAGAAAAGGACCCCGAAAGTCTAAGAAATGCCAGATGAAAATCATTTCTACCACTTATTGAATACCTGTTACATGGCAGATGTATTAAAAATGTATTCCTTTATTCATCATATATTTAGCAATGTCTACTGTGTGCCAGACACAGTACTAGGGAGACTCCATTCTAGTGGAAGAGCGGAGTCTCACCCTGCCAGGTAGGTGCTATGAGTCCCATTTTACAGATAAGGAAAATCAGAGCTCAGAGAGGAGGAGGGAGTCGCCCAAAGTCATACCTCTGGACCAGAGTGGATTCAAGATTCTACCTTGGGTCTGTCTGATTTCAAAGTTCATGCCCTTGTCATCACTCCAGGCCACCCTCTTTGTAAACTCTGCTCTAGGGAAACGTCACTCAGTTCCTAACTTTGCCTGAGAAGGGAAGGGGGCGGCAGGGGCCTATGCATAGCCTCTGTCTCAGGAGTTGGGACCCACAGTGTCTCAGTGCTTGGCCATGTTTACGTTGCTGGTCAGACAGGCCTGAGTGTGTCTGCCCAAATGGACTGTGAGTTGTGTGACAGAGGCTCGAGGTTTTGTCTGAGGATCCTCCGACAGCCAGAGGAACTGGCAGAGGGCTGAATCTGGACACCCTGCCCAGCCTGTGGCTTTTCAGTTCAACCAAGATTCTAAGTTCCAAATGCACCCCATCTATCCCACCCCACCCCCTTTTGGGGAAGACACTAATGATAAGATGATAGAGTCAGAGAAACCTGGGTTTGAATGCTATGGTCATTACTCAAACAAATCACCTAACTCCTCTGTGCCTCATCTTTCCCACCTGAAAAATGGGAATAACAGGACGCACCGTACAGGGTTGCTATAGGGACTAGACAAGGTAAGAGATGGACAAGTTCCTAGAGCCACGAATAGCACATAGTAGGTCTTGGATGAGCCCACGTTATTTTCCTCTCCCCTGCAGCTGCCTGGCTCACCTGGGCATCCTCTTCCACCCGCCAGCCCAGTCCCCAACCCCCAATCCAGCCCTAACGACTTTTGCAGCCCATCCCTGGTGGCAGTAGCTGAGAGGCCCGAGACTCCCAGGGCCTCCAGCCTCTTTAATCAGCCTCTGCGAGGGCTGCAAGTGATTCAGCCTGCAAGCGATTCTGCACCGGTCGCAACAGCAAACAGGCCTGCAGGGAATCACTTCAGCAGAAAGATGTTGGCATGTCTCTATAGCAACTCGGGGAAAATATTTCACGCAAAAGTCCATCTGTTGTAACATAAAGGGAGTCCCAGCCAATAATCGAGTTATAACGAGTTATAAATTATTCCTAATTTGCGAGCTTTATTTTACCAAGCCACAAAATACATATATATATATACATCTATACATGCATATACCTATGGAGACATACACTATGTATATTCTTATACATGTGCACAAGCACACATGTGCAGTCGCGAGATAATAGCGACGCAGCTGTGACTGAACTGTCTCATCCTGTGGTGCAAATTCATCAGCAGGCAGGACGTTCATCCAGGGTCTGGATGATGTGACCCAAACCAATGGACCTCAATGACCTCCACGGCCACTGGTAAAAGGAGAGACCCAACTTACAATGTTACCTAGGGCTATTATGCGAGCCAGAGCTCAAATTTTTTTGTTAGTTTCCTTGGTTTCTCTTAAGGAAAAAAAAACAATTTTTTTTTGGTTCCTGATGTCCTCATAAAGAGACATTTGTATTGATTCATTGGTATAAAATGCTTTGTAGAGGCTATCAAAGTGGAAAAAACAAAGTGATAATTCGCATTGTGATGCTTTTAATTTTATGTGTTGTCAACACTTCAAAGTAGGCCGGAGCTCTGCTTAGATCTGGGACTTTTCTCATTGCATGTCGTATGTAGGCTACAGCTGTCTGCAAGTCCAGAGCCTCTTGCACGACGCCCACTCTGGCTTCAGATGGCTCTGCTTTTTCTCTTTCTTTTTCTTTTTTTTTTTCTTTACTCCCTCCTTTCTATATCTGCTCTGCAAAACTCCTGTGGCTTGGAAAAAGAAAAACGGTGTTGGTGAGTGGGAGGGAATGGGGTTGAGTGAGCACGAGCTATACAGCACCCTTTTTCCTCTTAGAGAAACGACTGGTTTCCCAGCCAAGAATCCCCGAGGCCATCTCAGAGACTACAGGCTAGGTCACCACCCTGATCCCAGGGAAGAATCGTCACGACGGTCACCCTCCCTCCCGCCATGCGGCACTGTGCCAAAGGCTTGTGTTGTGTCACTTAACCCTGCCCTCCACCCCTTGAGTATGGTGGCATTTTTATCCACACATTATATTATATTTCATTTATGACTGGAGTTCTGAGAGGTGGAGGGAGTTGAATCAGAATTCAAACCCAGTTATGTGTGACTCTACTGTTTCAGTTTCTTCCCGCCTGCCTAGAAACACACAGAAGAGGCTGACCCCCAAGAGAGGAAATTCTAGGGGTGGACTTCTGCCTCAAAAACTTAAAGCAGCATCAGATACTGTGTATCAACCCAGACATGCACTTGCACTTCAAACACCTTCGTTGTCTTGTTTCAACCTCACGACATTCCAAGGCAGATAGGATAATGCCCATTTTACAGATAAGTACGTTGAGATTCAGAGAGCTCAAGACACTTCTTCACGGTAACACAGCTGTCTAGAGAATGCCAGAGCTGGCCTTGGCAGTCAGGATGCCAGACTCACAGCCCGTGGGCCCCCTGGCACCTGTTTCCCTCTGTCCAGTGTCCCTCAGTTTGGATGGTAAGCTGCCGTAGGCCAAGCAGGGCCCGTAGCCCACATCTGCGCCTTCCATGGGGCTGAGAGCAGACTTGGCCTGGTTTCTTGAGAGCATGTTGATTTGATGAAACGCAGCAGAGGCAGGGCCCAGCCAAAAAGGTCAGCAAGGGGAAGAGGGCAGGAACACCCTGTTACCAGATCTGGGGAAGAAATGGAAAGTGAAATACTTGGAAAGTAACTTCGGCTGGCCTGGAAGAAAGTGTGTCGGGATATTTCCGAAGGCCTGGATGAGCAAGCCTTTCCCCCCACCTACCCACACACCTCGCCAGAGGGGCAGGGGCGTGTGCAGAAATCATGGTGGAGGTTGCTTCTGGCCCGATTCCCTGGGGTTCAGGTCACTTCCAGGGACAGTGCCTGAGGAGCCAGGAGATGGTCTTCCTGAGGCTCCGGGACCAGCAAGACAGCCCCGGCAGCTCCTGCCCCCCTCACCCTTCACCGCCACAAACCCTTCCACCTCCAGCCCCCTCCCTCCAGGAAGGGCTGCAGCTTCAGCTGCAGGATCATAGGTCCCCACCAACTAAATCTTTCCCCAGGGGCCCAGAAAGGCCCTCCCCGCCAGGGTGACTCGATCTGAGATCGGCATCCAAGACCTTCCATCAGACCTGTTGAGTTGGGGCCTTGGAATGGGGAGCCTGCAGCTGCAGAAAAGGCCACGATCTGTCCACAGAGTACATTTGCAAGAACAGCCCCACGATGGCCTCAGCCGCAGGCATAATTAGGATGAATGGGTCAGGAAATTTTGCTCAGTAGACCAGACCCCTCATCTGGCCAATCTTTCTCTTCTTTATGTCTCTCTTTCTTGCTTGCTTTTTTTTTTTTTTCCTCCCTTAAGCTTTTGAAGAAAGAGCGCACCTTTCAAAAGCCAGCTTGTAGCAGCCTTCTGTGTGGTTGGATTTCCAGCACTGAGCTGCTCTCTAAGCTGCTCTGTTGCACGTGAGGGAAGGAGCTGGGCCCAGGAGGGCCGCGATGTCCCAGTTCTCCCGCCTGAGTGTGAGAGGCCATTTCAGGATCTCTGGGACTGGCTCAGAATCCACCTCCCTGAGGGTGAGCCAAAGGCAGGGCCTCCGCTGACCTCTGCCCTCCCTTAGCCCAGCCAGAAAAGAAACAGTCCAGAGCACCGTGGTAAGCCCTTCGGTTAAGCAAAGGCAAAAACTCCAAAAACTCCCATGCAAACCCTGGAGGACCCACGCCAGATCTTTCACACGGGGGATTTGTCTCCAGTTAGCAGGGGTCTGGAGAGGTAGTGAGGCTGAACGCCCTCTCCTCGTTCGCCCTGCTTCCACCACCCTCCAACCTGGACCTCCGTCATGTCTGAATTCTCAGCCAGATTCCATCATCAGAAGCTGCCCTCAAGTGGCAGAAAGACCCAGGAGCCAGAGGGCAGACCTCTTGTGGGAGGTGGTGGCGGGGAGTGGCTAAGAGCCTGGGGTCAGACAGATCTTGCTTCGAATCCCACATCTGCCAGTTAGTAGGTGTGGGACCATTTATTCCTCCTCAGAAGCCTCAGTTTCCTTATCTGTAAAATGGGGACAAGAACCTCACCCATCTCACGCAGTGTGTGTAAGGGTAAAATGAGATAGTGGGCGTGAAACATTGAGAACTTTGCATTCTGTGCCCAAAATGATAGTTATCCTATTTTGTTGCTGTTATTGTTACCATTTCCAACCCTGGCTCTGAGATACAATGCATGTGTGCCCATGCACAGGCGTGCACACACACACACACACACGCACACACATCAGCCAGTCAAGGAGCACCCTGAGGGCATAACCTACATCTCTGTATCGTCATAGGATTTAGAGTTGGATAGGACGTTGGAAAATATCTGAGGCCAGAGGGGAGACGTGTCTGGCCGTCGTCACTGACCGCCATGTGGCAGAGTGGGACTGGAATGCAGTTCTCATTTCTTTGGATTCCCTCTCCTCATTTATCAAATACTCAGCAAATATTTATGTTGACTACCCCCTCAGTGTCAGACCCTGGCTGGGCCTAGGGCTATAGGAGTGAGGAGGATGGTTCCTGCACTTGTGGAGCTTGTACCCAGGCTTCTGACACCGTCACGCATCTCCATGGCTCTCTAGACTCTAAACTCCCATCCTGTGCATCCTTGGAATCCCAAATGCACTGAATGCATGGGTTTCTTTAGCCCAGCCTCGGGTCTCAGCCCCATTTCCTTCCATGGTTAGCGGACTCCCTGAGGGCAGACCTCTGGCTCCACTTGTTCTGAGCAGGAGACCTACGTGTTGCAGCCCAGACCACTCTGAGCCATGTGGTCTGCGTCTCCCCATCAGACTCTGAAGGCAGAGGTCTCCTCTGAGCCCTGGCGGTGACTAGCAGGGAGCCAGACTCAATAGATGATTGTTGGATGAATGATGAATGAAACAAGGTCGGTAATTCATTTGTTCATTTATTCATTCACCACACATTTATGCTGCATCTACTCTGTGCCAGGCTCTGGGATACAGAAATGAATGGGACATAGTCCTTCAAAGAGGCCCAGTAAACAGACGTGAACAATGATAGACGTGTGCAGGGGAGAGTGGGGCCCAGAGGAGGGTGAGGTCAATTCTACTGGGAGGTGGGGGAGGAAAAGCAGTAAACTGCTGAGTAAATTCAGGAAACTGAGTGACACCCAAGCGAGGTCTGGACGGGCAGGTTAACTAGGTAGACAAAGAAAGAGCAGGCTTTCTAGGCAGAGGGACCCACATGGGAAAAGGCCCTGAAGTGTGATGTACTTTAGGAAACATCAGCTTTACCATTTGGCTTTTGTATGTTATTAGCCCCATTTTCCAGAAGAGAAAACTGAGGCACAGAGAAGTAAAGTAATTTGTCCCCAAGGTCTCATAGCTATTTAGTTACCAAGTTTATTGACAGAGAGGAGATAACTTACCAGGTCACAGAGATTAAGGCATTGGACCCTACCCTGAGGGTAGTGGGGAGCCCCAGAAAGATTTTGAGCAGGGAATGTCCTGATCTTTTTTGTTTTTGATAGTTTCTTCTGGGACAATGAGGAGAATGCACTCAAGTTTCCCAGTAGCTGTGAGTCTAGAGAGGTGAATTCATCTCTTGCACATATTCAATAAAGAACATGAACCAAAAAAAGTTAACGGAGGCATTTTCACGATGGCAGGAACACAAATGCCTATCAGCAAGAGAGTGGATGAATAAACAATGCTATATACACACAGTGGAATATTATTCAGCAGTGAAAATGAATGAACCACAGAAGCAGGCAACAATACAGCTGAATCTTGACATAGCAGTTGGTGGTTGCTGTGTTAACAAACCACTCCAAACTTAATGGCTTAAACAACCATTAATTATTTAATTCACAATTAAATAAATGGGTAGGCATTTTAGGCTGGGCTCAGCTGGGCAGTTCTTCTGGTCTTAGCTGGGTTTCCTCATGAGTCCATGGTCAGTGGAGAGTCACCTAAGAGGTTTGGCTTTCGAGGGTTGATAGGCTGTCAGCTAGGGGGATGGTGGCAAATGGGCCACATGTCTCTCATCACCCAACAAGCTAGCTCAGACTTGTTCACAAGGCTATGGAAGTCTCCATGAGAATGAGGGAGAGCACAAAGCCTCTTGATGCCTGAACTCAGACGTGGCACTATGCCACATTATATTAGTCAAAATAATACATAAGGCTGGCCTAGATTTAAGAGGTGGGGTAATAGACTCCACCTCTTGATGCTTCCATTGCATCAAGTCACAATGCAAAAGGAATGTGGAGGCACAAAGAGGAATAATTGCAGCCATATTTGCAAATAGTCTACCCTGCTTGGCAAGATAATATTGAGTGAAAAAAGTAAATTCTAAAAGATTACGTACAAGGGACTTCCCTGGCTGTCCAGTGGTTAAGACTCCACTCTTCCACTAAAGGGGGCGCGGGTTCAATCCCTGGTCGGGGAACTAAGATCCCACATGCCGCGAGGTGCAGTGCCCCCCACCCTCGCCAAAAAAAATAATAAAAATAAATAAAAGATTACATACAAAATGATATCCTTTTGTAAAATTTGAAATTAGACTTTAGGAGTGCATATAGATGAAAAAAGATTGTATTAAAAAGGAAGCAATAGAGCGATAAACACAGGATGCAGGATGATGGTCCCCTCAGAAGGCAAGGAGATGGTATGGGGGAATAATGTCTTGGAATGCAGGTTATTGTCAAGGTCGTAGCCTTCATCTTCATTATTAAAAATGACAATTTTCAAAAAGTGAGTCATATGAAAACTAGGTTGTGATTTGTCTAGATGTGTGTACTTGAGGTCAAGAAAGAGAGAAAGTGAGGTTAAGAGAGGAATGGGCAAGAACAGGCCGCTCAAAGGGTGAGATCGCTTTGGGGAGCCTCTTAGATACGGGTGAGGAGAAAGAAAGAGGATCAAGAATTACTTCTGGAACACTGGCTTGAGTGCCTGGGTGACAGTGCCGTCCCTGAGCCCATAGAAGAGGACAGTTTGGAGAGAACCAAGAGTTGTGTTTGGGGAATGGTGAGTTCGAATGCCTGCGGAGATCCGGGAAGCCAGGTCCCCCAGGCTGCTGGTTTTCTGGAACTTGGGAGAACGGTCAGGGCTGGAGAAGCAGGAGGCTCAGCACATCCAAAATGGAGACCATCCCAGCAAACCCTGCGTTACATCAGGATGGAAGGCCTCCCTTCAGCTGAGAGCCACCCCCAGCCGCCTGGCCTTGGTGAGGGCTTCGCCTCACCCAGCCCTTCCTGACGGCTCCTCGGGGCACGTCCACAGCCAGGTTCCCTTCTAAGCAGTCAGGCCTCCACCCTGAAATCCCGGGCCAAGCGAGTGAGCTCGGGGTTGTAGCTGAGGAGGCCCTAGCAGCAGTCTCCTCCCCCAGCGGGGCCAATGGGACCCCAGAGGGGGCTGGATGTTTGTGCAGATGACATGTTTATGACCCAACCTCTCCTTACTCATGCTTTTGGCTTCCCCTCGCTGATTTTGGTTGGGTGGATCCCAGTTCTGCTGCTGGATTTGGGAACCTTGGGGCTGGGGCTGAACAGAGCTTCCTTTAACTGTTCCAACCAAGGATGGTTCCAGCCCCTTCCCCCAGTCCCCCTAGACCTCATATTTTCCCACACCCAACTTTATTACAGAATGCTAGCATCTCAGAGCTGGAAAGGGCCTCTGGCATCATTGCATCCGATGCCTCCTTTTCTGGATGAAGAAACTGAGGCCCAGAGGGAGGAAGGGACTTGCCCAAGGTCGCGCAAGCAGGTAGAGACAGACATCCAGACATGTAGCTCAGGGCTCTGAAACCACCCTCCAAATACCAGCTTCCTTGCTTGCTGTTTTGTTTGGGAAAGGACAGTTCAGCTTTTTCGAGCCTGCCACAGTAACTTTCTCCTCTCCCAGGGAGGCAGCAGACGGTGACAGACTCTCTGCTTTTACAGCTTAATTCCATAGGAAATTGGAAATAGCCCGTCAGAGGTGTCCGGGTGGCCCGGCTGCCCCACCCCGACCTGGCCGCCAGAGCGCCGCTTCTCCCTGCTCCCTGGCTTGGGCGCCGTTTTCGGAAGCTCTTCCGAGGGCTCCTATGGATTCTCTCCCTGCTTTTCCTCCCAGGGCTCGCTGCTAGCACAGCGCAGCCAGGTCTGGCTGGGGCCCTAAACCCTGACGTTTAGTTCCTGGCAGTCTCTGGCCCTGAGCTCCAGCCTGGCTTCAGTGCCCTGAGGTCCTGCCCTGAGGTCCCAGGGAAATTGGAGGAAGGGGCTCCCAGCCTTCCTTTGGGAACCCAGGGTCACCAGGATGCCCTGAGGGCCCCTGCATTGCTCTCCCAGAACTCATCACTTTCCCAATTTCTGAGACTGCGGTGGGTGACACTTACCTCCTCCCTTCTCTGTATGTCCCCTGCACTTGGTATCTTGTGCTGGCATCTCCAGCCTTCTCAAGGACCAACCTGGAAGCTTCAGGAGGTCAGTGCCGCTGTTGCGTAATCATTAGAGGAGCGAGCGAGTCTCTGGCATTGCACACCTGGACTGAACCCTAGAGCCAACGCTCTTGAACTCTGTGATTTCAGACAAATTGCTTCCCTTCTCTATGCCTCGGTTTTCTCATCTATAAAGTGGGGGTGATAATAATAGTACCAAATATATAGGGTTGTTGTGAGGATTAACATGGCATAGCGCATGTAAAGCGTTAAATAAATGTTTGAATTGTTTTTTTATGTTTTTGGGGTTTTAAAAATTTATTTATTATTTATTTTTGGCTGCGTTGGGTCTTCGTTGCTGCACGCGGGCTTTCTCTAGTTTTCAGCAAGAGGGGGCTAATCTTCGTTGCGGTGCATGGGCTTCTCATTGTGGTGGCTTCTCTTGCTGTGGAGCTCGGGTTCTAGGTGCGCGGGCTTCAGTAGTTGTGGCACGTGGGCTCAGTAGTTGTGGCTCGCAGGCTTAGTTGCTCCGCAGCATGTGGGATCTTCCCGGACCAGGACTTGAACCCATGTCCCCTGCACTGGCAGGAGGATTCTTAACCACTGCGCCACCAGGGAAGTCCTGAATTGTTAATATTCTATTTTAGTGTCCCCTTCACCCAGCCCCTCAGGGCCAAGTCCAGAGCTAGGCTATGAGAGACGATAAGCACTCATGAACTGACCCCTTAAACAAGTGGCAGAAAATATGGCAAAACAAGCAGTCTGTAGCTTCCTGGGTCCTATTCAATGCAATGAATCTTCGCTGAGGTTTATTATGTACAGACATTATGCCTGGGAATAGAGACACAGTGATAAGCAAGATGGACACAGTCCCAGCTCTCCTTGCATTTTCATTCCAGTGAGGAGTCAGGAGAGTAATGGAGTGCTGCCAGCAGGTGAGCAGGGGCCGTGGTGGAAGTGATCCCAGGCCCAGGGCAGGCACGGCTCACCCAGACTTAGGCATCAGGGAGAGGAGATGAGTCTGCAGCTGAGACCTGATGGATGAGCAGGGGTGAGGGTGTGAGAGTGTGTCTATGTATGTCTGTGTGTGTGTGTGTGTGTATGTGTTATAGGGGTGGGATGCAGTGTCCCAGACAAAAGGTGCGTTGTGCACATATGCCTGAGGGAGCAAGACCCAGTGAAGGAATTGAAGAATGCTTAATGTGGCTGGAGTGAGGAGTAGGATAAGAAAGATGAGGCTGGAGGAGTGGAAAGAAGCCAGACCTCAAAGCCCTTATAGATTTGTCCCAAAGGCACTGGGGAGCCATTGAAGAGTATAGAGCAGGAGAGTGACAAAGGGAGATTTACCTTTTAGATTGCCTACTCAGCGTGTTGGATGGACTGAAGGGATCAAAGAAGACATTACAAGTCTTCCTTATTCCTGGAAGCAGGAAGACATGCAATGAGGCCACCACAGTGATGAGAAGATGGAAGAATATGAGATAAAGGTCAGTCTTTAGGATGACATTTCAAAGCCAGTCCAAAACTGGACCACTGGACCTTCCCAGTCTTCCCTCTTACTAAGACTGAGAATCAAAGGAGATCCATGGGCCTGAACATGTTAACATAAAGTGCAGTGTGAGTGTGCGATATTGTTATCTTTGGAATTGTTAGTGGTTTTCTGGACACACCACATGAACTTCCTGGTGGATTCAAGAGCAGGATTTTCTCCTTGAAGGAGGTGCAATGATTTATTGGTTTACCTCCAGAGGCTCCTAATGGATACTTGCAATTGGGGACACACAACTGAGTTACATACCTTTCCTTCCAACCAAATTTCTTCACTGCCTTGCCCTCATAGGGCTTTTGGTTGACACACACACACACACCCATCTCAACTTGATTGTTTCTTTTTTTTTTTTAATTAATTAATTTATTTATTTTTGGCGGTGTTGGGTCTTCGTTTCTGTGCAAGGGCTTTCTCTAGTTGCGGCGAGCAGGGGCCACTCTTCGTCACGGTGCACGGGCCTCTCACTATCGCAGCCTCTCATTGCGGAGCACAAGCTCCAGACGCGCAGGCTCAGTAGTTGTGGCTCACGGGCCTAGTTGCTCCATGGCATGTGGGGTCTTCCCAGACCAGGGCTCGAACCTGTGTCCCCTGCATTGGCAGGCAGATTCTCAACCACTGCGTCACCAGGGAAGCCCCGATTGTTTCTTTTTTATTGTATTCCAGACGTTATGTATAAAGAGCAGAGAAGACAGAAGAGCACTTTTCTCTGTTTATTTCAAAAAACTTCGGGCTTCACTGCTCTTTATATACAACGTCTGGAATACAAAAAAATACAAAAAAAATAACACAACGTCTGGAATACAAAAAAAAACCACTAAAATTACAAAAGAGCATGGCTAATAATCTAACAAAGAAGATTAAATAGAATCATAAAAATACTCAAACCAAAAGAAGGCAAAAAAAAAAAAATGAGGGAAAAGAAAACAAAGAAGAGATGGAGAAAAATAGAAAACATATAATGTTGTATGTCAGTTAACCTCAGTTAGTAAAAGAAGCAGAGTGATTGAAAAATTATGATAATGAAGAGGAAACATAATCAATAGAAACAGACCCACAAAGGACAGTTATTGAAGTTGGCAGGTAAGGACTTCAGAACAACTATTTTAAATATGTTCAACATTTTAGAGGTAAAATGGTGATGAGATTGGGTATTTCTGCAGAAAATTGTAAACTCAAAAAAAAAAAAAGTGTAAATTCTGGAACTAAAATATGTGAAATAAAAAATTAATTAGATGAAATTAACAGTAGATTAGTCAATGCAGAAAAAAAGGTCAGTGAACTTGAATCCAGGTAAATTGAAGTTGTTCAAAGTGATGTACAAAGAGAAAAAGAATTGATAAAAATAAATAAAACATCAGTAATAACAATGTTTAATAATGCGAAATAATATAAAGCAGTCTAAAATATGTATAATTCAAGTCTCAGAAGGAGAGGAGAGAGATAAAATTGTGGCCTAAGAAATATTTGAAGAATTAGTGGTCAAAAATTTCCAAATTTGATTTTTAAAAACTCAACCCACATATCCAAGAAGCCCAATAAGTCTCAAGCAAGATATTTTAAAATGTCATAGTAAAATTCCCGAAAAACAAAGATAAAATCTTAAAAAGAGCCAGAGGAGAAGAAGTGTATTATATTAATGAGAATAAGAATAATAATTGATTTGTCACCATAAACAATGCAAGTAATAAACGATTTCTGAAATATCTTCAAAGTACTGGGGTGAAAAAAACTATCAACCTATAACTCTATATCCAAAGAAAATATCCTTCAAAACAAGGCAAAATAATAACATAAAAGGGTAAACAAAAAGTGAGAGAATTTGTAGGTCACAGATACACCTAAAAAAATTAATTGCTAAAGGAAAGGCTCTGGGCTGAAGAGAAATGATACTAGATGGAAAGTTGGATCTATAAGTAGGAATGCAAAGTGCCAGAAAAAATAAATATGTAAGTAAATATAAAAGTCTATTTTTGTCTTTGCTTACAACTGACAGTGTAAGTAAAATAATGTGTGGTGGGGTTTCTAATATATAATAGACATAAAATATATGAAAATAATAGTCTAGAGGACAAGAGAGGATTAATGGAAGTCTATTTTTATAAAGTTTTTAAACATGGAGTTTTATATTGTTAGTTGAAGATGTATTGTGATAAATTAAAGATGCACATTTCAATCTCTAGAGAAAACTAACAAACAAAAAAATGAAACTATAGCTAAAAAGCCAATAGAGGATATTCAAAGGAATAATGAAAATTTCTTGATTAATTTTTTAAAAGGCAGAAAAGGAAAATTGAAGGAAAAAAAACAGATAAGACAAATAGAAAACAAATAGCAGGATGTTATGTTTAAGCCCAACCACACTAATAATTACAACACATGTAAATGAGATAACCACTCCAATTAAAAGACTGTGATTTTGGCCAAGATGGAGTAACAGGAACTGTTTTTACCTTCCCACTGAAACACACAGTATATGAAAGCTCTTTTCAAGACAATGCACATCAGGAACAGAGGACAATGATTCCTGAGAGTTGGAAAATACACAAAATAACCCTACAATTGCCCTGCTTATGTCTTAAGAGAGTTTCTAGACTGCGGTGGAGGAAGGACAAAGCCCAGACAAAGCCCAGAGGATTCCCTGAGTTGGAGACAGAGCTAAGAGCAAAGGTGTCTATAATTTGATGAACAGAGTATTAGAGAGGAGAGAGCTACACAGAAAGAGAATTCTGGAGATCCACAGAGGGTCCTCCTCATGTCTTCAACAGAGTACTGATAAACATATGTGTATAAGGAAACTACTTGAGGCCAGAGAAAGAACCACTCAAAGGAATTAGAGGGAACACTACGCAGAGCTCAAAAGAGCTAGGAATAGTGACTGCTCCCACAAGCAAGACTGGAAAAACACATAATTCAAGGTGTAGAATACTCAGAAGGGTATTACTTCTGAGGGAGGCAGGGAATAATTAGCTCTAGAAGAAATACTACTCACGTCCCATCTAATAAATCATTAAAACAAGACCTAAAGGGGTCAAACTGTTTCTAAGCAGCTAAACTGTATCCCAGAAAAACAAAAAAACAAAAAACCTCAAGAATATTTACAGAAATATAAAAACAATCAACAAGGTCAAATTCATAATGTTTGGTGTCAAATAAAAAATTATCAGCATTCAGAGAAGAGAAAATAGAGTACATAATACATGATGAAGAGAAAACTCAATCAAAACTGACCCAGAACTGACACAAATGTCAGAATAAGCAGACATTAAATTTGTTATTATAATTGTATTCCAGATATTCAAATTTTTAAGTAAAGGCATTAAAGACAGAAAAAGTCAGGACAAACTTATAGAGATAAAATCTGCAATGTTTGAGATGAAAAATTACACTGAATGAGGTGAAAAGTATATTATGTATTGCAGAAGAAAATATGAGTGTATTTGAAGACAGCAATAGAAACTATGCAAAATGAGACAGAATAAGTTAAAAAATTAAAAGAGCATCAGGAGCTGAGGCAAGATTTCAAGTGACATAATATACATGTAATTGGAGTCCCTGAAGGTGCAACAGGGACAGAAAAAATATTTGAAGACATAATGGCCACAAACTTTCCAAATTTAATGAGAAAAATAAATCTAAAGATCCAAGAAAATCAACAAACCTCCAGCTCAATAAACCCGAATAAAACTACACTAAGGCATATCATAATCAAATTGCTCAAAACTGGTGGAAGGAGAATATCTTAAAAGCAACAGGAGTGGGGGAAAAAAGATAACTTACATGCAGAGGCTCAGAGACAAGAGTGACAGCAGATTTGTTTTTGAAAACAATAAGACAAGCAAAAGACAATGGAGCAATATCTTAACGTACCCAAAGGAAAAATACCTATTAACCTAAAATTCTATTCCCAGCACACATATCTTTCAAAAACAAAAGCAAAATAAACATTTTCAGTCATGCAAAAGCTGAAAGAATTCATCACCAGTAAACTACAGAGCAAGAAGTGTTTAAGGAATTCCTCCTTCAAACAGAAGGAAAATGATACCGGAATTAAGTCTGGATCTATAGAAAGGAATGAGAAACACTAGAGAAGACAACTAAATTGGTAAATATAAAAGATTTCTTTAAGTGATAATTTAGTCTTTAAACAAGCATAATAATGTAGAGTGTGGTTTATAACTTAGTATAAGTAAAATGTGTAACAATAGCATAAAGACTGTAAAGGAAGAAATGGAAGCATTCTATTGTAAGGTTCTCATGTGCAAAGTGACGTGATATCACTTAAGGGTAGATTGTGATAAGTTAAAGATGTGTGCCATAAACTCTAAAACAACCACTAAAGTTACAAAAGAGCATGGCTAATAATCTAACAAAGAAGATTAAATAGAATCATAAAAATACTCAAACCAAAAGAAGGCAAAAAAAAAAATGAGGGCAAAGAAAACAAAGAAGAGATGGAGAAAAATAGAAAATAAATATCAAGATGATAGACTTAAACCTAAACATATAGTCACATTAAATGTGAAAGTTCTAAACATGCCTGATTAAAGGGAAGAGATTTTCAGATTGGATTAAAAAAGAAAATGAAAGAAACAAGGCTCAACTATATCTTGCCTACAGGAAATGCATTTTACATATAAAGACAAAAATAAACTGAAAGTAAAAGGATGAAAAAAGAGTTATGCCTAATCAAAAGAAAGTTGGAGTGGCTATATGAATATCATCAGACAAAGAAGATTTCAGAGCAAAGAATATTACAAGGGACAAAGAAGCTCATTTTATCATGATAAACAGGTCGTTTCATCAAGACATAACAACTCTAAGTGTTTATGCACCTAACAACAGAGCTTCAAAACACATGAAGCAAAACTGATAGACTTGAACTACAAGGAGGAACAGATAAATCCATCACTATAATAAAATATTTCAATACCCTTCTCTCAAGAGTAGACAGAAAATCAGTAAGGATATAAAAGACTTGAATAACAGTATTAACCAACTTGACCTAATTGGCATTTATACAGCACTCCACCCAACAACATCAGAATACACATTCTTTTCAAGTGCACAAGGAACATTTACCGAGAAAGACCATATTTTGGGCCATAAAACAAGTCTAAATAAACTTTAAAGGATTCTAGTTGTACAAAGTATGTTCTCTAACCGCAACAAAATCAAATTATAAATTAATAACAGAAAGATCTCTGGAAAATCCACAAATATTTGAAACTAAATAACACACTTCTAAATAACTGAGGGGGTCAAAGAAAAAATCAAAAGGGGAATTGGAAAATATTTCATACTGAATGAAAGTGAAAAGACAACATATCAAAATTTGTGAGCTGCCACTAAGTCAGTACTTATAAGGAAATTTGTAGCAGTAATTGCCTCTATTGGAGAAGAGAGAAATTCTCAAATTAATGACATCAGCTTCTACCTTGATAAACTAGAAAAATAGAGAAAATTAAACCCAAAGAAAGCAAAGGAAAGGAAAAAATTAAAATTACTGTAAGTCAATGAAATAAAAACAAAAACAATAGAAAAATCAATGAAACCAAACACTGGTTACTTGAAAATATCAATACAATTTTAAAATTTCTAGATCAACTGATCAGGAAACAGGAAGAGATTATACAATTACCAATATCAGAAAAAAAGAGAAGTGACATCACTACAGATTATATCCCTAAAACTATTAAAGAAAATGAATTTCAGGTAAAGATCATCCCAAAAGCAAAACTACAGGCTCCAGATGGCTTCACTGGTAAATAGTGCCAAACATTTAAGGAAAAAATATTATTAGTTCTATACAAATACTTCCAGAAAACTGAAGAGAATACTTTCCAATTTATTCTATGAGGCCAGCAGTACCCCTAATACCACTAATACCAAAACCAGACTAAGAAATAACAGTATAAAAAAACTATAGACCAGTGTCTGTCATGAACATAGATGCAAAAATTCTAAATAAGATTTTAGCATATCATATCCAACAATATATAAGAACCTACTGCACAGGGAACACACAGGGAACTCTATTCCATACTCTGTAATGACTTATATGGGAATAGAACCTAAAAAAGAGTGGATATATGTATATGTATAAGTGACTCACTTTGCTGTACAGCAGAAACTAACACAACATTGTAAGTCAACTATACACCAATAAAAAATTGATTTAAAAATCCAACAATAGGGCTTCCCTGGTGGCGCAGTGGTTGAGAATCTGCCTGCCAATGCAGGGGACACGGGTTCAAGCCCTGGTCTGGGAAGATCCCACATGCCGCGGAGCGACTAGGCCCGTGAGCCACAATTGCTGAGCCTGCGCGTCTGGAGCCTGTGCTCCGCAACAAGAGAGGCCGCGATAGTGAGAGGCCCGCGCACAGCGATGAAGAGTGGACCCCACTTGCCACAACTAGAGGAAGCCCTCGCACAGAAACGAAGACCCAACACAACCATAAATTAATTAATTAATTAATTAAAAAAAAAAGAATAAAGAGGCTTTATTAAAAAAAAAAAATCCAACAATATATAGAAAGGATAATGCATCATGACAAAATGTGGTTTAATCCTAGGAGTATGGGCTGGTCTAATATTCAAAAATCAATCAATGTCATTCACCATAGTAAAAACTAAAATGAAAAACCATATGATCCTCTTGATAGATGCAGAAAAAAATTTTGACAAAAAAATCCAATATTTACTGCCTGAATTAAAAAAATACTCTTAACCAACTAGGACTAGAAGGAAATTCTTCAATCTCGTAAAAACTGTTTACCCAAAAACCTACAGCTAACACTATACTTAATTGGAGAAAACTGAATGCATTCTCCCTAAGATCAGGAACACAAAGATGTTGCTTTTCACCACTTCTATTTAGCATTGTACATGACGCAATTTGTGCACTTTATTATATGTTAATTATGCCTCAATAAGATCATTTTCATAGGCAGAGATTATTGATTAGATTTTAAGTGATATTAAACTATGTACAGTAATCAAGCAACTCAGTCTAAATATGAACACACAGACAGGGCAAAATGAATATATTTCAGACATGAGAACTGGGAGAGCTTACCACTCCAAGAGTTCCAAAGGATGTGTTTCTGACAAAATTATAATTATCTCAGAAGAAAATTTTGAGATATGAGTAGGTATGGAAAACAAGGAAAAAAGTAAATGTGGGCTAAATCTAAACATAGATTTTTATGAAATAAACAATATATATCTAGCTTGGGGGGGATAAAATAGAACAAAGATAATGATCAAAAGAACATTTTGGTAGGAGATGATTGGAACTACAGTATTTGAAGATTGTTTTATTGTTCAGTAGGAAAGCAAAGCTATTAATTAACTTTCTCTCTTATTTAGTTCAATATAACATGTTAAAATTTCTGGAGCAACCAATTGGAAAAATAAAAATAAATTTCTAAATAGCTCATTGATTTAAGAAGCAATGATATATTAAAACATTTTAATTGCACAATACAGCTACCACTGAACTTTTTGAGAAATATATAGCTTCAAATGTTCACTTTTAAAAAGAATAAAAGCTCAGCATTGGTAACCTAAGCATTCAATGGCACAACCTCCCCCTGCAAAAAAAAGAAATAAAAGAAGGGATAGAATAATAAGAAAAGAAATTATTGAAAAATAAAACATATAATAAAATGATCAGCAAAGCCAAGAATTTTCTCTTTGAAAAAACTAATAGGCAAATCTCTAGTTACATTAATCCAAAAAAAAAAAAAAAAAAGAAGAAGGAAAGAAAGAAATGGCACAATAAACAATATTAAGAATGAAAAAGAGATATAAACACAGATACAGCTGATATTAAACAGATAAATTGTGAAAACCTTTGCCAGTTTATCTGAAAACTTAGGTAAAGGGACAAATTCCTCAGACATATAGCTCATTAAAAGTGACTCAAGAAAAAATAAAAAATTTAAGTAATCTAATGACCACAAAAAAATTAAATCAGTAGTTTAAAATCTTCCTACAAAGAAAACTCAGGACCAAAAACCTTTACAAGACAAGATATCTTCATAAGTATGCTATCATCAGATAATTTAATCTTAACCTTTTTTTCATAGACTGGGTGGGGGTACATTTTATTAGCTTAACCTTTTCTTGATCAGAAAGTCAGGAAATGACAGCACAAGGAAGGAACCCATCTCATTCCTGGAGATAAATGCAAAAACCCTAAACAAAATTTTATCAAACAGATTCCAGCAATGCATATAAAAAAAATCTAGCTCCGCCAAATTTGTTCTATGCTAAGAATGCAAGTTTAGCTCAACATTGGCATGTTGTTTATCATATACACACAATTTTAAAAGAAACACCATATGATCAATTCAACATTTATTCATAATAAAAACTTTAACAAACTAGGACTAGATAGAGCTTTTCTTAACCTGATAAGGAATACCTTCAAAAAAATTTTACAGCAAATCATATTCAGTGGTGAAAGCATGCCCTTTATCAGAATAAGGCAAGCGTGCCCACTATGACCACTACTAATCAACATTATACTGGATGTTCCAACCAGCGAATTAAAATAAGACAGAAAAGATTTCAAGCTTTGAAAGAAACAAATAAAAGTACCATTGTTCATAGGTGAAAGGGTTGTCTAGGTAGAAAACCCAAATAACATATAGATAAATTATAAAATAATAGGAGAGTTTGGAAAGACTACTGGATGCAAAGTCAGTATTCAGTAAATAATCGCATTTTACAAAATGTAATTTATTTTTTTAAACGCCACTTGCAATGAACCCCAAAGATAAACCTTTTAAAAGAAATTTAACAAGACATGCAATCCTTTAAGAAAAAATTATAAATCCATAACGAAAGACATATAAAAAGACCTAAGGGACTTCCCTGGTGGTCCAGTGGTTAAGACTCCGCACTTCCACTGCAGGGGTCATGGGTTTGATCCCTGGTTGGGGAACTAAGATCCCACATGCCGCATGGTGCAGCCAAAAATAAATAAATAAATAAATAAAAAATCTCAGTAAATGTAGAGAAGTGTCATTTTCTTGGAGAAGAAGTTTCAATATCATAAATATATCATTTCTCTCAAAACTGATCTACAAACTCAATGCAGTTCTAAACAAAATCTCAAGAGAGTATTTCATGGAGCTTGAAGGTTGATTCTAATATTTATATGGAAGAATAAGGAGCCATGGAGAGCCAAAAGGCTCCTAAAAAAGGAGGAGAAGCTGAGGAAACCTGTCTTATCAGATATCAAGGTTTATTATAAAACTATGACAAGGAAGAAAGTATTATAAGTGCAGGAGTAGACCAAAAATAGACCAATATAAAAGAACAGAGAGCCCAGAAACAGACCCATGCAGATAAAGAGACTTGGTTTATGCCAGAGTGGCATGGAAGATAAATGATAAAAATGGACATTAGTCCTGGGACTACTGTCTCTCCATATGGCAAAAATACGCAATTGGATTCCTATGTCATAGCATAACAAAAATCCATTTCAGATGGATTAAATTCTTAAATGCAAAAGCCAATGTAGAAGAATACTATTGTGACTTCAGACATAGGAAAGATTCCACAAACAAGATGCAAGAAGCAAAAATTATTACAGATTAACATATATGACTGTGTTAAAATTAAGAATGTTCATAATATTAACATATGATAACTCATAGAGTGAAAGGACAAACCACATATTGAATATATTTGCAACGTACCTAACTCACAAAGGATTAATATCCAGAATATATAAAGAACACTAATGAATCAATGAGAAGACACACCATACAAGAGAAAATGCAAATCCTGTTCAGAGAAGAGGAAACATCAGTGGCTTATAAAATACAAAAATATGCCCAACCTCACTAATTGTGGAAATGCCAATTATAATCATAATGAGATACCATTATTCACCCATCGGAGCCTAAGAATACCAAATGTTGGCTAGAATGTAGAGTCATGAAAATTCCCATAAACTGCTAGTGGGTTGTACTTTTCACATATAAATGATATAATCAGTTGGAAGATTGGGATTGACATATACACACTACTATATATAAAATAGATTAGTAAGGACCTACTGTATAGCACAGGGAACTCTACTCAATACTCTGTAGTGGCCTATATGGGAAAAGAATCTAAAAAAGAGTGGATAGGGACTTCCTTGGTGGTCCAGTGATAAAGAATCTGCCTTCCAATGCAGGGGACGCAGGTTCGATCCCTGGTGGGGGAACTAAGATCCCACATGCTGTGGGGCAACTAAGCCCATGTGCCACAACTACTGAGCTCACGCGCCTCAACAAGAGAGCCTGCATGCTGCAAACTACAGAGCCCACACACACTGGAGCCCGCGCACCACAACTAGAGAAGAGAAAACCTGCATGCCACAGCTAGAGAGAAGCCCGGGCACCACAACTAGAGAGGAGCCCACGCGACACAGTGAAGAGCCCACACACTGCAACAAAAGATCCCTCATGCCTCAGTGAAGATCCCATGAGCCACAACTAAGACCCAACGCAGCCAAAAAAAAAAAAAGGTGGATATATGTATATGTATAACTGATTCATTTTGCTGCACACCTGAAACTAACACAACATTGTAAATCAACTATACTCCAACAAAAAATTTTTTTAACTGTCAATATCATGAAAAATAAAGAAATGCAAAAGAAACACTCCACTTTAAAGGTGAATGAAGAGACATGAAAACTAAATACAATGTACACTCCTGAACTGAGGTGGGTGATGGAGGGAGCCAGGGCTTTAAAAGACATCATTGGGTAATTGACAAAATTGAATAATATTAATTATATAAATAATACTAAATAAATGTTAACTTTGTTGAATTTTTTTTAAATAGCATAGTCATAAAACACTCAATAGTGTTAATAATTAATGAACCACAGTTTCTACACATGAATGTGGATGCCTCTCAAAATTATGAGAATGAAAGAAGGAGGTCACAGAAAAATACACACAGTGTATTTATATGAAATTTAAAATCAGACAAAACTAAACAATATATTGTTTAGGAATATATGCATATGTGGTAAAATAACAAAGAAAAGAAAAGAAATGATTAGCACAAAATTCAGGGTAATAGTTTCCTGGAGTGTAGGGTGTGAGTGTTGGTAGGTGAGTACAATGGGAGAAGAATCCAGGGAGCTTTGAAGCTACTGGAAATGTTCTACTTCTTAAGCTGAGTTATTATTCTTTGCATGAAGGTATATATCATCCTTAATTGTCTCTTTGTATAAAATATTTAATAGTACATTTTTAAATACAATAATTTTTTAAAAAGAATGATTATTATTAATATATAAAGTAATAAAAAAAAGATCAGCAGTAGAAAAGATGAGGGCTTCCCTGGTGGCGCAGTGGTTGAGAATCTGCCTGCCAATGCAGGGGACACGGGTTCGAGCCCTGGTCTGGGAAGATCCCACATGCCGCGGAGCAACTGGGCCCGTGAGCCACGATTACTGAGCCTGCGCGTCTGGAGCCTGTGCTCCGCAACAAGAGAGGCCGCGATAGTGAGAGGCCCGCGCACCGCGATGAAGAGTGGCCCCCGCTCGCCGCAACTAGAGAAAGCACTCGCACAGAAACGAAGACCCAACACAGCCATAAATAAATTAATTAATTTAAAAAAAAAGAAAAGATGAGCAAAGGACTCATGAAAAAGTAAATAAAGTGACTTTGAACGTATAAAAGTGACTTTGAACTTTGAACTTTACTCATAATAAAAGGAATGCAAATTAAGTCACAAGTTTTCTCCTATCTTATTCTCTCTCTTTCCCTCTGTAGATATAGACATGGATATGTACATAGATATGAAATATATGAAGGAAATAGGTACTTTTATGCAAGGTCGATAAGAATATAAACTGGTACAATGTCTTAGAAGGACAATTTGGTAAATGCTATCAAAATTTAAAATACACTCTTAGGAATTTACTTTACAAATATAACCATTCATGTGTGCAAAGAAGCAGGCAAGGTATTTAATCTCTCTGTGCCTTGACTTCTTCATCCACAAAATGACAATAATAGCACCTGCTACCTAGATTTATTCTGAAGGTTAAATAACTTAATACAGGAAAATATATTATATGAAACATATATGAAAGTGTCCAGCACTGGTTAAGAGCCCAACAAATGTTAACTACTATCATTATTATTAACATCATAATAATATTATTTGCTGCATTATTGGTAGCAAGAGTAGAAACACCCTAAATGTTCATCAACTGTGGGTTGATTAAGTAAATTATAGTACGTCCACACAATGGAACATTATTCAGCTGTTAAGGTAGATGCATGTAAAACCAGCTTAAAGATATACTGCTAGGTGAAAAAGGCATAGTACCAAAACATCTATGTGGCATGCTAGTATTTGTGTAAAATGCGTACCCACCAACTTACATGCTTCCATACGTATGCTTATAAATGGTGGCTCTGGGCAGGTAAACTGAGGACTGGGGATCAGAGATGAGAGTGAGATTCCTTTGAAGGATATACCCTTCTGTGCTGTTTGAACTTGTTACCATGTGTATTAGATGTATGCATAAAGGAGAAGAGGGGGAGTGAAGGGGAGGAGTTGGGGGGGTGGGAAAAAGAGGAGGGGGAAGAGGGGAAGAGAAGGGGCTGGAGAGGGGCGGAGCTCCTCTCACCTGGGGTTCTGAGTCCCTAGTCTAGTCCAAGCCACCTTCTCATTATGACATGACATCCTGACATTCTACCTATGGCGGGGGGCGGTGCTGGTCAGGCCACTCTGCTCATCCTACCTGAGCAACAATGTTGGTTCTCACCATCCTTTCCCTTATGCATCAGCCTCAGGGGCTCTGTCAACTTAAGTCCATCCTGAGGCACAGATCTGTGTGTCCTCAATGTGGAGGCAAAATCAGGATTCTGCAAGGAATCCTGGCAGAGAGAAAACCCTGGACAGTGGCAGTGGGAAGAGTGTCCGGCAGTGGGAAGAGTGTCCCGCAGTGGAGGTGGGTAGGGGGCGAGTGGTCATAGGTGGGCCCTCAGTTTCTACCCGCAGACCCCAGGAAACTCCTCCACACCTTGCACAGGGCTAACACACATCTTCACTGGGGCACTGGGCACAGAGTTCTGGGGCACTCTGGCAACAAGGCCCTGGAGGTGTCGCCCGCTCCCCGTTTCCTTCTGTCCAGCCCTCATTGTCTCCCTGATCCTAACAGCTCTCAGTTTGTCGTCCCACAGCCCTGCAGACTCTTTTTCTAGAACAATCATAGACACCAATCTTCTCTATACAGACCAGCAAAATCATGACAGTATCCACCATTTACGGAGTGCTTGCTAAGTGCCAGACCCTGCACTAAGCCATCTCCATACCCTAACATGGTTAATCCTCACAGCAACTTCACGGGACATCTGAGACCCAAGGGGATCAAATGACTAGCCTGAGGTCACAGCTAGGAAGCAGAGGATTCCGGATTTAAACATGGATGTGAGTATATCCAGAGTTCACGCTCTTAAATCCTGGGATGGAGCGCTTCCCACAGGCTCCTCCCAAGGGGCTGGTGGTGGGAAAGCCCATGATTGTCACCATTTGTGCCGAGTGACGATGGGAGACAGTGGCATTTTTGTGCTGGCTTCTCTTGTCAGAAATATATTTCCTGGGGAAAAAAAAAGTCTCTGTCCTATAGTGTACCTTTGGCTTTCTTTTCTCTCACGAGTGCTAAAGTACAGCATTTTCTTCTCAGGGTGGCCTGGGATGGGTGGGACTCAGAGGGAAGCAACATCCTGTCATTGTGAAGCCAAGCCTTCATGACCAATACCTCCCCACCCATTCCTGCAGATCCTTCGGAGCAGAGCCTGGGACTAGAATTCTCCATCCTTATATGTGATTTCTCCTGGGCGAAGCACGAAGGGCACTGGGCCATATTAGAAGTACATACGTTCCTCAGTATAAAGAACTTGCCCACCTCCTCTCTGTGGGCTGTGTGGTCAAGGTCAAGTGTGTCTCTGCATGCAAGGATGGCTTTGAATGCCACCTGTGTTTTCTGCATCCCCTTCTTTTGGGCCCTGGAGTGTGGAAATTTCCTACAGGGGTGCCTGGTTTGCTTAAAGACCTTGGGTGGGACCCCAGACAGTTCTGGGTCCTCTTTTTGTGGGGCATGGGCAGGGATTAGCAGGTGAGTGTTGTGTTTAACCACAAATCTTCATTTTTTTCAACAAAAATGATTAAGAAGTTAGTAAAACACTCTTCTGAGAGGTGAGGCAGATAGGAACTGCCTGGGTGAAGGTGACAAGGAGAAGGAAATATGAGATTCATCCAGATACTGAGCTAAAAGAATGAGAAGTGAAAAGACTTGAGTGGAGGGGATCAGTTCAGCCCCCATGGAAGCAGCCCTCCTGGTTTGGACTCTTTCTGTCGTTGGGAAGAGAAGCGGGTGGGAGAGAGACCCCAGGGAGTGACCTCAGGGCTGTGTTGTGGCCTCACCCCACTGCTCCCCACGTCCACTTCTGGGCAGATTTCACAGGTCATCAGACACCACCTTTGCACTAAGTCCCCCTTACTTATCAGCCCTGTGGAGGGGTAAGGGGCGCAGTGCTGGAATCCTCAGTAACATTCTCGGGTTACTTCTTCTCTCAAATAGAAACAAAGATACTTCCCAGAGGCCTGTGGTTTGGGGCTGAGCAGGGTAACTGGCTAGAACAAACACTCAATAAACAGTTCCTGCTATTGTTATTATTATTACTATTCTTTTTCCTCTCCTTTCAGCCTCACACAGCCTGGAAGAAGTAGTTCAGAAAGAACATTTCAGAGTTTCTACCCACATGACAGAGTCTTCAAAAAGATCAGAAAAATGTAGATAGGAAAGTGTCTTCTAGCTTCCACCCTTGAAGCTGTACCCGCTCCAGAAATAAGAATTGGAAATGCTTTGAATGTGGGAGGTCCTCCTGCTTTCCTGCTATTCCCATGATCTGCATCTAGCCTTCATTTTCCTTTGTTCTTTATGTTTTTTTATTATCAGCTCTATCATACATACTGAAAAGTATATAAAACATTATGTATCCTATGAGTCAAGGTTTGCAAACCCTAACGTTTCAGTGACTTCACTCAAAAGAACTTACTTTGGTTGTAAAGTCAAAACAGGTAATCCTGAACAGCGACAGCGTGTGGGAAGGGGAGCCCTCTCCTCCAGGGTGTGGCTCAGGGATCCAGAATGATTGCATCTCCACCATCTTCATCACCAGGCTTCCAAGGTTACCTTGGAGATCAACATCCAGGCAGAGATGCAAGAAGACAGAGTGGTTTCACGGGTCAGGGCTGGAAGTGGCACACAGCACTTCCTCCCATGTTCCATGGGCCAGAACTCAGTTTCATGGCCACGTTCACTGCAAGGGAGGCTGGGAAGTGTGGACTGTGCGTGTTTCCCAGAGGAAGAGGAAAGAACTGGCCAGCCTCGGCACACGTGCGTTTTAAAGCGCGCCTCCGTGGGGTCACCTACCAGGTCAAACATCAAGAAAACTTAGTGTTCCTTTCCTATCACATGCCCTTCCTCTCCCTCAAAAGTAACCACTCTTCTGAGTCTCCTGACAATCCTCTGTTTTTCTTTGTAGGTTTCTACTTATATACTCATTCCTGGGTCTTTCATTTGGAAAAGAAAAAAAATTAAGCTTTTTTTTTTTTAGGTTTCTCTTTAAAAACACTTCCTATTGGTGACAAGATTCTTTCTATATGGATGCAAATTAATGCGTAATAGTAGTAGTCTTATCATTTAAAGAGCACTGACTAGTTCAGACACTATGCTAAATGTTCTGCATGGACTCTCACTTAATCCTCACCACCCTAAGAGGGAGGTACTACTATTATCCCCGCTTTCCAAATGAAAAACCCAAGCTTGGGAAGGTCACATGGCTAATAAAGGCAGGCCTGGAATTGATCCAAGACAGCAATCCAAGCTTTTAATCTACATCTTGTTGTTCTTGTCACCCAACATCCGTTCTCCTCTCTCCTAGCAAATATACAACAATTTTTCTCTAAAGAACTACCCTGTTGCCCTTGCTCATCCACATGGTTAATATGGGATTTCATCCTTACTCCAAAAATGGGCACAAGATGCAGGCCTAGCCAATTTTAACATTGCATTCCCCTGGACATGGTAATTGATTCAGGAGTGAGTATATGACTCAGCCAACATCAATGACTTGCAACGAGACCTTTGCAATAAGACTTTTCTTTGGCAGAGCCAAGAAATGGAGAAAAAAGAAACTGGAGCCTGCCGATCTTTCTTGGTACCCTGGATTAAGCCATGCCTGAAGTCCACTCTGCTTTAGTTTACATGAACCAATAAATTCTTTTTAAGGCAATTTAAGTTGGGCTTCAGACATTTAAATAGAGACAGCCCAAACTTTTACACTGATTGCCGTTAAAAATGTTTGAGGAAATGTTATTGAGGATAAAGCATTCTCAAAATGCCTTAATAGTTTATAGTGTTTATCATTTGAAGACTTAGATTAATTGCTCCATAAGAGATCTTTCCATCTTCTCCTCTCCTAACTAGAGAACACAAAAAAGAACCCTGCCCACCTGTAGAATAAGATTACTCACTCTATCCCCAGTCCCTAGAGAAGGGGTAAGGGAGAAGAGCTTCCATGTGTGACAGTGGGCCAGTGTGGTAATTGATCCAGGAGATTCAAGGGTTTCAGTTTAAAGTGATAACAAAGCCAAAATTATTCTGAACTAATATATTTTAAAAATCAAATATAGATCAAGAAGGACCCCGGGGGCTTCCCTGGTGGCGCAGTGGTTGAGAGTCTGCCTGCTGGTGCGGGGGACGCAGGTTAGAGCCCTGGTCTGGGAAGATCCCACATGCCGCGGAGCGACTGGGCCCATGGGCCACAGCGGCTGGGCCTGCGTGGCTGGAGCCTGTGGTCCGTAACAAAAGAGGCCGCGATGGTGAGAGGTCCGCGCACCGCGATGGAGAGCGGCCCCCGCTTGCTGAGGGCCCTCGCACGGAAACGAGGACCCAACACAGCCAAAAATAAAAGAAAGAAAGAAATAAATGAATAAATAAATAAATAACATATATATATATTTAAAAAAAAAAAAAGAAGGACCCCGATTATAAAAAGAGTAACTTCCATTCTGTCACTTAAAATCATTTCAATGATCTTTTTCAGCTACTAAATTGAGAATACGGGAATCGTTTCCTTCTTCATTTGAGATTACCCCACCCCTTTTCTCTCCTGGAGTTAGGAAAGAAAACATTCTCACTTCCAGTCCCTTGTTACCCACGTAGCAGCCTCTGCCTACTGGCCCCACCCACACTCATTGTTACCCTGGGAGCCTCCAGGCCATAAATCTACCCTTCAGCAAGAGTGGCCCGTGGATCACAGAAGATCCCTGGGCTTCCTGGGCCAGCCCTGGCCAGATCCTCTGCCCAGTGAGCCTCCGGCCCAGGGTCCAGGTTCAGGGAGGAACAACTTAGCAGCGAGAGATCCAAATCCCAGGGCCAGCAGAGCACAGCTGGCAGAGGGCAGAGGCAAATAATTTAACTCATGTTTTTTAAAAAAAATTTTAATTAAAATGTAATTCACATACCATAAAATTCACCCTATCAGAAGTGTGCAATTCAGTGGTTTTGAATATACTCATAAGGTTGTGCAACCATCACCACTAACTAATTCCCGAACATTTTCACCACCCCAGACAGAAACCTCATACCCATTAGCAAGTCAGCCCTGAAGGAAAACATGCCACTTCCACATTTCTAACTTTGGGATTTTCCCTTTCCCCTCTACGGGAACGGGACGGAATAGCCTTCTCTTATTCATATTGGAGAGGATTAGATGGACACAGAAACTGATTGCTAATTATTCCCTTTCCCTTTGGCCTTAACATTCAAACACAAGAAAAAGAAGCCCAAAGAGGCAAGGCTTTCTGGGAACCGAGGAAACATCTATGACCCATTGCAGTCACCGGGAGAGAAATTCCCTCCTTAGATAAACTGGGGTTGTACCTGGGAATGGCTTTTTGCCTTTTGAGGGTTGGGACTATGGTGAAGCAAGCAAGGTGCCGGGGTGAAAAGTTAAGGAAGTCCTCACACTCAGAGTTGTGCGAGGGCAAGATTTATTACCAGCTGGCTGACTTTTATTTCTGACTGTATAAACCCTGGAGATCATGGGCAATTCAAGTGGAGGGAGGTACCCAAGAGGCAGACCTTGGGCTTCCTGCCCATCTGTCATTTGAGGGCTCAAATTGGTTTTAATTTGAGTTAAAAAAATAAAGGCCAGGGCTTCCTTGGTGGCACAGTGGTTAAGAATCTGCCTGCTTGGGCTTCCCTGGTGGCGCAGTGGTTGAGAATCTGCCTGCCAATGCAGGGGACACGGGTTCGAGCCCTGGTCTGGGAAGATCCCACATGCCGTGGAGCGACTAGGCCCGTGAGCCACAATTGCTGAGCCTGCGCGTCTGGAGCCTCTGCTCCCCAACAAGAGAGGCCGCGATAGTGAGAGGCCCGCGCACCGTGATGAAGAGTGGCCCCCGCTTGCCACAACTAGAGGAAGCCCTCGCACAGAAACGAAGACCCAACACAACCATAAATTAATTAATTAATTAATTTAAAAAAAAAAAAAAAAGAATCTGCCTGCCAACGCGGGGGACATGGGTTCAAGTCCTGGTCCGGGAAGATCCCTCATGCTGCGGAGCAACTAAGCCCTTGTGCCACAACTACTGAGCCCGCACGCCTAGAGCCCATGCTCTGCAACAAGAGAAGCCACTGCAATGAGAAGCCCGCGCACCACAACGAAGAGTAGCCCCAGCTCGCCACAACTAGAGAAAAGCCCGTGCGCAGCAACGAAGACCCAACACAGCCAAAAATAAAATAAATAACTAAATTAAAAATAATAATAATAAAGGCCAAACCCCAGGTTTGAGAATTCGATCATAATCATTACTCCAGGGAAATGTGAATTGTCTTCTGTGTCCCATGATACAAACTCCAGGTGTGTGGATGGGGAGTTGGGTAGAATCAAGGGTAGAGGGAAGTGATTTAATGATATGGTGTGACATTAGCAGAAAAATGGGTCTACGTCTTGCTGCTTAAATGTGCTTTCATTACCATGACTCAACTTTATAAAATCACTGAACTTTCCCTTGATGCATAGGAAAGCTGACTTTCTTTCTTTTCTGACCCTGTTTCTTCATTCACCGAACATTTACTGAATGCCTTCTATGATCCAGGAAGAGAGTCAGGCAATAGGCATACAAAGAAAAATAAGATGTGTTTTGTTTTAGAAGTTCTTAAAGAAGACAATCTTAGAAACAGAACTTTACAGTCCAGGTCTGTGACAGATGTGTGTACAAAGATGGATGAATGTAAAGAACCAACTTTAAGGAAGTTCATCTCAGCACAGTGGTAATAAAAACCTTGAAATAATTTAAATGTCTAAAAATAGGGAAATAGTTGGGAATAATGTAAATGTAAAGGGATAATATAGGTTATTACAATTGGATCAGAAACTATGCTCCATTTGTAACTGAAGGAAAGAGCTTCGTCATCCTACCAAACACACACACACACACACACACACACACACACTTCCTCTTACTTCTTACAGATTTCACGCAGAAGTCTTAGACTGGCAGTCCAGGGCTCAGTGCAGGCAGACATGTTACGTTGTGCTCTAGAGTGTGTACATTTGGATTTATCCACATTTTTGAATGAAAGAGTTCAGATTTTTTTTAAAGTTAAAATGATTTTCTGGCCTCTTTTGAAGCGTGAGAAGATGTGACCACAGTGGGCCCCCATCCATACAGCAATGCTTGGCCAGAGCTGCGTGGGGGGCTCCCCTCCGGGTAGGTCACGTGCTAGCCAGCCTGCCCTGTCCACAGTCACCTGCATCTCCCGACACAGGAGCTGTGGAATTATCGTCCTGTAACTGGCGCACTGTACTCACTGAGGTCATTTTCTGACCACTGCATGCATTTTAAATTTGATCTCCTTGGAGAACACAGAATTGTCCCTGAGAATGAATGTTTGGTATGGGTATATAATGTGTGTTTGTGTGGGGGGTGGGGGGGAGCAGGGGTTGGAGGAGAGAGAGAAGAGTGGGAGAGAAAGAGACAGACAGACAAAGAGAGAGCGAGAGATTCAGCAGTTGGCCTACGAATGAGCAATTAGAATTAGATGGGAGGGAAACGTGGACACTTGGGTCATGTCCAGCTGCTTCTCTTTAGGGGGAACAGACTCTTGGATTGAGGGTCACTTTTATAATAAAATAATGGGAAAGAGAGAGACTGAAATCTACAGACAGGTAGAGGCACTGAAAGAGACAGAAGCAGAGACTCACGATGATGTCCAGAAGGACACTTCCAAAAAGGCTGTCAAAGATGTTCATAAAGGTGAGTGGGTTTCATGACCATTGAGGCCACTAACCAGGCAAGCGCAGCCAGATCTGCCTGCGAGGCTGAGGACATGCCTTGTTCCCATGTAGGAAGACAGACTGAGAGGGCAAAGAAGGCCGGCTGGCGGGATGCTACGTGAGTGGTCCTGAGACGCCAGACATGGCGTGTTAACAACGATGATGACACATCCCAAACTCCAAGTCGTCCCTGGATCTGAAAGTAGGGGAAGCTGGAGCCATGGCCAGGGTCTGCGTGCACTCCTGGAGCCACGTGTGTGTGTGTGTGTGTGTGTGTGTGTGTGTGTGTGTGTGTGTCTCCCTGTGTGTGTACCTGCATTCAGTGCTGCCCAGTAGAGCAGACCAAATTCCAAGCGTTGTGCTCAAGCTCTGGAAATGAAGTGTCTGTCATTCAACAAATGCCTGTTGACTAGAGGCCCCACTTATGTGCCAAACACCCTTGGGACACTAGGAATAAAGCAGTGAGGCGGTCAGACAAGTACCTGCCCTAACGGAGCCCATGTTCTAGCAGGGGAGAGACAATATACAAGTAAATCATCGAGTAAATGAGGAAATACAGCAGGTGGTGAGAAAATACAATCAGGTGACCTAGCAGTAAGACTAGAAGATATTTCCGACTGCAGGGTCAGGACAGGCTGTTCTGGATGACAGGGGTGATGAGCTTTCAGCAGAGATGCCTACTACCGCAGACGAACTTGGGGTATCTGGGGACAGCCAGGGGACTCGAGTCGGGGAGCAGTGAGTCAGGTGGAGGGTCCAGGTGAGATTGGAGAAGGAGGCCACGTGGGCCCTTGTGGAAAGTTCCGATTTCATTCTCAGGGCTGTGGGAAGCCGCTGGAAGGTTGTAAACGGGAGTGACATGATCAGAACTTTTTTTTAAGCTCCCCCTGGCTGCTCTGTGGCAAGTGGATCACAGAGGGCAGGAGTGGAGAGCAGAGGGCCAGGCAGCGAAGATGGTGGGCAGAGAGGCCAACCTCATCTCCCAGCTCTGCCCCGGGCTCCATGGGGCACCCATGGGGTACCCCTCTTTGCACCTCTCGTAAGGAATGGCACAGGCCTGGACACACAGTGATTCTGCAAGTTAGAACACTGGGCTTTGGCATCAGACACTGGCCAGCTCTGGGGTGTTGGGTGAGTGATTTACCTTCTCTGAGCCTCCGTTTTCTCACCTGTAAAATAGACGCTTTCCTCAGAGCGGGGCTGTAGCTACATGTTCTCCTCCCTTGTCCAGGGCCCCACCTGATGCTTCAAGGCCTTGGCTAGCCCCCTAGAAAACCAGAGGCTGTGTTCCTGCCTAAGGAGGGGCTAGACCATTGAGCCCAGCCGTAGGGCCGATTGGATCATCCAGGCTGAACCTCATTGTACCCTGGGCCACCCGGAGTCTGAGCAGATCATTTTCTCTCAATGGGGAAACAGGAGGAAGAAGGCAGGGCCAGCCCCTCTCTGAGAGACGAGGAGAGGGGCCAGGTTGGGGAGAGGCGGAGGACGTGACTCACTCCATCGGACACAGAAGATCCCAGGAGGAGACGTTCAGGAAGCGGACCCACCCTCCCCCACCCTCCTGCCGCTTCAGGGAGGTAACATCTCGCCCAGTCCTGCTCACATCTCCAAGTTCCTGGACAGGAGGCAGGGGAAAGGGTTGAGCAAAGGGAACAGGGGTCATTGGGAGGTTAAATGGGGACATAAAGGGTCCTGGTTGGGGTGGGGGTAGGGTGGGCAATTCTTCCGGGGTTGATGGACCAGTGCAGAGTCAACCATCAGGGATGCATGAGAGGTCCTTGGGGTGAGGGGGCAGTGAACAATCAGTGGGAGCCCTCGGGGTGGCGGGAGAGGCCACTCAGAGGGCTGGGGTGATGGGTGGGGCAGCAGATGCCCCTGCCCATAAGCCCTCAGCACTCACCGTTCCCCTGCACGTCGACCCAAAGAGGACGGACCAGAAGTTCCTACAAGTCGACTGAGGCTCCCTACAGACAGCCCAGGCCACAGGGCTGGGGAGTTAACCCTCATCACAGGACCCCTCAACAAATGGCTCCCGCCCCTCTTGTGGGCTGGGCAGGTGTTCGACACCATCTCGCAGGGCAGGAGCAGGATAGAACCCTCACTGTTAATGCACCCGGTATGGGCCCCCTACCCCTGCCTGTCTCATGGCCCCGTTCCCTTTGTCAGCAGTTTTGGGCACCACTTTCCAAATGACTACTTAGACTCACATCCTCATTTCAAGGTTTGTAGTGGGGAAGCCAAGCTAAGACAAGAAGGGAGACAGGGGAGGGTTTCTAGGAAGTTGCACGAGGTCAGTGAGGGAGGAGAATGGCCAAGGATGGGGGAGAAAATGATGGGAAGTGGGGTCAGCCTTTGCACAGGGGCTGATACCAAGACACGCCCCAGTGCTGCAGCTGGGGGGCCACCTGGACCAGGCTCTGCTCTTATCCTTCCCAGCTCCTCTATCGGATGGAGTTCATCACCCCTAGAGAGAGTAAGATGGGGAGGATGAGGAGCCTCTGCTCAGGCCCTGAGGAGAAATCTCTCCCAGGGCAAGTCCCAGGGAGTCCGGGGCCAGAGCTAGAGCCCCAGGCCCAAGTCCGTTCCACCTCCCAACTTAAAAGGCCTGGTTGGAGGAGTCCCAGAAAATAGGATGGCTGGGAGTCCACCTGAGTTTTCCAGGTACTGTAGGTCTGGGTGATGGCCCGGAGCACCAAAGCCTTTGAACTAGGGTGTGGGAGGGGTTCTCATCGGGGGGCTCAGGACTCAAGTAGCTGTCAAGTGACTTTGTTGAGGGAGCGCTCAGCCAGAGATTGTCTGAGAAATCCAACCCTCCCCTGTGAGACCGACAAGATTTCTTTTCTACATGTCTGCATCCTCTCATTCATTGATACAGCAGACACTGATGGAGCACCTACCGGGTGCCAGACACCCTGCATATCATGAGGGTACATCAGAGAACAAACAGGCACCGTCCTTGCCTTCATGGCCCTTTCAGCCTCAAGCAAAACCAGGTTATAAATGAGAAGACAAGAGGAAAGGTGTCATTTACAAACTTGCGACGAGTAGTAAATAAGTCCTAGAGATCTCATGCACAGTAGAGTGAATATAGACAACAGTATTGTGTTGGAAGCACCCAACTTGCTAAGAGACTAGATCTTAATTATTCCAACCACTAAAAAGAAATGATGATTATGTAGTGTGATCGAGGTCTTAACTAACGCTACGGTGGTGATCATATTGCAATAAAGGAATGTATCAAATCAACGTATTGTACACCTTAAATTTACACAACGTTATATGTCAAATATAGTTCAATTTTTAAAAAAAGACAAACCAAATAACTGCAAATTGAGAAAAGTTCTAGGAGGGAAATAAGATGATGTATTAGGAGCTAAAGGCAAGCCCACTTTGAAGGCTGGTCAGGGAGGGCTTCTGTGATGATGCCCTGTGATGGCTGAGCTGAGACTGAAGGTGAGAAGGGACCAGCTGTGGGACAACACCTGCCCAGAAGGGGCCGCTGCACCCAGGGTGAACAGAGTCAACTGACACACGCTGAGCTACCCACATGCCAGGTGCTACTGTGGACGTAGTCTCATTCAATTCTCATAACTCCTGGAGGAAGGTTCTAGGATTCCCATTTACAGATGAAGAAACAGGCTCAGAAAGCAACATGACTTGCCTGAGTTCAGCACAGCTGGAGACTTGTGGTGCCAGGACTCCTACCCTGGGAGACCTGGGTTTTGCCTTGAGGTCTCTTCCTGTGCCATTCTCTGAACAACCTTCTCCACTCTTCCTTCTCACATCCTGGCTAAATCTCACTCACCCAGCATAGAGGTTTCCAGAAAGCCTTCCTTAACTTGCTGTGCCTGGGTCAAGGTCCTTTTCTGTGTTTCCACAGGCCACTTGCAGAGCAGCAACTGCAAAGGGTTAAAACTGTCTCTTTACTTCTGGGAATGTCTCTTCCTCATGCCTTTCACATGGTTGCAGCAGAATCTACCATGCTAGTAAATGGCCTGTCCCTGGCTGCTGTTGATTGGTTGAGGGGTGGGCACCTGGTACAAGCTAAGCCAATCAGAAACCTTCCCTGGGACTTTGGAATTGAAACCCAGAAAGAGGAGTCTCCGTGGAGATGGCTGGAACTGAGACCATATGCAACAGCAGCCACGTTCTGCCACATGGTCTGAGCAGCAGAAAGGCCATCAGGCAGTGAGAGAAGAGTTGACACTGTTGCTGGGAGGAAGTAGAGGTGCTGGATTTCCCCACCACCAGGCCCAGGCTGTGGGTCCAGCCCATCCTTGGCACATGTCCAGCTCTTGGAGGCCAGGTGCGCCCAAGGTGTCCTTCTCTTTTCTGTTACTCACAACCAAAAGTCTCCAAATACAAAGTGCTCAGTAAACATTCACTGAATGAATGAATTGGTCCAAACATGGTGCTGATTCCACCAAGTCCTTCCTTGATGTTATATTAATGTGGAGAATAACAATAACAATAAAACTATTTTTGTCCAAGACTGAAAGGCCTGGATGGCAGGTTCCTTGAGTCCAGAAAAGAGGGGAACAGTAGGACATGCCCCAGCAAGAAGCCCCAACACGTGGCCAGGGGTGACAAGCACCTCTTCCCAGGCCATCTTCCCTCTCTGGGGAGTCACCCGCAGACAGAAGGTCTCAGGCCTAAAATGGGTCCCTCCCAGTGACCTGACCAGGTCTTGGGTGTGAGCTGGAGGAGGAGGCATGGGTTTGCCTGGGAACCAGAGGTCACCAGTCAGAGCGGATGCTTTGAATTTAGACCCGGGTTTATGAGCCGCAGCGGCCGCCAGCTGAGGACAGGGCCCAGCCCTTCCCAGGCCAGGGGCCACTGGGAGGAAGGCACACTTTTAATGGAGTGCCTGTTTCTCCCAAATATTACGCTAGGCAGGGAGTTTGGACCAGAATGAAAGCAGAGGGTCTAATTTTAGACAGTACCTATGAATGAAATTTGACCCAAGCTGGGGAGGAAATACCTTCCTTCAGCCTGTGCCAGGACCAGTGTGTGTGATTTTCTGCTAAATTAGGCAGCTCCTGCAAACAGGTTACTGCGGGGATTCGGGGTTTTTTTCTCCTTTCTCTCCACTAAGTTGGTCAGACTCTTTGTTTCTAAATATACATTCCCTCCTCCCCTCAGTCCCCTTCTTTTATGAAAGCTCCTAGTCACCACGTCCCTGCATGTTCTGGCTGGTTAACTATCTGTTCTTCCTTTTTTTCTGCCCTGTCCTTTCTGGTGTGGCCCTGCTTAGGACTAACAACTCAAGACATTAGGTCAAGTGCATGGAACTCGAGAGCCGTGGATGTCACACTACCAGCGCCGAGTGTCAGCTTGATTGGGGTCAGATGGAAGCCAGACCTAGACCGTGGGATGGATGAAGACAGGTTTCATGTCTGTCTTATGCTCTGCGCTCTCCCAAGTGCCCTGCACAGGGCCTGGTGGGGATCTAGGCTCAGTCAATACCCAACAACTCTTAAAGGGAAGACTTCTGCCCTCTTGGTGGCTGCATTTGAGCCCAGTTTGAGTAGAGCAGAGTTCGGTTTTTTGCTTTTTTTCTTAAAAATAATTCAGCAGTGTCACTCAGGAACAAAAGAAGAGTATGACCTGCCACCACCATAGATATTACAGTGGCAGAGAGGGAAAAGGCAGCCTTTAGAAGTCAACAGCCCGGGGCTCCCATTCGGCACCGTCTCTTCCTGCCTGTGTGATCTTTGTTGAGTCTCTTGTGCTCCATAAACCTCGGTTTCCTTATCTATGAAATGGGGATGGCAATCCCGACTTTTCAGAGTGATTTGCACCGGTGACTCTCTCCTCAGGACTTTTCCAGCTCCAGCTCCACCCGGGGCCTGGCCAGACTTGGGGGCGAAGGCGGAATCACGTCAGCCAAGCAGGACAGAGGCTGGAACGCAGCTCAGTTCCCAGTCTGGGGCGCGGCCCTGGCCCAGCTCAGGATCCGGTTCATCTGTAGCCTGGCTCTGTGGCTTTGGAGCAAAGATCCGTGGAGCATCCAAAGCAGCCCTGCAAACTGAGCAGGGCTGAGGTGGAGGAAGTGTGCAAGGATCTCGGCGGTGACCCTGGTCCTCCCAGAGATGAGCTGGGGCGATGTGGGCTCCTTCCCCAGTGGGCCCTGACCATTTGCTTGTCGTATGTCAAATGACTCAGCCATTTGGGACCCCTTTTCCCTTCTCTAGAATCCTTCCCACAATGTTCCTGGGGAGGGGAAAAGAAACTTCCCTTGGAGATGTGTTTATCTCTGAGCACTTATTTTCTTTGGGGGATTTGGGTTGGGTACTTAGTGGGAAAAGGGACACATTGGCTGAATCTCTCTCTCTTTGCCACTCTTTTCACAACAGCTTACTCCAAAACCATCTCTCTCTAAAGAGAGATTTTTGTTTTTATAATTTTCTTCCTTCTTTCCCCCTTTTTCCCTTCCCTTTCCTGCCTTCCTTCCTTCCTTAAAAGTTTCTTTCAAGTTGGATCCAGCAGACCTGGTTTGCTGTTAACTGTGGGTGGAGATAGAAAGGAGTAGTTAGATGTGGGTGGCGTGGTCTTGGTGGGCACTCACTGCAAATGCAAATCCATTTAACCAACGTCAGTGGATTCATTGAGCACCTGCAGTGTATCCTAAGGACTATTCTAGGTGTACTCACCATGGGGGAGGGGAGGAGAGGCACAGAAGCAAGTGAGGACGGAGGAGGCTATGCTTTGCTCTGCCGGCAGGGTCAGGAAAGGTGTCCTCAGGGAGATGATGTCTGAACAAGGCTTTGAAGGTTGAAGAGGAGTTCATCAGGTGGACAGGAGGGGAGTAAACACCCCAGGAGAGGGAGCAGAGTGCACAGTGGCACAGAGTATGACAAAGTATGGTACACAGTAGGTCACACAGTAGGTGGACCCTGCCCTCCTGGGACTTATGGCCTCTAGGGGTACAAGACTCAGGAGAGCCCAATACAATGTAGAGTGAATTGAGGGCTCTAAGGGCAGTTCAGGGAGCCATGGGGCTTAGAGGTGGCTTTGAGGGGGCTGGCCAGGGAAGGCAGCCTGGAGGAGGGGCTGTGAAGGGTGCATTAATAATGATAGTATTTCCCCAGGAAGGGAAGAAGACAATACAGAGCAGAGTTCCTTGGGGTCACCCCAGGGCACTTTTAAAATACAGACTCCACGCCTCACTCCCAGACAGTCTGATTCAGTTGACTGGGGTGGGGATCGAGGCATCTGTATTTTTTATAGCTCCCTGGGAATTCAATGTGTAATCAGCATTGAGATCCACTGCTGCTGATGAAGGAGACAATATGAGCAAAGGGGACGGAATGAGGGAGGAAAATGAGGAGGCATTTTGGGAGAAGGGAGGTGGGACCTGCATATGGAAAGAAGCAGGAGGACACACTGACCCTTATTCACAGAGCGCCACAAATTTCAGGTTCAGAGGCCTGCTCTCCATTCTGTTTGTAGATGGAATGGAAGGCACTGAAAGTTTTGAACGGGGGCACAATCAGAGCAAAGAATGCTAGGAGCAGGGAGGGATGGCAGGTGGGGCACCTGTTACAGACTGTTGGCCAGGGGAGAGCTACCCAGCCTTAACCAAGCGCATCTTTGAGCATCTGTCTGCTGAGTGCCTGTCAAGTTCACTATTGCTATTATAGTAGATGTGATGGTTAATTTTATGTGTCAACTTGGCTTGGTCACAGTGCCGAGATATGTGGTCAAACATTATTCTGGATGTACCTACAAGGATGTTTTTGAATGAGGACAACATTTTAAGTCAGTGAACTCTCAGCAAAGCAAATTGACCTCCACAATGTGGGTGGGCCTCATCCAATCAGTTGAAGACCTAAATAGAACAAAAAGACTGACTTCCCCTGAGCAAGATGGAATTCTGCAGCAAATGGCCTTCATATCTGAACTGCAACACTGGCTCTCTTCTGGGACTTAAGCCTAACTGATGGCCTTTGGATTTGAACTATAAAGTCAGCTTTTCCCTTGGTCTGCAGTTTGCCAGCCCACTCTGCAGATTTGCCAACTCTACAATTGTGTGAGCCAGTTCCTTAAAATAAATCTCTCCCTCTCTCCTGTTTTGCTGGAGAACCCTGACTAATACCTCGATTCCTTTACCAATTTGCGGCTTCAACAGAGCTGAACTCTCTTGCCAGCAGGGGCGCAGAGGTGCCTCTTGGCCAATCCATAACCATCAGTGTAGCACGACCTTCCTCACCAAAGCCCCACCTCACTTCCTGCAAGAGCTTGGCTCCACAAAATTGGGTGTACATCTGGGTTTTCTTTGCATAAACCGAAATTTCTTAAGTAAACGCAGAGTATCAGGCAGGATGCTTTCAGCAACAAAACCCCAAAACCTCAACTCATAAACCGTAAGTAAATATTTAGCTCATGTTTAGCTCATGAAAGTCCAGGTGCAGGGCAGTTTCCAGGACTGGCTAGCTTAGCAACTCAGTGTTGCCATCAAAGAGTGGACTCCTTCCAGCCATCCTCTGCGTCTCCGTGTTGGTTTTATCCTCAGCAGGGTAATAACAGGGCCACAGTGATTCCAAATGTCTCAACCAGATACCACAGCATCAGGGAAAAGTGGGAGACCCTCACTTTCTGTGGCTTTCTCTTAGAAGAGAGGAAACTCTTCTGCAGAGCCTACAGCAGATTTCTCTCCCATCTAATTGGCCAGAATTGTTCCACATGGCCACTCCTGAACCAAGGTGGGTGAAATCGTATTTACTGACTTAGCTCCCTTGGATACACTGGATATTAGAATGAATGATGACAACACACTTGTGAAAACCTCTATTAAAAGACTCCCTCTGCGTTACATATCTGTTTGATAAATGTTCCATCAAAGAGGTGGGTTCTGACAGGTCTAATGGTGGCACACGCTGACAATTATTCTGAATTGTATTTTACTATATTATTGCCCTCTGAGTATTTCAAGAGGCCATCAACTATCTTGCAAATGCCACTACCAACATGTCACTCTCTTCCAAGGTGGCTTTCTGAAGGCTTGAGTAAGAGATCACACTACATATAGAGAGGATCTGGGAAGAGAGTGACGACAATATGCCAAGAACAGTACATACAATATATCATTTAATTCCCCCAGGAGCTCTAGAAAATAGCTGTCATTATCTCTTACGTTAGGGGTGCTTCAGGTGCGAGTAACAGAGCACCCAAAGACTAACAATGACTTCATTACCTCCTGTAAAAAGGCGTACCAAATGCAACAGTTAAATGTTATCATCAGGAGCTTTCTGTCCTCCCGCTGTTTGTCCCCAGTGCATGGGCTTTTATTTATAGGCTCATCATCTCATGGCTGTAAGACGATTGCTTCAGCTACCACTAGCACATCTTTCTTTGCACAAAGGAACTCAAGGCAAGAAAGAAAAGGAAGGAAAATGTTTTGCATAAACCTTCAACCAGACTTCCTATTGGTCAGAACTTGGTCACATGGCAGCTCCTCAACCAATCACTAGCTTAGACCAAATATGATGTATCCCCATAGTAAGCACACTGCCACGTGGATGAACCCCAGGGCTCTGATAGCAAGGCAGATGGGAGTAGTAGCTATTCAGTGGGCTACTAGCAGTGTTTGCCACATGCCTATTCTACAACGATGAAACAGAGACTCCAAGAGGTTAAGTGAAATGCCCAAGGTCACCCAGTCTACAAGAGGCAGAAGTAGGATTCAAATTCAGGTCAAGGTATTCCAGATCAAGGGTCTTTCCATAGTCAAATGATAACGTGTGAGGATATATGTCCTGAAGTTCTTTTTATTCACATTTCTGAATCTTCCATTGGCCAATTACATTTCCTGCTGGCTCTCCCTGGTCACCCCAAGTGTGGACGGGACCCCATACTCACTGACCACCTGGCCCCATCACACTTGCAACCAACCCAACAAGGACTTCCAGTCTGATATTTGGGGGGTACCCAGACACAGCTCTGCTGGCAAGTGTAGTCATTAACACCCAGCTGTTAAAGGCGATGGCTCCCTGTTTGTGCTGAGCCACTTTTATGACATCCAGTGAACATGAGAGGACTGGAAGGAGAACCATTTATAGACTTAATCTTAGGAGCTGCAATGATATAAATGTTTAATGCGTTTTCCAGGTGTGGATTTGGGGAAGTTGTATGCATAAGCTTCGAATAGACAAAGGACTGTTATAGAAAGGTAGGGGTCACAGGAAAACATGGCAGACAAAACTCTGGTTAGGAATCAGGACACACCCTTCTAGTCCCATCTCTGACGCTTGCCAGCTGTGGGACCCTGAACTGGCCACCTCTTCTCTCTGACTGCTCCCTCTCTCCATCCTTGCTCTTGCCCAGAAAGACCTGGAGAAAAAGAACTAATTCTTACTCATCTTTGTTTCCTTTTTTACTGAATAAGATCTGGCCCATAACAAGTACTCAGAAAGTGTTTGAATCAATGAATGAATGAGTAAATAAATGAAGTGAATGGATGGCTCTCTCCCTTGAGGGAGGAATAGTATCTGAATTCCCCATTCTTATCTATAACAGAGGAGGAACACAACCCAGGTTGGATGAACACATGAATGAATAAAGTGTTTCAAACCATGGGTTGTGTTTAGTGACTCCACTTGGCCTTTGCACTTGCTGGTTCTTCTGCCTAGAACTTTCTCCCCCTGACTCATTCTGATCCGCAGCTCAAATATCCCCTTCTCAGGGATGTCATACCTGATCAACCGATCTGAGATTATAACCCCACTTCCAGCACCTCTGTATGTTTCATCACATCCCCTTGCTCATTTTCCTTTCCTAGCACTTTTCTCAATGTGCAGTTATTTTATTTATTTATGATCTCCACCCCTCCCCCAGCCTACAATACAAACTCCTTGAAAGCAGGGCTGTGTCTATCTTGTTCACTGTGATATCCCCATGAGAACATCTGGCACAATGTAGAAATTCAATAAATATTTATTGAGTGGACGAACAAATGACTATGACTTCCAGCCTCTTTTAAGGCTTCCAATGGTCCCCTCTCCAGAGCCAGAGGCTCTTTCTCATCCATCCAAACCCCTCCAGGGCCTCTCACAGCGTAAAACATCTCAAAAGTCTTTCCAGCCGTGGTGTCAGTAACTTCACACCACCTTGGTCCCCTGCTCCTCTGACCATGCTCCCCATCCTTCTCCTATTCCCAGAGCCCTGCCCTTCATCCTTGGGATTATTGGTTATGTTTAATTGTGGTACAACCACACAACGGAAAATGATGCAGCCACTAAAAATAATGGTAAAGAAGTGCATGTATTGGCATGGGAAATTGCTCACAATATATTGCTAATTAGATTACAACATTTTGTGTAGGTAGTTAGATTCCATTTCTACAAAATCTCTGTGTGTATGTGTATCTATATGGGCGTGTACCACATGGAAACAATTGGAAGATTATACAACAAAATATTACCAGTGATAATATTTGTATATTTCCTTTCTTTATGTTTTCCCCTATTTTCTAATTTTCTAATGATGCTTCTATATCCCTTGTATAATTTCTGAAAATATTAAAATGAACCATACGAAATTGCTATTTTGATATATGCAAAACAGTCAGTTATCTTCCATTTCATATGATTGGATGAAATCAATAAACTATAAGATCACCTAGCATTTAGGCAGAGTTGAAGTTGAGAAGGCATTGGAGAGGATGTAAAGACTAAGAGGTCCCAGTGGGATTAAGAGATACAAACTACTATGTACAAAATAGATAAGCAATAAGGATATATTGTATAGCATGGGGAATTACAGCCTTTATCTTGTAATAACTTCTAATGGAGTATAATCTGTAAAAATACTGAATCACTATGCTGTACATCTGAAACTGATATATTATAAATCAACTGTACTTCAATTTTTTTAAAAAAAGACTTAGAGCCCCAATATCACATGCTGGGTGGAACTGCCATGTAGGGAACAATCCCACCAGTGGGACCAGGTTAAAGGAAAGAGAAATGGGGCAGGTCTTTTAAAGCCAAAAGACTGTGAGCCACCTGTGTCCCATATTAGGACACTAAAGTCCCTGGTCACTGCTGATCAACAGGTGACACCTGAGAGTATTGATTAGATGAGAACTGGGAGGTGATTTCTGTTGTATCTGTGGATTTCAGGGTCCCTTGCCTGGGCTCCGTACATAGAGTGCCTGATTTGGGAATGGTGGTGTCCAGTTATCCCTTGAGCAGAAGTCAGCTCTGCGCCCAGGGAGGCTGTAAAGATTCACCAAAGGAAGGAGAGGAGGAGGGAGGAAAGGAAAAAAGGAAGGAAGAGATGATATTTATGTTTCCCAAGTACAAGGGTCAATGGCAGGAGCGTTCCCTGATGTGCTAAGCATGGTTTCTGAAAGGGGAAGTGACGCCCATATCTATGACAATCATTTGAAAAAACAGAAAGGTCAACATTGAAGGAAAATCCCTAATTTAGAGGTTCAAAAGAACCTTTTGTGAAGTAATGACTCTGATGGGCTGTGGCATTTGTCAGAAGGTTTTGTCACAGATAAACACCTAACTCAGAAATGGGAAGCCAAGGGTAAGGGAGATGGCGAGAGCTGTGGAAGCTTCTGGGAAGGGTCATAACCAGCCTTGGTCACTGCGCTCGAACCACAAACCAATACACTTTGAATGATTAGTGTAGACATTCACCCTCGGGGAGGAAGGGAGCTTTACCCAGCCTCTGGAAGGCAAGGGCAGTGTGTGCTTAAATGCATTTGAGGAAATAACAGCAGAAAAGGCAAATGTAATATACCTACACGCAAAAAAGTAAAAGAATAGAAAAGAAAGGAAAATGGCAAGTCCCAGAATTTTGAAAAAAATTCAACCAAAAATGACAAATAGCTAAAAAAATTGTATTTAATTTATTTAAAAAAAAAAAAAGAAGAGTAGGAATTCCACTTCAGTGGAAATCAGACAAAGGCAAATGAAAACAAGAAGATGTCAATTCTCTGTTGTCAAATTAACAACAGTTTTAAAGGTTAAAAGTATGTAAGATCCCATGCTGATGAGGGTGGGTAATATGGGCATCCTCAATACATAGATGTGGAAATGTTAATTTATATATACACATACACACACACACACATATATATGAAATAGACAATATATAGCAGAAATTTTTGAGTATTCAAGACCTTTGACCCAGTAATTCTATTTCTGAGCATCTTAGAAAAACAATCCTTAAAAAAAATTTTTTTGAAACAACTTAAACCTTCAATACTATTGGGATGATTAAGTAGATGACATCACTTAAAATAGTATTACAAATATTTACAATGATATTTATAAAGACCTTATTAATAAAAACTATCAAAAGCACATAAATGCTTATCACATAATATCAAGTGAAGAAAAATCAGGAATGAAACTGCATGTACATTTAGAATCCAAACTTTGTAAAATAAAAATTAAATGGAGCTCATTGGCGCGGGCGGAGAGGCGGAATGTTCAACTCCTGACTCGGGCGGAAAGCGTGGGAGCCGCGCCGGCCGCAGTCCTCTCGAACCCCGGCCGCCGCCCCTGCCCTCGCCGCACGCGGGGCCTCGGCGACCCCGGCTGCTGCTCGCGCCCGGCCCGGGAGCCAGATTTTGTGGAAGTATAATACTTTGTCATTATGAGATGCCGTCTCTCGGTACCTCCTTTGTGCAAATTAAATTTGATGACTTGCAGTTTTTCGAAAACTGCGGTGGAGGAAGTTTTGGGAGTGTCTATCGAGCCAAATGGATATCACAGGACAAGGAGGTGGCTGTAAAGAAGCTACTCAAGATAGAGAAAGAGTGAACCATAGCAATTGATTGGAGACGGAAACCCAAATGGAAAGCACTATGTGGCATTTCATCCCAGCACTGCTCTGTGACTGTGTGATCACCATCTGTGTTTCCGATTGTTGAAGCCAAGTCAGAAGGGCTAAGATATCTCTGCCTTGGTGTATCTGTAGGTTGTGGAAAGCATTAAGAAGTGATAGCTTTTAAAGCCAATGTGTGCCCCAAACCGAAGGGCACTATGTAGGAAAAGTTTCCTTCCCCTCATTTCTTGATCAACGAATTTTTTAAATAGTAGCCAAATAATAATAATAATAGTAGCCATTTCTTACTCTGGACTTGAATAATAATAATAATAGTAGCCATTTCTTACTCTGGACTTGAACCTAGCTTTTTTTATCTAGTGAACTCTTAAGCCCTTTACAGGCAAGCATTATTGTACCCATTCTGTAGGTTGGGAAATAGAGCTTTGAGAAACATGTTAAGCTGCCCCAATAGGGGCAGGTGAAATCCAGATCAGACCCCCTGTTCTCCAGTTTTTAACTCTGAAACCTCTAGTTGACCAGCTAAGAACAGAAAATAAACCAGTTCCATCAAATTTATATTCAAAGAAGTGTATAAGTATGCTAATATTTTTAAGCATCATGCAACTTCAGTACAATGAACATGTTCTTGTGTGATTGTTGGATGTGAGAAAGACTTTATGAGACATGAAATAGATTTTGACAGGAAGACAATAATTGCAACCCATTCACTCCACCCCCATCCATACCCAATATCTTTTTTTACTGTCTTTGACAAAGCCAGGAAAATGACATAGGAAAGCACAGGGGTGAAAGCAGGAACTGGAAACTGCCAAATCCTGCTCTTGTGTAGATATTTAACCTGAGTATCATTCAGAATTGGAGTTGATTACAGTAAACTGCAGGAGCATACCTCATAAACTTCTAAGTAGGAAAAACAGAAACTCAGTTTCAGCTTTGGGGCTTGATTTAATCAGTGACTGTCAGTGATAAAGAGACACGGTAAGTTATTGCAAAGCATCCCCACACTTACTGACTTAACATGCGTTTAAGATGTAAATAATTTTGGCTAGGGGTTGGCAGTTATTGGAAAGGAAATACGCATTTCTTATGTAAATGTTTGTTATACTTTATGAACTATGTATTGCCTTGGTGGCTAGATGTTTTCCCAGTGAAAAGATAAAGGTAATAAACTCTGGATTTTTTCCAATTTATAGATTCAAAAAAAAAAAAAATTAAATGGAGTAAAAAAGACAACAAAGAAATAACGCAACATGTGAAAATTGGTTGGAGGTGATTGGAACTACCAGCGATTTATGAGTTTTCTTCATTCTCATCATCCAAGATTTCTTTAATACTTAATGATGAAAAACAAAGTAAGCTATATTTTTTGACAGGCAAAAAATAAAAAAGGTGCGTGTCAAATACTCTGCAATTTCTATATCATAAATAATAAAGTGCAATGAGGCCCAGCACACTCCTGACACACCTAATGCACTTTGTCTTTCTTCCCCAGAAAGTAGTCTTGCCACCGCACTTCATTAGGATGGAAGTGGGGTTTCAGCCAATATGCTTAACAAACTCCTGTAGTGCACAAATGTTAGCAAACCCAAACAGAAGAAAAAGAAGACAAGAATACACTAAGAAGATCAATATGCTTCTAGTGAAACATATATAAAGCACTATCAACTTGATATTTATAGAAATACAACAGTAAGATAGAAGCATCTCGGGAATTCCCTGGTGGTCCAGTGGTTAGGACTCCACCCTTCCACTGCAGGGGACATGTGTTCAATCCCTGGTCAGGGAACTAAGATCATACAAGCCGTGCAGTGCGGCCAAAAATCCCCCCAAATTTTTTTAATTAAAAAAAAATGCAAAAAAAAAAAGATAGAAGCATACTTTCTTGGCCTGGCCTTAAAAGAAATAAAATCTAGAAATGTTGAAAAGTGGGCAAGCTAGAAAAGGACACCTTAAAAGCAGATATTTTAAAAAATCTCAAAGGAGGTTAAAATATTCTTACCTCAAAAGAAATGTGAACATGATACATAAAATTTCTCTGTGAATTTGGTGAGAAGAGCCTGCTGTCTCCGGAGGAAAGTGAACCAACTTTTGGAATTTAAGTGTCCATTCCTTCACTTGCTGGTTGGATGTACCTCTGCAAGTCACTTCATCTCTTCCTGGAGGCTCAGTCTCCACATCTGTAAAATGGGAAAAGCATGCTACCTCCCTGGGTTGTTGCCAGGAGCCACTGCTTATTACTGCTTATCTATTAAGCACTCCCTCTCTGCCAGCACTGGGCAAGGTGCTTCACCTGCCTTATCTTTTTTTTTTTTTTAATTTTTTTTTTTTTTGGCTGTGTTGGGTCTTCGTTGCTGTGTGCAGGCTTTCTCTAGTTGCAGCAAGCGGGGGCTACTCTTCGTTGCGGTGCGCGGGCTTCTCACTGCGGTGGCTTCTCTCATTGTGGAGCACGGGCTCTAGGTGCATGGCTTCAGTAGTTGTGGAGCACGGGCTCAGTAGTTGTGGCTCACGGGCTCTAGAGCACAGGCTCAGTAGTTGTGGTGCACGGACTTAGTTGCTCCATGGCATGTGGGATCTTCCCGGACCAGGGATCGAACCCGTGTCCCCTGCATTGGCAGGCGGATTCTCAACCACTGCACCACCAGGGAAGCCCTGCCTTATCTTAATTAATCAATAATAAGATAGCGAATGTAAAGGTGTATGGGTTTTACTGAATTCTACTTTACTTCCCCTTGGTGAATTGGTTTGGTTTTTGTTTTTTGGGTTTTTTTATGCAGTATAGTTGCTTTACAATGTTGTATTAGTTTCTACTGTACAGCAAAGTGAATCAGCTATACGTATATCCCCTCTTTTTCGGCTTTAAAGAAACAGCCTACACGGTGAATGCTAGACCACAGGTAGCAGGAGTCCAAAACAGGTCACTTGGTCCAACTCCCTGCCCTCAGGCAGGTCTGGAGTTCTCCAACAGGTCTAATATGCCTTCCTTCAATCAGCAGGAATTTATTGAGCACCTACTGTGTGCCAGGCCCAATGCTGGCGACATAACTATAGACAAGACAGCAGTGGGCCTCTTGGTCCTGGAATTTACAGTCTGGTGAGGGAGACAGACCAGAAAACAGGTCTTTGCAACACAGGCTGACTTTTGAACCATAACAAATCCCAGCTTCACCATTTACTACTCACATGACCTTGGCCAAGTTAATCCACTTCTCCATACCTCAGTGTCTCATTTGTAAAGAGTGGACAATAGCAGTTCCCACTTTTTAGAGGGTATCTGAGAGGCTAAAATGAACTAAGATGTATAGACCACTTAGGACAATGCCTGGCACATATGAAGGCTTTAGAAATGATTGCTATTAGTATTAGTCTGTATTAATGTTAGTATTAGCTTTGGTATTAAGATCAGGATTAACTTTAGGATTACCGTAAACTAAGCACTGGAGATACAGAACGAATACACCTAATCAGCCTGGAGATGGGAGTGGGTGGGGAAGACTTCCTGGAGGAAGTGACATTTAAGCTGAGCCCGGAAGAATGACTAGGAGTTCCCTTGGTGAGTGCAATGGTGGAGACGTATTCTTGGAAGAGAGAACCACGTGTGCAAAGACTCAGAGCTGAGAGAAAGCAGAAGGCGTACAGTTAACTTAAAGATTTCTGGCATGGAGGATGCACACAGGTGGAGAGAAACGTGGTAAGAGGTGAGGTTGTTGAGGGCGGCAGAGGCAGAGCCCAAAAGGCATATGAGCCAACGTGGAGAGTTTGGACTCCATCGTGAGGTCACGAGGGCTTTCGGTAGGGAAGTTACAGGAGCAGATTTGTGTTTTAGAAAGCCCTTTCAGCCGGCCCCGGGCAGAAGAACTGAAGGAGGGTTGGCTGGAGGCAGGGAGTCCGGGAGGAGGAGGTTGCCTTCATCCAGGGGAGGGAGGATGGCGACCCGAACTGGCAATGAGATGGAGAGAAGGGGGCAGGTCCAAGAGATTCAGAAGACTGAGGAGGGCGGACCTGCAGAACCTGGAGGCAGAGGGGGCGAGAAGGAGGAGCGAGCCAGGGGCGGCGGGCTCCTGGCTTAGAGTGACAAGGACCTGAAGATCTATTTTTAACTTCTCATGTTTGGAGTCTGTATCCATGACAAGATAATGAGGTTCTTGGAGGGCAGGGACTGTTTTAAGCATCTGTGAATCCCCGGGGCCTGGTACACAGTGGGCGCTCAATGAGTGTCTCCTCCATTCGGGCCCCTCCCAGCCACCAGCCGTTCCACTGGGCTGAGCCCCTGCCAAGGCCTTCACCACAGAAAACCAAACCGCAGTGGGTTTCCAGAAATGTGGAAAACATCCCCTCAGGAATCCAGACGTCCCCACGGCTCTCCTGTGCAGCGGAGAGGTGGCGGGAGGGGGAAGCTGGGCTGGTGAGGAAGGCTCGGAGCTGGAGGCCACCGTTGCCCGGGAGGGCTGTAAGTGGCCCATGGGGAGTGCCTGAAAGAGGGGTCAGGGGGGGAAGAGCAGACCTAGAGGGCAGGTGTGCAGAGGATCTGGCACGCGGGCTCTCCAGCACTCAGGGCTACCGAGTAAGGCCAGGACAGGCAGTAAAAATCTCACCCATCCCCACCTCCAACACACACACATAGACCACCTTCACACCACCATTTATGGAGCATCTGTGAGGGGCCGCCATTGGGCTAGGCACTCTGCACACAGTGTCTCCCATGATCCTCTGCAGCCCTGAGACTCAGGGATGATTGACAGATGAGGAAACTGAGACCCGGAGAGGTAAACTCACTTGCCCAAGATCGCACACAGCCAATAAGGGAGGGTTTGGAGCTTTGAACCCAGGCCTGTGTGGTCCTAAACCCCTTCTTTTAACCAGGGGTCCAAAAGGTCAAAGCTTGGAGCTGGTGGCCCATGAGGTCAACTCAGCGTGCAGACATGTTTTGCTTGGACCCAAGGCTGCTTTAAAAAGTGGGAAATTTCACATAAAAGTCCAGGTTTCCGGCTTCTGGTTAGAAACCAGATCTGGCAACCCTGGACCCACCTTTCCGCAGGAGCACAAGTAACTGGGCTGAGGAGCGGCTGCCCCTCAGCCCAGGCTTGTGTTCATCACGCCCCCACCTCAGCCCGCATTCCACATCGGTGTCCCCTGCCTGGCCCCTGAAAGCACCTGAGTTCTGACTCTAGCAGGCCTGGGAGCACCCTCTCAGGAGAGAGACCCAGATCATCATGTGGAGATTCTGAGCCCCCTTCCTCAGCATCCATGTGTACCCCTTTATCTCTCTTCCTGTGTGAAGTACATGATCTTTAAAGTCAGGCCTGGGGCCCATGGCTTCCCCTTTCTGAGCCTCAGTTTTCTCATCTTTAAAATGGGGATGTTAGACCAATCTAGCTCTTGTCACATTCTGACCCAAAACTTACACACTGGCACTTTGCCTGTATATTAAGCTTAGCCAGGATTAAATAAAGTTATTTTTTCACATAAAAGCCAGGGCTTCTAATTTATCACATCCCCTTGCACATGAGGTCAGTTACATAAATGGTCACTGAACTGAATGCAAAAGTTTGTTTTTCTTGTTCTGTTTTCTTGACACATGAGGGACGATAGGAAAGGGTAGCATTTAAAGAGGTGGAGAACAACGCTAACCAAAATTTGTGAAGGGGTGTATAAAACTAATAAATAATAAAATAGAAAAAAATTTAAAAATAAAATAAAATGGGGATGTTAGTACTTTTCTGCTAGGGCTATGGAAAGAATTCATGTGCTTCCAAACTTTGGGTTTAGGCCCCATACACCTCCTCTTTCCCCCTTCTGTGGAACAAAATAGGTTCAGGAGGTGCTAGTAGTCACTCAGGCCCAGAACAGGCAACATCGGTCAGAGTGTAACTGGAACAGGCCAGGTTTGTGGGTGTCCCCTGGGCTGGATGAGGTGCCACCTCTAGGCTCCCACAGCCCTTGGGCTGACCCTCTCCTAAACCAAGCCTATGGACTTGCAGGTTCCTTCTGTGTCTGTGCCCTCTTCAGAATGCACACTCTGTGAGGCCTATGACCATGTTTTCTTCCCATCTGTACCCTGCAGGGTCACTGTATGTTAATAAGATCTCTTAGTAATGCAGGGCCCGAGGCTAAGTCCTTGGTCCTTTTCCCTTCTCTGTCTACACTCACTCACTTTGTGATCTTTCCAGTCTCAAGGCTTTAAACTCCATTCATACACCAGTGATTCTCAGATATATATATCCACCCAGACCTGCTCCTGACCCCAGACTGCATACCTAACTGCCTACTCAACATCACCACTTAGATATCTAGTGCACATCTCAGACTCAACATGTCCAAGCCTGAACTCCTAATCTTCCCACCCCAAAAGGCTCCACCCACAGACTTTCTCCTCTCAGGTGGTGGCAACTCCATCCTTCCAGCTGTTCAGTCATAAAGCCACAGTGCCATCCTTCATTTCTTGCCTGGATTATTGCAATAGCTTCCTAGCTGATCATCACCCTGCTCGTACACTTACATTTTGACAGGCTGTTCTCTACACAAGAGCCACAGCGATCCTTCTAAAACTGAAATCAGTTGTGTCTCTCAATTGTTTTGACCCTCTGGTCAAAACCCTGCAATGATGCCCTCTTGCTCAGAGTAGATGCCAGAGTTCTTAACAATGGCCTACAAAGCCTTCCATGGCCTGGAGCCCTCCCTGACCTTGTTTACTGCTCTCTCCTGCACTCAGAGTTTCAGTGACTTGCACAAAAGCAGCCAACTAGTAGGTCAAAGAACAAGGACTAGAACTCAGATCTGTTTTGACTTCAAGGCTCTCAATCCTTCTACTGCAAAGCACAACTTCCTAGCAAGTCTCATTGCTTTCCCTGGACTGCAGTTTCCTCATCTATAAAATAAAGATACTCCCTCCCACCTGAATTACAGAGGAGATAGGATTAGATACTTTCTAAAGCTGCATTCCACCTCCGATATTTGATAAATCTGAATGGGACTTGAGCAGGAGCTCTGTTCTAATCATTTCATCTCTCTGGTGCCTGGCACTTGGCAAACACAGGATGGATGGGTAGATGAATATGTGGGTAGAAGGATGGATGGATGGATGGATGGATAGATGGACAGATGGATGGATAGAAGGTGGGTGGATAGATGGAAAAGTGGGTTGTGGATGGACGGATAGATAGGTGGAAGATGGATGGATGGATGGATGGATAGATGGAAGGTGGATGGATGAATAGATAGATAGATGGATAAATGGATGGTTGAATAAAGGAATAAATTAATGAATAAATTAATGCATAAAGGCAACTCAGAGAGCTGAGAATAGGAGAAAATATTGCTGAAGGGCTGCTTCCTGGACTTCAGATTTGGAGTTGGAGGACGGAGATAATACCAAACACAGGAAAGCCTCACTTACTTACCACTCAACGGGAGACCAAATTTTGGGATGTCAATGGGATGGGAGCCAATGGATCAACAAGAGACAGGTTGCGACAGAGGACAGAGCACAGACTTTAGGGTTAGAAGGACCTGCGTTCAAATTTTGTCACTGCAGCTTAATAGCTATGTGACACCAAGCCGCAGTTTTCTCAGGGACATTGGGGATAATATAATCCCTGCTCTCTTGGGTTCATTGTGAGGACTAAAGGAGATAGTATATCGATATGTATATTAAAGTGCCTGGCACCTAATGGGTGTGTAGAAATGGTGCTGCCATCATGGTTATGAAAGGCCTAAACCAAGGAGAGGGGCCAGGCCAGGTCTGGCACCTCAGAGTGGACTCCCTGTCTCGGTGCTGCCTGTGAAGCTTAGATGCGAGGTGCCAGAAGCAGAGGCCACGTGCTCTGTAACTTCCCATCTCCGTTCGCTCTGTGGTCCAGCTGGCCGGGGCCTTGTAGAGTACACAGGTCTGCCTCCGTGCAGAGCAGGCCTGGCTGCATCCCTCCCTGACAGGTTCAGAGGGCCCTCTTACAGGCCAGCCACCTGTCCTGTCCCACCTGACTTAATGGGAGAATTTGGCCTTGGGATCCAGAGCCCCAACTTCTCAGGAAGCTCTCAGACATGAGGAACTTTCCATCCACATTACAGGAATTTTTTGCAGCAAAGGAAAAAAACTGAAAACCTTCATCATTTGGCCTCTGGGAGAATATTCCTTTTATGTGAAACTGGCAGGGAGGAAAATTCAAGATTCCTTCTCCTTCGCCTAATTGATATCAACATGAAATATTCTGGTGTTGTTTTAATAAGACTTTGGTTTTCCAGCAAGAGTAGGGGAAAAAAAGAAAAAAGATCTTCTCCTGGACCAGAATATTTTTAGCGAAAATATTTTGCTTGCATCCTCCCCGCCCCCTCCCTTCCCTGTTCCTGCCCTGGCTTCAAAGACACAGCAGTGCCGTTCTGGGGTGCTAAGCGGCCGCCGGCCCACACTCAGCAGTCCCCTCCTCCCCTTGCATGGCAGGCCAAGCCAGGAAGATATTTTTTCCAGAAGCGGCATCTGGCTCCTTGGCCGGCACACAAGCAGTTGTGCTGGCAGCCGGGGCTGGCCGGGGTCTGTCGTGTGTTTAGGCTGCTGCCTCTTCTGACTCTCTCCCACAGACACGATGTTCTCTCTCCTAGGCTGGGCCCCTCCTGCCCTCACCCCTCGAGAGGGCGGGGGGAACCTCAGAGCGGGTGAGAGCTTTGCCCCTTGCCTCTCAACAGAGTTTGACGCTGGAGAGCCACCTGGGCTCCATCTCTTGCTAACTTGACTTTGGGCAGGTGGGTTAACCTTTCTGAGTCCTCAGTTTCCTCAGTTGGGAAATATAAGTCATCACCATCTCCACAAATTATTCTGCCTGTCTGATCTGGCCAGGAGCGGACTTTTCAACTGAGTATCTTACACCCTTCCCATCACATATGAACCCTCCACCCCTCCCCGCAAGCGTGAACTCCTTTGCTTTCTCAAGCCTCCAGAATCTTTGCAACCCTAGAGCTTTTGCACTTGCTGAACCCTCTTCACCCAACTTTCAAACAGCTGGTTCCTTCTTGCCTTTCTAGTTGCCACTCAAAGGCCACTCCCTCCGAGAGACTTTCCCTGACTTCTCCACCTCAGGCAGCCGCTTGAGCTGCTATCACATCTCCCTGGAGCTTTCCTTCAGAGCACTTATCACAACCTGCTCTGTGTATTTAGTATTCGGTATTTGGTATTCTTCACCCCTCTCCCACCCCCTGCTTAGGGGCTCCATGAGGGCAGGAAATTGGTCTGTTTCGTCCATCACTGTGTCCAGAGAATGTCACACAGGGATTTCCCAATGGCATGTGGATGAATTCAGGGACTCCCAGGCCCACTGGAGATGCCTCCTGATTCTCTCTTCAACAGCCGTCAGGAGTCATAATGGCCCCAACCCAGCCCCTCAGAGAGGGGCAATTAGAAGGAGGCTAACATTCATTACGTGCCCCTGACATAACACATCAAGACTGCCCCTAATATCACTTTCCTCTTCCTCCCAACCCTGCAAGGTAGGAATGATAATCACTGATTTACAAATGAGGCTTCTGAGAAGCTGAGGTGCTGACCTGCTGTCACACAGCTAGGACGTGGCCAGCTCAGCCTAACCCCATGGCCCCCTTTCTTCTACCCACCATGGCCGGTCCTGCCACCATGTTAGCTGTAGGCTCAGGCATGACGTCACGATAAATATCGATGACAGCCTCCACACAGAGTCCCCTGTGTCATGCCAGGTATTCTCCTTCCATCATCTTGTGAAACTCACAACAGCACTACAGGTGGTGATCACGAAAGCCCACTATGTAGAGGAGGAAACAGGCTCATGGGGATGAAGTGCCTTCCCTGGGTGCACACGGGAAGCAGGGAGTTCCCCAGGTACTCAATGGAATGGCCTCACTACCAGAGTGAGATCCTTCTGAGTACCTTTAATGTCCATGGTTGATCACACAGCTAGAATGGGTCTGTGCTCAGTCATCAAATGGATGGATGGATGGATGGATGGATCCCAGAGCAAGATATGCATCTTGGTCTCCCTGGATAACTGGAACCAAGGTCCCCATCCTGCCTCTACTCCCCACTCCAGGCCTAGAGAGGGTCTAAACCCCATGGATGTCCAGATGCCCGTTTCAAGCTGTGTGGCCTCCCCTGGGGGCTCGCCCCACAGTGAAACCATTGCAGCCAGCCCAAGAGGCTCTCAATCTCCGCCCCCCTCACCCCCCCAGAGGGGCCAGAGATCAGAAATGACACCCACGGCTAAGTAAATCTAGTTCTCCAGCCACCTTCTGTGTGGCCACCCAACTCCACCTGTCCTTGAGACATCGGAGTGATGATGTTGCAGAGCACCCCTGAGTCTGCAGAGAACCTGAGGCACAGAGAGGGGAAGGCACGTGTCAAGGTCACTCATTCTTGGGTCCTAAGGCTAAGCTTGTCTGGATAGGAAGGACTCAAACGCTGTTTTGTGCCCAAGCTGGCGGGACCCAGCAGTTACCCGTATCCCCTGCCACGGGTACATTGTTACAGCTCCCTCTTTGCAAATGGCAGTGTTTGGGACCTAGACGCAGCCCTAGTGTCTATGGAAGGGGAGGCCGGTCAGCCTCAAGACATCGTCTTTTTTCACAGGCAGCCCCAGTCAGCTCACCAAACACGAGGAGACACATCTAGCATGGTTTTCTAGGCAGGCGACAAGGCTGGAATATTCCTCAAGTCAAGCAGAGTGTCACTTTGTTTGCCCACCCTCACCTCATCTTTGAGTTTAAGCCCACGTTCCAGCCTCAGGTACCCTGCCGGCATTCCAGCAATGCTATAGCACCCTGCAAGGCCTTCAGAAATGCCATCCCTTCCACCCAAAATGCCCTTCCCTTTCAGCCCTTGAGGAATTCTTGCTCCTCCTACAATGCCGGGCTCCAGTGTCCCTACCTCTGAGCCTTTTCTCCTACCTGGCCCCTCCCACCTCTCTATCCCAGCTCTCTGCTCCACAACAGACTGGCTCTGGGGTTGCTTCCCCGGCTGTGAGCTCGCTGCTGCAGAAACCTTGTCCAACAATCTTGCTACCCCTCCTCCCCGCACCAGTCCCAGGACCTGGCACATTGGGGAGCCCGGTCCCTGATGTCCTGATTCTCCGAAGGCTTTATTTCTCCTGAAGTTGCAGGGGGTCAGTCTTGAGATGTGATTCATTTACAAATGCTCTTGCTAATTTGGAGGAGTCCTCTGAACTGCAGAGAAATGCAGCCTTAACCAGATTTTTTCAGATGATCCGCTAGGGGCCGGGGATGATTAAATGGCATTGTTTCACATCAGATTATTCTTTTCTCTCTAGTCCCTAAAACCTCCCAGGGCTGCTCACAGCTGTCTCCTCGGCACCCAACACCAGCCTGGCACATACATCCTTGCAGAATGAAGAAATGAACAAATGCAGCTCTCAGCTCAGCAGCCTCTGAGCTGTCCAAATTTGCAGCTTCCCATCCCCTATGGCAACAGAGTGCAAATATCACGGGTTTGGAGCTGAAGAGGCCCGGGGTGGAATCCTAGTTCTGCCTCTTCCCAGAGTGGGAAAGCATAATTCTGGAATTTGTTTGAGACTTAAAGGTGTGACTGGGGCCTCGAAAGGCTCCGTCCCGCCCCAGGTTGCCCTGCCTGCCGTTGCCGGGGGCAGGTGGGTCTGGGAGGGCCCGGCGGGCCATTTCCTCCCTTCCCACCCGGCCCGCCCTCAGCAGCCAGCTGTGTGGCAGACATTCCTGGGCCTGCTCATTGATATTCAGGAATGGAACTCGAGCCGCTCCGGGTGCCCAGAGCGGGCAGGCACTCAGGGCCTCTGCCTGGGCCCTTCCGCCCAGTATTGGGAGGGTCTAAACACCCTCACCAGCCAGAGGGAGCGCCCCAGGCCATGGACACCCGAAGCTGGGTGGCCGGGGAAACTGAGGCCTCCAGTGGGGACCGCTCGCCCCAGGGCACTCAGGAGTCTGGGGGCGTGCGTGGCCGCGGTCTCCTGACTCCCCGTACGGTGCCCGTTCTCAGGCAGCCCTCGGACCTACACCGCGTCCCTGAGCTTCCTGCTCCTCCAGGTGCTTCCGAGGCTTTCCCGGCTCCACGCTGCTCTCCGGAGGCCCCGGGAGGCCCCACGGAGGGAGGGGGCCAGATCGCAGGCTGGAGGCTGGCTGGCCTTCCCACACCGTCTCAGCGGGAAGACTGACCCGGAGGCTCCTCCCTCACAGCCTCCGTTTGCCAAGCCCTCACCTCACACCTCCGGGTTTTTGCAGATGGGCCTTGTTTTTCCTTGGGGTGTAAAAGAGCCGGTCATTTCAGGGGCCTCCTTCCCTCCAGGCAGCTGGCTCAGGCCAGCCACAAACTCCCAGCTCCCGAGGAGACAGGCCCCTGACCCAGGGGTCAGATGATGAGGAGGGGGGGCACCCTCCCAGAGCCAGCTGGGACCAGCCCCAGGGGGCCCAGCCCTGGGACTCAGGCCCGCTCTCTAGGAGGAGGCACGACAGCCCATCCAACCCCCCCTGGAGCACCACTTAACCATCCACCACCACCATCTTGAAGCTTCTGGTCACACCTCCTGGCCTCAGCTGAATCCCACTGGGCCCAGGTGTCCACCCTTCTCCAAGGCACCGGAGGGACTGAGAGCAAAGCCTCACATGCCTGAAGGATGGCCCATCCCCTCAAATCCTCATCCCCATACACCTCGCGCAGTCTTTCCCCTGGCCCAGACTCCCACCTCTCCTCCTTCCAGAACCTTCTCAGGGTGCATTCCAGAACTCCAGCTTCATGAACAGCACACTCCATCACACATACAGCCTTCTCCTCTTCTCAGATCCTCTGTTCCCTCGCCCCATCAGAGCTGTCCCTTCCTTGAGGACGTGCCCCCCACCCCGCCCTCCCAAGGGGAGGCTGAGTTTCCTGTCACACCTCAGAGGAAGAAGGTGGAGGTGGCACCACCTTGCTCCCCATGGCTACTTCCTGACCTTGGCTTCTCCGCCCTCTTCTCAAAGCAGGCTGCTTCTTTGGGGTTCAGGCTGACGGGCTGCATCTCACCCCCATTACTATCGCCCACCAGCCTCACTGAGGGCTCCCTTCTCAACCTGCCTCTGGCCACTGCCCTGGGTCACTTGGACGTCCCAGCCAACTCCTCAGCCTCCTCGACCTTGGATTTCCTCATCACCAATGCCCCTCCACTCCAAATCAGTTGTCATAAATTGTCATCACCAGAAATGCAAGCATTCAAACATGGCGTTCTCCAGCTGCAACCCTCTGTCTTTGTGGGCTCACTTTTCCCAGAGCCCTCTCCGCCTCCACCACCGGGAACAGTCCTCGCACGCACCCACTGATTCTAGCATCTCTCTACTCCCCACCTACCTGAGTTCCTGTACCTCTCCTCCAGCCAGATCCCATGGCCTGTCAGTGCCATCACTACCTTCTCTCCCCTTCCAGCCCTCTCTGCCTCCGTCACCCTGACCTGGCTGAAGCATGAGCCGGGATGCCACACACCGCCCCCCACCCCCAATTCCTCTGCTCCTGCCTTGAGCTCAGCTGAAGAAACTCACCCAGCCAGGCAGATGGTCTCTGGAGTCACCGTCCCTCCTCTGCAAGGGGTGACCCCTCTGCCGGCAGGCTCACCCCTCCGCTCCAGCCAGCTTGCCTTCCCTCCCTCCACGATGGCTATTTCATTGCTCCTTCCCACTCCTCAGCCCTCTGGTCGCCGTTCCTCCTTCACCCTCACCCTTGCCCAAGCTCCGTCCACTTTCCCTCAAGAGCTGAGCGTGTCTTGATCTTCATAAGAAGACAGAGGCCTTCAGATGTGAGTTCCTGCGTCTCCCCCAGCCAAATCCCTGCTGTCCCCTGCACTCCTTCTCTCCTCTCACCATGGAAATGGTGGCCAGATGGCCACCCAAGGCCAGCCCCCCAGCTGGGCTGCCCCATCCCATCTCCCCTGTCGGTCTGACTCCCATCAATGTACTCAGTCCTGAATCTCCATTTTCTCCTTCTCTGCTGGGTCGCCTTTGTCATCATTTTTAAATGTTCCTATCTCTTCCATCCTAAGAAAAAAAGGAGGAAAAATGCCCTGAACTTCATTCCCTTTCTCAACCAAATTTTTCAGAAGAGTTGTCTACACTCTCACCTCCCCACCACACTTTCACTCTCAACCCACTTCAATCAAACCTTCAACCCCACATTCCCAGAGGCTGCTCTCGTCCAGTCCCCCAGTGACGGCTGCGTCACCAAATCCAGGGGCTTCATGTCTTGGCCTCCTGGCAGCAATAGTGGTTACCCATCTCTTCCTTGCTGTCCTGGTTTTCTCCTACCTCTGGCAGCTCCTTCGATCTCCCTTGAGGCTAGGGTGACCAGATGTCTCAGTTTGCCCGGGACCAAGGGGTGGTTGGTCATCCTATTTGGGGTGCTGACTTCTCTGCCTGTATTGAGTGCCCCAAGCTTAGTCTTCACAACTTTTCTCCCCACTCTGCCCTCCTGCAGAGTGGGAGCATTGCCTCCCACTCCTGTAAATTAAATAAAATCCACCTGCCAATGACTCCTAAAGGTGGGCCTGCCTCCCAGCCCACTCCTCTGAGCTATTGCTGCTGTCCTCTCCCGCTGCCCCCTGAGCTCCTCCAGGGCAGGGTCACACATTACTCCATTCTGTGTCCCCACTGTCTGATGGCCGCACAGGACCTGGGACTCTGTAATGATAAAGGTTGCTAGCACACATTCAGCTTTCGCCATGTGCCCGGCGCTGCTCCAAGTGCCTTATGTGAGCTAACTCATTCAATTCCCCATTTTAGAGGAACGGAAACTGAGGCCACAGCGGAGCAGTGACGTGCCCAGGATCACACCGCCACGAAGCGTGGAGCCAGGATGGGAACCCAAGCAACCCGGCTATATAGTTCACCTGCCTGATCTCCTCAGTCTGAAGCCCCTCCCTTGTATAGCAGGGAGGTACCCTTGTTTATTGAGTTGAGTTGAACAGAGGTACCTCCCCACCAGAGTAAATGCAGAGAACCTAGAGTTCAACCAACCTCCTCCTGTTCTTAGAACTGTAGCCAGAGATACCATTTGCCATTTCTAAAGAAATATGTAAGGGAGTGGTTAAAGTTTAATCTGGAGGCAGACATTCCTCGGTTTTGAATGCCAGCATTTCACTTACCAGCTCTTGGACCTTGCTCAAGTAAGGTGTTTATTTCATACCTCAGTTTTCTCGTCTTTCAAATGGGAGATAGGCAAAGTAAAGATGAAATGAAAAGAATACACATAAGGCCCTTAACACAGCAGCAGGTACACAGCCGATGAGCAACAAATATTTACTGAGCATGTACTATGTACTAGGCGCTGAGCTGAATGATGGGGTACAGATTGATGAACATAGACTGGGCAGGGGTAGGAGCATTTGTGATCATGGGTGTAGGAAAATCTCTGAGGAAAACCAACCCCTGCAAGATTTGGTTGCTTTGACAACAGAGTTGCTGTGCTGTGTCTAAAAACAGCTAGTGCCTGGGGTGAAGAAATTTGCTCCTTTGCTCTTACACTTCTATGCCTTTGCACAGGCTTCTCTGCTGAGGTACCTTTCCCTCACCCTTGTCTATCTAGAAAACTCCTACCAAACCTGTAACACCCAGCCTGAGTACTACCCTCTCTGTGAAGCTGCCTCTGATCCCCACTAAATAGAATCAGTCTCCCTTTCCTCTGGCTACCCCGAGCGCCTTGTATACACTCTTACCAAAGTAACCCCATTCATTCACAAATTCAGTAAATACATAGAAGATAGATCAATTGATCAATAGATAGGTAGACCAATCAACAAACAAACATTTGCTGACTGCCTACTTTGGACACTAAGGTTACAAATAATACCTAAACACTAACATCTATTGAGTATTTATTATTAGCCAGGCAGTTTTAAATGTTTTATGTATAATTTTCACAACAACACTAAGAGATAGGAGCTATGATTATCCCCATTCTACAGATGGATACACTGAGGTACAGAGAAGTTAAGCTACTTACCCAGGTCTCACAGCTAGTAAGTGGCGAAGCCAGGATTGCTGCCTGGGCTCTTACCCACTCTATCATACTGGCTCTCGTGGGCTGGATGAGTCAGTTCTTGCCCTTGAGTTTCAGCCACATCCACTGCTTATTTCTAGGGTGGTTTGCTTGGAGCTGAAGGGTTTCACAATGAGCGACACTCTCAATGCTAAATGTGGGAAAGACCTGGCTAAACTGGGACAGGTTGGTCACCTTGGTCTTCCCTCAGAATATCCTGGAACCAGATTCACGCCCATGTCTGTAGACTCCACACCCACCCTCCCAAGCAGCCTCCAAAGGAAAGAAAGAAGCTGTGTCCAAGTGGGATCCTGTCCAAAGGCAGGGAACCCCTCCTGGCTGCTTGTCTGGACCCTCCCAGTCCCCAAGGCCTGCAGGCTGTCGGAAATGGACATGAGGAGGGGCTGGCCCGGGGCCTGCAGGCCAGGGAGGTGACTTCAGAGCAGGTGCTGGGCTCACCTCATCCCCAGAGCCAGGCTGAGTCACTGCCGAGGGGCACGCTTCCTACCTCAGCCCACTCCCTGTCCCCAGGCCTCCCTCAGCAGGGCTGAGGTGATGCTTTTCCCCATTCAGGCAGGAACTGGGGGGCCTCGGGCCTGCCTTCTCCCCGGTGCCAGCTGGCCCTTCTGAGGTGAAGGAGAGGAACGCCATCCGGTCAGGCTAGGATTTCTCCCCTCTGCCCATCTCCTCCTCCTCCTTGGCCCACTCTCTGGCCCTCGGGATCCACTCAGACACCCTCCTCCTCTATAGAAAGCAGTTATTTAAAGCTGAAGGGAGGGACAAAATTCTAGAAAAAAAATGAGAAAAAAGAACGGGGTAAACAGCACCAGGCCTGGAAAGAAAGAGCCTTCAGCAAATGCTGAGTCCATCCATTAGCATAAAAATATGTCAAATGGTCCCTAGCTTAAAAATAATAAACTCCGGGCTTCCCTGGTGGTTCAGTGGTTAAGAATCCGCCTGCCAATGCAGGGGACACAGGTTCGATCCCTGGTCTGGGAAGATCCCACATGCCGCAGAGCAACTAAGCCTGTGCGCCACAACTACAGAGCCTGTGCTCTAGAACCCGCAAGCCACAACTGCTGAAGCCCGCGCGCCTAGAGCCTGTGCTCCGCAACGACGAGTAGCCCCCACTCGCCGCAACTAGAGAAAGCCTGCACACATCAACAAAGACCCAACGCAGCCAAAAAAATAAAATAAAATAAACTCCTTGGCTCCCACACCCCCCATCAGTGATCACCCTACTTCTCTTCTCCCCTTACAGTAGAATGCCTCAAGAGTCTGTGTTCACTTTGCACCTCCTTGCCTCCCTTTCTCCTGACCCTACTTCCATCATCCCTACCTTCCATGACTACTGCATTTCTATAACACTAAAGTTCTCCAGTAGGCAATGTGAAGCCCTCCCTCTCCCCTCCCCCTCCCCTCCCCCTCCCCCTCCCCCTCCCCTCCCCCTCCCCTCCCCCTCCCCTCCCCCTCCTCCTCCACCACAATACCCCAACAGCGTTAGGCTCAGGTGATCCCCTCCCTCCTTCTTTTTATAAAAAATTTATTTATTTATTTATTTCGGCTGCGCTGGGTCTTCATTGCTGCACGCAGGTTTTCTCTAGTTGTGGTGAGCAGGGGCTATCTTTCATTGCGGTACACGGGCTTCTCACTGCAGTGGCTTCTCTTGTTGTGGCTCACGGGCTGTAGAGAGCAGGCTCAGTAGTTGTGGCGCACGGACTTAGTTGCTCCGTGGCATGTGGGATCTTCCCGGACCAGGGCTCAAACCTGTGTCCCCTGCATTGGCAGGAGGATTCCTAACCACTGTGCCACCAGGGAAGCCCTCCTCCCTCCTTCTTGACACCTGCTTTACACTTAGCTTCTGGACCCACTCTCCCTGGTTCCCCTCCTGCCCTCAGACCACCCCTGTCTTCAGTCCAGACCTCCTTCAGACTTGCTTCTCTTTAATATCACAGATATACACCTACATCAAGATCTCTGCACTTCTAACTCTGTCTATTTATCCCCCAAATATCTACAGAGCTGCCTCCAAAGCACCTTCTCCAACCACTTCACATAAAGTAGCATACACCTCCATAAACACCTACCCACAAAACTTGCTATATTTCTCTTCATATTATTTATCACAGCCTGTTATTTTATATATTTATTTGCTTATATCTCATAAAATATAATCTCCTTCTTTCAGGGCAGGCCCTCTACTTTATATACTGCTTTAGCTCCAGGTCCTCTAATAAATACGTATTATATTTAATATAATTATAAATATATATAATATATTCCTTTAACATACACACATGCTATATGCTCTGGTGCTATGCCAGAGCAGTACCTGGCATGGAGCAGGCACACGGTACATGTTTGCGGAATGGATGAATGGATGAATGGACAAAGTAGTAAATAATAAACAAATAAAGAAGCATTTGAATAATGAGTGAATAAATTAATAAAGAATTATGTTAATGACAAATAAAAGGTGGTATATTATGGAATACAAGTCAGCAATTTAAAGGAATTGATTACTGATACATGCAACAACGTGGACGAATCCCCAAATCATTAATCAATGTGAAAGGAGTCAGATGCAAAAGAGGACACACTGTGTGATTCCATTTACATAAAATTCTAGAAAATGCAAATTAATCCATAAAGGCAGAAAGCAGATCAGTAGTTGCCTGGGGATGAGGTTGGAAGGAGGGATGGACTGCAAAAGGAGTGATGAAATTGTTCTGTATCTTGATTGTGGTGGTGGTTTCACTGGTGCATATACCTGTCGAAACTCATCAAATTGTTCACTTTAAATAGATGCAGTTTACAGTACATAAATTATTCCTCAGTTAAATTGATTTTAAATATAAGAAATGTTAGTGAATGAATGAATCAATCCATACATTCACCATCCTTCCCCTACCAATGACTCCGCTGGGCTCCAAACACATAGATGTAACCCAAATTGGCATACCTTAGGTCTTTCTTTCCCAGCCAGACTTTTCCCAATGAGGATGAGAATGGTATTTATTTAGTGTCTACTATGCGCCGGACAATTTGGCCATAATTATTTCACTGCTTCCCCACAAAGGCCTTGGGCAATATTATTCCCATTTTACAGATAATGGTACTGAGTCTCAGTAAAGGAAAGTGACATATCCAAAATCATACAGCCCCAAAAATGGCAGTGCCAGGATTCAAACCCAGGTTTCTCAGACTCCTAAGCTATATCATAAACTTCTTCCTACCGAGGCCTCTGATAGAAACTTGGTGTGTGTGTGTGTGTGGGTATGGGTGTGTGGGTGTTTGTGTGCCCTTGTACATGTCTCTCATCTCTCTTGAAGAAAGCGTTGGGGCTTCCCTCGTGGTGCAGTGGTTGAGAATCCGCCTGCCAATGCAGGGGACACGGGTTCGTGCCCCGGTCCGGGAAGATCCCACATGCCGCGGAGCAACTAGGCCCGTGAGCCACAACTACTGAGCCTGCGCGTCTGGAGCCTGTGCTCCGCAACGGGAGAGGCCACGACAGTGAGAGGCCCGTGCACCACGATGAAGAGTGGCCCCCGCTCGCCGCAACTGGAGAAAGCCCTTGCACAGAAACGAGGACCCAACACAGCCAAAAATAAATAAATAATTAAATAATTAAAAAAAAAAAAGAAAGAAAGCATTGCCTCTGCAAGGGGATGAAATGTGTTTCTCATCATTTTGAAGTATCATGAGAAGATTCAAGGAGAAGCAGTAGCCAGGCCCAGATGTTGTCTTTGGTCCATGGAGGACAAAAAAATCATTCCAGCTGCAGCAAGAAGCTCAGCCAGTGGTGTCTCTTTTGGGACGGGAGGTTGAGGGTTATTCTATGCCTCAGTGTGGGGCTCAGGGGGTCGTATCAGCAATGTCAGTGATGTGTGTATATTGAAGCTGGGGTGGGAGGATCCAGAAGAGACCTCAGTATGACTCTGCTCTATAAATCATAACCTACCACCCAAGAGTAAGAGAGAAAAAGGGGGAGAGGCAGAGGAATGCATTAAACTGACATCTTTGAAAGCTTAACAATATTCAGGGCACTGTGCCAGACACTTGCATACATATCTCACTTGAGCTTCACAGCACCCTGCCAGGTAGATAGAATTCTATTTCCCTCTTTTTTAGATAAAGAAACAGAGTCTCAGAGAAATGAAGGAACTTGTATAAATCACGCAAGTGGTTCATGATAATGTTGCTTTCCTTCTACCAACTCTTTCTTCCATAATAAAGGTCTTGTTATCTTTAGATTTTCCCAATTTAGCATTTTCCCAAAGAAATCCACTACCCAATATATCTATTCACATACCATCCACTCATTTATCCACCCTTCCATCCATTTATACTTGTATCTAATCTATACACTTAACCATTCGATTATCCACTAATTCTAGCATCCACTCATACATGCATTCACACAGCCATCCGTCAGTGCATGTATATATACATCCAACCACAGATACACTAGACAACGTCCAACTACCCAACCAACCATTCAACGACTTATTGACCCACCCACACATCAATTAATTACCCATTCATACACACATCCACCTATCTATCTGTCCCTCTAACTATTTGTTCAACCAATCATTCCATGATTCATCCACCCATCCATCCATTCTTTCATTCATCCTCACATCCAAGCAGATAACCAACCACATACTATTCACCCACATGTCCAATCATCCACTCTTCATTCCTTGATCAACTCAACCATCCAGCCACCCACTTTCCACATATACAAAAACACATACATGCTGTGATGGCTAATTTCATGTGCCAGGTTAGCTAGGCCATGGTACCCAGATATTTGTTCAAACTGTAGTCAAGATGTTGCTGTGAAGATATTTTTTAATGAGATTAACATTTAAATCGGTAGACTTTGAGTAAATCAGATTACCTTCCATAATGTGGGTGGGCCACATCCAATCAGTTGAAGGCCTTAAGAGGAAAAAACATTGAGGTCCCCCGAGGAAGATGGAATTCTGAGGTTTGTAGATTTGGGAGATATTGAAAGCAGTCTTGGCAAGACTTGGCGACTGAAAGATGGTCGCATCAAGGAGAACCCTACGTTTCTGGCTTAGAGCTGAGATAAGTGGAGTACCACAGGTGAGAACAAGCAGATGGGAGAGGAAGGGAAGGCAGTGGACAGTTCAAGTTTGGCCACAATGGGTTGGCAGTTCCTGGGGAACCTCTGAGGGGAGACACTGAGCAGATGGGGAGATGTGATCAGCTGGAGAATAAGGAACAGAGAACTGAGGGTAGAGGCTTGAGTTGGAAGGAATGAGTAGGTGACAATCCTATTTGAACTGCGGGGCCTCAGGGCCATAAACAGACTTCTATAGGGGAACAGCAAGGGGATCCCAGAAGACTTGTTTCTGCCCTGGCTGGGGTCCTGACCTCCCCCTGCTCTGAGCTCCTGGGAGGAGTTTGGCCCCTACCAGGGGGGCCTCCAAGCCGTTCCCTCTTTCTCTGGGGTTCATGGAGGGTTCACAGGAGCAGACGGACCCCATAGAGCTCCTGCACAGATGGGAAATGGGGCCATCTCAGGCTGCGGCCAAGGGGTGGGCCCCAGAGCTCCAGCTGGAAACCCCATTTGGGGGCTGCAGGGATATGTGTAAAACTGCTCCCTGGGTGGCTCAGGCTGGTGCAGCTCAGAGAACAAACTGTTGTCTCTGCCATAAATCCCCTCGGCCATAAAGTCCCTTCCCCCCTGACCCCTGGGTTGGGGTGAGCAACTGAGGGCAGGGCAGGGCAGGGTGATGACCTCCTGACTCCGGGGCCACTGGCCTCCCAGCCCACCATGTCTCTCCTTTCAAGGCCTCCTGAGCCTGCTCAGAGCCCGCAACACTGAGGGACACACAGGCCCCGTCTGGGAGTCAGAAGCTCTGGTTCAAGACCCAGCAGTGCCCTGATTTCCCCTTAGGTCATTCTCCCCGTCCGTACCTCAGTTTCCTATTAGCAAATTTTCTTCGAGAATCCCTGTCTTTCCTCTGGAGGGGACTGTGGGTGTCAAAGAAAGGGGCATTTCGTTAGCAAGCTCCACCATCGTTTAACCTCTCTGGGCCTCAGTTTCTCCACCTATAAAATTGGGGTAATGATAAGACCTACCTCAAGGGGCTGTGTGGACAAAGTGAGATACTAAACGAGGTACTGCCGGCAAAGTACAGAATCCAGTGCTTTAGAGCAAAGACTTTTGAAAGAAAAGCATACGCGATTCCCTTTGTAAAATGTTGAAAGGATACTAAAATGGTCATTTAACACTTTGATGACTAGGGAAAATGTGATTCATGATGATTTTGTGATCTGCCTGGGAAATGACATGATATGTTTTGTTGCACTTCATTTTCCCAGGATTTTTATGAATTTATTTCACAAATGTGTGTACGACAGAAAAATGAATGCATGTGGTACAAAACTAAGAATGTATACAAGAGAAGTCAGCTACCTTTACACCCAAATTTCCCAGCTACCTAATTTCCAACCAGTATTAACAGTTTTTTGTGTATTCGTCTAGAAAACTTCATATATATACATACATATATATGTAGAAATGTGAGGGAGGAAGCCAATTTACTAAGAAATTGAAGTCACTGGTGTGGACAGCAGGGACCCTGAGAAGCATGGAAGGTTGAGGAGGTGCAGAGGAATCTGTGATGCACCGTGGAGATTGCCCCTTCAAGCCCAAGGCACTCATTCCCCAGCCGCCCACAGTGCCATCTGATGATGGCACAAAGCTGAGTCCCTCTCTAGGAACTGCCCTCAGCCAAAGTGAGCTGCTTCACCCAAGGCTACACCCTTCCCAACGGGCAGCCCCCATCCAAAGACTGGTCCCCTCTCCTCCATTCCAACCACCTGGAAGCGCCATCCCAGCCCCAGAGATTGCCATGGGATTGGGAAGGCCTTGGTTTCCGCTCCATTTCTCCCTCTGCCCAGACCTGCTCTCCTCACCCCCTCAGAGGACTCCCTGACGATGCGGCAGGGGTGCAACTCTATAAACTTTCACTCTTTTTTTAAGAAGTTGGAGAAAGCGGTCATTACAACAACTCTGGAAGCAGATGGCTGTTGCCAAGTGTCAGACCATGATATTGGAAAGCTATTGGCGTGTTAATCAGATCAGGCAAACAAGAAGTGGCGGGTATATTGGAGACCTTGGTAAGAAACCTGCTTTACAGGGAAATTCCCTGGCGGTCCAGTGGTCAGGATGCCGTGCTTTCACTGCTGAGGGCGCGGGTTCAATCCCTGGTCAGGGAATTAAGATCCCACAAGCCGTGCGGCACAGAAAACAAACAAACCAACAAACAAAACTGCTTTACAGAGAGCAGGAGAGAAACTGTATGAAGATTCAGGGACCCACCACATGAGTGACCTTTTTAGGGATCCAGTATTCTGGGGCATGCTGAGTCAACTCCCTTGAAACTAAAGAGCAACTTATTGTATCTCACAGCTCCCACCATGAAGAAGGGAGCACAGTGCCTGGTAAGACTCTGGGTTCCAGAGGCAGCACATTTCACCCTTGGAAATACTGTTCTGATCCATTTACCAAGTGATACGGAAACTGGGCTGTGCGTGGGAAGTGAGCAAGAAGGGGAAGTAGTGGTTACCATGCTGAGCTCAGGAGCCAGGCTGACAGGGTACCCATGTTCCATCATTTACGGCTCTGTGACCTTGGTGGGAATGGCATTGGTACGTACCTCCAGGCTGCAGGGACTTAGTACATCTAAAGCACGTAGAACAGTACCTGGCACATGGTAAATGCCTGACTATAAATGACAGAGCAGAGATCCAAACCCAGGTTTGAGCCAAAGGTTCTTTCCATTGCACCACCCAAGAGATGGGACCAAATGGCATTAAACCCAAGGAAAATGACAGCTACCCATCCCAGGACTACAGCAGGGATGCCTCGGCAATCACGGTGCAGCTCAGAGTGGAGAAAGAAAGGAGTGAGGGAGGCAGCTTCCGTGGCTTCAGCAAGCATTGCTTGTGGGCTGAGGACTAGAGTGTTGAAGTCTAGGCTGGACCAGGTGGGCTGCAGTAGTCAAGGTAAGTGACACTAGATACCACAGTAATAATAGTAAGAAGAAGAAGAAGAAGAAGTAGGGGGAGGGGCAATAAAGGGGTAGGGGGTACAAACAAGTTTGTACCAATAAGAGGTACAAACTATTTGGTATAAAATAAGCTACAAGGATATATTGTATTGATACAACACAGGGAATATAGCCAATATTTTACAATAACTATAAATGGAGTATAACCTTTAAAAAATGGTGGATCGCTATATTGTACACCCGTAATTTTTTTTTCCTTTAAAATTTTATTTTATTGAAGTATAGTTGATTTACAATGTTGTATTAGTATTTGGTGTACAGCAAAGTGATTCAGTTCTACATATACATAAAAGTTTGCATCTGCTAATCCCAAACTCCAAATCCTTCCCTCCCCTTGGCAACCGCAAGCCTGTTCTCTATGTCTATGAGTCTGTTTCTCTTTCATAGATAAGTTCATTTGGTACACCCGTAATTTATATAATATTGTACAGCAACTATACTTCAATAAAAAATAATAAAATAAATTTTAAAATAATGATAATAAGTTTTTAAAAAGCCCCACATGCCCTGTGGTTTAACCAAAGACAAACTTATTTCTCACTCATATCAAGTCCCTTGATGGGGAGAGGTTAGTGGCTCTGTTTCACAGGGTCACTCAGGGACCCAGGATTTTCCATCTTGTGGCTCCAGCATCTCCTAGGGCTTCAGAGTCTTCTGGATCGTCTGCAAATGGCCAGGAAATGGAAGAAGAGAGAGACACAAAGGATCCTGCAGGGGGCTTTAGGGCAGTGGCACCATCACTCCCACCCACACTCCATGAATTGAATCTCTTCACGGCCTCACTTAGCTGCAAGGGAGTGAGGAAATGTAATGCAGCTGTGAGCCCAGGGAATAAGAGAAAACAGATTTGGGGCACAGTTAGCCAGTCTCTGACCCAGGCTTTGAGCAGGAAAGCCAGAATGGCGCCTCCTCCGGGCCACCCCTATGCTTGGTGCTCAGCTAAGGGCTCGGAAGTCCTCACTGGTGCCTGCCTCCGCGCTGAGCTAACATTCAGCTGGGACTCCCAGTAGAGAGGGCTGTTTGCAGCCAACAGCTACTTTGCTGGGCCAGAGTCCATCCTGTCTTTCACTGTATTGAACACCACCCTGCTTAGAATGCTTCCCATTTGGGGTGGTGGTTCACCATAGTGGTTCAGCATCTGGATATTGGAATTAGACCCTCTGGGCTGAACCCAGGTTCTGCCCTTTGCAAGCTGGGTGACCTTGCTCAAGTCACTTAACCTTGACCTTGTCTTGCTTAGCCAGGCACTGTGACCATGGCTCAATGCAATCAAGATGAGACCATGCATGTTGAACCCAGTGCCTGGTGCATAGCAAGGATTCACATAATTTGGCATCACTCTTCTTTTTTTCTACAAAACCAAAGTTTATTTTCTGAGTCTTTCTGAGTTAAAACATATTTGGATATTAACTTAGTCACAATATAACAAGTACACTAGGTTGGATTTCACAATCAGGAAATTAGTAAAAGTCTTCCAGGATATTGACTAGCTCAATGCATCTTCATCCTAGCTGTGCGTAGAATCACCTGGGGATCTTTACATTTAGCGTCACTCTTATTCCAACTCTGGCCCACCAGTTCAGGTAGCCTAACCCAGAAATACCAGTGATGGAAAGATCTAGAAGGAACCTGAGGCAGGGCTGACGGGCAGGCAGGGAAATGGGGATCTGGAATCATTACCTCTCCTATCAGAGGAGGTGAGAGTGAGAAAAGACTTGTGTTGCTCAATCCTCAGTTGAGAGAAGAGGGTTCGGGGGGCTCGGGGGAGCTCTCTCTTTACCTCCACCCAGCTCCTCCCAGGCACGGGGCGGGAGGTTTGCTCTGCTCCTTCCTCTGGAAGCCATCAGCCTGCTCCCTGGTCATCCTGCTTCCAGCCAGTCCCCTCTGATCCATTCTCCACAATTCCTGTCCAGGGGGATCCTTCTAAAGCACAACCTTGACTACCAGCCCTACCTGAAGCCCTGCCAAGGCCCTCACCTTGTTCAGGGTGGAGCCTAAGATCTTGCAAGTCTGCACAATTCACCCTGATCTTGAGCCCCGACCCCCTTTTTACCCCCCAGTACACACACACACACACACACACACACACCTGCACACCACTTGCTTTTCATGCTCCAGTCACTCTGAGCTTCTTTTGGTTTCCAGAACACTCCAGGCACTCACTTTCTCTCTCACTCTGAGCCTCAGCACATGCTGGTCCTTTGCTGAATTGCTCTTTCCCCAGCCCCACCTAGCTAGCTCCCACTCACCCTGCAGAGCCCAACCTTAGATTTTATCTCTGCCAGGAAGCATACCCATGGACACTGGAGATTTTGTGTTGTGACCCCCACTCATCTACTCCTACAGCCCCCTGTCCCATCCCTGATTCCCCACGCCAGTTTATTCTGAATGAATGGAGTGGTATTATAATAGCACTCTGTGTTATAATTTGAGATGCCTCAACATTCAACTTCGGCCTCAGAATTCAGCCCAAATATGCTATTTGGCTTCAGCCTTGGTCTCTGCTTTGGAAAGCCAATAGCCAAATGCCAACTTCGCTGTCATTTTTGGCATCCCTAAACTGTGTGTGATAAATGGTCATGTAATAGTGTAGGTTTCCCATCATGTCCAATCATCGTAACAACATCAGTAATACACAGAAGACACACCAATGTTAATATCTAAACGTTTGTTTCTGAACATAGGCAACGATTCCAAATGTAACTCCGAGTGAAAATTGCCTTGGAGGTTTTATGTCTTACCGGTCAGTTAAAGGGTGATGTGTCATTACAAGCATAAAAGCCTGCAATAACTCATATGACAGTTGTGAATGCTGTTCATTTTATGTGCAAAAACAATCAGTAAGAAAGCTCAGATAGTTAGTTAAGGTTAACAAACTGACAGCTGATGGGAGACAACTCTCTACGGGTCTCTCACTTTTCTTCATATCTTGGGAGCCGAGGCTCTCTCTGATTACCTTTTCAACCCTGGAAGATCGGTGATGTCTCCCTCCAGAGCAGTGAGCAAGTCTGTCTACTATCCAGTATGACAAAGAAAACGTCTTCCTCCAGGGCAAAAGTCAGGCAAGGTTTTATGCCCATTGTAAGGATCCAATTCCCTCAACTTGGCGCTCTCAGCTGTGACACAAACCCACTGCATGGGCGGCATCCCCCTGGCCCTCCACATCCCCCCACGTCAGTGAAATTCATGCTGTCTGCTGTGCTATAGAAAATAATGTCTTTTGTCTCTGACCCAGGAGTCTTATGTCTTCTGCCAGCATCTGTGAAGCCGTGCAGGTCAGCTTACAAGTAGGTAACATCTCAGACCCTTTACAGTTCTTGGCAAGAGTTTATTTGCATATTAAGAGAGAGTTTGTCTTAGGTCAGTTTCCCTGGGAAACTGGCTCTGAGATTGGAGGTTTAGATGGATGGATGGACAGATGGATGGCTATGTGGATGGACAGATAGAGAAAAAAAGAAAGGACTCCTCTTAGGTGTTCAAATAGGAGAGGTGACATTGTTTCTGCAGGTCTGGGGAAGGGAGGCAGGTATGAAGCAGCAGACGATGGGTGAATTCTCACATGCTGCTGCCTGACCCAGCCCTTCTCCTGTTTCTAATCTGCACACTGGCCCTCTCCAAAGAGGGCTGCGATTAAACCCAGCTGAACACTGAGCCCTGGAGATGGGAACTCGACAAATTCTGCACCCCAACTGACAGGCAGATGGGGTTGTCAAGCACAGAGAAGGACGGCTGCCCAGGATCAGGGCACAGACCTCCCCCCTCGGCTGAAGACTTGAATCAAGAGATTATGCACATGACTATTTTTAGCCAGGTGAAATTTGTGAAAAGCAGACAGGGCTCAAAATGCAGCAGAAACCTGCTTTGAATTTACAAAGCAGACCTCCATGAGAGTGGAGGGGAGGTGACTGGGGAGCTCCCTTTCCAAGAGACGAAGGTGAAGGAAATTTGAGAAAAAAAGGTGGGGGAGGGCTCACCCCCACTGGACACCCACCGAGGGTCAGGTAAGATGGTGAGAGGCTTACCAAATGACATTTCCAAACTCCAGTCACCCTTCCACCACCTTCACATGCAAGGCCCACCTGTATGTTGCTACTGCTTAGAATGCAAGCCCTGATCAATAGGAATAATAACAGCAAAGGGATCAGCAAACTTTCTGTAAAGGGCAGACAGTAAATATCTTGGGTTTGTGGGCCATATTGTCTCTTGTCCAACAATTCCACTCTGCCATTGTGGTGTGACAATAGACAGTCTGTAAACAAATGCGTGGGGCTGTGTGCCAATAAAACTTTATTTGTATAAATAAAATTTATTTTATTTTGGACTGGATTGGGCCCACGGGCCATAGTTTGCCCACCCAAATATCAACTTAAGTTTACAAAACACTGTAGCCTGTTTTATTTTATTTTATTTTTAAAATTTATTTTATTGAAGTATAGTTGATTTACAATGTTGGGTTCGTTTCTGTACAGCAAAGTGATTCAGTTATACATATATATTTATAATATTCTTTTTCATATTCTTCTCCATTATGGTTTATCACAGGATATTGAATATAGTTCCCTATGCTGTACAGTAGGACCTTATTTTTTATCGGTAGCCTGTTTTAAATATTAGCATTGAACAAACCCACAAAAGATTTTTAGACCCACAAAATGCAAGATAGTCCCAAGATAATTTTAGGACTTTTAAAAAATATCAGTCGGTATAACACTACAGGCAAGGCAGTGTAATAAGTTGTGTGGTGAAACTTGTTTTCTCTTAATCCTGTCAGAGTGATCTGGGGGCAGTATGTAGGGTGGCCAGATAGAACATAGGATGCCCAGTAAAATTCGAATTTCAGATAAAGAGCAAATAATGTTTTAATATAGGTATATCATGCTTAAGAGTTAGAAGGAACTAGAATATGTGGAACATATTTACACTAAAAAAAATTTGTTGTGTTTCTAAAAACATTTTTATTTCCTAAATCTGGCAATCCTAACAGTATGCGTAATCACATTTGAAGAGACCGTTGAACCTCTTTCTATATCTAAGGCCTGCATGATTGCGAGGCCAGGGCCAAATGGAACTAGAGTCCCCAAATTCCCACCACCTCCCCACAAAGACCCTGGAGTCGAAGTAGAGAAGCCACCTCTGAAGCAAGCAGATCTAGGTCCATGCACAAATCGCCTGGCACCTAGTGGGGACCCCGTAAATTGTAGTTGTGGTTTCCATTCATTTGCACGTGTCCTGATGTGTTTTTCTCTCCCTTTGTAAACTCTGTCACAGTTCTGTGATCTTGACCAAGTTCCTTAACTTTTCCTGAGCCTTAGTTTCTCCATCTGTAACATGGGGATAACGAAGGCACCTCTTTCAGGGGTTTGTGATATGAATTAAATGAAGCAATGCTTGTCAAATGTTTAGCATAGTGCAAGCTGGCAACTGATATGCTCTCAGAGATTTTTAGTAAAGCATAATGATAACTCATTCGTTCTTGCATTAAATCCTCAAAACGGAGAGGTGGCCATTAAGATCCCCATTTCACAGACCAGATAAACTGAGGCTCCAAGAAGCGAGGTCACTCAGAGGAAATAAGCAGCAGAGATGGATCTGAACCAGCGGCCCAGCTCCAGTCGGCTCAACAACAGGCAGGGCTAGGCCAGCTCCACACAGCCAGGCCATAAGAGGCAGGCCAGGCTGTGCTTTGGCCTCCACAGACCTCAGACGCAAGTCCCCCCAGCTGCCCAGCAGGTGACACTTACCTGTAGAACCAGCACATTTTTACCTGAGTCCGCTTGCCCTGCTGCTGCAGAGAAGATGGGGGAGAACCCCTCTGCCCCTCAGATATCCTCTTTCCTCAGCCCTGACGACCCCTCACAGTGTCCTAGGGCATAGAGACTTCCTGACCTTACTTTCCCCTGGGTGCCATCCTTACCATTTCCAGTCTTTACCTGACCCTGTACTTCTCTCTGGCAGCACAGGGCACACTTGAAATCATCTCATCAATTAGGTGTCGGGATTTGCTTACTGCTTATCTTCACCACTGACCTGTGAGCTCTATGAGGGCAAGACTTCGTCTGCATGTTCCTGCTCTCTCCCCAACACCTAGCCTAGTGCCTGGCCCAGGTAGGAAACCACTAAACATTTGTTGAATGACTGACAAACTGAGGCAATTATCTTTCAGGCACCTCCTATGTCCTAAGCACTTTACCTTCATTTTCTCATTGCATCATCATACCAGTTCTTTGAGGTTGGAACCGGCAGAACCATTTTACAGATGAAGAAACTGAGGTACAAAGCCATAGTCATAGAAAGCACTATGACAGGTCAGTTAGGAGTGGAGCCTCTGAGGACTTCCCTGGTGGTCCAGTGGTTAAGACTCCATGCTTCCACTGTAGGGGGCATGGATTTGGTCCCTGGTCAGGGAGCTAAGATCTACATGCCGCACAGCAGAGGGGTGGGATAGGGAGGGTGGGAGGGAGATGCAAGAGGGAGGAGATATGGGGATATATGTATATGTATAGCTGATTCACTTTGTTATAAAGCAGAAACTAACACACCATTGTAAAGCAATTATACTCCAATAAAGATGTTAATAAATAAATAAATAAAGTTAGGAAAAAGTAATTGAAAATGAACATATTTAAAAAAAAAAAAAGAATGGTGCCTCTGCCACTTGCTGGCTGTGTAACTACAAGCAAATTCTAAATCTGTATGATGGGAACAATAATCTTAGCGACTTCAAAGGGCTTTTTGAGGATTCTCAAGCAGAGAATGGTAAAAAGTACTCAGCCTAGTCTCTGGAACATAATTAATACCGTGCAATTATTAGAGTTATGACTTTTTATGAGTTATTAACACAATATCACGTAATTATTAGAGTTATGACTCGCGTAGCTGGTAAGCATGGTGTTGAAATCTGATTTCACTGTCCATCCCACTACATCAGAGAGAAGCAAGACAAGAAAGGGGCAGAGATGGGGGCCTGGAGATTACAGTCCTTTCATAGCTTCAGCCAGGCCTGGCTCCACACTGGACCTTTTCCTAAACAGAAAGGCCTGGCTTTGCCGTTCCTAACTCAGTAGAGCCTGAGGGGCTGTCAGGCAGAAAGGCTGAAAGTTCTGCCTTGAACTGCAAGGCTGAGTTAGGCCACCACCACAGGCTGGGGTGGTGGCAGACCGTGCTAAGGACTGAATGGGAGAAGAGAGGAAAGGGAGAGCCCAAGGTCTGGACTTCCCTGCCCCCAGAATAGCCATTCATCTCTGTTCTCCCCCAAACCTAGAATGAAAGCTTGCTTGACCCCTGGATAAGGTGTAGGGCTCAGGTGGATGAGTCCCCTTAAAGAAGCAGCATTCCCAGGTGCACCTCTAGCTCAACAAGCATCATGGAAAAGACCCAAGCTCTGGAGCAGCTCCCACCCGAGGTCAAACCCAGGCTTACCCGCCCTGGCTGTGTGACCTTGGGCAAGCAGCTTCAGACTTTAGGCCTCAGTTTTAGCCATAGAATGAGTACAGAAAACACACCGTACTGGGTTTCTGTGGGAATCAAATAAAACTAATGGAAATAAATCCACTTGGCACACAGCAGGAGCTCCATAAATGTCAGGTGGAGTTCCCTCTCTCTGCTCCTATATCTGTCTCCCAGTCCCCATCTCCCTATGTCTCTCTCTCTTCCCAGCTCATTTCAGGGCAGGAGTTGGAAGGAACTAGAAGACCATCTTGGAGGCAAGCCTTAGGCCCTGCAGAAGGGATCTAGGGCCAAGCATAACATCAGATTATTAAAAATGTGGATTGTAAACACCAGCATAACTGGCCAGGACACAGTGGCCACCAGACCACAGCCCAGCTGTTCCCCATGCCCAAGACCACACCTCCTGCTGCCCCAGGATCTGGGATGGGCCCAGCTCCACAGCCACCGGTCACAGGCCGGTGTGTTTTCCCTGAGCTGAGCCCAGGGGCCCTGGCCAAACACTGTCCTCATAGTCAGAAGGCCTGGGGAACAGCTACGGGGTCTGTCCTCAGAGGGGAGAGGGCCTCCCACTCCACCCCCTGTGCCTGGCCATCAGACAGGCCCTGAGGAGGTAGCTGGAGAGCAGGCCCCATGGGGACTCTACCCTGACAGTGTGGTGCTTGACTCAGCACACAGACCAGGATGGGAACCCCGTCACCCCCAGGTAGCAGCTGTGTGAGCTCGGACAAGTCACTTTACTTCTCTGAGCCCCAAGGTCCTCATCTAAAAAATGAGAATTTTAAGGGCCACCCCGTCCTCAGATTGTGGTGTGAGGATTAAATGAGATGATGCATTTTAAAGCACAGTGTCTGGGGACTTCCCTGGCAGCCCAGTGGTTAAGACTCCGTGCTCCACTGCAGGGGCGTGGGTTGGATCCCTTGTCAGGGAGCTAAGATTCCACATGCTGCATGGTACGACCAAATAAATAAATAAATAAAGCACAGCGTCTGGCAGAATAAAAGCATACCCTCAGTTCAGCCCCAAGCTCGACAAGATTGAGGCTGGAGACCAAGTTGCCATCATAACTGGGGGCCGTGTGATCACTGGAGTGACCACTTTCATTAGCACCCAAAGGTGATCAGCCTGGGTGTGGGAGTGAGTGAGTGGGCTTCGGAGCCAAACAGCTGGATTTGAACCCCACCCCTGTGTTAGCATAGGTGTCATTGTCCCAGCTGAGCTCCAGTATCCCCACCTACAAATAACGATGTGACCTAGCTGCCTGGCCTCACTTGGTCATTCAAGCAATTATTGACATGCTTATTGAGTACCTGCAGTGTGTGCAGCTCTAGAACCCATGGAAGCCTCAGACTGGGTTCCTGTCCTCGAGGCTCTTGTAAAGATGCAGGGAGATACTTTATGCACAATGCCTGGTGTTTGGCAAATGCTCAGTAAGTCGTCTGCCTTACGTTGATTACCGCCTGACTCTTCCCTCCTGTTCTTCTTCCCTCCCTCCCTCCTTCCTTCTGTCCTTCCTTCTTTCCCTCCTTCCTACCAGTGAGACATGAGTCAGACATTGGCCCTCTAGGAATAATTACACGGAGAATAGGGGTAGAGGGTCCAAACCCCCAGTCCCCAAACAGGTGCCAAGCCCTTCTTGGCAGGTGCAGACCACGGGGCCTGGAAGGAAAAGACAGAGTCGGTGGCTGCAACAGGAGAGAAGGTTTAGAAAAACAACCCACTCGAGTTACCTTCTAAATGACTAAAGCTTTGGCCCCGAGCTTCCTTGGAGCCCTGAAGTTCTCTGACCCTCCGCTCTGAGAGGGAAGGAGAGCAGGGGCTGGATGACTCCGTGACCCTCTAAGCACTTTGTTCCAGCCCAGGCAAGCCCCTTTTGGGGAGGAGAAGGTGTTGGTCATACAAATAGGGACTGGCCCTGGGACTCCCAAAAAGTCATGTCAGGGTCACAACCCCACAGAGGACGTGGCTGCGGGGCCCTCCCCGGCCAAGGCCTCGCTGGCCTGCCCGTCTGCCTGCCCATGTCACCGCCCAGCCTGGCTGAAACCTGAGCCAGAGAGATAGAGCCCTGGCCGAGCCAGCCAGTTATGTCTTAATGTAATTTAGCTGTAATCCCAGCGTGTTTTCCTTTGCTATAATTAGTAAAATGTGGTTGTTTTCTGTGTTCCTGGAAGATGTCTGAACTGGAGCCAGCTCCCCGTAGCTTTTCTGACAAGCTCTCCCAAGCAGGCCCACCAGCACCACCATGGGTTTTCCGACACTTTCTCCCGCCTTAACCTGAGTCCTCCTGATTCCTAAGTTGGGACCTCTCCCTCTTGGCCCCCAAGGATAGGTCCCCTGGCACAGCACAGTGCTGGGCACACTGTAGGTACCCAATAAATGTGTGTGGGTTTCGGCCATCAAACCATCAAAAACAACAAGAGGCGGGTAGGGAACAAATTCCCTGTTTAGGAATTCCACAAGATCCTCAAAGAAACGTGTGTGTGTGTGTGTGTGTGTGTGTGTACATGCAGCTGTCCACATACGTGTGTATCCATGATAATAAGCACAGCCAGCTCTGTGTGGGATGCCACCTGCTTGTGACTCTAGGTCTGTGTGTCCGCCTGACAGTGCTGGCGCCCTTGTATGTAAATGTGAGCCCTCCTTTTTTTTTTTGGGCCACCCGGAGGGTACCAGAACAGACCCTGAATGCTCTGAAGACCATGTGGGAGGTTGGGACAGGACAAAGGATGTGGAACACCCAAGTCCCACTGTCCCACAATCCATGTCTCACATCTTCTGCCTTGGATTATAATTAGGCACAGTCCTTTCCTGGTCCTTTCCTTCAGGCACTCAGCCAACGTTTTTGGGTCCTACTGTGCACAGCCATCTATCACGCTTGGTGGCTCCCCACTGGGTCTCCTGTGACTGGGTCTCACTTATTTATTCAGTCAATGAAACTTTGTTAAATAATTACATGGACTAGACTTTGGGTTTGAGTCTTTGTTTTTTGGTTTGGTTTGGTTTTTGCATGAAGAATCAAGGTTCACATTTTCCACCTTTGTCAAAGTCTCTCCCAATAAGAGACATATTTAGGATAGGTTTCAGATTTTTTATTATTATTTGATCAGTCATACGTAAAATGAAGTGGTAAGAGCACCCATCTCACAGAGTTCTTGTGTGCCGTTCACGTCTAAAAGCACAGTACCTGGCACACCGGAAGTAATCATTAAATATTAGTGATGACGATTATTATTTCACAGAGCGGTGGAGCAGTCAGGGGCATGGACTCCGTACCCCTTTGTGACCTCAGGCAGGCTACTTAACCTCTCTGAGGGCATTTTGAACATGACTGAGGTGTAAGTGCTCAGTAAATGTTAATTATTATGTTAGTAATTGTGTGGACTTTACGTTTTCAACTGACTTGTAATTCTTGAAAAGTTCCCCCCTCCCACCGATCAACCACTTCTCCAGTTGAGCCCCTAAAGTTCTGTCACTGGCAGAAATCTATTACTAGCTGGGGCCCCAGACTCTGCTTCAGAGAATGCTGAGCTCTGATTGGCTGAATTAGCCTGGACTCTGAACGTTCTGATTGGCTAGAACACTAGTGGGTGTGGACCATTCTCCAGAGCACACTCAGCAGTAATTGTTGGAGAGAGATGTCAAATGGTGGATTTACCTGTGTTATTTTTTTCAATTTTTATTGAAATATAGTTGATTTACAATGTTATGTTAGTTTCAGGTGTACAGCAAAGTGATACAGTTACATATACATATATATGTATGTATGTGTGTGTGCATATATATATATATATATATATTATTTTTTTACATTCTCTTCCATTATAGGTTGTTATAAGATATCGAGTATAGTTCCCTATGTTAGGAGTTTGGGATTAAAATAGACACACTAATATATATAAAATAGATAACCAACAAGGACTTACTGTATAGCACAGGGAACTATACCTGGGCTATTGTTCTTTATCTTTTCTCAGTAAATCTCACCAGTGTCCAGCTCTACAATTTTTGCAGATAAATTCCTCCAAAACACATCTCCCTTACAAAGTGCATAAATGTTGTGCTATTTACCCCAACGGGCACTTGGATGACTGAAGTGGGACTGTGCTTGCTTGAGAGGAGGCTGAATTCCACATTCTCACGTTAGGCGGGAGCGTGTTCTTGGTCCCAACGCCAGACCCTTGCTCACGGGAGGAGCCTCCGGCTCTGCTCGCGATAGGGCACTTCCCTCTGCCAGCCCCTCCTCTGGCCAGATGCAGAAAGAGATTCTTTTTTTTTTTTTTTTAATTTGTTCATTTATTTATTTATTTATTTATTTATGGCTGTGTTGGGTCTTCGTTTCTGTGCGAGGGCTTTCTCTAGTTGCGGCAAGCGGGGGCCACTCTTCATCGCGGTGCGCGGGCCTCTCACTATCGCGGCCTCTCTTGTTGCGGAGCACAGGCTCCAGACGCGCAGGCTCAGTAATCGTGGCTCACGGGCCCAGTTGCTCCGCGGCATGTGGGATCTTCCCAGACCAGGGCTCGAACCCGTGTCCCCTGCATTGGCAGGCAGGTTCTCAAGCACTGCGCCACCAGGGAAGCCCAAGATTCATTTTTGAATCATGAAACCAAATGGGGAATTTCTCCATACTGCTTACGATTTCTGAGATCTGAAGTGGTCTTGCTTTTCATTCATTCATTCATTCATTTATTCACTCACTCACTTATTATGCCTTAATTGCGGTGCTGAGCTCTCCGCAGATATTTAGAAGAGATACATCAGTATCAAGGAATGATACTGAGGGAATATACAATGTGAAACGGCAGTTAAAGGCAATACAGAGAACTACAAATTGAATATATGAAAAAAAGTCTTCACCTCACCAATAATCATAAAACTCTATCTTTAAACAGGAAGATGAAAATTTTTTGCCTCTTCTTTTGATAAAGATTAAAAAGGTTAATATTAGTACTGAGAGTATGAAAAAATGGGCCCTGTCATACAGTGTTAGTGGGAATGTAAATTGAAACAGCATTTTTGGAAGACGGTTGAGCAAGTTCACATCTAGAATTTACCTTGAAGTAAAATTTAGGCAAACACCTAAAGAGAGAAATTTTGTTATGGCATCTATAGTGAGAAATTTAAAATAATACAAATGACAATCAAAGAGGATTAACTAAATAAATTATGGTACAATAAGACAAAGGGGGATGTGAGTAGAAATGAAAGACATCCAAAACAAAATAAGGTATAAAGCAAAGTTGTAGAAATAATAAACGTATATATAATATAAATAGATATTTTATAAAATATCCCAAAGGCATATGCTGCTGTTGATAGCTGTTCTTTTCATGGGATGATTTTCTTAAATCAATAAACTTTATTTTTTATTTTATTTTAAACTTTATTTTTAGCAATTTTAGGTTCACAGCAAAACTGAGTAGAAAATACAGAGTTCTCATGCCCCTGTCCCCACACAGGCACAAACTTCCCCACTCTCAACATCCTGCTCCAGAGCGGTGCATTTGTTAAAATAATGAACTACATTGACACGTCGTTACCACCCAAAATCCATAATTTACATTAGGTTCACTTTTGGTGTTATACATTCTATGGGTTTGGACAGATGTATAATGACATGTATCCACCACTGTACTATCATACAAAATAGTTTCACTGCCCTAAAAGTTCTCTGTGTTCCACCTATTCATCCCTCTCATCTCCCTAACCCCTGTAAATCACTAAGTTTTTTGTCTTAATAGTTTTGCCTTTTCCAGTATGCCATATAGTTGGGATGATACAGTGTGTAGCCTTTTCAGATTAATTGCTTTCACCTAGTAATATACATTTAAAATTCCTCCATGTCTTTTCATGGCTTGATAGCCCATTTCTTTTTAGTACTGAATAACATTCCATTGTCTGGATGTACCACAGTTTATTAATCCATTCACCTACTGAAGGACATCTTGGTTACCTCCAAGTTTTGGCAATTATGAATAAAGTTTCTATAAACATCCATATGCAGGTTTACCTGTGAGCATGTGTTTTCAGCTCATTTGGGTAAATATCAAGGAGCACGATTGCTGGATCATATGGTAACAGTATGTTTAGTTTTATAAGAAACTGCCAAACTGTGTTCCACAGTGGCTGTACCATTTTGCATTCTTAGCAGCAGTGAATTAGGGTTCCTGTTGCTTTACATCCTCACCAGCATTTGGTGTTGTCAGTATTTTAGATTTTGCCATTCTCATAGGCGTGTAGTGTTATTCATTGTCATCTTAATTTGCAATTCCCTAACAATGTATGATGTTGAACATCTTTTTATCTGCTTCTTATGTTTGCTTGCCATCTGTATATCCTCTTTGGTGAGATATCTGTTCAGCAGGTCTTTTGCTCATTTTTTTTTTTAATTTATTTTATTTATTTATTTTTGGCTGCGTTGAGTCTTCGTTGCTGCACGCAGGCTTTCTCTAGTTGCAGCAAGCGGGGGCTACTCTTCGTTGTGATGCGCATGCTTCTCACTGCAGTGGCTTCCCTTGTTGCGGAGCACGGGCTCTAGGCACGTGGGCTTCAGTAGCTGTGGCTCACGGGCTCTAGAGCGCAGGCTCAGTAGTCGTGGTACATGGGCTTAGTTGCTCCGCGGCATGTGGGATCTTCCCGGACCAGGGATCGAACCCGTGTCCCTGCATTAGCAGGAGGATTCTTAACCGCTGCGCCACCAGGGAAGTCCCCTTTTGCTCATTTTTTAAATGGGTTGTTCATTTCCTTATTGTTGAGTTTTAAGAATTCTTCATGTATTTTGGATAACAATCATTTATCAGATGTGTCTTTTACAAAGATTTTCTCCCAGTCTGTGGCTTGTCTTCTCATTCTCTTGACATTGTCTTTCCCAGAGCAGAAGTTCTTAATTTTAATGAAATCCAGCTTATCAATTATTTCTTTCATGCGTCATAACTTTGGTGTTATACCTAAAAAGCCATCACCATATCCAATGTCATCTAGGTATCCTCCAAAATCTGCAGGATGGGACAGCAGGCTGGAGACCCAGATAAGAGCTAATGTTGCAATTCAAGTCCAAAGGCTATCTGCTGCAGAATTCCCTCTTGCTCTGGGGAGGTCAGTTTTTTCAGGCCTATTCAGGCCTTCAAGTGATTGGGTGAGGCCCACCCGCATTATGGAGGGCAATCTGCTTTACTCAATGTCCACCTATTTAAAAGGATAAAGAGGGACATTACACAATGAAAAAGGGGTCCATACTCCAAGAAGACAAAACAATCCTTCATGTGTATGTGCCTGATAACAGAACATCAAAATATGTGAGACAAAAACTGATAGGATGGCAAGGAGAACTAGATGAATCCACTACTGTAGTTGGAGGCTTTTGCAGCCCTCTATCAGCATTAGACAGATCCAGCAGGCAGAAAATCAGACAGGACACAGTCGAACTCAATAGCACCATTGATCAACTGGATATAATTTAAATGTTAACCTCTCCCCAAAATCCCCTCACAGAAACATCCAGAATAATGTCTGACCACATATCCGGGCACTGTGGCCCAGCCAAGTTGACAATAAAATTAAACATCACACCATCTTTTACAAGTCTGCATTTTCTCAGAATGTTTACAGTTTGTCTGTTGTGTTTATAATCAGAAAAATAACAATACTAAAATAACTAAATGAAAAGCAAAAAAATGCAGTAAATGATAAATAATGTTATATTAAAATTCTAGGAGGCACTTATAATGTGTTGTTTCAAAATGTGATATCAGGAAACTTGGTAAGAAATAATGCTCAAATCACATGTGAAGTAAGAATTAAGCTCTAAGTGAGAATCCCAGGTGGGCAGACTCGCCAACATGCAGGGACAATGAATTTGATGACTTCTATTTTGGCTGCTCAGACGTCTTTTGTTTTTGCTTCCACCCAAATTGTCCTCTGTGTCCTGATACATGAGGTGCCGTTTTTAAGGGAAAATGAAGCTGGAAAATGTTGGTGGAGCTTAGTCAGGACCAGGCAACAGGACCAGAGGAAGGCGGGTGGGTGATGTAAATGGGAGGCAGAGAGCAAGAGAAAGCACGGATGAGGGAGGGAGAGGCTGGGGGAGAGAAGGAAGGCGGAAGATACTTCGCCATCAGTTGGAGCAGATGGGCGGCTGCAACACAGCTCCCAGAGCTGGTGCGGAAGAGAGGGTCCCGGTGCTGCTTGTGCTGGGGAGCCCACCGGGGCCACGGTCAGCACGTGCCAAAGGACGTCCTAAGGGACTTCCTACAAGTGCCTCCCCAAAGTTCTCACTTCCCAAACATGGCTCTCACCAGGTTTCAACCTCCCTCCCTGCATTTTAAGACTTTTACTGACTCCCCATTGCCCTTGGGATAAAGCCTAAACCACCTAGCCTGACCCTCAAAGTGCTCATGGTGTGGCCCAGGGTTCCCCAAACTTGTCTCCTGATGGAGCTGCTCTGGCCGCGTCCAACTTCTGGAAGGCTCTCAGCTTTCTCATCGCCTCCCTCTGCCTGGAAGTCTTTCTGACACCCCAGACACCCTGCAGGGTATCATCCCTCTCTCTGGACAGACAGAACCTTCTACCACCCTGTACAGTGATGGGGGTGTTGTGTTTGCCTCCACCTTACCCTGTGGCCCCAGAAGTCAGGGACCATACGGCATCTATTCTGATGTCCTGGATGGCAGCCCGTGCCATAGACACGGGCCGTGTGGTTTGGAGTCACTCAGCAACCCCTGGCTCCTCCACGTACCCCACACCCACGCAAGCCCCACCCACTGCTATCATCACCACGTGCGCACCACAGGCTTGAGCAGACAGCAGAGGGGAGAGAGGACACATCAAATGACACTAACGCTAGCTCTCAGTTATTGCATGCTTGTCACGTGCGTGGCAAGTTTCTAAATACTGCCCATGAATTATTTACTCTTCCTTAAGAACTTTAGAAAGTTGGTACCACTATGAGCCCCATTTACAGATGATGAGATGGAGGCTGGAAATGTTAAGTCTTTGCCCAAAACCACCGGGGGGGGGGGGCACTGGGATTTGTACCCCAGCTCTTTGATTTCACAGCCCACACTCTTAAGCATGAGACTCCATGCTTGGTTATAGAGTAACCAAAGAATATCTTACTTCTTGTCACAACTTTATGAAACGATCCTAGAGTTCCTCTGGAAGGATAATTGTGAGAGAAAAAAAAAAGGCACGAAATATTTGGGAAAAAAGAATGACTGGGATAGGGGAGGTCTTATTCTACCAGATATTACAATGCATTATGAAGTCACAATACTTAAAACTGGAGAATTGAGTCTAATCTTGTAGACAAGCATTTATAAGAATGAAATCATGCAACAAAGAGGTCATTTCACCTCTACAGCATCTCGCAAGATAGGTAGGGTGGATATTATTACCACTATCTGCATTGCATTGCTTTTTACAGATGGGGAACCCGGGTCCCAGAGGGGAGCAAGTCACATGAGATTCAGGCCCTCTGAGGGGAAATGTCTCAAGTCATGCAGGGAGGGGAACCTGGGTCAAGAGAACTGTAGAGCAAAGACAAGAACTTCTTTTCCTTTGGAGGTGCATGAGTAACAAGCCAGGAATAGAAACTGTCCCCCTTTCTGCACCCTGGGCAGGCATCATTAATCCATCTCCACACTCTTCCTGGCTGAACCATCACAGCCTGAAATTCTTATTAATGCAAAGCCACAGCCAGTCAGTGAGGATTGACTCATGAGATGAAAATATTTGCCATTTTAATCTGCGTCAAACCACCTTCCTTGCAGATGTTGGGCTCGGGTGTAGAGTGGGGCTCTGTTATACCACACTGTCTGGAGCCCTTCCAACAGCTCAACCAAATACCATTTCACCACGTGCAACCCTAGGTCAGGGAGGCCACCCTTCCCCACCATCTCCAGACGCAGTCACTCCAGTCCCACCCTACACGTGGCTGCAGGAAACATGGTGCCCTCCTGATTGCTTCAGCAGAGATCCAAAGTAGATGCTTACCTGCCCCTTGATGTTTTCTGTCTCCTCCTCCAAAAGCCCACTGCCCACTGCCCTATGGTCACTTTGTCTCCCTGGTCACCTCGGCCGCCAGCTGCTGGCCCCTCTCCACCTTACTTTCCCCAAGCATGGATGCAGTCCTCTCTCCTTCATTCCCCAAAGCACCCCGAACACAGGGCCCATGACTGAAGGATGTTCCTGCAAAGAACCAAACTCGGTCTAAAACTAAGGACAGAAAATATTCTGTCCCTAGAGTTTGTTGACCCTTTGCCCCAACAAAGGGAATCTCTTGCATGTTTCTGGGAAGTCCCTTCTTCCCTCTCCTTTTATCGCCCAGAATCAAAACCCCTGCTTTGGGGCCACCTAAAATGGCAGCTTCCCTTGGAATGAATGTAAGGTGGTACAGGCGCCATGATACAGTCGCACGTTGACAAAACCATACTCCCTGAAGCTCCCTCCTCCATCGTTTGCTCGGGCTGTCCCAATGCCCGATTCACCCTTCATCTTCTACTGCTTCCCTTCCCTAATCTCTCCTCACCCTCAGGTTAAGTTTTCTTTCTCTGGGGGAACCTTCCTAGGCTGAGTTAGGGGTCCTACCTCAAGGATCCCACAACATATTATCAGGTTAGATCTGGTCTCCAGGTTTGTTTGGGCTGTCCAGATTAAAAAAAAAAAAAAAAAACACATTTAATTTTTCTGATTCATGCTTTTTACCCCCAGATGTGTAAAAATTAGTTTTAAATTAGTTCTCCAAGTTTTGGAAAATGGAAAAGTTGACACAAGTATCAAAATGCCTGCTTTGCCTTTAAAAACTAGAGGCTCTGACCACATCGGGCCCACATGGCACCAAGTGACAAGAGCTGATAGCAGCCACCACCACCCCTCCCTCAGGTGTGTCTCTGAAGTTCACCACAATCCCCGCCATTCCCTATTGCCTCACACATGGCCCCCTCACTTATTTACCTTGCCCATCTGGCCCACGTTATGTGGGCTTGTAAGCCCTGTGCTGTTTGCATTGTGTGTCCCTGCTCCGCCTTTGTCTCTCTAAATAGACTGTGAGCTCTGCTTACTCCTGTGCATAAAGGGGGTGAAAGCACAAGTTTTCCTACCTCACAGCATTGTAAGGATTCACTGCAATCATGTTTAGCACCAGCCTGATCCCCAGTAGTGCACACATGATTAGTTCTGACGCCCTAAGCCCCAGCCAGACGCACCAAACAAGTCTCCCCAGCGGCAGGGAGGTGCTGTCCATATTGCAGTTGAACTTGGTTACTCCAGCATCACTGCAGAGTTCAGAAAATTCCAAAGATTCAACTCTTGAAAGTAATAAGGTGGACCCAAGGCAGGGCCCGGGATCGGGAAGTTATCCCATTACACCAAAAGAGAGCCTCACACATGGCAGGGACCATATCCCACTCTCATGCTCCTGTGCTGGACAAACTGCCATGAGACCACAGAGTCTACTCACATGACCACAGGCTGCTACAGCATCTTACCCAGGACAACTTCTGGGCTGCACTCGGGTCAGAGGTGGGATAGGGGTTGCTTGTTTGGGATGGCTTAGGGGAAAGACTGATAGAGATTATGGGGGCCCCAGATATCTATCCCCCAAGCCACCTCTCGGCTGCCACTGCCTATGACAGCCCATGCGTCCCGGAGGTCTCCAGCCAGGGCTGAGGTCTGCTCACCAGGGGAAAGACATTCACTACCCAGTCGTTGAAGCCAAGGACTGAAGCTTCTACCCCAGTCATCCCATGCCTGGACCTAGACAGATTCTTGTACTTGTCTCAAAGTCAGGGCAGCATGTAGAGTGAGCAAGCAGTGGACTGGGAGCCAGGAGGCCTGGGCTCTTCTCCTGCTCTGCCCTTAACCAGCTCTGTGCCCTCGGCCAAGTCTCTGCTCTTCTGTGGGAGCCAGAGAGGAATGCATCCGATCAGGGATCTTCCAGCTGTGGCCTGGGGAGCCTCAGGCTTCTGGATCCCTGCCTTCTCTGCTTCTACCCACTTATCTCTCTTAAATATTGGGATTCCGGATAAGATTCATCTGAAACAAGACAGGTAGCACAGTGTAGAAGTTAAGAGTCACAAATTCTGGAGACAAAGAGACCTGGCTTCAAATGAGTAAGCTTGGGCAAGACAGTTGGTTTTGTTGAGCCTCAGTTTCCCCGTCTGTAAAATGGAAATCACACTAGAACATAGCCCACGGGGTGGTTTCAAGTATTGGGCGAACTCATGTATGTAGAACACTTGGCACATGTGCCTGGCACATGGTGGGTGCTTCATGGATGTTACCTGCTAGTGTAGTTTTTAAAAGACCTGCTGAATGGTTTTGTTCAAGTTTGCAACCATTCGCTTTAGTGGTCTCTGATCACCTCATCCTAGTTCCCATCTCTAGTTCCCATCCTAGCCATCATCCCCCAGCCTGACGACTGACTCTGAGGGCCACTGAGCCTTCAGGTCTGGGCCTGAGATTGACCCTGGTTGGACGTGGATGCAGGTCCCAGCTTTGTTACCAGCTGGGTGATCTTGGGTCAGTCATTTTACTTCTCCGCACCTCAGTTTATCATCTGTTAAGTGGAAATGATGGCACTATCCACCTCCTAGGGGTCCTGTGGGGACTGGTACGGCACCTGACACGTATAAATCCTCAATAAACAGTGGCTGTTATCATTAAGTTCCGTGGAGGTAAGCATTTTGGTTTGGTGTTTAGTCACCGTTTGGGGAGTGGTGGGCGCCCTCTAGTGGTGGAGCCCCACATGGAGGGGTGCCTTAGCCTCTAGCCAGGGGGTAGGGGGCAGGGAAGGGAGGACAGTTGGGGCCAAATCTTAGATGTGAACCTCCTTGGGACTGGGGATGAGTCTCAACCCAAGGCCACCACAGCTGGGCCTGGGACCAGTGATCTGTAAGCTGCTTTGGTGGGGAGGGCAGAGTAGAGAGGTCCAGCTTGGACCCCTGGGTAAACTTCTCTGCAAAGAAAGAACGGTGCCCACCATGGAGCTAGGAGACAGGCATGGGAGGGTACGAAGGCAGTTTTCCTTCTTCTAATGCTAGATGCACCCTCACCACCATCCTCCAGCTCCATTTTACAGATGGAGAAACTGTGGCCCACAGAGGGGAAGGGACCCTCCCGAGGTCACACAGGGCATCCAAGGCAGAACACAGACCAGAGCCTGGACTCCAGGTCCAGTGTTCTCTACCCTACAAGGTCAGCTTGGCCAAGCCAGGCCATGGAGAGCAGAGGACATTTTCATTGAATCAGAGAGTGAAGTTTCGAAGGAGAAGAAAAAAAAGAAGCAGCAGGCGAAGTTCCCAGGGCTGGAGCCCTGCCCAGCTGGTCCCAGGGCTCAGGGAGGGTGGGAATGACGCAGCCTGGGGCCGTGGCAGTCTCAGGAGCACCATTCGCCGGGAATCTGCCTGCGGCAGCAGCCAGAAGAACTGCAGAGGCTCCGGGAAGGATGGCTGAGCCGACGGCCCAGGCTGACTCCGCGGGGGCTCCGTGCGTGGGCCACAGTGTGAGCTCAGGATCCTGTCCGTCTCAGCACCTGCAAGAACCCCGCCCACTTTCACACATACAGAAGCACCCAGGCACGGAGTTCCTGGGTGGGCAGCAGAAGCCTCCTCAGCAGAGAAGGGGTCAGCCTGGAGCAGGGAAATCACCAAAGGCCCATGAAAGGGGGCGGCCATGAGCAGGAGTCCAGGCCCAGCAGCTGGCAGAGGCCAAGGTCCGAGGCTGTGGACACAGCCAGCTCACTTTCCCCGCTCCAAAGGCCCCCTTCTTGTCCTTCAACCTGGGAGGCCTCGCCCGCTGTGTGTCCTAAAGCCTTTCTCACGCATTATAGCTCAGCTGAGAGTCACACTGTCTTTGTCCATCTTCCCAACCTACAGATGGGGAAGCTGAGGCCCAGGGAGGGAAAGGGACGGAGGGGCTCCAGGGTCATTTCCACCCTGCACAACTGTCCACCATTCTTGGAATCCATGAAATTAGGCTAGTGGAAGAGAGGGGTAGATTCTAGTCCCCACCCCAGCCCTCACCTGCCACCAGCTCCCAGTGAGCATGCAATCCCAGGGTGCATGGTGACAGAAAGAAAGCAGGCTTTGGCACCTGCTGAACCCGAGTTCAAATCCTGGCTACCATCTATTGTACCTGTTCTCATCGCTTTAGCTGCATTAACTGAGTGAATCCTTTCAACAGTCCTCTGACATAGTATTACTGAGGGCTCCACTTACAGATGAGGAAACTGAGACAGCTGGGAATGGGCAGAGTGGAGGTTTGCCTTTCTGGCCCCTTAAATACTAAGCTACAATGTCCACTTATGATGCATGAAAAGCACATCATGGAAGTTAGATGGGCTGGGAACTTTGGGGTTGAGTGGAGGTGATGTCACCAGAAGGGAAGGAGCTGGAGGGAACTCAGAGAGCAGCCCAAGTAGGGAGCGCCCATCCCTGCTGGGATCTGTTTGGACCACCTGGATAAGGTGGGTCTGGGAGACCAAGAGGAAACTGAGTCAGGGAAGGGCTCTGGTGGGCGTTTGGGGTCCCAACTCACAGCTCCAGCCTCGTCCTTTCACCAAGTCATCTGCTCCTCAGTAATTATGAGGTGCTTCTCTGGGCCTGGCCCAGGCTCGCTCCAAAGGGCAAGGTAAATAAGGGCCCCAGCCCCGTGGCCCCTCAAGTGGGAACAGGCCCAGCTGGACACCATTATGGTGAGGAAGCAGGAAACCAAGGCATCCCTTAGAGGGGGCGGCCCCACTGCCTGTGGGAGGGCATTGTGCTCTGACCCCAGAGCTGAGAGGCTGAGACTTCCCATGGCCCCTGCCCAGCCCAGCATGCCCCTTTAAGAGATCTGGCCCCTTTAAGAAGAGAGCCGGGGCAAGGCCATTTCCTACTGTGTGCCCCCTCCAGCTGCAGCTGCAAGACTTCTGACTTTCACACCCAGGCAGAGCTGGGGATGGGGAGCCTTCCTGCTCCTCCCTTGACCTCCAGGCCACCCCCAGCCGGCTGCAGCCCCAGGTCCCTGTGCCTTGGTCCTGGCCCCTCTGCAGCCCCAGTCATCCCATCCGCTCTTGATCCCGTTCCCTGGCTGGGACTCCTGGCTGAGGCTGCTGCAGCTCGGCCCTTCCCATTCCGTGCTTGGCAAAGGGGTGTCTGTTCTCGAGCCGGGGCCCAGGGGGACGGCCAGGGCCAGGGATGGAAAGGGGGATGGAGGGCAGGGCTGTCTAGAGAGAAACCCCTTTCCTGAGGAGCTGGCTCCACCCACCACAGGGCTGTGGGGTTAGGGCAGGCAGAAGGGAGACCAGCCCACACTCGCGGGGTGGAGAGCATCTATCTCCACGGAAGACCAAAGCAAGCGGGTAGGTTTCTAGAAGAACTGATTGAGCAAGGATAGTCCAGACTTGTGCAAAAACAGAAAGAACCCATCTGCCTGGGCAAACTTGCCCTTCGATCGATCACAGGAGGGCATGAAACCAGGAGCTGGGTGAGCACCTGTTCTGGGCCTCGTACGTTATAGTCACCTGTATAAGACACCTGTACTTGTCCGCCTTCCTACCTTAAGCTCTCACCCAACTAGGAGAAGATGTGAGACCCTGGGCTTTGGGGTCTGACAAATGCTGGGTTCAAATCCCAGCTTCACCACTTCCCCCTGCATGATCTGGGACAACTCACGTCACCTCTTCAGCCTTGGTTTCCTCATATGTAAAATGGTGATTATAATACCCAGCGCAGAGGGCTGTTGTAATAAAGGCTTGGCACGTAGAGTGTGCTCAGTCAATTCACACTCCTCTCCATGGGTGTGCCTGCCCCACGCACCCACCAGGTCTCACCCGTCTCCGTGGAGCCCCAGGCGGGATTCCCAGCACTCACAGCGGTCAGCAGTCCTGCCTGCGTACAGCGGCCGTTCGGCGGGGATGTGCAGAACCATATAGAAGCGTATCGCAGAAAGAACTGCAGACCCTCACCACGGAGGCCACCTAGCACCCAGCCAGCTGTCACCCACTGGAATCAAAGTGAGGTGGAAATGGGCCACCGAGAGGGGGATGGCTCTCCCAGAGCTGAGTCAGACGGTCCCAGGTCAAGTCTCCACATGCCGCGCTTAGCAGAATGACCTTCACCTTCCAAGCCTCGCTTTCCCATCTGGGAAGTGGAGCACATGGGAGGGTCCCCAGAGACTCCAGCGTGGAGGTGGCTTGCGAACCCCAGCCGAGTGAAGCCAAGGCCTGCAGATTCAGGGCTCAAGGCTGCCCTCGCCTTTGTTTGCTTTATTGAGTAAAAGCAAATACTTTGAAAACTTAATGGGGACTTGGGGGAGGGGAGGAAGGGTCAGAGAGAGGCTTCGTCCAAAAGAAACATGCTCCAAGGAGGACCCTGCCAAGAAAACCCAAGGGGGGCCAGGAGGGTTCTCCTCTGAGCATGGCCAAGGATGGAAGCCTGAGGGGACACCAGAGCCCGGAGAGACGACAGAGGGCTGTGCATGGGGAAGGGACCCCTTGGCCTGCTGGGTCCTCCCGGGATGATGAACCATGGCAGCCCCTTTCCAAAGCCGTCAAGGCCTCCTTTCCTGCAGCTGCTGCCTCTGCCCCCAGGGGTCACCCCAGAACCCCCCAGCTCCCCACTCACTCCCATTGAGGCAAGTTCATTCACCCCCTCGTGCTCTCATTGACTCATTCATTCAGTAGCACAGAGAGGCATTTTTCCGTTCATTTGTTCATTCATTCATTCATTCACTGATGTACCTGCTCGAAGGTGAACAGTCACAGAGCCTGCCACAAGGCATTCTGGGGTTAGGAGAGGACATGCTCTCTGCGGTCTCTGAGGGGGAGCCCACCTGAGGCTGTGGGAGGTCAGTGGGTCAGCTGCGAGGACCTAACAGACAAGGGGTTATCTGGAAAGGTGAGTGGAGAGCATCAGGTGGTAAAGGGGAAGGAGAGGGCAGGCCAAGAAAATGGCAGAGAGGTGGGCAAGAACATGGTGTTTCAGAAAGGGGAGAGGAGACCAGGAAAGGGGCCATGCTCATCGCACACAGCACAGGCCATCTCTGGCCCCAGCAGGGCACTTCACACATTCCCCCGGCTGCTGGGGGCCCTCACCACTGAGGGGGCCGGGATCCCCTGGAATTCCTCAGCGTTCCATGTGGGCCTTCCCTCTCCAGCTGGGTCCACGCCCTTGCTTCCCAGGGGACTGAAGGCGGCCTCCAGCTGGGGCTCCTCCCACGCAGCCTGGGGAAACCCTGGTGTGCCCCTCTCCCCCCACCCCTCAGGAAACCCCAGCACTTCCTGCCGTCTGGGTCTCACAGAGCTAAAAACCTTCCTCTGGGCTCCTGTCCTCAGAGGCCGTGGGTCTTGAAATTCAAGCTCAGAGACTGCCAAAGCAGCTGGAAAACTGCTGAGTGTTTTTCTGAAGGAAGAGGAGGAGAGATAGAAGTTAAGAGGGGAAGGAAAGAGGGCCTGGACAATGGAGGAAGCTGGCCGCAGGTTCCCATGGCTCCTGTGTAAGCCGATGACTGTCTCATGCAACAAGGGGCGCCCCCAGGCTGCATCCTGGTTCCTCCAAGGTGGAGGTTTCCACCCGGGAGGGTCTTCCAACCAAGTGCATGATTCTCCCCAGGGAAGTCACTCAGGCCCTTTGCCTCAACTTAGCACCTGAAGGTATTAAAAAGTCCCAGGTCACCATTCCTGCTGGGGATACTGGCTGTCACCCAGAACTGCAGGGAAAAAGCCCAAGATGACAGACAAGCTCTCCACTTACTCCTCATAGCAGAAACAGGAAGCTCTGAATGCAAGGATCACTTCTGTCCCTTACTGAATGATCTTGGGTCAGTCAAGCCACCTTTCTGAATTTCAGTGTCATTGGAGATGATAAGAGCTATGATAATAATAAGAGTTATATTTATGGAGTGCTTACTACTTGCCAGGCTCTGGCTAAATGCATGACCTCATTTAATCCTCATGACAATTCTATGAAGTAGGTACTTCAATTATCACCACTTTACAGATTAGGAAACTAAGCTCAGAGAGAGTAAGTAACTTGTCCAAGGTGACCCAAGCAACAAAAGGGAGAGCAAGGATTCCAGCCGAGCCACTGCAACTCTAGATTCTACGGACTAGACTATTATACTGCATCTCACAATGTTTTCATGCATTCATTGGACAAACAAATATGGACCATTTTCTTGTACTGGGCACTGGAGATGGAGAGGTAAATCTTGTATCTGCTCTCAAGGAGCTTCCAGCCCATTCAGTGAGACAGATAAGTAACCAATTATAATGTAGGGTGATTGTTGTTAAAATAGATATATTACAAGATGCTGGGTGCCTTGGTCAGGGCATTCAATGCAAGCTGCTTTAACAAATAATCCCAGCATCTCAGTGGCTTAATAATATATCACATGGTGCAATGCATTGGCAGGGGCTCTTCTCCTTATCATCAGGAGAGCCAGGCCTCCTTGGAGTCTTCTACTGGAATCCTCTACTGGATGTCAGCCAACAAGCAGGAGCGTGGCATCATGGAGGACTGCATGGAACATTTTATGGCCTGGCCCAGAAGTCATGTACCTGACTTGTCCATGTTCCATTGGCTAGAACTAGTTTCACTGCCCCCACTTAATGCACAGGAGGCTGGGAAATGAGGAGCCAGGATTGATTTGTATCTAGCAGGTCTCTGCCACAATAGGAGAGAGAAAGAACATCACCCTACCCGGCTGAGCAGAGAAGCTTCCCAGAGGAAGTGAGGATCGAGCTGGGTCCAGCAATGAAGTGGGCAGTGGGAGGGCATTCCAGGCGGAGAGAACTATGTCAGATCATCTCTCAAAAATGCTTTGCAATGGGCCTTCCCTTGATGGCACAGTGGTTAAGAATCCGCCTGCCAATGCAGCGGACACGGGTTAGAGCCCTGGTCTGGGAAGATCCCACATGCTGCAGAGCAACTAAGCTCGTGCGCCACAACTACTGAGTCTGCGCTCTGGAGCCCGCGAGCCACAACTACTGAAGCCCGTGCGCCGAGAGCCCGTGCTCCGCAACAAGAGAAGCCACTGCAATGAGAAGCCCGCGCTCCGCAACGAAGAGCAGCCCCCGCTCGCCAAAACTAGAGAAAGCCCGCGCGCAGCAACGAAGACCCAATGCAGCCAAAAATAAAATAAATAAATTTTTTAAAAAATGCTTTGCAATGAATTCTAAAATCTCAGTTATTATGATTAATTTCCTAAGAAATAGAGGGAAGGAAGGTATCTAAGGTCAGGTTGCCCAGAGCAGACTTTGAGCTGAGTATTTGAGGGCAAGTGATTTACTGAGGAACTCCTTTCAGTCAGAGAGTGGGGGAAGGACAACAGGGAAGGGAAGGAAGCCAAGCAAGGGTGCAAGCTGGGGCAAAGGCGTAGCCTCAGCTTGATACCGCAGGGAGACTCTGGGGCGGACGTTACCCCTCAGAGTTTGTGCAGATTCCAGCCACGGGCACTGGGCTTTCCTACTCCAGTACCAGCCAGTCACTGGCCAAACAGCAGAGTGGAAGGAGAATGTAAGTCCTTGGGCGTGACCCTCTCTTGGCATCTGTGGGAAGCATCTCCAGTCCTGGGCAACCCTGCAAAGAGAGTGCAGGCACAGGCCGATAGGCACAGAGAACACAGAAGCCAGGAAAGATGGGGGGAGCTGAGCAGAGCAACAGTGTTGGGTGCAGAGACAGATTGGTGCCGCAGGGGGAGGGGGACCAGGAGTGGCACTGGGCCTGGCAAATCCCCAAAAGTACCAAAGATCATACCCTTAGGGCCTTTCTAGCTCGAACTAGGTGGAATTATTGAAAGAGCAATGGACACAGAACCTGAGCTTTAATCCTGACTCTGCCACTGGGTGAGTGTGTGGGTAGCACTCAGAGGTCATTACCCTTGTCTGTAAGATAAGAATGAGAACATATCAAAAAAACAAACAACCCAATCAAAAAATGAGCAGCAGACATTTCTCCATAGAAGACATACATATGGCCAATCGGCATGTGAAAAAATTCTCAGCATGGTTAATTATTAAAGAAATGCAAATCAAAACCACAATACAGTATCACGTCACACTAGTCAGAATGGCCATCATCAAAAAGTCTACAAATAAAGAGAGGGTGTAGAGAAAAGAGAACCCTCCTACACTATTGGTGGGAATGTAAATTGGTGCAGCCACTGTGGAAAACAGTATGGAGGTTCCTTAAAAAACTAAAAATAGAACTACCATATGACCCAGCGATCCCACTCCTAGGTATATATCCAGAAAAGACAAAAACTCTAATTTGAAAAGACACAGGCACCCCAATATTCATAGCAGCAGTTTACGATGGCCAAGACACGGAAACAACACCAGAGTCCCTCAAGAGAAGATTGGCTTAAGAAGATGTGGTATGAAATATTAATCAGCCATAAAAAAGAATGAACTATTGCCATTTGCAGCAACATGGACGGACCTAAAGAATATTATACTTAGTGAAGTAAGTACAGACAGAGAAAGACAAATATTATATGACATCACTTATATGTGGAACCTAAAACAACACAAATGAATCTATTTATAAAACAAAGGAATCACAGGCATAGAAAACAAACTTACGGTTACCAAAGGGGAAAAAGAATGCAGGAGGGTTAAATTAGGAGTATGGGATTAACAGATACAAACTACTACATATAAGGTAGATAGGCACAAGGATTTACTGTATAGCACAGGGGACAATATTCAGTATCTTGTAATAACCTATAATGGAAAATAATCTGAAAAAAAATAACTGAGTTGCTTTGCTGTACACCTGAAAATAACACAATATTGTAAATCAACTATACTTCAGTAAAAAAAAAGAATAAGAACGTTACCTCGGAGGGTTGTGCTGGAGATTAGAGGTGGGGCCGGGCATACACAGGAGACACTCAAAAAATGGTGACCTTGCCACTTCGCTCCTAGACTACAGACCCCTGAGTCTCAGGCGTTCTCTAGCGGTGTTACCTGCACAGATTGTGAGGGAAATATTTGGTCTGTGTCCCAGCACATGATATGATTCCCACCTACTTCCCAGTCCTGAAGGTTCTAAGAGGATGGGGAAAGAGAGGGAGCAAACTTCATCTAGAGCCTAAAAGCCTGCCCTACAGAGATGTCTTTCCACCTCGAAGATCTTCCATTCTAACATGGTCAGAATTGGAAGGCACCTGCCACTATTTAACAGATGGGGAAACTGAGGCCCAGAGAAAGGAAGGAGATTTTCCCAAGGTCCCACGGTCTCCAAAACAGGACTGGCAAATAGATGTCACTCCATGTGCCAACTCTGGTCAATTGGTTGTGGCTGTAATAAGATTTCTGAGGCTTTATCTGGGCTCAGTGGGAAAGAATTCCAGGCTCCATTAGTCACGTCTGCCTTGGGTTGAGAAAGTACACAGGAGGTATTTACATTACTACAGAAGAAGATGAAAAAATGCATTGGCCCCGCTCACCAACATCTACCTTCTCCCTAAAGGGCTTAGCAACATTCTTATTCATAGAAGGTGGTTCCAAAATAAGTCAAAAGGACTTAAGGGAAAAAACCTAATGTCCCAAATTGGGAAATCACGTATTAAAAGCCAGGGTGTAGCAATTGTAACTCTTGACCATCACCCAGGCACAATAACCTTGGAATCCAGTAAGTGACTCAAGTGTCCCGAATTATAGTGAACATTTGTTGTTCCTATTTCTCCTCCTTAATGATGTCTCAACTTCCTCTTGCAGAATTACCTGTTCCCCACTGCACACAATCTATTGCATCTATTTTAACCAGCACCACCCCCCCATCCCACCCAAGCCTGGAATTTGAATCTTACGCAGGGAGACAGAGACTGGAAATGGTGGAGGCTTGTCCCCTCCAGTGGTGGCTTGCTGATCAGCTAGCTATTCAGGCTCAGAATGAATCAGGGCCCCCATCACAGATCACTGCCATGGTCTGTGTCTCCTGCTGGTCAGTAAGTTCCTCAACGACAGGGACTCTGCCTTGTTCACTGGTGTATTTCCAAAGCCTGGCAAGATCTCTAACATAGTTGACATTCAGTCATTTTCGTTGTTCTCAAATGAATTAATGAACACACAAATGTAAGAAAATATACAAGTTCTGAATCAGAGGGCAGGATTTAAAAGCTAGCCCTGCTTTTTACTAACTATGCGAGCTTGGGCAAGCCTGTTACTTCTCTGAACCTCAGTTCTCTCATCTGTAAAATGGATGCAGTTACACATACCTCCCAGGATTGTTGGCAGGTTTAAATGAGATAATGGATGTGAGAGTGCTTTATAAACTGCAAGTGATGTGCAGAGGGTAATTACACCAAGGAAGGGAAGAGGTTAATAATAAGCCTGGATAATACAAATAAAAAATCCACCCTAGCAGATAATTACAGTCAAGATGAAGCAGGCATCGTCCTTGTCCAAAAACAATGTGTAACTCAATGTCTGTGTCAAGTTGAAAGTCTCAGAAAATTTAATTCAAATATAAGGAGAGGGACTTCCCTGGTGGCGCAGTGGTTAAGAATCCGCCTGCCAATGCAGGGGACACGGATTCGATTCCTGGTCCGGGAAGATCCCACATGCCGCGGAGCAACTAAGCCCGGGTGCCACAACTACTGAAGCCCGCGCACCCAAAGCCCGTGCTCCACAACAAGAGAAGCCACCTCAATGAGAAGCCCGCGCACCACAACGAAGAGTAGGAAGAGTAGCCCCTGCTGGCTGCAACTAGAGAAAGCCCATGCACAGCAACGAAGACCCAACACAGCCAAAAATAAATAAATAATCAAACATAAGGAGAATCTGTTGACTAAAAAAACTGGGAAAGGAGATCCTTTGTGGTCCAGTGGTTAGGACTCGGAGCTTTGACTGCCATGGCCCAGGTTCAATCCCTGGTAGGGGAACTAAGATCCCGCAAGCCGTACCACGCAACCAAAAAAACCCCCCGAAACTGGGAAATGCGTGGTACTGGCTTCAGGCAAGGTTCAATCCAGTAGTTTAAGTGATGTCATTAAGGACCTAGTTTCTAAACACCAAAGACTCAGTGATAAACACCAGTCAGAGGCCCAGTTACTGAGCACATGGTAAGAACATAGGACATTTTTATTGAAAAAAAGTGTTTTTAATTGTCCTTAATCTGACATACAGAACAAATATAAACTTTGATGATTCAGGAGTCAGGGTCTGTGGGTGCATACAAAATAAACTAATATAGGCAAAAGAAACTTACTAGAAGAACTGCAGGGAGGCTGGAGAATAAGGCTTGAAAATGGACAGAAATCAATGATTGGCAGGGCCAGGTCAGGAAGGGCCTTGTAAGCCATCATAAAGAATCCCAAGGTCAATGGGAAGTATGGAGGAACTGGGAGAGTGATATGCTTCTATTTACATTGTAGAAAACTCCCTGTGGCTGCAGGCTGCAGGAAAGATGGAAGGAAGAGACGGGGAAAAAGGAGGCCAGAGATGAGACTCTTGCTGTGGTCCAGGTGAGAGGCGATGGAGGCCCAGATGGGATCGTGGTGAAGTAGCGCTGAAGTCCAAGGACCTGAGAAACGGTAATAAAGGGGAATGAATAGGATGTGGAGGGAGACTGGATATGGTAAAAGAGTCAAGAATTATCTGCAAGTTCCGAGCCTGGCAGCTGGCGTTCACTGAACTGGGGGATGTGGAGAGAGAACGCCTTCACCCCCACCGCGCCTTGAGTGGGGATGGTACGGCCGGCGCCATTTGTCCTGCAGAAGGCCTAGCCCGGGCAGCCTGCCCAGAGAACTGGCCAAAGAGAGATGGGCTAGTGGAGGGTGCCCAGTTTGGTACCGGACGTCAGGGTAATTCCAAACTCTTTTTGGGTACAGAGATGGGCCTCCAGAGCCAAGTTCTGGGATGCTCTCTGCCTCTGGCTTCCCGCCACAGGCATCATCTGCAGAGAATATTCAAAGATGTAAACATGATGATTTCATCAAGGTCCGCGTGTCAGGGGACACATGTGCAGGCGATGGCAGCCCATCAAACCGTGGAAATTCTGACCCGGGAGGTTCAGACAAAACAATGTGGAGGCTTCCCTCCCCCGCATCCCCTCTGGCCTGTGCCCAGTTCTCAAACATGGTTAATTAATGTAATGAATTATGACAAACGTGTATGGTGCCTCTGATTTGCTGACAGCTGATACAAACAGAGGCTGTGGCCAAGAATCTCAATGCATACATTGCGCGTGCGCACGCACGCACACACACACACGCACACACACACACACACACACCACAATTACACCAAAAATAGCTTGCAACTGGGTTTGTAATTCAGTGACTTTTCCATCTGTACTGGAACATGGCAAGAAGTGACTGCTGCTGCTAAGGGTAAAAGGAAGAGTTGGAAATATGTTGCTACCTATTTTTTTTATTATAAAGCCCTTTTTCCTTAACCACTGTCTCTCCCTAGGACACACGTTCATTGGTTACCTTTAGCCAATCCTGCATTCTATGCGGGAAGGGACCCACATTCACTGAGGACCTACTATGTGCCAAGGACTTTATATACTAAGTCTGAACTCTTGGTTGCAAGCAACAGAACTCCAACTGAATCAGCTTAGGGTAAAACAAAAAGGGGTGGGGCATAGAAAGGACCTTGAAATATCTCATACAATCAAACAAAATTGAACATTCAAGCCATAAGAAGGTCAGGGAATGGGACTTCCCTGGTGGCACAGTGGTTAAGAATCCACCTGCCAATGCAGGGGACGCAGGTTTGATCCCTGGTCTGGGAAGATCCCATGTGCCACAGAGCAACAAAGCCTGTGCACCACAACTACTGAGCCTGCACTCTGAAGCCTGCGCTCTGGAGCCTGCGCTCTGGAGCCCGCGAGCCACAACTACTGAGCCCACGTGTTGCAACTACTGAGCCCGAGTGCTGCAACTACTGAAGCCCGCCGCATGCCTAGAGCCCGTGCTCCGCAACAAGAGAAGCCACTGCAATGAGAAGCCTGTGCACCACAATGAAGAGTAGCCCCTGCTCACTGCAGCTAGAGAAAGCCTGTGCACAGCAATGAAGACTCAACGCAGCCAAAAAATAAATTAAAAAAAAAAAAGAAGGGCAGGGAAGTAGCTAGAGCCAGTGACTCAAATTCCAGCAGAGCTGAGCAAGCACTCTCTCCCTCTCTCTCTCATAATCAATTCTCATTTTTCATGGATTCTGTATTTGTAAATTTGTCTACTTGCTAAAATTTATTTGCAAACCCTAGATCAATATTTGTGGCATTTTCACAGTCATTTGTGGACACGCACAGAGTGGTGAAAAACTTGAGTCATCCGACACACATGTTCCCAGCTAAGGTCAAACTAGGCGACACTCTGTTTTCTGGTCTCAGCTCCCATGTTATGAAAAAGTGTCCTTTTTGTAAGTCTATTTAATGCCATATTTTTTCTCATTTTAGTGCTTTTTGTTGGTGATTTCACTGTTGAAAACGACCCCCCAAGCATAGCGCTGAGGTGCTGTCTAGTGCTCCTAAGTGCAAGAAGGCTGTGATGTGACTTATGGAGAAAACATGTGTGTTGGATAAGGCTCGTTCAGGAGTGAGTTATAGCGCTGCTGGCTGTGAGTTTAATGTTAATGAATCAACAATGTATGTTAAATAAGGTGTCTTTAAACAGGAACATAAGTAAAACAAAGCTATACACTGATCAGTTGATGAAAATGTTGTGACCAGGGGCTCACAGGAACCTAACCCTGTGTTTCCCCCAGGAGCAATGGTTGGATATTCACTAGTTCAGTTTGTGGTCACTTTATAGAACATAACTACCATGAATAACGAGAATGAATTGTATCTTCTTTTTCTCCTTCTCTTTTCCTTCCTTCCTCCCTCACCCCAGGTCAGGGTCCTTGGTAGGGCAAGGAACAGGCCAACAGTTCCCAAGTCTCATGTCTCATAGCTTCTGCCACTAGAAAGAGGCTTTTCATGGTTTCACAAATCCTGAGAGAAAATCCTGGACCAATTGAATATGGTGGGAGTAGGGATGGTCATATATGTACATGGCATCTCCCAGTGAAACCACATAAAACACAGAAACAGAAGTTCCTGAAAGAACAGAAGTCTATTCTCAAATGACTAGAAAAAACAAAAAACAAAACTGAGCAGACTAACACACACAAACGCACATGCACACATGTGCATGTACATGTTATTCAATTCTCATTGCACAAGTTTTACCACATCCCCATACTGCCTGTAACATTACTAACTAGTTTCCCTTAAACTGACCCTTTTTTTCCTATGCTTTAATATATTTGAAAGGAAAATGTATATTTCTGCCATGTATAGAAATTGATCATTAAAATAAATTCATAACTGTTCAAATAAAAAAAAAATATTAGCTCATGAACCATCTAAAACTGATCACATGTTTAGAAACATAGGTTTACGTTTTTGTCTCTGTCCCTGGACTAGGCAATCTGTTCAGAGGGACCGTTTCAGGCCAGCACAAGGCCTGGCACAGAGTGAATACTCAGTAAACATTTTATATCTAGGCTAAGATTGTTGCTACCTGCATCTCCCTCCCGTGTACCTTTGGAGAGGAGACTGGCTGAAGAGGAGGAACCACTCAGGAGGAATGGAGGAAAAGAGGGAGGCAGAGAGAGGGGGAAATGGCATGCTGCCTAACCTGGCTGAACCCTATCTGACCTCACCTCTCAGAACTAAGCCTCTGTGCACTTAAAATGTACATTTGCTATTGTCTCAGCACCTTCGTCTGGGCTGTATCCCCTTCCCGAAATGCTCTTTTCTTTCTCATGACTCATTCTTCAAATTCTACCTCCTTTTCTGTATTATTAGTTGGGAAGCTTTCAGCAACACGTAACAGAAAACCCAACTGAAACAGACTTACATACAAGAACATTTTGTTATCTCAGACAGTGAGAAGTCTCAAGGCAGGAAGGTCCCATGTTGCTTTATTCAGTAGCTGAACAAGGACCCAGGTTCCTGCCTTCTCTTTTCTCTACCACCCTCAGTATAACAGCTGGTTCTCCTCATGGTTGCAAGAAGGCTACAACAGCTCCAGCCATCACATCCTCACCAAAATCCAGACTCAGAAAAGTGATCATAATTTCCTTGTGTCTGTTTTTAAGGGTTAAGAAACTTTCATAGAAACATGCCCCCACCACCAGCACCCCAGACTTCCCCTCATAGCTCATTGGCCAGAATAGAGTCATACGCACCTGTCTTAAGCCAATCACTGGCAAGGGAAGTGCAGTGACGGGCTTTGATGAATCAAGATTCACCCCAAGGATGAGATTGGCACAAGCCTTCTCTGAAGTACATGACACCATAGGAAAGCAGAGAATCCGAATAAAATCTGTGTTCTGTAGTGCCACATTCTTTTAAATAACTACCCTCAAGTCACTTGGATAAAATCCCTCTTTGGTCTATGGAAGCCTCATGTCTAATGGTTCAAATGTCTCCAGTTTTGTCTCCCTTCTAGATTCTGCACAAAGACCCCTCCACACCATCTATCTTCTTTGCCTAGACTTGTTGAATTACTTTGCACTTATCACACCACAGTAATAATTTATAATTTATCTGTTTACGTGTCTGTCTTTGTCACTAGGCTGTGAGATCCTTCTGGGGTGGCCCAGAATTGTACTGGGATCTAAGGGCTTGGCCTGCCTAATGCCTAAACCTAACATGGGAGGCTCAGTGTGAATGCTAGTTACATTGAATTTACTCAATTGAATTGTGAGGGCAAAGGGGAGGGGTAGGAGAGAGAAGCAAGGAAAAAGGAGAAAAGAGGACAAAGCAGTCAGTGAAATACAGGCTTTGGTTGCAGACAAAACATAGGATGCCTGGAAGAGCCAATTCGCTAACTGGGATGGAGGTTCTATTGTGGGAAATAATCATTTGTTAGCTTAAATAAACCCTTTTGCCTCAATTACATGTAATAGAATACAAAGGTATTGACTTAGCCTGGGAGGAAGGCAGAAGTTCAAACCCACCACTGCTTCACTTGCAGGCACTAATTGCCCCAAGGCTTAGGTCAAAGGTTATTGCAGGATTAAAATTGACAGTGAAAACAAAAGCAAGGCCTTGACTCCTGAATTAGCTAATTTGCCCCTCTCTTCTGCCGGCTTACCCTGGCCTCTAATAGACGTGCACTCTTGGCTGGCAGGTCCCTCTGTCCAACAGAGCCACGGTTTGCAGCTGTCTCTGGCTAACCTGAACCTTCATTACTCTCAGGACCTGCCCCAGACCGTCTGGAGGTACAGAAAGCAAGTGTCAGAATGCACTGGGGGTTGAGGGAAAGCAACTTGGAGGAGCTGATTTCTGTCCTCACAATAATCACAGCATTAGGTGAGCACTCGTTATGTACCAGGCACTGTGCTAAGAGCTTTAAAATGTACAAGATGAACCAGGGACAACTTGTCACACCCGGAAGCAAAGAAGCTATCAGAACACTAAGGCAGTGACAAAAGGACACAAGAGCCAACCGAAGGAGTCCTCACTGGCCAAAGATGGAGGAATCTGACCTTCACAAAGATTAATCACTTCCATGGATTGTGAGACATTAAGTTTCTTAAAATTCTCATGGAGATACTAAAAAAGTGCATTGGTCATCTTTGGAGAATGCTAGTTGATGAATTATTCTGAAAACTGGTAAATAAAGAATCAAGTACTTGTCTTTCCTGTGTGAATTATCTCTTGGGGTAACTGAATAGTTGATAGGGAAGAGTTCTTGTTTACAGAAGAATCCCAGTCAATCACTGCAGAAGAAATGATAGAAGTAGAAAATCACCATTTTGCCACTCTCCTGAAAAATGGATCTGGGCCAAGGTTTTCCAGCCTCAGCACAATTGACACTTTGGACCAAATAATTCTTTGTTGTAGGGCCTGTTCTGTACATGGTATGATGTTTAGCTGCATCCCTAGACTCTACCTACTAGACGCCAGTAGCTGCCCCCCAGCTGTGACAACCAAAACATCCCCGCACACGGCCAAGTGTCCTGAAGTCACCCTGGTTGGGAACCACTGATGCAAGCCATGATCCTCAATGACTGCTAAAACCATGAGGTGAAAGCTGATGAGGAATGGAACCACATCTGACTCTAAAGCAGTCGCCAGAGGTGCCTGAGGAAGGTGTGGTACCCATGACCATCATCCTCGTCCATCAGCCCAAGCCCCAGCCTCCCCAACAAAACAGAAACCCGAGGAGAGTCCTCTAGTAACATCCCCTCCCCCATTTTTGCCAACCAAGTTGCCACTCCTGTGTTGAAATCCTAAATCCTCCCCTGGCCCCCTTTCTGTGTTTTCCTGGAGGCTATGCTCTCTTAGCCAGGTCTTTGCAAATGCTGCTTCTTCTACCTAGAATGTTTCACCCCTCCCACCCCCTTCTATTCTTGCCAATGCTTCCTCATTCTTTCAGGTCTCAGCTTCCAGGACTCTTCCTCCAGGAAGTCCTCACTGACTCCCCCTTTGTACTATCCTGGCCCATTGTGTCACTAATCACAGTGTGTGGTCATTTTTAACTGTCTGTCACCTCAATAAGCCTCTGGGGGGCAGAGATGGCAGAGATTTACTGCTTTATCTCCAAGGAATCCAGTATAGAGTGGGCACTCAGAAAATGTTACAGGCAGGAAGGAAGGAGAAAGGAGGGCAGGAGGGAGGCATGACCCTGTGCTATCTTAGTGCTGGTGTGTACACATGGCTGAGCGTCAGAGTGTGACTGACTGTTCCTGCATGTGCAGAGCAGGGTGCGTGTGAACTTGGACATATGTGCACAATGCAGGAGTGGCGTGCAAAAAATGGGGGCTATGAAAGCCACAGCCTTGACTGTCTCTCTCTCTCTCCCATCCCAGCTGCATCTCCCAACGCTCCACCTTGCGCTTCCTAGCTCCTGCCATGCCATATTCTGTAAATTTTCATATATTTTTGCTTCTTTCCACCTTCTCCTTGCTGTTCCTTCTGCCTGGACTGCCCTTCCCTGCTTTCTCCTTGCAGTTAAATTTCATTCAGCCTTCCAGAGTCTCCTGACTCCTCACTTCTTTCCCAGTTAGTCCTCTCATCCTCTGTGCATCCAGAGTTTTGGGGCCTCTATCTACATGCTCTTCTCTTACTGTTTTATAGTCCATCTGTTCACAACGTTCAACTGTGTGCAAGCTCCCCAAGGGCTGCCTCTTGGGGTCTCCCCATGAGACCAAGTTGAGGTACCTCTGTGCTCCCAGCTGCGGAAGGCAGGCAAGCAGCCAGTGCCCTGGGGAATGTTTTCTGATTGTATATCTGTGCCTGACTGTAGAGTGTACGGATGCCCGAATTGAACTAGATTGGGGTCTTCACACTTTTTTCTCATGAACCCCCTTAAATAATTTTGAAGAGAATATCTTTTCAGTAGAAACCATGTCATTCACAATTAAGTTCTTCTAATTCTAATAAATACACAATAAGAATGAATAAATGAGCAGTGACAAGTGACAGCATATAAGAGATTTCCACCCAAATGAAAAATGAACGTGGATTTAGGGTAGCCAGTCAACGTTTTGCAAAAGTTAAATGAAAATATTTCCCCTGCAAGTCTTAATAAATGTTCAAGAAAAGATAAAATACTAACTTTCCTCTGCTACAAGATCTTTTACTCAAATATGACCTGTAGGAAGTAATTTTGGAAGGTTTCATCTCCTCCTTCTTGAAACTGGGCAAAATATTCCACAGAGACATGGACCAAGGAACGGATGGATGAGAAACACACCAGGCTCCTTCTCATTTCAGAGGATGGTGACAGTGCAGCAGGATCCAGACTGGTATTTCAAAGAATGCATTTTCAAAATCTTGAATATTGTCATTCCAAGATGGTTTGATAGGTAGGTGGGTAGGTAGACAGATGGATAGGTAAAGCATGGAATTTAGCCATGAGTTTGTGTCCCCTAAATAAAATAAATTACTCCCACCATTGATACTTCTTTTGTTTTCATAAGACCATCCCTTAGTAGTGAATGCATTCCAGATAATATTGGGGGAATGAATAAAAGAGGCAAGGTAATTAAAGAAAAATTGTCAATACTCCCACAGCACCTGAATTCAGAATAACCCCACCTGGACCAAAACAGGATTCACATTTTGCCCTTACAGAACAGATCAATATCAAGACAAGGGAAAGCCTGAGGCCTTACAGTAGATTCATGGCACCATGATTAAAGGGAGCTCCCCACACTGATATCATGCCTTCATTCCATGAGCTAGAGTTTTCCACATCCCAGGCAATGCCTGCAGTGAGATGCAGGGAGGGCAAGAGGCATACCTCTCTACCGTAAAGTGGAGGAGGGACTTTGCGTAATGTGCGGCAGGAAGGGAGCCAGGGACCACAGGGAAGTTCTCTAGCAGATCAGTTTAGGAAAGAGCACTCAGGAAAGTTGAGGATCTGTCAATCGATTCCTGATTCCTGTAAGGTTATTGTACCCATGGGCCTCTTGGAAAGACCTCACATAGCACAAGGTGTATACATCCCCAGTCTGAAGGCCCTGGATGGGTACAGATGCCCTTACACGGTAGGATAAGATGAGGGAGAAGAGAATGAGGGTAAGAGAAAGGTACAGATCAGTGGTTCTCTAAGTGTGGCCCCCAGAGCAGCAGCAGTATCCACTGGAAACTTGCACATTCTTGGGCCCACCCCAGACCTATAGAAGCAGAACGTGTAGGGGTGAAACCTGGCAGTCTGTGTGTTAACAAGCCCTTCTGGAGATTCTGATGCACAACCAAGTGGAGAACACTGGAGCAGACTTTTATTGCTTTTGCCCCTTTATTCTGGTAATAACACTTCCATATTCCTTTGGGAAACCACCCCTGTGCCCCTTTCAGACCTTCCAGTTGGTGGAACTGGCCAATGGCCGCCCCCAACTCCAGCTCCAAGGACTTGCCCATGACCGAGGTCTTGTCACTGAAAGATTCTGTCTCCCTGATCACAGTGATTGGCTCAAGAATAGAGAGAACTGATCCAATCAGAATCAGCCCTGGGACTTTTACTGAAGTCTCTGAAAAAGGTATGTTCCATTTTCTCTGAAGTGATTAAGTCAGTAAGATGTAAGGAACTACAGGGAAAATCCTCCTGAGAATGAAGCCAACATAGCAGAAGCTGGGAGAGGAGACTGAGCACCTGGATCCAGCTTTGCCTGAAGGCAGTGCCTATGTACTTTTCTGTTATACAAGCCAATAAATTTCCTTATAAGCTTAAGTCAAATTTCATGTGTTTCTGTCCATTGTAGCCAAAGAACCCAGAAACAGAGAGAGAAGTGGAGATTTGGCAGGAGTAGAGAGGTAAGATTCTAAAACCCGATGGACCTAGTTTCAAATCCTGGCTTCACTGCTTAATAAATGAGTGATTTTGAGCATATCACTTTGCCTCTTGGATCCTCTGTCCTTGGATAGAACAGGTTAAGACCAACTCCCTGGGGGGCTGCTTTGTGGTAATAAGAGTCATGTGCAAGATTCCAGGAGTCTGATGGATGACTTTAACCAAGCCTTGACCTACTTGACCTTGACCTTTTCGGAGCCTCAGTTTCCTCGTTGGTAGGAAGCAGATAAAAATAACTATCTCAGAGGATTATGGTGAAACTTAAATAAGAGAATTGGATAAAATGCCCACACAGGGACTTCCCTGATGGTGCAGTGGTTAAGAATCCGCCTGCCAATGCAGTGAACATGGGTTCGAGTCCTGGTCCGGGAAGATCCCACATGCCACGGAGCAACGAAGCCCGTGCGCCACAACTACTGAGCCTGTGCTCTAGAGCCCGCGAGCCACAACTACTAAAGCCTGTACACCTAGCCCCTGTGCTCTGCAACAAGAGAAGCCACTGCAATGAGAAGCCCGCGCACCGCAAGGAAGAGTAGCCCCCGCTCACCGCAACTAGAGAAAGCCCGTGCACAGCAGCGAAGACCCAATGCAGCCAAAAATAAATAAATTAATTAATTTTTTTAAAAAAATGCCCACACAGAGCTGGTGCTCAGTAGGTGACAATTAGCCCTGCGTGGCTCAGGCAAATGAAATTTCAGTCTGACAGTCTTTTAAAATTAGTCAGCACCTCTGACCCACCCTAGGGGCCACAACAGGTCCTGCAGCTGCAGTGGTCAGTCTGGCAGACTGGAACATTCAAAGAGTTGCTCCTTCCACAAGTGGAGGAGCTGGGCAGAAATTCTAGCAAGTGCTAAATAGGTCCGTGAAGCTGCCCAAGGGACAGGAGGAATGCCTGGTCCATTAATGGCCTGCTCTGCAGGGGGCCACACACCGGGGCTTCCCGCCGCCTTCTCTCCTTGCCAGAGCTGGAAACCTCAGCCAGGGGGCCAGGCAGCTCCAGACAGGATAGCAAGGGTGAGCCTCGCCGCCATCTGGTCCCCAACTCCCCACCTGATGTTTGTAACAGACCCACTACCTAATTGCATGGCTGCGGGGGCAGCCTTCACATCTTTAGCACTTAATTCACTACTGTTTCTTTGGAAGCCCCAATCCTGGGGCTGTGGAGGGAGGCCTCTGCCCATTTATGAGGCTTTCAAGCCCTGAGCATCCCAGCCTAGCCTTGTCAGGCTCCAGCTGGGCAGGCAGCCAGGAGAGCATCTCATTCCCACACTCAGCCTGGGGCTTTACCCCCTGCCCCGCCCCTCAGCTTACCTGGTTGGTAGGAAAACCCCCAGACCCAGCCTCTCCTTGTTGTCATGTCCTCCCCACCCACCCAATAGGGACACTTTACTTCTCTTGCCCCAAATTTTGGTGCTTTATTCCCCTCTCCACCCCCAACAAAAGCAGGGATGAGGAGGTATGGTGGGGAAGTGGAAAGTAGAAACAGGGAAGCCTGGATTCAAATCTGGCTCTGTCACTTTCTATCATGAAACCCACAGCCAGTTGCATTCTTCTGTGGGTCTCAGTTTCCCTGTCTACAAAATGGGCCTTCTAACACCTATCTTGCGATGTCCTTGTGCCAATCAAATGTGATGATAGTAATAGCTACGGTACCAAGAGCTTACTCTGCACCAGGCACCATCCTGAACAAGGTGTGTGCACATCACTGTGATCATAAGGGTCGGTCTAGAATAGGTGCCTGATAGACGTCACTTCCCTCTCCTACCCCAGTGGTCAGGGGAGGGGTGGCCATAGCGGGAGGAGACTGAATCCAAACAATGCCCAAGGGTGGGGTGGCTAGGTAGAGAGCTCGCTCTCGTCCCCAAACCCACTTCTCTCCCTAGGTGGGGACAGATCCTATTCTTCTTGCTCACTGGCCCCTTGAAATGCTAGGCAAGGGTCCATCTTTATTCACTTCTGGCACAGAGCACCACCGTAGGGGTGAGGGGCAAGAGGGTGAGGGTCTGGGATCAAGAGACCTCAACCATCTCCTTCCGCCCTCTACTTCTTTGGGTCAGAGAAGCAAATTTTGGAAGGGTGCTAAGAGGGACCTGGCTGGCCACTGAAGGGGCCCTCTGACCCTTGACCTCCCTGGAAGAGCCCTGACTCACCTCCCTTTGCTATACCCTGCTGGTTTATTATCAGCATCATCTCTATTCATTGGTCATCTAATGGGCTCTGTCATTAACTTGCTGGGTGCCCTGGAGCGAGTCACTTCCCCTGTCTGAGTCGCGGTTCCTTCCTCTCTAAAGTGATGAGGTTGGGACTTCCCTGGTGGTCCAGTGGTTAAGACTCTGCGCTTCCACTGCAGGGGGCATGGGTTTGATCCCTGGTCAGGGAACTAAGGTCCCGCATGCTGCTGGGGGCAGGGCCAAAAAAAAAAAAAGTTGAAGGGAGGCAGAGAGAAAAGACTAAGGATAAAACATTTGCATGGGTGCCTCCCAGCTCTTATTAGGCAGGAATAATCCCCAATTATTCGCTCTCCTATATCTTTTAAACATTACATGTGCCCTGCAAGGTAAAAAAACAGTTGGATTAATGAAGGATATTGCCTCACAGAAAAGACATGATGTGCCCAGTGTCACACAGCTGGCCAAGTGGCCAAGAGGAAAACAAACTCAGGTACCTTAGGTCCCAGATATCTGTGACCTCTGGGACACTGATATCTTGGGGAGGATCCACAGGGTCAGGGATGGGCCAACATTAGGCACCTGGAAATGTGGTTTATATCTGCCTCCTTCCTCCGGGGGCGGTGGGAGATGATGGACATAGAAGCAGGATCAGGGGGCTGGGGGGAAAGACTGAAACTCTGGACAGAGGCTGAGTGCTCCAAGCATCCAGGCTGGCGTCAAGCCATAGCTCTAGGAACAGACGGACTTGGGTTCAAATCCCAGCTCCTCTACTGACTATCTATGTGACCTCAGGCAAGTGACTTCACCTCTCTGAGCCTGCTCTATAAAGTGAGGCTAAAAATGCCCACCCCAGGGAACTCCCTGGCTGTTCATTGGTTAGGACTCCGCAGTTTCATTGCCAAGGGCTGGGGTTCCATCCCTGGTTGGGGAACTAAGATCCCACATTCTGCAAGCCGCGCAGCATGGCAAAAATAAATAAACAATAATTTAAAAAAATTAAAATGCCCACCACAAAGGCTGGTTGGATGGATTCAATAAGATCATGCTTGGTACATAGTAGGTGCTACAAAAGCGGTGACTGTTATTACTGGGGTTCTACTCAGCTGGACTGTGGAAACACTCATTCAGTTCTCCCCTTAAGCAAGCATCCTAAGACATCATCCTTGGCTGAGAAATCTTCTTGCCAGTCCACTGCACTTATCATTAACATATTTCTCATAGCTCAGGAAATATCCAGAAAGCTCTGTCCACATCTTCCAAAGTCAGACCCCGAGAGGTGAAGTGACTTGCTCCAGGGCACGCAGCAAGTCTCTACATCAGGGGTTTCCAAACCCCAGGCCACGGACCAGTAGCGATCCATGGCGTGTTAGGAACTGGGCCACACAGCAGGAGGTGAGCGGCAGGCAAGCGAGCGAAGCTTCATCTGTATTTACAGCCGCTCCCTACTGCTCACACTACCGCCTGAGCTCTGCCTCCCGTCAGATCAGCAGCGGCATTAGATTCTCACAGGAGCACGAACCCTACTGTGAACTGCGCCTGCAAGGGATTTAGGTTTCGAGCTCCCTATGAGAATCTAATGCCTGATGATCTGAGGGGGAGCCGAGGCGGTGATGCAAGTGCTGGGGAGCGGCTGCAAATACACATGATCATTAGCAGAGAGGTTTGACTGCACAGAGACCATAATAAATCAATTGCTTGCAGACATATCAAAACCCTATCAGTGAGTGGCAAGTGACAATTAAGCTGCATCTTACGGAGTAGACTGGACGTAAGCAACACACTTTGGGTGTCACTGTCTCCCATCACCCCCAGATGGGCCCATCTAGTTGCAGGAAAACAAGCTCAGGGCTCCCACTGATCCTGCATTATGGTGAGCTGTATAATTATTTCAATATATATTACAATGTAATAATAATAGAAATAAAGTGCACAATAAATGTAATGCACTTGAATCATCCCCAAACCATACCCTCCCCCCACCACTGGTCCATGAAAACAATTGTCTTCCATGAAACCGGTCCCTAGTGCCAGAAAGGTTGGGGACCGCTGCTCTAGAGGGCCAAGGAGAGGAAATCACCACTGGCCCCATGGCCCCTGAGAGGGAGCAAAGGGAAGGAGTTGGGTGTGGGAGGTGCCAGCAGCCTGTGGGACGAGGATGGAGGCCTGAGGATGTGCTGGGGGGAAGAGTCAGGCATAGCCAGCAGCAGGAGGTAGGGCAGGGTCGTCATGGCCTCAGGCAGCCCCAGGCTGGAGTCTGCCCGCCCTTCTCCATGCAGTAGTCAGAGCAGTCCCTTTGTATGTAAGGCACGTCACATGTGGCTCCCCATCTCACTCCAAATAAAAAAGCTCAAGTCTGGCCCCCTCCAAAACTCAGCCTCCCTCGTCCATTCTACAATAGCCCCACCGGCCCCTCCTTACTCCGTTGACAGGACTCCAGGCCTTGGCACTCTCTCTTCCCTCTGCCTGGAATGCTCTTCCCCTCAGTGTTTGCATGGGTCCCCCCTCCAGAGGCCTTCCCTGACCATTCTATCTAAAATAGTAGCCCCATCACCTCTAACCCCTCACCCTATTTTCTTTTTCCTTATGATTTACCGCTACCTGACATATTTTATATTTATTTGGCTTACTGTATCTTCCCCAATGGAATGTAAGCTCCATGAGGGCAAGGGCTCTGCTCAGCTCATTGCGGTATATCCAGCATCTGGCACAGAGTAAACAATACATATTTATCAGGTGAATGAATGATTGGTTGATTGAATTCTGGTGCCACGATTTTCTGGCTTGGATTGCTTTGGGCAGATCATTTCACTTCTCTGAAACCTCCAATGCAAAAGATAGTACATATCCATCTCATAGGGTAATTGTTTCAATAAAATAATAGAGGATGAAAGGAACTGACACATAATAGGTGCCCAATAAATGACAACCATAATCACAATTATTATCACCAAGATCTCAAACTCAGTCACCTGCTCCCTGAGGTCTTGGGCATGTCAGTGATCTCTCTGAGCCCCAGTCTGTTCACCTGTCAAACTCTGTCCCACACAAGGGATGTTTGCTGGATGCCTGGGCGGTGGACATGAAGCACCTAGCAGGGGGTCTGACACCCAGTAAGCACTCACCAAGTGGCAGCTACTGCAGTCCTAGAGAGTCTAGGATTTGGATACCGGCCCCACCACTTTTTCCGTGACCGCAGGGAAGCAGCCAAACTTTTCCTCGTCTATAAGATGGGGATAATGATAGTACCTTCTTCGCAAGTTATCAGGAGGTCACAATGAGATTGTGCACCTGAAAGGGCTTCACAAAGTCCTCAGGAGATGTGATGTGACAGGCAGGAGAGTGAGCCACAGACACACAGGACGCAGGATGCGGCCCAGGGATAAAGAAAGACAGAACCAAGCATTGTGCTCGGCCTGAGCTCAGAGGCGGGTCATAGAGGGAGCTCGGAAGAAGCCAAGCTCCGTCCCTGTCCAGGAGCTCTCTGCAGAGAAGGTGCTACTGTCCCCCACGCCACCCCCCAGCCCTGCCCCTTCCTTCTCCGTAGGGCCTCACGGGGGACCTCTTCTGGCCATTCTTGGCAAGCGGCGTTTTCAAGGGAGGCAGGTGACAGCAGCAGGACACTTATAAGAGGCACCTTTGCCTCAGTCAACCTCAAGCCCAATCTGCTTTCCACCTCCACATCCTGGGGCAGGCCCTGGGAAAGAAGACGTAGGAGAAAAGGCCCCTGGAAGTTCACGATGCCAAACACACTCATGATCCAGCCCGTGAGAGTCTGAGGAGAGAAACACCAGGTCCCCTCCTGACCTGGGCCCTCTGACCCCCTCCACCACCAGAAGAAGGAGAGTGGGGACCACCACTGCCTTGTTCAGCCTGTGCCTGGCAAAACCCAGGTGCCGACTCCACAAATGACTCAATCAATAATCCCTAGACTGCAAATTCCATGAAGCATGATTTTTTTTTTTGTCTGTTTTGTTCTTTGATGAATTTTCAATACCTAAAAGAGTGCCTGGCATTTAGTAAGGGCTAAATAAATATATGTTGAATAAGTGATTCCAGTAATAAGTCAATGAATGAAGCAAAGAATCATTGCTATCAAGAGAATTACTATAAGTGAAGTCCCCTGCGGGCTGGGATTTTTTTGTCTTGTGTTCTTTGATAAAGCCCCAGGGCCTTGAAAGGCCTTGGAACATAGGAGGTGCAGAGTAAATGTATGTGAGAGCACGTGTATGTGAACATATGACTGAGTAAACCACTGAATCATGACTCACTAGAATTTAATCTTTCTGGAGGCAAGGGTTTCCATCTGCTTTGTTTAAGGCTGCATTCTCAGTGCCTACAACAGTGCCCATGTCGAATGAATGAATGAATGAATGAATGAATAAGCAAGGCCCCAGCTCTCAGCCCAATGACCTCAGACTGAGAAGAATGAAACACAAAGGGCACCTGAGCCCCGCCCCCGGCCACCACTCGCCTCATGGTTTTTTAAATAATTTGTCGATTGTTTTTAATTGTTGAGGCAGTAATACTTGGTTCATGAAACTGCAATATACAGAGAGGTGAAATAAATAGCTTATATATATATAATATATATAATATAGCTGGTTTTAAAATATTCCCTTATTCATTGGTGTACTAGGTCACGTGAGTCATGGAAGGTTGATAGCAGCATCCTCCAGAACTGTGAGTAATGCAGGGTCACCATGATTGGACGAGGCCGTCTGTCGTCGGAAGTCGAGGCGCCGAGAATTCCGAGGGGCACACCTTCCCTGCGCGGTGTCTCGGGGCAGCTTGCAGCAGACAATAAATAAATGACTGCAAACCAGAGAGCGATTTTTGTTGGAGTTTGGGGCAGGGACAGGGGATTGGGAAAGAGGGGGTGTATGTTGGGGGTGAGGGGATACTACTTTCTCTTTGTTTTTCTCTCTCTCTTTTTTGTTTTTTTTGCTTTTTTTTGTCTTTCTTTTGTCTTTCTTTTTTTTTTTTTTTTTTTTTTTTTTTTGCTTTCAGAACCTTTGGGAAAAAGGACTTTGGTTTCTCAGAGTGTCGTTTTCCTCATTCAAGTCCTCCTCTGGGGACAAGTTTAGAGTTGTCTGTTCCTAGAGAGACACAAGCACCTGTGTGTTGACAACAGTCCCTTGGTGTGAGTCTTTTGTCATAGGGAGTTTCAAGTCAACAATAAAATCCTTATCGCTCCCCTCCCCCAAGAATTTTGGTTCAGTTTTTTGTCTTCTTTTAAACACAATATACAAAAATAGAAATTCTTCCTTATTTTTCATGTAAAAATATTCCTCTGATTGCAGTTCTCTGTGAGTGTGAGTGTGGGCTGGGGAAGCCTGGCAGGGCCACAGCGGGGCCAGCCTAGCCGGGGTGTGTGGGGCGGATCCGCCGGGACCGCTTGGTCACTGTGGTGTACTTGAAGGGCTTCTGCAGCTCTGCCTGTCCCTTGGGGTAGCGCTTCATGAAGTGGACATCCTGCTGGTTCTCCCGGGTCTTGGGGCCTTTCCGTGGTCGCCCCTTCTTGGTGAAGCCCACGTACCAGCCAGAGTACTTGGCCGACATCAGGGCTGTGTAGTTGTTCTCCAGGACCTTCTCGATGAACACACACTCTTTGCTGGTGCCATCGGGCTGCAGGAAGAGAGAGAAGGAGGAGGTGAGAAGGGGGAGGACAGGCGCAAGGGACAGAGCTATGTAGAGAGGGCATGGGCAGGTGGTCAAGGCTTGGGGTAGCGGAGTAGAGAGGGCCTGACCCAAGCTTTGGCCTCAGCAATTTCACTCCCTGGATCTATGGAGTGGATTTGTCATACTAGCCCCTGCATCCTCCCCTACTCACCAATTAGGTAACATCCTCCCATTACCACTCAGGGATCCATCTCTTCCACTCTCCACCCTGTAACCAGGGGCTTCCACCTCAGCTCTACTAGAACAAGAGACCTAGACCTGACCAATCAAAACATTATTTCCCATGACTGGTGCAGAGCACAGCATGTGGCCTGAGCCATCCAATCAGCGTTCCCTGAGACTCTTGTGTACGTAATCCCCAAAATCACAAGCCGATTTACACTTGGGAACCATGTAATGCTGAAGCGAAGGCAGCCATTGTACCACCATGAGGGGAAATTCTGTTTGACGACAAAGCCAGCTTGGAGCAAGGAAAGCCAAGAGGAAGAGAATGACAGAAACCGATTCCTCCTCACATCTTTTAGCTTCTGGACCGAGCTGCATCTGAAACTCAAGTTACCTCACTGTTATGTGGGCCAATAATATCTCATGTCCTTTAAAACAGTTGAGACTGTGTCCTACCACATGCAACAGAAAGGAGTCCCAACTAACGTGCACTAAACCTGAGATGAAGCCAACTACTCAACTGCCAATCAACTCCACTGTTATATAGTTAAACATAAACTCCATTACATGTGGGATGTGGTACATCTTAATGTTTGGTGTGAAGACTGGTGGGAACCTCTAAAAATAAGAGTTTTGGCATGGCCAAACTCCAAAGCCTGTACCTCTGGTTCTGAGACTTCAGGGTCCCAGGTGAGCTCCCTGGGAGACTATGCTAGGCAAGGAGCGCTAGATTCAGAGTCAGAAGTTGAATCAACTCTAACACTTCCTTATGTGACCTCAGGCTAGTTAATTCCACTCTCTAAACTTTGGATTCCTCGCCCGGATCAAATAGGGAAAACGACTCCTGCGTCATAGAGATGTTACGAGGAATGACGCTTATAAACGAGGCTGGCACACAGTAGGAACTTGTTAAATTATTCCTGAAGAGCAGGTGGTTCGGACAGTCTGGCCTCCCTCCTTGGATCTGGACAAAGAGTGGTGCGAAGCAGGCTTTGAATCTCCTCCTTGAGAAAGTCGAATTGCTCTGTGTGGAAGAGTGGGAAACACACAAAGTTGGAAGGCCTGAATTAGCAGCACTCGAGTTTCCAGCTAACATCTCCAAATTTAGGCCGGGCCCACTCCTCGTTACAGACGGATGCCCAGCCAAGTTGGAAGCCCAGCGGTCTGGCTGTGCGTGGAGACTGAGGTGCGAGTTCCAGCCTTTTGTTTGAAGTGGAAAACGGGCCGGAGCTTCCAGGAACGTTCACCTTTGAGCAGAGGGCAAGCTTGGGCCCTGCAGACAAAATGCTGAACTTCGCAGAACGGGATAGGCAGGGTAAGAAAACATTCTCTGGAGGAGAGATCTTTTGAGGAGGCTGCAGAGTGGGCGGTGGTGGGGGGGCCTGGGAGACACACACAGGACCCAGAGGACATCAGGGGCTGGGTGAGGAGTGAGGGACTACTGTGAGGGAAGCTGGGCATATGTGCAAGGCTGATAGGAAGGAGTGGTCTCTGGGCTCTGGGTCCCCCATGAATAATTCTGGAAGCTGCCTATCCAACCTGAGTCCAGGTCCCTTGGCTGTTCGATGGAACGGTCGGAGCAAACTGAATAAAGGCTACACCATGGCTGTTTCCCTACCCTAGAGCATCTGCCTGGAAAACTGCTTTCAACCTTCAAGGCTCAGTTCAGTAACCACCTCCCCTGAGAAGCCTTCCCTGACTGCCATCTAGCTCCCTGGATATTTCCTCCTCTTCCTTCAAGACTCCATTTAAGCACCAGGCTTTACTGAACTCACATACTCCATCTTCTGAAACCCCTCAACACCCATTCCTTCTCCCGCCGCCCCCCAACAGAGCAATTCTGTATCTGCCTGCCTCTTCATCAGCCCAAGAGCTTCAGGAGGTCAGGACTGCTTCTCAGTTGCTCTCCTGGCTCGGCACAAATCTTAGCCCAAGACAGGGGTGCCCAGAGCATTTGTGGTTAAATGGATGAGAGTTCTGCTCAGATAGAAATGGTGGGGTTGACACATGAATGGGTTTTCCTCCAAAAGAAAATGGACTCTGCCTCCTGGATCCCTTACTAAGGTCCCAGAGACAGTCATGAGCTATGAGAGGCCCCTCCTCTGGAGGATGTGTTGAGAAGAGTGAACAGAGGGCTGGAGCTCCCCGCCTGCCAGCCTTGGGCTCCCTCCTCATCCATTCACTCAATCATTCAGAATTTATTGATTGCCAACTATAGGCCAGACATTTCCACATGCATTACCTCATTTAATCCTCTCAACTTGCAAAGGCAGACTCTACCTGGTAGAAGAAAACAGTTCAAAGAGGCAAAAATGGCTTTCCCAAGGTCACGGAGCTTGTTAAGTGGCAGAGCCAGGATTTGAACCTGTGTTTGCCACGTGTAGCTTCCTTCTCTGCTGTCTAGCGCCAGACAGGCCCATGAGGAGAAAGGGTGTGGAAGAGTGGGCACTGCCCATCAAAACACCTCCTCTCCCCCAGGCCCACAGAGCCACCGTGGGCATGAAGCAAGAACTCGGAGGTTCAAGGGCCAGCACACTGCCTGGCACACGTGCTCATCCACGTCTGGGTTGAGGATCTGGACTTCAGGCTGAGATTCCCGGCACTCCAGAGGTCAGGAGCCCCTTGGGAGGAGCCATGGGGCCTATGATGGTCACAAGTTCCCCACCATGAACTCAGACCCAGTGGATAAGAAGCTAACAGTAGGCTGTCCCGGGGCTTGACCCTCACCTCTGCTGACTACCTCTATAACCCTGCTTATGGCCCGCAGAGATTTAAAAAAACACATATGCATGGGCCTCACCCCTGAAAATGCTGACTCAATCAGTTCAGGCAAGGCAGATCATCAATATTTAGAGAGTAAGTGAATAGCCCATCCCGGAACCTTGGTGATTTAGTAGAATTTGATCATCTCTCCCCCTCTACCACCTCCAACCTCCTTCCTTCCAAACTGGAGTCCTATTCCTTCTATTTGACCTGAAGACTGAAACCTGATCACATCATTTGGCCCCTAGATCTAGTCTTCCATGAAACTAGAACTACCCCCTGGTTACATAGGCAAAAAAGTCCTTTTTTGCTTAAAGGCATTTTGAATTGGGTTTCAGTCACTTCCAACCAAAGCAGTCTTCACAAAGATACAGTGGTAGGCAGGGTACCCTCTGCCCTGAAAGGGTCTGGGGCCCTATGTTGCCCCAAAGAGGAAACACCAGTAATCACACAGGAGGGGGCAGTTGAGAAAAATCCATCTGGGCTGAATCTCCACAAATGGGGAAAAACTGCCTGGTACATAGTGTTTGACACTCAACAACTCTTTATGGAATGAAAGGAAGTGCTATCTCCTAGGTCAGGTGGACGTGGGGTCCAGAGAGGTGGCAAGGAGAAGCGGGGCTACTTCTCTCTCAGGGGCTCGGGAGAAGAGCTCTGGCATATGATGGGTACAATGCAGCAGAGGGAGTAGCACAGCCAAGGGTCTGGAACATTGGCAAAGGCTCTGCTGGGGGCTCAGCAGATGTGTCCAGCTGTGGCCAGAAATGTAGAAGATTGACACCCAGGGTCTAGACCATCCAAGGAAGCTATCCTGTTGAGCCAAAGGATCCAGAGCCTAAGCTGAGGTCAAGGATTCCCACAGATGAAGGACCTGGCTTCAAAGAGGAAGGTAACTCCTGTTCAACAAGTAAGTGCCTACTAAGTGCCAGCGTTATCTTCCCATTTTACAGGTGAGGACACTGAGGCTCAGTGAGGTCAGGGCACTTGGATTCCTGGGCCTCATGTGGCTAATTCTGGCTGTAGGTTAAGAATCAATCCTCAGAAAGCAAGCAGCCACATTTCTATTTCTTTGGTGCCCCTGCAGCCCTTTGGGCAGGTACAAGAAGCATGATGGATGGATCCACAATTGGATGCAGCGGGGGCTGCAGGCACGAAGACAGACAGTGACAACCCAGGTAAGCAGACCGGAGAGAGACGGCTGTGCGACGGGCTACGGGCTCCAGGGCGGGTGCGCTGACTGAGCAGTCAGTGAAGCCAGAGGCTACGGCAGGATGAGCCAGGACTCATCCAGGCGGATGGTCAAGGGAAGGGCAGTCCTGGCAGAGGGTACAGCATGCACAAAGCCTGAAGGCGCCATCAGGGAGTAGAGGCTGGCAGTGCCATGTGTCCGTGACACAAGGACCACGAGGGCAGGGAAGCTCTCCCCAAGGAGTGTAGCCTTTCTTGGGTAGATGGTGAGGACCCAGGGACTGGTTCTGAGCTGAGCTGGGGGCAGAGGGTGGGGAAGACCTGATCCCTTTTGCGCTTTAGAAAGCTGAGGGTGGGCACTGGGGAAAGGCCTGGAGGTGGAGCCTGAGGCCGCTGAGGAACGTTATTCCCGAGAAGGTATGAGGCCAGAACAGAGGCAGGAGTTACGGAAGGAACAGACACACCAGCTACCAAGAGTAATTCCAGGACCGGGGTCTGACTGGCTGGGGAGTCTGTGATGGAACAGCAACCCAAGGGCCTGGGGTTCCAGCTGCAGGAGCCAGAGAGAGTGAGGGGCGCTGGGCTAGGCAGAGGCCAACAGGGGGACCTGCCCAGGGCAAAGTCAGGACAGGGGGACTAGGGTGGGGTGGGTTGGTGGGGCGCCCTTGGAGCCTCCCAGGTCAGCCCAGAAGACCGGAAACAGATGATGGGGGGAGCTGCAGCAAGCGGGGCGGAGCGAGGGGAGGGGAGGGGAGGGGAGTGGAGGGGAGGGGCGGGGGCGGGCGGGGGCGAGCCTCCCTGGGCTACGCGAAGCCTCGCCGCCAGCTGAACCATCCCCAATATTAATGACGGGAGAGAGGGCGAGGGGGCAGGAAATCGGAGCCGGCTCCTGTGGAAGCGGTGACTCAGCGGCCAGCCGGCGGGCGGGCGGAGGGCGGCCGGCGGCGGGGAGCGGCCCGAAGGGACGGGGCTGTTCTTTTGACCCCAAGACGGCCCTCCTGGGGTCAAGATGCCGGGAACCGCGTAGACGGGGAGGGAGGGGCGCGCAGGCACTGGGCACGGCGGGCTGCAGCGCGGCCCCTCCTTTAAACAGAAAAAAAAAGGTGGGGGGGGGGGAGAAAGCCGAGCCCACAATTGCAAGCAGGTTGGGCCTGGGAGGCGGCCCAGGCGGGCAGGAGAACAAAGCGCCTGACGCGGTGCTTGCCGCGCCGCCACAGGAAACGCACGGCCAGGCCAGGGCACCCGGCGCCCGGCCTGCCCGCCGCCCCTGCCCCGGACCCCCTCGCTGGCTGGCCGGCCGGCCTCGGGACGCGGAAAGTGAATCACTAATTAAAACCACTCCTTGGCATCCCGGGGCCGCGCTACACGGATTACTATTATTTTGCTCTTTGAGAAGCTCCAGTCGGTGTGGGCAGTGCAGCTGGATTCCTTTGCCTTCCAAACCGGGCTTTGAAGCCCGCCTACCTCTAGCGTGGGACCTGGGACAAGTGCCCGGATGTGGCCAAGCCTCAGCTTTCTCATCTGTGAAATGGGGATGGTGGCAGTACCAAACTCTTGGGATTATTTTGGAGCATTTTTGCTCAGTGCACAGCAGAAAGCAGGTGCTCAATTAACAGAGGCTGTTGGTACCTTTGTTATTAACAAATAATAAGCAACAATACCCTGGCTCTGTCCAGCCAGGTAACAGGTCCCTGGCCTGTTACCTTCTCTACAGGCACTTGGGAATGGGGGAGGGGAGACAGATAAGAATTGGGGGATTCAGGAAGTCAAAACCATGGCTTAAACAGGAGTTGAGGTCATGCTTCCTTCCCCCCAACAAGGTGTAAAAAATGCAAATCATCACCCAAGGTCTTGCCGCCAAGTCGAAGAAGCCATCCTCCTTGGAATCTGGGTCTGCCCTCCACCCCCCACTCCACCTGTTCAGCAGAAGCCACCACCCCCCTCCATTATACAAGGTGGATAGGGGATGAGTCGGGTCCCTGCAGAGAGAAGGGAACACGGAGCATGCCACTATAGAGCTACCACCAGTAATGCTTTCCACTGGAACATCCAAAGGAAGCAAGTGTATGAACTTCACAAACAGACACTAGGAAAAAGGGGGGCAGCATCAGTGTGGGCTCAGAACCCCTGGCATGTGGGTCCACACCCCACCCCTGCCCTAATTTGTTACATGCAGCTCTCTTGCCTATTCCAAAGTAATAAAATCTTCCTGAAATGCTAGAATCATGAGGCCCAGAGCTGACAAGGCTGCTGGGTTCCAGAGGCGCTGCTTTGAGGAGTCGTAAACCCCTGGTGATTGTTAAAACAATGCTGCAGCCCCTGCCCTTGGCCTAATGGTTCCCTGTTCCCAGACATCAGGTACATTCAGGCAGGGAGCCTCAGAACCCCTCGAGGATTCTCCCACTACCAAGCAAGCCAGAGCTCCACATCCACCAGGAGAGATCAGGGCCCTGTGTGCTCACGAAAGTCACAGCCACAGATACCTCGGCCTGGCAGGCTGCAGGTGTGGGGACAGAGAAGAAGTGGGGTGGTGAAAGGAAGAGATCACAATGGGAATCTCACACATACACATACACACACACACACACACATTCATGGGGCCTGTTTTCCATTTGGGGCTGATAGGGCCCTGGACATACTGTTCCATCTACCCAGAGCTGCCGGGGGACCCACCCAATCCAGACCATCACTTACCTTCCCCACAAGCTTGCCTTTCCGGTTCATACACAGGTAGAATTCCGTCTCCTTGCCCTTGATCCGGACTTGACTACCGAAGGTATCTGTCTCCACTAGGAGCTGGGCTTCGAAAGGCAGAAGGAGAACAAGACACATTTTTTTACCAGGGGCAATGGCTGGCCTAAAGACTCAGCGACATGATCCCTGACCCTGTCCCCGGACCTCCCACTGCCCCCAAAATCAGGCATGGGGGATGCCTCTGACAGGTCTCTCTGGAGCAGCCTGCCCCTTAGGCAGGGAGAGAAGCTGTCTGACACCTGTTCCCCGACTCCCAGCCTCTCTTGACTCCACTTGGGACCCAGATCGCCCCTTGTGGCTGAAGACCAGTGTGCCTTCTCCTCCCCTCGTCATCCGCTTACCCTCCCCCGCCAACACCCTTCCCCAAGGCAGGACAGACAGCCACAAAAATAACCCCAGAAAAGCAGCAGTCTCTGAACTAAGGGGTCAGACATTCAGAGGCACGTGAGCTCACACAGGCATGCACACTACGCACACGCACACAAAACACACACACACACACCTTGCCTTGTGGAATGCCAAGCTGCTTCCTCCAAAATTTAGGTCACAGGCCCCTTCCTCCAGGGAAAACAACATCTGGAGAGTCCCCTCCCCTCTGGGGATATGGGTGAGGGAGTGCCCTGGCCACTTGAAGTGGGGAAGGGTCAGGGAGGGGTGTTTCGAGTCCCTGGGGAAAGGAGGCTATCTGCATAATACTTCACCTTCCTCGATCAAGGCCACCAAGGCTGAAGAATAACTACCTCCCAGGAGCCCGGAAGTCCCAACCAGGACCCAATACCCCCTGGTCAGGAGTGGGAGGCCCCATGCTAAACCATCTATGCTCCACAGAGCCTCCCTCAGGATGGGGGTGTCCAGAGCTGATCCCCAAAGGCCTGACTAAACAAGGACATCAAGTGGCCAAAGGGTGACTGTCTCTTGATTAGGCATACTGTGAGACCCCTCCAGTCCACATTTTCTCCCCAGTAGGGTGCTGTGTGACTTTGGCAGGTCATGTGCCCTCTCTGAACCTGAATCCCTGTGCCTGGATTTCCCACCACCACCACCCCCTTCTTTGCCTATGACCACCCCCCCATTCTCACCCTCCCTCCCCTCACTCTTTGCTTCCCAGCACCTGCCCCTCCCTCACCCAAAAAATTTTTATTTCAGTGACAAGGGACTTGCTTCTCAATAACAAAAATCATAGCCCTAAATACAGTATCCTTGGAGCCACAGAGAGTGTACCTCAGTGCCCCTAAAATACACTAGGTATGATTTTAATAAAAAAATTTTAAATAAATACCCTGATGCCCTGCTGTGAAAATTAAAACCATCTGGAGCTCAGGATTTCCAAATAATTAATCTAGCCTTCCTTTGACACCACTACTAATTAAAATATGATACCCACCTTTCCAAGGAAAAAAAGAAGAATTTATATAAAATTTAAAGATCTAACAAGAATTTAGTAATTCTAGGAACAAGGGTGGGGGGCACATTCTTCTCTCCACCTTCCCCCATCCCTAGTAAACACTGAGTTGAGAATATTAACCAACACTGAGATAGGGGGTTATAAGCCCTTCCTGTTCCCTGTTCCCCTTAACTCAAATTCCCCATTAACTCTCCTCTTACCTTGGTTCCTGGGAACCAAGGGCCAAACATCACAGCAGCTCTGGGACTTGCTTTCTGTATCTCCTCACAAAGCTCAGGCCCCACACGGGATGGGGGTTGCTGGGGGGTCAGGAGGGTCCCCAACTCTAGGAGCTTCTGACGAAGGTAGCATGTGTAAGGGGATAGGTGAGAGCTTTGAAATGCACAGATATGGATACGAATCCCTGGCCCCACTTGCCACTGTATGACCTTGGGCCTCAGTTTCTTCATCTGTAAAATGGGAATAGACATCTCCAGTCTTCAACAGTTATGGTGAGGATTATACAAAATGATGCTGTAAAGGGCCTAGCACCCTGTTCTCAGAGGCTGGGTAGGGGAAACTCAGTAACTATTGTTTAAGTTTCCTAATAACTGCAAAACAAAACTGTTTTCCCAGAAAAAAAGAACAGTAGTGGAAAAAAAATCAGATGTGTGTAAAAGGGCAGAGATGGAGCAGAACTTGCCTCCCCAAGGTGTGCCCTCTGTCCTGAACTTCCTCAGCATCCTCCAGGGTCGCAGGCACCCCACACTGTGAGTGCATCAGAAAATGCCTTAGACTGGGATTCATGGGGTCTGATTCCATTTCTGGAATTGCCATCCTGGGGGTGTGACCTTGAGTAAGCCACACAACCCTCTGAGCCCCAGTTTCCTTACCCATGCAGTGGGAATGGGGCTTGACCCTATTCTGAATGTCTCTGGCATTGGAGAGGGGCAGGCATGGGAAACCGTAAGAAGAGGGTGAGGCCACAGGGCTGGGGCCCAGGCAACCCCAAGTGAGTCCGAGGGGAAAACTGCTCTGTCTGCCCTCCCCCATCACATGCCTGGGCCTCTGTCCTCAGAAGAGCTCCTACTACACGCTGGATCTGGCTCCCATGTGAGCCTGCTAAAGTCACATATCCCCACGAGGTTGGGTACCTTTGTCCCCTTTTTACAGTGTAGGAAACTGAGGTTCAGAGAAGCAACCCAGCAGGAAGGGCTGACGTCAGGTCTGCCTGGCTCTTCCTGCTGGGGCCTGGGTCCCAGAGGAGGGCCCCCAGCTCTGGGGAAGACTTGGCTCAAAGCACAACCCCCATCTCTCATTAACCACAGCCCATCTCAGGAAGCCCTGGCCTCTGCCTAAGCCATCCAAAGGGCCTGGGGCTGGGGCTGGACTGCACCTCCACCCCTGCAAGCCAGTCACCCTCACCCCAGCGAGGGCAGGGTCTGCACCAGCCTCTGTGCCCAGGGAGCCAGAAGTCTGTTCTTCCCCGACTGCAACAAGCCATGGAGTGACCTAGACTCCACTCAGCACATGACATAATGAGGAGCGAGCCGGGCCAGGATTATGTAAAGTCTTTGGGGAGTAATAGCAGCAGCATTTCTCAGAAAGACAGAAAGAGAGACTCCGCCCGCTCAGACCAGGTTTGCCCCAGAGCCTGCCTGCCTGGTCCTCAGCAGCACGCTGCCCCTTCTCCTGACTCAAGCCCCAAGCCCCCAAGATGCAGCTCTCAGGAGCTAGGAGCCTCATCTCCGCTCAGTTCCATTCTCGCCTCTGTCCCAGGCCAGGCGGGAGGGGTTGAGGATAGTATCTCTCCCCTCACCACCCTGGCATGCCCCCATCCTCTCTCTGCCACTCTTGTCCCCAGCAGTCTCTTCTCTACACAGCAGCCAGAGGGATCCTTTTAAAATATAAAATTAATTGTGCCTCGTCCCTGCCAAAGCCTCCTATGGATCTCCAACCCACTAAAAATCCAGACTCTTTACGGGGACCCGGAAGGGGCACGTGGTCTGGCCCCTGCTGCCTGCTCCCACCTCCCTCCCTCACTCACAGCCCTCCAGCCACACAAGCCTCCTTACTGTTCTTGCTCTAAGACACCAAGCACACTCCCACCTCAGGGCCTTTGCACTTTTCCTCTGCCTGGAGATTGCTCTGCCCAGAGCTTCCCATAGTGGCTTCTCACTTCCTAGGTTGACATCTCAGCTCAGATGCCACCTCCTCAGAGAGGCCTTCCCTGGCCATGCTGTCCAATGTCGTACTACCCTCCCAGTTCAGCTCTAGCCACCCCCTGCTCCACTGCCCTCAGAGCTCTTCTCCAAGTTGTTTTATTTGCTACCTTTTCTATTGTCTGTCTCTATCCACTGGAAGGTAAGTTCCATGAAGGCAGGCCCTTACCTGTCTCATTCACCACTGTGGTTTCCAGCACCTAGCCCATACCTGGCTCACAGCAAATGACCAATAAGTAAATTGTAGTAAGTGCATAAAGGGCTTGGTGAGGTAGGTATGAATAAAGCTATTTAAAAGTTAAAGCAAACGAGATTCGGGGAGGTAAAGGGACTTACCTAATGGTACACAGCTAGTAAAAGCAGGGTAGAAGTTCAAACCAAGTCTCTGATTCCAGGTCAATGCCCTTAGCAACTCTTCTCTCTACCTCCCCACCCCGCCGTGTTACTCCTGCCACTCACTAGAACTCTGAGCTCCTACCCACCCATCCTTACAACAATCCCAGGAGATTAGAACTATTTTTTTATTATCCCCATTTTACAGGTGAGAAAATTGAGTCCCAAGGTCAGACAGGGATGGAGTTAAAAGGCAGGCAGGATTCAAACCCAGGCAGGCTAACACGGAAGTCTGGGTCTTAGCCTGTCTCCCCCACCGGTCACTTCTCCTCCATGTCAGTCCCTTTCCTGGGGGAGTTAGTGAGTGAACGAACACCAAAGGCAGGCAGGGAAGGTCTTCGCTTGACCTCACCTTCTTGGGGCAGAGGTCTGTGGGTTGGGATGCCCAAAGATCCAAAAGTTGGGGCCCATCCCTCCTCAGCTCCACTTCCAAATGACCTTGAGGGAGGAAGGGGTGCCAACGGTCACCCTAAGGAAAATACCTTCGAGCTGATTCTGGGAGGTGGAGGAGCCCATAGGAGCACCCAAGTCTGGGTTCAAACCGCAGCCAGAGAGGCATGAAATGACTTCAGATCTGGTTTTGACTAGAAGGAAAGGCTGCACGCACCAGAGGGTGAGTGCAGGATGGGGTGGGGGGTCCCACAACCCAGCTCCCCTGAAGGCAAAGTCCACAGAGCCAGTCTTACCAGGGCCCAGCACAGAGCAGGACCCCAGTGCCTGCCCATGGCTGGGGGCCAGGAGCTCGAAGGACCCAATCCCTTCTCCAGCACTGAGAGAGGAAAGCAGAAAAGGAAAATGAGAAAGTGGAAGAAAAAGGAGCCGGAAAGAAAGCCCTTTCAATAAAAACTCACGCTGTCTTTTTTTCCCCGTTTCTCTTAAATGCACGGAGTAACAATGACAATTAAAAAAACAAAACAAAACAAAACGGCTAATACTTATTTGAGCATTTACCATCTGTCAGGCACTGTGCTTGGAGTCTGAATGTGGAATGTCTCATTCGATCCTCACAACAACCCCATGAGGTAGGAACTATTACACCCATTTTACAGATGAAGAAACTGAGGCCCTGAGCAGTTAAGTTACTTGCCAGAGTCACGCAGTAGGACCAGGATCTGAACACAGGCAGAGTAACCCCGGAGCTAGCCTGAGACAGAGAGATTCAGACAGAGGTGAGCAGAGCAGGACAGACATCAGGCAGGTCAGCCATGGCAGAGAAAAAAGAAATGACTTTGATGGATGGATTGATTGACTGATTCCAGTGTGATTCCCTAGCTGGGCTTCCCTGCGGGCAATCCATAGCCTCACTTTAAAGACTTTTGGTTTGAAGGGTAGGAAACGACAGGGAAAGACCAAGAGGCAGACAGAGACCCAGAGAGACACATACAAAGAGGGACACAGAAGACCCAGAGAAAGGGAACTGGAAAAAACTAAGCAGGAGAATTGGTTTCTTTTCCCCCAAGCCTTGGGGTAAAATCCCCAAGACCTGAGAGAGCAGTGGGGGGAGCTGGGAGCCAGAGAGAGGCTGGGCAGAGCTGGCCACACCCAGACCCCGCACGGAGTGGCCAGCCGGCCGCTACAATTCCAGTGCTGACAGCGAGGCTGGCCACTCTCCAGGCATCATCCTCCAGCGAGGAAACGTCCTTGCCACAAGAGGCACTGGGAGGTCACACCAAATCATACTCCCTTCCTCCCCTCTGAAGGTGGACCAGGTCGAGGGGAGGGGAAAGAAGCGGGGGTGGGGGGAAGGAGCCCTTTCTGGAGACGTTTCAGCATCACTATCCTCACACACCCACACACATCCACTGTGGCCTCTCCCCAAAGGTGCCCATGGTTCCCCTTCTCCTAAAGTCCCCCAAGGAGGTTCGCAGGCCACGTGGGCGAGCCGGAAAGGAAGAGAGAAAGAATCAATAGGATCGATCGGGAGCTATATTTAATCCTAGCTGTACCTCTCATGTGGCCATTTGAGCTGCAGAGTCAGCGAGGTGTGGGTGGCCACTCCTCACTGGGGACAGAAGTCGTGGAACATGAGCTCAGAGGGCAGGGGGTTTAGACGGAGATATTAATGCCCCTTCCCAGCTGGGAGCGCCCCTCGGGGAAGCTGGTCCTGTCGCTCACTGTATCCTTGCAGCAAGATGCAAGGCTGGCTGGAAGGAAGGACAGGAGAGGAGGACAGGAGAAGAGGAGGGAGGGAGCACGGATTCCCCAGGTACCTACTGTGTGCTGGGCTCTGTGCCAGGCACTTGCCCCCGCCCCGGGGGAGTGGTCCCGTCTACACTCCCGGGCGCACACATGGGTCACCCATGTATTCACTGGCCCAAGCATGTATTGAACCGTTGTTTGCGGCTGGCTCTGTGCAGGGGATACAGCAGTGAACACAATAGACAGAAGCCGCCTAGCCTTAGTGTTTGCACTATAACAGGAGACACGGAGAGCGAATAACTAAATACATACCAGAACCTCAGGTAGCAATAAGTGCTAGGAAGAGAAACATACCCACGAGGGGACAGAGACAGGAATTCCCTGATAAGGGGACAACTGAACAGTAGTCTGAGTGAGGCGAGGGAGCAAAAGCCATGGGGACATCTGGGAGAAGGGCATCCCCAGGCTGAGGACACAGCAAAGGCCCTTAGCTGGGGACATGCTTGGCATGTTCCAAGGGCGGCAGGAAGCTCGCTGGGGCTGGAGCAGAGCGGGCGAGGACGGGGCAGTGGAGCCCAATGTGAGGGTGCTAGTCAGGAGTCAGGCTACACCAGGGCTTCCTGCCGATCCAAGGACTTGGATTGCATTCTAAATGAGCTGAGAGCCTTTGACTAACAGAGTGACACAGTCTCACGTTTTGGACTGTGGTATGGAGAATGGACTGTGGGCCGTCAGACTCAGAGGAAAGAGTCTCTGCTGCCTCAGCCACACCAGCCAGCCCAAAGGATCTAGCTCCTTGCTCCAGCACAGCCCTGCAGCAGGTACCAGAATGAGAGAAATGGGGACCAGAAGGCCCCCTCCCACTTCCAGCAAAAAGCCCTGGAAGACCCCACATACTTTCCTAGGTGAGTCACGCAAGTCAGCCCCTGATTGTGCTTTGCGTGGCCCCGTAATTATTTTATTCATTTATCCAGTAACCTTTAAGGGGGGCCTGCTTTCAGGACATGTACTAGACATGCAGACAGGCAGAAAGGTCACTGCTTTCAAGGAGCTCACGTTCTCAGAGGGGCAAGGGTGAGCGGGGGAGCTGCCTAGAGGGGCAGAGCCCATGCTGGGGCAGGCTGACTCCCTGTGACCCTGAGCAGTGGTGACACAGCTGGAATCACAGACTAATCCATGCCTAACTGGAACAAGCCCACACAGTACAAACTCCGTGCCCTGCCCGTGCCTTCCCACAATTGTGAGGAAACCCACTGGTGCAGGGAGGGGATGGAAAGCGCCCAAGGGGACACAGAGAGCGAGGGGCCCAGGCTCTTCCTACTCAGAGTCAGTCCCTAGAAAGGAGAAGGGGCTCTCGCCTGGGAGCTCCTTGAGGGTTGGGCCTGGGTTGTCTCACTCACCGCTGTATCATCCAGTGAGGGAGGGACCAGGTGTGAACTGAGAGACCGGACCGCACGCAATAGAAGGGTCCAGATACCCTTCCACATCCAGCCTGAGACAGCAGCCAGAGCATGGCCAGTCCGCCCTGCTGCTTAGAATCATGCTGAAGAAGCCTCTTCTAAACTGTAGCTAATATGCCAGGGCCCCACTAAGGGGAGAGAAGCAGTACCCCTTCTGGAAGCCCCACGAATCAGTTCTCGAGAGGGGAAACCTTCACCTGAGCCCATGACGGTATGCCCCTGCCGCCGTACAACAGCACAGAGTTCAGATGGTTATTATGAATATTCTTGCTTTAATAATCATATACTCTTTGAGAATAAGATAGTCTCTCATTTCAATTACCCCATTTTACAAAAGAGTAAACAGGATCAGAAAGGCTAACACACACCTAAGGTCCCCAGCTCGTAAGTGGTGGAACTGAGATTCCAATTCCATCCGACTCCAGAGTCCACATGCCCACCCTCTCAAAAGACCACCTCCCTGGCTATCACAGCCCCTCCGGAGGCCTGCTCGGGGTTGTTCTGGGCACTGTCAGTCCTGGGAGGCTGGAAAACCTACTGCAAAACCTTGGGTGTTCTGGGCATTTTTTCTTAATCAAGTAGAGGAGCCCTTTTCTGCAAATGAAAATAGGCAAGAAGATCCAACCATGTGGCTTATAAAAGCAGAGTTGCTCCCACACCACCATCCCTGATGCTGGGGCCCCTCCGCCTCCCTGAGGGCTGGCTCAGCTGACCCCAGGTGCTCCTCTGCTGAGACTCAAGTCCCACCACCCAGCAGCCCTGCTTCCTGTAGCCAGGGGGTGCTGACACCTCCACATCCCAGCTGAAGGGCATCAACCTTGGAGGCAGGTAGAGTGGGGCCTTCTCATCCTTGCTTGGCAGGTGAAGAAACTAGGCCCAGAGCCAGACATGCTTGTCCCCAGCACTGGGGGCTGCTCAGCGACCGAGCTGCCCCTGGAACCCAGGGGTCCTGCCTCCTGGCCCAGTGCTGTTTCTTCAAGGTGGCAACTACCTGCAGGACAAAGGTGACCAGGACCAAGGGCAGGAAGGGGAGGGGCTGATGTAATAATCCCGAGTGGGCAGGGTGGCCCTCCCCCAGTTCCTGGCCTGCCAGGTGTCCCACTACCTAAGCCTTTAGCCCCCTGGCCAGCATACCTCTCCCTCCAGAGCCGAACCTAAAGCTAAGAAAGTCCTGCATTCCTGGAACAGCCAACCTCAGGGCCCTCAGAGTGCTCTGGGAAAGCTTCAGGGAGCCACGGGGAGAAACTCTTGCAGAACAGCCTGGTGTAGAAGCCTGGCTGACATCTATATGCAGATTGCACCGAAGACTGCTCACTGCTGCAAAGCCGGCCAAGAGCTCCTGGGCCGGGCACCCAGACAAAGGTGGGCCTGCATCTTGCACCTACCTGCCTGTGGGGTCCAGCGCCTCGGGATGCTGTCAAATCTGAGATTCTGAGTGTTTTACAGACTCAAATCTGAGATTCCGGGCGTTTCTGGGGATTCCAGACTCCAGGCATTTATAGGGATTGTTTATACTTGGTGTTTGCTGAAATTCCCAGACTGCATTCTAACTGTGTATGAATGCAAGTCTCAGCAGACACCATTCCTTCAGCTGGATGGAGCCCTGAGAAGGAGGGAGCAGGTTCTCAGACCATCCTGGGCCCCCTGGCCTGACTGAGGACTACTGGCTGCCCCTCCCCCACAGGCAGGGCAGGCTTCTAACACAGCCCCATCCTCCTGCCCGGCTTGGCCACATAAATCACCCTCCCAATAATATTTGTATTGATTATCTGGATTGGAAGCCTCAATTGGCTCCATTGTCTCACTTCCTCTCCCAGGGCTCACAGATGGGATCCCTTCGCCTCATCTGCGTTTCTAATGCGACATTTAAATAGAGCAGCCTCAGCGGCCAGCAAGGCCCCTGGCTGCCCTGGGTGTTGGGGGATTGGAGGAGTGATAAACATATTCCTTGACAGAGAATCATTAAATCTAGAGTTTGTGGAGCTGGAGGAGAAGCCAAGATGGGCGAGTCCCTGGATACTCCAGGGGTGGTCCCCCAGCACCACCAGGGCTCTTGTTAGACATGCAGAGCTCAAGGCCCCAACCCAGACCCTCTGAATCAACATCAGCATTTTAACAAGAACCCTCAGTGATTCCGACGCATGTTAGTGTTTAAGAAGCCCTGCTCTAGTCCAGCCCTTGTAATGTACAGAGGGAAACCGAGGCTCAGAGAAGGCAAGGTTACACAGCAGGTGAGACCCCCTGAGTCTGCAGTCCAGGCAGAGGAAATGAGAGGACAAGCGGCTTCTGGAGGGAGGGGCCGGCCATTCCCGGCCTCCTCTCCCTCCCAAGCTCTCGACTCCTATCTCAGAGCCTGGACAGATGGTTCAGACCAGAGTCTGACCCCCCTGTACTCTCCCAGCCTGGAGGGGCCATCCAGAGCTCCGGGGACTCCCCAGGAGGGCACCTCCCTCCCGCCCCAGCCAGCCAGCTGCCCCTTCCCTGGCAGCAACTGGACAGCAGATCCCAGGGAAAACCAGCACCTGGGTCTGCCCAGCACAGCCAGGCGTCCACGGAGGGGGGGCACAGAGAGATGAGGCCCCAGAGAGGCGGCCAGTAGAGGGCCTGGGAGAGGTGGGGAGGAGGGACGGAAAGCTGTGGTCGGAGGGAGGGAAGCAGAGAGAAAGACAGAGATGGTGAGGAGGGGGGAGACAGAGAGCTAGACAGAAACAACCAGAAGGAGGGGAGAAGGACTCAGAGAGAGAGATGCCCAGATAAAAGGAGAAACAGCCAGACTGAGAAAGGAAGAGGGGGACGAGGGAGGGAGGGAGGGAGGCAGTAAAGAGTGATGGGGCAGGAGAAGGGAGGGGAGGCAGCTGGCCTGGAGAAGCAGGAGCCCAGCGTGGCCCAGCCCTGCCCAGCCCGGCCTGGCCCAGCCCCCAGTGACGGTGCAGCTGCCACACTTGGGCCCTACCATGAGGTCAGTCCTGCCCCGGGGCTGAGGGAAAATAAATGGTGTCCAAGATAAAAGATCCAAGAAATTATTTGTCTTGTTGTCATGTCTTGACTGCAATGGGCAGGGGCTGGCGGGCAGGCGGAGCATCATCTCAGAGAAGCCCAGGCCGGCAGGCTCGGCCGCATGCACGCACGTACTGTGGCCACCTACAGCCCCAGCTCCCCCCAACCCAAGGCTGGGGCCTGGGACACCTCCCAGAACCTGGGCCTGAGAAGGTAGGAAGCCATGGAGGTGTGGTCAGTATTTGCTCAGAGTCTGGCCCCTAAATCCCCTCCAGGCTCTGGGAGGGAGGAGTCCTGCCTGCTTCACTCACTGCTGAGGGTCTTTGTGGGTTGGGGGCTTAGGGAGGGAAGGGAGTCAGGGTTACTTCACTCCTCCCAGCCCCTTTGCAGAGGCAGCTTGGGGCAGGTGATGCTTCCTAAACACCCCAGAAGAGAGCTGGGCAGTTCCAGGGTCAAGGGCAGGTCATGGGGACCATGGTCCAAGGTGGTGTGAGTGCCCATGCCTCATGCTCAAGCCCGCAGAGCACACACACACAGGCCTGTCCCCGTGCACATGCACACACTCTCACACACATATGCATGTATGCGCATCCAAAAAGCGTGCCCCAGAGGCTCCCACCCCTCCAAGCATCTGAACCTGGGGAAGCAATGCCGTAGGGAGCAGGTTGCCACGGATACCCATGACGACTGGCATTTATGGGGCATTTACCAGCAAGAGCATGCTTTATTCATGTCTTCAGTTACTACTCCCAATAAGGCTCTCAGGGATGCACTACTGCATCCCCATTTTATAGATGAGGAAACTGAGGCCCAGAAAGGCTCAGCGCCAGGTGCAAGATCACACAGCCAGGACACGGCAGAGCTGGGATTTGAACCTGAGGTCTCAGAGGCCGGGAAGAATGTGTACACGGTCGGGGAGGAGGGGGTTGACACTTACCATACTTGTCCCCGTCCTCGCCGCGGGCGCTGATCCTACGGCCCAGGACCTGAATGTGCTTCCCGCTGGTCCGGCTGTAGAGCTGGTACAGCCGTAGCTGCTTACGGCTCACATCGTCCCGAGCCCGCGTCTGGTTCTCCACATGGATGCGGAAGTCCACGTTCTCCTCGGCCACCAGCACCTGAGCAGGGAAAGGGGTGACAGTGAGCTACCCTGGAAGTCCAGATTCCCTGCGTGCAGGAACCACATTCACAACAAAGAGCCAGGGTCTCCTCTACGCCAGCTCTGGGTCAGGCATCAGCACATGCTCATAATTGCCCTGTTATCACCCCCATTTCACAGATGAGGCAACTGAGGCTCAGAAAGATGAGGCAAGTTGCCCAAGGTGGCCCAGCCAGGAAGCAGCAAAGCTAAGAATCAAGTCTAGGTCTATTTGACAGCAAAGTTTGCTATCTTTCCACCACACCCCCAAATTAAAGCAAGAAGTATGGAGCGGAGTTTCCCATGTGACCTTGGGCCCATGGTTTGTTCTGCCTCAGGTTCTTCCCCAGTAAAACAGTGGGGCAGAGCCTCCGGCCTGACTACACCCCAGGGTGGCTGTTAGGATACAGTGAGCAAATGGGAAGAAAAGCACCAGAATCAATATGGAGATGGGAAATGGATGGGGGGCATATAATTCCTGTTTAGGTCCTCAGCGGGGAAGGAAGGAGACCTGGCAAATTTCTTCCTGGGAACGAATGAACCAGAGCCCACTGTCACTTCTCCCCCTGGAGCTGATGCTGGGGGTGGTCTCCTCTCCACACCCCAAGTGTCCTCATGCTCGCCTCCACCACCAAGCATTTGCCCACATCCCTAGCCCCTCGTGGAGAAGCCTTTGCTTAGCATCTCTCATCAAAATTCCCTGTATCCCTGGAGGTTTAGCTCATGTCTGACCACACTCTCCAGGAAGCCACCTCTGGCTACGCCAGCACGTATCTCTCCCGTCTCCTTTCCCTGAACACGGCCTCTCACCTAGACAACTTGCACCCACCTCCTCACCAGCCTCCTGCTTCTACTCTTTCCCCCTGGTAGTCCATCTTCCACCAAACCCAAACACCTTGTGTAACCCTCCCCTCCAAACTCTCCAGGGCTTCCCATCGCATTTAGATAAATGTCCCCACCAGGGCCTCAGGGCCCTGCAAGATGAGCCCCCAACTGCTTTCCACCTTCATCTTCTACCACTCCCTCCCCACCAGTTACACTGGCTGTCTTATTAGGGCTCTGAGTAAACACAAAATACACACATACCTCAGGGCCTTTGCACTTGCTCTTCCCTCTGCTTCAGTGCTCTTTCCCAGATTTTTGCACTCTGGCTCCTCTAATTCATTCGAGCCTCTGCTCACATGTCATGTCCTGAGACAGGACTTCCCTGACTGCTTCTCTGAGGCAGCCCCCACTTCTGTCACTCCTCATCTCTCTACCATGCTTTGATTTTCTTTCTAGCATTGATCAACCTGATATAACATCTCTTTATCTAGTTTTTGTCTGTCTCCCCCACTTGTTTGCTGCTATATCCCCAGCACACAGCATAGTAGGAACTCAAACATTTGTCAAATGTATGAATGAACAAGTGAACATTGAAAAGATCTACAGTCTGTCATCCCATTTAGCATTAAATTAGGTTTCCCTACGCCCTGATAATTGTATGCCTGTCCCAGCCCATCTTAACCAGAAAGCTGAACAATTCTTGAAGTCCAGACAGCGTTCTGGGTTTGTTCTAGGCACACTAGGCTTGCAGGACCCCATTCCCACAAGAGCATGACCCCACTCAGCCCATGATGGGGCTCTTGGAATTGCGGCTGCCCAAGCATCTGTCTCAGCCCTCAGCTGTGAGCTCTCCAGAGTAGGGACCATGTTTTCCTCATTGCTACACCCCATGCCCAGGCCAGGGTCTCTGTCCCCCCGCTGACCTGCACATGTCCTCCAATCCCAGCCTAGGCTCCACAGGCACTTCACCTGGACCACATTATTGAACTTTCACTATCATCCTCAGGGTGGAAACATTATGCCACATTACAGATGAGGAAACTGAGGCTCCGAAGCTGAACCAGCAAGGTCACAGAGCAGGCAATGGCAGAGTTAGCCCCAGGCCATGTGGCCCCAAAGCGCCGCTTTCAGCTCCACCTAAGTGGGCCCCGCCTGTCTCACCAGTACAGTGGGGAGCAGGATCCAGGTTCAAAACCCAGTCCTGAGCATATATCCAGAGAAGACCATAATTCGAAGTGATACTCGCACCCCAGCGTTCACTGCAGCACTATCTACAATAGCCAGGACATGAAAGCCACCTAAAAGTCCACCAACAGAGGAACGAATAAAGAAGATGTGGTTCATATATATACAATGGACTATTACTCAGCCATAAAAAAGAATGAAATAATACCATTTGCAGCAACATGAATGGACCTAGGGACTGTCATACTGAGCGAAATAAGTCAGACAGAGAAAGACAAATATCATATGATATCACTTATACGTGGAATCTAAAAAAATGGTACAAAGGAACTTATTTACAAAAGATAAATAGAGTTACAGATGTAGAAAACAAACTTATGGTTACCACAGGGGAAAGGGGCGGGGGGATAAATTGGGAGACCAGGATTGACATATACACACCACTATATATAAAATAGATAACTAATAAGGACCTACTGTATAGCACAGGGAACTCTTCTCAATACTCTGTAATGACCTATATGGGAAAAGAATCTAAAAAAGGGTGGATATATGTATATGTATAACTGATACACTTTGCTGTACAGCAGAAATTAATGCAACATTGTAAATCAACTATACTCTTACAAAAAAAAAAAAAATACCCAGGGTTAGCCACTCCCTACTCCTTAGCTAAGGGTCCCCAGGCAAGTTACTGAGAGTGGTGACAATGGCACCCACCTTGTGGGTTGTTGTGAATATTAAACATATAGTCTTAGAACAGTTGCCTGGTACAGATTTAAGTGCTCAGCGGACATAAATAACTACTGAGAGGATACAAGGGAGCCCTTTAAGAGGCTCTTGGTGAAGCGCTGCAAACAGAAGCCTCCCCAGGTCACAAGTGGATCACACTCTCACATCCTTCGAGACGAGGCACTTCTGCTGCTCAGATTACAGTTTGGGAAGACGTTATTGTTTTTGATCATCCCGACAACCCTAGAACATGGGAATGCTTATCACCCCCATTTAACAGATGTAGAAACTAAGGCTCAGAAAAGTTAAGTCGGTTGCTTTGAGCTGCACAGCCCGGTGGCGCAGGGCCTGGCCGCTGGTGCACCAAGAGTGCACACTCTTCACTTCCACTACCCTAAATGGCCAGCCCGTTCACAGCCCAATCTCACACCTGGGACTTGCTTCATCTCACATCCTAATGCTTAGGGAGGATAGCGCTCCAGTGCCCCCTGAGGCCCACACCTGGGCTGGCACAGGGCATGTGTCCTGAAGAACCCCCGCCCGTGGCCCTCAACCTTCCTGGAATGACTTCCCGAGGTGGCCTGGCCCTGTCCCCGCCCCCAAGGCCAGGCCTCCGGCCTCCCTCCCTGTCCTCCAGATCTCCTCCTGCTCACAGGAGACCTTATTGACTAGAGGTCAAACCAATCTCCTCACCCCAGGTCCCCTAGGAGAACTGCCCTGCCCCAGAAGCCAGCCTCCCATTAACGATTTTCTCCCTGGCCCACTGGACAGAGGCAGCATGGGTGACCCAGGGTCAGCAGGGGCTATCCAGTGGCCCTTCCCCAGGATGCGGGGGAATAATCCATCTTGCCCAGCTTCCACCATTTAAGCCATACTCTGTGGGCACATCAATCCCGAGGGCGGTAACAGGGGTGGCATCGGACATGGAAACAGAGTCCGTCCTTTTGAAAAGGCAGGAAGACCCCTGGGCTTCCTGGGCAAGACCTCTGGGGGACTCCAGGTCTTTGCACAGCCCCTCTGCCCGGATGACACCTGCCCTCAGGTACCTCCTCTGGAAGTACTTCCTGCCCTCCGACCTCAGGCTGCCTTACAGCCTCCGGACACTACTGTAATGGCGTACTGTCTCCAGAGTCCAGTTTGCCTGGTTCATCCCTGAACCTCCAGCTCTGCCCCCAGAAGGCACCTGGCAAATGTTTGCTAAATAACTGTGGCTAGGATGAGGAAAATCTGGCAGCCAAAATCAGCCCCATCACTTACTACCCAGATGAGCAGAGTGCCCAAGAGAGGGTTTTTAAAGCCATCAATTGCTAAGCTTTCCTCTGTTCCAGGCGCTCTGCTAAGAAGCCCTCAAGACATGGTACCTCGTCAAATTCCTTAAGCCCCCGGGGAGGTAGGCACCAGTTAGAGTGCATTTCACAGACTGGACCTCTGAGGCACCTCTCCGGGGCCACCGAGCTCCGGGGCCACAGAGCTCCAGGGCCTGCCTGCAGAGCACATGCAGAGCGGTGCCGCTCAGGAACATCCTCTCACTCCTCCTTTCCTGCTACTTGGCCTCGCTGCCCAAGAGGGGGCCTGTCTTCCAGGACTTCCTAGAACAGTCAGAGCTGCTCTCTACACCCATCCAGGTGCATAATCATCAGGGGCACTGAAAAGCTGCAGTATGACAAAAATCAAAATGCTGCGGCTCTCGCAAGGCGAGCAGGGCTGGCACTGCTCCAGGGTGTCTCCTGGGGCAGAGCAAGGTGCCTTACAAAAGGCTCTCCTTCCCCCACCCCATACTCACGGATTATCTTTGAGGTCGAGATAGCTTTTCCCGCAGCAGGGTAGCCTACAGTGGGGTCCCCCTGCAGCCTGGCTGAGAACCCTGTTACCCCCCAGGGGGACCCACCCCTTCTCTGAGGGGCTTGCGCTCTGGTGGAAATATTCACTCCCTGATCCAGGAATTGCACAGGGGGGCTGCAAGGGCCCAACGGGTCCAACTGTCCCCCGAGATCCCATCACGGACGTGGTGCTTAGCGGGACAGAGCCCGCCACCTTCCGCCTGCAGTCTCAGGCTCCAGTGCACGAGGTGAGGGGTTTTCCTGCTCCCAAATCTGCCTGGCTCCCCACTACCCATTGCACAGCGCCCGCATGTGGTCCCTTACCATCCAGCCCCCGCCTAGCTTCCAAGCCTCCTCTCTTAGGCACCTTGGGGGGAAACTACCGTGCGATGAAAAGAGGTTGGGGTGAGCCCCACTCCAACCCCAGGGCCAGCTTCCAGACGTCAACCCAGGTTCCCCCTCCCGCCGGGGAATCCAATAGCCACAGTTGCTCCCTCTGACCGAAGGTTTCAACCTCACCCATCCACCCCTGGCTCTGAAGTCATGTCTGAAGTGGCTTCCTATTTCTTCCTGGGCCCGCCTCACACCAACATCTGCCACATCACACATCACCTAATACACACGTTACATCAGCACACCCACACCACACACATCCAACAATAGCACTCACTGACCTCGGGTGTGACCTGGCTCCACCCCAAAATCACCAACTTACTTGATTTCTTTAACCCTCAGTTTTCTCATCAGCAGAATGAGATTGTTTACAATTATTTATCTCAGAAAAACATAAGTAAGAAGAGCCACTTTTTTTTTTTTCTTTTTTCTTATTTTCTAAACAGTCACTACTTATGGAGCATGTTCTCCGTACTAAGAAGTACCTTAAGTAACTTATCTTACGTCATCCCCAGAGCAGCCCTATGAGTTGGTATGATTATTATCCCCATTTTACAGATGAGGAAACTGAGGCTCAGAGAGGTTACATTGCTTATCCAAAGGCACAAAATTGGTGCAAAAAAGAATCAAGATTCGAATCCAGCTCAGCCTAGAACCTCTGCTCCCCATCTCTTCACCCTCTCCTGCTCTATTCTCCCTTCTCTCTGTCACCCACCTCCTTTCCGCCATTCAGGAAAGTAATTGGCTCCGGCCACAAGCCATATGTGGGGCAGGGACTGAGGTGGAGGATTAAACATGAAAGGACTGAGGCCTTGAGCTCACCCCCTACCCAAGAGAGGAGGAAGGGGTCAGACTGCCCCTCCCGCCCAGGTACCATCCTCGAGGCTTCAGAGAATCCGCGCCCCTGTCTCCAGGCAGCCTGCCCAGAAAGGGAGGGTCTCCCTGGTCCCAGGAGAGGCAGCCCACAGACTTCCCGCCACATTCCACCACTGCCTGCCTCCCCCTCCAGAAGCAGCACTGGGGCCAGCCATGCCAAGGGCTTTCAGAGCTTCTCCAAATTCTGGATTCAAACCTGAGACCTGCACCCCATTCTAGGAGTGGCCCCTTGTAGAGTCAGCACCCCCTCCACCCTGAAATGCAGCTCCCAAACTCTTCCTCAAGAGCAAGCCTGGACTCAGGCCCAGGAGTTGATGCCAGTCATAGTGCTCCGTGGATTATTACTGTCGTTGAGCACAAAACTAACGCTGGCTCCCACTTAGTGGGCGTTCGCTCAGTGCCAGGGTCCAAGCTAAGCACTTTCCAGGCACTATCTCCTCGCTCCTCGCCGGACCTGGGCAGGTCAGAACGATTACCATCCCCATGATAAAGGGAGACACAGAGAGGCTAAGGGATTTGCCTAAGTTGTACAGAAACTGATGCAGCCAAGAACTGAACCCATCTCTGGCTCCGGAGTCCATCAGTTTCCCCTAGCTGACACCCCTGGACAGAAAGCGGAGGAGGGAGGCTGGGCCCACCCCTGAATCGGAGCTTGGTTCACTCAGACTGATGCCCCCAGTCACCACTTAGCCCCAGGTTCCTCCCCTCTCTTCTGTCACACTCCCCACATCCATCCCAGCCAGGGCAGAGTGATGCTCCAAACGGCCCTTCCCCACCCCCAACCTGTCCATTAAGCTCCTGGGGCTGTCAATGTATTGATTGGCAGGGCTGAGCCATCAGCATGGGAGGGGGGTGCTGCCACCCAAGGCGCTGACCGGGAGCTCCTCCTCCCCATACATCAGCCTGCTCTGTACAGATTGTCAATATGGGTGCCGCGGCCCGTCAACCCTGCAGCCAGCCTGAGGGAGGGGGCAGGACTCCTAAAGACCCATGCTCCCTTCTTTCCTCCTTTTCTCCTTCCTTCCAATCCCTCTCCCTTGAAGCCCCTGGGTGGGGAGAGGGGTCATGCATGTCAAAAAGGTAATAAACAAGCCCTTTATTCTGGTATTCAATGCCCACCATGGCCTTTTATATCACCCCCATTCCTGAACTTGATGCGCCAGCCATCCCAAACTGCTTGGAGTCCCCTGAGCACATCAAGCTGTTCCCTGCTCCATGTAGAAATGGTCCATGTGCCTGCAAAGGCTTTTTCACACACACACACACACACACACACACACACACACACACGCAGAGAGAGACGCTCAGAGTCTTCACCCAGCTTGTTCCTATTTCAAGATTCAAATGGCGCACCTTCCCAGGCAAGATCCTCCTGCCCTGAGTCTGGTTTCAGGGCCCTTCATCAGAATACCCTCTGCACCCTTGGGCCCCTGCCCCCTGCACAGATCCCTCAGATTTCTCTCAAATCCCTGAGGGCTGGGACAGGTCCTGAGCACCCCGTGCCCCACACCTGGTACAGGGTTGGGGGGCTCCATACAGATGCCCGGCCCTCAGAGAAGCTGTTCTCCCCACCCCTCCACTTGCTGACATTCATGCCGCATGCCAGGTCCGTGCCAGGTGCCACAGGGCCCATGGGATGGGCCAGGCCTCCTTTGACTTCCAGGAACCAGGAGCTGGCAGACAAGCAGGCCTCTAGGCACACCAGAGTCAAATGTATAACTGCAGCTCACAGTTACTCAGCACTTATAATGAGCCATGTGCTGGGCCAAGTGCTTCCCCCCAAGTGACCACAGTTCACCCCCTATAGCAACCCCAAGAGGGAGGGTCCATCCTGATGCCTATATTAAAGATGAACCACAGAGAAGCCGAGAATTCACTCAGTCATGCAGCTACCAAGTGGCCGAGGTGGGGTATGACCCAGGTGGGTTGCGTCCAGAGCCTGAGCCCCTATACATCCCTGTGAGCCCCAGCAGAGAACGCACTGGGTCACAGAGCAATGACAAAGTGCTAAGAGGTTCCAAGGCAGAGGGGGGATGGGGAGAGTGGTAAACAAAGCTGCCAAAGCACCTGCCATCTCTTCACAGGGATCATGGAGGAAAAGAGCTGAAGCCTTAGATGTCTTCTTCATCCCGCTCAAAACCCAGTCCAGGGCCAGCCATGTTTGCTGATTGCTAATGAGGAGCAGCACCATAATTGAATGCCTACTGCATACCAGGTCCAAGACATGGCTTCAATTAATCCTCCCAACAGGCCCTAGGAATGGTATTATTATTCCTATTTCTCAACTGACGAGGAGGTAGAGACTCAGAGAGGTTAAGGATCTTTCCCAAGGGCACACAGCCTGTGAGTGGTGCAATAAGGATAAAATTCAGACCTAAATCCAAGATCTATGCTCAGACTAGAGGGGGCCTGATGTCACCGATGCAAGAAGCACAGCCTTCCTAGCTTTCTTCAGCACACTGCAGCACGTTAACACACACACAGAGCATATAATTGATCAAGCAATTACTATTACTCAATTATTTACTGAGTGTCAACCACAGTGCTAGCTACTCTGTGTGCATTATCCTATTTAGTCCTCACCATAACCCTTAAGAAGTAGGTACCTTTCATTATCCCATTATACGGATGGGGAAAACCAAGGTGCAGAGGGTGGAAGGTTAAGAAATTTGCTGAACAGTTGCTCAGCAGCACAGATAGGATTCAAACCAAGGTCTCTCCTATGCCAAAGCCCACACATTCAAGCACCACAGAAGCCGCCTAGCTCACTTCACTGATACCCAGGTGGAGAAACTGAGGCACACAATGAGCCAGTGACAGAGCCAGGACTCCAACCCAGGCATCCTGAGAGTCTTCCTGCTCTGTGACCTATGGGGGGCTTGTCTTTGGCCCCATCCTTGGCATAGCAGCATTTTAAATGGGCCTGAGGCCTTATGCCGTTTAGATGTCGGAGCAAACAAAACCCAGTCATCTCCCAGGCCCTACCAGCAAGACTGACTAAAGCCTGAGGGGCCCGCTTACACACTGATGTTCCAGAACAAATCCCTACTGTCAGACCCAAGGTGCCAACAGCAGGCCTCAGCCCTTCTGGAGGCCCAGTGGCTCTCCTCCAGCCTGGGCCACACTGACAGGGCCCTTGGCATTGCCCTTCCCTAAGTGCTCAGCCATGGGTACTTGTGAGTAGGGAGGAAACCCAACCCAACACAAAATATGGGGCACACAGATGTTCATCAGACAACCCCGGCCCTCAGAAAGGAAACAACACCTTCCCTCTCCCCAGTCACCAGGAGGTGGCAGTGCCATGGGCGAGGGGAGCTTAATCCACTGACAGAGGGGTGGAACCAAGGGAGTCCTCCCAGAACAAGAGACACAGGGACTAAGTCTTGAAAGGCAGACAAGATTTCAGAGCCCTGGGTTCTGCACTCTCCATGCTCCACACCCTCAGGAAGTCGGAGCTGTTTTCTTGGTTGTTTTCTTCCCATTTTATGCGTGCAGAAGCTGAGACCCAGGAAGGTTAAGTAACTTGTTCAGGGTCACACAGCAAAGACAAGACAGAGCGATTCTTTGAACCAGCCTGGCAGATTCCAGAGCCTTTAAAGTGCTGTTTAATAAGCCTGGGTCCTAGAGCGGGCAAGCTAGAGTTGAATCCCACTCTGCCTCTCTTTCCTGCTGCGCAACCAAAGGCAGATTATTTCATGCCTCTGAGCCTCACTTTCTTCATCTGTAGAACTCCCTAACTCCAGGCTGGTTGTGAGGCACAGCCTAGATGCTGTGAGAAAGCGTTAGCCATGGAACGAGCCCGCAATAGCCGGCAGCAGCTACCAGTATAGTTGTTACCCTGATGGGCCTACACCCTGATTTCCCACACCAACCACTTCCCTGCTACAGGACGAGGTCAGAACCAAAAGATCCTGCTGAGGACAGAAAGTCTTCTCCCTTTCCCCATCCATCTCCCTTTGGGGGTCCAATGTGCCCTCTCAGCCACCCAGGGCTGGGAGGAGGCAACGCTGTGGCCCTGACACGCTGCTCAGAGCCTGCTGGACATTGGCTGCACCAACCACAAGAAATGTTCAAAATCCACCTCCTTGCCTCAGAGCAGGTGACACACCTGGGCTGCAGGAAGGCTGGCAGGGTGCCCCCATCTCCCTCCATGCTGGGAAAGAAGCTGGAAGGAGAGTGCTGAATCCTCCAGGCCCCGCTACACCCCCAAAAACATCCACCTCTGGCTCTGAAACCCTTTTACACCAGAACATTCCAGGAAGATCAGGGCCTGCCTGACACCGAGTCAGATGCCCTCAACCACAGAGACGCCCACCTGGACTCTGTGATCATCCCCTAATAAGGGATCCTATCAGGGGGATCCAACCGGATCTCTCACTAAGGGCCCCTAGCATGCCTCTTGAGACTCCATTTCCCCATCAGTATTCTTTCTGAACAACTGCAGTGTTTCTGAAAAAGTCTGCCTGGTGTGCTGGAAAGGATACAAGGTCTTGATTTCAGAGTCTTGGGTCTTAGCCATGGCCTTGAAAAATCCCTTCCCCGCTCTGTACCTCAGTTTCTCCATCTGTGAGGTAGGAATATGATAATGTTCCTCCTACTCCAGTCTCCCTTGTAGAATGGTAGAAAGGATGAAAGGAACTTCCTGATGCAAGAGCCACTTGGAAATTCATACAAGTAGCACTTTCTCACCAAACGCAGGTCACTTCTCCCCAGCCTTGGCTTCCCCCCTCCCGCCCCGCCCCCTCCCCTGTCCCCACCCCCATCAGGCTGCAGGATGCTCCCTACCTCTCAATGCTTCACAGCCTGGGACAGGAGGGGCGGGGCTGAAGGAACTCCTGTTTATCTGGCACTCTCCCTCTCTAGACTGGGAGCTCCTTGAGGCCAGGAACGGACTAGTCTTGTTCCAGGGGCAGCAAGAAGCAGGCTCCCAGCAAGTATTTGATGAACAAATACCTGACTGGATGGACGAATGGATGGATGAGGTGGCTTCTTCAAGAAATTAAAAGTACAATCCAATAGGACAGCATCCCATCCTCTTCAAGTCCCAAAGGACTCTGTCTCTGGCTTCCCCATCCTAGCAAGCTTGAAGAGAGGTTCTACACCTCACTGAAGAGGCCAGGCATGGGGGTGGTCAGCCTTAGAGAAGGCATGGAAGGAAACTTCCAAACTTGAGCAAGTGCGATGAGAGAGGAAGCAGCGCTGTGGGAGGGAGGGACCGAGGGGCCAGTGGAAGGCCCCCCTGCCCTGGCCCGCCTCACGCCTGGCCTGTCTGGGGAAGGCCAGGACCTAGCCGAGCCTGGCGGCAGGAACAATGTCAGGCAGGTGCCGGCCAAGCTGCGTGAAAGGCCCAGCCCGGTGTCATTGTCAGCGCTCAGCCAAGTGCAGAAAAGCAATTTACTGGTCACGCCGCTTGCTCCCCTTGGAAATTTTTAAAATTCTTCCGATTTGAGCTATCCACGGTGTCCCAAGTCGTGTGGAGAAGGGATTTTATTAAATTCCCAGCTTCCCGCTCCCAGGGTTGCCGGCAGGGGAGGGCGGGGCTCACCACATTGTCGGGGGGGGGGGGGCAGTGCGGGCAGTGTCTGGCATTGACTGTGTTCACAGAAATGTGGCTGGGGGCAAGGGGCCCATTTGGGGTCTGATGGCTGATGATGGATGGAAAGAGGGGAGGAGCCCAGAAACTCTGTTGCTAGGACTGGACCAGTTCCCCAAAACACGGAGGCGGGGGAAGGAAGGGCATAGGTGTACAGAGTTCCCCGCAGAGCAATGTGCTCCTGGGGGATGAGAATTCGCAAAACCTCTTCCACGCCTATCGTGTACCATTCATCCTCGGGGCCACCCATGTCACAAATGATGAAGTTAAGTCTCGCAGGGGTCTACATATAGGGAAAGATGGAGCTGGGGTTCAGGCGCAGTCCACAGGATGGCAAAGCCCTGAGCCCTTCCTACGGTGCAGGGAGCCTCCCCTGGGCCCTGCTCACCAAGGGCACTCTCATTACCACCCTCCAAATGCACCCTGTCCAGGAAGTAGCTGCTCTCCCGGTGTTGGCCCATCACCTCAGTGGGGAGCAGACTCCAGACTCCCGCAACTAGCACAAGGGTCCCACCCCTCATCTTTACCTCTAACGAACACTCCACCTTGTCCCTCGAGCATAAAGGAGGATGTGAGCCTGCCAACATTGTCTATAACTCCCCAGGGTAGCGTTGCTTTATCTTTCAGCAATCATGGGTGCTTTCAAAAATCTGTGGGGAGCTGAGAACCATCTCACATACACTGCATATATGGGCACCGTTTTGCACACAGTGTTTCAGGGACCACCCCTCCCCCATAATCCCATCCTTAGATATCCTAAGGGTGCATGGATCATGGGTTAAAAACATCAGTCAGTCCTAAGGCAGTTTGCAACGGGAAAGGCTGCAAAGGAAAGGGGAGGTGGGGGAGGGGGCGGGGAGAGGAGGCTCCCTCACCTGCTTGAAGGCATAACCCCAATGGACCGAACCCAGACGGCCCATCCAGCTTTCGCCTCCCGCCCCTCCCCCCCCACAGGCTGGCTCTAGCTCTGGCCAGGACGTGGAGGTGGGATGCAGAGTCCAGGTTCCCTCCCTCACATTCCGCCCCCCCCACCCCCTCCCCCCGAGAACACAAAGACCACACAGCAGCCCCTCCTGGGCCCCACTTCAAGGACCAAGAGGCAGCAGGCAACAAGAGGCCTGGGCAACAAAGTCTGAAACCAGTTCTCTACTTTATGCCCATTTCATCGTCCCCGGACCCAGGCTCAGCACTCAGGAAAAGAGTTCTCACCCAGGTCAGACAAGCAGTCCCCCGGGGTGACCCTGGGGCCTGCCCTCTGCTTGGGGACTCAGCTGCAAACCAAGCAGGCCATGCCTGGCACTGGCCTCTCTCTCTGACACCAGCCATTCCCCACCCTGCCCTCTGCAACCACACAGGGTCACATCTGCTTTGGCAAACGGCCAGTCTTAAGTTACTGACTCCAGTTGTATTGATTCAAGGAGTCACCGGGGACCCCAGCCTGGCCAACAGAAAGAAAGAACCCATCAGTCTGTCCATCCATCCTTCCAGCCCCCAGTCCCAACTAGTTGCCCTCACCTCAATGTCCATCCCGATGGTAACAGCTCTCTCTTAGGAGTGGGAGGGGAGATAAGCAGACTCACCACCACCACCGCCGCCGCCCTCCGCAACAGACCCGTGAGTCTCAACAGCACTCAACACACACACCTGGGAGAACCACCACTTTGCCTGCTCAGTGCTCTCTCTGGGCACCTCGGGAATCCGGAAAGCTAAGGCCCAAGCATCCTCTCGAACCCTATGAGGACACCTGCCTTCAACCCAGAGGGGGAAGGGGCAGATAATCTCTTTTGGCCCCAGCCCAGCTCTTCCTAGGGCGCCTCCGTCAGAGCACTAGGTGGTGGAGGGCTAGGGCAGCTGGCACTTCCTATTCCCTTTCCCTTTGCGCCCCCCCTCCAAGCTGAGGCAGCCTGGTCTGGTTCTAATCGGGGCTGAAGTCAGCTCCCTCAGTCCCTCTTCTCTTTCCCTCCCCCCGCCCCCCAACCCTTTTCCTTCATTTCCACGGCTTTGGAAGCCCCAGTGTTCCAACTGTCTGCGTGCCAAGACCTTCCCGAGTCTGAAAGCTGCTGAAGTAACAGATCAGATTTTAGCAAGTGCTTTCCAGGCTGAGCGCCAAGCCCTCTTCTGATTCAGGAGAGCGAGCGAGCGGGGAGCGAGGCGGGGAACCAGCTGAGGGCTGCACTACCTTGGGCAAGGGTGTGCGTTGCGGAGCGCGGCCCGTTCCGGAGCCGCCTCGCAGGCAGTGGTCCCTCGGCCCAGGCGCCCCACTCTGCTCGCTCTCACCCCAGTCTCCCCTCCTAGCACAACATCTCTCTCTCTCTCTCTCCCTCTCTCTCTGTCTTTCTCTCAATGCTGCAAACGCCTTTGAAACCACAGAGTAATTTACAACTGAAGCTTTCTCCCTGGACTCCAAATCCACTCGGTTGAAAGGAGCCTTTTTGTTTGGAAGAGCGAGCGGAGATGTTAAGGGACGGTTGGCAGAGAAAATCCCTACGTCCTGACTCCTCACCGGCTACGGGCCGGGCGGGGAGGCGGGGTGGGGTGGGGCGGGGGGCTGGGGGGGTTTTGGAGCCGGGCACATTGTAGCGGCTGAGGCCGCCGGCTCCGAGCATCTTCTCCCAGCCGAAGCCGACAGGGACCGTGGCAGCCCGCGCCAGCCTGAGTCCCGCAACAGAGCCCCTTGCCCTTGGCCGGTCCCCCGCCCGCGCTGGGCGCATTCGGAGCCACCCTTCCGCGCCCTGGGAACAGGTGCACTGGGCTCAGCGCCCAGGAGGGGTGGGGCACAGGGAGGGGGCGCGGCCCGGGGGAGGGGGGGTAGACACGTACCGGGAGACAGGGGCGGGTGGGGGGGAGGTCAGAGTCAGGAGCCCACGTACCTGTACCTGGAAGCACAGCAGCAGGAAGTGTAAACACCTGCGGGAGAGAGAGATGGAGAGGCAGTCAGTGGGAGTGGAGGGAGGGGAGCCCGCGTATAGACAGATACGCAGTCGGAAAGTCAGAAGAACGGCCGGGCGGGCAGACAGAGCCACAGGCACACGGACAGACATCCAGGCAGGGTGGGCAGCCCCGCACGCGGGCGCTTACAGGCAAGTGCAGGCGGAGGGCGCTGAATACATCGCTGGGCGGGGGGGGAGGCGGCGGCTCCTAGCCCAGCCTGCACATGTCCCCTTCGCGCGGCCGGGACCGGGCGCCTCCGCCGCCGCCGCCGCCGCCGCCGCCGCTGCTGCTGCTCCCTCCTCGCCGGCTGCTGCTGCTGCAGACTCTGCTGCTCCGGGGCGCTCCGCGGCGCGCCCTGCGGCATCAGCGCCCCGCGCGGCTCCTCCCGAGCGCTGCGCCCTCCGGGCTGGAGCGGGGTCTGCGGGGCGGCCGCCGCTGTGCAGGAGGCACCGGCCGGTGCGAGAAAGCTTGCTCACTGCCGGCCGGCCGGCCGTCCGGGCGTCTGCGGGAGGCTGGCTGCCCGGCTTACTCCAGGGGCAGCATGCGCGGCGGGGCTGGAAGCTGGGGCGCGCTCTCCAGGCGAGACGCGGGGCTGCGCGGGGCAAGGGGTCAGCGCTCCGGGGCCGGGGCGCGCGGCTGCAGCACGAACGCGTCACGGCCGCTCCGTCTGAGCGCCCGCCGGCTCATGTCTCCTCCTCCGCGTCTCTCCGGCCGTGCGCATCGCCACCTCCCACCACTGGCGGCGGCCGGGGCGTTTTCTACGCGCGGGCGGCGAGGGGGCGGGGGGCCGGGGGCGGGCCCGGGCCCGAGCCGGCACAATGAGGATGCGGGGCCCGGGGGCTCCCCCCTCGGGGCGCGGCCGGACGGGCGCTCAGCTAGCCTGGGTGCGCCGCGCCCACATCAAAGGCGGCCCTGCCTGCTTGCCTGCCTGCCGCAGCCTCTCCACTGCCTCCTCCTCCTTCTCCTGGCGGCTCCGGTTTGGAGGGAGGCGCTCAGACTCTCGGCGACGGGACCGGCAGCTCCGAAGGAGCAGAGCCAGCAGCTAGGCTGGAGCTGGTGAGCGCTCGAAGCCGTCGGAATTCTGCGCCTGGGCGCAATGACCCCGCGCCACGGCGCAAACGCTGCCGGAACTGGACAGGCTGCGGTCCCCAAGAACGCAGTTAGGTGCGGAACGTCCTTACTCTCCCACATTCGCTACTCGCACTCACACCCACCAGCGCTTGAGTGGGGAGCAGGGAAGGGGCGGGTCAGGCCCAGCCCTCGGGGCGGCTCCACTTAAGGGGGTCGCTTTTACCCGCTCTGTGAGTCCACGCAGGATCGTGGCATGTCCCAGGCGCCCTCTCGGACGGCTGGCCACCCTATGTGAGCCCCCTTTCAATCTCCGTCCCTGCCGTTGAGGGGAGGGGATCTCGAGGGCGTCTCTTAAGCACCCCCCTACCCCCACCGCCCCCCTTCCAGGGCTCCCGGGTCGGTTCCCGAGATCCCAGCTGGGCTCTCCGGTAGCTGAGCCAGCTTTGGAAACGCACGGCTGCCACCTAGCGTCCCCAAGGCTTCACTGCAGCCCAGCGCGGTCAGGCTATACAGGCCCGGGAGGAGCCAGCCAGGACTATGGTCAGCGACCACTCTAGGCCCTTTGCCGGCCTCCAGGCTGAGATTTGCCACTCTTTGCACACTAAGCAGTTTGACTCTTTTAACCAGGTCCCTTCTAAAGGCATCTCTTCTAATCCCCTCCGCCCCTTCAGAGGAATCACTCCTGTCCTTGCCACCAACCTCAAAATGTAGGTGTTCTTGTCACACATTAACTGTCTCACACTGTCTAGAGCTCCAGACAGCTGGGCTCTGCTTTGGCCTGATGCTAAGGGTTTGTCATAGAGGGAAAGAAACTGAACAAGCTCAAAAAGCAAAACTCAGGAATCCGGACTATTTGGTTAAAAACTTCCTGTGTCACTGGCTATGGCTGATATTCCCCATTTCACGTATAGTGAAACTGAGGTAGACACTGTCAAACAGTGCTACTTCCTAGAGTCATGGAATATGAACTATCAGCAATTGTTCCGATTATCAGGCTTCCCTGCAAGCTATTTTATTTAAGTTCCTTTCAAAGCTGAGGCTATCTTAAACAGCCTCTGTTTCAGCACTGGACACAAGTGCAGAAAACCTTTTCAAAGCTAGGTGCTGAGCGATGGAGAAAGTTCTTGTGTGAAGCGCTGGGCTGAATTTACTTAGACATTCTCATTGCCAGAACCGGCAAATCCCAAGACAGCATGCAATGCCCAACCACAAAACAGATATGCTTCCCTTGGGTCCTGTGACATCACCATGCTTGATCTTACTTTATAAAGACCTCTGACAGCCAAGTCAAGAGGTGGGTTTGGCCTACTACCTGCTGAAGTGGGGTGTTTGAAGTATCTCCTGGCTAATAATCAGACTTCCAATTTCCTGTACTGTTTCCTATTACTTTTGAATGAAATGGGTCCATAATTATTTATATTCTAAAATGCTTGCAATTTTTTTCAAGGCTCAGATAATGTTTATTTCACAAATAAAGCTATCACCCAAGTAAGATTCACCCAGAAGTCCTGTCAAGTGAAGTTCTTAGTAAGAGCATAAACTGAAGTTAGAGGTCCTGGATTTGAATATTGCCTCCAACATTTACTTATAAATTCCAGCAAGCTTCCAACAGTACCAGGTGTTAAGTTGCTGCGAGTTACCAAATGAGATCATTCAGTCTGGCTCACAATGAAGGCTCCAAAGATTTTAGCTATTATTAACAGTCCTAATTATGGTTTTCAGGTTATCACATTATCTTTTTCTTCACCATTTCATGAAGTAGGGAAGCAGGATCATTCTTAATTTACTGAAAAGAATCTGACTCTAAATCCTGTCATTTTAACATTCTTCCTTTCCATCGTTCACACCTGCAAACTTATTACCATACAGATGAATCTGAAATGAGCTTTTTCTATTCAAATTTGACATGTTCATATAGCACTTAATATGGGTCACTAATTTGGTAGTCACTTCTCACCAATTCAATCACTATTTATTGTGTCAGGCCCTGGGTGAAGACACACAAACCCCCTGCTTTGAAAAAGCATTTTACTTCTACTAAGGAAGATGGGCAATAAGCAAATAAGCCAAGAGATAAATTCAAGCTTATCGGCACTTTGAAGGAAAACAGCGGGATAGAGAACACCAATTAGCAGTACTTAGGCTAAGACCCAAAAGTGGGAGAGCCAGCCACACAAGGGAATATTCCAGGCAAAAGATGTCAATTGCCTGCAAGTGGGAAAATGCTAGGTGACAGGCAGGATTAGCCAAGAGTGGCGAGAGGGTGAAAACAGGCAATAGGTACCTGTCAGAAACCTTCAAAGGCCTTTTAAGGCACTATTTATGTACAATTTTTAAATGCTTGGAGTTTGACAAATGTTTTTACTTCTGTAAACACCTTTCTCAGGCAACCTCCCACCACACCCATCACTAGTCTCAAGTTACCATTAGTCTGCTGGCACTAGATTCTAGTTTCACAGAAATGGAACCATATAATATGTGCTCTTTTGTGTCTGGCTTCTTTTGCTCAGCATGTTTGAAATTCAGCCTCATCCCTTGTTGCTTTTATCATTGTTCCTATTTATTGCCAAGCAGTACTCAGTGTGGATATACCCATTTGTTTGGCAATTTATCAAAGGCTTTGAAACTAAGGGTCAAAATCCAGTTTTTTTTGGTTTTTTTTGTTTTTTTTTAATTTATGGCTGTGTTGGGTCTTCGTTTCTGTGCGAGGGCTTTCTCCAGTTGTGGCAAGTGGGGGCCACTCTTCATCGCGGTGCGCGGGCCTCTCACTATGGCGGCCTCTCCTGTTGTGGAGCACAGGCTCCAGACGCGCAGGCTCAGTAATTGTGGCTCACGGGCCCAGTTGCTCCGCGGCATGTGGGATCCTCCCGGACCAGGGCCCGAACCCGTGTGCCCTGCATTGGCAGGCAGATTCTCAACCACTGCGCCACCAGGGAAGCCCCTCCAGTTTGTTTTTAAAGCTTACTGCAGCTGGTAAGAATACATTGGAACGGTTTGACAGTGGCAGTAAGGAGGCCAGCAAAAAAGCTGTTACCAGTCCAGGCAAAAGTATGGTAGTTGGGGCCAGGTGGCTATGTGCTAGTTTGGTGTTGGGAGTCAGACACAACTACATTCAATTCCTAGCTCTCGGCTGGCAAATTCACAATTTCCTGAGCAAATTCTCATCTGTAAAATTCCTGGTTGTCTGAAGGGTAGCTGAGAATGTATGTTGACTGCTTCCCCAATGGAATGCAAGCCCTGGAGGGCAGTTACCGGTTTTGCTTGCTGATTAATCCTAAGCCTTAAATACATACTTTGGGACACAGTACTTAAATGTTTATAGATTCTTCCTACCTCATTTTCAAGTGAAAGTACACTAAAAGCACTGCAATCTGACACTCATTTTCCACCTCTCTCCAATCTTAAGAATCACAAAATTCAGGGAGTCTATAGAATACAAATATTTTAAAGATGAGAGAACCTCCAGCCTAAGTACATAGGACAAATGCAGCCTCAAGTCTTCAATAGGATGAAGTAGCTTAATCAGAAAAGTAGACACAAAGTAGCACAAAATCAGCTCTTGGAACTTTCAGATTAAAAAGGGATGTCTACTGCCAAGTTCAGGAGTCAAGGAGCAACTGGCTCTTCGTTAAGATCTGGCTAGAAGGTGGCCTTACACTTTCTGAAATAACTTTAACCCTGCATCTCCACAGTGCAGACTACTAACTAACCCTTAATAGGGTATTTTCTGTGACCCTCAACCTTTTCTCTTGGATAATTTCAAAGAAAAACACCCCCCCAGGCAATCTAAACATAACCTCCCCACCCCACCCCCATTATCCAGTTAATAGCTTCGGCAGGCAAGCTTTACACACCACTATAAACCTCATTTTATCATCATGTGCATGATCCGGTAATTTGTTGGACAGCCTGATCTGCTCTCCCCAAATGGCCTTACTTTATCAACCTATTTTGTCCTCTGGTTCAGGTTGAAGGTAACTCTGTTAAGTTCTCACCCACAACCTAACCATATGTGATAAAGATACTAAGATACCAAATGAAAAGAAGCTTCCTGCAGACAGCCGACAAGTGTGTCTCTGCCCTCCTAGTGCTCAAAACGTTCCTCTTGCTTTTCCAAAGGGTCTGATCTGATCATCCAGGTTAAGTCTGCTGAAAAATACTGGGTTCAGTATTAATGAGTATCACTCCCACCAGGGCTGTGGTCTCTAAACGCCATTCCTTTTATTTTTAAATAAGGAACCAGAGCTCCTTGGAAAAACGGATCATTCCAGGTCTAGAAAGAAAATCTGTTTATCTTGTTCAAGATAAGCCTGGAACATTCTGTCACACTAGAAAACAAAAACCTTCATATCAAAGACTACTTACTGGAGTCAGGGATGGTAGGAACAAGCTTGAAAAGGATTCCGTTGGCCAAAAAGATACAACACAGTGGATTGAAATACAAATATATAAAAATCTGAATTCAGTGGCCATCATTAAAAAGTCTACAAATAACAAATGCTGGAAAGGGTAGAGAAAAGGGAACCCTCCTACACTGTTGATGGGAATGTAAATTGGTGCAGCCACTATGGAAAAGTGTGGAGGTTCCGCAGAAAACTAAAGTTACCTGACAAAACTATAATTCAAAAAGATACATGCACCCCGATGTTCACAGCAGCACTATTCACAATAGCCAAGAAATGGAAGCAACCTAAACATTCATGAACAGATGAATGGATAAAGATGTGGTACATATATACAATGGAATACTACTCAGCCATAAAAAGAATGAAATAATGCCATTTGTAGCAACATGGATGGACCTAGAGATTATCATACTAAGTCAGAGAAAGACAAATACCATACGATATCACTTACATGTGGAATCTAAAATATGACACAAATGAACTTATTTACAAAACAGAAACAGGCTCACATAGAGAACAGACTTGTGGCTGCCGAGGGGGAGGGGGGAGGGGGGAGGGAAGGACAGAGAGTTTGGGATTAGCAGAGGTCAACTATTATATATAGGATGGATAAACAACAAGGTCCTACTGTATAGCACAGCAAACTATATTCAATATCCTGTGATAAACCAAATGGAAAAGAATAAAAAAGAATGTCTATGTGTATAACTGAGTCACTCTTATGTACAGCAGAGATTAACACACTGTAAATCAACTATACTTCAATTAAAAAAAAAATTTTTTTAAATACTGTAAGTTACCCAAAAAAAAAGAAAATCTGAATTCAGGACACTCACTTTTTACTTTCAGGAAGTCAGTGTCTTTAAAAGAGGAATTTCCTAAGTCACAAGCCTAGGAGTAGTTCAACTTTCAGATTACTACCATGTTTAGTTAGCTGATGTCTAATAACTAGCACTATTAGTGACTTCTGAGGCACAGGGAAATCTTTAATTCCTGCCCTTCCAAAACAGAAGCCCTATCTGGATGTGATTAGCTCTATTTAATGAGCTGGGAACAGGACAACCAGTAAGGCCAATTGCTTTCCCTCAGAATGGTGAGAAGTCCTTTTAGGTTTCCTGCCACATAAAAGTGCCCATCAGGTAAACCAAAGTTAAGGTTTAACTTCCACACAAAGCAACTCAAATATTATAAATTTCAGGGGCTTCCCTGGTGGCGCAGTGGTTGAGAGTCTGCCTGCTAATGCAGGGAACACGGGTTCGAGCCCTGGTCTGGGAAGATCCCACATGCCCCGGAGCAACTAGGCCCGTGAGCCACAACTACTGAGCCTGAGCGTCTGGAGCCACAACTACTGAGCCTGCGCGTCTGGAGCCTGTGCTCTGCAACAAGAGAGGCTGCGATAGTGAGGGGCCCGCGCACCGCGATGAAGAGTGGCCCCCGCTTGCCACAACTAGAGAAAGCCCTCGCACAGAAACGAAGACCCAACACAGCCAAAAATAAATAATTTAAAAAAAGAAAAGAAAAAAGTAACAAATGTTCAAAAAAAAAAATTTCAGACTTACTATTTAAGACAGTATTATGCAGCAAGTATATTTCTACTTCTGAACATGTTAAGGGACTAATACTAATAATTACCACACTCCTACATCACATAGTATAATAAAAAACACTATCTAGGGAAGGAATGCCTCAACTTCAATGTAGTTGCATTATGTGAACACCAATAACTTTTCAAATTAATGTACAGGATGGTTAAGTGATTTGGGATTGTTCTATCAATTTAAAGTAGATGACCTTTTATATCTGAAGTACATAAAAACAAAGAACACTGAACATTTACCATCTCCTACTGTGCCTCCATTAAAATAAAGACATAAAGAGATAAGCTACAAAGACAGACATGGCCTGGAGAAAAGAGACTGAATAATCAATGAGGAAAACCACAGTGTAAATGACTAGAAGAACCCAACACCTGGAAACTTGAGATTAGACAAGACAGTACTGCACCAGTATTTTCCCCCACCCTCCAAAACTAGTTTACTCTGGAAAACCACCCCAGAAACAGAAAGGCTTAAAATCTGCAGACCCCCATCAAAATATCTGCAACTAGAGCCCAGTCAACAAGTACCACCCTCCTAATCAATGTAAAAGATAAAATAAACAGGCTGGTGCGGGAGGGAAACAAGTAAACAATGCATGGAATGAGAAAAAGTTTCTTCAGACTCTACATACTACGTCCCAAGAACCAAGCAAGAGCATTTGGAAGTTAAAAAAAATAAAACCAACACAAATTTGAAGACAGAAAATAAAGTCTCTCTCCTAAAGTTTAAACAAAAAGGAATGAAGAAAAACATCCAAGAGAATCAAACAGAAGGGCTAAGAACGGATGGGAGTTAAGTAGGAGGGTGAAACCTCCCAAGTAAAAGGCCCAGACCAGAAAAGAGTCTCTGGAGAATAGACCCACAGTCCACCCAGGGCCCAGGAACAAGACTACAAGACACATAAAATTCCAATAAAGCAATCTTAATTAGCTCTCAGAAAAACTGGTCATATACAAAGAATACACAAAAATGGAACAGACTAGGCCAAAAAAGGCAGCTCACACCTAAAATTCTGAGAAAAAGATTCAGCTTACAAGGCAGCATATAATTTGATGTCAAAAATCAAGATGTTTTCAGGTATGCAAAAAAATCAGAATACTTCCCCCATCTATTGGGAAACTACTGGAGGATATACCACAGCAAAACAAGCAGAACAGGAATCTAGCCCTGACCATCATGCAATTCAATCTTGGTCTAACAGATGAAGGGGTCCCAAGGATTAGTCCCTGAATGTCCTCACATAACCACCACATGCAATAAATTAACTACCCCCATGGATCTCAAATATGTACTATTTTGGATAAATTAAGAAAACAGTCACAGAAATAATTTTGTGTTCTGGTTCAGATAAAGAACCCAGGTTGAGAAAGGCTGCTGCAGGCTACTTAACATGCCAGATTTTCTTTGGGAGTGAAAAGGCTAGGACAGGTGGATAAGAAGGTCTGATGAACACTTGATTATAATTAACTATTATCAAGAGGTGGTAAGGTAAAAGCACTAAGCCCTCTTGATGAAAAATAGATCGGTTAACTCTGAGAAGCAGAACTATTTGGATGGGTAGGGCAGGATACTATTTTAGAGATTTTGGAATACTATTTGACACTTTTACTATGTACATGTATTTCTCTGACAAAGTATAAAGAGGATAACAGAAAGAGAAACAGTGCTACTGTATTAAAATACTGAGTTTATTTCACATGTATATTTTTGTCTCCCCACCATTTCCATTTGTCTGACCACCACTACTACTATGTCCTATCATAACATTCCATACATACTTAAAACCAAGCAAAGGGTGGAGTTCCAACTTTAAAAACTAAACAGGCATTTTGGACAACACATTCTTGGCAATGGAACCTGGACAACATTTATCAGACACGGTAGGGAAAGTTCTCACTCTGCATTATAAAAAGGACAGCCAGATATCAACTGTTACAGAAATGAAATAAGACGGAAAATTTTAACAAACTGTTTAAACTATTTTCTTAAAGAGACTTCCTCCACTGCCAGAGATCTTGAATAGCCTGGAAAAAAAAAGAGAAAAAAAATGTGGTTAAAAAACCACAACACTTCATACACACCAATAAATTAAACCACGTCTCTCTGTACAATTCAACATATCTATTTTTCATTCTACCACCAAAAAGGTTCACTCTAGATAATTAAGAACTGATTTCAAGGAAATTTATACTCAGGCATAATTTAATTTCAAATACTTCGATTCAGACATAAAATCATGGGATTTTTGTACACAAAGTCACTTTTATACTAATATACATTTAACAACTTAAGATATTTAGGTAAGGAAACGAAGACCAGTTTGGCCAATGTTGCCTCCATGTTATCTGCTTTAGGGCTGCCAGATTTAGAGAAAAACATGCACCTGTACACGGACACACAAAATTAGTACATTTATCTGAAATAAACTATATAAATATACCAAAGTTACATCTTTCTTTACCTCTAATTATATTTCCCTGATGATGTGGGATCTCAACAGTTCCTTATTTTGCATAATTTACTTATAAAATTCCTTAATTACAGTCTTATATTTTGTTTACATTTTAAGTTTCTACAGTGGTCACATCCAAATTATTTCATTAATGAGAACACATGCTAGCATTAGCATTATGAGACACTATATATATTTAACATGTTCTGCCATATTAGCTACTCAGACAAGCTCTTCTGGTTTGTTGAAACACAGAACACCATCTTCCATGACTAACTTGCTTTTCCATTCTTCAAGTCTAATGATTTAAAATATTGTCCAATGACCAAAAAAAAGAGATCCCTCATCAATTTCTACATCCCTCTTCAACATATAACTCATTCCACTTGTTCTCATGCTGGTATTTAGTAACATCCATGTAAAAGAGCCAAAATCTTCAAGTGATAAAAAACATTTCAAATGACAATCATGTAAGTGCAGTATTAATTATCTACTTCAAGTTGGTGTTTCTTTTCCTATTCATGAATAATGCCTCTTAAAAAAAAATAGTCTTGATGTTTTTGTCAACTCTTCAAAGGATTCAACAAGTTCTTTTAAAGCAATGGAGCACTTCAATGACTTCGCTCTTCTTTTAATTTACATGGTCCTACTGCTGAAGAGACATTTAAATAAGCAGGTTTCACTCAATGGATTATTTAAAAGAACTTTGGGGGCCTTTTCTTCAAAGTGTTTCAGTGCTTCAAATAAATAGCATTTTCTCAAATACTGTTTTTAAACACAGCCATTGGATTTCAAATGCAAGGGAACTGAATACCATGTCAACAAATACCAGTCATTCGCTAATCATTAAGTTGAATACAAATACTGAAGAACATTTTCATGACACTCTAATGTAAAAAAAAAAAAAAAAACCAGATGCTACTTGACTTACGTATTATATAGAATATTGAATGGGACAGAAAACACCTTCGAAAACTTCATGTTTTGCTTCAACTTTGAGTAAACACTGTTTGCACCTTTATACAAACATTCAGCAAGGATTTTATCTGTAGTCTTTCCACAAAAGGCAGTACAATTTTTTTCATTAACTCTTTAATTCAAGAGTTTCTGCAAAAATTTGCTATTATTTCTCAGGTTCCATCTGGATTTTATTAGCCAAATCTTCATAAACAACTTTTTCAGAAGAAAAACTGCACAAGTAATGGGAAGATATTTTACACATTGTAATTACTTACATCTGCAGCTATGCCATAAAAATGTGACACATTCAGTGTTTTGATAATTTCATAATAGTAAACTGAGATATATTTTTTATTATTGCAGAAATTTCATCCTGGCACTTGAAAACAGCTTTCAGTTTTTAAGTCAGAAAATATTTCTGATAGCAGTGAATTCAGTCATTTTCAGCTGCAAGACTGACGTTATGCTGTTTGGAAGGCCCTTGCAACTTTAGTTGTTACTTTAATCAAAAATTTTATTTTACCACTTCCTTTGGTATTAGCTGAAAAAATTATATATCTCTTATGCTTACCTGTTATAGATGATGGTTTATATATCTCACTTTCTACCATTTTCGATACTGAATTAACAATTACACACTGCATAGTTTTAAAAGGACTTTTATGTTTACTAAATGTCTGCAGAAAATTCACACAATTTACACTGGCTTTTTGGGATCCAAATATACACAAAAAACAGAATAGCAACCAAAAGAATCGAAAAGATTCAAACTGGTCATCTCGTGGCCATGGCAAGGAAGGCTGAACTCACAATAAACCACCACGAAGAGTATTAAACCACTGAAAGGGTTTCCAACCTGAGAAAAATAGTGCTGCCATTTAAGTGATTTAAGTACTAAATATTGTGGTAGAAAAAGATCTCTAAATAACAAATTTAATTTATTGAAGAAAGCTGAATACAGGAGACTTAGGGAGCACTGACAAAAACCATTAAACACAGAATATGTCCTGTATGTACATGATGCCTAGCAACCCTGTGTAACTGCTTTTACATTTTCCTTTACAATCTGCAAGTCAGCAACTATAAATAAGACAGTAAAAATAAATGCATGATTTTTCTTCTATTGACAAAATACCTTCTTCACATTAAGAAATACAAAATCTAACTCAACTGATTTTACACTTAGGTTGATTTCAGCAAAATGTGCTTCCCCATAACATCTATGGAGAAAATCGTCTCTGCCAACTCACAAGAAAGCAAAGAACAGACTGACCCAAGTAGCCAAATGGAGCAGCAAGGAAAACCACAGCTCATTTCCTTAGCCAACATAGTACCAAAAGCAAAACTGAGTTCAGTAACCAAGAGATAATTTACCAACTATATAAAAGCTGGGAAAAATGTACTAAAAAAGTTATCTTCTCAGTCTCTGCCAACTAAATTCTTAAGAGTTTCCATGTATTTAATCTGAAGTATTGTCTGTGGTTAGGAACATTTTAAAAGAAGCCAACACCTAGAGAGACTAAACAAATAACCATAATAAGTCACAATAAAAATTTTGGATTTGATCATGTCTCCAACAAAGTTCAGTTACCTCCTGGTCAGTCATCCGGAAGCAATTCTTCACATAATTGATGAATTTGGCTTCCACTTTGGGAAGGGAACCACCCTATTGAGACAAAAGCATTATTAAGGGTAAGTATAGAAACACTGTTTTTGAGGGAGATTGTTATGAAATTCCTCAAAGATTTGAGTGCTGTTTATTATATGGATCATTGTGATTCATTCCTTGTCTCCTCAACTCCTTCATTTTAATACTGAATAAATCCTTTTTTAGGCCTAGAAAGACATGTTTGTACAACATATTAGGACCTAGGTCTTCCACAGGTACTCTCATACTGAATAAGGTTTGTCCAAGTTTCAAATTCCCTGCCCCCACCCAGCCACTCTAAAAACACAAAGTATAAGCTATGCTTGTGATTCTTCAGGCATTCGACCATCAACTTGACTGCCTACTGTATTTATCTAACAAGTCGGCTTTATCACCATTCTCCACCACCCAGGACCAAATACAAAAAAAAGTATAGCCCCTTTGGGTATCATGTATACAAGTGACGAAAATTGTTAAAAAGATCACTTAATATGTACCAAAAACCCAGGTCCAGCACGGTGCTAACCTGGGAGGCAATTCAGGGGGTATATGAAGTCAAATGGGGGGGAAGAGTTTTATTACATTTCACTACACTCTTAAAATTCGCCATTCCTTTCAATTATGGACACAGGGAAGAAAGCACAATAGTAGTAACACCAAATTATTTTCAAAGTATATGTCACCAAATATTTTCAAAAATCTTGAAACGTTTATATTTATCTCTGCTCTGGAATTACCTTAACACACTAATTTTTTCACTTTTGTTTCCTACTTTGATAACTAAATTTTGATTTTCCTTGTAACCTGAATCTTCTGTGCACTTTAAAAAGATCAAGGCTTCAGGTATGGTGTAAGATACTTAGCTGCCTCATCACCTAGAAAATAAACCTCACTATAATTTTACACTTTTAAATTATTGTCACATACATTCTTATTTGATTCAAATATTTATTGAGCAGCTAGGGAGATACAAAGGTGATTAAAATATGGTCAAAGAGGTGAGGCAAATGCACAAGTAATAGAAAGCAAAGTATAAGGTTCACTGAATCACAGCAGTCAAAAGAAAGTGTTTTAGGAGATCAAGAGATTGCTTCCAGCCTGGAAGGGGGGCATGGGTGGGTGGCAAATCAGGAAAGGGGATTGAGTTAAAATAGAAGACTTCAGTCTGGATTGTTGATGATACTCAGTTTGGACTATATTTGTCTCTCCTTTTCCTCTCTCCCCATCTTTGGGCTTAATTTACCAGTAGTGCCCAGGATTGTTCAATGCGCCTGCAATTAAACCAAGGAGATAGGACCATATTAAAATTAGGGGGAGGGGTATCTAAAATGTCATTTTAGAACGGTACGCAAGGGATAAAAATAAAGCAGCGATACCAGGAAGGCTAAAAGGTTTACAGTAGTACTAAAGCAAAATCAAGAAATACATTCTGGTTCTAAAATGTTAGTTTTCCAATTGACTCATAACTGCACAATGAAAGGAAATCTACGGAAGCCATGTAGAACCTAGAGAGCACAGAAAAAACACAGGGAAAGGGAGTCAGTAACTTTTCCTCACCATCCCACATTTATTCTCAATAATTGGGGTCTGAGAATATTCACAGAATTTTAAAGTTTCTCTCAAATGTGTTTCAAGGCATTAAAACCAATTACTCCATGCTCCAGAGTTCACTGAAGTTTATTAAGTGCATCCCCCCCACCCCAAATCAAGCAAGTAGGACAAAAGCTAATCCTCTTCTCACACATTTCCACTAAGACAAAACTAAATGTAAACATGTTAGTCACTCAAAAATTCAAGATATTATCACACGTATTGCCTGGTGACATCTTGGTGCAAATGGCAAATAGAAATGACTCAATTTGTTGGAGAATGTTTCTGACTACAGTCAAACACGAGTAATTTTTTTAAAAACTACAACACCAAGCAGCCAAAGACTACTTTTCCAGCTGTTTGCAATTTTAGAAGACTCATACGCCCTCTGCTGGTACTGTGGCATCTCATGACCAGAACAGGTGAAGGGAAATGCTCTCATTTTAACATCTAAGGTAAGAATGTATCTTACAATCAACTTACTTGTACTCCTTTTATAATGGAAAATAAAGCATATTTAACTTCAAATATGCAAAAAAATCAACAGAGACTATAAATTAATGTAAGTAACTAGTAATCCATTTTTGAGATAATTTCACACTACAAAGGGGCAGGTATATTAACTATAAAAAATGAGGACGATTCCTGTTCCAAACCCCAGAAAGGTAAAATTACCTATTTAGTTCCTTTAAGGAAGACAATTTTACTCACTTTTTCTATACTTGCTTGCATTTTTGCTTTAATGTCTTCTACAGAGCTAGGTCCTTTCGGTGTTTTAGGAGTTTTTTCCTGTTTTTTGAAGGATTCTTGACCCTGGGAAAAAAGGCGAATTTTAACATCATAAGAACTCTTAAGACCCACCCTACCTGGATTTTCTCAATAAAATTCTTACAGTCCTTTGTAAAAACAAGTATACAGCAGAACTGAGTTACCATTATAAATGAATTCGTGTCTCAACAATTATTTTTATAGTATTGCTTAAGAAAGGAATAGGAAATAGTTTGAGCCTGCATTTATATTCAACACCAGGTCAGTCCTACACTTAAAGGATACTATCAAAAAAACGAAACCAGAAGGTCCCCAAGAATGAAGCTACAAAGTTAATGCAGCTTGATGCCTGGGGCCCATTCCATAGCATTTAAATGATAATCTCCCAACATGCGGCCAGCACTGAGAAACTGCACTATGCGATAAACATACCTTTCAACAAGTAAGAACCCTTACATGACACAACTGTTTGTATCACAATAACAATCTTTTTGTCAGCTTTCTCCCCCATTAGAAAGCCACGGCAATATACAGTTGACCCTTGAATGTCAACAGGTGACGCCAGCCCTCCACGTGGCCAAAAATCTGTGTATAACTTGTCGGCCCTCCACATCTGTGGTTCCTCTGCATCCAGATTCAACCAACCATGGATATGCAGTACTGTAGCATTTACAAAAAAAAAAAAAACCGTGATAAATGGACCCATGCAATTTAAACCTATGTTGTTCAAGGGTCAACTGTCTAACTATATGACAGTGATTACCAATAAAATAAGCACATCTTAGCTCTTCGACACCAACTACAGGCATTCTCCAAAGACCTATCAAACTTTTAAAGTAGATTCTTCCACAGAAGAACCTAACTACTTCAGTGGAGCTTGTATTTATATGTTACCACTTACTTTTGATCTTGGTGTTGATGGTTTTGAGTCTTTTCCATTCTGGTTTGATTTTTGTGCATTTTTGGCTGGAGTATCTCGTACAGACTGCAATTAGAAATGAATCTTAATCAATGCCTCTCCCTACATAACAGACATATTAGTACAAATAAAACTGCCCCAAACCATGGCAAAAGCAGCAGTCAGGCTAAGATGAAACAATCATTTTGACAAAAGGTTGCAAAAGGGTTAACAGACAGAAGGCTATATAAAGAAAACATAATTCCCCACTATTAGAAGTTTCCAAGATAGCCCTACTCAAGAAAAATTTGAAGTATGAGATCATCTTCTCCTAAGACAATTTTCAATAACCACAAAACAAGCCAATGGCAAAAATTCCCATCATTTTGTTATTAGCTATTTCTGATAATCTTCTACTACTGTATCTTACTTACTTTCTTTACTGGAGCTTTTTCTTCAGCTTCCTCATCATCAAAGTCATCATCATCATCACTACAAATGAGATAAGTCCTTATTACTGATTCAATGCACTCAACAAATCTAGAAAGCTTATCCACAAAGTGGATGAACCTAAAAGTTTAGTCAATCAAAGCATGAAGAGCTTTCAAACTTTTGCGGGTTGACAAAAGAACTGAGAGCACAATCTTGAACACAAATTCATTTTCACTGCAACATTATTCACAATTACCAAGCAGTAGAAGCAACCCAGGGAATTCCCTGGCAGTCCAGTGGTCAGGACTCCGCACTTCCACTGCAGTGGGGCACAGGTTCAATCCCTGGTTGGGGAACTAAGAGATCCCGCAGGCAGCACGGTGTGAGCCAACTTGCACCCCCCCCCAAAAGAAGCAACCCAAATGTTCATAAACAAATTGTAGGGAAAATGTCATATACGTATATATATCAGGGAATATGCAGTCTTAGGGAAATCCTCAAATGTAGCACATGGATGAACCTTAAGAACATTATGCTAAGTGAAAGAACAATCCCAAAAAGACAAATACTGTATGATTCCACTTATATGAGGTATCTAAAGGAATCAGTCTTTATAGAAACCAAAAGTAAGATTGGTGGCTGGCAGGGGAGAGGTGGAAATGGGGACTTTTTGTTCAACGGTTATGGTTTTCAGTATAACTAGATGAGCTTGAGATGTTACACAACAATGTGATTATGATTAACACTACTGAACTGCACACTTAAAAAATAGTTAAGATGGTAAATATGGTGTTATGTTTTTTACAACTGAAAATAAATTTTTGAAAATGAAAATGGAGTTATTTAAAGAAATTAAAATAGAAACATTGCAAATTCATGGACCAGTAAATATTAAGGTGGCAACTCTCCAAATTAATCTACAGATTTAACACAACCCATAAAGAATCCTAGCTGGTATCTCCATAGAAACTGATCCTAAAACTCACACTGAAACTCTAGGAACCCAAAGTAGCCAAAATCAATCTTGAAGAAGAACAAAGGTGAAGCATTCACATTAAGTAATTACAAACTAAAATCTATAAAAAGTGCAAAGCAACAGAAATCAGAATAATGTTTCACTGGCAGAAGGATAGACATGGAACTGAAGAGTCCAAAAATAAATATACATTTATGGTAACTATTTTCAAAAAGGGGGCAAAGACCATTCAATGGGGAAAAGTCTTTCACAAATGGTGCTGGGACTACTGGATATCCACAATCAAAAAAAATGAAACTGGCTCTTACCTCACAATCGATACAAAAATCAATTCAAAACGGATAAAAGGTAAGAGCTGAAACTATAGAACTTTTTGAAGATTTGGCAATGGTTTCTTAGGTTTGACACCGAAAACACAATAAAAGAAATAAACCAAACTATGAAATCTAAAAGCTTTTCTGTAAAGGACCACCAACAGAGTATAAAGACAACCCATGGAATGGGAGAAAATGTTTGTAAATTCTACCTGATAAGGGATTTGTTTCCAAAATATATAAAAAGTTCTTATAGTTCAATAATATAAAACGAGTACAAGTACTGCTACATGCTACAAGGATCTTAAAAATATTGTGGTAAGTTAAACAAACCAGCCACAAAAGAGCACATATTGTATGATTCCATTTATATGAAATATCCAGAACAGGCAAATCTATAAAAAACAAAGTACATTAGTTATTGACTAGAGCTGGGGAAGATGAGGGATTATAGCAGTTTCTTTTTGAGGTGATGAAATATTCTGAAATTGGCTGCACAACTGTGCATATACACTATAAAGCACCAAACTGTTCACTCTAAATGGGGGAACTGGGGGGAAAAAATCCAATCAATGGAGAAGTCCACGAATAAGTACAAATCAGCAAATGGTGGAATTGGTTTAACTTGTAATTACTTCACAAACCAAACATTACATACTGGCCAAAATGGTTTCTCTTCCACACTACATAGTCTAAACAAAAAACAGGAGTAACTTCATCCATGTGCAACCAAAGAAACACTTCTTTCCAATACAGGGGTAAAAAATCTGCTATGTTAACTGGATAAAATACCGTGTAGTAGTATACATTTAAAGGCATATTAACGTCTTTTAAGTAATTTTTAACAGTGATTTGTCAATTTTGGCCCTATCACCCAATACCTGCATAGGCTACCCCATACTAAAAAAAAGATGACAATGGTTTTTATAAAACCACTATTGTAAGCAGTTTTATTAGGATATTCCCTAATAATATAGGGGAAAAGGGTGTTTATGGAGAAGCACCCTTTTTTTTACTTTTTAAGTAACACATATTTTCCTGGGTGGCACCTAGGCAAATCCCATTACCACCTCAATGAAGAACAAGGAACACTCTCCACCACCCCCTCACCTGACCTGGCCCCTGTGGGAAACAACACTGAACTTGGAAGGAAGCACAGCCCATGCTGCCCCAGGACCCAGCCATAACCATGAGCCACTTGGGGAATGGCCACTCCGGCCCCATGGGGGCCCCATGCCAGCCATGCTTGAGCGCCTAACATTTTCAGGGCCCCCTAAAAACTGTCCTCCAAAGTCACCCCTTATAGTTCCCTGGCCACCCAGAATAATCCACCCAGGATGTATCTGTAAGCCATACTAACTTTTTTTTTTAACTTTTTATTTTATATTGGAGTATAGTTGATTAACAATGTTGTGCTGGTCATACTAACTTTTAATGTACTACATGGTCTTCAGCTTTTCTTGCTTACAGCAACAGCAGTCAACCAACCCCACACCATACCCCTTCCATCCCCAAAACAGACCCACTGATCTGCCTTTTATTTTGTGGGTTCCAAGCCTTCTGAGATTATGGCTTACAATTTCTACATAATAACTACTTTTAACTAACAAACCTTGGGGCACCTCTTAACATTTTCATTGCCCCCTAACCAATGGAATCTTCTAAGACTTGCTATCCTCAAGGGATCCATTAATTGCCTCTACTTATACATGTATCTGACTACCCTTTTACGAAAACTTACCGATTTGGACCTTGTTACCATCTACACTTTTCATTCCTCCCTCACCACCTAACTTAGAGGAGACATGGAAGACAAGAATGTAAACTATTTACATTGTAGTTACATCAGGAATTATCCCCATTTTAAAGACAGGAAATCTTCCAAAGCCCAGGCATAATTAAGTAGTAACAAACACCAACTATATTGAGTTTGTTTATAAGTTTGACATGCAGGTAATTTTGAATTTTTTAAGCATTCAACTCTTTCCTATTTTCTGCTTCCACTGTCACGCTCAAAGGCCTTTTTAAAGCGCTACCAGCTTGGCTAGTTGAGGTCACTGAAAACCTACTTTGCAGATCTGATCGTTAAATTAGTGCATGTTCTCTCAGAGTCTGTCTTAGATTCCATTTCAATTGTTTTCAGTAAATATACAATGGACCAACCTGAGAACTCAAGAACAAAGTTGACAAGCAATTAAAAATTCAATATTAATAAATTTTTGATATGGCTGCATATAGGAAAGACTAATCATGAGTAGCATTTTATTCCATAGCATGTTTATAACTTTACCATAGTCTGACTTAGTTTAACAAACATATCAAATCTTGTTTACAACCAAATTTTAAATTCTCCAGCAAAATTCTATTCTCTTTTAGAATCTAATTTTCTCATAAGGACCAGGACAACCATATGCCAAAATCCTTTGTGGGGAAAAAAAATCCTCAAGTGACAACTTACAAAATGAATATAGCTGGAGATATTCAGATTCTCTTTATGCCCAATCCATTTATTATAAACTGTTCAGTGTAAAATACACCAGACTTAGCATACAGTAATGTGTCCACTAAATCTTCCTCAGAAAAAAGGCACCTAGTCAAATACATCTGGGAAATGCTGCATACTGCATCCTTTAACTCAGCTCATTTAACACAAACTGACAACTACTAATCATAATTTTGGTAAATCGTTTTCATAACCCCCCATACGACAATGTCAGGTTTCTAAGGGCATACTACTTACTCTTCATCATCATCGTCGTCGTCATCATCATCATCATCATCTTCATCAGCAGCAAGTTTTACTTTTTTCTTAAAAAAATAATTTGACACACACTGGTAAGGAAGTGCTAATCCAAAGTACCAAACTAAAGGCCAGAATAAATTATGTATAGTAAATTGCATCTGTACCTGTGGAACCTTGCTACCACTTCCAGGGGCAGAACGCTTTCCAGATATACTTAGGAGTTTCACATCCTCCTCCTCTTCATCTTCTGACTCTGCATCTTCCTCCACAGCTAAAATAAAATTCTTTATTAGCCACCACTAAAACTCAACCAACAGCAAGAACTCAGAAAAAAGGGCACTGATAAGACACAGTAATAAGTATTTTAAAACTCAGATTCTATTAGAAAAAGAGTAAAAAGAGAACAAAATTTTTTAAAAGGAATTTAATGGACTAATACTCATTACTAGGTTTTACATGCAAAACACCAGGCTTTTCTAGTTATAAATTACTAGATTCCCATTTGAACCTATTACAGACAGCAGTACTAGAACTAAGCATACTTTATAAAGTCCAAATTGGGAACAAAGTAACTGCACTAAAAATAAGCATCATAACATATAAAAATAACATACCTACTAAGTGCTGTCCACTGATATGCACAGGCCCTGAACCACACTTCAACCGTAAGACCACAGGTGGTGTTATTTCAAAGCCCCCAAGGGAAACCTAAAAAGAAGAAATTATAAATCACTAAATATTGTGGGGGAAAAAAATGGTTACATGTTTGGTATAAAATCTGTTCATAACTTAAAAATGTTTCTGAACAAGCAAACCCATCAGCCAAATGAACAAATCGGTGAACCTGTTTTTTTCACCTCTGATAAACAAGCAGCTACCACCACGGTGATCAGTCAACACCAGTGACAGAATATGCAGCTGTGACTACTAGGGAAAAAACCAAACCAAATTCCCCAATCTCTTTGTTGTAACCTAAATGACACTCACCTTAAGGCAACAGAATTAGACTTTGACATAAAATCCAAAGTGTAAAAGAGCCCTTACCGTTGGCTGCACAGACATTTTCAAAGTTGCCAGTGTTACTTTAATTGGACTGCCTTCATAATTCATCGCCTCTGCTTCGACAATGTGCAATTCATCCTTTGCGCCAGCCCCTAAACTGACCTGTTAATAGAAAAACAGTACTTCAACTTAAGTTTCCACCATTTTACAACCCCCCCCAACCAGTTGTTTTAAAAAATCAGAAAAATTATAAACCTTTCGTTATTACCACTGATGGGAAACTGACTTGAGCACAATGTTGTCTTCAAGTTTTATGTGACTGACAATTTCTCATATTTGGTGAATCTTAACAATTACATAAAAATGCATTTGATGACAAAGATGGTTATGTCATCACCCACGCCTAAGTACAAACCACCTAACATCTACTGGCCACCTAGAAGTTAAGTAGTAGGCTATAGGCTAGTGTCTGTGGAGAACAAATAAGATTTATATTTATCACTACCCTAAAGGGCTTTTTAATACAACTGTAGAAGCGAAGAACGTAAATAAGGAAAGAAAAATACTGCTGTAAAATAAGTATTAATCCACACGAATAGGAACTAAGAGACTGAAATCAAGAAATGTTAAGTAGTTTATTTTGAAAAGTTTAAGTACCGTTCTTAAAGATAACTGGTGCTCATTTTCATCATTATCCACCTTAAAGTGATAATCTTTGTCGGCCTTTAGTTCACAACCTGTAAATGAAGAAAAAATTCAACTATAACAAGGAGAAAAGTAACACTGAAAATTCAGTGCGGGTAACCAAAAAGTTAACTTGTGAACTAATTTTTACTATTCTAGCTACCAAAAGGCAAAGCAGAAGTACCTCTTCCTGGATTTCTTGAACACAAAAGTCTATAAACATCAAATAACATCCATACAGAGCTTTATAAATTCCACTTCCCACTACATTATTTTATGCTCAACTACACTACTATTCTCATGTAGAAACAGGATCAAAAATTTAGTAAAGCTAAAACTGAAACCAACCCTAACATACAATGTTGATAAAATCCCACTATTTTAAAGTTGAAATTACCTACCAAAACTCCCAGGTGCCAAATTTAGAAATGACAATGGTTACACAAACACCTACATCAACAGCTTGTATTCACAACAGAAAAACTACAAATGTAAAAGAACTAAAACTCGTTACAGGGGTCAACATTCCATCTTCGAAGTTACAGAAATGATGTACATTAAATTGTTCAGAAATTATGTTTAAGACAACAGAAATATCCTAGGGATACTTCCAATAGCAAGAGTTAAAGCAAAAATTTTGATATAAATTGATCAGAAACGCCAGCTTTTCAAAATGCTAGGAATAAAAGCCTTAATGCATAGTGCATGTTACTACTACCATTCATGAATAAGCAAACTGTCTTAAATACCATCAGAATTAAACTTTATTTAAATAGTCCCATTTAGTTGCCATCTAATAGTTACTGGAATAGATGCTTAACGGTTATTGTTCAATTAACAAATCTCAGCATGGTATATAAGGAAACAAAATTAATTTGGGGCAGGATTTTTTAAAGCCTGACACAAAGGCTTCAACAATTCAGTTTAGTGAGACTGAAAAACCAACGCAGGCTCCTTAGTATGGTACTTGGTGTGCTCGAGGGGGAAATCCCAAAACCCTGGTATAGAATTACAAGTTTTAACAGAAGGCTGCCTCCGCCAGTCTCCCTCCCTCGCCACCTCCCACCCCAAATCATTTGTAATGCACCAGCTCTGGAAGCAAGGGTCATGGGGTTAGATCTAGTCTCTTCCTACAAGTGCAACTTCGTTAAGCCACTTCGGTTCTCTGAGCGGCACTACCTCCTCTGCGAGATGGACGCGGTGAGACAGAAAGAGGATTCTCTAAATGAGAACTACCAGCATAGATGTTAAGCACCGAACAAAAGACCTCCAAGAGTCCTGGAGCTACCAACCACTTCACCTAACATTTCCGGCCCACCAGCCTCAATCAAGCCCCAGGACCCCAGGCTCGGAGGTGACAAGACGCCAGTGAGCCCCGGATGCAGCGCCCACACCCCCCTCCTTCCCCCAACCACGTGGCAACCACGTGCTCCCCAGCGGTCGCGGCCTCCTCACGCCGGGCCGGGCCGCACCTCCCTTGCCCCCAGCAACCAGCCGAGGCACCGGGGCCGATTCTCGGTCGAGAGCTCCTGACCCTGAGGCCCGAGGACAACGCCATGCTCAATCGATCCTCTCGTCCAGAAAGGAGGCCCAAGCCTCCTCACACCCCGAACCCACAAAACCTCCTGCACCACCATCGCGGAGCTTAGCCTCAGGCACCCGCCCGGAATCAGAAGCCTACCAACTCACAAAACCTCAGAAAATAATTGTGCCCAGAGCTCCACCATGGGCCCCGCGTAACGCCGAACCCTCAGCCGGTCGGTTCCACGTTACCTCAGGCCCTGGGCCTCGGACCGCTGACGCCTCAGCCTTCAGGCCACCCCTCCTTCCCACCCCCCTCCGTGCTTCCGGCTCGCCCCTCCTGGGTCCCCATCCTGCAGGCGGCAGGACCCCGTCTGCTCGCTTCCCACCCCCTCAGGCCTCCAGCCTGCTTAGCTTTCCCCGCTAACCCAGGCCTCAGTGGGATCCCGCCCCCCCACCAAAGCCTGAAGGCCCTGCTCGGCCTCGCTCCAACCCCCCAACAGTTACCGAAAAGATAGTTCTGGGGCCTCAGTGGGCTCATGTCCATGTCCATCGAATCTTCCATGGGTTGGTGGCACGCACTTCGGTAGGAGAGAAAATGGACGGAGATAAAAGACTACCGTTCGAAAGAACAGTCGCGCAGGACGGAATCAGACCAGGGAAAGGACGCGGGCTCCCTGCGCACATATATAGCAACCTGGAGATCTCGCGAGAGCTCCTTAAGTCCCGTCTCCGCGCGCGTGCTCCGGAGCCCCCCTCCCTGCACGGTCGCCCTCCCGCGCAAGCGCTCTTCAACCTCACTCCTTTCTACCTCTCCCCCCACCTCCTCCAGGTACTTCGCGGGCTCCCACCGAGCACGCGCACTCGTACCCCGGCCCCACCCCTCCGCCGCAGCCGCCGCCTGTGCGCACGCGTGCTTCCTCCGGGTAGCGCGCGTTCCCCGCCTTCTAGCCTTCCACGTCCTCTCCGGCCCAGGCGCGCGGGCCTTGCGACAGGAGACTGCGCAGCCCACCCTGCAAAATGGCGACGACAACACTTAGCTGTGTTAGGTACGGAGGGCGAGCCGGTTGTGAGTCAGAGAGCGACTCGATTCACCTTTCTCCGTCCCCTCGTGCCTCGCAGGCCTCCAAACAAGCATAACCACTTCGGGTTTTTTGACTCGCCTGAAGGCCTGGGCGCAGAATTCATTGTTTCCCCAAAGTTAAAGCTTGAGGTGGCAGAGACAGTGGACTATACGCATTATTATCTGTTGGAGAGAAAAGATGTAGCTGCTGGCCAGACTTATTCAACTCTGTTTTTATCGCTCTGTCGTTTCTGAGCAAACATCTTCGAAGTTGAAATCCTTCCTCATTATGTCATTTGGGGGCAAAAGGGGACTAAGTCGGCCTCTTCCACATGAGCAGGGCAGGAACGAAGCCTGGGTGATTTCTCCAGACAGAAGGTTTTAAAAGGGCTATATATCCACAACATGTTCCCACGTAACGTCCTGTGAGGCATACACGACTATCCCCGCTTTGCAGACAAGGAAACGGACCGCGAGGAAGGTGCCCAAACAGATGAAGTGATTATAGACAGGGTTCTCTAGTTCGAAGTCCAATACCAACATCCAACTAAAAGAGCTCAGAGGATTATATGAGGGTCCAGTGTCTGAGGCAGTGCAGTTCTGAATCCTCAGGATTTCTAAGAATGTTCTGACCTGTAAAGAAGGCGTATGACTTGTAAGAAATGCATAAACCTTAATTAGACTGTTTGGAAGTGAGCAACTTAAGCTACACTTTGACAAACTGAGGACCATCCCTCCCCCAACCGCAGCCCCGGGGCCCTGGTGCCGATGATTCCCCTAGGTATCTTTTTTACATCAATGGACCAAACAATAAATTAAAGAAGTACTGTAAGGAATAAAAATAGTGACAGTAATTCCCTACCCGAATACAATCTACTTGAGATAAACCATAATACACATGACCCAATTATTAGTTAACAGAATGACAGTTCTAAATTTGGAGAAATCAATGCTTGCAATATGTGACTAGACTAAGCTGTTCCTCACCTTTTCCCTTCCCCCAACTGAAGGAAAGTCTTCACCAGCCTGGTTCTTGGATCTTTTAAAACGCAGAGTGTGACCAATTGCTAGAGAAAAAACAGAGTCTTGGAAGGATATCTATTTAAAGGAACTGAGGAAGGCTGATAAAAAAAAAAGAGGACAGGACTGTGGCTGAGGAAGATTTAGACGTTTAGAATGAGAGAGTCTCAAGAGAGGAGCTACAGGATAGTGGAGAAGGGGCTAATGTTCTTTGAGCCCATGCAAGTAAAAGTTGAGACTACTTTGTAATACGTTTCTGGATTCCGGACCATGATTATTCAATGCAGCTCTGCACAGAGCCGGAATCATTTGAGAGGCATAGCTCATGTTATATAAATACATTTGCTGTTTTAATATTTCAGGCACTTAGATATTATCTCATGGAATCAAGTGGTTTAAAAAACAACCACTTTTTGCATTTTTCAGATTTACAAATGTAATGAATGCCCATTATCTTTTAAATAAATTAGAAGTATTTAGGCTTATACAAGTGAAAAAGTTAAATGCCCCTCTTTTCATATCCCCATTCCTATTCCTTAAGGTTAATCACTGTTAGTAGTTGAATGACTATACTTCCAGACTATATATAACCGGGGGCGGGGATTGTATAGTTAGGGGGGTTTTTTGGTATTTTTTTAATGTGTGTGATTCATATATTGTTCAACTTGCTTTTTATACTCAAAAATATATTTTGGACATTTGTCCAAACTAGTCATAATATGGATATGTTATAATTTAACTATCCATTTCGCCATAGATGGACACAAAAATTGTCTCCATAATTTTGCTATAAGAAATAATGCTTTTGTAAATGTTATAGACTGAATATTTGTGTTCCCCCCAAAATCATAGTTGAAAACCTAATCTTCAATGTGACTATTTGGAGATAGAACATGGAAAAGGTGATAAAGGTTAAATGAGGTCACAAGGATGGGCCTTAATCTATAAGCTAGTGTGCCCTTATAAAGGAAGAGACACCAGAGCTTTCTCTCTCTCCTCTGTGTGAAGACATAGTGAGAAGGAGGCCATCTGCAAACCAGAAGAAAGCCCTTACCAGGAGTCGAATCGCTGGCACTTTCATCTTGGACTTCGCAGCCTCCAAAACTGTGAGAAATTTCTATTGTTTAAGCCACCAAGTCTGTGGTATTTCGTTATGGCAGCCCAAGCAGACCACTACAGTTAAGTATCTGTACATATATCCTTTTGGATGTCTAAAAATAATTTTGTAAATATGTTCTAAGAAATGCACTTGTACATTAAAGGGCAGGTATTTACTTACAAATATATATACATATAAATGCATCTTTTTATTGTTTACATAAATAGGATCATACTTTCTATATTGCTGTCTTAGTCCATTCAGACTGCTATCAGAAAAGACTGGGTAGCTTATACACAACAGAAATTTATTTCTCGCAGTTCTGGAGGCTGGTAGTCAAGATCAGAGTGCCAGAATGGTCAAGTGAAGACTCTCTTCCAGGTTGCAAACCTCTTACTGTATCCTCACATCGTTGAAAAGGGCTAGGGGGAGCTCTGCAGAATCTCATAGAAGCACTAATCCCATTCACAAGGGCTCCACCTTCATGACCTAATCACCTCCCAAAGGCCCCACCTACTAATATTATTACTATTGGAGGTTAAGATTTCAACATGTATTTGGAGTAGGGGATACAAACATTCAGACCATAGCAATTGTTATGCAACTTCCCTTCTTCATCTCACGTGGTTTAGCTTTCTTTCCATAGTATAATATATAGAGGCCCATTGAATTCTTTTTAGGAGTTGTATAATATTCCATAGGAAAAACTATATACTATTCTTTTAATTCTAGGTTTTATTTATCTCTTCATTTGTTAACACATTCTGTGATGGAAATTTTCAAACATGCACAGAAATAGAAAGAATATTATGATGAACACCATATACCCATCACCCAGCTTCAACAGTTATCAACATATAGCTAATCTTGTTTCGAGTATACCCTCCCACCACCCTTCCCCCTCCACCTCCGCTGGATTCTTTTTTTTTTTTTAATAAATTTATTTATTTATTTATATTTTTGGCTGCGTTGGGTCTTTGTTGCTGCGTGCAGGCTTTCCCTAGTTGCGGCGAGCAGGGGCTACCCTTCGTTGCGGTGCGCGGGCTTCTCATTGCGGTGGCTTCTCTTGTTGCAGAGCACGGGCTCTAGGGCTTCAGTAGTTGTGGCTCGCGGGCTCTAGAGTGCAGGCACAGTAGTTGTGGCACACGGCCTTAGTTGCTCCGCGGCATGTGGGATCTTTCCAGACCAGGGCTCAAACCCATGCCCCCTGCATTGGCAGACAGATTCTTAACCACTGTGCCACCAGAGAAGTCCCTCTGATGGATTCTTTAAAGAAAATCCCAGACATATACATTTTCATCTTATATACTGAAGTATGAATCTTGGAGAGAGAACAATTTTTTAAAGCTTAAACATAATATCATTGATACACGTAAAAATTTTAAATAATTCCTAATATTATGAATTATCCAGTTCAGGTTTCCCCAGTTGTCTCTTATGTTTGATTTGTTTGAATAAGGATCCAAACAAGGTCTACACGTTATACACTGAGATGTGTTATCATTTAACATATCCCCTATCCTTTCTATAAATTAGTAGACCTACAGCTGCTCTGTCAAGTGTGGTTGCCACTAACTACATGTGGCTACTTAAATTTAAATTTCAGTAAGTCCCCTACATATGAACCTTCAAGTTGCAAACTTTCAAAGATGCGAACTGCGTTCACATGTCCAATCACGTTAGTTCACGTATATCACGTACATTGTCATGTGTGTGCATCCTCTACAAGTGGTTGTGCTTTTGTGTACTTTACTGTATAGAGTACAGTAGTACAGTATCTTTATTTCAAGCCCAGGATGTCCAGAAACAAGCGTAAAAGCAGAGGTGATGTAGCGGGTACAGCTAAGAAGCGCCAGCTGTTGTACTCTACTACTGTTCTTTTCAAGGTGCTATACTGTAAGATTAAAAATGCTTTCTTTATGTTTTGTGTTTTTTTTATGTATCATTTGTGTGAAAAGTATTATAAACCTATTGCAGTACAGTACTATATAGCCGATTGTGTTAGTTGAGTACCTAGGCTAACATTGTTGGACTTACAAACAAATTGGACTTACAAACATGCTCTCAGAAGGGAACTTGTTTGTAGGGGACTTACTGTAATTGAAATTAACTAAAATTTAAAAGTCAGTTTCTCAGTCTCACAGGTTAAGTGCTCAATAGCCAAGTGGCTATTGGCTAATGGCTATGGTATTAGATATAGTATTGGATAGCACACAAAAACATTTCCATCATTGCAGAAATTTGTGTTGGACAGTTCTGATGTAGAGGCTTCACCAAGATCGTGTTCACTTTCTGGGCAAGAATACTTCATACATAGGTGCCTAGAATACCTCATGTTGTGTCAGGGTATACATAATGTCTGGTTGTCTCTCTTTTTGTGATGTCAAGTTCAGGTATTATCAGCTGGATTCTTCCTTTATAAAGTCTTCCATTCACCTAAGAGTTTTAACTGACCATTGCTTCCTTCCATTTTTCTAAGCTGCTTCCTTCCTTCTAATTTTATCATTCCCTCTACAATTATTGGCTGGAATTCTTCTGTAAAGGAGACTTTTCCCTTGTCAACTATTTGGTTACCCTGAAAACTAGAAAAATAGTTCATAAATGATTGCATCTCTCCTTTTATTTACTTGTTTTCAGAATAGTAGGTGGTACCCTGTATTTTTTCTTTTTTTAGTATCTTTATGTGCACATGAATTTAAATATAACCAGTGTTTCAATCTTTCTTCCCTTTTTGTGGGGGAAGGGATGCTCATAATGGCCCAGTTTGGGCAGCGAGAGTCCCTTCAAGTTGGCTTTGATTCTTTGTGAAATGACTCCAGTAGTCTTTGATAGCTTTCTTACTTTCTGCTACGATAGTGATCTTGGGTGGCCTCGGCCTGCAGTGGCTTGAAGCAGGATTTCGATTTCCGGCCAGAGATTGAGTTTGGGCAGTGGCAGTGAGAGCGCTGAATCCTAGCCACCAGACCACCAGGACCAGTGACCAGTGACAAGGCCCTGGCCCATCAGCTGTGTAGAAATGAATTTCCACATAGAGACGGAAAGTAGTGAAGCAAGTAAAGCGTTTATTAGGAGGAAAAAGAGTACAGTACGTGTGGATAGACACACGGGTGGGCTCAGAGAGAGAGTCGCGCCCTCATGGTAGTTTGAATTACATTTATGGGGTATTTCTTCCAGGTTTCCTTTGACCAGTCATCTTGCTTTGCCTGGTTCTGAGTCCGTATTTAGTATATCTCAAGGTCCTCCCCTGTGTGTGTGCGCATCTCTTAGCTAAGATGGATTCTAGCAAAGAGACCTATGGGTAGTTGACATCACTTACTATGGGGTGGCGCCCCCTCCATTTTGACCTCCAAGGAGCCTTTCTGTGCATGTGTAATCGGGAAGGTCTCCTTGACTTCGAGAATGAGGAATATGTGGTCTTTTATCTCTTATCTGGGCAGAGCCCAGCCTCCTCCATCATCCTGCTTTTATGGAGTTTCTGCTATTATGGAGTTTCTGGCCACAGGGGACGAACTATGAACTTCAGCTGTTTGACCTGGGCCCATCTATCTCCTGCCTCAATAGAATATTCCAGGCTAACATTATACATTTCCTGTCCTGGAGATAGATTCAGCCATTTCTTTAAGGACCCACTGAATCCTTTAGTGGTAAGTATTAGATACAGCATTCTGGTTGTGAAAGGTGCTCATTGCTATTTAGTTAGTTGTTTTTCTAGGACTTTTTAATGGACAGAGCTAGGAAATACTCCCTTAGATGAAAGATAATATACTATCCTCATTGTTTTGCATCTTCCTTTTTCTTTTTCCCTCACTTAGCAATATATCTTGGACATCACTCCATGGCAGCATATAAAAACTTTTTTTTCACATCCGATTTTACAGCTGCACAGTGTAGATGTACCCTAGTTTATTTATCTAGTTCCCTATTAATGGACATCTGGGCTGTTTCCAGTCTTGTGCTATTACAACCAGTACAGCAATGAACAGCCTCGTGCATGCATCACTTTGTGTTTTTACTAGGTTTGGGTAGCACTATAATGGGTCAACTTGGCTAGGCTGAACTTTCCTCTGCGTTTATTTTGGTTAGGGTGGTTGACAAGAGATATTTTCACATGAAATTTGGTAGGCAGAAGAGAAGAAGCAGGCATTTTGGGTTTTATGCCTAGAAGATTGGGGCCAGTACTTTTGTGGCTCACGCTCATGGTGGCTTATTTGCTGGCTCACCAGTTGGGCATGGGGCAAAGTCCAGGCCTGCAACTGCTCCACCTGTGATATATGTATCCCATTTTCTTTACGCATTTATCTGTTGATAGATACTTACGTTGCTTCCATGTCTTGGCTATTGTAAGTAATCCTGCAATGAACATGGGGGTGCAGATATCTTTTCGACTTAGTGTTTTCATTTCCTTCAGATAAATACCCAGAAGTAGAATTGCTGAATCATATGGTAGTTCTATTTTCAATTTTTTGAGGAACCTCCATAAATAGCTATAGCAATTTACATCCCCACCAATAGTGCACAAGTGTTCCCTTTTCTCCATAACCTCTCCTAAACTTGTTATTTCTTGTCTTTTTGATGTTAGCCATTCTAACAGGTATGAAGTGATATCTCATTGTGGTTTTGATTTCCATTCCCCTGATGATTCGTGATGTTGAGCATCTTTTCACGTGTCTGTTGGCCATCTGTCTGTGTTCTTTGGAAAAATATCTATTCAGATCCTCTGCCCATTTTTTTTTTTTTATAAATTTATTTATTTATTTTGGCTGTGTTGGGTCTTCGTTTCTGTGTGAGGGCTTTCTCTAGTTGCGGCGAGCGGGGGCCACTCTTCATCGCGGTGCGCGGGCCTCTCACTATCGCGGCCTCTCTTGTTGCGGAGCACAGGGTCCAGACGCACAGGCTCAGTAGTTGTGGCTCACGGGCCCAGTTGCTCCGCGGCATGTGGGATCTTCCCAGACCAGGGCTCGAACCCGTGTCCCCTGCATTGGCAGGCAGACTCTTAACCACTGCGCCACCAGGGAAGCCCCTCTGCCCATTTTTTAATCGGATTGTTTGGGTTTGTGTTTTTGTTTTGCTGTTGAGTCGTATGAGTTCTTTATGTATTTTGGATATTAACCCCTTATAAGATATATGACTTGCAAATATTTTCTCCCATTTCATACAGTCTGTTGCTTTTTAAGCTAAGGTTTGAAGCTGCAGTTTCCACTAAAATTTTTCAGCAGAACAAAAACACCTGTTTATTGTATTGTTATTATTTTAAAAGCCACTTTTCATTGGCCATTATAATATGGATAATTCTTTACACATTTGTTCTATGTACATAATTTTATTGAATGACAAGTATGTGCAAAGCACCCATGTCAGACACTGTAATTTTACTTACTCAGCACCCAGTCCTGACCCCCTTGCCCTTCTCCTCTACAGAATGGAAAGCTAATACTCTAAATCCCAGCATCTCTCATGGTTAGCGGTAGCTATGTGATATATTCTGGGTAAGACAAGTAATTAGGAATCCGATGAGGAGAGAGACGTTCAAAATCCCCTCACCCTACCTCTTTTTTTCCTACCTGGAATAAGATTTCTGGAGTTGGAGTAGATATTTTATGTCCATAAGACAAAAATGATAAGGATGAAAGGTAATATGCTAAAGATGACAGAGTTAAAAATAGAAAGAACTGGTTCTCCGTGGTGTTGTGGAGCCGCTGAACCAATATAAGCAATGCCTCCTCTGAACTTATTATATGAGAAAGAAGAAAACCCCATCTGCTTCTTGGCCACTTTCAGTAAGCTTAACACATTCCTAAATGATACAGAACTATATTAAGTAGTACAATGATACAGTGATATTTAATATCTTATATAGAACCTCTTCTTTTAGGTAAATTATTTGATTGCAAATATGCTTTCTTAAGTAAGATGCTGTTTCATGTCTATCTTGCTGAAATTCACCGTCTAGTGTTTCTAATCAAGAGGCAGCTGGTAGGCAGCTCAGCAGCTCCATTTACTTTCAGGAGTATTTGCACTAATCCCTTACAAGGGTGCCATTGAGTCTCTTCAAACAAAACAAAAGAAAGGTTTGGTAGGGAATATCACCATTTCTTTTTCATTTGAAAATGTTTGAGAATGTTTTTAGTTGCAGGTGTTACAAGATGTTAAATGGGATTTTAATCATTTTCTCAGGCTTTGGGTTCAGCCTCCAGTCAGATGACAAAGTGTATTATTGTCCATGTCAAACTTACTAGGAGGTAGCTACACCAGTCCTATGGACTATAGCCCATCAGACATCTCCAGACTAGAGAAAAGCAACCAAGAAAGTCCTCAAGGAGAGGAGAGAGAGGATTTCTTTGAAAGGAGCTGTAGGCCTAGAGTGAGGGTTATTCTCTGCCTTTACCTCAAGCCAAGTCAGGAAGTTCCACTAGCCCCATGGATTGGAGCAAAGTGTGGTGGAGAGTTCTGAAAAACTTGACCTATGTTCCCCAGACTTTAGGTGACTCCAGACTGCTGCCTGACTCTTGCCTGGAAAAGTATGACGGCTAGAACCTGGCTTGAGCTGCCTATGATGGCAAAGCAAAGAGACTTGTGGTGGGCTTGGCTTACACTTCTAGAAGTTGGCACATCCAGAAGTAGCCAAACTAGAGAAGTCTTTTTTTTTCTTTTTTTTTTCTTTATTTTCTTATTAGTCATCCATTTTATACACATCAGTGTATACATGTCAATCCCAATCTCCCAATTCATCCCACCACCACCACCACCCCCCCGCTGCTTTCCCCCCTTGGTGTCCATACATTTGTTCTCTACATCTGTGTCTCTATTTCTGCCTTGCAAACCGGTTCATCTGTACCATTTTTCTAGGTTCCACATATATGCGTTAATATACGATATTTGTTTTTCTCTTTCTGACTTACTTCACCCTGTACGACAATCTCTAGATCCATCCACGTCTCTACAAATGACCCAGTTTCGTTCCTTTTTATGGCTGAGTAATATTCCATTGTATATATGTACCACATCTTCTTTATCCATTCATCTGTCGATGGGCATAGAGAAGTCTTAAAAGGACTTTTCCAAGAGTACTTTGCCTGCTGTGGTGAGGCAACCCCAGACTACAAAGGCTGATTTTTTTTCCAGATTAAAATACATGGCAAAACTAGTACAAAGAATTTTTGCATACCTTTCATCTAGCTTCCTCAAATGTTAACATCTTACATAACTGCAATATAATTGTCAAAGCCAGGAGATTAGCAGTGGTACAATACTATTATCTAATCTATAGGCCTTATACAAATTTCACCAATTGTCCTACTAATATCCCTTTTCTGGTCCAGGGTTCAATGCAGAATCACACTGCACATTTAGATGTCGTTATCTCCTCATTCTCCTTCAATATGAAACAGTTCCTCAGACCAGCTCTCTTGTAGAATATTATTTGTCTGGAGTTGGGCTGAGATTTCCTCATGATTAAATTTAAGTTATGCATTCTTGTCAAGAATATCACAGAAGCAATGCTGTGTCCTTCTCAGTGCATCGTATCAGAAGCCACATGATGTTTTTCCCATTTCTGATGACGTTCACTTTGATCACTTGATTAGAGTGATGTTTGCCAGGTTCTTCCACTAAAGTTACTCTTTTTTCCTTTGTAATTAATAAATATCCTGTGGGGAGATCTTTGAGACTAAGTAAACATACCGTTTTTCTAATTTTACCCACTCATTCTAGCTTCCATTCATGAATTTTACCTAAAAAGTTATTACCAAAGTGTTTGCCAAATAATGTTTATCTATTTCCATTTACTAGTTGGAATTCTGTAAAGAAGAGCTTTTCCTTTTCATCTATGTATTTATTTATTCAACTATTTATGTCAGTATGGACTCATGATTCTTATTTTATGCTATGGGTTATAATCCATTACTCTTAATATTTATTTTCATACTCAGATTTTACCACATTTGGACATTGGAGCCTCTTCAAATGAACTCCTGTGTCCTTTTGCTTATCCCATCATTTTTTGTGTGTGCAGTTCCTATTTTCTGTTTTACATTCATCTTGTACTTTCCTGCCCCAGCTCTGGAATCAGCCCTAATTCCTTTCATTGGATAATGGTATTTAAAAACGAAGAGCTGGGCGCTAGATGTGCTCATTGGTAGTAGGCTGCCATCTCTCTGTATGTGTGTATATATATATATATATATATATATATATATATATATATGTGCATGTGTATTGTGTGTTTACGTGCACACGTACCATTAGTTCATATCTCCAATTCCAAACCAACAGCATAGATTTCATTCAGCCTTTCCCTTTATTTTAACTGCTTTCTCTGACAGTGAAAAACCTGGATCTCATTATCCACAGTATATTTACTTATTGGCTCCAATACACATAAAGTAGTTTCAGAAGTGCTAATCCATATCTGTGAGAAAAACAAACTAGTAAGTAAAGTGCAATATTTGTGCTCATTTTTTTCTTTGCCCTTTCAGTATATAGTCAAAGTACTATTTTCCAAAGTTGCTTGGGCTGGTTCTTTTCTGCTCCCACTCCAGTATGGTTATGTTGTTCATTTGTGAAACAGTCCAGTTCATCTGTTTTTGTGTGTATTCAATTTGGGGCTCTATCCCATCCCTGTTGATTATATTTTATTCATTTTTTTAGTATGTGAAACATTTGCATGACTCTAAAAGTCAAAAATATATGAAAAGGATTGCTCAGAAAGGTGTCAGTCCCCCTTATCCTTTCTACCCTCATTCCATCCACTGCCTGTAGGTAATCAATCGTATTATTTCTGGTTTGTCATTTTTATGTTTCTTTTTGCAGTTAAGCTGCAAGGACCAGATTAGCATGAGGAGTGTGAGGAGTTCACCCTGGGCACAAAAAAGGGAGGAAGGTGCACAAAAAAATCAGTAGTTAAGATAAATAGTATTTTAATGCAATACTTTAAAAATAAAAATTAATACAAAAATCTGACAAAATATCACATTTTTAAATAACCATGATTGTAAGGCTGAGCCATATTGGAACCTGAGGCAATAAAAATGAGCACCCTATGTACCTGTTTTTAAGCAGTTTTTAATGGCAAATTTTTGCCTAGGACTGTAAGGCAGTTGAAAAAAATTGAAAAATTGAAAAGTAGGTAGATTAATATTCATGACATTATTTTAAATTTAAATATTGTATTTATCCTAAAACAGACTACTGTAATTTTACTTCAGCTTAATTAAAAATTATTTAAGATCGCCTCTTGGTCAAAAGAAATGAACAAACACGGTAATTGTCTCAACTGAAAACAATATAAGCAAAGAAGTAGATATTGAAAATATTATTCATGACTTTGCTTCCATTAGAGCCAAGGGTGTCTTAGGCTCACAGAGCACTGTTGAGCAGATACTACATGTGTAGTTTCTTATTTCCTCTTCTTTATTATACAAAAGGTAGCATACTATGGGCACTCTTTTCACACTATGCATTTTTCATCCTGGAAATTACTCCATGTCAGTTCATAGAGAAGTTCAGAGATGCTGAAGGTAATGACCTCTGAAAGGTCAGCCATAGGGCACAATGCCCAACCTAGCAATTGTGCCCTGTCAGAGGCAAGTTTGTGAAGAGGTCATGAAAATACCCCATGAGACCGAAGGCCAGCATTTGGACATCAGCCACAGGAGAGTACTGATGCTGGATTAAACCATCACCATCAAGTTAGACCCTATTTTTTTCCTCCCATTTCTCCTTTCCATCCTGACCCTGGGGCACCCAAAAGCAGCAAGGATGCATAGAGGAGGAGGGGAAAACAAGGTAAAGAAATAGAGAAAAGACCATGATTCTCCTTCACTCCTGCAGATTTCCAAGCCCAGATGGGCCTGAGAAGCTTTCAACTACGCCAGAAATGGAACCTCTTACTTAAATCAACCTGGACTTTTGGCACCTGAAAACAGGACTATTCTAATACCTTGAAAATGACAGAAAAGCTAAGTGGTCTGCTCAGTATACTGCAATGGATAGAGAAGGGAGAATTGACCAGGTAAATTTAAAGAGCAGTAGTGAAAAAGAATAAAGCTGTTTCCTGCTTTTCTCCTACGAAGTCCTGCCTGCTAAATATGCCACGTTCACAGGAGAACCCAACTCAAACTCAAACTAGCTGGAAAAAGGTAAGGCTGATGGGATTTGCTATACAGTGGTTGTAGGGTGTCACCAGGGCCACGATGACTCTGAAATTCTCTCACCTCTACCTTCATCAGCTCTGTTCCCAGTTTGAATTCCCTCAAAGGACCAATATTTACATTCTTTCTGTTCATTTCCAAGCCTGAAGGGTAGGAGGGGTGGGAGACCTATCTTTCTTCAAACTGTCAAAGTAAAGTCTAGAGATTCTCCCTGATTGAATTATCATCGGTCATAGGTTCCCTCAGGGCCCCCCATCTATGGCCTGAGAAATGCTATGTGATAATTCGTTCAGGCTTAGGTTACTTGTTCATCTGCCATCCAGTTCCTGTGGGAGAGGAAGGGAAGTTACAGTGAAGGGTTTAGGCCACTCAGGGTACATCCTGGAATTGAGGGAAGAGTCAGTCCTACCTGTGTCATGTGACTGGAAAATTCAGGATCCTCCAGGACATGGGGTGGATATTGGGGAGGCAACTTCAGGGTATGTCTTATCTCAGTAGATATGCTTATTGTTGGCTGAGTCTATTAACCTACTCTAAACAATAACAACAGCAACCAGTTTTTAAGTACTTTCTATGTGCCAATCACCATATTAAACACTTCCTGTGCATCACCTCATTTAATCCTCAGTACCATTCTATGGGGCTGGTAACTATTTTAATCAATGTATTAGTTCGCAAGGGCTGCTGTAACAAAATACCATGCTTCAACAGGAGAAATTCACTGTCTCACAGTTCTGGAGGCTGGACGTCTGAGATCAGGGTGTTGGCAGGGCTGGTTCCTTGGCTTTTAGAAGCATCATCCTGATCTCTGCCTTCATCTTCACATGGCATACTCCCTTGTACGTTTCTGTGTCCAAATTTCCCTTTTTAATAAGGACAGCAGTCGTGTTGGATTAGAGACCCACCCTACTCCAGTTTGACCTCATTTTAACTTAACTAAGTACATCTGCAACACTTATATTACCAGATAAGGTCCCATTCTGAAGTACTGGCGGCTAAGACTTTGACATGTGAGTTCTGGGAGGACACAGTTCAGCCCGTAACATTTCTCATTTTGCAGATGTGAATATAAGATTAAATAGGTTAAGTAACTTCCCCAAAACCCATAGCCAGTAAAAGGGAGAGACAGACCTCTGCCTGCCTCCAGTGCCTATGCATTCACCTCTTCGCTGTTGTGCTGCCTACAGATAATCATCGCCCAAGAAACTATGCTTTCTGTGTAGGGAGTGGGACCATTTAACTCAGCACATACTTCTCTCATGTTCACCTATTAGAAATGAAGAAAGATAGTTTTTTATAAATGCATAGGGTAGGGATACATATAATTGATTTATTGGTACTCACTGCCTCTCCCCCACCTTCCTCCTACATTCCCAGTCCAAAGATTTCTTTGGGCAGAAATCTTCTTTCTGCCCAAAGAAGATTTTGATATAACTTTTCTTTACACTAAGAAATTTACTTCTCACTGTGTCACTTTGGCATTATCTAAAGAGACTTAATGAAGATTTGAATTGCTTTCATTTATATATTTTGTTGAACTATATTTCATCAAAAAAGACACCATGCAAAGACTGTGCAATATAAAATGGGAGGTTGATATAGGGATAAGCCTAAACTGCCATCTTCCCCTCTACCCTTCTATTATCCGATATTTTAAATCCATCCTCTCATTATGTCATTGCTTGAAACTTCCACCTTTATTTTTTTGTTTTTATTTTAAATTAATTTTTATTGGAGTATAGTTGATTTAAAATGTTGTATTAGTTTCTGCTGTACAGCAAAGTGAATCCGTTATACATATACATATATCCACTCTTTTTTAGATTCTACTCCCATGTAGGTCATCACTGAGTACTGAGTAGAGTTCCCTGTGCCATACAGTAGGTTCTTATATTTTTATATATAGTAGTGTGTATATGTCAGTCCCAGTCTCCCAATTTATCCCTCCCCCCTTTTCCCCCTTGGTAGCCATAAATTTGTTTTCTACATCTGTGACTCTATTTCTGTTTTGTAAATAGGTTCACTTGTGCCATATTTTTAGATTCCATGTGTATGTGATATCATATATTTGTCTTTCTCTGACTTACTTCACTCAGTATGACAATCTCTAGGTCCATCCATGGCGCTGCAAATGGCATTATTTCATTCTTTTTTATGGCTGAGTAATAGTTCATTATATATATATACATATATATTTACCACATCTTCTTTATCCATTCCTCCGTCAATGGACATTTAGTTTGCTTCTGTGTCCTGGCTATTGTAAATAGTGCTGCAATGAACATTGGGGTACATGTATCTTTTTGAATTATGGTTTTCTCCGAATATATGCCCAGCAGTGGGATTGCTGGATCACATGGTAGCTCTATTTTTAGTTTTTTAAGGAAACTCCATACTGTTCTCCATAGTGGCTGTACCGATTTATTGATACATTCCCACCAACAGTGTAGGAGGGTTCCCTTTCCTCCACACCCTCTCCAGCATTTATTGTTTGTAGATTTTTTGATGATGGCCATTCTGACCAGTGTGAGGTAATATCTCATTGTAGTTTTGAGTTGCATCTCTCTGATAATTAGTGATGTTGAGCATCTTTTCATGTGCCTCTTGCCCATCTGTATGTCTTCTTTGGAGAAACATCTATTTAGATCTTCTGCCCATTTTTTGATTGGATTGTTTGTTTTTTTGATATTGAGCTGCATGAGCTGTTTGTATGTTTTGGAGATTAATCCCTTGTTGGTCACTTCGTTTGCAAATAAGAAACTTCCACCTTTAGAGAAGAGAGGGCAGAGTTCAATGAAAGAAATGTAAGGACCACCACAGGTAGGGGTGATGATTAAGTGACTAAGGTGTGCTATGGGTTTCAAGATGTGCTCAAACAGTCCTTCTGGATGGAGAAACTTTGCTGCAGCTGAGGCTTACACTAGATAGAAGAAGGGAATTTTCTTTCATTGACCTCCACTATTAAACTTTGGCGTGTTTCATTGGGTTTACATAATTTCGCACTGTGAGTTCCTTGTGGGTAAGGAACTAATTCTAATTTTGTGTGCTCCCCAAATCTAATGACTGCAATGAAAGAAGGAAGGAAGGGAAGGAAGGGCTAGGAAATATTAATGCCTCTACATTAGGATTTCATTAGAGCAGCTCATGCTATTTGAATCCTCTGTTTTCTAGGTCTGATCATTTTTTCCTGTTTTTTTTTTCCTGGTTTACCATATGACAATACTTAGGAGAATTAATAATAACATCCAGAAACTAACAACTTTTCAAGATATCACCTCTTTTGGGACTTCCCTGGTGGTGCAGTGGTTAAGAGTCTGCCTGCCAATGAAGGGGGCATGGGTTCCAGCCCTGGTCTGGGAAGATCCCACGTGCTGCAGAGCAACTAAGCCCGTGCACCACAACTACTGAGCCTGTGCTCTAGAGCCCACGAACCATAACTGCTGAGCCCACGTGCCACAGCTACTGAGCCTGTGTGCCACAACTACTGAAGCCCACGCGCCTGGAGCCTGTGCTCCGCAGCGAGAGGCCACCGCAGTGAGAAGCCCGTGCACTGCAACAAAGAGTGGCCCCCACTCGCTGCAACTAGAGAAAGCCCATGCGCAGCAACGAAGACCCAACGCAGCCAAAAATAAATATTAATTAAGTTAAAAAAAAGAATATTACGCTAAAAAATTATTATTATCTTTTAGGGATGTGGTATAAGTAGAATTAGTGAGCAGTGAGAATGATAGTGTACTTAGAAAGTATTTACCCTCAAATTTTTTATTTACCATCCCCCCTGCCGCTTTCCCCCGTTGTTGTCCATACGTTTGTTCTCTACATCTGTGTTTCAATTTCTGCCCTGCAAACTGGTTCATCTGTACCATTTTTGTAGGTTCCACGTATATGCGTTAATATATGATATTTGTTTTTCTCTTTCTGACTTACTTCACTCTGTATGACAGTCTCTAGATCCATCCACGTCTCTACAAATGACCCAATTTTGTTCCTTTTTATGGCTGAGTAATATTCCATTGTATGTATGTACCACATCTTCTTTATCCATTCGCCTGTTGAGGGGCATTTAGGTTGCTTCCATGACATGGCTATTGTAAATAGTGCTGCAATGAACATTGGGGTGCATGTGTCTTTTTGAATTATGGTTCCCTCTGGGTATATGCCCAGTAGTGGGATTGCTGGGTCATATGGTAATTCTAGTTTTAGTTTTTTAAGGAACTTCCATACTGTTCTCGATAGTGGCTGTATCAGTTTACATTCCCAACAACAATGCAAGAGAGTTCCCTTTTCTCCACATCCTCTCCAGCATGTGTTGTTTGTAGATTTTCTGATGATGCCCATTCTAACTGGTGTGAGATGATACCTCATTGTAGTTTTGATGTGCTTTTCTTTAATAATTAGTGATGTTGAGCAGCTTTCCATGTGATTCTTGGCCATCTGTATGTCTTCTTTGGAGAAATGTCTATTTAGGTCTTCTGCCCATTTTTGGATTGGGTTGTTTGTTTTTTTAATATTGAGCTGCATGAGCTGTTTATATATTTTGGAAATTAATTCTCTGTCTGTTAATTCGTTTGCAAATATTTTCTCCCATTCTGAGGGCTGCCTTTTTGTCTTGTTTGTAGTTTGCTATGCTTTGCAAAAGCTTTTAAGTTTCATTAAGTCCCAACTGTTTATTTTTGTTTTTATTTCCATTACTCTAGGAGGTGGACCAGAAAAGATCTTGCTGTGATTTATGTCAAAGAGTGTTCTTCCTAAGTTTTCCTCTAAGAGTTTTATAGTGTCCGGTCTTACATTTAGGTCTCTAATCCATTTTGAGTTTATTTTTGTGTATGGTGTTAGGGAGTGTTCTAATTTCATTCTTTTACATGTAGCTGTCCAGTTTTCCCAGCACCACTTATTGAAGAGACTGTCTTTTCTCCATTGTATATCCTTGCCTCCTTTGTCATAGATTAGTTGAGCATAGGTGCGTGGGTTTATTTCTGCGCTTTCTATCCTGTTCCATCGATCTATATTTCTGTTTTTGTGCCAGTACCGTATTGTCTTGACTACGGTAGCTTTGTAGTATAGTCTGAAGTCAGGGTGTCTGATTCCTCCAGCTCCATTTTTTTCCCTCAAGACTGCTTTGGCTATTCGGGGTCTTTTGTGTCTCCATACAAATTTTAAGATTTTTTGTTTTAGTTCTGTAAAAAATGCCACTGGTAATTTGATAGGGATTACATTGAATCTGTAGATTGCTTTGGGTAGTATACTCATTTTCATAATATTTATTCTTCCAATCCAAGAACATGGTATATCTCTCCATCTGTTTGTGTCATCTTTGATTTCTTTCATCAGTGTCTTATAGTTTTCTGAGTACAGGTCTTTTACCTCCTTAGGTAGGTTTATTCCTAGGTATTTTATTCTTTTTGTTGCAGTGGTGAATGGGATTGTTTCTTTAATTTCTCTTTCTGATCTTTTGTTGTTAGTGTATAGGAATGCAAGAGATTTCTGTGCATTAATTTTGTGTCCTGCAACTTTACTGAATTCATTGATTAGCTCTCGTAGTTTTCTGGTGGCATCTTTAGGATTATCTATGTATAGTATCATGTCATCCGCAAACAGTGACAGATTCACTTTTTCTTTTCCAATTTGTATTCCTTTTATTTCTTTTTCTTCTCTGATTGCCATGGCTAGGACTTCCAAAACTATGTTGAATAATAGTGGCGAGAGTGGACATCCTTGTCTTGTTCCTGATCTTAGAGGAAATGCTTTCAGTTTTTCACCATTGAGAATGATGTTTGCTGTGGGTTTGTCGTATATGACCTTTATTATGTTGAGGTAGGTTCCCTCTATGCCCACTTTCTGGAGAGTTTTTTTTTTTTTTGGAGAGTTTTTTATCATAAATGAGTGTTGAATTTTGTCAAAAGCTTTTTCTGCATCTATTGAGATGATCATATGGTTTTTATTCTTCAGTTTGTTAATATGCTGTATCACATTGATTGATTTGCATATATTGAAGACTTCTTGCATTTCTGGGATAAATCCCACTTGATCATGATGTATGATCCTTTTAATGTGTTGCTGGATTCTGTTTGCTAGTATTTTGTTGAGGATTTTTGCATCTATATTCAGCAGTGATATTGGACTGTAATTTTCTTTTTTTGTAGTATCTTGTCTGGTTTGGTATCAGGGTGATGATGGCCTCATAGAATGAGTTTGGGAGTGTCCTTCCTCTGCAATTTTTTGGAAGAGTTTGAGAAGGATGGGTGTTAGCTCTTCTCTAAATGTTTGATAGAATTCACCTGTGAAGCCATCTGGTCCTGGACTTTTGTTTGTTGGAAGATTTTTAATCACAGTTACAATTTCATTACTTGTGATTGGTCTGTTCATATTTTCTATTTCTTCCTGATTCGGTCTTGGAAGGTTATACCTTTCTAAGAATTCGTCCATTTCTTCCAGGTTGTCCAATTTATTGGCATAGGGTTGCTTGTAGTAGTGGATGCTTTGTATTTCTGCGGTGTCCATTGTAACTTCTCGTTTTTCATTTCTAATTTTATTGATTTGAGTCCTCTCCCTCTTTTTCTTGATGAGTCTGGCTAAAGGTTTATCAATTTTGTTTATCTTCTCAAAGAACCAGCTTTTAGTTTTATTGATCTTTGCTATTGTTTTCTTTGTTTCTATTTCATTTATTTCTGCTCTGATCTTTATGATTTCTTTCCTTCTGCTAACTTTGGGTTTTGTTTTTTCTTCCTCCTCTAGTTCCTTTAGGTGTAAGGTTAGATTGTTTATTTGAGATTTTTCTTGTTTCTTGAGGTAGGCTTGTATTGCTGTAAACTTCCCTCTTAGAACTGTTTTTGCTGCATCCCATAGGTTTTGGATCATTGTGTTTTCGTTGTCATTTGTCTCTAGGTATTTTTTGATTTCCTCTTTGATTTCTTCAGTGATCTCTTAGTTATTAGTAACGTATTGTTTAGCCTCCATGTGTTTGTGATTTTTACATTTTTTTTCCCTGTAACTGATTTCTAATCTAATAGCATTGTGGTTGGAAAAGATGCTTGATATGATTTCAATTTTCTTAAATTTACCAAGGCTTGATTTGTGACCCAAGATGTGATCTATCCTGGAGAATGTTCCTGGAGAAGAAAGTGTAATCTGCTGTTTTTGGATGGAATGTCCTATAAACATCAATTAAATCTATCTGGTCTATTGTGTCATTTAAAGCTTGTGTTTCCTTATTAATTTTCTGTCTGGATTATCTGTCCATTGGTGTAAGTGAGGTGTTAAAGTCCCCCACTATTATTGTGTTACTGTCGATTTCCTCTTTTATAACTGTTAGCTTATGTATTGAGGTGCTCCTATGTTGGGTGCATATATATTTATAATTGTTATATCTTCTTCTTGGATTGATCCCTTCATCATTATGTAGCGTCCTTCCTTGTCTCTTGTAACGTTCTTTATTTTAAAGTCTATTTTATCTGATATGAGTGTTGCTACTCCAGCTTTCTTTTGATTTCCATTTGCGTGGAATATCTTTTTCCATCCCCTCACTTTCAGTCTGTATATGTCCCTAGGTCAGAAGTGGGTCTCTTGTAGACAGCATATATATGGGTCTTGTTTTTGTGTCCATTCAGCAAGCCTGTGTCTTTTGGTTGGAGCATTTAATCCATTCACGTTTAAGGTAATTATTGATATGTATGTTCCTATTACCATTTTCTTAATTGTTATGCGTTTGTTTTTATAGGTCCTTTTCTTCTCTTGTGTTTCCCACTTAGAGAAGTTCCTTTAGCATTTGTTGTAGAGCTGGTTTGGTGGTGCTGAATTCTCTTAGCTTTTGGTTGTCTGTAAAGCTTTTGATTTCTCCATCGAATCTAAATGAGATCCTTGCTGGGTAGAGTAATCTTTGTTGTAGGTCCTTCCCTTCGTCACTTTAAATATATTGTGCCACTCCTTTCTGGCTTGTAGAGTTTCTGCTGAGAAATCAGCTGTTAACCTTATGGAATTTCCCTTGTATGTTATTTGTCATTTTTCCCTTGTTGCTTTCAATAATTTTTCTTTGTCTTTAATTTTTGTCAGTTTGTTTACTATGTGTCTCAGCATGTTTCTCCTTGGGTTTATCCTGCCTGGGACTCTCTGTGCTTCCTGGACTTGGGTGCCTATTTCCTTTCCCATGTTAGGGAAGTTTTCGACTATAATCTCTTCAAATATTTTCTCAGGTCCTTTCTCTCTCTCTTCTCCTTCTGGGACACATAGAATGCGAATGTTGTTGTGTTTAATGTTGTCCCAGAGGTCTCTTAGGCTGTCTTCATTTCTTTTCATTCTCTTTTCTTTATTCTGTTCTGTGGCAGTGAATTCCACCATTCTGTCTTCCAGGTCACTTATCCGTTCTTCTGCCTCAGTTATTCTGCTATTGATTCCTTCTAGTGTACTTTTCATTTCATTTATTGTATTGTTCATCTCTGTTTGTTTGTTCTTTAATTCTTCTAGGTGTTGTTCTTTAATTCTTCTAGGTCTTTGTTAAACATTTCTTGCATCTTCTTGATCTTTGCCTCCCTTCTTTTTCCAAGGTCCTGGATCATCTTCACTGTCATTACTCTGAATTCTTTTTCTGGAAGGTTGCCTATCTCCATTTCATTTAGTTGTTTTTCTGGGGTTTTATCTTGTTCCTTCATCTGGTACAAATTCCTCTGCCTTTTCATTTTGTCTATCTTTCTGTGAATGTGGTTTTCCTTCCACAGGCTGCAGAATTATAGTTCTTCTTGCTTCTGCTGTCTGCCCTCTGCTCAAATTTTTTATTAGGGGTTATTCATTTAGGGTTTATTAGGTAATCAGGATTGGGTCACTGAAGTTTAGGAGCCACAAGCAATCATTACATACAATGGGGGTAGAAAACATGTAGATCAGCTTATTCAACCCTATTCCAACCTCCTAATAGTATAGGCTTGCCCTGGGAGCAGGCCTGAGACAAGAATTCCTGTAAAAGTGATTGATTAAGAAGTGCTCCCAGGAAAATCAGGCAGGGGTGTGGGGAAGTGAGTTGGGAAGGAAATGAAGCGAAGTGAGGGTGTAATATCTAGTGAAGTGCCATGGAGGATAACTTTGGTTCAGTTCCACAGGGGAGCTCTGAACAGTGTAGACAAGACTTACACTGTCCTGATTGGGGGGCGGGCAAGAAATCCTGAGTATACCTCCATGTCCTTCAGTGATTGTTTAAGGCTGGGAGTGTATGTCAGGGATGTGGAACAGGAGTGGGAACTGTAAATTTGCAAACACTTTTGGCCCTCTGTGCCCACAGGCGCAGTGGCGCCAGCAGCCTGAGAGCAGCCCTTTGACAAAGGGATGCAGGTGCTGGCTGTTGGAAGGAAAAGCACTTGGAGAGATGGTGTGCCAGGAAACTGAGAGGAATTGAGCAGAGTACCGAGAACTTGCACTACTCTTGTGCCTTACATTAGGTCCAAACCAGTGATTCTCCAAGAGGATGGATCATCACAATTCCTAGCCAAAGAGAGGTACAAGAGGAGAGACATGGAATGAGCTACCACCCCTGCTGCTGTAATTGGTCCTGAGGCTATAGTTGACAGTTAATGTCTCCGTCCTCTACCACCCACTGTTCTAGATTCCCCCTCACCTCAGCTAGCACTTCTGTTGGTCTGGGTTGCTTGCTTGTTGGGACAATGTAGACCTTCACTCTAAGTGGCTTAGGCCTCCAGTTACTGTGTACTTGTCAGGCCATGGTTCCTGAATTGTCACAGTTAAAACCAGGCATGGCAGCATCAAGAGATGTCCAATGGATTCCCTAGTTCCAGACATATTCCTCTCTTCCTTCATTAGGTCAAAGCAATTTTACCTCCTTCTAGGAAAAGAAAAGGTCAATTACTCCTGACAATATAACTCCTTTCTGTTTCTGTTGGTCTTCAGGTAGCAGCCATAGCTTTAAGTTCAGTAGAATATTTATTGTCCACTGGTGGAAGCATCTCGACTTACTGCACCCTCCAGTCAAAGGGCAGGGCCTCTAGATGTACCTAACATAAAGGTGCAGAAGATGGGAAGTTCCAAGTCCCTAAGAAGGTCACTGGGAGTGATGGATGGAGGGCCATTCTTACCACCATTCCTTGGTTCATGGACCTGTGCAATCTAATGGGAAAACAGCACCATATAATAGCAGTGTACATCACTTCTTGAAGGTAGCACCCCAACCCTACAGGGGGTCACCTTCAGACTTAGCTGTGTCAGGCAGAGGTCATTCCAATGTTCTGTTAGTCTGGAAGCTTTTGAATGATGTGATATATGCTATGACCATAGATCCCATGGTTACATGTCCATCAGTACTCCCCCAGTTTCATAAAGTGGACTGTTTGGTCCAAGGTGATGTTATGTGGGATGCTGTGTCAGTAAATCAGTACTTTTTGAGATTTTGGCAGGATGAGTCACTATCCTTTCCATAGTGAAAAGGATCCATTATTAAGAAATTGCCACCAAGTAGCTGGTTGGTCTCCTCTACAAATGGTACCATATTGAATGGTTCCTACTAGTCTTTCAACACTGACTTCTGCTGCTGACAGATTGGACATTTGGCAGTGACACATTAGCCTTAGTGAGAGCAAGCCTATGCTATTTGTATCCATCTCTGCCACCATGATTACTCCACTCTTGAGCCACTATGTGAGCACTGGAATGGGGGCAGAGGCTGGCTGACATCTCCTGTTCATAGGTTGTTTAGTTCCATTTCTGCAGTAGATACTCTCTGGTGGGCATCAATGTGTAACTCAAAGATCTGCACGCTTGGTATCTACTCTGTAGGTCTATCCACATGCCCTTATCAGACCTCCTTGTCTCTGATCTTTCATTCTTGTTCCTTCTAGTCCCTGGCCAATCAGCCATTTGTCACTGCCCATGACTCTGTGTATTTCCTTACATGAGACCACTTTGTTGTCCACATAAAGTGGATGACTAAGGGCACCATCCAAAGATCTTCCCTTTGGGAGGATTCTCCTCCCCCACTGTCTTTCAGGGCCACCTCTGAGTGTGGGTGTTGTGTGACAGCATCCATTTCCAGCTTGCACTAACATGTTAAGCTGACCCATCTATGAACCAGCCCAGGGTTTTCTCTCTTAGTCAGCTGGTTTTAGGGAACCTCCCATGAGGCCATAGGTCTAAGCATTGGCACAATGGAAGTAGAAGATGTGGAGTATGGGCCACCTGTTCATATTACTTGCTTGTGCCCCTTGGGCCCACTTCAGCCTAATCCTGGATGTATTACTTTCACAGTACAGTGGAATGCTGCTGTGTCTCCCCAGTCTTATGATTTAGTGGGTCTGACAGTGACTTGACCCTGTGGTCAGGTACACAGTCTTTACCAGGACACAGTAACACTCCAGAAGCCATTCTTTGAGTAGTTCCCTACTGGAGACTGCACGCCCTTGCTCCATCACCCTTGGGGTCTGCATTGTGGTTCACCCATAAGGCTTGACAGAAACTTCTCATTTGTGTCTTTCTATACCACAGATGGTACTCTAGGCTTACTACCCATTAGGGTAATTCCATTCACCTTGCCTTTGGCATCACTACCTGGCCGTGTAGAACAGCCAATACTGAGTTTATTAGTGATGACAATGGCTCCCTTACTAAGACATTCTGTATCAGTTAATGAGAGGAAGAACCTCTGCCCTCTCTTTCACCTGATCATCTGGTGGATTCTTGGGTCTTACGTAATGAGCTTTGTGATCTCTTCTTCAGCATCATCCTTTTAGCACATCTACCTTTATGTAAGCCATCGTTTTTTCCAAGGTTTCAGGAGCCACCCCAGCTGGAGCTGCAGCAGGAACCCTTGCTAAGATACTGACTCCTAGACTATGAAAGGATCCTCCTTATCAACAAACCTTATATTCACCTCTCATTCCTTAAAATCATTGTCAGTGGATATTTTTTCCCAGTTCTAGGCCCTGTAACTTCTTTAGGGAATAATCCCTTTTCTTTCCTAGCAGGTCTGGACCATGCTCTGACTTGACTCTAGTTACTGGTCTAATAGCCAGTAAGGAAGGTGCGAACAGATCTTGGGGATGGCAACTATCATCTTGAAAGGCATCCACCTTGGTTGGAACCTATGTAGTCTTCAGGCAAGGGGCTGTGGACCACTCCTGCAGGCTCACAGTTTCAGAGAAAGCTGGAGTTTCTATGAGGTCAAACAAAATCTCCTCAGATATCACCATTCCAGGTCTCAGGGCCCATTTCTTCCCTCTCATGGCATAAGAAACTTACAGAGTCTACAAATTCAGGCTCCTCTGTAGTTCTGTTATTACTAAGGCCTAGACCCAATTTTTAGCATGGTTTGTCCTCTGGATGAAGTTGCCTTTAAACCTCACCGTGGAGGCTTTCTGACTCTCACCATGTCCTGAATTGGTAGTTGGTCAATCTGAGGTTGCCATTTTCTTCCTTCAGAATGCATAATTGGCATAGACATATTCATCAGCTGGCAGAGTCCCCACATGGGTTCCCTGACCTGTGGAATGAGGACTATTATAGGAGAAAAGACCAAGTGGGAGCCATCATAACTGCCTCTACTTATGGTTACCTATGAAAATAGTAAACCAAAAGCAATACCACATTCCTGGAGGGATTGCCACGATCAAGGACTTGGAAGAAGATGAAGAGGTGGTGATTCCTACCCCATTCCCTCTTTTTTTTTTTTTAATTTAATTTTTATTTATTTTTTTATTTTTGGCTGTGTTGGGTCTTTGTTGCTGCACGCGGGCTTTCTCTAGTTGCAGTGAGTGGGGGCTACTCTTTGTTGCGGTGCGTGGGCTTCTCATTGCAGTGGCTTCTCTTGTTGCAGAGCACGGGCTCTAGGCATGCAAGCTTCAGTAGTTGTGGCACGCGGGCTTCAGTAGTTGTGGCTCACGGGCTCTAGAGCGCAGGCTCAGTAGTTGTGGCGCATGGGCTTAATTGCTCCGCAGCATGTGGGATCTTCCCAGACCAGGAATCGAACCCATGTCCCCTGCATTGGCAGGCAGATTCTTATCCACTGTGCCACCAGGGAAGCCCCCCATTCCCTCTTCATCTTGCCTTTTTTGGCCCATGCAGAAGACAAATGGATCTTGGAGAATGACAGTGGATTATCATAAACTTATTCAGTAGTGACTCCTATTGCATTGCTGCCAGATATGGTTTAATTCTAGAGTAAATCAACACATCCCCAGGACCTGCTATTAAGCCATTGATCTGGAGAATGCTCTTTTCCTGCCTATATCTGTTAATTAAGACCGTCAGACACAGTTTATTTTCAGCTGGCAAGGCACATTCGATGTCCTACCTCAGGGCTGTATCAACCTTTGGGACCTCTGTCATGATCTAGTCTGGAAGGAACTTGATCGCCTTTGCACAGGATGTTAAGCTGGTTTGTTGCATCAATGATATCATGTTGATTGGACCTGGTGAACGTGAAGTAGCAACTACTCTAGATATTTTGGTGAGACACATACGAGAGCATAGGAAACAAATCCCACAAAATTCAGGGGTTTGCCACCGTGGCGAAATTTCTAGGGGTCCAGTGGTCTGGGACATCTTGAGATATCCCTTCCAAGATGAAAGACAAGTTTCTATATCTGTCCCCTTCTACCACCAAGAAAGAAGCACAAGGCTTAGTGAACCTCTTCGGATTTGGGAGGCAAAGTGTATCTCATTTGGCCATGCTGTTCTAACTTATTTACTGAGTGACCCAAAAGGCTACCAGGTTTCAGTAGGTCCTGGAACAAGTGAAAGCTCTGCAGCAAGTCCAGGCTACGATGCTGCTCTACCATTTGGGCCATGTGACCCAGAAGATCTAGTGGTGCTTGAAGTGTCTGTGGAACATAGGGATCTATGTGGAGACTTTGGCAAGCCCCCATAGATGATTCTCTGCTTAGACATTTAGGATTTTGGACCAAAGTTATGTCATCCTCTACAGATAACTATTCTCCTTTTGAGATGGCTTGCTAATGGGCAGTGGTGGCAACCAAACACTTGACTATAGGTCATCAAGTTACCATGTGACCTGAGCTGCCCATCATAAACTGAGTGTTGTCCCATTCATCCAGTCATAAAGTTAGGCATGCACAGCAGCACTTCCTTTTCAGGTGGAAGTGGGATATATATATATATATGAGATCATGTTCGGATAAATTCAGAAGACACAAGTTTCCTGGACAAGAGGCGCAGAGGCCAATGGTCCCTACTCCCACTTCATTGCTCCTTTCTCTCAATCTGCATTATGGACACTATATTTCTGAAGAAGGACACAATTATATCTCTTGCCTCATCTGCTCTTCTATAAACTTTGGCGCTCCCCCATCAGGAAGTAGAGTCTATGTTCCCCCACACCTTGAACCTGCACCTTGACCAGTGGAGTAGGGCAGGAGTGATGTTATGTGACTCCCAAGGGTCTTGGGGTTCTCGCTCTTGGAACCTTGCCACCATACTGTGAGAAAGCCCAGGGGCCTGTGGAAAGGCCTACATGGAGAAGAACAGAGAACTGGCCCATAGTCCTGTCTATGCTTCAGCCAACAGCAAGCACCAACTTGCCAGCCATGTGAAAGAGCCAAATTGAAAGTTCATCCTCCAGGCCCCAGTCAAGTTTCCCAACTGACTCTTCCAACATGGAATAGAGATGAGCCATCCTTACTGAGCCTGGCCCAAAGAGCAAATCATGAGAAAAATAAATGATTATTGTTATTTTAAGCCACTAAATTTTGGCGTGGTTACTTACATACCAGTAGATAACTGCTATACTCATCTCTGGCCCTGAAGGACCATGGGGAAGGGACATCCTCTCAGCAGGCAGACCTCTGAGTAGTGTACCTGGTTGTTCATTCTGCCTAAAAAAAGAGATGGCTGGGGTGCAGATCTACAATGATTCATGGGTAATTGTTTGGCTGGGTGGTCAGGGACTTGGAGGAAGGGCAATTAGAAAATTGGTGCCAGGGAGGTCTGGGGAAGAGGTATGTGGACAGACCTCTCTGAATGGGCACAGGATATGAAGATATTTGTATTTCAGGTGAATACTTACCAAAGAGTAACCTAAGCAAAGAAGAATATTAATTATCATATGGGTCATATTATTATATGACTTCTGCCAACATCAGTCAGCCTCTTTATCCAGTGACCCCATCCCTGCTGAAAAAGCTCATAAAAAAAAAAAAAAAGGCCAAACTGGCAGAAACAGAGTTTATGCATGGGCTTAGCAACAGGGACTTCTCCAGCCCAAACTGCCAATAACAAAGATCAGCAATGAGCTTCTTATGTGGTCCCACTTCCCAGAGGGATGAACAAGTCACATGATGTTAGAAATAATTTACATTGTTTTTACTGGGTCACTTCCATATTGAAAGGGATAGCACTTTGTTCTCACCGGATTGGACAGTTAACTTTGTATATAGATTTGCCTTCCCTGCCTACAATGCTTCCGCCCACATCAACCTCCATGGACTTAACAGACCTTTTCACTGTCATAGCATTCCATAATGCATTGCTTCAGACCAAGGAACTTACATTACAGCTAAGGAAGTGTGGCAATGGATCCATGCCCGTGGAACTCACTGGTCCCTTGTTTGGCATCATGTGGCCCTGTGAAGATTCATTTACATTCCCAACTAGATGGCAACATCTTGTGGGGCTGGAGAAATGCACTCCATGATGCAGTAAATGTGCCCAATCAATGGTTAATATATAGCCAGGATTTGTGGAAATCCAGGAGTGAAAATGAAAATGATAATCACGAGAAGAACCACTCCCATTTCTACCCCTAGTGATCCCTAATAAATTTTTTGTTTATCATTCCCTTAACTTTGGGTTTTGCTGGTCTAGAGGTCTTAGTTCCTAAGGAAGGAATGCTTCCACCAGGGTACGTAGCAATGATTCCATTAAACTGGATATTGAGACTGCTGCCTGGCCACTGAGGGTTCCTCAGGCAAAACAGGAGTTTCTGTACTGGCTAGGGTGATCGATCTTGACTGTCAAAGGGAAATTGGGTTGCTAGTACACAATAAAGTAAGGAAGACTATGTCTGGAATGCAGTCATTCCCCTGGGAAGCATCTTAGCATGTCCTATGAAAAGGTACCACAACTCAATAACTCAGTATTTAAATTACAGGATATCAAAGGTAGAGCTTGACTTAGCTAGTAATCCAAAAGATGGGCCTCGGTATCTTCTTTTTTTAAAATTTTATTTATTTATTTATTTTTGGCTGCGTTTGGTCTTCATTGCTGCGCAAGGGCTTTTCTCTAGTTGCGGCGAGCAGGGGCTACTCTTCGTTGCAGTGCATGGGCTTCTCATTGTGGTGGCTTCTCTTGTTGCAGAGCACAGGCCCTAAGTGCATGGGCTTCAGTAGTTGTGGAACGCGGGCTCAGTAGTTGTGGCTCACGGGCTCTAGAGCACAGGCTCAGTAGTTGTGGTGCACGGGCTTAGTTGCTCCGCGGCATGTGGGATCTTCCCGGGCCAGGACTCGAACCCGTGTGCCCTGCATTGGCAGGTGGATTCTTAACCACTGCGCCACCAGGGAAGCCCTCGGTATCTTCTTTTTGAAAGAGGGTTAGCATGCTTTTCATTGTATGAGGGGTAGTTGCAACATGTTAGCCAAAAGTATGATTTTACTGTTGTCTTTATTTGGAAGATAAATATGGTTAATAGACATGGGGTGAACTGTGGTAGTTTTTAATATGACTCAGCTTATCTTTTAACATTTCAAACACACATATTGAAAATTTATTTATTGTTTCTGAAACTTAAATTTAACTGGATGTCTGTATTTTTATTTGCTAAATCTGGCAGTTTTAATTGAGGAATAACAAGCAGTGATGTCTCCTATATTATATTACATAGGATTATATATATAAGTACCTGGTCATTCATCCTGCCTAGAAAAAGAGGTGACCTGGGGTACAGACCTACAATGATTCATGGATATCTAGTTGTTTGGTAGAATTAGAAAAATTATCAATTTTTGATCCCTAATGAAGTAATAGATCCAGGTCATAATCTCAAAGGGCACTCATATCATTAGGTGAAAAGTTAGTGAGAATCTTTATAATAGAGGGACCAGGGCCACACCACCTGAACCCACTGATCAATCTGAGATTCTCTGAAAGTAGATAACAGACATTGTATGCATCACGATGTGATGCAATAGTACACAAAGATGCCCATGAGCTCCCATCTCCAACACACAAACAGAGCCTGAATCTAATCAGGCCTTTAGAATAACTACCAGTTTTCAGGAAACATAGGGAATAGTAGAACAAGTTAGATGATATCAAGAGAAAGCAGCCAACCAAATCCATTCTACACTTAAAAAATAATTTGGTTTCTCCAACAAATCAAAGCATGAAAACGAAAGGTGGGGAGTGTGTTGAATAAAAGAGACTTTATGAGACAAAAACAACCAAATATGTGGGCCTTGTTTGGATTCTGAATCAAATAAACCAGCTGTAAAACAGCATCTTTGACTATTGACTGGTATTGGATACCTTATGACTAACTGAAGAAATGAGATCCATGATCACAAGTTTTATACATAATACTATTTCTTTTTTTCTCCTTCTCTCTTTCACCTACTATACTATATAAAGTAAGTTAAGATATCTGATACAGAGTTGTAGTGAACTTTATAATTTAGCACCTAGATTGCAGGGTATCAATATGTGGTTATACTAGAAGAAGAATGAACATCACTTAGAGATGAATGCAGTGAGATTTGGGTCTCCTTTTCAGGATAAGCTCATTTTTGTTTGTATGAGGTATGAGTCCATTAGGAGAGTATGTTGGTTTTGGCTATTATTTTTGTTTGCAAGACTTATTGACAGAAGACAATGGATGCTGCTTTACCAAAGGGGTGGATTGTAGTAGGTATTACAGATTGGCTCATTCAGCTCCATTCCAAGCACTTTGTGTTATGTCTTGCTGCCTGCTAAAAGCTGGAAAGCAAAACATTGCATTTCCCAGACTCCCTTACAGCTGGAATTTTTCAGATGATCTATCTAGCAATGTGCCCATATGAAATTTGGACAGTGGAAATATTATGAGGCACAAGTCATAATTCTGCTGTTTGTGCTAGCAAGCAAGGTCATAGAGGTATTTGGAGTGGGGTCCAGTTCCAGTTTCATGGGGTTGCAAAGCATCCACTTTGACAGTGTAAGTCATGACAAAGGCGCTGTGACCTTAGAGCCTGCAATTGTGATGACAACTTTCTTATTCCCAGCTTCCCCACTGTGCCAGAGGCTGTTGCCTTGGTGAGCCAGCTCTGCAGTGTGGCTCAGAATTCATTCCTGGGAGCTCAATCAGCTCTTCCAAATCTTCTAATGATTTCATAATAACTGGTAATAACTCTTCTGCTTCCAGCTAGAGTGGATTCTGCTATCTGCAATGAAACATTGACCCATACAATTGGTAATACCCAGAGTCAGTAGGGGTTCAAAGAAACAGACCTTTTCACATTCCACTGATTGGAGTATAAATTGATTAATCATTTATGATGTTTTTTTTTTTTTAAAGCTAGTCTTTTTTTTTTTATTTATTTATGGCTGTGTTGGGTCTTCGCTTCTGTGCGAGGGCCCTCCCTAGTTGCGGCAAGTGGGGGCCACTCTTCATCGCGGCGCGCGGGCCTCTCACTGTCGCGGCCTCTCTTGTTGCGGAGCACAGGCTCCAGACGCGCAGGCTCAGCAATTGTGGCTCACGGGCCCAGTTGCTCCGTGGCATGTGGGATCTTCCCAGACCAGGGCTCGAACCCGTATCCCCTGCATTGGCAGGCAGATTCTCAACCACTGCGCCACCAGGGAAGCCCTATGATGTTTTTTATATCTTTAAAATTCTTACCCTTTGATCCTGTAACTTACTTCTAGAGATGTTTCCTAAAGAAATAATCAGAGATGCACTCAAAGGTTTGTAATACGTATAAACAATGACAATATTTGGCAGTTGTTAAAAACAATGTTTCAAACCATAGTGAATGATATGGGAAATATTCATGATGTCATGTTAAATGAAAAAGGCAGTCTATGTAATATTTCTGTATTATGGATGAAATGACATGATACCTTGAATTTGTTGAAGATACTTCAGCAAAAAAAGAAATAAAAGCAGTTGGGGGAGACAGATGAAACACAACGGGCAAAAATATTGATAATCACTGAAGCCCAGTGTTGGGCACATGGAGATTCATGATAGTTTTCACTGTACTTCTTATGTACATTTGAGAATTTCCATAACATGAAGTGTTTAAACTTTAAAATGAAAACAAAACAGAAAATAAAATGATATGCATAGTATGTGCCCAGTTTTATAATATTAATATACACACACACATAGAAAAGAGACATCTATATGAAAATATCAGTGGTTGCTAGGCATTAAGCGGGGAGGAAGGGATGACTAGGCCTAGCACAGATTTTTAGGGTAGTGAAACCATTCTGTGTGTGATACTGTTATGATAGATACTTGGCTTTATACATTTGTCCAAACTTATAGAATGTACAACACCAAGAGTAAATCATAATGTAAACCATGGGCTGTGGGTGATGGTGTGCCAATGTAGGTTCACGGATTATAAGAAACATCCCACTCTCGATATGATGCATGTGTGAGGGCAGGGTGTATATGGGAAATCTCTGTATTTCTCATTCAATTTTGCTGTGAACCTAAAACTTCTCTAAAATATAAACTCTATTTTTTTAAAAAAATACATCAAAATGCTAATAGAAGTTACCTCTGGGTTGTGGGATTAGCCTGATGTTAATTTTTTGAATTATATATGTGTTATTAAATTGTGTATTATATTTATTAAAGCAAAGAGTCTCGGTTTAAATCAAACTAACCAAGATAATTTAGAAAATACTTTGATTTGCAAGAATGCCAAATTCTGTTTATCAAGTTTGACTGATAAGGATCAATGGCCAGGGCTTCCCTGGTGGCGCAGTGGTTACGAATTCGCCTGCCAATGCAGGGGAGACGGGTTCGAACCCTGGTCCGGGAAGATCCCACATGTCGCGGAGCAACTAAGCCCATGCGCCACAACTACTGAGCCCGCGCTCTAGAGCCTGTGAGCCACAACTACTGACGCCCATGCACCTAAAGCCTGTGCTCCGCAGCAAGAGAAGCCACCACAGTGAGAAGCCGGTGCACCGCAATGAAGAGTAGCCCCCATTCGCCACAACTAGAGAAAGCGCATGCACAGCAACAAAGACCCAATGCAGCCAAAAATAAATAAATAAAATAAATAAATTAAAAAAAAAAAAAAGATCAATGGCCAAAGGGGCCACATAAGGGTCTCCCAGAACAAGGAAAAAGTTATTCTCAGCAGGTGACAAGAGTAAGACTCCACACATGATGGTGCAGCTATCTGAGGGCGAGAAACACATGAGATGGCTTGTTAACAGACTGGTGGGTTTAGCAGCAATCCAGTTCCACTCCAAGGAACTAGAACCAGTGCACAGTTTCAGAGAGTAAGGAAGGAATGTGATTATAACCTAGAAACCTAAAGTCAGATCCTTTATTCCCTGCCCTGCCTGATGGCGGCTGTGGGAATCAAAAGGCATTCTATATCCTGCCTAGGTAGGGGTGGCCTGGGAAATATAAACTGGTGCTAGCCTCTCTCCGTGGAGGGAGATCTGGAAGTAACGTGCTGATCTTATTGATGTTTTCATAGATGCTTTTCTATAAATTAATACCTTGATATTCTGTCTCCTTGTTCAATTAATTCAGCAGATATTTATGAAGGGCTTACTACGTGCCAGGTGTGAGGGAGAGAGAAACGACAGACAACTCCTAGGTTTGAGGGCGATTGAGTGAGTGGTGGTCCACGGACAGAGATGAGACCTGGGCGTAAGTCATGTTCGGACTGGGAGCGCTGAAACAAGAGCTCTGTTTGGAGATGCAAAATGTGCAGTGCCCATTAGATGTTGGGAGGCGGCCAGATGTAGGAGCTTTGGAGCTTGGGGGAGAGGACAGGGATGGAAAGAGAATTCCTGGGGGCTCAGTCAGGGCACATCGGTTGCCTGAGCTTGCTCGGATTTGGGTTCACCATCAGTATGCAAGTTCTGAAACCCAGAGACTGAGGCTTTGACTCCAACCTGCGATGACCCTTCCTGGAGGAGTGAGCGCTGCTCTCTCAGTGAGTTAGCAGAGTGATAAACTTACAGAGCAACAGCAGAGGGCGCTGTGAAACTAAACTGCTCCTAAAGCCCAGCAAACGTTTCTGATCTACGGGATCAATTTCAGCTTACGACATATTAAAATAATCGAGAAAGGGTCTCTACCGTTTCTTGGCTTGCAACCTGAAAGAAATCAGAATCTGTAACAGTTTACCTTGAAATAGCACTAACTTTGTCCTGAAATGCAAATAATACAATTAACAAATATTAAAGAACAAATTGATTTACGTGATGTAGTTTATCTTAGAAGATTTCTTTAAATTGGCCATGATTAGCAAAGAGCAGGTATTTCAGGGAGGATCTATTTTATGCCTAACTATACACAGAGTAAAATTCTGATCAAGTATTCTCTAAGCAAGAGCTGAGAATAAAATATGGACACTATTTGTGGTCAACACGTTCATTGACAAGTGATATTAGTAATCTTTCCCTCCCAATGTGGTGTGAAGTAGTTCTGATGATACAAGCTACCTGTAGGACTTAAATGACATTAAACCAAAGGAGAACAAAGGACAAAATAGTAAATATATGTGCAATTCAAAATTTAAAAATAAACGTATTTCTTCATTCGCTTTGTAGCTTTCCGTAGGATTAAATGAGATAGCCTGCTAGTATTTGTGAAATACTTAACACAGAGCCTGGCACACAGCAGGCACTCAATAAATGCTGGTTCTTTCTTCCTTTGCTCCCTTTATTGATTCTCTTCTCAATTTACTTCTTATAAAAATATTGCTTCCCACATAGATTAGTAACATTAAATATTCTCTGCTATTGATTTGGGATGTTAGGAATGCAGAAGATAAGATGCAGGAGCTCATGGCAGAGAGAAAGTAAACTTGCAATTGAGAAATCATCCTGCGGGTTTGTTGTTGTTGCTGTTGGTTTTTGATAACGTACAATTATAGAAATTTACCAAGATCCTTTTAAGTGGGCAGTGTCCTGCTTTCAGAGTCAGTTTGCTCAGGCATAGATCAACTCAGAGACTGACTGTCGCCTTGTTATTGAATTAGAGCTTTATTTTTGACAAGTATGGCAGCCACATTATCACTTTAATCACCCAATAATCCACTGTGTCTCTTTATGCTAATAAATAAAACATCCTTCGTTAAATATTTCCTAGTAAGCAATAGCAGATCTGTAATCTCCACCCCTATATGTTACAAAGTAAAATGATATAACAGTAATCAAATCAAATCATGTCTAGGAGTTTTATAGACAACTAATAGCTGCAATTGCAAAGAGCACATCAGATACCCATTGCAGGGTGCTTTTCTATTTAATATAATGGACTATGCATATTTCACTAACTGTCTCATGATATCAAATAAATTTAACAAGATGATTTTGTAGGTCAAATTACTTAGTAAGTTCTTTCAAGAATGGCTTTTAGACCTATTATGACTCTTAATGGTGCAATTTGTTAAATGATTGGAATTTCTAGAATCCTGCCTTCAAGTGCCTGTCAGAGACACTTGCTCTGCCCTGGTGATCTATTTTTAAAACCTACTTCTCGCTTGTGGCAACTGAAACAAAAACGACCACCGAAGAGTGACTTCTCCCAGCTCAATTCCTCATTTTCAATTATTTAAACTACTTCCTTATTGCCAAATTATAATTTGAATATTCTAATTTTTCAAATAGCTTTCTGACAAAATTTCTTTCAACTTGTTATGAAGATGTCCTGAGAGTTCTTTTTCCCTCCCAAATATTAAATGTGACCCTGCTGAATTTATGTCAGGAACTATAGACAAAATATTGCCAAAGTTTAAACTTTTAAAAATGGTGGGTTAGTTCTTTTATTGTACACCTGTGATGGTAAATTTAAAGGGAAAACTAATGAAATACGATAGAAATATTCAGTCCTTGCCCTGGGAGTATTGTCTTTGTCTAGATTGTGTCTGTAGGTATTTCGATTTTACTCAGTTTAAGAAAGCCTACTATTCAAGCTAAGTTTTTAAAAATTGCCGACCAAAAATCATGTGGTATTCTTTTTATTTCCTGTCTTTAAAAATTATTTTATAAAGTAACTTGAAAATGCCTTTGTGTAATAATTAGTCTTAGAAGTCAACATCCTTTTAAAACTAATCTTCCATGTCTGGCTCCTTCACACCTTACATTGAAATTCCCCTAAAACTTCAAGTAGCCTTAACATCTTGGTGCTTCCTGGAACTTCTGCTCAATAACAGAAGGCTTCACACCCCAAAGTTTGACATTCTTCTTACTGTAGAGCAGAGAGCGTTCTGAGGCAGAAGAAGTTCCAGATGCAGTTGGAAGATGGTGGTTCTGTTCCTTCTCCACCCCTGGACCCACAAAATGACCCTCTGAGAGTCCCCTGGCCCCTTGGAACCTCTGGTCGCAGCTTGGAAGTGAGGCTGACAACTCTTGATTCCTGCGCTTCGGGGTCATTACAAGGCCTAATGAGGTCATCGTGCTCATTCTCCTTTTCTCTCTCATGTCGTCAGTGAGTCCTAGGTAGGGGGCAGAGTAAAAGCAAAATATGTAAGACTGCTTGTATGTCTGGGTGAAAGTCAGTATAGAACAGTGTTATGTAATTTTTCTACTTTCAGCTCAATGGATGCAACATTCACAATCCTCTCTAAGCCCATCAACTACAAAAACTTAATTAGATATTATATCTCCTTGGTTTAAAATAGTATTTAATTTTACATAATGTGTTCAGCCAAAATATTAGGATTCCCTAAACAGAAATGTTCCCTCTATTTTTTCCCCTCAGGCTTTTATCTCAATTTTTTTTGTAGCTTTTAAAAAAATTATTCTCCTTAAAGTATGATTTCGGCAGTTTCCCTCTGTGAAACATCACAGACTCCCCCGCTACCACTACTTAATTGAAGATGTAATCCCCACTTAGTGACTGTGTAGCCTCCCAGACACCAAGTGCAGCAATGGGTAAATATTAACATTCCGGTTAAATGTGCGCTGCCTCTTATTCTTTTCCCCCCACAAATTGTCTTCCTGCTCCTCCGAGTGTCATCTAAAGTGAGATGATATTAACTGAGACTTACATGGTGCCTGGAGCACTGGAGTTAAAATTAATGGGCAAATATCCTTCTTGCTCACAGAGTAAATGAGCATTCGATCTTTGGGCCATACCCAGGTGCTGCGTAGAGGCTCAGACAGAGCGGGCACATCCAATGAAGAATGCCACACTCCAGACCAAATTCAAGCCCTTTCCTTGCTTGATGGACACAAAATAAAATGAAAGGAAATTTTTAAATGAATAAACAACCCTCAGAACACAGCAGCTTGGGGCTGCATCAAATCCGGCACATATGAGCCTCTTACTGATCTCTTCAAAGCACTTTGGTGCTCTGTTTCAATCCCTGGGAATCCTTGGGTTCGGTCAGTTTGCTTTTCTGTTCCAAGACATCTGAGTTCCATCTTTGGGATGAACCCTGAGGCTGATGTAACAGGACACCCCAGGCTCTGTGAGGGACACCTAGCCTCCAACCCACATAACTCAGAACAGAGCCAAATTCAAGTGGAAACTTCTGAGCAGGTGAGAGTAGCTGGTTTCCTTCCTTGCGGTAGACATTGAAGGCTCCCCGAAGAAACGTTTATTTCCCAAGTGACAGCAGAGGGCACCAGAGTCTACCGCAAGGCCGAGTCAGGCCGTCTCTTTACCGCCCTCGCCCTCTCACCACAAATGGGTGGCATCCAAAGGTCAGGAACATCTCGATTTTTTTTTTTTTTTTAATTTTGAAAAGATTTTTATACCCCAGTCATTTTGTGCTGTGAGGGAGCCTGGCTGGGGGACACCCTCCTTGCATTCTGATCTCTGTGGAGGGGATTCTGGTGCACATGTCCCCTTAGCATCGACACATTTGTTGTACATAGATGGACATGTATCATTTTTTAATCAAAACTAGAAGGAAAAATGATTACATAACAACAACCTCAATCCTACTGAGGGCCCTGCGCCGGCGATCCTAAGGGGATTTGTGAACATCTGGTCAGCATCAGTCCCCCACGAAGAAATTATTCTTATGCTCGTTTGAAAGACAGGTAAACTAACGGTCAGACTGCCAAGATGACTTGCTCCAGATGACAAAAGCGGTCTCCATCAGTGAAATAATAAAGCATGGGAGTGCGGTTAGCAAAGGCTTTCAGAGTCAGACAAGCATTCATTTGTTATTCTGAACAGCATTTAAAGCTGACATTAGTTATGAAGGCCAAAAACCATGGTTAAAAGGCCGCTTCTTTCCTGAAGCACCTGGGAAGCTTCCAGGCCATTAACTGTGCTCAGTGGCAGCTCCAGTTTATTCCAAAAGCATCTGTTACAGAGGAAGATGTAAGAAGTGAGTCAGGTCCCTTCCCGGTCCATCAAAATGTGCGAGATGGTTCTAGTTGTGTCCCAAGCACGAAAATGCTATCCTTATCAGAGGGGCCATCCCAGCGCTCATACGGGGGCAGTTTGTCCTGGGGTTCCTCTTATAGAAGGGTCTGGAAAGAATTAATTTTAGGATAGGGTTCTTTACTGCTTACTTCATTTGTTTCTCCTTTGCATTCCACTGAGGGGCTCAGGGTATGGACATTTTGCTAACTCAGGTTTATAAGATATATAACCGTTTATCTACCGTTTCTTTTATGAGCACCATTTTGCCATATGGCAGAAAGTTCATCGCAGTCACATCATGGTTTCTGTGGGTGGCTCTCAATTTGGGGAGGCTACAGAGCATGAAGGCAAGGTGGGCACTTGTCCTCATCCCCTGTCCATGAATTCTGGCACCTGGGGTGATGACTTTGGTCCTGGGTCCACGAAGGATGCTGCCACAGTGTCATTCTCAACCACAAGGCCCCTCCGGATATCTCTCTGAGCTCTCCCAGACACCCCACTCCTGTGGCATATGGGAGTCATCTTACATAGCTCCTGTGCCCTCTGGGGTGCAGGACACTCTGGGAGGTGGTCTCAGGCCCATCTGTCTACTACACAGCTGTTTGTGCCACAGGGCTTGTACTTTCTCTATACTTTAAATGGGAAGCAGGGCACAGGTTTCCCTGGGACAGATTTCTCCCAGCAATCTGGGTTTTGTGCTGTTCCCTTATTCTTAATTTCCTTTTGCTCCATTCTTCCCCAGCCTGTGAAGTTTCAGCCAGCTTTGTTCTATGTGACTCTTCACCTCCTCTCCCAAATTACTGCTCAGGTCTGTAGTCCCTCAGAGCTTGGGCTTTGAAACTCAAAAGATTTTTCTCATCCTTCTATTGTGACATCCCTTCCCTGAGGCAAGGATGCCACCGGGTCTTGTTGACTGAATGAAGGAGGGAGGAAGACAGGGTACAAGGAAATACAGGGAGGAAAAAAAACCTCAGTTGAAAATTCAAATTATTATCTTAGTTCACATACAATAAAATCATTAAAATATAAATAATCAGGGACAAAGAAAATGTAATACAAGGAGAAAATCAAATCCAGAGGAAAGAAAAGAATGTAACCTACAGCTCACATGGATAACATATAATTGAGCTTAGAATTTGCCTCTGAGCTTCCTGGCAGCCAAAGTGAAAAAAAAAAAAAAGAGACACAGTCACTTTATTTCAAAACAGAGAAAATATACAAATTTATCAAGAAAATAAAGAGGATTTCTTTTGCTCCAGATTTTAAAAGAATTGTCACTTGGGACCTTGCAAAGGCAGCCCCAGGGGAAAGACGAAGAAGTTGACGTCAGGGCAATCCAGAAATGAGCTGCAGGCTTTTCTGTAGTCCTGGTTGCTGCAGACCAGAAGCTTGAAATCAGAGCAGAAGGGCTGCTTGGCTGGCTTGGCATCATGTTAGCTGGCTTGCTCTTTCTTTTTCTTTCTTTCTTTCCTCCCTCCCTCCCTCCCTTCCTTCCTTCTTTTGTTTCTCTCTTATTCCCTTTTTAAGAAATATTTTAAAATATTAAATGTTTGCAATTGATTTTTTTAAATATAAATTTATTTTATTATTTTATTTTATTTATTTATTGGTTTTGGCTGCATTGGGTCTTCGTTGCTGCGTGTGGGCTTTTCTCTAGTTGTGGCGAGTGGATACTACTCTTTGTTGCAGTGCACAGGCTTCTCATTGAGGTGGCTTCTCTTGTTGAGGAGCATGGGCTCTAAGCGTGTGGGCTTCAGTAGTTGTGGCACGTGGGCTCAGTAGTTGTGGCTCGTGGGCTCTAGAGCACAGGCTCAGTAGTTGTGGCGCATGGGCTAAGTTGCTCCACGGCATGTGGGATCTTCCCGGACCAGGGCTCGAACCCGTGTCCCCTGCATTGGCAGGTGGATTCTTAACCACTGCACCACCAGGGAAGCCCTGCAATTGATTTTTTAAAAAATATACTGGGGAAGAAAAACAAGAAAATTCAAATACCCAAAGAGCACAGTGGTGAAAAATCTGTCACCCTCCATCCTTGTCTCCCAACCTCCAACTCCCCTCCCTACAGCAGTCTTGAAGCCAGTTCTTCCGTCCTCCCTTCCAGAGTTGATCTGTGCATGAGTTAAGAGTCTTTAGCCCATCTCATGTTTTTTTTATACAACTGTAAGTTACTATGCACACCATTCTGTGCCTTGCTTTCTCACTTTGCAATCGATCTGGAGATTGTTACGTGTCAGTCTATTTTTTAATGGTTGCATAGTATTCCATGACATAGTTTTTCTTTGTGTTATTGGAAGTCCCCTACTGATATTCATTTCGGTTATTTAAAACGGATTGCTTTTTTAAGTGGTACTGCAATGAGTTACCTTGGTGGCAACAACAGAGCATTAAACCCAGTGCAGGACTCTTCAGAATGTGGCGCCCTGTGCAGCTATACAAGTTACACACCCACAAATCTGGTCCTGCATATGGGTAGAAAGGAACAATGGAATATCAGGTAATCATTAAAAAATGACAAGCCTGAGACATCCATCAGGACAGGAAAGCTTATGTGAAAAAGAAAATATCAGACTGTTCTTACACGTAGCCTGTAGCTTCACAGACATGGATATCCCTGAGTTTACAGAGGCCAGACGTGTGTTGTTTTGGCATATCAGGAAATACAGCTGAGGCACCAAGAATTGTTAGTTAAACCATATGAACTTGCTCTGGTTAGAGGTGGCAATTTCATAGGGTTCTATGTAGCTAACCCACCTTGCTCTGTTCAGGTTCCCCCAAAAGCAGACACTGAGACACGGATTTGGGTGGAAGTAGTTACTCGGCAGTGATCCCAGGAGGCAACGGCATGAGAGTGGGTAAGGGAGAAGGAAGAGAGGGCGGCCAATAAAAAGTGGGTTTTCAAGCTGGTTCCCACTGTGGGCAACTGGAATTCATTGTCTAGGAGCTGTGAGAATACACCTCTCCACCCAGGACCAGGCAGCTGGAGTACTAATCCGCCAGCTCCCTGCCCATCATGGGTTGAGGGCAATAAGCAATACCTCTCTGCTTGGAAGGCAACAGAGCATGTGCTCCCATGGCCAGGGGAAAAGCCCACAGGCGAAGAGGCACAGGTGTGGACCCCAAGGAGAAGGATTCTACAGCGCAGCTGTTGGTGTCCCCACGCCAAGTGCAGTCTCCTGGGTGCTCACCTCCCTGTGCCCACAACCATAGTCACTTGAAAGGTCCAGCCACCATGGGTACAGATAAGCTCACAAAGGCGGCAGCTTCCACATTAGCACTGACTCAAGGAACAGAAGCACAGTGTCCTAAGTCATCAGAGCAAGCATCCTTTAGGGTGACTGCCCCCGAAGCTAAGTTTACGGTAAACACAGTTGGTGCTGCCTTAGGAAAGGGAGACTCAGAATGTGCCTGCTGCTGCTGGCCGAGGCAGGGGTGCCGAGCTCGGGGAGCCTGTACACAGGACCAAGGAAGGAAGGAGCAGCCTGGGGACCAGGGAATCCGGGAGTCTTTGCCAGAATTCTTGTGCGGTATTTTGCAAGCAGGCCATGTATTACACAGAGCTTGGTCGGTGCAGACATGAGGATTTCCCCCTTTCTAACTGTTAAGTTAAAACAAGATGCTGCAGTCTCCCGCTCACACAAAGCCCCTGTTTCTCAGAGTGTTAGTCAACTGACCTCTCGGTGAGTAATCCGCCCATAATAATGGCCCTTCCATCCTCTCCACGGTGCCTGCAGGCTCATTCATTCAGAGGTAGTGTGTCATCCCTCGCAAGCCCCCCTATTCCCCACTTCTGGTGGAAAGCAAGAAATTCTTTGGCTTTTTCCTCAAAGGAAGTATTTGGATGCTAGAGTTCGTTTTAAATGTTTTTTTTTTAATTGGCAAAAATCTTTCTAAGGACTTTTGAGCATTGAGCGCGTTTTAAATGAATCAAACAGATATGCGTCTTTAACGTGTCAGCAAGGCTGCTTTAAAAAAAAAATTTTTTTTTTAAGGTTGGATCAGCGTTAGCCCTGTTCGTTCTTGGGAGCTGAAAACTTGCTACCTTTCAAGAATGGGTCCCCCTTTCCAGAGTTATCCACCGGCTCCTTCCCTGATGGTGCTCTCCTCCCGGTTGCCTGTCGCCTCTCTGGAGTCAGCTGGCAGTATCAAAGCCAAGACGGAATGAAAGAGGCCAGAGGGAGACAGACAGAGAGAACAGCGGGGGCGGGCGGGCAAATGCATCTGTGGTCTCGGGTATTTCTGCCAGAACCGACACTCTGCCGCCTTTTTTTTTTTTTTTCTTGACAAGAGTCTGCTTGGAAATGAATGCACCCACACCGGTCTGTGGCTCTCTCTTCCCCTTGTTCAAAGGTGTCCTCATTCAGGAGGGCTCGGTGATGAACTCCCCAGGGCCCCAGCCCACACTCAGTTTCTTGCGCCCAGGGCTGTGTGTCAGTGCAGCTCTGGGTGTGCTCCCTCTTGCAAGGACACTTGCGGATGGCCCATTCCACCCCTAGCTAATAATCGGCCCTGCTATTATCAAGCAGCTAGGATGTGGTGGATAGATACAAGTGAAGCAGATATCATTATGCCCAAATAATAGGAAAGGAATCTGCTTCAGAGGGGTTGTGTAACTTACCCCAGGTCACAGAGCTACCAGGCAGGGGCACTGGGATTTGAACTTGCCAGGTCTCATTCTCACCCCTGCCTCCCTGTCAGGGGTGACTTGAGCATTCTGGGTGGCACACTGCCCTCTTCAGTCCCCTGGTCTCTGTCACCCAGGCCACCACCCCTCCCTTCTCCTTGCCTCACTTTGGAGGAGGTTTCTAGAGCCCAGCACCATCCCCCCTCACCCTTCTGGGAACCCCTCTCTTACGCCCTGAATCTTTAGTCCTGCTTCTTGTCTCCCTTCGGGACCCTCCTCCTCCGTGGCCACCAGAGGGACTTCCCTAAAATTCAGCATCACCCCCCCGCCTCACACACAGGCTTGCATAAAGCCTTTCGGTGCCCCAGCATCACCACAGGATGACAGCTGAGCTCCTCGACAAGGAATTCAACCCCCAAGGAGTGGGCCCTCATCCATGAGGCTACTCTGCCATCTATCTAAACCTCTCACATGCTGTCCTCCCGCCCCAGCGTCTGTCCCTCTCCCCATTCTTGGTGCGACTTCTCCATTGGGAAGCCTTTCCTCCTCCCGCCCCTGACCCCAGCCTCACCTGCACAGTCTGCACAGGCCCCTGAGATGGACTGTCCCTCCTCCCACGGCCCCTCTGCGCCCGATCCCTGCACCTGCCTCCCTGTAGGTAGACAACCATCTGCTCAGCGCCCTGTGTGAGTTCCTCCAGCACAGGCAGCCTTTTACTGCAGTGTCCCCAGCACCAGCCATGGAGTAGGGCCCATGATAGGCGATGAGAGAGAGTCTGTTGGACCCAAAGGTGAATGAACTGACTTTGATGTTTGTAAGAAGGTAACCACACCTGGAAGGCTTCCAATGACCCCTCTCTCCTTGGCAGGGAAGGCTTTGATAGGTTTTCATCAAGGAAAGGGGCAGCCAGGAGATGTCACTAAGAAGGTGAGAGACGGAGAGGACATTAGGGTTGGCAGAAAAGACAAAGAAAACTCAACAGATTCCAAACGGCACGAAGTACGTCTCCAGACTTCCTGCCCTATGTTGCCTTTCTGTGCCTGGCTCACCTGCTTGTCCAAGGTGCACCTTGGGGCCAGGCAGGGGCTTTTGTCCAGGTAATCTCCCAGGCTTCTGTCCTTCCTGCTCTCTTGTCATCTCCACTGAAACCAGCTTGTGTCTCCCACCAGCCCCCGTTCCCCACCCACACACTCTGCACTGCAACCCGTCAGGGGGAGTAAATATAGCCTGTACTTTACGTGTATCTAAATTCACTCATTACTGGAAAAGCTATCGGTGTTGACGTGTCCGGACATCCATTTTAATTACGGAAAGGGACCTCCTTATCAATTATTTAGAACCCACAGAAAATAATCCACTGAAAATAAGAGAGAAAAATTAGTTCTGTCCTCTGCCTTGAAAATTTGACTCAGGCCCTGTCACAGAATATGTACACTCACACACGAACACAAAATCACACACACACACACACACACACACACACACACAAATACTCAGGTCCACTCATCACTTTGATTCCATTCTTCCAGCTTCTAAGAATGCTCCCTTTTGAAAAGGGATAAAACAGCAGAAATTAAAATGTTGGTTTTGGGACTTCCCTGGTGGCACAGTGGTTAAGAATCCGCCTGCCAATGCAGGGGACACGGGTTCAAGTCCTGGCCCGGGAAGATCCCACATGCCGCAGAGCAACTAAGCCTGTGCGCCACAACTACTGAGCCTGTGCTCTAGAGCCCACGAGCCACAACTACTGAGCCCACGTGCCACAACTACTGAAGCCCACGCGCCTAGAGCCCGTGCTCCTCAACAAGAGAAGCCACCGCAATGAGAAGCCCGTGCACCGCAACGAAGACCCAATGGAGCCAAAAATAAATTAATTAAATTTTTTAAAAAATGTTGGCTGTGTTTGAGAAAAGCCATTGAAAAACAAAAAAACTCATGGGTTGGCATTATGAATTTGAAAGAATATTTAGTTGAAGTAACTGATACCCCTCCTGAATTCAAACCAGTCTGCAGAGCTAGTCAAAACAAAGTGAAAGATTGAGATAATTATCCAAATCATTCAGGGTAAAAATACCTCTGAAGCATCCCAATAATTGAGATCAAAAGGTTTCCCTTGGCGTTCGTCCTCTAGAGTTGCTTAGCTAAAAAGTGCCCTTGCGTTTTGCACACATAATGGCCATTTTGTCTTATAAACCTATTAGGTTCAATGTCTCCATGCTGGATACTGAAAAGTGTACGAAAATGCAGTACATTTTACAATCCTTAAGAAAGTGGGTGTTGAGAACTTAGTGAGTTTCTATCATTTCCAAGGTATGGTGCTGGGCAGCAGAAGAAACACAAAGCAGTCTAAGTAAGGACCTGCTTGGTCTAAAGTTTCATCTTTCGATGTCTTAACAGAATATTTTAGTGCTGTTGTTTCCTTTTAATGTTGGTGTCCTATGTGTTAAAAAAAATTTTTTTTTGAGCCGTGTACGCTAAATTGGTGGCAGGACTATGGATCACTTTCTTTTTCCCTTCACTCCTCTACCACATCTTAAACTTATTATAACTTTTGCCTTAATTCAAGACATATTCATTTATTTTTTAAAAAATTAAAAAATTTATTTTTTGCAAATGACCACATGACACAGTAAAAAGTGAAAGCCTCCACTCGCTCCAGCATTCTTTTCTCAGTAGTAACCTGAGCAAATCATTTGGTTGCTGTCTATCCTTTCTATTTCTTGTCCTATGACAGAACGAGGCACACGTGTTTGTGTGTGGGATATGAGACATATATGTGTGTGTGTGTGTGTGTGTGTGTGTGTGTGTGTGTGTGTGTGTATATATATATATATATATATATATCTTTGCAAGTAAATTGTTTTACTCAATAATGCATCGAGGACATCGTTCCAGGGACTGAACCCTGACCCCAGCAGTGAAAGCGCCGAGGCCTAGCCACTGGACCGCCAGGGAATTCCCACCCCCATTCTTTTTTTTTTTTTCATTCAAAATTATTTAATTACAAGGCTGGATAACTGTAAAGGAATTTTCCATTAAAAACAGTTTCAGAGCTAGAAAGTATCAATAACATACTGCTAACAGGTTATGACTCTAGGGCAGTGACATGATTAAATAGAAATGGCTTGAATCTTATGGATGCATTAATCTAGATTCGATGTTGGCTCAGAAATCTATTCACAAATGCAATTTCAAGATTAAAAAAAAAAATCTGTCTTGAGTTTTGTTTTCTTTCCATGTCCGTAAAATGAAGAGCTTTTCCTGATCACCAGTTTTTCATACAACAGACAAGTAAATCTCATGGCACTAGCCAGAAATGTTTACATCTTAGGAACTTCATAGCAAACTGGCCTCTTTCAATAGGCAGACAGTGACTCCTCATTTAAAATGAAGCTGTTCATCAATCGGTGACATTCATAGCTTCATTAGTATTCATCAACCTGCAGGATGCTGGTAAGATTGTCAGGTTTTAACCAAGTCATTTTCCAGCAAACTTTTTCCCATATGTTTTGGAACTTTTCTTTGCATCTGAAAAAAGAAGCTTAGTCTCTCCACATAACAGCTCTGTTACACCGAAAGCCATTGTTCCTAGCACCACAGAGCAGCTCCCAAGTCCCGACGTCCCACTCTCATTCTTTTGGATGGTTACTTTTCATTCCATTGTATGAATGGTTTTATTTTATGAGACCAATCTCTAAATGCTGGACAGACAGTTATCTCCAATTTTTCCTTCTTATAGCCACTGCTGTGATGAACACCCAGGTATATGTAGCTTTGGACACTTATGCTAGTATTCCTAAAATGCCTTTTTTAAAAATTGAGGTGAAATTCACATAACATATAATTAACTGTTTTAATATGTACAATTCAGTGGCATTTAGTGTATTCACCATGTTGTGCAACCACCAGATCTTAGTTTCAAAACTTTTTCATCACCCCAGAAAAACACCCCGAATTCGTCCCTTACCTTGTCCCCTAGGATTATTAATCTCTCTTCTGTCTCTATGGGTTTACCTTTTCTGGACACTTCATATAAATGGAATCATACAATATGTGGCCTTTTGTGCCTGGCTCCTTTCACTTAGCATAATGTTTTTGAGGCTCATCCAAGTTGTATGTATATATGGGTACTTCCTTACTTCTTACGGCTGAATAATATTCCATTGTATGTATAGACCACAATTTGTTTATCCATTCATCCACTGAAGGACTAAAATTCCTTCTCGGAGGGCACAGTCAGGAAGAGCAAGGTGTTCAGAGAGCAGCAAAGGTGGCCCTGGTCACAGGCACTACTTTTGTTCTTCAAGAAGCAGCCTGGCCATTTTGCCACATATCCTGGAGATCTTCGGTCCAAGAACTTTTTTTTTTTTTTTAAAGATTGCCCTTTTTTAATAGGTTTTTGTTTGTTTGTTCTGTTTTTTTAAAAATTTATTTATTTATTTATTTATTTTTGGCTGTGTTGGGTCCTCGTTTCTGTGCAAGGGCTTTCTCTAGTTGCGGCAAGCGGGGGCCACTCTTCATCGCGGTGCGCGGGCCTCTCACTATCGCGGCCTCTCTTGTTGCAGAGCACAGGCTCTAGAGCGCAGGCTCAGTAATCGTGGCTCACGGGCCCAGTTGCTCCGCGGCATGTGGGATCCTCCCAGACCAGGGCTCGAACCCGTGTCCCCTGCATTGGCAGGCAGATTCTCAAGCACTGCGCCACCAGGGAAGCCCAAGAACTTTTGTTAGTTTTGTTTTTTTCTTTTACCTTTTAATCAAGAGTAGGATAAAAGACTCATCAGCCCTCAAGTGCCTCATGATATGGAGTTTCTCAAATTGGAGAGAAATTGAGAAAGTAACTGGCTTGGTCAGTTTTTATTACACATGCCTGGAAAAAATCAGCTCACGGTACAAAGGATTCCTGCTGCTCCTAAGACCTGGCCCTTGGGGGCTAGAAAAGATGGCAATAATAATAACCCTATACTTCAGCCAGGGTTGTGTGGGCTTGGTGGCAGGGAGGGGGATGACTTCCTACAAACAAAACGTATCTATCTAGGGTCAGTTTTTCTCCCGAACACTGCAAACAGAAGCTGTATTTGTCTTTCCTTTTCACTTCCTTATTCCTTGGTCTTTTAAATCTTTTAAAAAGGGCCTACTATGTGCCAGGCACCAAGGATCTAAAGAAGGTAAGAAATGACCCCTGCCCTTGTGAGTTCATGTCACAGAAGGTAGGTGGACACATAAAGAAAGAACGTTACCCCTTTGGGGCAAGCAGGACAGTGGAAGGATGGGAATGCACCAATCCATCCAGATGAGAATGGAAGAATCCAAATGCTTGTCTGAGTGCCTACTTGGCTTGACATCATGGACAAGGGTGCAAGTCAATAATGGGGTTGCTTGTTTTCTCTTCACGTCGGTACTGCCTTGCAAGAGACAATGCTCTGAGGTTTCCACAGACCTGGGTTCAAATTCTGCTCCACTCACTAGCTGCATAACCTCAAGCAAGGGCCTTACCCTTCCAAGGGCTTCCTGACCTGCAGAATGAGGATAGTGCTAGCTCTCGGCTGTGCAGATTAAAATAGATGTGTGTAAGCAAATGGCGCATAATAAGTACTCAGTGAATATGCATTCTTCCCCCAGTTGCATGTCGATCCATTGTCCCCATAGCTTCTGAGTTAACAGCAGTCCAGACTCTCAAAGTCCTGCTCTCATCTGGGACTGAAGACCAGTGGTGCCTCTGGAAATGTCTCAGGGGGGCCTCAGGCTGGCCGGTGTTCCTCTCCTACTTTGCAGAAACCTTGGTATCTTTCGAGTTAGAATTGGCAGTCTACATCTACGTCCCCAATTCCCCTTCCTTGGTGTGAGCTCTCTATTCAGCACCCAGCAAACCTCTTCTAGAGGCAGAGCCTCTCACCTCCAGCCCGTGCTCCCAGGAGCCCCAGAAGCTCCTGAGAACCACCCAAACTGGCCTCCCACAAAAGGTCGCACCACGGTCGTCCTCTCCTGATAAATTGAGCCCGAAGCTGTTAAGATCTCTTCTGTTAGAATTTTTCAACGGTGTCATAAATCTTTTATTAACATTTGGTATTATACTAATTAAAACTGTTCTCTGTATGTATTATTAATTTCCCTAGCACTTCTTGCTGGGGTGATGTTTTTAGCCAGCTAAGCAGAATGTAGCACAGTAAATAAGAAGAAACTCATTTCCAGACAATTAGCCTTGCAGAAAAATAAGTTGGTTAATGGAAGGCATGATGATTACAAATTTTACCTAAATAAACAGGGTATCTTAATGGTAACTCTTCAAGCTAAGTAAACAGATTGGGGTGGTAATGTCCTAAGCAATACTTAAATGTAACTGTTTAATAAATTGGTAAATTACTCATTTCATCTTAGAACAAAATGGTAATACTGTAGTAATAACCTAGTATATATTCCGTAAATATGAAGCATTATCACTTTAGCTCTGTAGAAATCACCACAGTGATATGTCAGCATTGATCTAAAACTGCAGCATTTTATCTCAAGTTTATTACCCATTTTTGAGAATCGCTGAGATTTTCAGAGCATAATGGCAATAAAAGAAGAATTTAAAAAGCGCTTTAATGTGCATAAGTTAATCAGAGGTATCCTCGGGGGGAAAAGGAAATTTGGTAAAACATGAATTATAAGCATCATTTAAACTTACTTTGGACACTAGAGATAATAAATGGCACCATAATTTAGAAATAGCTTTTAACATCAATGACGGTAAGTACCACTTTACTGTTCATAAGAATTGCAGAGCAATGGTGCTGAGGCCAATTTTATTAGCCATTTTTTTCTTTATAAAAGCAATCCAGCCCTTTCCACAACTGAGGAGACAGGAACAAGAGTTACGTGCTAATATGCAAAATGCATTTAAGTTTTTTGAAATAGAGAATAATAAATTGTGCCAAAAGATAGAGTCTGGAGACAAATGAATGATCATTTAAAAAGAATAAGGTGCTCTCAGAGTTTACATATTTGGGGAAACTTGATAAAAAAAAAAAAAAGCCAACAAATTGTTCATACATTTTCTCATTTGCCAGAGTGTGCGGGTGTGCTTTCAAATCCGAGAGATGAAGCCATAAATCCCAGCGATTGGAAGATGCCGCAACAGAAATATACTTTTGTAAATTGTCGCCATTGACAAATCATTTTTAAACTATACAGAGTGCAGGTTCAGTCTTCTCTTCAGGGTGCCCAAGCAACCCGCCTGCAGAGAAGCCTCAGACCCTGACCTCTACTTACCAAGCACAGCCCGACAGGGTAGCGTGGCTGGCAGCTGCAGAGCTCAAGCCGAGCAGCCCAAGCTGTAGGTCGGACAGTCGCCAGGACTCACTGAACCACCTACTAAGCGCCCAGCGCGCTGAGCATCATGGGGCCCAGCAGAAGCTTGTCTGCTGCAGCGCATGGCCAGGCTGGCAAAACCTGGCTTCTGTGGGGAAACAAATCCAAGACATCACCCCACACCCTGCCCTTCAGGATTCAGTAACTCCAGGTTCAAGGTCTTCTGCTTTTCATCTGATGGATTTGAGGACAAACAGAACAATCCACCTTACTTCATCTTCAAGTCTCAGATGCAACTGAGTAACACAGATGCCCACCCTCTCCTGCTTTGGAACATGAATGTATAACAGGCGTGGGGTCTTCATCAAAAGCAGCTCCTTCTGGAGGTAGGTGGGGACGGACTCCAGTAGTGCAGCCGGGAGGGAGGCAAGCAGAGGAGATATTTCCTGGACTCTCTCTGAGGGAGGGAGGCCAGGCTCTTTCCTGCATGCTTGCAGGCAGAGAGCAGGCTTGCAGGCCTTCTGACCATCTCAACCCTGGTTTATCTCTTTGTGTTCATCTTACCTGCAGACACATCATTGTCCTCTCACTAAATATCACTGATGTTCCCTCCCTCAGAGAGACCAGGAGATATCAAGTTTGCCTGGCCTCCTCATGGGAGAAGTCACATTTTGTGTGCGAACTCACCGCCCATAACCATGTCTGCCCCGTCTCTGCAGAGCTACCCCAACCTTGGTTGAAGAGCTCAGCTTTGGAAGCAGATTGGAGTACCCTGGGCTGGTAGATGGAGAACTGTTGTCTGCAGACATCTATGTAAACTTGGGCAAATTACACTTTAAAGTTGCCGAGGCTTAGTGTTTTCTTTCAAAACTGTTTTATGGGCTTCCCTGGTGGTGCAGTGGTTAAGAATCCGCCTGCCAATGCAGGGGACATGGGTTCGAGCCCTGGTCCGGGAAGATCCCACATGCCACGGAGCAACTAAGCCCGTGTGCCACAAGTACAGAGCCTGTGCTCTAGAGCCCACGAGCCATAACTACTGAACCCGCGTGCCACAACTACTGAAGCCCGCGCGCCTAGAGCCCGTGCTCTGCAATAAGAGAAGCCACTGCCTACGCACCTCAATGAAGAGTAGCCCCTGTTCACTGCAACTAGAGAAAGCCCGTGCGCAGCAACAAAGACCCAACGCAGCCAAAAATAAATAAATAAAATAAATAAATTTTTTAAAAATTAGAAAAAAAACTGTTTTATAAGATTAAGAGGACTGAGCGAGAAAATATACATAATGTCCCAAGTACACTGCTCAGCTCATATTAGGTTTTCCCCTCTCTGGAGTCAGAACATCTAGATTCCAATTCATACCCTGTGTTGCTATGTTATTTAAAGTCCCCAAACCTCAAATTTCTCATCTTCAGAATGAGATCTACTTCCTAGGATTGTTTTAAGGGTTAAATGCGATCACTTGGGTAAAACACCTGGTCCACTGTCACTGTCTAGCCCACAGCAGATGTTCTAGAAATGCTACTTAGTATTATTTTTATTTAATAAACAGGTACTTAGCAGTTGCAGTGTGCCACACATCAGCAACCAAAGTAAATGGAAGCCCCAGAAGGCAATAGAACACCTGGTTCCACTGACTTAGAATAATCTAGATTTTCCACACCTAGTCAACAACCATTTCGAGAAGATTCTCTTCGGCGGAGACAGTGCAGACTGAGGTAAATCAGGACTCTAAACTCTGACATAACTGGGTTTGAATTTCTGCTCTACCACTTAATGTCTGACTGTGAGCAAGTTACTCATCTTCTCTGGGTTTGCTTCCTTCTCTCTATGAGGAGAACCAGAACAATTTATCTTGTGAAAATTAATCTACCACTAATAAGAGCAGTAAATGTATCATAGTGCTTATCGTGCATCAGGCTCCTGGTGAAGTGCACAAAGGATTATGTCATTTAATCCTCGGACAACCCTGTGAGGAAGATCTATCCTTACAGAGTACAGATGAGGACACAAAGGCTCAGAGAGGCAAAGTGACTTTTCCAAGGCTACACAGCTGGTGAGTGGTGAAGTTGGATTTTAACCCAGGCCTCTTTACACTCCATACATGTTGCAGGAATTTTGGCCTGGAGGCAAGCAGCATTTAAGTACCATCTTCCTGCCCTGAGCTGAAAATCCTAAGGATCTGGAGGCTGAGGGCTACACCATGACTCATCAGTACCCACAGGGGCTCACTAGAGTCTGTTCGTTAGCTTGGGCTTGGGCAGAGGGCAGTAGAAGACCCCTGAATCCCTTAGATAGAGCGCAAGGCCAAGCACCTTCCAACCACCTTCAGGGGTCTCAGAAGAGAAATAACGGGGGACAGTAATGGTAGCAGCAGCAACAACAATAATGTTGTAAATACAACCCAAGATGTTCTGGTTTGTGTCCGAAGTTGCTGGGGATGATAATCTCCAAACCATTCAGAATTCCCTCTGGCAGTCACACAAAGACACTGGCTTTAATAACAAGTAGGTTTGAGGAGCCTCAATGGGTAAAATCCTATGAGGCAGAGTCAGTGCACTTGGGTTGAAGTCCTGGCCTTTAAAGCCAGATGGCCTTGGGGATATTGTGTCACGTCTCAGAGCCTCAGTTTCCTCATCTGTAAAATGGGGATTGCAATAGTACCTATCTCCGAGAGAGCCATTGTGAGGATTACATAAGATTGTGCAGATGCTCTCAACACATGGTAACTGCTTTGCGGCCAGAGCCTGGGCTCTGGGCTCCGGATCCACTGGGAGCTGGGGTCTGGGTGCACAGGCCCATCCCTGCCCATAGCGGCTCCTCCAACAAACGAACTTGAAACTGCAGGTGATAATAAGCAGGACCCCCTCCCAGGGCCCTCTCCCTCTGATTTCTCGGGGTTGAGTTTCCTCTCTGCTCTCCGCAACCCCCTCCTCCTTAGTCCCACTACTTCCGAAGAACAAAAGTGTCCCAGCTGTGGCGGCCCAGACAGCAGATGCGAGTGCGTGCTGTTTAGCATACTGGCTATTCACTGGCGCCCCTCTGAGCCCAGCACCACCTTCTCTAGCCCCAGGGTCTCAGCGGGGCTTGCCCACTATTACCCCCGAGGGCAGACCTTCCTGAGAGGGTTGGTCTTTTCCTTGAGCACTGCTCCGCATCACTCCTGCTGGCTGAGTTTCTGCTGGCTGGTCTACACTGGCAGGAGGGAGTGGATTTTTCCTGGATGGGGGATGAAGCGGCAAAGGTTGTGCTGCTGACCCAGGTTGCAAGCTTTTGAGAGTTTCTGTGCGTCCCAGATAAATCCATCCATCAATAGGGCTTGATAGCAAAGCCAGTACATTCCAGGGAGCGGGCCACCACGGGAGCTGCGCGGGGTCTGGAGGCTTTTAAAGCCAGTCTAAGACTGCTCCATTTGAAGATTTGGTTTCTTTAAAATCAGGGGAGTCTGGGTCAGCACAAATTTCTCTAATGACCCCGCGGCCGGTGGAGCTTTTGCAGTCTTTGATCTGTGGTTGGGTGGGGACACACGGGGAGCCCAGCCGGCAGACTGGGAGTTTGAGTCGGAGCTCAGTTAAGGCTCGGGTTGAACCTGTGCAGGTCAGCTGCCTTTTCTGCTCCCCAGTTTCCTTATTTAGAATGGGAACACGAGACTCTTTTGGGGATTCAGGGGGATGGTGGACGGTATGAAAACCTCTGAACAAATATTCTGTTCAAATATGGTTTTTCTTCTTCCTCTCCACACCAGTTGGGAGCATATTAAAAGGGCTTAATAAGTAACTCATTAATTGGCAGCCAGTCTGACACAAGAACAACTTTGTCCAGTCATTTCAACTCAAGTGAGAGGCAGATATGGCTACGGATCTCAGGGTAACACCAGGATACTGCAACCTCTAACCAGATCAACCCAGGCCCAGTTTCCCAGATGACTTCTCCACCAACTCTCCACCTTCAGTGACTGCAGGAGAATTGACCTCAGTGGGGTCCTGCCCCATTCCTGCTCTTTAGTCCAAAATAGCAACAACTCTGAATAAACCCCTACGCAGTTAGGTGTTTAATTAGATTCCTCATCCATTAGTATATTTTTAAATGCTTCTATTCTCATAATAAATTGAAGATCAGCTGTACCATAAGCCATGGGTTTTTTTCATTTTCCCTGGAAGACTCCTTAATGACTATGTAGCCCTAATTTTACAGATGCAGAAACCAAAGCCACGTTCACAGGGCCACACAGCAAGGGAGTGACAAAACTGAGCAGAGAAATCCGTGCCACCACCGGCTGGGTGGCACGAGGGAAGGCACGGATCACTGTGGCAATTCCAGGAGGATTTTGCGAGTGTCTGAACCAAGAAAGAGCCGTTCTGAGTCTGGACTTCGCTGAGAGGAACCGCTCATAACCGAGTAGGTGCTTGGAAACGTGGGGGGCCTCGGCGCCGCGAGCCGGAAGATTTCGTAAAAGGAAAGTCGCCTTCGGTGTTGCGAAACCCTCGCTCTCCAGAACGCGGGCCCCTGCACCACGCCGGCCCTTCTCTGGCCTTGTTCTGCTTGCGTTTGCGCTGAGGCTGAGACTGGGATTTTGGCGAAGGTCCCCTTCAGCGCTCTCGCAACCTAAGCCCGGTCCTTGGCCTGGAGGTCTCGGCGGGCAGTCCGAGGCCACATCCCGAGGTCCCTAACCGGAGCGCCTAGCTGCGCGGCGAACATATGCGCACCGCCTGCTGCAGCCCAGGGTCGGCCGCTGAAACGGCGCAGTTGGTGGCCGGACCCTCCTGGGCCAGGCTGCGCGTCCTTAGGCCTCAAGTCCGAGAGAAGGGCCGCAGGCCCCAACTGCTCGAGGAACTGCCGAGGCAGGCGGGCGGGCGGGCGGAGGTTGCCCGGCCCAAGAGTGCAGTGTGGACTCCGGTCTTACCGATGAGCTGGGGCGACCTCAGCTCGTCTCCCAGCTCCTGCACCGACGGCAAACGCTCGCAAGCCTGGGAGGCGATAGGCGCTGGCGCCCTTGGAACTCAGAGCCCGAGTCCACCACGCAAGCCGGAGCAGGAAGGCCCTTCTGCCTCACTGTGACCGCTGGGCCTGGTGTCAGGGTGTCTGCAGGTGTCCCCTAGGCCGCCTTCCTATCCTTCGCTAAGCAAAGTCCTCCCAAGTATTAGAGCGCTCTGTTTGGGGGTGGGGAGGGAGCGCCAGTCCGCCGGCGATGCGCGACCCAGAACTAATTTCTGACTTCTTTGAGCCTTAGTTTTGTCAACTGCAAAATGGGGAGGGGCATCCAAATCTCGCAGAGACGTGGTGCGGGTCATCGTCAACCACACACTGCGTGCACAGCTCGCGGTCCGCGGCCGGCGTTGTACAGGGAGCTGCTGAAGGGGAATCACTCCCTCTTTCGGGAAGCGAGCGGCCAGCCCCAGAGTTCCTGTCTCTCTCTCCCTCCTCCCTCCCCGGGTCTGTCCCGCCCGGGTCCCCACTGCATCGCCCAACCCCAGACGCCACCGGCTGCGGTCAGGCCTAACTCCGCGTGCCTGGGCGGGGCAGCCTCGCCCCTCTTTGCGGAAGCCTGGGGCCCAACCCCCGCCTCCACCCTGCCCGCGGGTGGATCCCAGCAACCGGCGCTCGGGGAGAGCTCCCGCGACCAGTCCGCCTCTTGCCTCCTTGTCCGGCATCTGTAAAATGGGTGCAGCTTCAGAGACCCTCCAAACGAGACTACGGAAGGCCGCGGGGAAGGGCGACGAGGCGAAGTCTCCAGCCCTTGCCCAAGGCCGGCTGCTTCTTGTCCTCACTTCCCTCCGGGGACGTTGGCCGGGCTGAACGTCCACACTCACCCGCCTGCCTCCAGAGCCTCAGGCGCTTCCTCCGGCCGAGGTCGGGCCTCATGTTGGGAGACGATCCAGAAGGAGGCGCCCATGTGGGCCTCCCAGCCTACTCGATTCCCGTTCTCCTAAACTCAGCTTCAGGGGCGCGTGCCTGGTCCGGGTATTTCCGCGCCGCGACTGTGCCTCACCGTCCTCCTGGTGTGGGGACTGGGAGCTGTGCCCCTTAGCGGGGCGTCCTCGGGCTCTCATCCGGCGCAGCCGCAGTGGAAACGGCGGCGACCTCCTGGCTTTGCACAGCGGGAGGAGGGCGGTAGGCGCTAAAAGCCCTGGCTTGGCTCAGCAATTCCTCCCACCTGTTGGGGGCGTCCTCACTGCCCTGGGTGCGCGTGGTTGGGAGACAGTCGCCACCCGGCCACACACAAGTGGGCTGAGCCCCCCTAACTTGAAGAGACCCCTAGCCGTTCTCTGGCTGGGCAAGGCTTCGCTGGGACAAAGCGCTCAGGGAGAGCAAACGCCCGCGGAGTCACTGGTTGGGGAAAAACTGCCCCCTCCTCCCTAGGGCCGCAGCGGCACTGGTTCCCTGTCCCGGGCCTGCCTGAAAGCCCACCCCGGCGGGCCTCTCGTTCAGAGACCTTTGCGCAAAGTCAGGCACCAGAGAGGGAAAAAGATGTGTGTGCATTCCCCAAAAAGGCCCGAGAATCGAGGGTCCCTCTGGTAGAACAACAAACATAATTTAGAAAAAAACAAAAACCACTAAGCCCTGTTATGGAGGAATAGAATAAAAGTGAGGGAAAATAGAAAGCGATGCCAGTGCCCGAGGGATGGGCTGCTTGTTCAGCAAAGGCAAAGAAGGTCGCTCTGGTTTTTAGATATTCAAGTCCCCAGCCGAAGGGCCAACCTTTCCCATCCTGATGACGGCGTTTACTACGATTTTTTTTTTTTTAGCGGAGAAAATAGAAGCATTTCAGGAAAACACCCAAGGAAGAGACCTGAAGCTCTGAGTCACCCTAGTTCTTCGCTGGGGTGTCTGTGAGTCCCCAGGGCTTGGAGGTGGGGATGAGGGCAGAAACGGTGCAGCTCCAGCTCTTTCTTAGACTCCCTCCCCTTCCTAGAGGCCTGCCAGTGCAGACAATTTCGCTGCCCGCCTGCAACGAAGGCGCCCAAATACCCGAGCCCGCAGGGTGCCGCGAGGCCCCGAGGGAGGCAGGGCGATGAGGCTGGCGGGGCTGCTACAGGGCCTCTGGGATCGCACCCAGAAGGGTTTAGCCTTAAGGAGCACCGGGGAGCTCGGCCTGGAGGAGGGAAGGAGAGAGACAGAGACCGGGACGGAGAGAGGCAGAGGCAAAGAGATTTTGGAAGACAAGAAGGGGAAAACAAGGACAAAAAGAGAGGAGGGAAATAAGGAGAGAGGACGCGAGAGTCGGAAATGGGAGAAAGGATAGGACAAAGAAAGATGAAAAACTGAAAGCAATAGAGAACGAACTATACAGAGGAACATAAAACTGGAAAGAAAAGTTAAAAAGATATAGTAACAGAGACCAAGAGTACCAAATAGAGGAGGAAACTGAATATTGTGGAGAAAGAAATGGAGAGGCCAGAAAATAAGAAAAGTTTTTAAAAGACTGAAAGGGAGAATGATAAAAGGAAAAAAAATCAACGAGCAAGATGAAATGTTCACAGACGCTGCGAGTGTGTGTTTGCCGTTGTCATAAGGGGCCATCTGCTCCAGATCTCGTGATCCCGAAACTTCTAGCTTTTGAGCCGAGGTAAAGCGGGTGTACTGGGCCACGCCGCTTTCACACCTGGGCTTGGGGTACTGGGCGTTCCGGGCGCCCCGCCCCCTCCTGTCTAGTGACGCCACCACGGCGGCAGTGAAGTCACATGACATCACGCTCCACCTGCGGTCCCACGCAACCCAGAAGGGCGAGGGTGTCCCGGGGTTGTGCGCTACACTTGCTCCCCAGACGCCGACCGTTTGGAGAGCCAGGAAGCGCGCCTGCTCTGCGTGCACAGCCCGCGCGCAGTGCGCCCAGATCCTCTCAAACCGGTCGGAGGGGTCCGCCCAGGGCCCCTCTAGAGAAAGAGAGAGGACAGTGGGTTGTGGGCTGTGGGAGGGAGGAGGCGTGGGCTTCGCGTCCCAGGAAGTTCGAGGTCACCGTGCCTCCCACCCCTTAGGTGGGTTTGACTTGGGACGGCCTAAGTACCCGTCCAGGCGGAGCCTTTCACTTCCCAACTCTGCAAGGCACTGCTCTGCGACCCCTGTGCCTAGAGTGCCCTTCCCACGTCCACCCCATCCCGCGGGCACCCGGACTGCGGGCGGCCGGCACGCACTGACCTGCACCGCGGATCCTCCGCGGGGCCCCGAGCCGGGGTTCGAGCTGAGGCGAATACCGACGAGGCTCGGAGAAGTGGACGCGCGCCCGCACACCGCCGCTCGGCCTCTACCGCCGCAGGGGTGGGGCGCAGGGTCGGGGGTCGCCGAGCATTATTGGAACGAAAACGAAATAAAAGCGGCGTTAAGTGAAATAGCTAACTTTTTTATTAAATAAAACGACTTAAATAAAAGGAACGGAAAAGGAGAAGGGTGGACCCAGCCTCAACGCAGGGTGCCCCAGCCCCTGGCGCTTCCCCCAGTCGCCTGATCGGCCGCCCCTCCTCCAGTGGCCCCCGCGGGGGAAGCAGGTGGCCGGTTTCTAAAGAAAAAAGCCAAAACTTTTATTATTTACACGTTTGGGCAAAAGTACAAAGTATAATACAGGCGCCCGGCCCGGGGGCTGCGGGCGAGGGGCGGAGAAACGTAAGGCGCTTTCTTTGTCAGGCCCGGGCCTGGGGCGGGACTGGGCGCGGGGCGGGGGCTCGGATTGTGCAGTCGCGCGGAGCCCGGGCCCAGCCCCCCCTGCGCAGGCGGCGGGGATGCGGCCGCGCCCCGGGGCCTACTTGAGCTTGGCTGGCCCTTCCCGTCTCGGCCTCTATTCCCCCCCAGCCCGGCTGGGGGGCCTGGGCGCCCCGCCGGGTCGGGGCGGCGATACTTGGTGACGGTGCGCGCTGGCGGCTCACACCAGAGAGGTGACGGCGGGGACCTTGGAGCTATCCTCCTCCCAGGGCTGCAGATTCTGCAGAGCAAAGAGCGAAGAGTTGTGCAGACAGAGCGGGTCGGGCTGGATAGAGTCGTTGAGGCTCTTTTGGAAGGCGTCGTGTTGCAGCTGCAGCATGAGCCGACTCGCCTGCTGCCGCTCCGCCTCCCGCTCCTCCGCCGTCTGCCGCCTGCACCGGGGGAGGGAGAGGGACAGCACCGTCAGGCACCCGGCACCGCGGGGCCGCCGGCGGGGCCCCCACCCGCCCGGGAGCCAAGGCCAGCCGGGAGCCTTGAGGCGCAGAGTCAGTCTGCCTCCCCGCCGGCGTTGTGCGCCGGGGACCCGCGGGGCCGGGGAGTGGGTTGGGATCGTTTGTTTTTGTTGTGCGCGGGGAGATCGCCGGGAGGAAACTCCGCCCGCCGCCCACTTGCACACCCGGGTATTGTGGCTTCGCCAACAACAAAGATTGTTTCTTTGCGGGGTAACAAGGGCAGGGCGTGTGTGTAACTGACTAGGCCCTACAGGCAGCCGGGTCACTGGGGTCCGCGGGTGGGCGGGCAGGCTCTGCACCTCGCGGTGTCCCCGGGTCCGGTCAGCCTCATCCGGTTCTCCCAGGCTCTGTCTCAAACCCCTCTTGCAGGACGCGATCGCTTCGCCGTTCACGGGTTGGATCGAAAGAGCGATCGGATAAAAACAGGTCTGGAGTCGGGAAGGGGAGCTAGAGCGGGAACCCGGAGCCCCGCGCGGATTGTCGGGAATCGGAAAGGCAGGGGGCAAGCGGGAGGGTTTAGCGGAGCGCGAGAGGCCCGGGATGGGGTGGGGTGTTGGGGGGGGCAGGTGAGAGGAAACCGAGCGAGCGCAGGAGACCGAATAAAACACCGAGAGAGTTGGAGAGGCTCAAGAAAGCGACACAGGGATGGGAATGGAGGAGAATTCCAGACGCGGGTGAGGACAGGCGCGCGGGAGGGCGAGCTGGGAGATAAAACCTGGGAAGGAGGGGGGAGGTGCAGCCCTAGGAGGGCGAGTAGGGGGTAGCGCAGGGTGGGGAGAACGCGAGGCTCCGGCACGGGGTGGGCGAAGGGCCGGTGCAAGGTAGGCCGGGCCGGGCCTCTCTCACCGCCACTTGGTCCTCCGGTTTTGGAACCAGGTCTTGACCTGCGCATCCGTCATTTTGAGGGACTTAGCGAGCGCCGCCCTCTCGGCCGAGGCCAGATACTTCTGGCGGTGGAAGCGCTTTTCCAGCTCGCAGATCTGCACCCGAGAAAAGGACGTGCGCGGCTTCTTACGCTTGGGCGGCGTCCTGTTCTGGTAAGGGTGGCCGATGCGCCGGGTCACGGTGAAGGGCGTGAGCGCCGCCGCCGCTGCGGAGACACACGAGGCCCCCTGAAGCCCGGCCCAGCTCGACTGCCGTTCAGGCACCATGCGGACCCGGTGCCGCCCGGTGGGGCGCAGAGTACTACGCTATTTCGTTGGTCCCGAGGGTCCCCAGCGGCACCAAGCCGGTTGGGAGATGCCCCCCTCTTCCCCCGGGCACAGGCTTATTTCCCCCAAACTCTCTGATTTTTCTCCCCTCTGTGGTTGCCCGGGGCCCTGGGCGCTGAGGCCTCCACCGCACTTGGGCCTCCGGAACCGTTTCCCCGAGTGAAGCACGTAGGGCGCGGCGCCTCTGGCCCCGGGAGGGCCGAGGCCCGGCGCCTGTTTGGACACCCTGCTCACCTGTGAAACGGTCTTTTACGAAGCGGCGGCTGCTCTCCATCCAGGGGAAATTGAGGCCGCCCAGGCTGGAGACCGTGGGCACGGAGGGCATGGCAGGCAGCGCGCTAGGCAGAGGCGGCGGCACGGCCCCAGGCAGCGGCCTGTGCGCTGGCACTCGGATCACGCCGGCGGGCGCCAGGCTCAGGTTGACACTGTAAGATCCCGCGTCCTCGAAGGGCGCGCCGAGGCCAGCAAAGGAGGTGGGCAGAGACGGGTATGTGGCGCCCGGACGGCCCCCGGGGGGCCCTCCCAGGTAGTTGGCGCCGTCGGGGCCCCGCGGGGCTGGTGCGCTGTCCTGGTCCGGGCTGTTGAGGATCTGGTCGATGCCGAAGCTGATGGGCTCGTGCGGGTGCGGGGTCTGCGCGCTGGCGGGCGCCTCCATCCTGGGCGGGCGGAAGGGCTGGGCTGGGCTGGGCGGGGAGGCGGCTGGGTCCCCGTTACGGCGCGGCCATGGAGCGCCCGGCGCCTCTCGTCGCACTGAAACTTTGCCAAGAGTGCGCGGGCCCGACAGGCTCTGTGTCATCTTTCTTGAACCGAACCTGGAGTTTCCGCTGCTAATTCCTCTCCCGCCGCAGCCATTGGCTGCGATCAACAAGCCTCTCTCCTCCCATTGGCTCCTGGCTTTCAATAAAGGCCTAATTCATGGAAATAGGAGCTTAGGGACTGTTCCAAGGTGACATCATTTTAACAAACGAACAATAGGTCAAATTTATTAGCCGGGATAATGGGCGGCGGATATTAGCGCCCGAACCACAGCCTCCCAAACCCGAAATCTAACGAAGCTGCAATTAGGAGACGTTCCCCGCTCCTCCCGGCTGGGGCCGCTTCCCGGCCGCCGCGCGGGGCGGGCAGGGCGCTCTGCTGGTGAAATTGTCGTTTGCTGAGGGGGGTTTCGTTTTCTTCCAAATTTTTTTTTTCATCTGAGCAAAAACCAAACCATATGAATCCTTTCAATTACAATGGAGTTGCAACTCCGGAACGACCCTGCGGAATCTGCGGCAGCGTCCTGGACACCCCACCGCCTCGGGAGCAACGAAAGGGGCGCACCGTGGGGCGCAAGCTGTGCGCTGCCTGCGCGCGGGGTGAGGACAGCACCGGAGCATGCCCCGCGCTCCCGAGGACACCGACCCGCGTGGGGAGAATTCGCCCCCGCCCGGGCTTCGGCCGCGGCGTCGCGGCCACTTTAGAGACGCTCCCTGGCACCCACCCGGCAAGCGGACCGAGGCGAGACTCTCAGGTGCCCACGCGTGCCAGGCCCAGCTGAACGGGACCCGGGGTCGCCCGGTGGGGAGCGAGATCCGGTCCCTCGAAATTCGTTGCAGGATGGACGGGACTGTGGACCCGCGGGGAGACCTAACCGTGGCGCGGCAGGTGTCGAGACCTGGGGTTCCCGAGGGGCAAGGGCGGGGGAGGCTCATATTTAGAGCAAATAGCGGGATTTCTTTGGGTAACCCTGGGCACTGAGACCACTCCTTGCTTTGCCCGCGCCCTCGGAGGCTGTGCAGGCGGGCCAAGGGGCACCGGTGACAGGTCGGCGTGCAGGGCGGTCAACCCACCTCCCCCCGCCTCCAGTCTCAGCTGTCTCCCCAGGGGAGGTTTACAGAATCGTTCTCTACCTGCTAATTCTAAAATCGTTAGGTGCAAAGGATAAAGGACTGCTGACCCCTTGGCAGGGCCTCCCTTGCGCTCCTCGTCTTGCCAACGTGGTGAGAGCTGGAATGCTCCATTGGCAGAAGGGTGTTCGTATTTGGGCCAGGTCACATCCTAGCTGAGTGACGTTGAGCAAGGGACTCATAGCTTTAGGCTTTGGTTTCCTCGTTTGTAAAACGGAATGCGTGAATTGCGAGATGGTCGCGAGCAGCGAGTGAGATGTGGAGAGCGCACGGGGTTAGGGCCTGGCAGGTAGTAGGCAACAGGAAGCTGCGGCTGCCCTCCCACCACCACTCCCCCCCCCCGCCAGCGTGACAGTTGATGTGTTATTCTTAAGATTCCTGTTTATTTGTTTGCAGTTTTATTTTATTTGCGGAGGCTCGGTATCTTGGAGAGAGAGGTGTATTTGTCTACCGTGGGGTCAGTCTCAGGGGGCCAGGAAGGGCAGGGGGTGGCAGAATTACTAGATTCTTCCTAGTAATCTGCCCCCAACGAGGAGAGGCCTCAGGACTTACAATCTTAAGGCCTGGAACCCTGAGTCAACACCCCCTCTGTGACCTTGGGCGAGTCTCTGGCCCTGGCAGAACCTCAGTGTTGGGTGGGGAGAATGAGGCGTCTGGGCAGAGAGGGGTGAGGAGAGCAGGGCGCCTGGGCCCTGGGCAAGCCCTCCTCCACTGCCCTCTGCGGACCAGGACCTTCAGATGGAGTCTCGCCGTTGCTCTGGGCTGGGGGCCTCCTGCTTCTAATTCAGGCTCTGCCACTGGGGGGCCTGGGGGTTGTGGGGTCCCTCTTGCATCTCCTGGAGCCTCATTTTCCTTATTTGTAAAACAGAAAGGGTAATAGCAACCCCCAGGGTGGCTGTGAGAAGTAAATGAGAGAAGGTCTGTGGAATTGCCTGGGAGACACTCTGGCGGTTATGTAATAATAACTTTAATGGCAATAGTAGAGCAACTGTGAGTTGAGAACTTAGCACGTGCCAGGCAAGGGCTGGGGCACTTATTTGTTCTTCACGACAACCCTGCGTGGAGAGGGCTGCTCTCAACCCCGTCTTGTGCCTGATGAGGGGACTGAGGCTCAGAGTTCTGAGACTCACGCCGACTCAGAGGCCGGTGAAGGCTCTCCACCAGCAGCTCCGCTTCCTTCCTGGCTTCCAGAGCCCTGGATCCCAGGCCTGTCTTTGCCGCTTGCTGGCTCTGTTACAATTGAACAGCAAGGCCCACGCTGCACAGGTAGGTGGGCGGGCACAGAGATAGGGAGAAGATACGGGTGGTGTGACCAACATTGCTCCCAGGGCATGGTGAGTGGCCCAGTGCTTAAGAATTGGATTCCCACCTCTGTTTATCAGCTGTGGGCTAGGGAATTCTCTTTGTGCCTCAGTTTCCCCATCCGGTAAAGCACCAGTACCAACGTCGTGGGATTGAATGAGCTCATTCAAGTAAGCATTCGGCACAGTGCCTGGGGTAGGGAAGGGCTCCACCTCACTGTGCCCCGCTGCCTGGGACCCTGGGCTTCTCAGGCATCCAGCAGTAGGCGCTTTGGGCCACTGGGCACAAACCCCCCTTCTTTCCCAACCCAGACAGAACAGAGCTGTTAGGCAGCTCAGGAAAAAGAGTAAATGGCGCGGGTAGCAGTTCCCGGGACAGCGTTTTCAATGTGTGTTCCGACCAGCAGCACCAGCATCACCTGGGAATTCGTTAGGAATGCGCATTCTTGGACCCTAGCCCAGACCTGCTGAATCAGAAACCCTGGGGTTGGGTTCAGCGCTCTGTGTTTAACAAGCCCCCCAGGTGATTGAGACGCCTGCTCAAATTCAGAAGCCAGTGCCCAGAATATTGCCCATTTCATCCAAGTTTTCAAATTCATTGTTGTAACATTGTGGGAAGATTCTCTCCTGTTTTGAAACTCCCATGTTGAATCTGTGTTAACATCCTCTGCATTTCGTTCTCACTGTTACTCAGTTGTGTCTTTTGATACTAATTTGCCAAAGGTTTGTCTATTTTATTGGTCTTAAAGAAAAGACTTTTATTTCATTATCCTCTTTTAAAATATCATCTCCTTCAGGAATGGTTTGTTTTATTTTTATTAATTTCTTCTTTGTTTGTTGAGGTGAAATTTTAGTTCCTTTTGGTCAATCTTCCTTGTTTTTTATTAAATACATTTAAGGCCAGACATTCTCCTCTGAGCACTGTTTTGGCCAAATATTGTTTGATATGTATTTGGTGTTCCTGAAATTGTAATTTTTTGCTGTTCATTCTTACCTGCTATCAATTGAACAATGACAGAGATGGAGATACACACACACATATACACACACACACGCACACAGAGAGAGAGATGAGAAAACCTCTAACAACTGGGAGCTGGTGGCCCAGACTCATGAGTCCAGAAAGACTTCCAGGATGCAGTGCATCCTCTCCTCCTCCCGATGGAGAAGATGGGAGAAGGGATAGCGCTGCTGGAGGTCTTGCTGGGTGTCATATAGGAGACAGAGGGGGGCTTTAGGGATGAGAGTCAGGATGTCGGCATTTCCAGTTGTCCACATGCAGGAGGACCCAGTTCAGGCTCACTCTACCACCGACTTCCTGTGTAAACTGGGACTCAATTTCCCTGTCTGTAAAATGGGGTAGGGTTTGAATCAGGGCTCTTAAACATATTTGGGTCAGCAACCGAATTTGCAAGATTGATGAAAATATTATGGACCACTTCCATAGACAAAGACACAAACCCCAGGTTGCATACCTGCCCACCCTCCATCCTTGGTTCACAGCCCCTAGTTGGGAGTCTCTAGGGGCCCTTCTATTTCTCATGATGGAAGGCTCTAAAGACACCTGCCCAAACTTATTCACTCATCCATTCATTTATTCAAGTATTTACTGAGCACATACTCCAATTTTCTGGACCATGTCCCAACTTTGGGCCTCCATTTCCCCATCTGATAGTGGGAGTAATGCAGTCTGAGCTCTTCATCGCTGCCTCCCCCGATGGGGAGGACTAGAGGGCATGTGGTGGGGAAGGGCTGAAGCTGGGATTGGAACCCAGGACTGTCTTGACTCCAAAGCCCATGCTTTTCCCTTTACCTCACACACCCATTTTTGCTCTGGGAGCAGGTAGTAAGGATTCTAAGTCATAGGAAATCAGTGGGTGGTCCAGGGGAAGGAGCCCCGGAGCAGCGGCTGCCCACAGTGGGCTCACTTCTGTCTCCCCCACTGTTCCGGGAGTGCCTCCAGGGCAGAACGGTGTTGGTGGCGTTCAAGTTCATGTCCTGGGGCTGGCCCAAGGCCCACTGGATGGTCATTAAGAGTTTGCGGTATTAAACTGAATAGCACACAGCAAGGTCAGACGAGGGATAAGGAAGAAGGGGTCAGAAGTGTGTCCAGTAATTCGCGTGTACTCAGTTCAGCATTCGCATCCCCCAGCTCCGCCCACGGCTGGTGCCTTTCCACCTTTTAAGGCCCAGGCCACCTCTTGCCTCTCTGCCCATCCTCTAAAGCAGCCCTCCGCTCCCCCAGCCACTGTCTATCCCTGTTTATTTTCATCATTGCCTCGTTGCCTTTGGAACCCATCTTATTTCCCCTGCTCACCAGCTCTCTGAAGGCAGAGACTTTGCCTCATTCACTGCTTTATCTGTGGTAGGTGAATGAATGAGTGAACGAATGATCTCCAGGATCCTTGTGCTGAGTCAGACCCAGGCCCTGGCCTTGAGGATGGCCCAGCCTGGCAGGGAGGCTGGCAGCAGCCTGAGGGAGCTGCCAAAGGGCTGGGGGTTAGGAGAGAGGGTGTAAGACAGGAAGGGGGAGGGGAGGGGAGAGTCCTTCCCTCGTGCGGGCTGGTGACACACGCGCCTGCAGGTAGCAGGGCTTGCTGGGAGGACGCAGGCTCAGGGGGCGAGGACAGGCACCGAGGGCAGGCATTGGCCGTGGCCTTCTGAGGTGCCGCCACACCCGATCTCGTGCCCTTGTTGGCTCCCACCCTATCAGCCATTTCCCCCATTTTGTGTTTTACAACTTTCCTTTCTTCCTGACAGATTTCTCTACTAAATTTGACTTAGTTTCAACACTTCTGTTGGGCAAATTACATTAAGATGGATGTTGCAGGTACCCTTATGGTTTATTTATCGTGATACTGTTTGTATCTCACGCTTATAAATAACTTATGTTATAGCTTTTGTTTGTGGAAATGTAACTTACATATTTTATTACGCTTTCTGTAAACCTCAAAAAGAATCTTGTCAAGGAAGCACTCGTATCAGCAATCCAAACTATGGGATGTAAAAACCCACACTAACATTATTTTTTAATATGCCAAGGAGGCAGGTTACTCTTGCTGTAGTTTGAAAGGTTTGCTGTCATTGTAAACTTACACCTCAAGAAAACATTAAAAAGTCTCAAGAATGATTTTATAAAGTTCAGGGAGGAGGACGAATCAGTGGCAGAAGCCACAGACACAGCACACAAGGGGCCCTGTGGGACTGCCCTTTCTTGGGGAGTGACCAGCCCCATCTGGGGGTCCCAGTGGGTCCATATGCACCTCCCCACCCAACTGTCTCCAAAGCCCTGTGGTGAAGTACCTAGCTTAAGGGATGTTAGTGGAAAAGAAACATGAGTTTTGTAGTCAGGATGACCTGACTTTGAATCCTGGCTCGTCCACTTTTTAGCTGTGTGGCTCGGGTCAGTCTTTTAGTCTCAGTTTTTTCATCTCTAAAATGAGGGTAATATCAATACTTACTTGATTTTCTTATTGGTAAGCATTACATTTAAATGAGATCATGATTTGCAGTGCTTCCTGGGTGCTCATTAAATGATAGTGGTTCTAGTTGTTTAGTGTTCATCTTGGGACTTTCACTGTCTCCCTCTCTACTCTGCCCCGCCCTGATCTTCAGGCGCTCTTTCCCTCCTCACCATAAGGTGCTGGGTTCTCTTAAATGCTGCCTCGCCTACGCTGCTGGACTGGCCTCCGTCTAGACAAGGCTCCCGTATGCCAGCTCTTCCACTTTCCCCAGTTTCTCTCACCAAACCTACCCTGTTCTTTGCTCTCACGCTCAGCTCTGTTGGTAGTTAACTCAGTCACTGAGCTCAGCTCACAGCCAATGCCAGGTCAGTTGCGCGTGTCGACAGGGGCTTCCAGTACCATAACCCAAAGGCACTTCTAGGTTGGCAGGGCCAGTGGAAGGGAGGCCAGGGGCCAACAGGGCTTTTCTGGCTGCTCCAATCATCACATGGTGCAGCACCCTCATCCCCTGTTCTAGAGAAGCCTGATTGGAAAGCACAGAAAACACAGAAACATCTAGAACACAAGCAGGATACAGCTCTCAGGGGTCCGGTTCTTAAGTCAGTGGCGAAGGCAAAAGTCCTGCGGTCATAATACCTTCAAACTGTTTCTTGCTTGACTATCAGCTGAAGCTGTTGGCTTGACCTAGAGCCCCGCACTGGTGGACAAGACCCGTTCGCCTGCCAGGAGCTCATCAGGAGGGCGAGGTGCACCGGCAGCGGCCCGAGCATTCCTCTCCTGCTCACTCTGGGCCAGATGCTGGGTAGGTGGTAGACCCCGAGCAACTGCCGGGATCATTTATTTTTTCCTGTTGCTGAGTGTAAGTCACATACACCTGCGATCTGACTGGAGCATGTAACACAGGGGTCCCCAACCCCCAGGCCGCGGACCAATACCGGTCGGGCCTGCAGCCTGTTAGGAACCCGGCCGCACAGCAGGAGGTGAGTGGCGGGGGAGCGAGCGAGCGTAACTTCCTCTGCCGCCCCCCATCGCTCGCGTTACTGCCTGAAACATCCCCCCACGCCCCCCTGCAACCCCCGACGGTGGAAAAACTGTCTTCCACGAAACCGGTCCCTGGTGCCAAAAAGGTTGGGGACCGCTGCTGTAACAGATCCAACTAGCTCTCTTTTGTGCAGGCTCCGCAAGATTGGGTGTGCTCTTGAGTGCTTGCTTTACCCTTGGGATAAGATGGCCCTGCAGAGAACTCCCATGGGGGACTCCAGCTTTCCCCCGGAGCCCCCGCAATCCCTTACCAAGGCCGACTCTGGCAAGGCTGGCCTAAGCGGGTGGGGCGCAGTTCCAAACCAGGACCCACTGGGTCGGGGGGTGAGTGTGCAGTCTGATGTGCTCTGCAAACACCCCAGCTTCCCCACTCCCTCCTCTTCCCTGAGAAAGGGCACAGAATGGAACTTAGCTCTCCAAGGAGAATCAGGATTCCTTTCCAGGTCTCAGGGGAGAAACCTGTAGCCAAACTCAACCTCTCCAGCAAAGGCCAGGTAAGAGTGGCAGGTGGCTTTGAACATGGCTCCCGAAGACCCCTGCCTCCCGCCTTTGTATAACCCCTCCCCTTGGGTGTGGGCTGGTCCAGTGATTTACTTCCAATGAAGAGAATACAGGGAAAATGATGCGTGGCCCCTCTGCGATTAGGTTATGAGAGGCTGTGACTTCCAGACTGCTGTGCTTCTCTCCCTCTTGCTCTGGTGAAGCGAGATGCCAAGTTGTGAGCCGCCCTGTGGACAGGCCACTTGGCGAGGAGCTGAGGCTCGGTCCACCAACCTGCGAGGAGCCGACTCCTGCCAAGAGCCGCGAGGGGGCTGGAAGCAGGTCCTTTCCCGGCAAGCCTGGTGATGATCAGGGCCCTGGCCCACAACGCCAGCTACAGCCTGGGAGACCCTGAGGCAGAGCACTCACCGGAACTGTGAGATGAGCAGTGTTGCTCTAAGCCACTGCATGTCGGGGTCATTTGTTACACAGCAACAGAGTTCTGAAAAACACATGGTACTGGATGTAAACATTAACTGGTTTCAACTCACCATTCTCAAATACAGGTCTTGGAGAGGCCGGGAATTCCTTTGAGGTGACACAGACCTGGGGTCAAATCCTGCCTGTGTGACCAGTGTAAGCTGTGTACCACCTTTGAGCCTCAGCTTCCTCGCCTGAAAAGTGGGAGGAGTGCTGTCCACCTTCACAGGGCTGTTGTGAGGACTAGGTGAGGGGTCAGATGGGGGGGGGCACGGCAGACGTTCCGCCGCTCTGCTGAGTCTGTTCCCCGCTGTGCGCGCCGCCTCTCCGTGTGCTCTGCACACCCGGCGCCATGAGCAGGCCCTGCTGAAGTGGGGCTGGGGCAGGCCTGACAAGTCCTCCCCCGCCAGCAGCTCTCCAAGGCCAAGACAGAGCCTTTCCTGGCTGGGGAGAAACCACCAGGCGACCTTTGGCGATGTGGTCAAGAAAAGCAAGTATACATGGTGATTTTCTTGTGAGTATTTAAATGCAAATAATACGGTGCTTTTAGGTCTTGGACCTTTTTATTATTTATTTATTTATTTATTTTGGCCACGCCACGCGGCTTGCAGGATCTTAGTTCCCCGACCAGGGGTTGAAGCCGGGCCATGGCAGTGAAAGCCCGGAATCCTAACCACTAGGCCACCAGGGAACTCCCAGGTCTTGGACATTTTTCAAAAAACAAAAACAAAAACAAAAAACAAACAAACCAAAAAACAGTGTCAGAAGGGGATAGGTCTTCTATGAAGGATTTTTGGGGGAGGAGTAGTGCACAGTAATAAGCCCATGAGAAAGAGAAACTTCTCAAGTCAGACTTCTCTAAACAGTTGAGGTTTTATGAAGTTCAGAATTTGCCTTCTTATGGAAAATTATTTCTCCCACTGCTAATGAAACATAGTGTAAGGTTGAGGCTTCCTTCTCCATTAGATACCAGAAGTAACCCTACCTAGAACATACTTTTCCCTGATTTCCTGGGTTCACACATGGAAGACAAACATTTTGAGATAAACTTGGGTGACTTTGCTTTTCTGTGACAAGCCTGTTGTAAAACTCAGCTATCAAGAAAGTTTTCAAGAAATACTAGTCTGAGAAACGAGATTATAACAGGAGCTTGTAGATTTACTTCTTCTTCAACAGTAAGGCCAACCTTTCATGTCTTATCAGAAATAAAGGGAACAATATTTACTACAAGCCTGAACCATGAAGACGGAGCAGCGAGACACCAAAGCCATCTGACAGTGGCAATCTCAAATTAATAGCCTAGTTCCAGCCCCTCACAAACTGTAAAGGCTTCCTCCTTGTCCTGGGTTTGGGTTGAGCTGCAGTCCCCACGGTAGTAAGAGTTTTTGTGGAAGGATGAACACCAGCTGATCCTCATCCTCTGAAAATCTATACTTTAGCACCTAGCACTGTTCTGGGTGGCCCAAGAAGGCAGAGCTGCTTTGAATCTGTATTTTGACTGGACACCCTCAGCTTCTCTTAAAAATTAAATGGAGGCAGGCCTGGGTGCTGGTAGCACCCAGAGCTACTTGCTGGGGTTACCTACTCCTTCTGAAGAAATATCTCTGCAGGCAGTAATTGCACAGCTTAATTCTTCTAGACTAAACCACTTCAGATTTATGCCAGTGAAGAGCAAACGTTGTTTGTAAGTCATTTAATTGTGTTACTGTCTCTCAACTTTATCAGACGCTGCTGAGGCGGAGAGGGCTGTGTGCAGTCCTGTGGCATGCTCTGGAGAGCTCCCAGGCTCGTTCTAAATGCCCACAGCTCAGAGTCCCCAGTGCTGCTTTTTCCAGACTCATAACAAACTACTAACTTAACAGGTTCAAATGGTATATTTGTCTCAATCCGGGATCTATGTTGAAGGCTGCATCTCTCACAAATTCACAACCTTGACTGCAGAACCATTAACTAGTACACACTTAGGTGTAAACCTGGTTTATTATATTCTTTGGTTAAATATTGTCTCTACACCCTTTCAGAGCATTGTAAGAACAAAGATAAATGATATTTTATAGAAAGACTGAAAACACATCTTTTGCTTTTTCAGTGCAAAGATTGAATTTACATTGTTTGTGCGCTATTATAAATTCTTATAATTAGGCCAGGCTTATAAAAAGGTAGGGCTTTTGCTGTTGCTGTTTGTTTGTTTTGAAAAATAGATTCCCCTGGGCTAGCCAACATCACTGTCCTGGGATCCAGACCCACAAGCCTCTTGATAAAAGTTGCTCGGCACATGGTCAGAAGTCGGGTCAGCTCATCATGTCCAGACTGCACGGTTCGGTGCTGCCATCACTGCGCAGGGCCTCTGCCACATCTCTTCTGAAGACGGAGAGGTTCTGGGTGAACCTGTGGAAAGAGTAAGAAAGGGCTGAGGGCAGTGGCAAGGCTGAGGCTGTGTGAAGCTCTGGTGGCGGAGTTCAGGGCCCTGGAGACGGCCCTAGGTCCTGGCTGAGCTCCTTCCTCCCATTTCACCGACCACTACTGCTCTGCCAGCAGCGGGCCCTCCTCCTTCCCAACCCGGAAAACAAGGGTTACCAGCAAATACACTCTGACCATTTCGAGGGGTGTATTCTGTGGTTATACTATTTAAAAATTATTTTTAAAAGTCAAATTACGTTATAGATGGTACGGAATATAAAGAAAAGAACAAAAGCTTATGTGCCTGGCACTGGTTGAGTTTACATATAAATTCATTTAATCATCACAAGTCTTCTCCAAAGTAGGTGTCAGTATCCTCATTTGCAGATAAGGAAACGAAACTAAGTGCTTCAAAAAGAGGGGGCACTGGGTAAGACTACCTGGGTTCAAATCCTGGCTCCATCACTTCTAAGCTGGGTGATCTCTTGTCTTGGTGCCCCACATGAGTAGCTAGCTTATGGGATTGTGGGAAGTGAGAATTTACTGAGTCAGGTGAGACGATGCGTGTTAAGTGCTCAGCATCCTGCCTGGCACATGGAAAACACCCAGTCCTTGCTAGCTAGTACTCTAACTAAACGAGAGCTTGTCTGACACCATTTCACAGAGCGGCTCAGGAGGCGGTACTCAAATTCCCAAGCCTCAGGTGAAGCAATTTCCCCCCGAAGCATGTAGGGAAGGGTCCCCTCTTCCTTCACGAAGTCTCTTCTCCTGCTAGCCCTGGAGGCTGCCCTTTTTTGCCTGATAGAGGATCTTGGCTCGGAACAAGCAGTCAAGGGAACATGTCCACAGAGCCCATCTGACTTGGCCTTGTATTACCAAAGCCCAGGTTTTGGCTTGTGGCTATCAGGATGATTAATATGCATTTCAAATGGCGCAGTGTTTGAACGCTACCACTTTTATAAACGGATGAGGCAAGTTTTTTTTTTTTCTTTCCCTGAAAACATTTTCTCTCTCCATCATTCGTTATGCCTGTCTCTTCCACTAGAAGCTCCGTGAGGGCAAAAACCTGGAACAATTAGTTCCTTAGTGGTATCCCCAGTGCCTGGCACATAGCAGATTCTTAATAAAATTTTATGAACTAAATGAATGAATGAATGAATGAATGAATTCAGGCATAGGTGATAAGTTTGGGTTCCTCATCAAGATCTCACTGGCAACTTACCTGTCTCTGTTCTTGCAAAACCAACCACTTTTAAAGGTCAGACAGAGGAAGGAACTACTTACTGTGCATCATATGTCCTGGGTACCATGTTTACTATATTCTGTCATTTAAAGGTCACAATCAATTATCATCATCTCTGTTTTACTGGTGAGAAAACTGAGGATCAGAGAACTTGACTGCCTTACTCAGTGCCACACAGCCTATAAAGGGCAGGGATAAAATTTAAATTGGAGTCTGTCTGACCTCAAAGCCTACGCCTGTTCAAATGCCAGGAGGCCTTTCTTTGTCCTTCATAGCAGATCTAAACTTTCCTTCTTTTAACCTTTTCAATTAGTTATTTTTTTTCTCTCCCTCCTGTTGGATTATAAACTGCTTAAGGGCAAAGGCTGCATTTTATTCATCTCTGCATCCTCTATAGCAGGGGTCCCCAACCCCTGGGCCGCGGGCGACTGAAGCTTCGTCTGCTGATCCCCATCGCTCATCCCCATTATCCCCATCGCTCACATTACCGCCTGAACACCCCACCCTGCCCCGCCCCCTGGAAAAATTGTCTTCCACGAAACTGGTCCCTGGTGCCAAAAAGGTTGGGGACCGCTGCTCTACAGTACCTAGTGTGATGCTTGGAAGAAAGCAACTACCCATTCATATTTACTGGATGGAACTAAATTGAGTCTAGGATTACAAGGTGTAATAGAAAAGCCATATCAGTATGTGAGATGTGTTAAGCACAATCCCGGAACGTCCACCTACCCCAGGGATGCTAAACTATGGGGCGCTGCTCACCTGTCTCTGTTCTTGACAGACAGGTTCTGCTCCACTCCTTCCATTAGGTTCCTGAAGCACTGGGCAAGGACCTCCTGCTTGGGGAGAGGTTGGCTGTTTATCAGACTTGCCCTCAGTTCACTGAAATACTGTTAGGAGACAGAACAAGTGTCAGAACTCTGGCTCCAAACTGGGGCCTGAGGAGAGCTGTAGGGGAGGGCTAGACCGACTCCAAAGTGCTCAGGGCTCCTAACTCTCAAAGGGGCTTTGGTCCAGGTCCCCTCTGAACTTTAAGCCTTTAGAGAAAACCAAAGCAACAGAGACATTCCTGAGTATAAACTGTATTATCCCTTCTCATAAAAACCTCTTCCTATAGTTGCTTTATTGTCACGGAACAGTTTAGGCTGATGGAGTCCTCGCCTCCTCTGTGGGGGACCAAGCACATAAAGGTCTTCCTGAGTCTCATCAACAATAGTCACAGAAAGGCTGAAAGAGGAAGGACCTCTTAGGCTGAGGGGAAGAACTGAACTAAAAATGCCCAAGGAGCACTTTGGGCGACCAAGTCCAGGGTCCCTCCTAAGGCCTCTTCGTCTTCGGTGGCTTCAGTGAACTACCCCTCAAACGACCCCAGGCTCTGTTCCAAGTCCGCGTCCTCCTGAGTTAGGATGGGTCTGTTCTGCTGAGGTGGGGTACTACAGGGACTTGCTTAGCTCTGGGAGAGCTTTCTGGCACTAAGAAAAACACCTGTCACACCTGGTCACAAAGAACTGCACAGCCCTTTCTTCTCTGCTGATGTCTGTGGGCTTTTACACACACAAACTCTTATGCTAAAAGCAGCTCCTAATCATTGGAAACAGCCTAATTTCAGCACAAAGACAACATTCTGCCAGTCATGTGTTTATCCTTCCAAGCCCAAACAGCATGATATTTAATTTCCATCATACATTAAAACAGCTCACATCAAAAACAAACATAATTAATATGTAGTCAGACTAATACTTAAATACTATATATCAGAGGCATTACACTTAAACCACAATGTCTTCCCGAACAAGACTGGGAATGCACAAAACTACTTATTTTTCCCTTTTATAATGATGCAGTGACTCACACCAAATAGAAAATTATTAGTTTTTCATCCCAAACCATGAAATATTGCCTCCATCAGTAAAGTATAATATTGTGATGTCATAAGCTTTTTCTAAACACTGAATTTGCCCTTATTCCCTCTCAATCATTTTAAAAGAACTGCTCTCTTTTATACAGCTTGGATTTAAATCACAATAACACTGAGGGAAGATGAATGACAGTGCTACTGAATGTGGCTAAAATTGGATACTTCAGCACAGGTGAATGATGAGACAGCTCTTCTCTTTTTGATATATTTTCTTCTTCTATTAGTTTCCTTCCAAGGCTGGGATTTCAGTTTGAATTTTAATGTATGCGGCTGCCTCTAATCTCACTGTCTTTTTCCCCAGTACTCTCTTATTGTATAGACAATTCATTCTCCCGAGCAGTAATGTACTGTTCCTACTGACTGCTGGGGAGACAGGGGTGGGTTCAAGGGGAAGCTGGAGAACTTGGGAGGCAGCCCAGAGTGGTGCGTGCACTTAAGGACTGGAGACTCGTGCTCCGGATGAAGGGTGCTGCCTCTGTGTTTGGCCCTGAGGGGCTACTGCTACCACTGAGGGCAGTGGGGATCCCACAAAGGAAAGGAGGCCTAGGAAGGGGCAAAAGGGGTTGTTGCCCACAATCTCCTGGAACAGGGAAGGGAGTGAGGGGGAGCTGGAAGCACTGCTGAGCAAACCTCCCGTCCAGTGCAGCGCTCCAGGTGCCAGAAAAGCTAGTGTGAGGCCTCTACTTAACTGAAGGAGATCTGAGGCCTCTGGGGAAGGGCCTTCTGGGGGAATACGGCCTTGTCCTGGGTGCTCAAGGTCCCAGCTCGAGCTCGGTTGGCTTCCCTGTCTTTGTCACAGCTTGGCCTGGTGTACAGCTGCTCCCTCTTCCCAGTGGTCGCCTCCTGTGGACCTTCCTGCAACTGCACTCACCTTCGCGTTGAGCAGGATGAGCCCCAGGAGAGGCCTGGATACTGACCACTGGTTCCGACAGTCTTCAAAGACAATGGTATTCATGAGGACAGACATCATCTAGAAGACAGAGTGACATGAGACACTGATGCCCTGGCTCAGAGTTCCCCCCAATCCCAGGCCTTCTATGTGCTCACCTTCTATCCCCTCATCTTGCCATCAGACATGAAGGTGCTTCCTGGACAAAAAAACAGCTTTGACTCTGGAAGCCTATGATGCTGCCATAGGAACTCTTGGCAAAGACTCTCAGCTCCCTGAGGAAGAGTTCCCACCACCAAAACCTTTGGTGAGAACCTTCTGGGTGGGCAGAAGTCAGAGGCCACAGAGCCAAGAGGATCAGTCCCTGCCTCTCAACCCTGATGTGCTTTCCTCTATACTAGGTCACCAGGCAAAAACCCAGCTCACCTTTCTTCCTGCCTCTCATTTTACCAAAGACGTCAAGCTATGGAGGGGCAATATCTCTCCATGACTCCTCTCAGACAAGAGGGAGAAGTGGGGCACATGCCAGGTAACGCTGGAAGTCAAGTTTCCTGCTGGCTCAGGCTGTTAAAGTCTTCTCACTCATTCCTCATACACTAATTCACTCATGTCCTCACTTCACTCTTACATTTCATACTCATCCATTTTCTTAAGTTCCAATTCTGCAAGACACCTGGGAGGCGGTAAGAGAACACAGACATCTACCACAACCTCCGTCCTTGAGGAGCTAAAAACTCCCTGGGGCAGACTACTCCGCACAGAGATAAGGGGCACTAGGCTGGGCTAAGTTGCTGTGGGCATGCAGTGGAAAGAGGGATGCTTCTGGGTCCCTGAGAATCAGGGAAGGCTCCACAGAGAAGGTCATGTTTACGGAGTTCACCATAAATGTGTTCTAAGCAGAGACGGCAGCAAAAAAGGAGGTTGGGAAAGAACACAGTGGGTTCTACAGTGGTGAGGAATGCAGTGTGGCAGAAGAGAGGCGGGCCAGAAGCAAGACCCCAGTGTAGGCTGGAAGACCGCGATGAAGAATCTGGCAGTGGGAGCCAGTGATGGGTTTGCAGCAAAAGAGAGACATGCTCCGATTTGTACTTAAGAAAGCTCTCTCTGGGGACATTTGGAACGTGTACTGTGCAGGTGACAGTCAAGGAGGGAGACCAGAGATGAGGCTGCTGCAACAGTCCAGGCAAAGAGCCGTGAAGCAAGCAAGCTGTGGCCATCCATATGGAGCTGATGCTACAGTTTCTGCTTCTTGGACTCTTTACCTCCCATCTCTAGCCCTTCCTGTTTTCACCGCTTCAGAGCTCCTTTCCTCAAAGGAGGGCAGGGGAAAATGGCAATTATGTGGCAAAGTCTACTACACACACCGCCCTGACTAGGCTTTGGTGACATCTGGCTTTGTCCTCTGGCATTTTTGCAATCCAATTTACCCTGTGTTCTCAGGCAAGTCACTGAACCTTTCTCTCTGTGTCTCAGTTTCATTAGCTATAAAGAGGGAAATGATAACCCAGTACCAAGGAAGCTCAGAGAATCAAATGAGACGGTGGATATAAAAAGTGCTTCAAAAAGTGTTATAAACATTTAAGGTATATAAAAGCAACAGTAATGCGCTTAAACATCTGCCATTTCACACATCATCATCATCCTAACAGTTAGGCTGGTTGCAAATGAAATCTGCCAATACACATTTACTGTATGTCCAGTGTCTCTGGGGAGAAACTAGGTCTTAAGCCTGGCATGTTGAACATCATTTGCAGATCACATGTTTCCATGTACAATTTAACAAGCCACCCAAAGTCATAGAGCCACAAATTAAATTAGTCTGACAAGCAAAACTAACAGATCCACGGAGACAGCCTAAAATATTATGGGTTTCACAATCTGAAGGCAGAATGGATATTTTAATGGAAAAGATTAAAGTTAGAGGCACCAAAGTCCTCCACTAACTGACAAAGCATGCTGAAGTGACGTGCCAATTACTTTATACGGTCCTCTCGTGGATTCATTTGTCTGAATGCATGTATTTATGTCTGTAATAAGTAAGGGGATGTTTGAATAAAATACTTTTCTAAAAATAAAGTTGGCTAAAATGGATGATTTTTTTTTTTTCTCTTTTACTCTTCCAGAAAAATGGAAATTAGTGAGCAAATCCGCTCAAAGGGTACTGACGTGGCAACTCATTTCCAGAGTTCTTATTTCTAATACTCCTAGAGGATATGGGGAAACAGTTCAATCAGTGTGGCAAGCCCCTCTGGAGAAAGGCCCCCCCATATGGAAGAATACTGGGTGAAATGCCTAAGTACAGAATCCTGTTGCAGGGAATGTGAAATCTCTGGTGGTTATCGATGCGAACAAGTCAAGACTGAAAGGAGAGAGCCCTTGGCAACTTTGCAGTGGCCCACCCCAGCCTGCACTGAGTCACAAAGCGCCATCAGCGTTCAGTATAAGGAATGCTGCATGAGCGGGGCCCCCACTCCCCCAACCTCTGCTCACTTCCTGCACTGTTACAGGCATGGCTGGAGTGGCCATTTCAAATTTGCCCAACCCAGGCTACAGTTTCCAGAGCCTACGTCCAAGAAACACACACATTATCCACTGTATTATCCTAAGCAGTTATTCTGCCCAACCAGGGAATGGACCACTTGGGAAGGGGAGTCGTGAGGCTCAGTCCACTTAGGAAAACCAGACACCACACTGTCTCAGGTGGTGCTTCCTTGTTCTCCTTCCTCCTTCCCAAAGGGCTTTGGCATGAGTTTGTAGAAAATTTCTCTCAGTGAAGCAAAACCAACATGGTTTGACAGGGACAGACTTTGGAGACAGGCAGAACTAAGGCCAAATCTGGCCCTGCCACTTATGTAACCTGGGATGCTGGGCAAGTTGTTTCACTTCTCTGAGCCTTTATTTCTTTACATATAAAATGAAGGATTATGGCAACTACTCTGAAGGGCTGCTGTGAGGACTGACTTCTTCCACAGGCACTCAAATCGTTACCAGCGTTCCTTTACTCCAACTATGGTTACCCTGCCTGATCTGGCCCAGTAGAATTTCATGGCTCCAGGAAGCACCCCATTTCATGTCTTGCTTATGGACAGATAAACGAGATTATATTCTGACTATCAGCTACCCTCATTGGGAGTTGCAATAAGCAAACAAACAAGCAAAAAAACCCTAAAATAGAAAACAGTCCAAAAATCAGTCCTATTTGGTCTGGCACATGTATTAGTATGGATTTTGAATGACAGTATTTCTGTTGTTCTGAAATCTTGTAATCTTCTAAATAAAACACGAAGCTAGGCTACAAATATCTGATCTGGAAAAATAAGACAAAGCAATGTTGTGCTACATGGGTCTCTGTTTGCTCCTCAGCTCCTCTCCTATGTTTCTACCCTAAAATGGCATGTAAAGCACAAGCACAAAGCACAGTGGACTTTCCTACTCCAATATGCTGGGTCACTCTTCCCCTACAGCAAGGTGGTAACTACATGCTCTCACTTCAGATGCTTCCTGTTCTATCTTCTGCCTGTGTAGAATAAGCAAAGATGTGGTTTGTGCTGGATGCTTTACTGCTACACGGTGAGTATGTACTCTTTCTAAGGAGGCTGGAGGCTCAATGGGTCTAGAAGCTGAGTGAAGAAGGATGGCTGGAGAGGTGTGGCTTGAGTGCGTACAGGGTGATGACTGCAGTGGGGTGGGGCCGGGAGACTGGTCTGTAAACTTCTGCGGGGCTGGGACCATGGGGGACTTTTCTCTGTATCCCTAGTGCCTAGTATGGCATCTGGCACCGATCAGAGGCTCAGGAAATAGCTACTGGAAGACAGAATGAATACATAAATGAATAAATGAATAAATGAATGAATGGGAAAGGATGAGTGAAATATCAACTAAAGTATAAAGAGCTAAAGAGCCGAAAGGGAATTGTACAGAAAACAGAGAAGTTCTGGCCTCATTCTATGGCTAAAACCTGAAATGGGTAAATATGTAAATTAATACATTGTTCATTTCCAAGGATCTTGCTTTTGTGTGCAGATCTTGAGAACTCTTCTAAGCCACTGTTGCCTCTCTAGCCAGCAGCTGCCGGGAAGAGCTCTCTAGGGCCTTTCAGGTCACCAAGCCAAAGGCTGAGGCACCATCTTTTCTAATGACAAGCACTTCCACCTAAGAGTAAGCTGTGCCTGAGTTTTCTCACTGCCCAGCAGGAAAAGATACGTTTACGGAGAGCCCTTGGGTGCTCAGCACTCTGTTAGGCACACACTGTCTGTAACTCTCAGCTAACCCTGAGGTGGATATTATCCCCATTTCATAGACTAGGGATCTGAAGTCCTGAGCAAGTCAGTCACTTGCTCAAGGCATCACAGCTATCAGCTACCACCATGTGAAGTGGAACCGGGACACGTGCACAGGTCCGCCTGAGTCCGGAGGCTGTTGCCTGCCACCCTCAGGCTGCCTGTGGGTGAGGACCAGGACTGCCGCAGTGGTGGTCGCGGCAGTGTGTCTGGCCCCCACTGTAGACTCCTAGCGGATTCATGGTGTGAAAGGAAAGGCTCGTTTCTGGGCGTGGCTCATTCTTCCACCTTCAGTGAGCCTCCCAGCTATGCTGCCCATGTGTATCTCCTCTGTTCGGCCACTCTGCCACCTGATCAAGAGTCGGGCAGCTACTGAAATCCCTGTGATTGGAATCCAGGGCAGAGGTTCCTGGTGAGTTCGCAGCAGACCTTCTTGCCTCCCACCCAGAGCTTTTATAAATTTGGTTAACATATTTTCAGCCTCTCAAGATGAACAGCAGTAGACATAATTAATAGATTGTCTCTGGAACATGGTCCAATGAACCACTGGTTTCCCTCCCACCAAAAGTATATGGCAATTTAAATTAACATCATAGAAAACATTAGTTAATTAAGCTAATTTTCTTCGAGTTACAATACTCCCTATAAAGTGAGCACTTTTCATTGTTAATGTTCTTCGAACATATTGATTAAAAAAACTAAAAAATATTCCACAAAGTCTAAGAAATAGGTGAAAAAAAATTCCAACTCCTCCCTCCTGCTCCCCATCTGATTCAGAAAGACAAAACTGAACCTGAAGTGATGATATGAACTCTGATCTATGGGGATCAAATCCTTAACATGTTTAGGGAACTTCAGCTCTTCCCTCTCTATCCTGGCCTCTTTGCTCAGGGCTGAATGACCTTTTAGTTACACTGCAACTTTGCTCCCTGTTGACCAGGGAAATGGAAAATGGGAATGGGGCAAGAGCAATCTGTCTTCTCCAAAAGGTGGTGGAAGGAGGGGCCGAGAAGGAGGCTTTGGTTTATATAGAAGAAGGATGGACCAAAGAAGAGATGAGAGACCAAAGACAAAGCGTCCCTGTACCTAGATCCAGACAGAGGTGGGGAGAGGAGGACAAAGCAAAGATGATCAGGGCTGTGACCAAGAGGGTGTGTCTGTGGAATGGGGTGCCTTAATCTGCTTGGTGGGGGCCCTTAATGAGAAGAGGGGGTAGGATACACAATTATATGTACTGCTGACCAAGCTCGATTGCTTTTTGATGCAATGAGTTGCTGATGTTTTGAGAACAACCGATAAATGCACCAAACACTTGAGAGATGCTTCTGAGTCTCAAGAACCCTCTGGCACCTGTAACTGGCTTTTCAGAAGGCCAGTTAGGAGAGGAGGAGGAAGGCTGGCCCTAGCAACAGCAATAAAAACAACAAAACAAAAACGATAGTGTAGTAGAACCTGAAAAAGCAGAGAAACCTTCTACCCATCTCCACAGCAATTTCTCCAGAGCCCCATGCCCTGGTTGAAGATCTACGATCTGGAAGAATCTGAATGCTGCCAAAGGAGGAAAAGCTTCCAGATTTTCAGTGCTTGTGGAAGTAAGCGAGTTGCTGTCATTACCAAGCGCTGTTCTTAGGCCATGTGCATAGCAGATATTGAAATGTGATCCTCCTCAAATTAGATACTGGTCATCTTTAGGGAAAAGGAATCAATTGTTTCTTTGTCTGCTGTCTAGCAACGTGATATTAGTGGAATGTTATGAAAAATGAAAGTAATGGACAGATAAGCAAATATTTTTCTGCCTGGACTAAGCCCCACCACCTAAGTTATATTAAATCTTTTAATATCTGTACATATTAAGCACATTCCTAAGTTCTCATAGTGTCTTTGCAGTCTCATAACAGAAGCAACTATTTAGCACTTTAAATGAAAAAAAAAAAATCAAATGAAATGCATGAGGCGAGCCTCTTTTTAGAAGAAACAAGATTGCAATCAATTACAGGTGACCCATTCTCCTCTGAAAAATCATTTGGGAGTCCTGCCTCTTGGCCTTTGTACAATGCTAACTTTGCTTTTAAAAAAAACCAAAAAACAAAAAACGGCAAAAAAACTTCTTACCAATAAAGGTACTGCAGGACTGGTTAACTCAGCTGGCTTTGGTCATTAGCATTGCACGGTTCCACATCTAAACTAAGGGCACCCTCCTCTTCCACCCACTCCTTACAAAAAGTTAAGGGAGAAAAAGTTTTCCTCCAAGTGATAAATTGCCTAGAATATTTAAAAACCCTTCCATCCACTGTAAAATCTAAGGAAATACACAACCTAGTTTTGCTGTTGTTTCAATTTTCTCCATTACCAACATTACCCCTAGTTCTCAAAACATTCATTTTAATCATAGTTTATTGGGGAAAGAATTACCTGCCAGTCTCATAGCTTATCATAAAGAAGATAAAGTTGGAATGAAACTTCAGAATTAATTAATTGAGAGTACTGCATGTGATGTGTCTATTCTGAATGTTACAGTGCACATCACAATGAAAACAGTTTTATTTTCCATGGCTGAAATAAATTACAATAAATAATTCATTTCAATGGCAGAGATGTACTGGAAAGCAGTAGCAACAAAATTGACTGCGCTACACTGTGAGTCTCATTCTTGAATCTTCATTATCCACTTGAAACTTTTTACGAGTAGTAACTCATATTTCAAGTGGCTGCACATCTCATAAAGCAGCTTGCTGCATTAAAAGAAAACCAGAAAACCTGGGGCACTGGGAGGCTGAAGGATTTGCCACTCAGCACTATTTGGGAAACTCTTTCTCACTCTTCTCTGGCCAAAAACAAACGGAACAGTTTTCGATTTGATGTAAAAATTAACCATCCCTTTTCAAAAACATTATCTAAATTTCCTCTAGGTGGGAATGTTGGGAAAACTTGTATGTAAAGGAATGGCTTTCAACTCCAAAGCCATTTTCCTCTCATTTTTTTCAAGTGATACTGTTATTTCTAGTTCATGGTATACTGCCCAAATGACTGACATACAATCAGGTTCTAGAACCTCAAATGTCCTACACTAGCCTCTGGGGGTCCCCAAATTAGAAAATGTGTGTAAGCTCAAGAGAGACTAACAAAGGCATATGTGCTACGTTTTCTGTCTAAAAAAATCAGCCTATCTACACAGGATAGCTAATATTTAACTTGAATCTTAAAAGACACATATAGCATCACTGGGAAAGGATACACTAGGAAGAGAAAATAAAATGAGAAAAGGCACAGGGGACAGGGCTTGGCATATGTGAGGAATAATCAGCCTCTGTATAGGAGGCTTTTGAGAGAGACCTTCTTTTGAGTGGAAAGGAGTAGAGCTGAGGGTGAGGAGAAGACTGGGCTGAGTCCAGGCTATAAAAGGTCTTTCATGTCAGGCTGAATGCAGAAATGAGTTTGGGCCAGTACACAAAGGGTAGCCTTCAAAGGACTTCCGAATAATGATGAGATCTGTGATTTAGAACAAAACTTATGGGAAACTGCAGAATGGCAATGACGGGTAGGTACTGGAGGCAAGGCAACATGTTTAGGTACTACTGCACAAGTCCAGAGGAGAAACGATGAGGGCCTCCGCAAGGCTGTGGTAGCAGAGACAGAGAGAAATGGTCAGAATCCTTGACTGCGTATCCCATTTTCTTCCCAGTTAAAGAAATCTTTCGAAGAACTACAACCTGATACTGAAGCTACAGGTAAATTCAGAGCTTTAAGAACATGGCCTCAACTTCAAGACTGCCAATGAGAGAAGGGGCTGGAGGCTAGGCGGCCCCAGCAGTGCTGCATGTGGCGGAGGGCGGCTGCCGTCTAGCAGGCCCACAGTCCGACAGTGAGCTCAGGGGATAAGGAGCAGCGAAATGAACCCCACCCAGTGTACATATACATGCATGACAGAGGCGACTACAAGCACATGTTTATATTAAATATTCAGTGATAAAGTAAACTCTAACTGAGGCCATTCAAAATCAAGGAAGGGAGCGGGAAACAGCATGCTACTTTATTGAACAGTCATCACAACATTTCCCAATGAATATCATATTTCACAACAGAACAACATAAGGCATAATGGCATGAGGGCATCTCATGCGGTCCTCAGAGCAGAGTGCAATGAATATTGTATTTCATAATAAACATATTATCCTTACAGTAGGAGGTTCAAAGTTTCATTGCCTATCATCTGTCACTATATTCTCCCTGACTTCCCGAAGGGATTTGGTTAGATGGACCTAAAAATCTTCATAACCAACAGAGGAGGATTATTTTACTTATCATGTTTGAATGATTTTGTGTGAGGAGAAAAAAATATTTTTTGGAAAATTCACTCGGCCCTCAGAAGCACTTTCCATTACAGATCAGTCTCGAGTTTAACGTTTAAACCACAGAGGATGGCATGCTGCCTTTCAGATTTGAGCGTTTTTATTTATAGTTGTCTAAATGGCATAGAGTGCTGGCCAAGCGGTTGGGGAGATGATTCAAAGATGTTACTGAGATTTGGAAGCTCTTTCACCCTAATCATTACATAGGGAGCCTAAGGAATGATACTGACTGAAAGTGCTGGGAATAGAACCTCGTTCCTTGATTTATTCAGACTTTACTGCCACCTACTTTGTGCCAGGCTCTGTGTTAGACCCTGAGGACATACCGATGAATGAGGCACAGTCCCAGCCCTCAAAGAACTCAAGTAGGGGAAGCAATACACTGTTTACACGACAACACACTCTAGCAAGTGCCACAAACAGAAGCCTGCACAGGAGGCTCTGAGAGACCACAAGAGGCTGACTAACTCTGCCTAGGTGTGGGGGGCAGGCAGGGAAGGCTTCACAGGTGACACCTGGATCTGTTGTAGAGAACACGCAAAGTCTGACAGTAGTAAGGTAGGAAGAGGAGCAAGCAGGTGCCAAGGTTTGGAGAAGTGTCCGGGGAATGACGAGCAGCTTTGTGGGACCTGAGAGGGTGCGTGGGGAGCGGTGGTGGCGGAGGAGGCTGATTAGGTAGGCAGAGGCCCCGTCTTGTGAAGGGCCTACTACTGCGTGCTAGAGAATGTGGGCTTTATCTTGGAGGAAATGGGGTACCATTTTAGTTGGATGACTTCGTTTGGGCAGTGGCGTGGAAGGGCGAACGACTGGTATAACCATTCTCCACAGGGTCTGACCCTTTAGGAGGCTGAGCCAACTGAGATCTCCCAAGAAGATGCAGCTTTTTTCCTGTTTCTAGGATTCGGAGGCCGCAGACACAGGTTACTTGCTTGGCTTCTGTGCCTCAGTCAGGACATATCTTGGGCCCTGTCTTGCTGGCTCTGTTGCCAGTACCCTGAGAAATGGCACTGCCATTACTTCCCTTGGCCCACAGCACATAACTTAATAGTGTCCTCTGTCAGGAATGGTTCTCTTTGTCAGGAAGCTTTTTATTGATGTTCAACCTTCATCTTCCCTTTCTTAGTATTATCCCATTACGCCAATACTCCATTGTGCCATGCTAAGTAATTCCCTTTCCTCCTTGGCGTTTACATCTTCCAAGTATTTATAGACTTATCAAATGCCCCATTTAGTTGTCACTTAGGCAGGCTATACATATTTAGCTTCTTTAATCTGGCCCCATAAGCCAGCCCTTCCATTCTCCTAAATCACTTGAGTTATTTTCCTCCAGGTTTCTGTCAATTTGTTTCCAGCCTCTCAGTAATGCAGGGGGCTCAGGAGAAAGATGGGGTTGGGGAGGGAGGGCTTGCTCCTTCTGTGGGGTAAGAAGAGGCCATCATTTGCTGAGGGTGGAACTTCTCTCTTCAAGTACAGATTCCAAAACAGGCCAGGCTGCTAGAGAAGCTCTAAAGCCCTCTTGTTATCTACTTGTTTCACCTGCACATATTTCAAGTCAATAATAGTCTATCATCAACTCTTACGTGCTAGGTGCACACACGTAACACATCCGTGATGAGTACCTACTATGTGTCAGGTACTGTGCTAGGGACTTCTCCTTCTTTCTTTTCTCCCTCCCTCTGCATTTTTTTGGACTTATTCTTTGCTCAAAGAATTACTGAACTCCTACTATGTGTCAGGCACTGTGGTATAGAATTGAATAAAATGTGGTCCCTGTGGCCTAAAAGAGCTCATGCAGCCTAAGTATTTATTAATCTCTTATTGTGCACCCATCAAGTTGTTTCCTTCCAATCTTAAGGGTCTCAGAGAAATCATCCCTAAATGCACTTAACTCTAATTGACGCTTTTAGTTCCCTGAGTGGAACTTCTTTGTCCCATCTAAAATGAGATGCCACATTAAGTATGGGCATTAACACAGAGCTCTTGCTTAGTGTTTTCTTTCTGGTGGGTCTCTTTGGGGCCTAAGAGATTTCTCTTCAGGACTTGAGCTTCCCATCGCTCCTTCTTAGCATTCTATGTTCACGTGACCTCAACTAAACATGCACTTGAATGTTTTTCTTTTCCATGATACCAGTGTTCCGCGTTATGGGGTAACTGGCTGAGGGAGTGATGGAATCAGAGACATCTAGGTCTTGGCTAGTCTTGGGGAGTCTGGGCATGAGACCACAGGAGGGAGTAGTTCAGCCACCTGTTCCCAGGGGCCAGTTCAAGTAAGGTAAAGAACTCCCCCTGTTGAAGGGCTGCTATCCTCAAAGAGGTGAGGTAACTATTCCAAGGACACAGGAAGTAGCATAACTGGTATGCCAAAACCAGGTATGTTGACTGTAAAATCTGTCAGCTCTGATTGTTGTAAAGTAGAAAGTCCTCCACAAATAGAGACTTTGCAATTAAACAACTAGGAAAGGAGGACAGAATTTCATCAGTCTGAAAGCACTTACGTCTGTATTTTCCTAAGCATGACAAGGGATACAGAATTAACATGCAAGAGTTCTTCTGGGTTGCAAAGCATACAAAGCAGCATTAACTCATGAAAGGTCAGATGAGGGAACCTTTACCTTGTTCTTCAAGTAGTGATTAGATTGCAACCAAATAAGAAGTCTTCCTTAACACACTATGTAAGCTCACAGCTGCACGAATGGCTACTGCTAGTTAAAATTTCCAAGGGTCAAGACAAATGAATATGAAGGTGGAAGTCACATCTCCAGTACATTAATATACTTTGGGAAAATTTCACATAATTTACCCTTCAAGTACTATGTGAAAAATCAGTAATAACTGTGAAATGAATAAATCATGCCATCATTAAACCAACCCTCACTTTATCCTGTGCCATTCTTTCAAGAAACTCAAAGAGCTTCTTATACCATCCACAGTGCCACTCAGAGAAATGAAGGCAGGGGAACCCTGTCATTTATCTTGCTGTCTCCCTTGAATAGGGATGAACGGATAAGAAGAAATGCCAGGAAGGAAGGGTAGGTTAAGGCCCTGGGAAGCCTTGGTATGGTAAAATCTAGAGACAAGAAAACTGTAAAATCTAGAGACAAGAAAGCCTTAGTTATATTCTAGGCACTGCTATTTAGTGGCTCTGTGTCTTGGGGCAAGTTATTTCGTCCCTCTGAACCTCTGCGTACTTTACCCATACAGGTACTGTGGGATTAAATGTGTTGATGTACCCGTACTCTCAAGTTAAAAAAATATTCACATTGGCCCTGTCTACCCATCAGGGTTTTTGTGAGAGTCAGAAGAGACATTAAGGTATGAAGACATTATACAAATGGAAAGAGTTATGGCGTTTATTTTCATTCTTGCCATTGCAAGGTAATGCCTGGAGTATGCAGGAAGAATAAGTGAGAAAAAGTCAGTTTGGGCCCAAGAATAAAATCACACCATGCCCCATCCAGTCCAGTGAGTGAGCGTGATATTAAGAATGCTTGTCACAGAAAGAACTCTAAGAAAGGCAGAACACATGGATGGGACCAGGTAGACATTAAGTAATCTGGCTGAAGTCATAGCAGAATCAAATCATCTTGTGAAATGAAGTCTTGGGCCTGGGATTTCCTGGACAGGATACTTTTCTCACATTTATAATTATGAACAGCAGGGATATGGACAAGGACAGGGACATTAAAAAGTGGTACCTGCATACTGTTTTTCAAAGTGAAGGCTACTGTTACACATTTATTGAATACCTTCTCTGGGCTAGGTGAGTCTATACTCATTGGTTCACTTTGTCCTCACAACTTCCCTGAGTCAAGAATCCTTTGGCTATGAGGACAGCAACTATCGCAGACAAAACTTAGGCCTCAAAGGGGTGATCCCTACACTAGGCAGCATGGTCAGGCCTCTCAAGGGCTTAGAACCAGGGACAAGAACGCTGGTGGGATCCTTCTCAGTCTCTCTCTGCGGGCCTGCCTGGTCTCTCGAGATCCTTTTAGCATGTCTGCTGCTCTTTTCTCTCGCTGCAGACTGGCTACTTCTCTGAGCATATGGCAGGGAATGGCTGCCCCATGGCTCTTGATTTTTCAAGTCTTCAATTCAGACGAGGCTGACCAGTATCTTTTAAATGCTCGTTTCTAAATCCAGGGAAGAAAAGCCAGCTTAGGTCAAGTGTTTACCTCTTGTCCAATCAGTTCTCAAAGAAAGGGGCCCCTGGCTCAATCAAGGATTTATGAATGAATGAATGGTATGCGTCTCCCCTTGCTTATCCTCCATCCCTCCCAATCCTGTTTCTAGCCCATTTAAAAGTTGTACTGTATTTTGGTTAAGAGCATGGGTTCTGCTACTTATTAGCTGTATGGTATTGGGTGAGTTACTCTCTTACTAGAGCTGCAATTACAGTATTTTGATCATAAAATGGAGATTAAAAATATCTGCCCCACAGAGTAGTGAGACTTAAATAGAAATATATATATATATATATGTACACACACACACACACACACACACACACTGGAATTTATTTGTGTGCTAGGGACTTCTCCCCTATTCTAACAGAGAGGAAGCTCTGTTAGCTCTGTCAGTGATGGTGGGAGCCACAGGGCTTTTCTATACCAGCTGGCAAAGCAACCTCCCTCTCCCTTGCCCATTGCCCATGTCTGTGTACATATATATAAAGCACTTAGCACACAAGCCTAGCATATAATAATTATTTCTACTTCTTTTTCATCATTATCATTCATCATCAAAATTCTGTTTGAACCTGAGATCGCCCTTTTGTAGTGACTTCTTAGGTCCTAGCAACCCTACAGTAAATAAGGCTTCTGTTACAGAACGGAGGAAAAGTCTAGATCTTTAAGAAGGAGGTGTAAAGGTTCTTCCACTTTGGAGTGTAAGGATGTGGAAATACTCCTAACCCAATCTTTTCTGGTCAAGGTAGTCTGCTCCTTTGTGACACCCATGCAAGTTTAGGATCCTTCTGGTGAGCCCTGGGCTGGCTTGGATGTGACACAGGAAGGTGATCTCAGGTGTCATCTTCACATGTCACCGAAACACTGCTCAGAGTAGAAAAGACTGAACTCGTGTTAAAACTTGGGAGTGCAAATGAAATCCCAAATGCCTTCCATTTGTGAAATATGGATAAATGCTACTATCTGTGCTGTGTTAGCATGAAAAAGGCAGATGTCATCTGCTATGCTTTTTCTGAGAATTCTTAAAAGAACAAAAACAAAAATCACTGAGAGTCAGCAGAAAAAAAATCGTCCTTTTAGAAGACAGATTGTTAAACATGTTCCCAGAGTTGGTGTCAGTCTTTTATCTATGGATTAGAAATTTTCCTTGCAGAGGCTTTAAAAAAGAACGCATGTAAGTGAACTCTTTTTACCCTTAATTTATAATGATAGCTAACTGCGCCAATCACTATTAATGAAGAGGCTAAAAACCATCTTGTTTGCCATTTGCCATACCGGGTGAGAGACCGTTATAAAGCACGCCTAATTATCATTGGGCTAAACCTGTGTAAAACCGTGCGTTTTTTTCCTTATGAAATGCTCTTTATCTGCTTTACATGAGAGCGAAGGAAAAGGTATGGCTGTTGTTTTTTACTACTCCTTTGCTATTCTGAGAACATTTGCTGCAGAGTAATAGCAAAACTGACTGTGCTAAACTGTAGATAAAAGAACAATGACGGATTGCAGTCACTTTAATTCATAAAGAAAACACTTGGAGCCCCTGGGAATGCCAAATCAAGCCACTGGCACCCAGTGACTCTATGTTAAGTCGCAAACTACATCATATTTTTTAGTTTAAACACAAAGGCTAATGGACATCTAACTTATTTATTTCAAATTCTTCCTTATGAAGCCGGCTCTTTTTTTTTAGCTCCTTGGAAAACATTATAATTCCCCTATTCTATAAACACACAAATATAATTGTAAAATGACATCATTCTGTTTTCATTTAATTACCCCTGAAATGCTTTCTATTTAATATTCATTACTCAAAAGCTAATTTAAAAGAGAAAGAGATGCGACTTATTCAAAAAGATGTACTGTCATTCATAGCAATAGTTATCTAATATACAGAAGTTAATAAAGCAGATTAATCTACAAGTCCCTTTAAGCCATTCTTGAGTTTTGAACAACTGCCTCTTTGACCTTTCACCTTCATGCTGTGCACCAGTAGCAGGTGCCAGCTGTACAGAAATTATGGCTGCGCATTTGAACGCAAAATCTTTTCTTACTTTGCTTCTGACCAGCAGCTGACCCTGTAGGAGTGATTGTTTCTGGTGCCGGCCTAAAGGCTACATAAACCAGTAGCAGATAAACAAAAGGCTACATATACCAGCTGCCTCGCCTAAGGGTACCATCCTAGGCTGACACCTCCACTCCTTCTCCAGCGTCCCAAATTGCTCCTTGTTTGTTTCCATACATGCATTTCATCCTTGCTATTTTGTGCAAGGGGTGGGTATAGGAGAAAACCCCCAAAACAACAACAACAACAAAACCCATCCCTTCCCTCGAACTTGACTTTTGAGTATTCCATATCAAACTGTGCCATTATGATGCTAATCCAGGTCTGATTTAGCAACTTTAATAAGAGGCTAAACCCTCTTATAACTAGATAATAAAATTTTATTATGTATTTTAATATTAAAAGTCTTAAAATCAAACTCTTCAAATCATATACCGGTACAGAACTAAGGTACTTAAATATCACAGCCCCAGAAAATGGGAGCCCGAAAAAGCAAATTGTGGCTAATTTTTCATTCTCAGAAATGTAAACATGGAATTCCTATGTGGTAGCAGTGAAAGCTCCAACACTCTTAATTATGTGCAGGGAAGAATGAATCTATTCAAGTATGAAGCACACTGTACCATTTCCAGCAACAGCATGAGATGGTTTTGACAGTTATTTCTTGGATACAAATTACACAAGTATAAAAACAATCCCCATAATGATTAAATGCAGTTATGTACATAGGAGAATACCAGTGCAAATGGTAACATATTTAAATGGTTTTCCTTCATTAAAAAAATTATATATGATATTAAACCATCAATCACTGCTGAGGCACAGGAGTTTAAATGTATTGTCACCGGTTGAAATAAATGACTTGGAGACTGAAATCTGGCTCACTCAATATGGTGTCTTTGCTGTTGCTTAGTCACCTAACTCTCTGCTGGTTTGGGCTACATCTGGTGGATTCCATCCCTTTCAATTAATAAGGCAAGTTACGCTATCAATGGATTACGTCTTTAAACTGTGCTTAGAGGTAGAAAAACACATGTCCCAGTGGAAAAAACAAACAAACAGACAAACAGACAAAAAAAAAACACCTCACCACAAACCTTCTCTGTTCTGTTACCATTTGAAACAATATTTGAAGTACTTATTTCTTTCTTCGTCCATGTTTAGAATAAAATTTTCTTATGGAATTTCAGCAGGGTTATTATATAGTATATGACGATATAATCTTATCTTGGCATTACCATTTATTTTATTATGTATTAGTCTATGACCATGTTAGATTTGATACCTAAAGTCACTGCCTGTAGATTGCACTTTTAAAAATTAATTTTTTTGGTTTGTTTTGCAGACATTCATTGACCATCACAAGGTTTCAGGCTCTGCTAGGTGCTGGGACAAGTATCAAGATGGAGGTGATCTTTGGGGAAAAAAAGGTACGTGTAAAGATAGGTGATAGGGTTATAACACTAATTTGATGATTTATAAATCAAGAATAGGTTTGTTTTAAAAGGGTTTTGTTTTAAAATACCATTTTTTGTTACAGTTGAAACAGTCATTCAACAAATATCTCTATAACAAAAATGAAATCAAAATGGCAAAGATATGGAATATAACAAAGGATTTGGACAAGAATCATCCTTCTAAAGATGGACAAATGATTTTATTATATCACAGATAAAAGCCATTTTAATTAAAAATTAGTGTTTTTCCTTTTTTTAAAATTTTATAGCTACTTTATTTATTTATTTATTTATTTTTGGCTGTGTTAGGTCTTCGGTTCGTGCGAGGGCTTTCTCTAGTTACGGCAAGTGGGGGCCACTCTTCATCGCGGTGCGGGGACCGCTCTTCATCGCGGTGCGCGGGCCTTTCACTATCGCGGCCCCTCCCGTTGCGGGGCACAGGCTCCAGACGCGCAGGCTCAGTAGTTGTGGCTCACGGGCCCAGCTGCTCCGTGGCATGTGGGATCTTCCCAGACCAGGGCTCGAACCCGTGTCCCCTGCATTAGCAGGCAGATTCTCAACCACTGCGCCACCAGGGAAGCCCTTTCCCTTTTTAAAATTATATATTTTAACTTTCTAAACTGATCTTTAGGGGTGGTGGTCACACATTGATCGTTCTTAAGAGTTTTACTCCCTTTTGGACTTTTGTTACCTGGCTATTAACTAGATACTTTTGTGCAGCCCTGGTCCTCTTAGATACTCTGATTTGATCCTTAGTAATTAGATCTCACACACACACACACACACACACAGACACACACAAACACACACACACACACACACACACACACACTTGACCAAAGTGAACTTTATTTCTGCCTCAAACAAATCTTGTTATTTTGAAAATTAAAAAAAAAATGTTTGGGAGATGTTAACTGAGTTTCATTGCCTGTTTACTGCACCCCTTCTGTATGCAAAGACACAACTCAAATGTGATAAAATGCCCTCTTTAAGTTTCATTAAAGACCTAAGTATAGAGTCATATGTAAAAGCAAAATAATGGCATCCTCTTAAAACAACAAATTAAAAAAGTGTGCTTTAAGAATTATCAAAACATCAGAGACAAATAAAAATATCACTGTTGCAAGGCCACATGGGATGGCTATGAGAAATGCAAGGGATCATGCATTAAGAGATCTGAGTTCTGAAATTCTCTAAGAGTACAGAATACAAAGGCGGGAAACTGATAACCAGACATACAGTGCTGACCTGCAGAGTATTTTTATTTTAAATTTTCAATCAGTGGCCAACATTTACAAAACTGGATTTCTGGCTTCTCTCCGGGGGGAAATCTCAATATATCTGGCAACACTGGGTCTTACCACCTTACAGGGCAACAATTAGCTGGAGCTCTTTGGAGGCTGCCCCCTTTAGACAGGGATGTATACTGAACACAGTTTGTCGTTCCTGTCTACCTCAGTCAAGTTTCCTACTTGGCTCTATAGGAACCTTAGTCTGTGGTACCTTACAGAATGAAAAGGAGAAGGAGAGGGATGCTCAGAGGAGTCAGTTTCAGACTTGCCCATGTGAGAGGCCCTTAAGAAGGAACTTCAGTGGAGCTAATGGTACTCAGTAGTAGAAGCCTCTTTTAAAAAAGAGAAGCTGTTTACAATCAGAAAGAGGTAAAAAATGACATTCAACACTGATGAATCAGTGGTGAGAGTCAGGACAAAGCCTAGAGACGCGCAGGGTATGGGGGATGGATGCAAAGCACTTGTTGCTTCCCCAACTTCATTTCACAGCTGCCATATTGATTCTATCCTAGAAAAATCAGGTTAGAGTAAACCTCAAGAGCTACCTCAGAGGAATTAAAGGATAGTCACAAAGGAACATCACGAGACAGTTACACTATTAGACTCTGACCTTCTCAAGGATACATGTCCTGCTAAATTTTATACCTTCAATGTCTGGCTACAGAATTAATGATTGGGTATGGGTGTAGAATAAGAGAGAGGAAGCTCTGTTAGCTCTGTCAGTGATGGTGGGAGCCACAGCGCTTTTCTATACCAGCTGGCAAAGCAACCTCCCTCTCCCTTGCCCATTGCCTCTTTGGGTCACTGCCCATCTGTTTCATTCCGGCTGCAGCACAAAGTTGGGGTATAGGATGACTGCTCTAAATCATTCTACCTTAAGGATGGCCCCAGTGGGACTTATTGGAAGCTCAACTTGCCTCATTGTAAGTGCTCAAAACATACATACTACTTCAAATTAGCAGCCGCCAACAAATTATAGCTTTGTGTTTAAGCATGTGAACGCTGGAGCTAAACACATCAAGGTAAAATTTTAGTCTTTCCGCTTATGGACTACATGATCTTATTGACCACTCGTAACTTGGGAAAGTTACTTAATCTTTTTATGCCTTGGTTTCTGTATCTGTAAAATGGTGCTCATAATACTACAGCTTCACAGAGATACTGTGGTGATTAAATCAGATTAAATGCATATGTAAAAAGCTTAAGCTAGTGTCTGCAATATTTTGCCAGTATTATTTTTTTCCTAGAAATAAATACAAAGTACATACATATGTTGCTGTGAAGACGACCAAGACTGCAGCAGCATGTGCAAAAACACAATTCTATTATTCTTCTTTTTTACTTGCCATGTCTAATGACCTATCCCTGGCTTCCCTTTAAATCCATGTTATCCTCTGATCCAGTTGTGAATGTTCTTTCAGCATGTGTTTTTGACATCAATCTACTGCCATACTTTTGATAATAGCTGCAAATTAACCAGACTGAGCTAGTGGGTCATGAGCATACTTTCTATTTAGGGTTCACTAGAAATGTCTATAATAACATTAGAAAGTCTGGTTAATTTTTTTAAGAGCATAAGAGACATTAATGTATTTCATCTGCTAAAGTGTTTCCCACTGTGAGAGTCTTGTTGAGGTTCTATAGGCCAAAATCTCAACATCAGTTAAATATGTGACTGCACTTTCTCCTACTTAGTACTATGGGATGGTGTCTTAAGTATGAAAGATGTCTTGTATAGTATGTCAAAATGTTGAGCAATATCCTTTCAATCTAAACACAGAAATGAAAAAAGAGCAGATGATTTCCCTTTTGCTGTAATTCACTTTGGGATGCATGTCACGAAGAGCACTATACAAAAGCAATTTTCATTGATTGACTGACTGATTGAGGAAAAGGGTGAATGTTCTTTCCAGCTTACGTCCCTACTGAAGTATGATTCTTATAACTCCTGACAGCTCTTCACAATTTGTAGTTAAATGTCAGGTTAGCTCAAAGTGGGAGGGAGGGGGAGAGAGAGCGAGGGAGAGAGAAATAATTATAATTAGAACTTTTTCTGGTTTTTAGTACAGCTCACTTGAGCCAAATAGTTAAATAGAAGAGGTTAAGATAAATTAAAATCTAAATGTTCTAATTCCTCCATTCAGTGTATTTAAATTTTAGAGAACATAATTGCTAAAAATACCTTGTTAATAAGTTAATTGCATAATCTAATCAGTAATACTGACCATCACATAATTCTTTTTCTACTTCTGTGGAAGTTGCTACTCTATCTAGAGCAGGTAGTTTTAATAAAAGTTCTGATTTAGAGAAGCATTCAGCCTCAGTGTCCTATTCTTATAATCTGAAAAAGAATGAGTCCCATCTTTGAAATGCCCTTCTACTCTCATAAAACACGCTCTTTCATCTACCTAATTTGGGTAGATCCTTCTTTCATTCTGTGATATAACTAAATGAATGCTGACCTTTGAGTTATAGATATAAACACTTAACGTGACCAGGGATAAAACTGAAAACGTTTCACGTAGAAATTTTATCTTCCAAATTACTATAGCAGATCAATGCCTAATCGCTGTTACTACTGGCCTGTTCTTAAAACTTTAGCTTATCTCTCTAATGACATAAAAACATGGAAATTTTTTTTTTTTTTGCTTAATATATGTAAACTGGGTTTTTCTCAGTTAAGTTAAAGCAATGCTGGTTAGACAATAATTCTTACTTAAAATAGATTCACTTAATTATAACAGATCTTCAAATGGATTAAATGTAATGCTTTGCAAATTTAGATTTGTTTGCAAAATATGGAAGATGGCTTATTTGGAGAATTTTTTAAAAACACTGAAGATCTAAAGCCACATAGCAGGTCATAATAAACGCATTTTCAGGTGAGAGGCACTTAAAATGTCTTATAGGAAAGGCCTCTAAGAATGTCAGAAGACCCTTTGTGTGGGTTCATGCTTCATTTGCTGTGGAAGCTTGAGGAGATAACTTTTGCAATTTAGAATTGACACTCTTCATGCAACTATGCTTCCAGCGATATAGGTCCAGGTTGGGGGGGTGGGGGAGAACAGTTCAAACTAGTAAATAATTGCAGTATCATTGCACCAGTTTAGTTTAAAGAGCTGACAAACCCTCTCTAAACTCCAAGCACAATTAGTCATTAGGGTCTAGTTTTTCAGCACTGTTAAGCAATTTGTAACCCATTCCTTTTAATAGGGTTAGGCATTACTTAACTGACACAGATGCCTTGAAAACTGAAACCTTGAGTTATGAAGCAGCAACCTTGTTCATTACCTTCTCTGATAGGCAAATCATCTAAAAAAACAGTATTTGATGGGCAACCAATGAATAATCAATGGCTCACTTTTCATCTGAGTGTGAAAATGAGAATAATCTAATATAAATTCCCTCTGGAAAGAGGCTGAATCTTGGATTCTGCTGCTCTTCAGGGTTGATTTATAAGGTCTTGGAAAGCTGATGCAAACAGATGATCAATGGGACCCATCCTTCCTCATAATAACCCCCAACTGGCCCACTCCCTCTTTTCCAAGTCTATCCCTTCAGGCTATTAGCTGTGTCCAGCTAATTCTTCCCACTACTCCTGCCTGCTGCTTTTACTCTGGCCATCCGTTCAGTCCAGCCGACTCAGAAGTAATTTTATACGCGGCAGAGAGCGGGTGGAATTGATTTTTCACTCAGTGCTCAGTTCCCATCTGAATAATTATCAATTTTACTGCCTCATAAAGGGAAGAGTCAAAATTTCAAATCAATTCAAAAGAGCTTTTGAGACGACAGAAACTGTGCATAAGAATAGAGGTCAAAGTTGTCAGTGACCTAAGGAGATGATGTCAGATACTACTATACCCAATCGTTGACATCAGAGGCACTCAAGATGATATAACCTAGTGCTAATGCAAATCATATTTATGCTGACTACCAGAGACCAGTCATTAATATTTAAAACGCTATCTGAAAGCCTACATTCCAAATAAATAGAATGTATTCCACTGTTAATAAAGATATATCACTACTTAGTCATATGCTATAAAGTAAAGGATTACCAAGTATTATTAACACATAGAAATTACTTAAACCAACAAACACATGGTAATTCTGAGTAAAGACAAACTTGCATGTCTTCTGCACAACCACATTACTTGTTCTGCACAGTCGGATGGTATTTGTCTAGGACCATAGCCTATTGATTTTTGCTAAAATTTTCTACCCACTTAAAAGTTCCTGCCAAAGTTTATGGGACAACATTGTGATCATGGTTGAGCACTGGCAGGTGGCAGACCTGTCACTTGCCCCGGTGGGGTGAGGGCTGGGTCTGATTACTGGCCAATCCATGGTTATTTATTTTCTCCACTGGCTACATGCTCTAATTCTGTGGTTCTCAGCCTTCTTGTTGCAAAACACCCGAGGGCTACGCCACACTCCCGGCAGTACCAGTGGCTACTGCAGAAGGATGGGTGAGGAGCAGTGCATCCAAATCTTGATAGAATGTGTTATTCTGAAAAGGCATTCCAGGTGAATCTGAGATCTTATCCGGCAACTAGTCTCCTGAGAATCAATGGTGTAAGTAAGTGGTAAGGACTTGGGCTTTTGAGCCAAACAGACCTTGGTTCACATTCCACTTTCCAGTTGATCTCTCTGTGCTTCAATTTATTCATTTGAAAAATGGGGATGGTTATATCCACATTGCAGTGTTGTTGTGGGGTCTAAATGAGGAGATGTCTCTGCAAGTCCTCTCCTCCTGTCATCACTATGTTAATCCAATTATCACATAATTAGTTAGTTACTTGTCTCTCCTCCCCACCTGGCAGGAAACACTTATTTAAGGAGAGAAATTATGTCTCATGGGTCTTAATGGCTCTCGCACCTTGTACATAGGAAGTCCTCAATAAATGTGAGTTACCTTCCTCCCCTTTAATCACCAACGTGTTGTAACAATTCCAGGGTCATACCAAATAGTTATAGGCCCAGAGCCCTTTGCTTATTTACACAAAATCTTAATCACACACCTCCCTGCCAGGAAAATAACTGGTTAACTGAAACATCACCACAAATAAAGTTTACTTAATGTCATTTAAATATTAGCAAAAAAATGACAGCTAGGAAGAAAACCTCTTCCATGGCTGTCTTATTCATTTTCATCATTTATTTACTCAGACTGACATTTTTATGCTGATTGCAGGCGACTGATTTGCTGGCTAATGACCAGGTTAAAGTGTTTACATTTGCAAACCACAGACTATTATGGAGATAATTTGGCAAAATAAGACAACTGGAAGCAGTATAAAGATATCACTTTCCAAATTTAGTAGAACTGGAATATATCATAGTGATGCTATCTCCACAGTAAAATGGTATTATTCTCTTTGAAACATTTCTGGCATATATATTTAATTTTATGCATGCTGGTACTGTGATTTGCAGAAGTGAGTTTTTAAAAAATATTAAACTTGGACCTAATTCATATTAGCTAGTCAGAAAACATTTGAAAATAAACAAATTGTGGCTTTATTACTTATTATTTAAATGTTCTTGGGAATATGACCTATCTGAACCTTGATTTCTCATCTTAAAATGGGGAAAATGATATGATGAAGGGAAAGTTCCCAGCAAGTTGCCTGGCACAGACCAGGAGCCCAGAAAATGGTAGTTTCCCAACATACCAGAGTATTCACAAGGCAAACCTAAGATGACGTTATTAGAGGCTCTGGGAAAGAAATCAGAGGTTGACTGTTTCTAGTTCCAGCTTTGACTTTTATTTCTCTTGTCTCTGGAAGAGTTATCCTCTTTTTGAATTCTAGCTTCACTGAGGTGAGATGAATGACTTAGAGATTTCTGGAGGGTGGGTAATCCTGAGGCCAGTGTACTATCCTACCTACAGGGAAAATACTCCTAGAGAAGACCCAGTAAAGAGTCTTGGCAAGACCAGTTGCTCTAAGGGATATTCAGAGACCAGATTGGCTGTTGGGAAACTCTTCTCTCTTAAGCTAGATAAGCAACCACCAGTTACCTGCTGCAGGACCTCTGGATTTTGCTGCATAAAATGTAATAGTCTCTGACCAGCCTGGGCAGCCTCTCTGCATCGAAGTGGCTTCCTGCCCTCTTTTGCTATGTGCTTGAAGAGGTAGGTGACGATGTAGTCTAAACTGGTACAGCAGCTGGAGGAGACAACTGTATCTGTGTGAACAACAAGTGAGAATTTATTTGTATTACTAAAGTGTTTGTTTCATCTCACTATAATGCCTAAATTAAAAAAAAAAACAACTTTCTGGTTTCAAAGAACTTTAATCAAACTGTAAACTCCTTGAGGGCAGGGATTTTTGCCTTGCTTTTATCTCTTTAAACCCAATGTCTACTACAGGACCTGGAATAGAGACATGTTAGTAAGTAAATGATTCCTGGATTGCATTGGACAGAATTTTCCATATGTGACCTTAATGACCCTCTGTTCAATTGAAGTGACTTTATTAAATATCTACTTGGTGCAAACTGCTCTGCTTCAGGGGAAACAGGGTGTAAACTTGGTGCAAAGTACTTTGCTTCAGGGGAAACCCTCACCCTGGTGTCAAAGAACTCATGATTTAGTATGTAAGTCACTAGCACAGCGCTGCGCAAAAATGAGTGACACACTGCTGTGAGAAATTTGAGGGAGATATTGTATTTGGATGAGGATCAAGGACAGTTTGGTGAAGGAGGTAGCACCTGAGATGGGCTTGGAAAACTTATTCCAGTTAAACATAAGGAAGGACATTTTTCACATTTTGCACAATGTACATAGTAGGGTGAAAAGGTATGGATTTTGAAGCCAGACAGCTCTGGTTTCAAATTCCATCTTTTCCAGTTATTTGCTGTGTTGTTACTGTGAAGGAGCCAATTAACCTTTCTCATCGTTTATAAAATATGCTGCAGAGTTGAATGAGGAGAAAAATAACTAGAAATTCTCACAGTAAAAATAACTGACCTAGAGGGTATTATGCTAAGTGAAATAAGTCAGACAGAGAAAGCCAAATACCATATGATTTCACTTATACGTGAAATCTAAAGAAAAAAACAAATGAACAAACATAACAAAAGAGAAACAGTCATAGACACAGAGAACAAACAGGTGGTTGCCAGAGGAGAGGAGTGTGGGGGGGATGAGAGAAATAGGTGAGGGAGATGAAGAGGTACAAACTTCCAGTTACAAAATAAATGAGTCATGGGGACGAACTGTACAGTGTGGGGAATATAGCCAATAATAATATCTTAGTATGGTGACAGATGGTAACTAGACTTACCACAGTATTTTATCATTACCTAATGTATAGAAATATTGAATGACTATGTTGGGCACCAGGGACTAACATAGTGTTGTAGGTCAATTATACTTTAAAAACAAACAAACAAACGAACAAACTCACAGAAGAAGAGATCATATTTGTGGTTACCAGAGGCAGGGGTTAGTAGGAGGGGGAACTGGATGAAGGTGGTCAAAAGGTATAAAGCTCTCGTTATAAGATAAATAAGTACTAGGCGTGTAATGTACAACATGATTAATATACTAACACTGCTGTATATTATGTGTGAAAGTTAAGAGAGTAAATTCTAAGCATACTTATCACAAGGAAAAAAATTTTTTTCTTTTTCTTTTATTTTGTACCTATATGCGGTGATGGATGTTCACTAAACTTACTGTGGTAATCATTTCGGGATGTACGTAAGTCAAATCATTATGTTGTACACCTTAAATATGTATAGTGTCGATTGTGTCTCAATAAAACTGGAAGGAAAAAAATATGGTAGTTACTACTAATTTTCCCTCATAGTGAAAAAAGGGGAGCAGGACCTTTTGGTGTGAGTAAAAGAATGTGTAGAGGAATCATAAGAGAGAAGGCTGACAAAATAGTTTGGGATCTTCCTTGAGGGCATCCAGTAGTAGGTCGAGACATTTACATGTAACTTGAAAGGCAACAGAGGTGTTATTGAAGGATTTTTTTTTAGCAAGTAAGTGACATGATTTCTTTGTACACTAAATATCATTTCATATACCTCTAATAACCACTTCTGTATACAGTAGGTACTGTTGTTTGCATTTTTCAAATGAGAAAAATGAAGCTCAGAGATAATTAGCTTATCCAAAGTTCATGGTTTTGATTCAGAGCATGACAGTGCCCAGATTTTTTGGCTAATGGTAACATACGGACACAATTCTGGGGAGTTTATGATTAATAACAGAAACAACAAGACAAACAAAAACGTGATGGGTACTCAAAAAACGGCAAATTTAGTAGATTCCGAAGAGAAGTAGATTGGGAGAGTAGGGCTGGGAAGCAGCAGATTATAAACTTCCTAAGGCAACAGTTACTTTCTTATTCATTTTACTCATCTCTAAGGTTCTGAGACATATGTGTGCTTGTCATAGATTAGAGGTGAAATATTAGTTGATTTAATTAAAGAATGGGTAGGCAAAGCTAATCTGAGAAAGTTTTTTTTAAAAAGTCTTGAGTTTTGTTTAGTAATAATACTAGAATTGGTATAACACTACAATTTAAAAAACTCTTTCACATACATTGTTTTAGAGAGGAATGACATAGTAAATAGAGGTAGGTTTGGGGGCAGGTTTTGAAATATAGAAGTATGCATTTAAAATAGACGATAATGGTAGCTGATACAGGATCATGAGGGGTTGAATCAAGGTCTAAAAGATGGGCATGGACAATAGTTTTGGGAAACTGTGGAGCTATAGGCTTTTGAGAAAGGAGCTTTTATTTCCTTCTAAAGCTATGGCAGTTGATTGATTGACTGATTGATTGATTACCTCTCCCCACTAACTGGGTTACTTTGCAGAAAAGGAAGCTTTGGTTTTATAACCCTGGGAGGTAGTATATAATGTAGTAGAAAACATTTAGGCCTAAGAGTCAGGCACAGACTTGTTGAACTTGTTTGCTTTTCTCTTTTCCTTCACATTTCTACCTTTGAAGTCCCAATCATGAAAGTAAATGGATTAAGTAACTTAACATCTACAAAAGGAAGCAAGCAGGAAATAGATATGGTTCCCCTCACCAGTGAAGAGCAATATGCTATCAATCATATAAAAATTATAAAAACTTCACATAGATTTGGTGACCACATGCCATGAAGGTTGCATTAAAAGGTTCCAATCTACTGAGTCAGCTATGAAAAAGCCAGGTAAACACTTTAGACATGAAGGTTGGAGCATATATACTTGCAGTAAAAGCAAGAAGAAGAGCTTTCATTATGGCTTATCTATTGTTGGGGGCTTTGAAAAGGACAAATGTTATTTCAGGGTAGATTGAAAAGTGTGGAATCATAAGGATCATGGGCCATTTGATCACAAACAGAATGAATAGTGCTGAGGACTATGTATTATTTTTGGTTTTCTTTATTTGCAGCTCAAGCTACTGTGTGAAATTCAAACAATGAAACTCTCCTGAAATAAAAGAATGAGCAGAAGTCATGAATTTTCATATTTTGTCTTAGCTCTTGGTGTTTATCATCCATGATTTAGACAATTTTGGACAGATTTTTTAAGCCCAACAGGCACTTTGTCTTCTCTAGCAACTTACTGTTTGGCACTGAAACAACCAAATGCCCCTTTTCTTCTGCAACTAGTCTCCATGGGAAGCATATGCATCATTAATAGCCCTCTTGTTTACTAAGACCCATCATAGAAAGCTGTTCTGTAAAGTTAACTGTATAGGAAAGAGTTGCTTAACTGAGAGTCAGAAGAATGATAATGGGGTTGAAATTACATTTGGCTTTGACTCAAAATTTCTCACCATAGCAGAGGGGAGGATGAAGGTCTTGGAAAAACATAGTGTGAAAGGCAAATTCAGAAACAAAAGGCCTATTTGGGTGGTGCAGCAGTTTAGGGTTGAATCTGTATCTTCTAGATGTTTGACTATACGAAGATTCAATTTGCACCTCTGTAAAATGTGCTTAATACCACCTACTTTGTTTTGAGAAATTAAACATTTAAGAGATAAAGTGTGTAAAGATTGTAACATAGTGCCCAACACTAGTAGGTTTTCCCCTTTTCACTTCCCATTTGTTTTCCTGGCTATTTCAATTCCTGAAACACCAAGCCTGTCATTCTATTTAGCCAATCCATAGCTTTCTTCTCTCTTTAGCATGTTTTTGGTGGGAGAAACTAATGAACAAGGTCTCTAAGTTTCTACGTACTTCCTGGATGTTTTATTTCTATATTACATTTATAATATTTACTCCATCCAATTCAAGAATGTGTTCATGACAATAACATATACCCTTTATTAATAATGAAAATTTTATTAATAATGGACTTGATGGGGAAATTTCTGGTGGTTTCCAGTTGGTTCAACTTTTAGCTTGCCCCCACCTTCCCTTGTCTTGCCTTCTGTGCCATCCTTTGCTTTCCTGGAAGGCACCCCCATTCCTGCCAGGGCTCATCTTCAGAGGCCTTCCCTGATCACTTCTAAAAAAGCCATACAATCATTCCTTCTTCATTATCCTATTTTAAGTCTTTGTTTAGCACTTATCATGACTTGACATTTTCTTGTGTGTGTGTGTGTGTGTGTGTGTGTGTGTTTACTGTTGTCTCTCCTCACTAGAATATAAACTTCACATGAGCAGAGACCTTATCTATCTTATTCTCTGCAGTACTCTCAAGGTCTAGAATGGAACCTGGTACATAGCATGTGCACAGCTGATGTATACTAAATGAATGAGTCGAGAGTCATTATTAAGAGCAGCTTTTTGTAAGCCCTGTGCTTGGTCTCTGTATGTAAGAGTATGGGGGTAGAGGGTGGTGGTGGTGGTGGGTGATTAAAAAGATGGAAAATATAATATATAAATACAATCACTTTTTCTTTTCACAAATTATAGCTGGCCTGAAACTAAAAATGCTAGTGAATGATTGACTAAAAACATTTAATATCATGTTAAGCATATTATCTATCATTGGTTCAACTTTTCTGTACCTCCCTCTCATTTTTCCCACTGAGGCTATAGTAGAACTGAAGCCTGCCTGTAACCCAATTAATGCCTCTTTGCAAATTTTTCATTGTTGGAAAAGGAGAAACCCAAGTGGTTATGTTCAACAGTCTAAATAATCCTCTTTCTTGAAGACACAGGGCACAATTAACCTGCCAAATTGTGACCTTTATCAGATGGATCCAGCAGGGTGGTGAGGTGAAGAGGAATGGGTTTTAGAGTTAGAAAAACTCCTAGATCAGGCACTTATTAGTTGTATGACCTTAGGCAAGTTGTTTCACCTCTCTGGGCAGCAGCTTACTCTTCTGTATAGTGAAAATAATATTACCTAATTAATTCATTCAATATATACTTATTGAGTACTTACCACATGCTAGGCACAGGGAAAAAATTCGTGATTAAGACACACTGTTCAAAAAAAAAAAAAAAGACACACTGTTCCTGTCAAGTAGGAAGCCTACCGTCAAGCAGGAAATAAGGACAAACAGTGCTATTAGCATATTTAAGCTAGTTTCGGTACGCAGAGCGGTTCTGAGAATGAAATGAGTAAAGGACACGTGTGAAGACACCTATGGCAGCATCAGGCGCAGAGTCTGTGTCCATGGTCATACGTTCATAAGTGGCAGCACTGGGACTTAAATTCAAGTTCAGTATTCCCTGCATTATGCCACTTTGTCAAGATTCCTTTGGAGACTTGTTAAAATGCAGATTTCAGGCCTAAGATCACACGTTGAGAACAACACAGCCATCCACAACTAATTCAGAATCTTAAAGTATTACTATAATGTGAGATAAAAGAATGTCAAGACAAACTGTAATAATAAAAGACTTCGGTTTCTGTCCATGAAGGATTAACTGCTATGAGAATTTTTCCTTCTGCCATAAACAACTAGAAAACAGGACAAAATATATGAAACAACGGTTTTCAATTGTTGCACAAGAAGCAGTATAGGACTATGAAACCAGAGAGGAGGGAAACAAATGAGGTAATACCTACCCAACTGCTCAAGCTTACTGCGCAAAGCAGTTTCCAGGCTACTGGCCAGGAAAGGGGAACCCAAACAAAGCCAAGTGGTCTCACTGAGTTGAATTTGGGGAGGCTGAGGCAGCTAGAACTTGTGGGACAGAGTATCAGAGAGTGGGAACTATATAAGAAGAGAGCTCTGGAGATCTGCAGAGGAGTTCTCTCCAGTCTTTGAACAATATAACAGATATACATAACATATGTGTAACTGGAGTTCCAGAAGGAATGGAGATGGAGAGAGGTAGACTGTAATTATTTGAATGCAAACTATGATTATATTATTTGATGGTGTAGACTGTAAACCTTAGAGTACCACTAAAAATTAAAAAGTATGACTAATAAACTCACAGGGGATATAAAATGAACTCATTAGAAAAACATTTAATTAATCCAAACCAAAAGAAGGCAGGAAAAAGAAACAAAACCCAGATAGGATAAAAAAAAAACAAATAGCAATATTATAAATTTAAACTCAAATATACTGGTAGTTATATTAAATGTAAATGGCTGAAACACTATTTAGAAGGCAGAGACAGTCAGATTCGATATAAAAATATGACCCAACTATATGCTGTATGTTAGGCAAATATGTCCATATCTTAATCCCCAGAACCTGTGAATGTGTTAGGTTACACAGGAAAGAATAACTATGGTTGCAGATGGATTAAGGTTGCTAAGCAGTTGAACCAAAAATAGGAAGATCATCCTTGATTATCTGGATAGGTCCAAGGTAATTCCAAGGGTCCTTAAAAGTGAAAGAGAGAGGCAGAAGACATCAGAACCAATGGGACATGTATCTACGGAAGAATGGTCAGAGATATTCAATGTTGCTATCTTTGAAGATGGAGGGACAGCAGCCATGAGCCAAGGGATGTAGGTGATCTCTAGAGGCTGGAGGAGGAAAGGAAATAGATTTGCTCCTTGAAAGAAAAATGGCTCTGCTGACACCCTGATTTTAGTCTGGTGAGACCCATGTCAGATTTATGACCTAAAGAACTATATGACAGTAAATTTACATTGTTTTAAGTCACCAAGTTTGTAAGAATTTGTTAAAACAGCAATAGAAAATATCTGCTGTCTTCAAGAAACCAACTTTAAATATAAAGACACAGAAAGAATAAAAGTGAAATGATGGAAAAAGAGGCTAATTCTAATCAAAAGAATGCTGGAGAGGCAAGTAATATCAGACAAAGTAGATTTCAGAGGAAAGAATATTAAAGAAATAAAGAGCATCACTTCATAAGGATAAAGGGGTAAATTAATCAAGGGGACATAACAATCCTAAATATATATTTACTTGATAACAGAGCTTCAAAATAATTTATACAAAGACTGATAGAATTAAAAGGAGAAATGGACAAACCTATAATTATAGTTAGAGGCTTCAGCACTTCTCTCTTGATAATTCATAGGACAAGTAGAAAACAAACAGACAAAAAACCAGTAAAACTATATAAAATGTGCACATTATCAAGCAATTAGACCTGACACTTAGAGAACATTCTTCCCAACAACAATGGAACATACATTCATTTCAAGTGCCCATGGAACATTCACCATATTTTGGATTATAAAAAAGATTCAATAAATATAAAAGTTATAACAACCTCTGATATGACTACGATGGAATTAAACTAGAATCAATAACAGAAAGATCAGAAATTAAACAATGTGCTTCTAAGTAATAACTCATTGGTAAAAGAAGAAATCACTAAGGCAATAAGAAAATATTTTAAAACTGAATAGAAAAAGTCCCTGGGACTTCCCTGGTGGCGCAGTGGATAAGAATCTGCCTGCCAATGCAGGGGACACGGGTTTGATCCCTGGTCCAGGAAGATCCCACATGCCGCGGAGCAACTAAGCCCATGTGCCAGAACTACCGAGCCTGTGCTCTAGAGCCCGCAAGCCACAACTACTGAAGACCGCGTGTCTAGAGCCCGTGTTCCACAACAAGAGAAGCCACTGCAATGAGAAGCCCGTGCACCACAAGGAAGAGTAGCCCCTGCTCACCACAAAGAGAAAGCCCGCGCACAGCAACGAAGACCCAATGCAGCCAAAAATAAATAAAATTAAATCTTTAAAAAAAAAAAGCCCCCAAATATATAAAAATTTTATCAGTTATAGCCACAGTAGTGCTTAGATAAAAGCATTAAATGTGTACATTAGAAAAGAAGAAAGGTCTAAGATCCACAACCTAAGCTTCTGCCTGAAACTGAAGGAAGGAAGTTATGAAGATCATACCTTAAGTCAATGAAATAAAAACATGGAAAAATAATAGAGAAATCAATGAAAACTGAAAGCTGGTTCTCTGCATAAAATTGATAAACCTGGAGCCAGAATGATAAAGAAAAATAAAAAAGACACAAATTGCCAATGTCAGGGATTAAAGAGGGAATACTACTAGAGATCCTACAGAAATCAAATTGTATAACAAGAGGATATTATGAACAATTTTATGTCAGTAATGTCAGATGAACTTTAGATGAAATGGACAATTTCCTTTAAAGACACAAACTATCAAATGCTACTCAAGATGTAATAGGAGGGACTTCCCTGGTGGTGCAGTGGTTAAGACTCTGCACTCCCAACGCAGGGGGCCTGGGTTCGATCCCTGGTCAGGGAACTAGATCTCACATGCATGCCGCAACTAAGAGTTCACATGCTCACAACTAAGGAGCTGGTGAGCTGCAACTAAGCAGCCCGTGAGCCACAACTAAGGAGCACATGAGCCACAACTAAGGAGCAGGCGAGCCACAACTAAGGAGCCCGCCTGCCGCCACTAAGAACCAGCGCAACCAAATAAATAAATTAATTAATTAAAAAAAGAAAGATGTAATAGGAGACTGGAATAGTCCTATATCCACTAAAGAAATTTAATTTATAGTTAAAAACCTTCTAACAAAGAAAAAATCTAGGCCTAGTGGTTTCACTAGGGAATTCTACCAAACATTTCAGGAAGAACTGATAACAATTCTACACAAACTCTTTAAGAAAATAAGAGAGGGGAGAACATTTCCCAACTCATTTCATGAGGGCCCTAGACCAACACTAAAACAAGGCAAAGATGTGAGAAGAACAGAAAACTATAAAAGAAGAACCATAGAAGAATACATCGATAGCTGTCATGAACATAGATGTAAAAATCTGTATCAAAATTACAGAAAGTTGAATCTAGTAATATATAAGAAGGACAATACATTGTAACCAAGTGTGGAATGCAAAGTTGTTTTAACATTCAAATATCCATCAATGTGGTGACTAATATCATGTAATGTATTAACAGACCAAAAAAGAAAAACCATATGATTATCTCAGTATATGTAGAAAAAGAATTTGATAAAATTCAACACCCATTCATGATAATACTCTCAGAAAACTAGAAAAGAAGAGAATTTCCTTAACAAGATAAACCTACAGAAACCTACAGAAAACCTAGAGCTAATATTATACTGAATGGTGAAAAAGAATGAATGTTTGCTCCATAACACTGGAGACAAGGAAAGAATGCTCGCTACCATCACTTCCATTCAACGTTGTACTGTAGGTTCCAGCCAGTGTGACAGGGTAAGAAATATTAAAAAAGCCATACAGGGACTTCCCTCGTGGCCCAGTGGTTAAGACTCTACACTTCCAATGCAGGGAGCACGGGTTCAATCCCTGGTTGGGGAAGTTCTGCGTGCCGTGTGGCCAAAAAAAAGCCATACAGATTGGAAAGGAAGAGGTAAAACTATCTTTATTTGCAGACACATTTATGTAGAAAATCTTAAGAAATCTACAAAAGGCTACCAGAATTAATAAGTCAGTTTAGCAAAGTTACAGGATACATGGTCAGCGTACAAAGAGATCAATTGCAATTCTACATGGTAGCAAAAACAATAGAAATTGAACTCAATACCATTTACAACAGCATAAAAACAAAAAATAGTTATAAATACAACAACATATGGACAAGACTTATATATTCAAAACTTCAAAAATGCTGTTGAGAAAAGGTAAAGAAGATCTAAATAAATGGAAAGATATGCCATTGCCAGGAATTGAACACTCAATATTGCTAAGATGTCAGTTTTCCCCAAACTGGGCTAGAGATTCAATGTAACCCAATAATAATTCCCCTGTTCATTTTTTTTCTAACAAGAGAAACTGACAAGTTGACTCTAAATTTATCAAAAAGGGAAAGGACCCAGAAGAGCCAAGACAATTTAAAAAGAGAAAAACAAAATCAGAGGGCTATACTATCTGATTTTAAGACTTACTATAAAATTAGGACAGTATAGAAATGGCACAAAGTAGTCTAACAAATAAAGGATATTCTTCAACAAAAGATGCTAGAACAACTGAATATCCACATGTTAAAAGAGGAATCCCAGCTTTTACCTCATAATACTACATACAAAAATTAAATTGAAATGGATCATAGACCTAACCATAAGAGCTAAAACTATAAAACTTTTAGAAGAAAACATAGAAAAAGCCTTTATGGCCTTGGGTTAATAAGCAAAGATTTCTTAAGATAGGACCAAAAAGACATGAACTGTAAGAGAAAAAAATAATTGGACTTCCTCAAAACTGGAAACTTTTATTCTTCAGAAGATACTGTTGAGAAAATAAAAAAGACAAGCCAAGGCTGAAAAAATACGTGCAAAACATAGATCTGATAAAAGATTTGTATCCAGAATATATAACAAACTCTTCCAAGATAAAACAACCCAGTCAACAAAATTGGGTAGAAGATTTGAACAAATATTTTACCAAGAAGATAGATGAATGGCAAATAAGCAAGAAAAGATGTTCAAATCATCATTCATTAGTGAAACGCAAATTAAAAACTCAAGGAGATTCCACTTCACACCCACGAGGATGGCTAAGATTAAAAAGACTGATAATAGCAAGTGTTAGGGAAGATATAGGGCAACTGGAGTTCTCATACATTGCTTGGGGGAGTGAAATGGTACAATCACTTTGGGAAACAGTTTGGCAGTTTCTTGTTTTTTTGTTTTTAAACATCTTTATTGGAGTATAATTGCTTTACAATGGTGCGTTAGTTTCTGCTTTATAACAAAGTGAATCAGCTATACATATACATATATCCCCATATCTCCTCCCTCTTGCGTCTCCCTCCCACCCTCCCTATCCCACCCCTCTAGGTGGTCACAAAGCACCAAGATGATCTCCCTGTGCTATGCGGCTGCTTCCCACTAGCTATCTATTTTACATTTGGTAGTGTATATATGTCCATGAGTTTGGCAGTTTTTAATAATGTTAAATATACACTTAGCGTACAACCCAGAAATTCCACTCTGGTATTTACTCAAGAGAAATATTTGTCCACAGAAAGACTTGTACATGAATGTTCATAGTAGCATTATTCAAAACAACCAAATAATGGAAACAACCCAAATGTTATTGGTTGATGAACATATTAACAAACGTGGTAATCCATACAGTAGAATAACACTCAGCAATAGAAAGATAAAAACTAACTGTTTCGCAAAACGTGGATAAATCTCAGAGGCATTATGCTAAATGAAAGAAGTCACACACAAAGGACTACAGGTTATATGATTTCACTTATATGAAATTCTGGAAAAGGCAAACTACAGTGAGAGAAAGTAGATAGTGGTTCCTTGGGGCTGGGACTAGGGGAAAGGGATTGATTAGAAGGGGTCAGGAGGGAGCTTTCTGTGGTGATGAAGATGTTCTGTATCTTGGCTGTGGTGGTTCATGACTGTATATATGTTTGTAAGGACTCACTGAAATGTTCACTTAAAATCAATAATTTTTACTGTGTGTAAATTATACTTTAATTAAGCTGATTAAAAAATAAACTATATCAAAATATGAAAAAAGGGCATTTTTCTCTCTTGCAGGTAATAGTTATAAAATAATCCTTCAGTTTGGATAAATAATCTTTCCCCCTTTGTAGGATGATCATCTCAAAAGCACATACATTAAGAGACCACAATCAAGTCTTTCCTCTGAAAACAATGTTCTCCATGATACTCACCAAGAGTACTGAGTCCCTCTGAGATAGATGTGAGAACATACAGGAGTACAGGAGGCTCTAAGTTGGTGACGAAGCTCATGTGGTCCTGGGTGAGACATTCCAGGAGTGGATAATAAGACTGGCTCAGTTTCCGATATTGCTATAACAGAAATACTAAATGTCAAGCCACAGAGAAGCAAAAGATGTGTCACAGCTCAGTGAAAATTGCCATTTATAATATTAGAAATTGTGACCTTACACATAAATACATAAAATAAACATAAATATAAATACATGGAACAAATGACATAATGATTCTCAATTCAGTATTTAAAGGGGTTCTAATAAAAATCTCTTGATCTCTAGAAATCCTAATTTGAAGCTACAGCATACCCTAGTAAGTAATTTCAATTTTGCCTTATGTGGTTAACACTTAAGTGCAATTAAAATCGCTGCAGTATAGAAGACTGAATGATTTTTCTGGGCTGGAATATTGTAACACTGAACAGTGCTTAATAGTGGCTAGGCAACCTTTTTTTTAAACACAAAGAAATTTGCTGTTATAATAGCATTTGGCATCATAGTCTGCTATATTTACACAATGCCAACCCATCTAATTAAATCATAACTTGGTAAATGGCTTAATATTTACCATATACAGCAGGCAAAGGATAAGTACATGAGAAAGATACTTGGAAAACCTCAAATGAAACCCAAACCAGTATCAAAGAAGCACAACACTTATAAGAGAAATAAACCATATCGATATTTATTAAAGTGAGATTGACTATCTCCATAAGAATCACATGGGGTGCTTGTTAAAGATGCAGTTTTCTGATTCCCAATTCAGACTTACAAAATGAAAACCTCTGGAATGAGGTCCTGAAATGTGCATTTTAAAAATGTACACTAAGGGAGTCTTATGCATCCTCAATTTTGAGATTACTGAGTTAGAGGTTTGCTTGTCTACTAGAAAAAAGATTAGAGAAATTCCTAGAACCATATCAGGATTTTTTTGGTGGGCCTCAACTGTAGTGAAGAGTTCCCTCAATGAGGAGGCTGTAACACATGGCTGATCTGACTCAAGTTTCCACTTTGTAATTTCTGTTGTACAGGCAGCCTTCAATGAGCATTCCATTCTACTGCAAAGAGGCTTGACAACTTTGGCTTGAGATGTGTTTTTTTTTTGTTTTTTGTTTTTTTTGGCCACGCCGCGCAGGGATTGAACCTGGGTCCCTAAGTGAAATTGCAGTCTAACCACTGGACTGCCAGAGAACTCCCGAGATGTGGTTTTATGAAGACTAGCTTAGAAAGGTGGAAGAGGGTACCTCTAGTGCATTAGAATGTCAAAGGAGCATTTCTCATACAGGCTGACTAATGAAGGCCCCCAGATCTTACTTGTAACCTTGGGCTGGGAGCAGGTGGGAAAGCCTAAACTAAGCCTGAGCATGAATTTGGCTGTGTTACTGAAGTAATTACTGCAACCACATTGGGCATATATTAGCTTTTGTGTAATCAGGCTGAGATATTTTTTAAAAAGTCTGATAATGACTCAGACTCAGCTCAGTGGAGGAGCCTGGAAATTTGAATTCCAACAAGCACCCCAGGTGATTCTGATGGGCCTCAAAGTTTGAAAACAACAGACATAAATCACAGAGACTAGATGGTAGAGTAGAAAAGGGACTTAGAGATCACTTTGTTTAATTTACTCATTTTAAAGGTGAGGAAATTGAAGCCTGGAGAAATAGAGAAGGTGATTTATTCAAGGTAAATGACCAGCAAATGGCAGAGTTGAGACTACATACCAGGCCGCTCAACTTCCAGTTTAGCACTCTGTCCACCACACCTGAATTTTAATGGAAAGCAAGGCCAAACAGCAAGAGGAGTACACAGAGGAGAAATGAAGGAAGGAGAAGATCCTATAGTCATTCTGCATTTTCTGCTCCAGGAAACACAGACCTTCTCTGAATTATGAGTATAGTTGTAAGCAATTAGTTGAAATTGCTAATTATATTTTCTCTAGACACAGAACCTGGAACACTTGAGATGACCAATTTATCACAAGATGGTAGCTGCAGTTTTCAAAACTGCACATTTAATTATATAAACACAGCCACTATAGTTATTCAAACCCTGTAAGTTAAATCAAGAAGCTGTCCTAAAACATAAAATGATCTGGTGCTATTCTAACTCCTTGGGCTTCATTATAACAATTCCAACCCTGTGGTGGTGTTACTTCACGTTTCATACAAAGACTCCCATGACGCATGATTGCTTACTAGCAAGTCACTGTGGGACACTGACAGCAGCATTTTGACAAAGGCCTGGAGTACACTGTCAAAATGGTTGTCCCCATACAACTTGAAGACGCCAAAGCTGACATAATTTCCACACAAGGCAGATTTGAGAGCTGAATAGCAGATGGAGATGCCCTTGAGTTTCATTGGATAAATCTGATCTTTTGAGAGGCTCCCAAGGGACAGGATCTGATTACCTGTTTTAGGGTAAAAGCAGAATGAGAAAGTGACATAAGTAGATGTAATTCAAAGCAGTTATGAGGCACATTATTCAACATTTTCACTTTACTGCTATTGTTCACTTCCCCCTACCATTGTTCCAGGAATTACATCATCCATATAATGAAAAATATAAATACATAAGGCAGTTTACCTGGGAAGTACAAATGGCCCAAGGAAAATCAATCAAGGGGTACTGGAAAAGTTTGATATTTTTATCTGGATGGTGATTACATGACTATATATGTAGATGCACAAAAATTCATTGAGTTGTACTCCTAAGATTAGTTCACCTTATGTACTTTAATATATATGTTATCTCTTCTTCAATAAGAAGTTAAAAAAAGTAGGAGTAAATAACAAACTAAGTCAAGAGAAAAAGATAACTTAGAGATATAAGTTACTCTGAATTGTGGGATGAATTTTCAACCTTTTCACATGAACTTGATATTGAGTTACTTCACTCTTAGGAGCCTCACAGGTTTGGTACATGAGTTAAATGAAATAAGACACATAAGAAATTCTTGGCATAGTGCACAATAAATGTTACTTCCTTTTTCTCCTTAGACATTTTTTCAGAAGATCTAAAGAGATGACTGTTTAAAAACCGTACTTAAATTCTACGTCTGACCATCAAAAGATGAAGAAATGTTTATATAATCACCTTATAGTTTTTTATAGTTAGCATTTACAACTAACAATTTCTCTTTCTGAAATGTGTGCTAGTAAGGTATGTTACTAGGCAATACCTAAGAATGCTTTGTAAAAAATTATAAAGTCATACATGTTTCTTAGCTCTGCTTTTTCCTGTTCAAGTGAGTACTGCTTCTAAAATTGAAACTAAATTCAATTTACAAAATTTAGAAGCATATTGTTGTGGTTTTGTACTGTGTCTATTGGGCTAAATAAGAATTAAGTTTCCCAGAACTCATTTCCCTGTACGGTTGTGGGCTAGAATTGAGCAAAACAGAAATCTATATGAGATTTAGAAGGTGGAAGTGAAGTAGCAGCCATGACTTTCTGAAGGTTGTTGTGATTAGAGGTGTGAGAAAAAGATGTAGAAATACCGCTGGGTTTTAGTTTCTCCTTGTTCTTTCCTGCTCTGTGTCTAGAACTACAAGCCCTGTTGACCAGTGACCCCAAGCCTACCACCAAGTGCTTGGCAGCAGATGTACAGAGCAGGAGCTGTGCAGAGGCAACAGTCTTCCATTGCTTCTTTACCACTACACAAGTCCCCCCTCTCACCCCACATCCTTTCAGGGTCCCACCCCAGCAGCTGGATGTCTCTAGCTTTTAGCTTTCCCTGCAAGCTCCAACTTGTCCGTCCATGCCATTATTTCAGGAGGGCCTATTAATGATTTTTCTCCTGAACTTCCAACTCTCCCCCTTGGACCTATTTTCCCATCTTCACCCAAGATTGTACCAGGTCTAATTCCTAAAATAAATTCCCTGTTCCATCAGTGTCACAGTGTTTGTTTTCCCCTGTTTGAATCCTGACTGATAGGTATATTATGAAAACCACATGTTTACTAAAGAGGTTAAGGAGGACCAATAATTCTAGCAGAGCATGAAACAGGACTCACCCAGGGTGAAGGTTTTCTCCCCTTTCTCTGCCTTACTGAAACATTTCCACACACAGGTTTTCTTCTGTGCATCCTTTGAAGCCCATGTGGCTTTGCTTATAATTTGTACATTAGAATGATAACACCATTGTGTCGGCTGAAGCATATCTTGGAATTTACTCCATACCACATTCTGTACTCTCTCTCAGGATCTCATCCTAACTTACCTTAGAAAGATATTGTAAGTTTCATAAAGATTCAACTCAATACGATAGCGTTCACTTAATAGCTACTCTGTGTGAGGTGCTAGGATAAACGAACAAAACAAAATCTTTGCTCTGAAGGAGTTCAGTCTGCTGGGAGAAGTAGATTTGTAAATAAATAATTCCATACAATGTGACAAACACTATCAGAGAGGTCTGTCAAGATTTTATAGGAATAGAAGAGACTGACTTTGCTTGGGCAGGAGAGCAGTGTGGGAAAGGCTTCACAGAGCAGGTTACTTCTCAAGGATCAATCACAGTTTCTCAGGTGGACTTGAAGGGAGAGAAGAGTATTCCAGAATGATTATGTGCACAGGCATGAAGGTCTGAAAAAGCAGGGTACTGCAGGAGAGGGCAGTTTTCAACCACTGCTTTTCTACCTTTGCCTCCAATTCAATATAAATCAAAGTAGACATTTCCCCCCACTTCCCTTTCCCAGGAAAGAAAAGCACTGCTTACATGTGATGGAAAAAGCTAGGGTAATTTGGTGGTAGTGGTGGTGGTTTACACATTTTGGGTCTGTTAAGGAGGCCGGGGGCAAACAGAGAAAACTGGGTCATCTTTCGGGGACTTCTTATGCTGATGTCCTTATGGGGGAAGTAAAGATCCTATATTCTTCAGCACAAGATGGAATAGGCAGATGAAGAACTGTGATGGGGAAAAATGTTTGATTCTAAAGGACTGGATAACCTATCATCAAGAAGGATTAATTATTTAGAATCACAACTTTTATCGTTGTGTTAAAGCTGCAATCTGGCATACTTGTTTTTTTGGACTGTTTCAGACACATCTGTGTTAATTAAAACAGTAATTAGTATACCATTATGACCTTGAAAAAGTAATACTTTTGAAAGAGGAAACTATATTTCATTGTGCTCAAGTGGCTCCGCATTCCGTGGTGGCTGTAAGACTATGGAAGAGAAGACGTGGCCACATCGTTATTCACTCCAATCAGCTTTATTCAGTCTATGTTATTCAACAACACTTACTAAAATTGGAGGCTCTGCCCTTAAAAAGCTTAAAATCTAGCAGTTAGACTCACATTGCTGTAAACAAAAGTGACTGAGCTGAGGTTTGGTTTTGATGTTCCTCTATAGGTATGACAACCCTCCTTGCCTTCCTTATTCCACCCCACACCCATAAAGTCCCATCTCCTTCCTTCCCAGAATTTCCTTCCTAAGACGGAGATCTTTATTACACTGATGGACCGCTGGGAGATGAAGGCATTGCCAGGCTGGCAGCCACTGAAGCCAGTAGCAGTTGCCACTTGTACAAAAGGAAATGACACTTTCTTTAATGAAATAAGAGAATTCCAAAGTTTAGAATCAAAAGGAAAATCTCTGATTGTTTCCCACTGATTATATCTGCCATAACTGGGAGCAGGGGAATGAGATGCTGTTACAACCTTAACATCAGACCTGGGTAAGACAGATGTTGAGGCTATGCTGGGGCTCCGGAAAAGGATGCTGTGAATTGAATGGTTTACCTGGCTAAGGGCAATGACTGGGGAAGGGAAGCACAAGTGTTATGGAACTGCCATTCTTACTGTTGTATATGCTATAACAGGAAAAGAAATCTCATTAAATAATAAGGGGAAAAAACCTGGGAAATAAGCATAGAAGACTCCTGCTATAATTTTGCTTATTACATATATTTCCCTCATTATTAGCTTACATTAACTGCTTGGGTTCCTCTTTCTTAACCTCTATTCTGTCTTTTTTGGAGAAGCCCCCCTTTTGTGTGTGTGTGTGTGTGTGTGTGTGTGTGTTTGGTTAGCTTCCAGCATTCAGAAGTACCCTTCTAGACAACTCTCAATAACTAGATTTAGAGAAGGATATATAAGAAGATGCAAAATCTCCTTTTCTGTTTATCTGGTATCTACTTTCAGACCTACTTTTTAAAAAACTTTTTCCCCTTCTGAGACCCTATCTCTTCCCTGATGACTGACTCCATGATGTCCTCTACAGAAGAGGCTCCCTACACCCAAAAAGAAGTGGCCTTCCTTCAAAGGCCTCAGCTGGAGAACTGTATAACAAGATAGTAGTCTAACAGAAAACAAACGTATAGTGCATAAGGTAGTGATGAACCAGGTGGGCTTCTGAGTCATACCGACCTGGGGTTTGAATCCTACTTCTTTGCTCACTACCTGGGTGTCTGAACAGATTATTAATCTCTGTAAGTCAGTTTCCTCATCTGTAAAACGAGGACAATAACAGTACTTATAACTCACAAGGCTCTTATGTGGAGTAAAGGAGACAGCATACGTAACGCACTTACCACAGTAACTGGCACAGTGCTCATGTAAACTATAACAATACACAGTACTAGGCGTTCATTTCTTTCTCCAGTCTACTAGCCTGTAAATTCATACATGGGGAGCTATGGCCTGAAAAAGAGGAGGAGGTAAGGCTGGGTGTGTTTGGCGTAAAATAATGTCACTTCCTTCTAACACGTAATTCAAAGTAAGGTCAATACTATATCTTTGACCACTTTCCCTTTATTCCTTCAAAAGAGAACTGGCTGCAGGGGGTCTTTGGCCCACAATCTACCAGTTCTCTGTGCCCTCAAAAGAATACCTTTTAAAAAAGGTGCAAGGGATAAGATATACTGTAGTTGTATTTTATACCAGGAAGAACTAACAGTATGAACAATGTCACTTCCTGGTTTACAAAGCAATCCATTACATTGATTTACCTTTTCTTTTTCCCTTTTAATCTCTAAAATTTTAAAGTGAATTTGATATTTAGCTGACAGCTCTACAGGTTGAATGTCTTCATTCGTCATCAGAACAATTATGGGAAGAGAAGTGCAAGCTTCCTGACATTCCTTTACTTCAGGTCACTCAACCCACTATGTCTCTGTGCAAACCAGCCAAGGCCCCTGGACGTAAATGGTTTGGGACAGAAATGAAGCCGTGGAGACTGGAAAGGAATATAACATTTCCCTTTCAGGTTGAAAAAGATTAAAACAATGCAGCACTGATAAGCATGTGGGAAATTAAGGAAATTGTTGGGAATGTGAATTAGTATAACGATTCTAGAGGGTAATTTGGTAAAATTTATTAAAAATACTAAAAATGCGTAAATCCACTTTTGAGAATATATTCTAATTCCAAATGTTCACTACCATATCTACCTATCTCTTAGCGTTTGCACTTACACACAGTCTTCTATAAAAGCCAGCCCCTCAGTATGTTGAACTAGCTCCCATCTCCTCTTATGTGCTTGAGAACAAAGCACAGCAATTTCCCCCTTTCTCTCCTATGCAATCTTTTTTTTTTTTTAAACAAAACTTTCTCTTGGCCCTACTTCCCTGCCTGATATTACTCCCCTTTGTAACAAAACTCCTTAAAAGAACTGTGACCTTCACTGTCTTCATTTCTTCTCCTCTGATTCTCTTTTACACCCACTCCACTGAAAGTGCTCTTTTCAAGGTTCCCAATGACCTCCTTGTCCCTAAACGTAATGGTCGACTCTTAGTCCGCATCTTATTTGATTCACTGACAGCTTTTGACACAGCTGACTACCTCTTCTTCCTTGCCTTCCAAGACACACACTCTCCTGATTTTCTCTTACTTCAGTGTTTGCTCATTCTCTCCTTTGCTGGTTCCTCCTCTTCTCCCTTTCCTCCTAAAACAGAATACCCCTGAACTCAAACCTAAATCTTTTACATTTAAATTCATACCCCCACCCGGTGATCTTATCTAGTTTTGCAGCTTTAAATACCGTCTAAGAGTTAATGACTCCCATATTTGTTTCTCTAGACCAGACCTCTTCCAATCCTCAGACTTGTATATCCAACTCCGTATTCAACACCTCCACTTGAATGTCTAATCAACACCTCAAGCTCAACACAACCAAAATGGAACTTTTGAGTCCCCCTCACACCCATTCTCAGCGTTTTCCATCTCAGTTAATGGTAACTTCATCCTTCCAGTTGTTTATGCCAAAATCCCTTGATTACATTTTCTCTCTCATACCATATATCCAAGCCATCAAGAAATTTGATTTGTTTTACCTTCAAGATATATCCAGAATCTAACCACTTCTCACTACTCCCACTGCTATCACCTTGGTCAAAGCCAATATCAAATCATGTCAGCCCTCTGCTCAAAACATTCTAAAGTCCTTCTCCTTCACTTGGAGTTAAAGTCAAAGTCCTGATAATCTTTACAGGATATGACATTACATGACATTGCTTTTGTTATTACTCTCTTTTGTTCACTCTGTTCCAGCAACCAATGTCCTTGCTGTTCTTCAGACATGCCAGATACACTCTCGCCTTAGGACCCTAAAACTTGGTGTTCCTTCAGCCTGGAATACTTTTCCCCAAGATATCTGCATAATTAACTCCCTTATTTACTGCAAGTCTTTGCTCAAATGTCATTTTCTCAATAAGGCCTACCTCGATCACTTTACTTAATAATGCAACATGTTTCCCAATCCCTGGTACGTCTAATGCTCCCATCTTGATTTGCTTTCTTTCTTTTTTTTTTTCCCCATAGCACTTATTACCTTCTGACATACAAAATAATTTCTTTTTCAGTTTTGCTCACTGATATGTCCAGAGTCTAGAACAGCACCTGCTGCTCTCAATATATATATTTGTTGACTGAGTGAAGCTCACGAAGCTGAATGTACAGTGTATGTACTTGCTGCAACAGTGTATGATAGTGAAAATTACATGTTTATAAAAATTACATTTATCAAAAGGTGAATAATTAAATAAATTATAGTATGACCATAAAATGGAATGCTTTACAGCTATTTTAAAAGATATGGTAGAAAAAAATTATGAAAAACCAAAGGAAAAAAAGAGATATGGTAGATTTATATATGTATTAATATGAAGTGATGGCCATGATATAAGTAAAAAATAGCGAATTACAGATTAGCAAGTATATTATAATACCACTTTTGGAATAATATATGTATATGTACACATAAAAAAGTATGAATGAGCACACAATAAACTGTTAATGACGGTTATCTTTGAGTGATGAGATAATCAGGAATTTTCACTTTCTACTTTCTCCAGCAATTCTGAAATCCTTCAGTTTACTGATAGACCATGCTAATGTTTTATATTTATATGATTTTGTAAAAGCTATTGCCTGCTTGAAATGCCCTCCTCAAATTTCCAGGCCCTATTCTTATTTCCTTCTCTGGCTCCTCAGTTTTGAGTTAGAAACTTCTGGGCTCCCATAGCACTCTGTATGCTTCTTAAGCATAAAAGTGAGCACAACACATTATAGTTCTTTATTTACTTGTCTGAATCCACTGCTGGACTCCACTAAGAGAAGAATCAGTAAGATTCTTTTTTGCGTGTCTTATTTCTCTTCCTATCCCTTGTAACTCTCAAACACATAGTAAATGCTCAATAAACGTTAGCTGCATGGATGAAAGAATCTACTGAACTCTAAGCCACTTGTTTGGAGATCACGCTTACTTATTTAACAGCTTGTTTAGCAGTTTTTGCTTGCGTGCAGAAGTGGCCAAGTCCAACATGTGTGGATTCACTGTGAAATGTATTCCTCAAGGCCTGGGATCCTCAAGGTGTTGATCATTCCATCGCCTTAAGAAGATTTTTGTGAGCTTACTCTACTACTTTGTTGTCCTATGTCCCTGACCACGTTTCTGATACAATTCTATGTCCCTGACCACGTTTCTGATACAATCTAAGGTTATGTCCATGGTTCCTGGATGATCTGTTTTCCAGAACTGTTATTTCCTGATAACATTTTATTAAGTCTCTAGTTATTTCAAGTCCAACACATTGTTCAGCTATCTTTTTGTAATCATTTAAATATAAATAGAAATCATAATCCTTCATTCTTACAATGCTTCTAATAGTATCAATACATACCAGTAATTTTCAAGCTCTTTTATTAAAAAAAAAAATCTTTAAGCAGGTGACCCCTATTACAAATAAATCTCGTGCAACTATATATAGCCGGGTGGTTCTGGTCAAAGTGGCAGAAGGGTCCCCTCCTCCCCCCTCTCTGGTGAGGCTCTGTGGTACTTTCACAGATCTCTAGGGCTCTGAAAAACCTAGTTGGAAAACCACTGGTTTGTTTTCTAGGTCACAGTAAAAAACAGTGGCTTGTATATCAGTTTACAAATTCAATTTAAGCATATTATTAGATCATACCTTAAATGCACCTGGAGCATATATTGCTCAAAAGAACCCTGATGTAAATTCTTATGTATAGTGAATAATCATAGTTGTTCTATCCACTATTAAAGTTTAGCTTTTTCACACATTGAGCTTTCTTTAAATCAGGTACCTAAGGAAGGAATAAAAGCAGCTCCATTTTTGCCAGTCTTATAAAAACAACCACTATTTCTCCCTTCTGCGCCTTATAAAAACAGCCACTATTTCTCCCTTCTGCGCCTTATAAAAACAACCACTATTTCTCCCTTCTACGCACTCTTTAACCAACAGATGTCACTAAAGATACCATTACCCAGGGGCAAAGGGAAGAAAAGATTAGACAAATGGAAATTGAGCATAAAAAACACCCAGTTCTTAAAACTGAGAAGTAGGTTTCCAAAGTAATAACATTTATTACACTGCATGCAACATTTTAACCAAAAATTTAAGAAAGAAATTTCTTTTATTAAGTTGCTCAGGCTGAACGGATCATAGCACTAAATTCTGAAATACATGTTCTTGAAGCAATTTAAAACTCATTAGAAATAATAGGCTTGGGCTAGTAGAAAATGTGGTAAAATCTAATCCTCATCCAAATGTTACCTGGGCTGCACAAACAGGAAATTGTTTTGTGCTACTGTGGCTAACCTCATTGCTGACCCTGAGCTGTAACGGCGAGAGCAGCTGAGAGCTGAGGCAAAATTAAAAACTTACATCAAAGTATTTCATGACAGAATGTAGATAAATAAAACAGCATATCAAAAGTATTATTTTTCTGCCAGTCTCATTGAGTAGCGAGGTGGAGGTATTTCATAAAATATATAACGAATCAGGCGCATGTGGAAATGAGTTCTTCCCCCTCTGAACTGCCCCAATCATTGATTACACAAATACTGCCCACGACAGGTGAGCAGAGAAGGAACCCAGTGAGGATGGGAACAGAAGGGATCAGAGAATGTTCTGGCCCCTTTCTTCCATGGGCTCTCCCTTCCTTCACCTTGGCTTACCACAGAAATAAATAATGTTGGCTCTTCTGTACCCTCCTAGTCATTCTTTTCCTCATCTTCTAGACTCCTGGATGGCAACCATAGGCTCTCCCTTCAGTGAGCATATTAGAATCTCCAGAGGTAAAAGCATGGGTAATAAAACATTACACAGGTAAAGACAGACAAAATCAGCTTGGCTGATTGAGGCCAGCATGTGGAATCAGTGAAGGCTGAAAAAGATTTTTCTATTATTCTATGTAAAGCGTATGTGTCAAAGTCACTGGTGACAAAGTTGAAGGACATTTTTCCATTGAGCCTTCATTTTCCTTAAGTTTTAGGATAGAAATCACCATACTTAAAGAACAGTACTTCATCAAAAATACCCAACTTTGTGTGGCAACTCTCAAGTGGCAGAAAGGAACATGGAAAGACTACTGTCTGAAGTTATACAGACTTTGAATGAAATTCCAATTTGACTATTTGCTAACTATGTAATATTTGGCAAATCTTTAACTTCTATGAGCTTCAATTTCTTCATAACAGTAATCACAGTAGCTAAGTGATCTAAGGGCTTTCCATGCACTACGTAATTGAATCCTCATAACCACCCTATGAAGTAGGTATTATTTTCTCTGTTTAACAAGAAAGTGAAGCAAGAGAGGCTTAGCAACTTAACCAAGGCCAAGTGACTAGTGAGTGGCAGATAATAATACTTACCTTAAGGATTCAATGGGCTAATGTATGATTAATGGTCTAGTATAGAAGCAGGCACATAATAGCTGATTAAAAAATGGAAGCAACCATTATTATTAGTCCAAGCTAAGGAGAAGAACCTTACCCTAATCTCCTAGTCTTTCTTCAGAGTAAGAAAACTCCTTATTGGCTTTTCTTCTCAAGAATGCTTTGAAGGCTTTCTCTTTTCTTTTTCTTTTTTCTGCTTTTCTTTTTCTTTTCTTCCTCTCTCTCCCTCTGCCTCCTCCTCTTCTTCTTCCTCCAATATAATCCTCACAGTTTTCTTTCTCAGCTTTTGCTGCAATGCTTTTGTCTATGTCAAACAACCTGACAGAGGACTGAATAGCTTTTGAAGCCCATAGACTTGGCGTTGTTCTGACATTCCTTTTGGTATCACTTGCTGGACATACATTCTGTCCTATACTAGAGATTCAGAGATCCTGGAAGAGGAAGAAGTTGCTGCTCTTATCAGCCCTACTGCAAGAGTGAGTAAGCCTCACTTAGTAAGAGAAACTGGATCCAGAAAAGGGGGAAGGAAAGATACAACTGTGGTTGGTAACAGGAAACTAACATTTGTATAGTTAAAGGTCTATTGACTACTAAGAAATTCTTATACGTGCATTGTTTCATAATGGGGAAGTATTTCTTTTTAAAAAGTGAGGAAATAGACGCTTAGCACTTGTTACAGGCAGAAGGAAGCAGGACAGCATGGTCCAAGCAGAAGGCATTCCTGAATAAAAAAGTGATGAGGTCAGTGAACCCCTATCCAAAGGAGGCTGGTTCTGTGAGTGTAAGAGAATGGCTCTGGATCAAGGAAAGGCATATTCACTGAGTACCTAAGCCATGTCACAACCTGTGCCAAACTCTTTACCCAGAGTAGCTCAATTAACCACCTCTAATCCTAACTAGACAGGTAGGTCAGTAGGTATTCATTATTTCTAATTTTACATATGAGAAAACTAGGCAGCAATGGAATTTGAAGGTCATGGAGTTGATATGGGTGGGTACTAGAATTGGTACTCAGATCTTTTTTTTTTTTTTTTAATTTATTTATTTTATTTTATTTATGGCTGTGTTGGGTCTTCGTTTCTGTGCGAGGGCTTTCTCTAGTTGCGGCAAGTGGGGGCCACTCTTCATCGCGGTGCGCGGGCCTCTCACTATCGCGGCCTCTCTTGTTGCGGAGCACAGGCTCCAGACGCGCAGGCTCAGCAATTGTGGCTCACGGGCCTAGTCGCTCCGCGGCATGTGGGATCCTCCCAGACCAGGGCTCGAACCTGTGTTCCCTGCATTGGCAGGCAGATTCTCAATCACTGAGCCACCAGGGAAGCCCCGTACTCACATCTTTTAATTGCCAAAAACTATGTTTTTTAAAAGATATCATGCTTTTGGAGAAAGCTCCAGTCATATGTCTTTGTATGATAAGACACTGAAAGGAGTTAGATATACCCTGGAAACACAAGAAACTGTACTGAGAATATTTAAAAAGGGGTCCATTTTTACCTTTGGGAGGCAAAGCATTTCTACTTTATATGATTCTAATGTATCCATTTTCAACAGATGCAAAAGTTGTGGCAATATAGCTGCTGGTACAGATGAAAATAGGAGAGTTTAAGTTTACTGTCTTAAATAGGTGCTTTCTGTAGTTTCTATACACTTATGATCTCAAACTCTAAAAATCAAGTGTACAATTAAAACTAAGCATTTTTAACAGAGGCCTACAGTGCATACAGAACAGAGTCCCAGAATATTTTGAGTTGAAGTAAAAACAATTTAAAAGAACTGTTTTTCTGCTTTTTAAAATAGGTTTTACTTTTTAAAAAGTAATATGCTTTTTTATTTTTTTTAATTGGAGTACAGTTGCTTTACAATGTTGTGTTAGTTTCTGCTGTAGAAAATACCCAGGAATAAACCTACCTAAGGAGACAAAAGACCTGTATGCAGAAAACTATCAGAAAACTATAAGACACTGATGAAAGAAATTAAAGATGATACAACAGATGGAGAGCTATACCATGTTCTTGGATTGGAAGAATCAACACTGTGAAAATGACTATACTACCCAAAGCAATCTACAGATTCAACGCAATCCCTATCAAACTACCAGTGGCATTTTTCACAGAACTAGAACAAAAAAATTTCACAATTTGTATGGAAACACAAAAGACCCCGAATGGCCAAAGCAATCTTGAGAAAGAAAAACGGAGCTGGAGGAATCAGGCTCCCTGACTTCAGACTATACTACAAAGCTACAGTAATCAAGACAGTATGGTACTGGCACAAAAACAGAAATACAGATCAATGGAACAGGATAGAAAGCCCAGAGATAAACCCACGCACCTATGGTCACCTTATCTTTGATAAAGGAGGCAAGAATATACAATGCAGAAAAGACAGCCTCTTCAATAAGTGGTGCTGGGAAAACTGGACAGCAACATGTAAAACAATGAAATTAGAACACTCCCTAACACCATACACAAAATAAACTAATACGCTTTTAATGGCTGTTCCTACATACACACACTCACTTAAAGAAGCTTTACAAAATTTTGTAAAATCTGTTTCTAGGTACTCAAAAAGAAGTATGAGAATCACAGGCAATTTTTGAGGCCAAACATAGAGTTGGCTGTTGATTTGGGAAAGTAAGACCAGACAGGCAAAAAAGAAGAGGACAAAAGGAAAGGAGGACACAGACAGACATCTCTCAAGAAGAACAATGCAAAGCGTCCAGCCTGTAGTTAGTATTCAGTCAGTGTGTGGCAAACTAACAGAGGATTCTTATCTGTTGTATCGTATCCTCATTCCCTGGCTACATAAAGGTCTCAGAGAGTTGAGAATTTCAGTGATGAAGCTGTCAGCATTGGCAAATATTAGGGTTTATGGTAGTTCTAAGGCTCATTTCTAACTACTAACCACATTTTTTTTACTATAATTGAATAGAACAATCATTACTGTAGAACTCTGATTCTTAGGGTGCAGTGCCCCCAAATTTCCTACAATAAAATATTTACTGCTCTTTACCAGGATATTTTTCCAAAATTCAGTGCCGGTGACATACTGGTTTAAGCATCCTTTGACCCAATACACTAAACTCCCTGATGTAACTTTTAGCAATTTTCAATATGCTATAAATTTTCAATATTCTATCTATAGTGTATTCCCTTCACCTACTGACACTGCAATTTCATCTAAAAGAAATTCATCAAGTTGGTCAGGCATGATCTGTAGTCAAAGGCATGTTGCTTATTTCTCTTGATGTCAATATGACAGCTACCTGGCTTTTTGCACCCCTATTACCCACTTCACAAATTCATACAGATATGAAGCTTCAAAAGAACAAAATAACTAACATCTTTCTTTCCTCCAAAGAGATAAAATTTATATTGCAGAGACAAATATGGAAAAGGATACTCACCATAAGTGCAAATCATTTTACTAGCTTCTCTGAAGAGAAGAATTCCATTAGGAGATGATACATCAAAGTTCAAACGCTGGGATCTAAGAAATAGAGCAAAAATTTAGACTATATATGCAGATAAAGAAACCAAATATAGGTTTAAAATACCCAGAATTTTCATTTATTAGAAGTAGCAACAGTACAATTATCCCTTTTTTAAAGTGTCATTCCATTAAACAAGTATTGATAAAATGTGTGTGCTAATTTTCTCACTATAAAGATACTAGAACAATAAAATTATTTTCATTTATTTGCTGATTCAAAGAATTCACTTTTTATCTGTCAAAACAATATCCTGACATCCTACATCACAGACCTCTTATACCCCTCTCCTTTCATGCAAAGTGGTTGATAGATAATAATAAAGAAAACCCCAAGTATGTATAAGTTTATATAGTTACTTGGATAGAGATTTACATTTGAGATCTCCTGTAGTGCCTAATACACATCATTAAAACAAATTATAAAATGACAGTAAATCTAAGTACCTTTAATACTGCTCATATGCATAATGAATCACCTGATACTTCAAGCATATTTCAAACACATTAAATTACATACAGACTATAGTTTCCATTGAACATAGCTCAAGTAAAGAGAATCAAATCCCAGAAGTTCTAAATAAGAACAGTTCTATTTCCCTAGTTCCTAACAGGTTGGGGAACAGTCTGAAAAGTGTAAAGGACTGACATGCCATCCTGACATGCTTTTTTAACATCACTTTGGTTTTAGTTGGCTCCAACATACCTTGTTGCTCTGCTTTTAAGAAATAACGGTATATTTTTAAAAGGATAAGCAAAAATATGAAATAGGTCATAGCAAAGAAACCCCAGAAAGCAAAGATATTTGCCAAGGAACAGAATAAATTGCTGGGAATAGAATAAATTGCTGCTTCTCTATGCTTTTTCAAAATGCTTCAGAATTAAGTGCAATTATAACTTATTAGAAATACTACTGGAAACACTTGATTGTTGGCATAGAATTCCGATTAAAGAAATGTATATACATAATTCACATTAGGTTCCAGAGAAATATAGACAAGATAACATTTTCTGGGATTACGAATTTTTACCAGGTAGTTCTTTGGACAACTGTGCTAGATATGAATTATCCACCTATGGCAGATATAAAATACTTTACAATATACAATGTAGTGATTTTTTCCTTTAGTATTAAATGTTATATCAGTAATATGAACTACTAATTATCTGGCTGAAAAAACTGTAATTTAATAAAAACTAAACTTCTAATATAAAATATATAGCCACCCTTCGTTTAGTATTTAAGGCACCTAGAGAACAGTTTTAAAAAAACTAACAGCTTTCAAAAGAATACTCACATTTATTTATTTGCCAGGTCTTTTCCCACCTCTTGTTTAAAAAATTTTAAATTATTGCTGTGAAAAACTCAGCACCATAGATCAAATTAGAGTTGCAATCCATACTCCTTCCCTGTCTGGATATCTCCCTTCCAACACGCAATTTACAAAGATGAACTGATGAAAGAGGATGGCTAAGTGACAGGTAATTTGGTGCTAAGCCATATTCATAATGACATATTTTAAAGAGGTAAAACTAATCAGCTTATTGCAGTTTTTCTCTTTTAGCTACACCTTTGTTAATATTTATATACGAAGAACCTGAACCTCTGCTTGTCTATGCAAATTATAAGGTCACCTAGGCAATTTCTGAGAAGTGTGGTAGTTGCTATTTAAACAAAAATTGTGAGTGCATAAATCATCCACATATGTGCATCTTGGCACAGAGGAAGAAGGATAACTTAGAAGTCAAGGCAGGGACAATGCCCAGGGCTTCTGAGACAAACTATGTGTCCATGAATTGCTCTGGGACTCAGTTCCCTTATCCACAAAATAAAGCATCTCAACTCAGAGACCTCTAAACTCCTTTCCTCCTCTACAGAACTGCAGTTAAGCGATGAAACAGTTAAAACTGCCCTGGGACTTTCCTGGTGGCACAGTGGTTAAGAATCCGCCTGCCAATGCAGGGGACACAGGTTTGAGCCCTGGTCCAGGAAGATCCCACATGTCGCCAAGCAACTAAGCCCGAGCGCCACAACTACTGAGCCTGCGCTCTAGAGCCCGCGAGCCACAACTACTGAAGCCCACACACCTAGAACCTGCGGTCTGCAACAAGAGAAGCTACCGCAGTGAGAAGCCCGTGCACTGCAATGAAGGGTAGCCCCCGCTCGCTGCAACTAGAGAAAGCCTGCGCGTAGCATCGAAGACCCAATGCAGCCAAAAATAAATAAATAAATTTATAAACAAAACAAAACAAAAACCTACCTTCCTTCATTTTGTGCTTTTGAATCTTTTAAATAATGGTGGCTGTAGTCTTCCATTTTTTTTCCCAGTTCCCATAGTCCCCATATACACCTAAGTATACTAAATTCTTTCTCGCCCAAAGTCTCAACCTTATATCTATCATTCTATTGCCTTCAACTGGATCATCTTAAGTTTTGGTTCCTGGGTTCTTGCTAAGCCTTACATATACAGACACCAGGCAGGAAAGTCTGACCTCCAAAGAGTGCTACCAGATAGCAGATTACCTTTTCACTCGCCTATCCTACCTCTTACCTGTTTTGCATCAGTTCTGCCATAAGTTTTAAGATGGGAGTTGTACATGCTGGCTCTCCATACCACTGCTCAACAGCCCTCTGAAGAATGGGAATATATGTTGGGTACCTTTTATGAAGCCTGTTAAAGAATTTAAGGGTCAAAAGAAATATTGTTTCCGAAAATTGGTGTCACTTAAAAAGAAAAAAAAGGAATCCACATTTGTTCTGTTTAGCATACTTATGAAGTATCATGTAACATATTTAAAGAATTATGCTTAATATTGCAGGAAAGGAAAATAAGTTTAGTTAATAAGGGTAAAAAATTTGAATTGCTATTATCAGAGTTTGTTGGGCATCAAACTACTTAAGAAAAAAATGTTGTTTACTATGTAACTTTTAAAACACATAAACATAAAAGTAGAGGGAAATAGTAAACCCCATGTATTTATCTCCCAGCTTAGAAATTATCTACATTCTTTTAAGTTGTTGACTTAACTCTGCTTAGTCCCACTATAGCCCCAAGGAACGCTGGGGATGATAGCCTGAAGAAGAAAGCTTTGGGTAATTTTTAATCTCAACTCAAGGTCAGTTTGCTAAAAGGTAGTCCCTTGTACACTCAAGGAGAAATTCTCAAACATCCTCATCAATACCAAGGAGTGCATGCCTCTGTTAAGTCAATGGCTGAGACCACCAGAACCTGGAAAACTCTGACTCAGCTCCACTGACCCTTTAACCCATAACTGGCCTCCTCCTAACAAATGGACACAGAAATATAAAATTAAGGCCTAAAGCTGCAGCAGAAAAAACCCTTCCTATGCCACTACCTTCATTTCCTTTTTCTTTTCCTAATCCCTAAGTCTGTCTCTTTCTGATGTTTTTCAACGTACTTGTCTTTTTGTTTCAGAGGAAAGTGCTGAACTGAATCAGCTCATGTTGTTCCTTTCCTGTGTGGTATGGGTAGTGATCTCTATGGTGAGAAAGATCACAATTTTCTTCCCTGCTCTTAGAATAAATTTCAAGTTCCTTAGCATGGCAAACAAGGTCCTTAATATCTGGTCCCTGCCTACCTCCAGTCTCGTCTCTTAGTGCTCCTGCTCTTATCTATGGTTTGGCCATTCTTAATTCTCTGCAAATTCACTGATGCCGACTCTCTCTTGTCTCTATTCCTCTACACGCTGCTTTGTCTGCTTAACACATTCCAAACTGTATTTCAACATCTAGCTCAAGTTTTACTTCCCCTGGAATGGTGAAACTTTCTCTTTTTTGTCAAAAGGAACCAATCTCTTCCTCATCTAAGTTCAATGAGCACTTTGACCACGTCTCTCTTATAACAAACTGTATTATGGTTGGTTGCTTGTGTTACCCGTCTGCCCCATTAGATAGTGAGTTTCTCAAGGGCAAAGACCTGTGCTTCCCTACTACGACCTTGTTAATTCCTATTTGTCCCTCATATTTCAATATACATGTCAATTATTCCGAGAAGCCTCCGTGACACCTCCCCTAATCCCGCATGACTAAGTGTGTCTCCTGTGTAAGGCTCTGGTATCCTGTGTTAGTGCTATCATAGCACCTTATCTCTCCTATTACACGCTTTTTGAGAGCACAGCATAGGTACTTATTGTATGCATGGACCTGGCACAAAATAGATTTCAATAAGTATTTGTTGTGGTAAACCTGCCAACCTAAAAATGAGGTGTAGCATACTTGATTAGACCTACCTATTTGATTCTTTTAAGCTATGCATTTCACTTTGAAGCTTCACGAAATAATTCACATAACATTCAGTGAAAATAAGCCCTTAACTACCTTAAGAGTGTCAGGCTCCCTAAAAGTGCAAAAAGCAATACTTTTGTCCCCCTAGATATACCATGTTAAGGCTGTATTTGAATATATAGGAACAATTTACTTAAGTATTTATTGAAGGCCTATTCTATAAATGTCTTCTCACTGTTATAGACTCTCTGGACCCATCAGTGAACCAAACATTAAAAAAATCCCTGCCCTCGTGGAATTTATATTCTAATAAGACAGAAAATAAAATAGATATATGATCTTTTAGAAAGTGCTACAAAGGAAATAAGGCAGAGAGAGGAGATGAGAAGTGAGTGTATATGTGTGAATGAGGTTTCAGTTGGATGAAAATGAAAAATATAAAATCAATAAACTTGATTATTAACTCTATTTTGTCAGATAACTTATTGTTTTATTTTTTTCTATGGACTAGAAAATCTGTTATTTTTGATAGATGGTAGATACTCTGTGCTATGTACTGTGCCAGGGGTCCAGTGATAAGTAAGACATGGCTTTTTTTCTTGGTGAATTCATGCTTGAGTCTGGGTGGTGCACACGTAATAGTAATGCTCTGAGTACCAAAATTCTGAAACAGTGCCAGAGGAGTACAGGTGAGAAAATATTCCACCAAGAGATCTGAGTACAAACTCAGTGATCACGAGTGGGAAAGCATCTGGAAGACTCATCAGGAGACTGAAAAGACCCAAATCTCAGAATCTAAGAATATCATAAGCACACAGAAGCCCCTTTGCAAGGCATTCTAAAGACATCAGGACCGTCATATTTTTCAGAGCACACTGTATTCACTAGGGGATAAGGCCCGGGATATGAGGGGAGGCTCCCTTTTCTGTGTGGAATGAGAGTGGTGCCAACTCTAATATGCTTCTGACGGAGGTGACTGCCACAGAGAAAATGAGTGATTACTGGAAAGCAGAGTAGAGGTCTACCAAGCAGGGAGGTTAAAAGGGTTTCAGAGTGAGAGTGCCAGACTCAGATTACACGGTGAGAATCAGAACCCACTCTAGGAGTTTAATTTTCCAGTGGCCTTGTGAGAACTATGTATATATGGATAGGAGGAAGACAGTGGGAGACCTTAGGTAGAAGTGGCACAGATCTAATTGCTTTCACCTAGATCTCCTCAATGGATTCCTAAGGTCAACACCAGATAAATAAAAAATAAAAAAATCAATGATATGCTATTGCCTTATAAGATGCTAAATATGAAAAACTGAAAAGAATGAGGTTTCCTTTTTGACGACATCCATCCATCCATCCATCCATCCAATAGTTACTTACTATGTGCTGGACCCCAAGAAAGCATAAATGAGTAAAAAAGTAATTCTTTTCCTCTGAGATTTCACAGTAGAGAAAGCATTCTAATATACTAGAAGGCAACAAAAGAGGTTTTTGTTAAAAATTTTAGGAGATAAGAGTGTGAGGATGTGGTTCCAGAACAGAAATAGCCTGCTAGTTCAGAGCTTAATTGAAAGGTATTCCTTGAATGTGAAACATCTATACCTTTGTTCACGGAGGCAAATGCTGCTGGGAAGCCTTCTCTCTTTCCGTCTGGCAAATGCCTATTCATCTTCCAACACCTAGCTCAACTTTTACTTCCCTGGGAAGCCTACTTTTTGCCCCAAATACCAATCTCTTCCTCTTAAATGTTCATATGGTCCTTTGCATGCATCTTTGTTACAATACATTGATGGTTTATTAGTTATCTGTTATGGCCACTAGATTAGAGGTTTATTAGTTATTTGTTATGGCCACTAGATTAGGAGCTTCTAAGGAGCGATCCATTTTATTCATTCTTATAAAAAGCAATCATTTTATTCATTTCTCATGCCTGGCACAATGCACTCAAAATATGCCTGTTGAACAGCAATTTTTCAGGTTTACTTTCTTCCCTATTTGTTTGTCCAACATACTGCTGACTATTCTCTTCTTGAAATACAATTCTGATTCTGTTAGTCAGTCAAAATCATCAATTGCTTTATACCATCTATGGAATAAGGGTCTCAGTTCCTTAGCCTGATATTCAAGGGTCCCAGACAATCTGCGTGTCCAACCATAAAGTAAGTGTATCTTTAACAAAACATCTTCTCTACTACTCTCCTTCCTAAACCTGTGCTTAGACCAACTGAAAACCTCTTACTTCACAGTTCCAATAGTCCAATCCTACTTATGTGATAAGACCCAAAGAAATATCTTCACCTTTACAGAGCCTTTCCTGATGCTCCAGCGAAATGCAATCACTTTATTTCTATCTTTGTTATGGCACTTATCACCTTCTGTATTTTATTACAGTTGTTTAGGTAGATACCTAACTGACTCTATTAAACTGTAAGCTCATTTTGGGGTGGGACTTGAGTCTAAGAAATCTACATCCCTCATGAATCCTAGGACAGTCCTTAGCCAAATTTGCTGAACAAGTGAGCAAATCGGATTCCTTTGTCTCATTCCATATTAGGGAAAGGAACTAACAACAGTGGAGGGGTATATTTACTTTGTGCCAGACACTGTACTAGGCCCTTTATATATGTCAGTTCACTCACTTCTTACAACATACCTGTGATACAAGTATTATTAGCCCTGTTTTATGGAGGAGAAAACTGTGATTCTGAGACATTAAGTAATTTACCCAAAACCCCACAGGTTGTTAAGTGGGGAACCCAGGACTGGAACCTAAGACTGTCCTATTCCAAAGTTCTTTTTCTTTTCCCTACAAATCTCACTGTCTTGCCTTGTCTTTGTAAAATGTGCTTATGCATATTAAACAACAGCACTGACTGCGTGACTGAAAAACAGTGTACTCAAAGATCAGGATTATGACAATTAAAAGAATGAGTGTGAGGAAATAGCATCATACACATTCTTTTATTTTTATTTTTTTCAATTTCCCGCTGGGTTTTTGATACTTAAGTGTAAGTATGATCTGGAAAAAGTTTAAACAAGGCGACTAAATACAGTGCAAGGTAAGGTGCTTTTATATTGTTGCATTCTCACTACAGGGGCAAAGAAATAGCAGTGATTCTTCTTCTATTCTCCAGTAGTGGGACAATTTATCAACATGGTTGCTGTGTAGTTTCAGGCAATTTAGGTTTGGAAGGACAGAGTGATAAGCAATGTAGTTCGTGTACCAGTTAATGCAGTCAGTGTTTATAGAAATGTTTTTAAATTAAATAGCTAACCACTAAAATAGCATTTTATCAAATAATCACGATAAATAAAATGCATTTTGACTTTAAGATGACATGTGCTCTTATAGGATGTTTCTTCTGTATGCTAAGGACTATACAGCAAATTAAAGAACACACATTTATGTGGATAAAAGGCAAATAAACTTTCTCCAGCAGTAATATGAGAATCATCACTGACGGTTTGACATATCAATATTTTAGGAAGAATAAATGACTTTCATATCCATGTTTGTTTTTTTTTTATCATACACTTGCTCATTTTTACATTACTAGAATACTTTGGAAAGAATCTGTACTCTATCACCTGAAACTGCTTAAAGTATTTTGAAATATTTTAATAAAGCTCTTTGAATTATCAAATAATGCAACTTTTAAACAAATTTTACTATTATTATAAATATTTGCTCTTTTACCCCTTGCCCAAAGGAAAACTATAAATCTTGCCTCAACTGAATGAACACCATTTATCATATTCATTTTGTTGTCAATACAATTATGAAAAGCCTTTGGCCTTTTCCCAAGGAAGCTGATTTGCTACTGAAACTCAATTATTATAAGCAAGGCCAGTACCAAGCCATCCTGTTTGGCAATCTAACATAACTTCCTGCATAACTGACACTTCGCCCTCCGTCTCTGACCCTAATAACATCAACGTCTACAGTCAGATGGAGGAGACAGTGGTTTCTAGTCCAAAACAAAACAGTTAAGTCCCAAGGTTTTCCATTTGCTATTTTCTGCCATCTGCTGGACAAAAGTTTCATTTCAGATAGGTGCCCAAAAGAAGGAGCAAAGTGAGGAAATGGAAGACAGACTTAATTAAAAACTTAAATTACAATATGTTCTATAAATTTTAGGCAGTATCAATTATGACAGATATTTCTATTCTTTGATGCTAAGGGGAAAGTTCTTATCTAAACTCTTAGTTAAGATTGTTGCTGAGGAAAACGTGAAGCATCAATTGCTGGACCTCCTAGAGTTGTAGGTTGGTTTAAAGATCACCATCAATTTTAAAGTGCTAAAATTAGGTCTTTACAATATTTCAAATAAATGAAAGTTTTTGCTTTGTGAGCTTCTATTTATGTTTAGAGAAATGAAAGGGTCATATGTAATTCCAGTTTATTCTGCATAGTTAAAAGAGTTGTATGACTTTCCATGTTAAAATCTACGATCTCTGTACATGTACTTTGTATGCTGATATAAAGACATACATGATTTCTAAATGGCATGGAAAATTCTTATCTCTAACCCTTCTATGGGCACATAAATCTGATGAGGTAGGTTTTAATAGTAAGTAAAAATGTAAGTAAGTATTCAAAATTAATGTTAAACGATTTCTTTAATGTGTAGCATTCTCCCTGAAACATGCCCAGATCCTGTTAGTTATGTTTTTGGCCATAACTGTGCCATCAGTACTTGAAGATTACCTTTAAGAAGTTTCTTTTGTAATTCAATTCATGAGGGAAGTTCTTATTTATGATAAGAAGGGTTTGAAAAGAGCAACTGACAATGTAACTTAAAAAATAACTTTAAGGTTACAGCATTTTCTTACGTGCTCTGATGGTTTCATGTATAAAGGCATGAAAACATATGTTACACTTACATGACTTGCATAAACTATCACTTTCTGTTAAGATCAAAGAGGATTCGTACAATATTGTTAAAACAATATTAATAGTAATCATTTATGACTACCTATTATGTTCTAGACATTATACAAAGTGCGTTACCTATTTCAATGGTTACAATAGGCCATGATACTGGATGTCTCTTATTTTAGATGAGGAAACTCAGAGAGGTGAAAAGACTCGCCAAAGTTTACACGGCAAATGGAGAGCTAGGAATTCAAGCCAGGTCTGCCTAACACCAAATCTTTTTACTATTAATGATGAGGTATTTCTGTGGGGGGATGTTTGTTTCCTTGTTTATTTATTTTGCTGTCTGTACTAAGCCTTGGCAAAGGTAAATTCAAATTTTATATCAAATGAAAATCCTAACGATTTATTTTCCCCTTTTCATGTCCATTAATATTTTCATGATGATGAAAAACTACAGCATGATAAACTGAGCCTCAAAGAGATAAAGTGACCTCAGCTCTGCTATTTGAGATAGAGTAGGAATCCAAATCTCCTCGAAAATGCCAAATGGTAGGATCCATTGATCTTGAGTTAGAGACGTCAGCCCAATTATCCCTGCAACCCCAACATAAACAATCATTTGGGGATGTGATTTTTTAAGGTGTCAATATTTAATGGCACCAAAAAAGTGACCTCTCTGAGCTGGGTCTCCAAATGCTGTGCTCAGTTATCTGTACTGCTGCCACTGTGCTGTAATTTTTAGCTGATTACACATTAGTTCATTTAGCTTTGTTTCCTCTTCCCTACTGTGCCATACTATTAAACGAAAGCCAGGGGCCTGGCATCCCTCTGTGCACAGAGCTGGTATTGTCACAGTGTAATAAGGATACATCCAGTCAAACAGCATGGTGTAGCTGGTCTTTGTGTTCAGTGCAAAGGCAATCCCTCGAAGATCTCTTGCCAGCCCGATCAACATACGCTGTCAGTGGGAAAGAGACACAGTAATTGATTTTCACGTTAGCACAGAGCAGATGGAGTAATAATCAGGCAATAATGACCACATATCTGATTTTGATTCATTAGCTAAAATGTCTCGCTCAGATCTCTTTCTATAGAAAGTCATAGACTTTTTAAGCAAACAGACCATCAAATCTGCTGACCAACTCTGCTTCTTATAAATTGAGCTGAGTCATAATTCCAATAGCTTAGAAACATTTAGATTCCTAAAATACTTTGTTTCTGAATAATGCCAAATTAGAAAAAAAAGAGTATTGATAATTCCACGAAACAAAAATGTACAGGGTCTAGACATTATTTAATAACAACAAATCTTAACCACATTGGCTTGCAAGAAATCAGTCCCACTATGCAATTTGGAGTCTAACCTGAAAGCACACTGGCATTTAAAGATCCCTAAGGAATATCTTTAGTAACTTAGGACAAAATGAAACTGGCTAGATGACCTATTGGTACCGTGGCATACCCAGAATGGCATTCACATTCCCCAAGCAAGGAAGAGATATAAGGAAAAGAGTTCTTCTACACTCAATATCAAAGACTTGAATTTAAACCCAGCTTTACTTCTTAACTGTAAGACTTAAGGCAAGGCAAATTATCAGTCTCAATTTTCTCATCTCTAAAAGGGGCTAATAATGCCTCTCTCACAGAGGCGCTGTCAGGAATAAATTTAATAAATTTATATAAAAATGCCTAACAAGAGTCTGATACATATATAAGTGTTCCATAAATACTTAGTTTTAGAGAAAACAAAACAAAACAAAATGAAAACTTGACTCTTAAATAGAAGAGATCTGACTTGTACTCTGGACTCTTAATTAAGCTGTCCTTAGGAAGATGCTTGGGAAGTGAAAAAGAAAACCCATGAACAGATGCTAGAATGTCAGAACAAAGAGTACAAATAAACATAATTGAAAAACAAGGGGGTGGGATAATTGAGATATGCAACTGTGATTTCTGAAGATACTGTTTTCAGTGGAAATATTCTGCCAGAAAATGGTCTCTGAACTATTTTATCAGATTTTCTTTTCCGCACACTTTGGTAATAAATGAAAGTCTCTTTAGGAAGGCATTTAAATTATCATTAAGGACTTGGAAGTGAATGCTGACCCTCATCTTAATGACTAAAAAAATTTCAAAGTAGGAAATAGTTTATGTCACAAGTATCTGTTATTTTTGATCCCCCTTCCCCGATGCCCCATACCTAAAAGGTGACTCAATATAACTGGAAGCTGTTTATAAGAATATTCAGTTTCTATACTGTGTAACAGCTTATAGAATGATGGTAATCTGAATTTCTGAATCTGTAAACCCTGAACTTTTGTTTCTGCTTCTTTAAGTAACTTATTCTTTTTCCTTTCATAATCTCACCAGTCCTTGTTTTTCTATAATTGGCTAGTCTCTCTGTGTAGTTCTCTTATGTGACTGCTATTTTTTTTTAAACCATTTTGCCTTTTATGTAACCTGTTTTCATCACCTGGAACCTATTCTACTCTTTCTCAGCTTTCCACGTTTCCTGTAGCTTCCAGAACAGACTATGTCTTCTAAGAAGTCTTTGAACAATTCTATTCTGACTAATTCTCTTTGTAGTCTTTCTCTTAAAGTGGCCTTTTTTGATTCTATTTTTATTATGTACACTTACAAATTACAGGCTACTCTTCAAATAATCTTCAGTTTTCACATATACATAAGGTACTCATCACCATTCAACTCTAAATCAGTCAACAGGAACAATAAGTTTTACTTTGTGTCTAGTGCAAAAGGCTCTTAAAATATTTTAGACTATCCTTATTACACAAAAAGGTTAATATTTATTTCACCACAAATTTTTTTCTTAAAAGACACCAAGTTAATAGAAGGGCTCTAACTGACTCAAATCTATGAAATTATATCAATTTTAGAAAATGTTACTCCAAAGCAGAGGAAGCATATGACAATATAATAACTAAATATGTTTTCAAAAGATTCGACTGAGCAGGAAAATGCAGTGTTAATGTGAGAAACAGATCTCTCATGCTCAAACAATCTTTTATCTCAAAGCAGCAAGAGAACTGTAATAATCTATACAGACACTCAAACAACACTAAGGAAGTACTTTCTTGACAGTCAAAACATACCCAGTTCTGGTATGAGACCAGGAAAACTGTTAACAGGGAGCTCAACCAGGTTATCAAACAATCTCAGAGATCAAGGGATGATCTGAAATTTAGGGGAGGAAGAGCCACAATTTACCATCTCACTTAAAACAGTACAAAGAGGTTTATTTCAAAAGTTGCCTTTCTCCTACAGTTAGTCAACACTTGACTGACCTGAAAAATGAGAGGTCCTTATAAAGTGAGGCTGTTTTGGGGAGTGGGCAGGTCTGGGGTATCTAATCCTAAGGATTCCTTTTTTGGATAGTCCAAGGAGAAACTGCTCAGTGCTGCAGTCTCCTGCATGGTGAACGGCCGTCTGTGTGCCAAGTGTGAGACGGATGGGCTGGGAAACAGTTGAAATGCGGCTCCTTCCACCCTGACCTCCAAAACAGGGTTTCTAATGGAAAGTCTGACAGACCCTTTACTGTAGTGGCACTACTGGGGGCAGCTATAATATTATCCTCATAATTCTACTATATAATAACAACAAAGAAAAAGAAGGTGAAGGGTCATTGTGCTTTGTCTTTAGAATTAAGATGGCTGTCTTCATCCTTACAGCATACTCTTAATTCTGGAGACACATCTTAATAACCTCTAAATAGTTCCAACAAAAGAGCCGTGTCAGAGGAATGAGCAGGCCCCAAGGTGTTTCAACTGGAGTGTTTTCATCTGCCTTTATTGCTCTATCCCTCTCCAGAATTAAGGCAATAACCTGTGATAAATTATTCAGGAACTGCTACAGGGATCAAAGCAAAATCATTCTGTTAAAGTGCTGTTTGCAACATTTGGCACTTAGTGCGAAAACTTTTAATGTGCGCATGCTGAAAATCTAGGATTTTAAATAATTTAACGTTGTGGAGTTTTTACGAAGGGACTAAAGATAGCAGGTTCCTATTTAACTGCTCCTCTTCCTCCTACAAGTTTTCATTCATTTCCCTTAAAACTGATGACGTCATGGCCAAAACAAAAATGATGCATGGGGAGTCAGAGTACTGGACTATATTTTACTGTGGGTACAATCACAGGGGGGAAACATGTACTGTGAACTAACGCTTTAGAGCCAGGGTTTGTCACAGCAATTTCTTTCTTTTTTCCTTTCCTTTGAAAAGAGAAACCCAAGACAAAAATTCAATGTTCTCTTCAATTTTATTAGGACTAAGTAAGAAAACAAAGCTATAAATTTAAGAGTTTTACAGCATTTCCTCCTCTCACAACCATATTTCAGTTTGGCAATGTAGGTCCTTAATGCTTATGTTTATCCTGAAATCCGCATTTGAAAAATATCTATCAATAGGCAGTAAGAAAATCCTGGTAAGGGTTGCAAATTAAATGAATTTGGCAGTCCTGCGGCATTTTCATAGAGATATTTTAACGGCATCACCTCCCGTGGATTGGAATACTAAATACTTTATTGGAGAACAAAACAGAACTGTTTTTATCTCTAGTACTTGCAAAATGAAGTACCTGAAAGCACTTCTGCATGTATTATTTATTCATCATGATAGAAAAATAGCCTTAACCTAATAAATTACATTTAAAAGCATTTAGTGCAAAAGTTTTGTTTATGATAAAGCAACAGATTTAGTTCTTTATCGGTAGCTTAAAGCACCAAGTTTTCTTTATACAAATTAGACAGATGGTGCTTACAGTAGAATCTACTAAAGGTCTGTCACAACAAATGCAGCCAAGCTGCATATTTAATCACTGCAGAATCTTGTCTACCTGCAGCTGCCAACTGCTAATCCAATTTCCCTGATAAATGTGGCAAGAGACACGATCAGCAATAAAGAGCATCTAACTCCATTTTCCTGCAGGGCGTCTTTTGATGAACATTTAGGACGGAAGCACGGAGTGCACTGTGTGGCCTTGGTTCGTGGCAGCTGCATGCATTCTGAGGCACAGTTCTCAGGTTACTCACTTAATTCTGCCACTATCATTACGTTGCTATTGATCTCAGTAGCTGTTGCCTACACAGCATTACTCTAGATGAAGCTGAATCAGGCAGTTATCATGCATCAAACTTGCTCAAAAGCCTGGAGATTTCCCCTTAATTACTTGTGATTTTATTTGCAAATACCGTTAAAGTGTAATCAAGCAGTCACTTTCCAGGCTCATTAAGAACTTGCTGGTTTAGGGATATATCACTGGAACTCCATTAAAAATGACTCTAGGAAGATGGTTTCTATCAAACTAGATGGGATTACAACAAAACGGGCTTGGAGTATAATGAAATCTTCAAATGAGACAAATGTAATTTTTATACAGATAATGTTTTTCAACCTCACGGCTTCTTTTTGATATAAAGGGCAGCAATAACCACCTTAAAGTTGCAAAGATTTTTTTGGTCATTAAAAATATTTGGGAGACATCTAAAAAATACAGCTAACCTGAGTAGAAACTCTGGTGAAGAATTTCAGCAACACTATAAACACAAAGAAAATCTCTAAGATCCTTTTTTGGTTTTAAAAATTCTATGACTATTGCATGTTATAAACATTCATTTCAAAAACTCTATGTCAAAATAAAAGGTATAGTATTTGGTTAATTATTTTTTAGTACAAGAATTACACTAAATAATCACCAAAGGCCATCATTCTTCTATTTGGCTTCTTACTGCTAATTTTTTTTTTTTTTTTTTTTTTTTGGTAGAGAGAAGAGGAGCCATGCAAAATGACCGTCAATATTTTCAACACATTTCAAATAACAATGAAACATGACTCAAGTATCACCAACAAAGGTGCCTACATTCTCGGTATATATTTATTAGTCTTTTAAGAATAATAACCAGTGTCAATCTATTTAATACAGCCCTGATACATTAGAATTTCAGAAGATGTTATTCCTATTTAGCAGATCTTGTGCTCCCCATCCCCCATATTAAAATATGGGGCTGTTTTGTCACAAACAGCTTGCTACACTTAAGGATTTTACTAATAAAACATAATGTTGTCTTAGATATTATGACTGTTGCCACAGCTGAACTGACTTGTCAAATCAATCCTAATATGGCTCCCACAGGCACATAAAAACCTTATTTAGCTATCAGTTATCCTAATCACTTTGTTCAGTTTAAGAATGCAATACTTCAAGACCAGCTCCTATTTATACATATATGCCTAGCCATTTAATAAAGCCTTGATTTATACAAATTCTTGTTTAAAAATATTTAGAGATGTAGTATTTTAGCATGTGTACATCTGTGCATTCCTCCATATAAATATGTTGAAACATACAGTGCGGGGTAGATGAGGGAATAGGGACGTTTAAAGTGGTGTACCCACGAGAAATGTTCTTTTAAAAGATACTGCCACGAGAGACAAATGCATCATCTAACCATAAGCTATCTGAAATCATTCGATAACCTCAAAGTCCATTTGTATAAGAAACTAGAAAAGTACTTATATGAAAAGTACAACTCAAAGACACATGCAATTGGGAAATTAAGACTGATGAGGCACAAAGCACACACAAATATGCAGACCTTTTTCTGAATCTATACATCCTAGAATGAACAAAATCGTCTTTTCTCATGTTCGGAAACAAACCCACCTTTACATCTTCTTGTTTAAAGTTGTTACTGAATATCTGTAACACTGTTTCAAAAGAGACTGTAAGAGGCAGCATGAAATTCTCAAATTCGTCCTCATCTTCGCCTATCAGAAAAACAAAAGGGTCATCACGGTTTAAGATGCATGCTACTGTCCATTAGCCTCCACAGTGAGTGCTTCATTCAGGCTTAGAAACGTTCTTGAGGAGGGGTCAGCCTGCATTCACATCCATAGCACATTTTGTGCTTTGGCTCATTGAATATTCTGGTGTTTTGCCTTCTCTTTTGCACCAAATGAAATAGCAAAATTACTTACCAGCCATTTTTTTTCCTGGCTCTTTATTGGATCAAATAGACTTATGCCCCAGGCTTCTCAGCCCTTCAGCTCTTACGGCCCCCAGAGCTTCCCTAATGCCTCAAGGAAAGGCACTTTCAAAGCCTCAGAGAACAGGATCTTTTTTCCCTTTCTCTTTAGGTGCCAAGGCCCTAAAGGGCTCACAGACTCAGGTGCCCAGATAGCCCTAAGTTATTATTCTCTTTTATTTATGTTCTTTTTTATTAATTTGTTAAATAGATGTCAGGGAAACTTTTATCTCCAAAGGGGATGGGGTCCCTCATGGGTCATTTGGATTTTAAGTGCATTCTCCATGAGTACACTTCCTTTTGCAATAAGCTTCTTTTTCTTTATATAAGAAGGGGAAAAGAGACATTTTCTATTGTTTTTTCACTTTGAAGGTAGAATCTTCATTTAACATATGGATATGTTACACAATTGATAATTCATCCTTTTCAAAAGGGGTTTCCTTCAAATGAGAAAGTTTTCTCATTCATCCTATGCCACAGGGAATTGTGAGTCCCACTTTACTGATGAAGAAACAGGCAGAGAAATGTTAAGCGACTTGCTCAAGGTAGCATACTTAGTTGGAGGTGTAACTATACTGTCCAGACCTCCTGATTTCTATGCTAGCAGTTTTTAAATAGAGGATTAGAGAGGAAACCAGATCTCAGAGAAGAGGTCAGTGGTTCTCGAAGTTTGGTCCTTGACCTAGCAGCATCAGCATCACCTGGGAACACGTTAGATATAAAATCCCGGGTTTCATCCCAGATCCAGCAATTTTTGTTTTAAGAAGCCCTCCAGGTAACTCAGATGCATGCAGATGTTTGAGAAACACTGGCCTATATATTATTCTACAGATAAGGAGAGCGAGGTCCAAGGCCACATACACAGAAAATCAATGGCAGAATCAGGATCTTTTGACTCTTAAGGAGTGGCTGATCCGGCTGACCCTGATCTTTTGTGACTTCTCTTTTCCCTTTAACCTCACATACTTTGTTTCTGGAGTCCAACAGATTCAGGGACTTAGCTTTCTTCAGAAAGAGATGTCAAAAGGCCAATGAGTCTTTCCTAGTATGCTGTTTGACACAAGGATCAGGGTGCTAGGTGAAGGGGAAGGTAAACCAAATTATAGTGACCTCGTGGTGCAATGGTAGTATGTCTGACTCCAAATTATGATCCCTGCCCTGTCAACTAGCTATGCGACCAAGTTACTCCTCTTAGATACACCCTCTGTCAACTGTGGATAACATTAGAGACCTTTATAGGAGCCAGTTTTATTTTTCAAAGCCCAGGTCAAATGATAGCGTTCCTAATGTCTGAGCTAAGTTCCCCTTCAAGTACTAAGATCCTACTGCAAGTATTCCCCTTCTCCCTTTGGGTTCTCACAGCATTTTGTCTGATTCTTCACCTTTGTCTGATCCTTTAGATAACATTTATCAGTCTGCTGTGAATGGCAGATATTTTAGCAGATAGCTAATACTAACACTTAATGATACCACCTATATCATTCTACCACTACCACCATTTGATGAAGGTTACTGTGGGGATTAAATGAGATAAAATTTATAACGTGTAAATGTAAATTATTAGATCTATCAGCCTACACTGATAGTATCTTTGGCTTTGCTTCTGGAGAACCGAGACTGCATCTTTTCATTTCTCTGTGAAGGAGAATGATGTAGGTTAAGCCCCTGCAATAAACAGACCCAGTGTCTGGCTCCACCATGTACTGTTTAACTTTGGATACTTAGCTGATCACTTTGTGTCTCAGTTTTCTCATCTATAAAATAAGGATAAATACCTATCTTTGCGGATTATTGTGTATATTAAATGTTTTAACACAGGAAAAATAGATGATGCACCTAGAACAGTGCCTGGTACATATTAGGGAAATACTGTATTTGAGTGAAAAGTAGTTGCTCAATTAAAGGTAAATTTTAAAAATACCTTATTTTCTTAATACCTAATATAGAAAAATTACTAACTGAAGCAAACATCAAATCCTTAAATATATAATACATTATATTTTAAACCATGTAATTTTACTCTTCTAGTATGGAATTAATGAGAACAGTGATAATGATCACTGCAGGCAGATAAGGGTGCTAGACAGAGTGGATGCTTTGAAAGTTCTACGCTTGAATCCTGGTTCTGCTACTATTAGCTGTCTGCTTTTGGATAAAGTCTCTTCACTCATCTGTAATTAAGAGACATAATATTTACTTCATAAAGTTAGCTGTGAGGATAAATGGCAAAACACTTGTAAGCCCCCTTGCTCAGTGCCTGGCACTTAATAAATGATAGCCAGGAGCATTTTTGTTGTTTTGAGTTTAACATGAACTTAACAGAGGTGATTATGGTGGTCAAATAAAGTGTGACCACGAGGTTGCCAGACCAATACCCGTCCTCCGGGAGCAAGGTAAGGACGTTTACTCAGAACAAAGACAAACTCAGAACTTGAACATTAAAACCCTTCCTTAGTATACTGAGCTACAGATCAAAAAAACTTCCTGATTCCATCTCTTTCCTCAATCAAATTTTGAGGCAAATAGGGACATCAGGAGCACAAGAGAAGGTCACCAAAATGTGAAGGGAGAAGTCAAGGAGCAAATACTAAAGAAAGCAAGGTGAGCGGCAATTCTACTTAAATGTCACTTCCTCAGAAAGGACTTCACTGACCACGCTAAAACAGTACCACAGTGTGTGCCCTCCCCCCTCACCTACTTTCCCACCCCACAAACTACTTCACTTTTCTTATGGGGCTTACTATGACTGGCTATTAATTTACATATTTATTCATTGTCTTTCCTACTAGAATGTAAGCTCCTTGGAGAAGGAACTTGGTCTGTTTTGATCACGACTGTATCCCCAGTGCCCAGAGGAGGGTCTGGTGGTCAAGTAATATTTGTGTAGTGACTGAATAACAGTAGTTATTTCTTGAGTACTTTTTATGTGCAGTCAATGAATGTGGTACTTAATTTACTTAACAAACACCTATGTAGCTCTTACTGCCTTCAAAGCACTGTTGTAAGTCATTACCAGTCACAACAATCCCGTAAACTAGTATGATGATTTCCTTCATTTTACATGTGAACAGAGAGGTTGAAGGAGTTAAGTTGTTTGTCCAACATCCTCTGCCTGGTAAATGTCAGTGAACCAGGGTCTCCAATTAGTTCTGCTTTACCCCCCAACTTCATGTTCCTCCCCCCATGTCTCTGATGGGGTGGAAGGTGTCAGAGGTAGGGACTGAAGTCAGGGTCACAAAATCTTGACTTTGCAGTTGCATGAAGTCAGAAGAGGGTGAAGAACAATTAGCTTGGTTCTGGTGAGGAGAAAGGAATTCCTCAGCAATCACTTGAGTTTAAGGTAGGCAAACGAGAGACACTGGTGCATTATTCCTATAAAAATGTTTATGTTTCAGTTAGCACTGTTCCTATTACTGTAATGTGATATGTTGTGTCATCTAAGCTAGAAAACTGGTCATTTTTTTTTTTATCTCATGCAAACAACTTTATACAATATCTATTAAGGATTTTTTCCTCATTTGTATTACCCACGGAGGTATCATTTACTGTTTCTGATACGAAAAGAGAAAACATGCGCTCTTACAACTTTACATTCAAGTATGCAGTCATATATTATATTTAGTATGCCGAATCTACATGCGATCATTTTATGAATAATAATGGAAGCTGCCAGTTTTTTTTTCTAACAAGACGAGGGCCCAGACACCAGTATAATTTGAAGGTGAAGTGCCAATTTACAGGCTACTATTTTCATTGGCATCAGAAAGTAAATACTAACGTAACATCCTAAGTTCTCAGTCATGCATAGATAAAAATAATATTCCTCAGTGTCGACTTAAAAAAATGCACAACATGAGAATTGCGAGTTATGTTTTATTTGGGGCAAAATGAGGACTACAGTCCGGGAGACAGCATTTCAGATAGCTCTGAGAAACTGCCCTAAAGAGGTTGGGGGGAAGGTCAGTATACATGTGATCTTGGTGAAGGGGGAGTACATGCAACCAAACACATATTTTTTGCAGAAGGTTTTTGCCAGTCTTGTGAAGGTTACTGCTAGTCACAAGGAGCAGACGTCACCATGAAGGATTTTAGTGCTTTTCTAGATATGAGGAGATACAAGAATTGGGCTCATAAAATTGTCTCCTGAAAATATCTAACTATCTGAAGACCTGTTCTGCCAGTTTTTTCCAGTGCACAGAGCGCCTCATCTCTGCTCTCCACCTTGAACTCCTTTCAGGGGCTGTTGAAAGTCAGCAGCTGCAGCAGCTCATGATTTAATCCTTGTAGAGGTAGATGGCAAGTGCCAACGGCAAGTGCCAATCTGTAATTGACATCAGCTTTTAGGGAAAACCCAAAGCTAAATCCCCTCTACTGGATTTCTGAGGATCTGATTCAACAGAAAAGTTATTCATTTTATGAATTTCAATTTTTTTTTCCTTCAGAGAAGTCACATTAAAATACAAATAGTAACTATTTTAGTATGTTGGCTCTCAGATATTTTATTTGTAGGACACTTCATTTGTTATTTTGTATAACTTAAAATCTAGGTTGGAGGGAATGTATAATGGTGAAGCCAATATAATATGATGCAGCCACTGTGGAAAGCAGTTTGGTAGTTAGTCAAAAAGTTAAACACAGAGTTGTCATATGACCCAGCAGTTTTATTCCTAGGTATATGCCCAAGAGAACTGAAAGCATATGTTCATACAAAAACTTAACATACGAATGCTCAGAGCATCATTATCATAATAGCCAAAAGGTGGAAACAACCCAACTGTTCATCAACTGATAAATGGATAAACAAAATGTGGTATATCTGTACAATGGAATATTAGTCAGCCAGAAAAAGAAATGAAGTACTGATGTATGCTAAAATATGGATAAGCCTCAAAAACATTATGGTACATGAAAGAAGCCAGATACAAAGGTCACATATTATATGATTCCACTCACACTTAATGTCTAGAATGGGCAAATCCATAGAGACAGATAGTAGATTAATGGCTGCCAAGAGCTGGGGGTAGGGGTAATGAGGAGTGACTACTTTAAGGTACAGGCTTTCTTTCTGGGGTGATGAACATATTATTGAATCAGATAATGGTGACAGTTGCACACCTTGTGAATATTCTAAATACCACTGAATTATACACTTTCACAGGATGAATTTTATGGTATGAGAATGTCACCGCCCCCCCAAAACCACCACCACCAAAAATCTGGGTTTGCTTCCCACCTCCCCCCCCTTAAATGTAAACAGTGCAACTTCTCATTTCCTCAAATTCAAATGCTAATTGCAGCTGGGTTACTGGGGGGTTGGGGGAGTGGCCAAGGAGAAGCAAGTAGTAATAAATGGTGGTAGCCAACAGTTACTGAGGATTTATTGTACGATATGTATCGTGTGAAATACTTCGATATTAGTGATAGGTCAGTATAGTAGGCTGAATAATGGCCCTCCAAAGATGTCTACATCCTAATCCTTGGAATCTGTGAGTATGCTAGGTTATATGACAAAGGAGAATTAAGGTTGCAATCAACTGACTTAAAAATAGAAGATTATTCTGGGTTATCCAGGTGGGTCCAATGTAATCGCAAAGGTCCGTGAAAGTGTTAGAGAGAAGCAGAAGGGGAAAATCAGAGAGATGGCAGCATGAGAAGAATTTGACCAATCTTGGAAAAGGGGGCCATGAGCCAAGGAAAGCAGGTAACCTTAAGTTGCAAAAGGCAAGGGGACAGATTCTTCCTCAGAGCCTCCAGAAAGGAACACTGCCCTGCTAATACCTTGATTTTAGCCCAATGAGACCCATTTGGGACTTCCGACCCCCAGAATTACAAAATAATAAATCTGTAATATTTAAGCCATTAAGTTTGTGGTAATTTGTTAAAATAGTAATAGGAAACTAATACATCAGTAAAGATCAGGTCTAATGCCATGAAGCTCTTAATGAGAATTAAGAGGAGAGGCAAACAAGGAGATACAGAGACAGTGAGTGAAGAAAATACAGCTGACCCTCCATATCCATAAGTTCCACATCCTCAGATTCAACCTACCAGAGACCAGAAATATTCAGGAAAAAAAAATTCTAGAAAGTTCCAAAAAGCAAAACTTGAATCTGCCATGGCTGGCAACTATTTACGTAGCATTTACATCGTATTAGGTATCACAATTAACCTAGAGATGACTGAAAGTATACGGGAGGATGTGTGTAGGTTATTTGCAAAACTACGACATTTTATATAAGGGACTTGAGCAAATGCAAATTTTGGTATGGGGGTGCGGGGTGTCCTGGAACTAAGCCCCTGTGTATACTGAGGGACAACTGTAACCCGTTTAAAACCAAGTACCAATGGGTAATCTCGTAAGAGCCAGTGACTTCTGCAGGTCTAGGCCCATATCATCTGCTGTTCCCCAGCACTTTATTAGGATAGCACTTCTAAAGTTCTATTAGAGGGGCTTCCCTGGCGGTGCAGTGGTTGAGAATCCGTCTGCCAATGCAGGGGACACGGGTTTGAGCCCTGGTCCAGGAAGATCCCACATGCCGCGGAGCAACTCAGCCCACGAGCCACAACTACTGAAGCCTGAAGCCTGCGCACCTAGAGCCTGTGCTCTGCAACGAGAGAAGCCACCACAATGAGAAGCCCTGCGCACCGCAACGAACAGTAGCCCCCGCTCGCCGCAACTAGAGAAAGCCCAAGTGCAGCAACAAAGACCCAACGCAGCCAAAAATAAAAATAAATAAATTTCTATTAGAAAAAGGCTTGAGAAATGTGCATAGCTAGATTTCACTTGGGCCCAAATTTGGTTTTCATTTCAGTTTCCCTCTAAACTGCCTAGGAGTTTTAGCTGGCTTTGAAGTAACTTACGGTTTTGGGCAGGGCAGGATGTTTTAGTATCAGTCATGAAGTGTCATCAGCTCTTGCTTCTACAGGAAAATAATAGCCCAAATTCTAAAGGTAGAGTAGCTGCGTAAAGGGTATTGGATCTGCCTCATTTTGAGGACCCAGTGTCAGTCAGTGCCCCTAACAGTGTATTTAATCAAATATCTGTCATGATTAATACATACTGAGTACTTGTTTTGTGAAAGGAATTGTTCCAGGCCCTTTCACACATGCTTATCTTATTTAAGCCACATGACAGCTCTTCAAAGTAGATATCTCCATTTAATAGATGAGAAAATTGAGGCACCCTTTAATTCCTCTCCCTAGGGAACCAGAGTGTTTATTTTAGTTCCCAGAAGAAAAATACACTGCCTACTGCAGACTACTTACTCCTTTTCTAGCAAACCTATCCTCAAAGTTTCATCCCTGAAGCATCTCATTCCCTGGGGTGCTCTGGACTCTCTACCCTCAAAACCAGGTAAGTTATTAACACTGGATCTGGACTTAATGGGCTGCTTTCTGCCTACAGGGCCAGCTAATTAGTCTTAATTATCTCATTACAGATTCTAAGTATTTCCAGCTGCTTTTTTACCCCTATTGCCCACTTCCCCTCCCCCCACCAAATGTCTATTTTCCAGATAGTCTGTGCCAAGTCATGGACACAGGTGATATATTGATGTATTCTTCCTATTTATCAGAACATCAGCTATTTCTGATCAAGCTTCTCACTTTCTAAATCCTCCTGGGATATCTACCTCTGTGTTCTTTTTTCCATGAGAAGAAATATGCTTTAGCCAATTATTAGACATAAGAACAAATTTCAAAAACTACATTTGACTTTCACTGACCACAGAACTGTAATATACAAATAATAAACATGAATCTTATTTGTTTGATAGAAGTTTGGAAAGTAATCCCTTCTCCCTTCTTCTCACTGCCCCCGCCGGAACCTCAAATCAATCATTCAGTCCAAATAGTTCAAATACAAATGAAGAAGAAAAAGTTACACTGCCTAATTGATTGAGAATGTGAAAGGCAAAGTAACAGTTTAGCAGAAGTGACTGAGAATATGTGGTCAGAGGGCTACAAGTTATATGACTGACCTTCCGCAAGTCATTTAATCTCTCCGTACCTCACTTTTCTAACGGATAAACAATGCAATAATACCTATTTCATGTGGGCTGTCCTGAAGATCAAATAGGAAAATGTATGTCAAAGTGGTCTGCAAACTATAACTTTGTAAACAAACGTTAGTTATTATTGATAAAGAAAAGGAAGTTTCTTTCCTCAGCGTATTTTTACTTCTATCTTTAGTAGCTATTTCTAGAATACTCTTCCCTTTTTATTCAAGTCATTTACTTGCTATTTAAAAATTTTCAAATTTAAGCTAGAGGTATCTTCAGGTGCCAATTACCTATTATAAGCCACAAAAGTAGATGGATACTATGCTACCTTCATCCCTAAAGAGAGACTCTCTCTTAATGTCTATAAACACCATTTTAATATTAGTATCCCCGTGATCATTAAAAGTATGACCGCTTGTTAGAGTTTGAATATCTGAGGAAGGTACTACTCAGATCCCATCAACATGCTTCTCATCTGAGTAGTTCAAGATAAGGTGCAATCATAAAATGTCCAAGGAAAATAAACTACGACACCGAGCAATTCTAAATCTGTGGTTGGTAAAAACTTAATTTGCAACTAACAATATTTAGTTCTCTACAAAACAAAATGCTTTGTTGTAGCTCTTTCCCACACTTCCCCTCTGCAATATTTGTCAACTGAATCACCTCCATTCAAATTAAACAAAATAGAAGGTTTTTATTTATTCAAGTATTTTACACTGAACAGCTCCCTGGAGCTGTTCACCATTTACTGACTTGGGTAATACTATCTTTCCTTTAGTTTATTAGATTGACAAAGTTAATTTAAAAATAACCTTGGGAACTTTAAGTGATTCTTGGTCAGTCACTATTTTCTCCTGTATGTATGCTATCTCATGAAGGGATTTTTTTTGCATTAATTTTTTTTTCTTTCTCTCTCTCTCTTTTTTTTTAAAATTAATTAATTTATTTTTGGCCGCGTTGGGTCTTTGTTGCTGCGTGCAGGCTTTTCTCTAGTTGCGGCAAGCGGGGGCTACTCTTCGTTGCGGTGCACGGGCTTCTCATTGCGGTGGCTTCTCTTGTTGCGGAGCACGGGCTCTAGGCGCGTGGGCTTCAGTAGTTGTGGCTCGCGGGCCCTACAGCGCAGGCTCAGTAGTTGTCGCGCACGGCCTTAGTTGCTCCGCGGCATGTGGGATCTTCCCCGACCAGGGCTCGAACCCGTGTCCCCTGCATTGGCAGGCGGATTCTTAACCACTGCGCCACCAGGGAAGCCCTGCATTAATTTTTATAATTTCTTAGAATACAAAAAATACGTGGCCAACATGAAACATCATCATTCTGACGATGAAATGCTTTCAATTCTGTTCTTTATACAAGTGAACATTTCGTCTAGTTTAGCCAAGGAGCAATTCGATAAAGTGGTACAACTGTTTATTGTCAACACCCTCCCCCCCCATTTTAATCTGAAATACAACCTGGGGCACATAGCCTCTAATTAAATTCATACAAAGTACAAATTATTGAATAGAAACCAAAATGCATTTCAAAGTAAAGAGCAATTAATGTGACACCCAATTTCTTCACCTTTTTTAATCACTCCAATGTGCAGGGCTTATACACAAAGCATATTCAATTTCTTTTGTAGGATTCAATTAGAATATGCTTTATATTTCAATCCAAGAATCACATCCAATGCTTTGCAAGCAGGCTGGTTAGATGTTTTTTCTATGTGATTCTTACAAAAAAAAAAAATCACTGATATAAAAAGTTCCTCTTCAAACTTGTTTAATTTGAGAAGAATTCTCATGATCTAGTATTTCTCTCACTTAATACATGGATCTGTGCTTCTTTTGACAACATCACTACCTCTTCTTTCCTTGTTTCCATGACAGTGAACACCCAATAGAAAACTATAGAGCCATCTATATAGGAATTCTGACAGCAACATCCAGTCAATCTAGTTTGTGAGACAAGGCTTCAAATAATAAAACTGTGTTCAGCAGCACTCAACAAATGATTGTCTGTAAAGTAATAACTTGAACAGAGAGCAACAAGTGACTAATCGAGCACAACAGTGGCCAAGTGTAGCTAATCACTTGCGAAAGTAATCAGCCACTTGATTTTTTTCTTGGAGAGCCCAATGATCAGACTACTCCCAGAGAGAACACAGCAGGCTGAGCTGATTTCAGGAGCCATGATTATGGCATTCTGGTTACAGTATACTTGTGTGTCATTCATTCGCCAAATACTAACTGAGCACCTACAATGTAGAGATACTGGGATTGGTACTAGAAAATATGAAGAAGGCAAAGTCTATACCCTAAAGGAGCTCAACATATTTTGGGAAGAAGAGCAACTCTGGTTCGTAACAGGGGAAGGAAGCTCTGATAATATATACCACAAATCATCACTTGATGCTTACCATACACGTTTATTTTTAAAAGTGAAAAACACTAATAAATAAAAAACTTTCTTTTCAAACAGTGTACAAGTTCCATGAGTGTAGCTGCTACTGTTTTTACTTTTATCTATTCCCAGATTCAATTTACTTACATTGAGCATCTACCATGTACCAGGTACTTCCACACAGCCTGTCTTTCCTTTTTCCCAAGGTATCTAAAAACTGCTTTCAGTGTAACAGATATTTACCTTTAAAAAAAAGCTCTGAACCAAAAAATTTCAATTTATACTTTATATGTTCTTGGGTTAAATATTTCAAAGGAATCTAATCGTGCAAAACCTAATAAAACCCTATTATTCAATTACATATTTTTACTTCAGTTTCTCATACCTCACAGTTTACATTAAGCAATACTAAATAAAAGTAGTCTTCAAAAAGGCAGCGTGCAATGCAGGGTCTTTCTGGGCATCATCATGACTATCAATTATCAATGCAAAGATAAGTGCAGTAGTGCTGTAAATACTGACAGTGCTATCCTGTTGTTTAAGCTACCACAGATTTATGAGGGCTCCTTTTGTCCATAATGGCCGTACAAAAAAGGATCTTGACTCATTCCATTTCCAGGTCCTGAAGATGTGCGTGACATGAACCTCCTTCTAGGAAATTTCCTTTAGCTAGTTCTGTTTAACTTTGGTCTCCCTGCTTCTTTCACTCTGTTTGACAGGTCATTAAAAGAGCATTTTTAAGGCTTAGTAAACAAATTAAGTCTAGACAAGGGTGTTACTATCTCCTTTAATGCTTGGACAACAGGGAAAGCAAGAAGGCTAGCTCCTTGAGGGCAGGGGCCAGTATGCCTGACTGGTCTTTGTCTTGCCCTCAGACCTCAGCACAGGGTGCTCTCTAAATGATTATGGAGGACGATGACAAAGAGTCTGGGATGCTCTTCTGCTCTCCAAGGCAGCAGCTGAGAGGTAATACAGGCCAGTGTGCAGCATGCAAAGCTGTCACTCAGATCCTCCATTTGCCTAAGGTAGCAGATGATTGGGTTTTGCATGCCTGGTTTACACTCTTCAAATATTTATAGACAGTTTTCTTTGCCTCAAGCTCTACTTGTCACTTAGCCAAGTTTTACATACATGGTTCTTTTAATCTTTCTTTAGAAATCAATCCCACTAAGCTCCTTAGTCATTCTAGTTGTATTTTTCTCAACTTTTGGCTGTTTGTCTTTCTGGTGACTTATTCTGTTGAAATGCATGAAAATAACATACATATGGAGCAGAGAAGGGTTTAGTCACCTTTCCATTACAAGGGTCAATGCCTTTTACATACAAAATGAAATTATTTATCCCTTTTCCTTATGTATGATCATGTTTTAAAAAAAATCATGTTTAAGTTGATAGATCAATTAATACATTGCAAGAGAAAGGAAGAAAAAGTATCACCAGTCTTACATTTTCTAAGGATGATATCATATTGTCATTGATTGAATTCTCTCATATGTCTATAAACCGATTAATTTAACCTGCAGTATCCAAACATGGGGGAAAATGGGAATCCAGAACAACGTGCTCAACACAGAGAGGCTTAAGTGCCCATTTTAAGGTAGCTAGCTATCTACCTGTGGATACTTCTGGCTAACTTCAGCTTTTCAATGAAACAAAAACAAGCTAATTTTTCCCATTAGAAAAGTAATACAGTAAGGAAAATTTCAAATAACCAGAAATGAGGAAAAGTCACCTATAGTGCACTACTCAAAGACAACATTTAACATTTTTGAAGAATTTCATTTAAGCTTTTTTTTTTGATGCGTTGTTTTTTCCCTCCCAATGGGCATGCTCATAATCATTTGCACAGTTCAATAGCTTACTTTTTTGCTTAATATTATAACATAAAACTTCATGTATTACTCTGTCTTCAAGTCATAATTTTTAATGACTACAGACTATTCCATCAAGTAGATATGCCATAATTTTATAATTTCCTGTTGTTGGACATTTACATCATTGCCATTTTTTTTCTAGATTAAATGGCATTACAAAGAAACTCCTTGTTTATAAAGCTTTACTGTATTTACGATTATTCTTTGATTTTGTAGCAGTACAATTAATGGATCAAAGGATACCCAGAAAATCAGTTTTGAAGTAAAGAGTTAATACAAGTACTATTTGAAGTGAAAAACACCACCTTATATACAAAAATTTGCCTTTTGGCTCTAATGCTAACAAGTGAATGCTCAAATCTCGGAAAGTTGTAGAAAACTGTCAAAGATGGCAAATTCCAATAAGTTAAATGCGGTACTCACAAATATGACACTTCTTTATTCACACAAGTATACTGTTGACCCCGTATTAATTAAGCTTAACTTCTTAACCTTACCTAGATCTACCATCAGAAGACGAGTGAGGGCTGTGTAGAAGGTTGTTCGGCACCTGAAGTCACTGAGACTGTAACTGTCACTGATGCCAAGAAAGGGGAAGTGTTCACTCTGATGAAAGCAAGAGAGCATCCAAAGTTACTAAGCTTTACCTAAACTACCCGGAAAACTCTAGTCATTAATTAAAGGAAATAAGACTCACCGTGTGATTTTTTAACATGAATTTCACGGCATCTATCTTCACAAGTTTTTTTAAAAGGATATAGGTAATAGAAGTTAAGGAATCTGGGGAAATACAATTGTCTTATCAATAAGTAATAGATCAAAAAATAACACTGAACTATAATGGCATCAGTTTCTATTTATGAAGAAAAAATATTTTTTCTAAAGAGTATTACTCCTATAGAAATGCCTTACATTCTGTTAAGAATGATAATCCATTATTAACCAGTGCAATTACTTTTCCTATCTTATACATATTCTAGTTATGGAAAGGAAGAATGACTTTTATAATTAAGACAAAAACTTTACTATTAAAGCCTTGATAGTGGAAAATTAAAACTGACCCTTTTTACATTTTGGGTGTAACTTGGAACTTCTTTTCACTTAATATTATTTTATAAAAAATAATTATGAAAGATCCATAATAGGCTATCAAGAAAGAGAAAATTATTCAATTCTAAGAAACATGAGCTCAGTTAGTAGAAATCTAAGGAAGTTCTGTTTTAGATGAAGAAAATCAGAATACAATTAGGAGAATGTCGCAGATTGCATGTCCTCAAGTGTTGAAGGACAGGTTTAAAGGGCCTAATATTTCTCAAGTGCCTACTAGCTGTAAGGCATTTTATATTTGTTAACCCACCTAATCTTCATAATTACATTGTTAAATATTATTTATTATGTCTAATCTGTGGATAAGAAAACAGAAGCTCAGAGAAATTAAGTTACTTGCCCAAGATTACACATCTATGGACTGAGAGTGCTGACATTTGACCTGAGGTTTGATTACAAAGGCTGTGTTCTTTCTACTGTACCACATTATCACCTGAACAGTTCAACTCAGAATGAGAATAGAGTTGAAAAATCACAAACATGATCACAAAGCCTAAATAATTTCTGGTTAATGCCATCATCAAAGAAGGGCGGAAGTGGGTTCTAAGAACATCTATTCAGGACACAGACACCCTCTGCTCTTACTTAGGGTTTACCCTAAGTGTTTTCTAGTCATGTGTCTCCTACTCTAGCTAGGGCACCTCTTGGGCATTGCCTACATACTTACTCACACCTTTCTTCAAGCCGTAATAATCTTACATGGTTCCATTTATGTCCCAATGAAAACACTGGCTCTTTTCCTTCACATCATCCCCAAATGCAGATGTATATTAACTCTGTACAGTGGGGCTGATAAGCCTAATTTAAAATTTTAGTCACTCAGGTGTGGGTGTAAAAGAGTAGAAAATGCACTGCAACAAAAGTTAGGAAACCTGGGCTTTCAGCTTGACTATACCATTCAATCAGCTGGATGAGAGTCTGAGTACTATACTCAGCGACTCTTAGCCTTAGTTTTCCTCTTCAGCAAACGAGGATATACCCAAGCTATCTTGGGTTGTGAGGCCTGTTGTAAGGATCAGATGATGCAAATGTCTTTGCTAACTGTAAATGAGAGAGGAGATACAAAGAAGCAGAGAATGAGGGCTTCCCTGGTGACGCAGTGGTTGAGAATCTGCCTGCCAATGCAGGGGACACGGGTTCGAGCCCTGGTCTGGGAAGATCCCACATGCCGCGGAGCAAGTAGGCCCGTGAGCCACAACTACTGAGCCTGCGCGTCTGGAGCCTGTGCTCCGCAACAAGAGAGGCCGCGATAGTGAGAGGCCCGCGCACCGCGATGAAGAGTGGCCCCCACTTGCCGCAACTAGAGAAAGCCCTCGCACAGAAACGAAGACCCAACACAGCCATAAATAAATAAATTAATTAATTAATTAATAAAATTAAAAAAAAAAAAGAAGCAGAGAATGAACATTTACAGAATGCTTACTACTTGCAAGGTTAATTCTCACAATCCCATGAGATAGATTCTATTTTTCAAATGAGGAAACAAACTCAAACAATGAAATAAAACTTTCCAAAAGACAGGCAATTAGGATGATTTACATTCAAGCCCCTCTGACTCTAAGGCAACCCATTCCAGTTGCACAGTAAGCAACTGTATATTTTGCTTATTTGTACATTATACTGTAAACTTTCTAAGGGCAGTGGCCGCATGTATGCATTTTCCTCAGTACACTGCTCTCAGTGGGTGCTCGATGCGCCACGTGTTTCTGGAAGGTTGAAACAAGATCAGGGCTGATAGGTAGCAAGTCTTTCCCTGCTTACAAAGATGCAGATTTGATGGTTTTTTCCAGTGTAAATCACTGAGTAGAAGAATTGCCACTCAAACTTCACTCGGTTAAACAGCGGTGGGGATCAATAAGCTAAGAAATATCTTAAGTAATTACCAAATACAATTCTCTTACAATTGCAAAGTTAAAAGTGACAGGGTCTATGGGTAATAAGAATGCTGCCATTAATAGGAATCTTCCTGTCAGTGCTGCTAATAAACAGCAAGTCATGTTTTGACAATAGAATATTTATGGTAGCAATAAACAGAACATTTACAGGAAGAATCTCATATGCCAAAGACACATTTTCTGCAGAATTGCATCTGTGCACTTTGTACCAAGGCCAGCCTCACGGCCTTTTAATTACCTTCTAAAGAAAAAAAAAAAAAGATTAAGAGTGAATTTTTTAACTTTTTTCAATAAAGAAAAAAATGAGCGTTCATCTGAATATTTATATTCCCCTATAGGAATTCAATTCAAAGCTAGTTATGGTCCTTAAGAGGATCTGTAATTTTTTTAAAAAGGTAAATGGATACATCATCATTATAATCTTCATTCTTCTCTAAGAGACTAGGGTTCTTGTAAGTTGCACCATTTTAGTTGGGTGGCAGTACCAGGTTAGATTTCAGAGGCCTGTTGACAACAGTTTTTAATAGTACACGTGGTAATGGTGGTTAACAGTAACAACAGTAGTAGAAGTCCAGTAGAGTAAGAGAACTTAATAAAGGTCCCACATGGAACTTATAAATGGTAGAGCCAAGATTCAAATCCAAAGTTCAAAGGTCTGTGTGACTTGAAAGTATAAGCTCTTTTTACTAGGCTATCTCGTATCCATTTGATTTTAAAGATGCCAAATGATTCTACAGAGATCACTAGCTTCTTGAGATACAACTGAAACTGGAACTAGGTCCCAGAAGCGACAGGGAAACTGTTCTTTTAGGATGCATCAACTCATTAGTGAGCCTTCATCACATCCAGGACTGAGCAAACTCCATAACCTGGCCGATACTAACTTACAAACAAAATGCTCATAAAATTTCTGTCTGTATCCACGTGGTTATGAAACCACTGACGAAGGTGAAGATGGCCTTACTGATAGTTAGCATGACAAATGGAGAAAGGCAAGAAAAAGTTGAAAGAATGGTATATCTTAGAGATGGTCAAAATTTTGAAAACTGCATCCTTTGAAAAGAAGGATAACCAAATTGAGAATGCCTTGGTTTCTTAAGTTAACAGGTACCACACACTTTAGCAGCTAAGGGGCACAGGAGCACCAAGTATGACTTCAATTCATGCTATCAAGTCTTTGCTGAGGAACACCATATTTCATCAATCCTAAACCACCACTGATTATAAAAAACATCCTTATTATATGAGCTACTATGAAAGAAAAAGTATTTTAAAATATCATCAACTATAAAACAGTTTATTTACAGAACTGTCAAAATGTGACGAAATTTCTGTTTTAGAATCAAAGAAGTAGTATATTAGGTGCATGATATTCACTAAGCACAAGAGGGTGGATAATGGTATTGATCTAGGCAATTATGTAAAAGCCATACATATTTCTAAATATTATAGATAGAATTAGATCCTGATGATAGAAGAAAGTTCACAGATAAGAAAATTACCTGTTGGAAATTACTGTAGGTAATATAGTATAAATATACTGTAGGTATATAGTATAATTACTGAAATATTAATTTAGCTATTTCAAAAGTAGAATTATGCTCATGAACCCTACTAGACTAAAAAAATCCAAACAGGTATAACCAAAATGAAACATCTTAAGGGATACTAATAACTACTTATAAGGAATAAGAGTTAAGGTTTAGTATCTCAGTAGGAGAGGTAACAGTATGTTCAAAAGGCCTGCTATGTGATGAAGTTTTAAAACTATAGAGAAAGGAAACAAGAGTCCTAATCCCTAATAATTTACAACTTAATAGGAGAGAGGACTAGCCAATACTAGGCTATATTATATTAATCACCAGAAATATAGATAAGAACTAGGTGTCCAAGAACATGAAGAAAAAGAAAAGGAACGAAAATGAAGTATTTAGTAGCACCTACTATGTGACTGGATGAGTAGAACCAGGTGCTTTATTATTGTTAGATAACATAGATATACTGTTATGTATTTATTATCTTATTTAATCCTTACAAAATCCTAAGAGATAGGTAATATTCCCTTTCTACAGATGAAGAAACTGAGTCTCAGAGAAATTAAATGACTCATTCATGTTCTTTCAGTTAACATAGTGGCTAAGGATTATAACTACTTCAGGATGGCTCTACCAAGTTTTTAGCTAAACCTGAAAATTAGAAGAGACCTAAGTGAGTTACAATGGATCAAATGAAGAGAACAGCACATGTGGTAATTCAGTGAAAGATAATGAAGGGTGTCAAGGGGAAGGCAAAAATAAATTTCCTTGGCCCAAGTATAAAGTACAAATTGTGGTTGAGTGGTGGATCAGGAAATTAGTTATGGGAACTCAATAAGTCAAGTACCATTAAAGAACTCAAGTTTAAATCAATAATTTTACTTTGACCCAAGAAGCAAGTGGAAGTGACTCTGGGCTTTTGGGAAGAAAAATGATCAGATCAAAACAATACTCGAGGAAGGTAATCCTGTGAAGCAAGAATAGATAAAGAACTGAGAGAAGGCCTGCATAAGTGGGCTACAGAAGAGGAGTAGAAGATTCTCACCCTTGATGCCAGCACAAAAACAAACAAATAGAGCAGATTAATTACGAGATGACTTTTCCAAAGATGATAGAGACAGCAAACAAAGAAATAAATCAACATTTCTTTTGATGAGAAATGTTAATAGAAGTATGCCTGAGGGATGTAGCTGAAACCAGTTTTATTTAACATTCTGAAAACCATCTGGAGATGGTGATATTCGCTGAAATAAAGCAATACATTTTAATACTATTTCACAAAAGCAGAATTACTACGGTTTATTACTAAATATTTCCTGTAACAGACATACTCGATTTTACTTCCATCCTTCACCCTTATTTCATTCTAGACCCTTGTTTCATCTTTCATCCTTTAGTCTTTCCTAACCCCCCCACCTCATTCAGGATTCACCAAATCCTGGTGTACAGGAACTATGGGAGATAGTCCCAGTCTTAGAGAGTTAGTCTGAAGCCAAATGGAAGGAATTCTTTCTTTAACAGATAACCTGAGCCAGCTTCATGGGTGTCCAGACTATGCACTTGCACAGGGGCCTCTGCTTATAAAGGCCTCTGCTTGGTTCAGTGCTCTGCTGCTGAGGACTTGAAATTCTTAATCATTTATGAACAAGGCACCCCACATTTTCACTTCGTACTGGGCCCCGTGAATTATGTATGTGGTCTTGCAATAACATGATGAAGTTATTAATTCTAAGAATTGTTGAAGTTAACATTATCAATAGGGTAAAGTGAGTTTGGATAAATTCATGAATTTATGTAGAACCCTTTAATGGGGTCTGTTTTTTAAAAGCTAAAGATATTTTGGGTTTTCTCAAACCTTTGAGGATGATGTAATAAGGGCAGCTACCAACAGAGGGCCTAACAGAAAATGAAATTACCTTTCTCATTATTATCTATCTGAAACCCAGAGACATGTAAATGCTATAAATTTTAGTAAACAATGAATTGCAGTAGAAATACTGATCAATTATTTTTCAAAGGAAGAAAAATTTGAAATAATGATTAATAAACAAACAGAATTTTGGATGAAATGTGATACTTCCCTCCCTCTTTCTCAGCATTTAAAATAAGTAAGTTTATTTGATAGCTCTGTATGACCCTTATTCTTGCTCCAGTTTTCCTGGCAGCTTCCTTGTCCTAATCACTTAAACAATCTTACTCCTTTCCCAATTAGATAGAAACTAGAATTTTGACTGGAAATCATTTCAATGCAGGAAAAAGACCCCCAAGTATTAAACCTAACTGTGGAGGGCTGCCCCAGGACAGAGTCATTTCAACTCTGTGCCTGTTAGAGAAAGCTATTTAGAATCTGGAATTCTTGAAATTTAGTCTTGGAAATTTAAAAAGTACATTAAAAAGTTACTAGATATGTTTGCTAAATGTATCATATATGCCACATGTAATGAATCTGCCGGGAAAACAAACTTTCTCTCAAAAAGGCCACTGGATTTTAAAATTACAATAATCTTACTAATTTAGAAAGCTTCAAATTTACCAACAGAAACCTTGGGGTAAATGCAACAAGGGCTTTCCAGTTAAAATCTGGGGACTTAACGTAATGGTATCCTCCTCACACACATTATTATTTGGAAAACTAGATTATTTCTAAAAACGTCAAGTCCGCCTTTTCCAAGTGAAGACAAATTCCCTTAGAGAAGAGCTTGTAGGAGAAATACCTGACTTTTCTGTTTAGGACATTCAGTTCTATTTTCTGATTAACTTATGGCAGAAGTCCTCAAAGTATGGTCCTTGAGCCCCCAGCATCACCTGGGAGTTGATGAAAATGCAAATTCTCAGGTCTCAGTCTGACCCCTCCTAAAACAGAAACTCTGGGGGTGGGGGTGGGGTCCAGGAATTTGTATTTTAACAAGAACTCCAGTGATTCTGAGTATCACTAAAGTTTGAGACAGTAACCATTGGGGCCAGGTTACCATTCATTCCAGGTTACTCTGCCTTAGGCAAGTAAACACACGGCTTTTTACCGCTTCCTAAAAATGAGGATCTTTTGTGATTTCAATTTCCAAACAAGCAGTCAGATACAAGACCACCAAGTTCAGAGACTGGCTGTGAGGACCATAAATAATGAGTAAGATTCACTCTGGAGAAGACAAAAATAGAAAAAACAAAAAAATAAGTATTCGAAGACATGCATTATAAAAGTAATAAGGAACATTTTGAAATTTTATAGTAAGATAACATGCTTTTCATTTATTTGTTACTAGTATTTTAAATACAAATATTTTGAATATTAATATATAAACATACTTCCACTTATAGAGGCCAAATGGTGATGATTTTTATCTTGCATAACTGTTCCTATTGCTGAAGAGTGTCACCTTATTTTTAACACAGAAATAATGTATTGCTTTAAAATCAGGATTTAAAAACACATTACAATAAAGAAATCGATTAGAAACAACAAAACATGCATTAAGTAACCAGCAACTGCACTGAAATAGATACACCACTCACATATTCCATTATGTAAATGAATTCAAAGATATTTCATGACTGATCAGCTAGAAGGGACATAATGATTTATAATTCAAATAACTGAGCAGTGAAATCAAATTGAGTTAATATATATTTCTAAATATGCAAACCTGAAATAATTGTTAAAAAGTATAAATCAATGTACCCAAGTTGAAATTATGCCTATCCTTTGGTTTAAAACGCTAGCTTTTAAACTTTTATCTAATAAGCTTCCTGAAAATACGATTCTTTTATTAACTTCAAAAAAAGGAGTGCTCAAAAGCAGTAAGTGACTTGTAAAATAAATGGTTATAATCTTAGGATTAAAGAATATATAAAAGGTATAAGTGATAGGAAAGGATCTTTAATAGCAGATACAAATAAATTAGGCATTATGTAAATCATACAAAAAAAATACAAATCAAATTAATTTTATATTAGATTTCAATTTCAACCTAAAAAATAGGGGAAATCTAAACATAGATATGTGCTATAAAATAATATAGGCTTCTTTCCAGATAATATGTTCTCAAAATAATACATTGTGAAAAGGCCAGAGTTTGCAATACTAGGAAGTACTTATAAACCACTTCATATGTTGGAAATAAAGAGTATTTCAGCATTATTATTAAAAAAAAAATACAGGTTGAGTTTTTTTTTTAATAAGAAAAAATACGTATCTTAAAAAGCCAAAATGACCACTGGAATTGGGTTGTACATCACTTTCCAGTAAAAAGGAAAAACAGCCTGGACAGGTGTAATTTATCATTTTTCTGATTTAATATCAAAGAAATATATTAAAATAATAAAAAGAATCCTGAAATCCTCAAAATTTGTAGTGATAAATAGCCCTCCCTGTCTTTATTGCATTATACCTACTAACAGAAATATTGCATGGTGGATTTTGCCAGACAAGGACGATTATTTTCCAATAAAAAGTTGCATATTAAATTCCAGCACAAAAGTGGGTGTCTAATACTTTGGAAATCTTTTATGGTTTGCCAAGGAACACAATTTTAAACTTAACTAATATAAACATATTCCTGGAGTGAACCTACATTAAAGATTTCCATCCAATGCCACCCATTTTCAGAATGTTGTCCTCATGTTAAAATATCAGCTAATCTTAGTGGTTAACTAAACCAACACTTATTTTTCACAACTCCTATATATTTGATAGCTAACATATAAAAGACAATCTACATACTTCTCTCGCATTGGTAGAAACATTATAATAGTATCAACTATAATCTAATAAGAAAGGATGATTCTGGTTTTAGATTTTAAGAATCTGCTAAAGAGAAATCTAAACATTTAATGTGTAATGGGAAATCTTAACTTAGAGTAAATAAGATGTTGATTTGGTAGAGGAAATAATCAAAGAAGAGGTCAAAAACCTTGTAATTCCCTTTCTATTACTCCTTTGTGCCTCTTAACTAGTGAAAATAATATTTGTTTCAACTGAAGAACAATGAAGAAATACTGATTCTTAGGAATTCAGCTTTTATAAAATAATATTTTTGGAACATTTTGACTTTCTTAAAATTAGTTACATTTTTTTTAAAACAAGAACGTCCTGACAATTATGAAAAATTATGGATTAAAACATATGTGGTTTGCGTACTTTCTTATATATCCATTTATAAACCTGGATGGGTATAAACATAATTTTAACTAGTTAGAAATCTGTATATCCATATAAATTCAATTGTGACTCTGAATAAAATTTTCATATTATATAGCTAATATAAATCTTTCAAAATTACGCATTTACAGATAAGGCTAAATGAAAGGCTTTTTATTAAAAAAAAAAAAAGAACACTTGAAAAATTATAAATAAGAAAAATACCTGGCCAATAGAATGCACTTGTTAGGTTGTTTATGTACATTATCAGATATAGTAAAAAGGATATCCAACAGAAAGGTCATTTAGGAACTGAAGAGTCCTTGAAATGACAGGCTCACATCTTCCCCAGTATTTAAGGTTTGTAACACTAAATATGAAAAAAAAGTTTTTAATTATAATGAAGGTATTTGTTTGTGTAGGGAGAACATGGAAATACACATACACTCATGTCAGTTAAATGACCTAAATCACAAACATCTCATAAAGTGGGTTTAAATATCAATGGAACATTTTCTATTCTTTTCATAGCATATTCAAAATTATATACAAGCAATGCACAATGAACACTGCTCTCCAAATGGTGTATTATTCTATAAATATAGTTTTATAAATTAAAAAGTTGCCTAAATGTTTCACAGAAGAAACATTAAGTTTGTATCCAAAATAAACATAGTAGGGAGTGACAACAGGAGTTACAAAGGAAGTCAAATAGAGACTCACAGTTACTGCCAAGAAGTGAACCATCAAATCTGTGGTTCCAAAACTCACTTCCTATGATCATGATTGTTTACCTAGCTTTGTTCTCTGCAAGTAAGACAGTGCTACCTATCTGTTACACAGATGAAGAAAGATGTCAAGTGGAGGCATAGAAGTTTAGGCTAAGTGTACAAAGTTATGTCTATGACCATAAACTAGTTAATTTTGCTAATATTGTAAGGATAATTTAAGGACAGTTTCCATGAATATGTCTCTGATAGCCATAGGTTTCTACTGGAATCAATGAATGCCCTGTCTGAAGGCAACCAAATCTCTCTCAATGATTCCAATTTGCAAGAATCTCTTGAGTTGGTCTTTAAAATTGAGTATTTTCTTTTTAATTAAAAAAGGCGGTCCAATTGAACTGAAGAGTCAAAGTCTGTAAACTTTTCAAAACCATGTTTTGATACTGCATGCTGCAGTAGTACGGATACCTTGACAAATAACATCTTTTGGATGGTGAATTTTAAATACGTGAAATTAAGTTTCAGATAAGAACAATGCTACCATTCTAAGAATTAAAGCATAATTTAAAAAGTCTCTTATTAAAAATTAATATTTCTGGAGAGATTTAAGCACAGTACAGAGGTCAAAGCAACACAACAACAGAAAAATCAAAGAACCAAAGCAGGAACTCACATTTTCGTCATGAATGTTTCTAGAACATGGTTGTCATCTGTTATTCCTAAGACTTCTGACATACGGGCATATACCTGCATGAAAACATTTATTGTTAAAAACTTTATCATTAACATATATTTTCAAAAGACTATTCAAATTGAACAAATGTAAAGATTTAATGCATTGTTGCATCCACACTGATGTAGGGAACGAGTGGGGAGAACAAATTAAGAATTTAAAAAAATTTCTGTAATTTAAAAATTTACCCTCCTCTTTCTCTTCCAGGAAGCACCTCCCTTATTTTGAAATATATACACACCCACATAAACCCACATTCACATACTCATTTTATTCCCAGCATACCACATAACTTTTTTTTTTTCTCAACGTGGTAATAAAGCACCCCTTTCTCAAAGGCAGGCGTATGTATGTAAAGGGCTGGAAAGTGGAGTGCCTCAATAAAAGATTCCAACATTTAAAAAATTTCCATCTATTCCAGATTTTAGCAAGCCATCAAATAATTCAGGATTATGTTAGGCAGCTATAAAAATAAGGATTTCAAAAATACGAGGAAGTTAAAGAATTCATAGAAATTCTCCTCAAGTATCTCTCAATAAGCTCCCCCAAATATACAGATAGGTCTTACTTTCCATGCTGAAACTGAAATCCCAGGCTCAGGGATTCTCTGCTGAATACATCGGGGCCTGGGAATCCACTAAGCTTCCCATTAGGGAGTGATGGTTGCAGAGTTTGGGGTGTAACATTTCAGTTCCAACCTAAGCCACATTGAGCTTATAAACACATATCCCACTACAAGTGGGAAAATGCCACTGGCAGCCAGTGGAATATTCCCTCTAATAGCCTGGCAAAGCTGAGAGGTGGGTTGACACCTTCATACTCCCTGATGCTCTGGTATGATTCCAGGTTATCTCTGCCAGACACCAGCTGTATGGGATTTCTCTTCTCTGATTTGATTCCCTGTGATTGTGTTCTCTTACTCTCTCCTGATCTGCCTATTTCCTATGGTATGGCAACTTAGCTTTCACTCCCTCTGCCTTTTGTTTTTCATATGTAAACACTACCTTGATATAATGTCATAGGTTGTGAAGGTGAGATAAAAATCACAGGACACCACAAATCATCCAGAGTTACATGGTGATACAGGGGAGGAAAGCTGTTCATTGCAGAGATCTCATGTTTGGATTTTAAACACTATTCAACCAGAAGCTTGTGTTCCAGGCTTTTGACTTAAGTCCTACGACCAGGAGCTCCTCAGGCCAGTAGAGTGAATCAGAGGGAGAAAGAGAGGGAAAGGAAGGGGCAGGTGAAAGAAGGGGCAGAAGGGTAGAGGGGAGAAGCTGGGGGAGAGAGAAAGAAAGGAAGATTGAGATTCAAGTTCCTGTTGCTTCTCCTGCTAACTTCTGAGCCCTAATTGAAAAGCATTTCAATTCCAGTATCTGTGACTTGGCTCATGAGAGTAGGCCTTTATCTCTTGTAAGATCAAAGCTATCACTGTTTTTGTAAGATGTCTGCTGCGAAGAGGGAGCTAGGGAGAAAGAACCTAGGGAGGTTAGTTACCACCAAATCCTCAATCATCAGAAACCTTTAAGCCCATAGAAGGTTCAAAGGAAGAATGGTTGTAAAAAGGGAAGTTTCCCTTATCTCAACATGCTCCAAAAGCTCTCTCATGAATGGGAGTAAGTCGGGCCCCTTGGAAAATCTGATATTGATATGACTATAGCACACAAGGCTCTTCACAACTTGGTCCCAACCTACCTCCTCATCTATCATTTCCCTCAACCTGAAGCCACAATGAAATACTCATGAAATACTGAGGCTTCTCATGCAATTACAGATCTCTATGAGTTCATGTGCTGTTCATTTTTCCTGAATCAGCCTTCTTCCTCCTCTTGCCCTGATTCTCATTCAAAAGTCATCTCTGAAGCCTTCCTTCCATTTCCAGGTAAGGTAAGTTGTGCTCTCCTTTATGCTCCTATAGCGTCTGGTCCATTCCTCTAGCATGGTGCCTTTCACATTGTAATTGTTTGGGTGTCCATCTCCCCTACTACACTGTATTTTTATAAAATAAAATTTTACACTTTCAAGACTTTACAAATGCTATTTTTTATGGCAAAGATCAAATTAATCTAATTTTGATTTTGCCCATGCCACACTGAATAACAGAAATGTAACAAAAATGTGATTTTAAACATTAAGACATTTAAACATATTAAAAATATTTTTTAAATTGATAGTCCCTGCAAGGAAGTTTTCTGTTGTGTCTCTGGCATTCAAGAAAGAAGGAATCTAAGCAGGCAGGTCTGTTGTGCTCTGCTGTCAAAACAGCTTCTCAAAGCATCAGATTTGACCCAATAAGATACTGGAAAAAACAGTCAACATTGACACATGGCAGTGCTTTAATCCACAATTATCCTTGTAACTTGCACCATTCCTTTTATCATCCATTAGCTTTGATTCCCATTATCCCATCTAGAACTGTGTCAACGCTTTTGTCCCTCGGGATTTCTCTCCACTACTAGGATCTGACAGCCAAGCTTGAGTACTAAACAGGATCATTACCTCTTAAATCCACTTATCTGATCTACTGAATAGTAAATTGAAAAGCTCATTAAGAGCAACAATCTGATTTGTTTTCACGTGTGACAGGGTCATTTAAAATCAATGTATGATTACTGCATTTCTTTTAAAAGACCGGCTCACATTTTCCAAGGCACCTTATCATTCAGAGAGCATGCAGATAATATGAAAATGTCTTCGAACATCTGAAATGTAGTTATACCATAGATACACATAATTTGGGGGTGAGGACTAATCTGTCCAGTGAGGAAATATCTATAAGATTATTTATCATAAAGCACAAGTCAATGAAAGTTTTCTACAGAAAGAAGATTCTTACACAATATTTAGGGGTTTTCAACATTTTCCAAAACTTCTATCACTTTACCAAAAATAATTTTTATGACAGCAAGAAGAAACTACATCACAATACATACTCATTTTAGGGAAAGATATAGGAGTTGGCGTAAGAATGCAAGAAAAGGAAAAAAGCTCACTTTCAGTTCATAAGATTCCTAATCTTTTATTTCATAATCAATTAAGATAATTTGATCATAGTGAAAAATAAGCAAAAATCTAAGAAATAAGAGACTAATAAGCCCATTTGTGTTATCCTTCTCTGAAGCACACAATGAAGTTGAATAAATCGTTATGCTTTTGGTTATGTGTTTCACATAACCTAGTTTTTGCCTGTCAGCCTGTGCCTTCCTCCCTTTCTTCTTCTTCTTCTTTTTTTTTTTTTTTTTAATATGCCTGTCTTTCTGTTAGGCTACAAACTCCCTGAGGGTGGAGATGATGCTCTGTCTTTTATCTCCCATGCCTAATACTCAATAAATGTTTGTTAACTGAATAACAAGAATGTAATGTTAAAATGTGTATTTTGGCCGATTCCATTTCATTCATAATTTTGTAACAAAAGGAAAACAACCAATAAGAGGTGTGTTTTTTTACGAAGAATTTTTTTTCCTGTAAAAATAATATATTCCAAATTCTACTCACTCAGGTGACCACTGGTAAAGTTTTGTTATTTAAAAAGATATAGTTCTTGGGCTTCCCTGGTGGCGCAGTGGTTGAGAGTCTGCCTGCCAATGCAGGGGACACGGGTTCGAGCCCTGGTCTGGGAAGATCCCACATGCCGCGGAGCAACTGGCCCCGTGAGCCACAACTACTGAGCCTGCGCGACTGGAGCCTGTGCTCCGCAACAAGAGGGGCCGCGATAGTGAGAGGCCCGCGCACCGCGATGAAGAGTGGCCCCCGCTTGCCGCAACTGGAGAAAGCCCTTGCACAGAAACGAAGACCCAACACAGCCAAAAATAAATAAATAAATAAATAATTAAAAAGATATAGTTCTTTAAAATTATTATTATTTTTTAATTGAAGTACAGTTGATTTACAATGTTGTGTTAGTTTCAGGTATACAGCAAAGTGATTCAGTTATGTATATATATATATATATATATATATATATATATATCTATTCTTTTTCAGATTCTTTTCCATTATAGGTTATTACAAGATATTGAATATAGTTCCCTGTGCTGTACAGTAGGTCCTTGTTGTTTATCTATTTTATATATAAAAATATGTAGTTTCAATGCTTAAATATTTCTGGAAGAAGCTCTCCCTGTAGATTCAGTAAGAGGAGCTCTCTCTCCTCCTCTGGATACTCAGAGCATCCATTGTTGCTGGCCTGTTAGTGGCACTTCTCATGTAATAGCATATTATCTTGTTATAGCACTAACTTTCTATGTTTATATGTGTTTCCTCCATTACTTCAAGCACGTGCTGCCTGAGGGCAGGGAAATGTCTATTTCTCTTTACATCTCCAGAAGTACTCAGAACACTATCTCGATAAACTTAGCAACATAGAAAAAGCACAGGTTTTGGTCCCAAAGATAACTGGATTTGAATTCTGCCACTAACTAGGTGTTACTTAAAGTCTCTGAATCTTGGTTTCCTATCTGAAAAACAGGAATAATAATAAAACCTACTTTATGGGCTTTTGGGAAGATTAAATGATGATACCTAACACAGAACCTGACATTTAGCAGCTACTCAACAAATGCTGCTTCCCTTCCTACCCCCTTTCATGGACCCTTTCTAATAGTAGGTGCTAGTATTGTCAGCTACTACCTTTCCAAGAGAAAGCTCATTACATAAAAAATAACAGAAGGGTAAGAAAGGGCTTACCTTGAAGACTTGCACACAGAAAAAAGGTTAAAACAAACAAAACCCTAAATTTGTATTAACTTTGAAATCTTGCTAATCATGGTCAGAAACGGCATTTGTTAAAGGCATAAAGCTTCAAAATTTCATGATACAAAACCAAATTCTTTCTACTTCTAAATAGTTATTGTCTTAGAAGGTAGAAAAATTACCCATTTTAGCCAGTCATCCATCTCTCTGGCTCTTGAAATACAGGAAGTCATCAGAAATGTAAGAAATTATCATTATTACAGACATAAGAAGGCATGCTCCTAAAAAACTGTCTTAATATGTTTTCTTATCTCTAGTCATTCTACTGTGAAGCTTCTTTTAAACTTCAGAAAAGAGCATTTGGATATGTATATAACACTTCAGTGACCCACTTATGTTCTTTAACTTCTAAACTAATCAAGTGACAAATAATGTCTGAGCATATGCAGGTAGTTGAAATGATCTTATATCTGGTTTTTAAAAAAGAAGCCAGACAAGATAAGAAAACCAGACAAGGGAATACACATACAAACAGCAATAAGGTTTTGAGCTGTAAATTTAATTTAATAAAGAACAAAAGCATGTGCTGTGATAATTTTTAAAATTGCTTTCTTTTTCCAATCCTAATCCTTGGTCTTGGGTATCTGCAGTGTTGTCTCTAACATTCTGGTTATAACTTTGAAGAAACTAATTATGTCAATCCTTAAATTTGAAGTAGATTACAGAACTGGGAAACCCAGAATATTAGTTCCTAAAGGTTGTATGGATAGATAATGACAGTCACAGAAATTCAATAACAGCCCTCTATGAAATGTACTCAAAAGCACCGCATGAAACAAATTAAAAAGAACAATGAATCTCTCATTGTGTGCAAATAAGAAAATAAGAGAAAACACTGGTTCTATAGGCTTTCATAAGAGTCGTTACAATGAATTAAGATTTTGGATAATGAATCTTCAGAAAATTACAATAAGTTAATACCCTTAGGCCTTCTATAAATGTTTAAGATGTTATAACTTCTCAAAGAGCTTTTATAAGCAGGCTCAGTGCAGAAAATTAGCAGTGCTGTGGAAATCAACAACAAAGTATTTTGCCATCAGATGATATACTTTCCTGAACCAATTTAGTGTAAAAAAATTCACATCCAATAATACAAAATTGATACCATAAAAATTTAAAAACTCAACAATTATGAATTTTAAAGTATTGTTTTAATCTATTGAAATGACTTATAAATCAAGATTTTTATTCTTTATTTTTTTGAATTTTATTTTATTTATTTTTTTATACAGCAGGTTCTCATTAGTTATCCATTTTATACATATTACTGTATATATGTCAATCCCAATCTCCCAATTCATCCCACCACCACCACCCACCCCCCACCACTTTCCCCCTTTGGTGTCCAAGATTTTTAACTGAATGTAATTTGGTAAAGCAAAACCTGTCACTGGAAAGCATTCAATATAATAAAAGCATTAATGTTCCTTAGGAAAATAATTTTGGAACGGAGTGTGAACTCACTTATCATGAGTAAGAAACCAATTTCCGTATTTTTGTCTTAGGCTTCAAGTGCCCTTGAAGCCAATGCAGTGCTGCTCTCTATATGAGATCCATTAAAGAGAAAGGGAGGGGAGGGAGAAAAAGGAAAGGTGTAAGAGGAAACTAACAGAGCATTTAATGACTTGGATCTAAACAGTTTGGAACTAAAGATATTGAGCTCTCTCATTAACGTTTGAAGCAGAATAAAACATGATCGTCACAATTAACTTGTGACCACATCAAGAGAATTAATAGTACAGACATCATTGTTGCATATTAAATACATAAACTTAAGTGATAATGAATAGATCTACATTAATCTTGGCTGACTAATTTTTCCATATCATTTAAAATAACATCACAAAATACAGGACCAAAATCAGGTAAAAAAATCTTTTGCTAAAATTTAATTTAGACCATAATTTACTTTGGAAACCAAGCGGTAAAAGGTTAGGAATCTGCCTGCCTCATTCAGTGGAATACAGAATAACATCTGATAAAGAAAAGCTGGCTATGGAGATATAAAATAAATATGAATGTTAAGTATTTATTTCAATTAGAATATCTGAACCTACCATCTGTGGTGGCCATCTTGCTAAGGGGACATGTACCTAACAAATCTCTTAAGAGGCGTTCCCAATCTGCTTGAATAAGCTATTGTATAAGAAAACTTGGAGCGACCACTTTGGCCTCACATTTCCTTCGCTCCACATCCTGTGGCACAAAGCATGAACTCAGCAGGCTGGGGTACAGGGCTGCCTGCTGCCTTGTGATAATCCCCTCTCCCAGTAGGGGCCTCCACTGATGCATGGCTAAGAACATGCTTCCTCTTTTGCTTGCACCCCAGTGGGGTTTCCATTCCTCACTTGGGCCCAAATCCAGACTGCTAAGGAAGGGCTCCAGATGCCGCCAGATATATTTTTGGATTAGTTTCTAAACAATCATTTATTAGAAAGAGGAGTACAGGTACAGTGTGAAAACCAACAATACTGGTAATTCTGGAGAGATTCTTTCCCTCCTGCCCCGACCAGATCTAAGGTCTAACTACCACCTGTTCAACAGAAGCTGGCCATTTGCCCCATTTTCCTTCAGGGAGCCACTGACTAAGGATCTCCACCAGCATGAACCTAATGTCTCCCGACAGGCCTTCACTAGCCAAGAGGGACCTGGGTCGAGAGCACCAGTTATTGGTCACAGGATACACAGTCCATAGAAAGACTCCTGTGGTGCAACCAGCTGAAAGCCAACTAGAGAAGATGGGGAGTGTACATTTGTCCTGACACAGCTTTGTTCCCGCTGGCTGCCAATTCACTCCATATCTGGGGCCAAGCTTCTGTTAAACTAGTCTTCTGTGGCTAAAGCCATGGTAAAGTCTTGGGTAAATATATTATCTTTCCAAGTTCATACAGTAAGAAGCGAACCATGGCTATGGCACAGGACTACTGGAAGAAGGTTTGATTAATTTTGGTAGAAGGTTTTGAGATCATGGTTTGAAGGGTCATTTCAGGCATTTGATTCATAACTCTTTGCAATACCAAATTTATAAGATGACATGATTACATTTTAGAGCAAAGAATTGATGTGGCATGAAGTTTGTGAGAGAGTGATGGTAGAGGTGGGGAACTGCGAAGTAAGAGATTTTGTTTAATCCTTTACACCTCTCAAAGGTGTCTGCCAGAAACATATTCTGGCACAAGAGATACATGTGCTCTAGATACTGTTCAATAACAGATGCTATTCATTGTAGCCAAATACAACTTTCTCCTTTCAGGTATGAATAACTGGTTAGAAACGTTATAATCAAGAAACCTAGGCTGCTTTCATACTATGCAGTCACACTAAACAGAGGCTTCGCTGTTAATACTACCGAACATTAGCTGACTATCGAACATTTCATTATAAAACACGCACACTGTAGGATTCCACAGTGCATAAAAAAGGGAATCAAGAAAAATGCACCCCTACACTTATCCCTGTGCACGTGCCTATTTTAATCATAGGAATCTGGGGCTGTGGTGAGACAAGCATAAAGACTGGTGATCCACCACAATAACCAGCAGCTCAACTCACCTGAACTATTTTCCAAGCCTTCTCTGGAACTCTGGACACATCACTCCTCAGGCATACATCCTAAAAAGCACAGAGTTTAGGGACCTGCCACCTGGCGTCAGGGATAAGGGAAGAGCAGAAGTCCTTCCCAACTTCCGATACAGGGAGAACGTGGCTCAGGATCTTTGTGGTTGTCACTTAAAATATTCATGGGACTTAGATTTTATTCTGGAGGCTAGGATCAGAGGCATAGTGAAGTGCTGTTCAAAGCCTGGATGTGGTTATATGGATTACAATGGGTTTGCTTCCATGAAATAATTCAAGAAACCAATTACTAAAGGATAGCCCTGAAAAAGAACAAATTATAAATAACACCTAACAGAACTATTTTTAAGAATCTCTTAATACTGCTGTTTCCCATGAGGCACTCTCATTATGCAAGTGTGGCAACTGGGCCTAATGATATAAGTAGGCCAAGTCATCTTTTGAAGGGTAAAAGTATATGCTCAATAAATGAAACTCATTTCTGTCGTCACTCAGAAGGTTAAGCAAATCACATTGAGTCTTCCACCACTTAATCTAACTCCTGCACACACACTCTGCCTCCAACCTGCCTCTCTGAAACATGTCCCATTTCCTACATCCAAAACAACTGCTGGAGTAGGGGCAAGATGGCGGAAGAGTAAGAGGCGGAGATCACCTTCCTTCCCACAGATACAGTAGAAATACATCTACACGGGGAACTGCTCCTACAGAACACCCAGAACAACTGCTGTACCTTCCTCCTATGAGCCACTCAACTCTCTATCCCTTTAGGAAGGACAACCTGACAAAAAGAGTAAAGGAATAATGGCCCATGGAATGAAAAAAGGGCTGCCAATGACATTGTGCATATTTTTACTATTCTGTCAAATCTGCTATTTTCATTATATTCTCAAACTTTACTCAAAAACGTTGATCCTATAGTCCTTTGTAGCTTTTACTTTCTGTCTCTCACACTAGCCTAGTTAGTGAAACCTTTAACTTACCCTAAATGCAAAGGATCAGAGTTCACCTTCCGATGGCCTACTGACGTCTTCAAACACTAGTATCTTCAAACACTAATAAACACTTCAAACTTTCTCTGAGGAGGCAATATATGCAGCAATAGGCTAAGTACCGCTTCCATCCTAGTCTTCCTACTGAATACTTTTATGTTGAAAATTAGCTACAACATATGCAAAAGTCTAACTGGTGAACAAAGACAACATGCAGTTGCCCAGGAAGCATAGTCTTCTTTCAATAAGAAGACAGAAATGAGCAAGTTGAGTATATATTTCAGATGATTTCAACTAGGAGGAAACACAGAATGCATGTCTAGTGCAATGCACATGGGATACTGAGTGAGACTACTACTTGCTAGCCTAGCACAGTGCTTGGCAGATAACAGACATTCAATAAATATTTTATTTAATAAATTAACTCTATAATTCTAGTAAAATTAGTTAGCCTCTAAGAGTCTCAGTTTCTTCATCTGTAAAATGGAAAGAATAATATCACAAAGTAGAAGGCAGTCTAGTGAAGTGGTTAAAGATAGATTCTGAAGCCCAAGACAAGTTGGATTCCACCACTTACTGAGTGATTTTGAGCAAACTGCTTACCCTCTACACCTTAGTTTTCTCAAATATAAAATGAGGTTGATAGCTGGACCTAATTTACAGAATCTTTGAGAGGATTAAAGCAGTTAACATATGTAAAGCACTTACAACTGTCCTGGTACATGGTAAAATTTCCATAAAGTACTGGCTATTATTATTGGGCTGGCAAAAAAGTTTGTTCAGTTTTTTCTGTAAGATGGCTCTAGTAGCACTTAGTTGTCTTTAACTTCATTCGAAACAATTTTGTTAGATTGTATGTGGCAGCTGTCATATGAGCATGCATTTAAACAAAAACTTATCAAAATTGGTGAATTTTTGTGTAGCCACTTTAATATTGAAGATGGAAGAAAAAAAGCAACATTTTCAGCATATTATGCTTTATTATTTCACGAAAGGTAAAAACACAACTGGAGCGCAAAAAAAAGATTTGTGCAGTGTATGCAGAAGGTGCTGTGACTGTTCGAACGTGTGAAAAGTGGCTTGCGAAGTTTCGTGCTGGAGATTTCTTGCTGGACGATGCTCCATGGTCGGGTAGACCAGTTGAAGTTGACAGCGAGCAAATCAAGACATTAACTGAGAACAATCAGAACATGGGAGATAGGTGACATACTCAAAGTATCCAAATCAAGTGTTGAAAATCATTTGCACCAGCTTGGTTATGTTAATCGCTTTGATGTTTGGGTTCTACGTAAGTTAAGCGAAAAAAACCTTCCTGACCATATTTCCTCATGCGATTCTCTACTTAAATGTAATGAAAACATTCCGTTTTTAAAACAAATTGTGATGGCAATGAAAAGTGGATACTGTACAATAATGTGGAACCGAAGAGATCGTGGGGCAAGCGAAATGAACCACCACCAACCACACCAAAGGCTGGTCTTCATCCAAAGAAGGTGATGTGTATATGGTGGGATTGGAAGGGAGCCCTCTATTAATGAGCTCCTTCTGGAAAACCAAACGGTTAATTCCAACAAGTACTGCTCCCAGTTAGACCACTTGAAAGCGGCACTCATCGAAAAGCATCCAGAATTAGCGAACAGAAAACGCATAATCTTCCATCAGGATAACATAAGACCGCATGTTTCTTTGATGACCAGGCAAAAACTGTTACAGCTTGGCTGGGAAGTTCTGATTCATCCCCCATATTCACCAGACATTGCACCTTCAGATTTCCATTTATTTAGGTCTTTACAAAATTCTCTTAATGAAAAACATTTCCATTGCCTGGAAGACTGTAAAAGGCACCTGGAACAGTTCTTTGCTCAAAAAGATCAAAGGTTTTGGGAAGATGGAATTATGAAGTTGTCTGAAAAACGGCAGAAGGTAGTGGAACAAAGCAATGAATAGGTTGTTCAATAAAGTTCTTGGTGAAAATGAAAAATGTGTCTTTTATTTTTACTTAAAAACCAAAGGAACCTTTTGGCCAACCCAATATTATTGTCATCAAATGCTGTATTGTATACAGCACTGCCAGCACAGTGTCAGGAACACTTGGAAAGTTTTTAGCACACAGTATGCACCAAATAAACATTAGCTATTAGCCATTAGAATATGTGGTCACTAAATGGCCACTATTATTATTAAGTAAGATAGTCAAACATTAGTCTGGCATTAAGATTATGAGGCATGCACCAAGATGACGGTCCCTTTTATTTGTGCTTTATTTGGCCTAGATGGCGGAAAATAAATATTTCTTCTAAACTGGCATGTGAGTAGCTTTAATAGTGGTTAAAGAAGAGTGATTAGAGGGAAGAGAGCCGCAGTGAAAGACAGACTGACTCCTAATCTTCTGTCTTCTACCTATAACTTCTATTTTACAGAGGAGGAACAGTAAATGTGATGGGAAAGGAGACAGGAGGAAAACAGAATGCTGTGTGGTAGCGGGTGATGTTTTATCCCAAGGGCTCTGTACAACCTAAGTTCCTGATTTCAAAGCCCTCATCTTCCTTTTTGGAGTCATCACAAGTTCCTGTTTCCTGTCTGCAGGATAAGTTCTCATCTCTGGGTTAAGTAGATGATTTACATCCATGTGTCCAATAAATTATCAAAGTCTTCCCAATTCAGGTAAACAAGTCCATCCGATTCTCTGAGTTTTCTTTGCTAAATTAAATGCACACAGACAGGGGTTCCAGAACATCATCATTAGAGTTTTAAGTTATCAAAAAAGTTTTTGTGTGATAGGCCCAGTAAGAACAGAAAGGGGCTGCCTTTCATATATAAATATAATATTGATCTCTGACACTAGACCACTAGGTTGAGTTGCTTCTCCTACAGTAGGGTGGATTTTAGCAGATATCTAGGATCTAGCTCGATTCTCTTGTGACTGATGGCTAGCCAGAACTAGAGGTCCAATCTGTGGTTGTAGTGATGAGATTTTTCCTCGGGAAGTAAAATAGCAAATATGGGGATGAAGCTTGTGATGATGGTCTTATCAATCATTACACTTAAAACTGATCATGTCTGGACTCATGTCTAAATACCTACATAGGTAATGTGATACACTCGAAAGCACACTTGGGTTTAGGGTATGATGATTTGGTCAAAAACCCAGGACACCAAACAAGTTTTTAACCTTCCTGAAATCTTTTTTCATATTCTGCAAAATGAAGGTACTCCTACCTACTAAAGGGAATATTGCTGAGAAGACTAAATGAGAAAATGTAATAAATAATGCCACAAAGTGGAGTGAAGCACAAAGAAGAAACCCAATACAGGTTAGATTAAGGTTGGAAAGAAACATGACCTCAAATGCTATTTCCTAGGCATTTCTCAGTCTACATTACCTGAAAATACAGAATTTGTCACTTACAGCATGGATGATGTTTTAGTACCCAGTGCCCTGAACTTTAGGAACTTCAGGAATGTTAAGGTTGGAGAGTATTGTATAAGTAAGGCAGCTGCATCTGCTGGGGAGAGTGGTATTACAGCCCATGTCTCAGAAATGCAAATAACCAGAAAAAAAGGACAGTTGAGAACTGGGACCAACAAGCATGAAAGCATTTCTAATGAGTCACTAAAGTGGGCTAAGAGGCAATATGGAAGGAAGTGGTCATGTACACTTGGAGATAGGAAAGGACAATAAGTGGCTGAAGGCTTAAAAAAAAGGGTTAAAACAAAAGTTGAAAATTGCAATTTCTCAGTAAATGTAAAGGCACCAGTGCACTAAGGTATTTCGCACATTTCAGCACTGTCTATCCTTTTACAATTTTCCTCATCAAAAGGTGTGGGAGGTTGTCCATGGAAATGCATTTCCAATTTTGTAATGCGAGTCAATCAGAAAATGTAATCCATGTTGGAGAAAGTCGTTTCAAAGCCAACTTTGCTTAAACACATCTATTCAGTCAAGCAAGGGATACTGGCGCTGGGGAGACACACAGGCTTAAGGGAAAACAAAATCCCAATAAGTAGCCAAATGTGCTTCTATTATTTCAAGATTCCTTCAACAGAAACATTATGGGAAGATAAAAATTAGGAAAACACTGAACTGAACTAATTCAAAGTGTTAAAAAAATATTTTGCATTTATGTTTTATAACCAAGTGCTTTTCCCACATTTGTCCCAAGGCAGCAGATGAAGCGCTATATTCACTACTGCTAATACTAGCAATTGGGACACGCTCTTTGGCAAGGCAGAAATAAGATAATTGTTCAACATAGGCTGGCTTTTCAGAAATACTGGAAGCATTGCCTGTAATTATAGACATCTGTCACTGCTAGCCACTCAGTACTAACCCTGACATCAATATACAACCATAGCACTAAACTGCCTGCAGGCATAGCAATGCAGACCAGATACGCTAGGCAGGCAATCATCTGCTTCATCCAAACTATCTGTCAAGGGTTCCAAACCACAAATAGCTCTTACATTTTGTATCCTTAGGATAATATGTTGATTTATTTTAGATTCTCTAATATTTACAGCCTAGGCCATCTACTAAAATAAAGAAACAAAACTTATGGCTAATGGAGGCAGTTACTGTTCACAGTCATCATAAAAGGTCATAGCTCAACCCTCAAATGTTAAAAATTGATGGCAGCTTTAACCATGTGCTATCATACAGATGTTTCCTTTTGTAGAGGCAATTATTTTCAATAGCAATTCAAAATGGTAACTACAATCTTTCATCAGCAAGTATGTTGCCACATTGATCTAATAGAAATGCTCATATTTTAAGAGCTTTTTTGAGAAGTAAAGGTAAGTTTCAGCGATGAGTACTGAAGAATCCAGATTGTCAGTTTGGGTTTAGCTGTACGTATAATACTGTATCTGGAAACATTTTTTTTTTACGTACACAGATGATGTAACGTCTAAAAACTAGGAAATGATATTGAAGGATAAAATACTTGGTTAATGAATGAGTCAACTGACATATAATCTTGCTGGGTGTAAAGCTTATTGAAATATACATGTACATCTACGTTCATATTTTTAAAAGCCCAAAGACACACTGTAGCTTTAAATGTCACTCTTTTTTTTCTTTTTAAGCAGCCAGGGAAGCAAGCTGACAATTATTAGACATTTAGACTAATCAGGAATAAACACTCACAATTATCACAATGTGTTACTGAAAACCCAGATATTTCTTGGTTTGATCACAACAGCCTATGCTGAAGAAAAACTATTAATTACTGACAGAGAGTGAGCTTACAAGTGAGCTGCATCTTAAAAACCTCTTTTAAAATACAATTGCTAAATGCCTTACAGTGCTGTAATGTGAGACAGGTTCAAATCTTATTACTTCACTGAAATTAAAACCTAAGTTTTAATACTGTTCAAGTCGAACAATGATTCCACACTTTATTGCTTTTGAAATCCCTTGATGATCATAGGAAAAAATGCCCCCGAGAAAAAAGACTGTTTTCGATAAACAGAAAATACAGTTTGCACTCTTAGCCTCTTTGTCATCACAAAAAAAGGATTTAATGCCAATTCTTTAAAAAAAGACTTTTTTCCCCCACAAAATGTGCACCTTGTGTGCCATTTGTAAAATCAGTTCACTTTTTTTTATTTATTACTGCAGCGCGGCAAGGCAATAAAGAAGCTACCGATAGCTAATAAATTACGTGCCTTTTAAAACAATTCTCTTGCTACAAAAACATGTAACTACAAAGGTTTACATTTACATGGTACATCACATGAAATGTCTGTATTTGTGTTCTATTAACCATTTTGGCAAATTGTGGACTTTTACCAAATAGGTGATAGAAAAAACACAGTGATTCACAAATGTCGACGTGATATAAAATAAAAGCCTTTGTAGTAAGCTACTCTTTTGCTGTTTGCACTTCTAAAAATCCTCCAAAATTTATTTTAAAATATGTTTTGATAAACTATTTTATGCATCAAAAAGGTACTCAAAGATGTTCTAGTCAAGGTTAATTTAAACTTTACTCAGTGAATACAGAGACCTATGAAAGTACCCTTTTCCTGCCTAATTTATGTTCCTAGTATCATTCAGTCTTAAAAATCATAGCTCCTAGGAGTTACTTGAGGACAAGTTATAAAAGGCAAGATCACTGGATGTAAGGCAAAAATGCCCTCAATCTGTTCCTTAATATATTTTCTTAAAAAAAGATACAGAAACTTATTTTTTTAAGAAATACTCACATCAAACAAACATGTCTTGTTAAGTAATAATCTTTCTTTTAAGAGAATATTATCTTCACGTATCCAAAAGAACTGCCGAAAAACCTTACTTTATGAAAGAAAGTAAGCTGTTTGTTTTTCTGGTTGGTTTATGTACAAATGAATTTTGAACAGTCTGTACTCTAATTCCAGGGTTAAACTGTTAAATTAATCAGGGTATTTGCTTAATGCTCTCACCCTCTAATCTCATGATGAGCATGAATTTATGAGGTAGTGTATTGTCTTTTATTATTAATTTCCTCCATTTCCCGTAATAGCTATTATAGCTGTGGCTTTTTTTTTTTTTTTGTCTTATACCTACAAAATTTCAACTTTGTTCAATTATGTATGATGAACACTGCTTCAATATTCAAAGCACAAACAACTTTGATCCATTTCATATTTACTTCAAGATGACGGTCCACCATACAAATGAATAAAAATTCTATATTCTCTAGCACTCCATTTCTCCATTCAGATCTACTTTTTCTCCCTTTCTTTTGAAATCAGCTTGATGATGATGATTAACAATTAGGAATTCGTGGAAGATATGTTTTTTGAAAAGTTCAATGAAATAATTTTATTTCATTTTCACAGACTTTTTAGAGGGGAATCATTACCACCATAAATAACTAATGTTCTATAAACCACATATCTTTACATGTAGAGAACCCAGGTATATTTCCTTATCTTCTGTTTCTTTTTAATAGCATTACTCATGTTTATTGAAATCATGACCTTTCCCCACACTGTAGCTGACGTACAATGATAAAATTCTTAATTAGCAACCAAGAAAAACAGCTGGCAAAATATGAACTTCCTCTATGGCCCTCTTCTCTCCCTCCTATATCTCATTGACAAAATTTCATTTTAAATCTTTAGTTACTTGAATTATCCCTTTTGGCTGGGAAAGAGCTCATTCAATGTAGTGTCTCCCTTAGATCACTAAGATTGTGCATTCAAAGCAGGTAGGGCAGGTATCATGAACTCCATTTTTTTTTAGATGGGGTTTAGAAGACGGCTCAAGAAGGCCACCCAGTGAAATGGCTTGTTCTCCAACTTCCTACTCAATGGTTTTCACTAATTGACAACAGTGCTTCCTAGCTACTAGGAAAAAATATGTATTCATGGATATTTATCGTAGAAAATCCAAATTAAACTTTCTACTGGGTGCTATTTTATTCAATGCATGGAGAACAACCTTGCCTTATATCTGGCACCTATTTGACAGAGGAGGAGTGGTGGGTGGTTCTTGGTGCCAACTGAGAGGGGTAGAGGAACTCATTTGTTTTACTAATTACCATCCTATCAGGGATGGAACATTTACACTGTCACCAATTTGTTAAACTGTCTGAAGTGTACTGATACTTAGATTTCTTGGTCTTGTTTTGCAATCTTGAATAGGAAAGTGGAAAACATAAAGCTGGACTCCTCTGGTCTCTTTTTGCACCAATATGCAACTCCTCGTTCTAGTTTACTGACCTGTTTATTTAATGCACAGAACTGAACGACACTGAAATAAACCCCAAGCATCCCCCCAGGAATCCTTCCTGGACTTTCCCAAGATTACATTAGGTATTTTCCTATACGTTCCCACTGTTGTTCTGCATATCAAATATGGGCCTTATCATATCAAACAATGATGCCTGTCAGCTCTGTCTGTGTTCTCCACCTGTCTATGATGGCAGAACTATCTCTCTTTATAATAATAGTCAATATTATGGCCCATTGTTTAGCACATAGTAGGCAATTACATGTATTTGTAATGTCTACATGTTTTTTCCAACACCACCAAGCAGTTCTCAGGGGACACTACTTGGATGTCTCACATCCAATTAAGGGCTCTGTCACACAAGACTGCTCCTAATTTTCAAACACCAATTGGAAGTCCCCAAAAAAAGAAAGTAAGAAAGTCCAGGTAGTCACCTGTGCTTCTGACCAACTAGCTACAGATCGAAGGTTCCAGGGACTTCTTCCTTGGGTTTGATTAATTTGCTAGAGTGGCTCAAAGAACTCAAAGAAACACTTTATTTACTAGATTACTGGGATATTATGGAAGGATGTAACTCAGGAACATCCAGATGGAAGAGATGCTTAGAGCAAGGTATGTGGGAAGGGGTGCAGATCCTTTTCTAATTTACAATCCTTAAAAACGGAACATTAGCTGGTTCCAATCCACTGTCTCCTAATAAAACACTGCTCTAATTAACAACACCTACTTCAAAAAAATGACTAGAATCAGAATAAAATTTCTGTTTTTGTCACCATGAAATTTGACCATCTCACCCTACCTAACCCATATTCAATCAATAGCGACAGATATACGATACGTATCTTGTACCTAGGATACTGCCTCTGTCCTCAAGAATCTCAAACTTTGTTAAGAAAATAAGGACACAGAGCAGAACACTTAAGGAGCAAGACTGGGAATCAGTTAGTCATTTAGTGAATTCAGAGTTAGATTTAAAGGTCAAATCTTGTGCATGCCCCTTCCTACCACTGTGTTCTTAGTCAAGTTACTTTGTGGCAGAACTGGGGTTAAGAACACCTTTATCATAAGATTATTTTGAGGCCTACAAGATATAATGTATGTAAAAGCTTATTATCATAGTGCATGGCATATAATAAACAATAAACGAGTGCTAGCATTGCCATTATCATTATTATTTAACTAAGTTTTAATGAATATGATCCAGGTATTAAGAACTGTAAGAGTGCATGCTGGAATAGAACACTGAAGGATGGAGATTGCTGTGGGGTAAGCGGGGGGGAATGGGGAGGAGAAAAAAGAGAACAATGTAATCTAAGATAAAGATGGTGAGAGTCAGCTTGATAGAGGGGATCTGTGAAAACTAAAATTGGCTAGTAGGTGGAGCTAGATTCTGGAGGACCTTAGAAGCTGAGGACTGTTGGCTAGATGAAGGCAACAGAGAGGTCTCTGAAGTGGGAAGGGCCCTATGATAAAAGTGGTGTTTAAGATTTGTCTGACTACAGTGTGTGTGATGGACCACAGCCAGAGAGGTCTAGCTTTTATTTTTCTTGAACCCTTTGTTGTCTCTGACATCATGTGTTCCCTCTTCTTGATATTTTTAACCTTCATGGACACAGTATTCTTGGGCTTCTCACTTTTCAATTCTTTATTTTCCGTTAGAAATGTTTATTTTCCACATCTTTGAGCTGAGAGCGCCCTTCATCCTTATATACCCAGTTCCTTGGGGGAGGTTCATCTGTTCACAAGGTTTCAATTAAATATGTACCCCCCCAAAACTCTAAATCCATAGTTCCAAAAGTAAGTACTGAATGTGGAAAAGAAATTCCTCTCTACCTCATCTGTATTACTAAAGAAAAGTAGTTAGGGTTGGGAATTGAAAAGAAAGGCCAAGGTGGCAAAATTGTGACAATTTTGCCTCTATTTACTTGAACAAGAGGAAAGTCTGAGGTAGGCCAGGAAGGAGATTACTGCCTCCGTTAATTATATAAGAACACAGCATATCAGCTAAAGGCTCATTTGGTTCTTTACTGTCTCTGATTATGACTCCAGTGACTTAGCCTCCAACGATGACCATTAACCTCAGAAGGTTAGAGATGGAGCCCAGAAGTTTCTATCTTTCCTTAAGTAGTTGAGAATCTTTCATTCATGGACTTACCGACCTATTTGTATTTTCATTTTGTGGCACTCCCTGGAAAAATAAGTCCTATAAGATTTCATTATCCACCAAAGAAAGCAGAACTTCTTCTTATTTACCCTGAACTTAATGTAAGGCTAAGGGTACTCTTGAATTTAAATATTTACAAAATTTTCAAGTTCTACCAATATTGATTTAAAAAGCCAAAAACCTGATCTTTTCTCTTAAGTGTTTAACTTTCGAGGCTGAAGAGGCCTAATACTTTCATACTGTTGATTTCTACAGTGTATATGTGAGCTGTGATCTAAAAAAAGTGAAATATAAATAGAGGTTATGTCTATTGACTGTGCTTTTAAATCATCTGAACTATTGCATCTTTGGGGTCCGTTTTGTACAGACCACATTTTTGGGTAGTGATAAAGGTCAAAAAACATGTAACAACATCGCCATTCAATTCTGATTACCATCTTAAAAGGCTACTAGAGGGCTTAATGTTGACAGGCAGAAAGCTCAAGGAAAAAACAAATTAGCTGTTTTAAGTTTTTAGAAACAGGCTACACGTGTTCCTTTTCTTTCTTTTTAAGTAAAAGCATTTTTTAAAAACCTTAAAAAAAGCAGAAGCAGAGGACCAAGTGCCAACAATACTTCTCAATGACTAGAGAAGAAAATAAAATGTCTACAGACTATCAAAGGCTAGAAAGAGTTTCTGAACTTCACAAACCAAATGAAGCATACTCACCTGCAGCTAAATAAAATCCCTGATTCCTTATGCTGAGGCCCTCTATCACATACTGTATCATATCTTTGACATGACAACATTTTTGAAGAACAGTGTAGAAGAGCTAGAGAAGCTAGAGCTCAAATCCCCAGTCTCAAGTGTGGCCCTAAACAACTTTCTCAATTTCTCTAAGAATCAATTTCTTCATTCACAAAATGAAGGTAATAATATTTACCTTGTAAGGCTGTAGAGAGGATTAGCAATAATTTGGACAAAATGCCTAGCACAGTATTTGGTGCACAATAGGTACTCTATAAATACTATTTCTAGTGAGGACATCAGTTGCATATTAGAAAACAGTTAAGCTTATAAAGAATTAGGAATTTTCATTAAACTGTACAACGTTTTTCTTCTTTTTTTTTTAATGAGAAGGGGTAAGTAAACAATCACTTACATTCAATCACTACGTATCTTGTTGTTAATGTATCGTATGACGGTCAACTATCTGTTTAGGCAATTCAAATACTGATGTCTGAGAGTAAGTAATTGGGAAGGGAGAAAAACATTTTAATTATACAACACATAACACACTGTACCTAAATTAAAAAGCAACTATGTCTTGAGAATTAAATAGGAATATCCTAAAAGCACAAGTTTTTAAAAGAGTGGTATGGATTCCTAGCTTACTGTGAAAAATTCCCAGTCACTATTGAAGCTTTTTAAAAACTCCAAAATGGCTGACAGTAAGTAAAGAGAATATAAAAGCAGATGGTTCGGATAGTCTGAATACAAAAAAGCAGGTGCTTAGCAAAACAGAAGCATTTGCCAGTCTGCCAGCGCTGCTGGCTCCTGCTTCCACATCCTGCTTGCGTCCTCCCCACATCTGCTCACTGGTGCCCATGTGATACATTCAATTGGCTCACAGGATGAAGAGCAACAACCTGCAAATCCAGAGACTACTGAGATCTGTTGTTTAAAAATGCAATTTCCTTTTCTTTGCAGGTTCCTCTCACTATTTTAAACTCAGAGAGGTGGAAAAATTATCTTTCTTCAAGATAAAGACACATCCCTTAGATTTAAGAAAATTCTTTTAACAACAGCACAATAAAAGGATATTAAAACTTGGCTTATGGAACACATTAATACAGATGTATGCAATCTAACCCAAATCTTAAACCATGTTTGCAGACTATACTCTCTACTGCCCAAGTACAGTAAAAGAAGAACCTTAAATTAGCTTCTAAATAAGTTAATTAATAATAAATTAGCTTCTAGGAACAGAAAGAAAGCAATCACAGTGTCTCTTTATCACATGCAGAACCAAACTACACATCATTTTTCACAAAATATCACTTTTGTTTTGCCTTGAACAAACTAAGCTAGGAACTTCAAAGGAGAATATAATTTAGAAGAAGGCTAAAAATACAGTAAGTTAAAAAAAATAAAATGAACAGTCATATGGTGAGAGGAGCCAGACAGGAAATAGAGTTCAGATTCCCTTAACGGTGCGATGTGGGGTTTTGAAAAAAACAAAACAAAAACCAAAACTATGTAATTACTTGGCACTTCAATGGACACCTGTGAAAAATATCACAACTTAGACATCAATAAAAAGGAGCAGAAGATCCAGGGTATCTCCAAAAGGGGTCAGGGATGCTGGAAACGGATGTTGGTAGGTATCAAACTAGGAAAGAGCCCTTGCAGAGTGGTGAGGGAAGTTGAGGGTGACTTTATGGAATCGGTAAAGGCAGCATGTCAAGTCAGATGGCTTGCACATGCTAGTTACAGAACCCATGGTCACGCTTACTTTGCTAACAGCCTCCTAGTTGGTCACTCTAGTTTCTATCCCACCAATGGTGGGTACTAAAGTTCCAGGGACAGGGATGATGACAATGATGATGAAGATAATATGAGCAACTATCACTTACTGAGTGCTTAATATCTGCTAGGGACTATGCCAAGTACTTTATATGCTCTATCTCATTTAATCAATATGATAACTCAATGAAGCCGGTAGGCATTAATATCATAATTTTACCACTAAAGAAACTGAGGCTCAAAGAAGTGATGTGTCGATGGAGTCAGACAGTTTGTATGTGACAGAGGTGGGATCTGAACCCAAGTAAGAATAATGCCAAAGACCACACTCTTAACCAATTTTTTTTTTTTTTTTTTTTAAATTCTAGCCTCTTAAGCACCACCTCCAGGGCACTTGCTATAAATTCAGAGACATGACATTATTCCTCGTATAGAATTATAGGATTTTAAGGTTAATTTTCAGCCAGACTTTTGACTATTGGCATTCTCCTCCTCTTCCTCCTGCTTTTTTTAATTAATTAATTAATTAATTAATTTTTGGCTGTGTTGGGTCTTCGTTTCTGTGCGAGGGCTTTATCTAGTTGTGGCAAGCGGGGGCCACTCTTCATCGTGGTGCGCGGGCCTCTCACTATCGCGGCCTCTCGTTGCGGAGCACAGGCTCCAGTCGCGCAGGCTCAGTAGTTGTGGCTCACGGGCCTAGTTGCTCCACGGCATGTGGGATCTTCCCAGACCAGGGCTCGAACCCGTGTTCCCTGCATTGGCAGGCAGATTCTCAACCACTGTGCCACCAGGGAAGCCCCCCAATTATTTTTTATATATGATCATGAACTGCTCTAAAAATATATAGTTACATCAATACCAAATAGTATTAAACTATAGAACTCTTTACAAAGCACACATGAGAGCCTCAAACATGGCTTCATATTCAGTTATGTTATCATAAAATCATATTCTTTAAGTGGTTTTTTCCATATAATATTGAATTTATGACTATTAATTGGGTAGAGTAGTTTATTACCTGATATTAACTTTTTTTTACTTTTCTTCAGCTGCTCAGAAAAGATGAATGAATCGTAATTTCACTTGCTCTTCCCTGTTTTTCTTAAACATTAACGCAAAATAATAGCAAATATTTACTGAAATGTATATGTCAGTCATTGCGTTAAAACAGCGTTCTCAACCTCAGCACTACTGATGTTTTTGTTGTGTGGGGCTGTCCTGTGCATTGTAAAATGTTGAGCCTCATCTCTGGCCTCTTATTCACTAGATGCCAGTAGCACCCCTCCCCCAAATCGTGACAACCAAAAATGTCTTTTTGTCAAATGTCCTCTGGAAGATAAAACCACCCCTGGAAAGAACCACTGTGCTAATAAGCACTTTACATATATTTACTAATTTAACGCTTCCATCTACCATGAGGTAGGTACTTCTACAACTATTCTAGTTTTATAATGAGGAAATTGAGATGGAGCGATCAGGTGTATTTGAGGCAAAAGAACAAATAAGTGGTAGAGTTAGGGTTTAAATTTAAGCAATGTGACTCTAGAACCTGTGCTCTTATCCAGTACATTATGCTACTTCTCTAGCAAAATAAATTAGCTTTCTCAGGCCTAAAGAATTGTAAGAATTTTTTTTCCTGGTTTAACTTACTACTATCACCTGGGAAAACATTTAAATGGGGAACATAAAACAAGGCTCGCACAGCTCCAATTTCCTCAGCCGGCTCTTCTTAAAGTGGCATAATTTAGACGAAGTTCTTAGCTTTGGGGGAGGGGGCATCTCCCAGGAAAATGTACATGTACAAAATTTTACATACTTTTTCTTTTTAGTTTTAGAGGATTTTACACATAGAACCTGAGTTTAATCCCTGTCCCAAAACTCACTAGCTGTACGGCCTGCTTGAAGTTATTTAACCATGCTGCTCCCCAGATTTCCCCTGTAAAATGAGGAAAAGATCACTCACCCTACATGATTGTTGTGAGGCTTAAATTGATTACATGCGTGAAGCACCTAGCAGCGTACTGGCACCTAGAAGCTACACAATAAATGGCATTCCTCCTCTTGATAATTCTGTTTTCTTGTTCTGCTCTCTCTATCAAAGAAAGCCTCATCTACTTTTCAATATGCTCTAGACTTTCGGGGGCATAGTGCTCATCATCTATGTCTTCCTTCAATTATTTTATGCATGTCATACAAATCTGGTCTTCAGCTGTATTTGTTATTACTACTTTTTCACCTCACCCTAATGCTCAAGGTAAAGGGGAAGAAAGAGAAGGAAATCTCCTTGGATGCATTTCCTTTCCAATGTCAGAGGTAGAATCTCATGAGATTGCTGCAAGGAATAAGGGAAATCTTTGTGAAATGTTTGGCATTGCATATTATAGGTGACTGATAAATGTTTATTCTTCCTCGTGGGCTATTAGACACAATATGGGGGCTTCTCTGAAATGTCCTTTGAGTACTTAAAAATCCACCTTAGTAATTAAAGTAATGCTTTTCCCTACTTTTTTTGTGTTAGTTTTTTAAGGAAAGGTAAGGCATTATGCAGCCTAGAAACACTATTTCTAGGGAATGAAGTATAGAGCCCACCATGCAGCTTTCAGAAGAATAAATATGACATGTACTCGGGGCCCATCCCATTTACAGTTGCATTACTGTCATGGGCAACTTCTGGTGTGAGACTTCCTAAAGTTGTATAATTGGTTCTTTCATGTTATTTTATCCAATCTTTCTCCATCACTCTGATAAAAAGGCCATTTCTTTATTTTTGGTAGTATCAAAACATATAGAAATCCCGAAAAGGGCTGCTGAAAAAGTTTGGAGGGCCAGGGAACAGAGGAATCCTGGACAGAAATAAGGGCAAGTCAATTCCTGAGGCTTTTAGGATATGAGTTTGTCCCTAGGAATTTATACCAAAGAAAAGTTTCAGCTCCTCTTCTGCTTTTCATTAGAGAGAGACAAAGGACTCTGGCTTAGGACAAAGTAAAAAGAAATATAGATTTTATTTTAAAGCACAGATGGCCTAAGAGAGGATTATAGGCTTGGAGACAGAGGATGGTAAGATGCTAACTTACCCAGCCCAGAATGTTGGCTGAATCCAGAATATAATGCCAGGAAAAATGACCCCCAAAGGAAACCTGTTTGAGGCTTCTGATGAGAAAGAAAGCCTCAGGTTTCTTAAGAGCCATTGCTAAGGTTACTAAGAAATCTGGCTTGACTTTTCTTCACATGCTATAGAAGCCCAGGTATTTAATGTCCAGTCTTCACAGTATATGCTAAAGCATCTCTTGATAAAACAATAGCCCTTCTGATTCAATATCATGCAAGCATCACGCAAATCATTTAATAGTGGATTTAATCACAGAAAAAGCCAAGTGAAACATGAAATGTTCTCCCAACAGGCCACTTCTCCATCTAAGCCTGGAGCCAAAATCCATCACAAGTGAGAATACTCAAGAGAAGTAATAATATAAAAATCATGTGTCCTTCCCATTCTTAGTTTCTATGAACCAACGCAGAGCACTCCATGGTCTGTGACATCCAAAAAAGATGATGACAAAGGCAACTACAAATTATCCTGTCTCACAGTAAGTGATAACGTCATTTCAAAGTGAAGCAAAACACAGAAAGAGATTTCACAGAGAGTCAAACACTCAGAAAAGGTCCTCCAAATCTGATCTATGCTGTGTTGTGGCAGACAGATACTCTAAAGGACAAAACGCCGTTAACAAAACATATAATGAACTCTTGTTGCCATTGGGGGAGAGGCTGAGGGCACCATCTGCAGGTACCAGTAAGTGAAAGAGGCTGAGATGGCTAAAAGGCAACACATAGTTTGTATCTTTTTCCCTCTAGGATTAAGAAACAGCCCCCAGAATAACGTTTTTGAAATACATGAATGATCAATCACTCCTCTTACCTAATTAAAAGCCTTCAAAGGCACACTTCCCTACAGGATAAAACTTTCTTTCCTTAACTTGCTGTGGAGCACTCTTCCTAATCTGGCCCTTCCCAACTATGGTAATAACCTTTCCCCTAACTTCTGTTATTTAGTGTGGAATTTTACCCCACCAAGCCCCGTGACATGGGCTGATCATGTCGTGCTTTCATACCTCCACGGCTTTGTATACACTGTTGCCTCGGTCGGGAATAGTCATCCTTCCCTTTTCAACCTGGCAAAATCATCTCCATCTTTAAGAGCCAGTTCAAATGTAATTTCTCATGGGATGCTTCTCTTGACTTCTTTCATATGGCACTTCATAAACTTCCTTTGTCATACTGTGTTGTCAATTATTTGTTTGTCCATCTCTTTCTTCCACTAGTCTGTGAGCTCTAAGCATAGTGACTGGAACATAGCAGATATTCTAAATTTTACTGAAGGAATGAATAAACTAGTCCAGCAAGGGACATTACCTTGGAAAGGTAATTTGCTTCTCTGGGCCTTAAACTGCCGTTTGTAAAATTAGGGAATGGCAAAAAAATGTTTTAAAGATATGAAACCATTTCCTCAAATAAGAGCTTACCTGGAAGACTAACATGAGAGACAGATTAAAGCAGAGTGCTGTTTCATGCAGGGGAAGGTGACTTGCCAAGCTCCTCCTCCCATTGCTGGAAACTTTGCACAACGCAAGCTGGAAAACTTGTGGACTACACATTTTATGTTTTCTTCCAGTTTTAATATTCTATTATTCTATGATGTTATTCAGTTTTTCAAAGCAGCACATACAAAGATTATTAAGTAGAAAAATTCCATTGTTCTACTGTCCTTTAGGAACAAAAAACTCAATTTGGAACCGTATTTTCCCATAGTGAATTATTTTGTAGGTACAGCAAATCTGGACTCACTAACTGTGCTACAAAACTGAGTAATTATGGAGCCATTTACCCTACTAGATTACTAGATAAAATCAGGTTGTTTGCGACAATCATTCATTTTAAACACAAAATGTTGCAATTGATCAAATAAATTTTAAAAATAAAAAATGAATTGTTTAATAGTCTTTTAAGAAACCAGGCCTTTATTACTTACGCCTGGAAAGAAAAGGTAAACACCTATAAAAATTTCAGTCATGTGCCTTTCTTTGTAGTTAAGAGCTCTAGGTCTGAAACACTGCTGTATGTTTCATTAGCTATCAGTGACGGTCATTTATTGAGGCTTAATTTCCTCATCTCTAAAACTGGTATAATACTTGCTTCACATAGTTGTTAGAAGGACCAAAGTAAATAAAGTATCTAGCATACTGACTGGCACATGGTAGGCCTCTAAAAACAGTCTACATTTCATTCCCTAATGAATACTAATAAACTATAAAAGACAAGCTTTTCTAGAGTTCTAAGAAAAAAAGTCACTTATTTGGTCACAGGTAACACTCAGTACCACCCACCTTACCACTGGCAATTTATTAATATGAAAAGACTACGACTGAATATACCCAAAATTTGCATTATAACTGAAAAAGCAAATTCAAAATAATTCCATATTCATGATGGGCATAAAACATTATCCTTTCTATAAACGGCAGGTAAAACATTTGGTTCAGACTACACCAACAGCGATCATGGTTTGGATTCCAAGGCCTCACCACACAACAGGAGCATACATTTACTAGACATTCAGTTAGTGACATAGTGCTGTATAGCTGGCCTCTAACAATATTTTTTCCTCAATTACAGTCTGAACAATTGAAACTACTTTTTAACAGAAAATTATATGAAAAAAGAGATCAGTCTTGCTTTCAAGAATCACCTATTACCTTAAAAGAGAGTCTCTACAAACATTCTAATAGAGATATAGAGCACAGAAACCAAAAATAGCAGCTCTATTATCATTAAAAACCAGAAGCAAACTAATGGCCATATCACGGAGGAATTTAACACCTCTATTTCCAATATCAATATATAAGAAAGATTCTGCACTAATGATGACCTTGTATATTTGAAACAACTTACAACCTTTTGATATTTCACCAATAAATTTGAATTTTTTAGTCTTGATTTTACTCCAAAGCAATATATATTATACATTTTTACACAATATATACTAAACAGAAAAGAAACTAAAGAGTTAGCAAAAAATGGAAGTATATAAAATGCATGATGAATATGCCAACCATTTATGACGCAGGTATTATTCAGCATTAGGTCTTCATTCATAATTTTTAAAATGAATTCCTGAATTAAGCACACAACCTTTAAAAAATTGGGTGACTGGATTCAGGGTTGGCAGTAGCAAAAGTTAAAATAGATATTCCTGCAAATTAGTCCTGCAAAATAATTATTTTGATTTTAGTCTTCTCTAAATTAATTTAACCAATTCTCCAGTTTAGGCTTTTTGCTAGATCAAAGTATATATCTTTGCACTTTTTGGCTTCATCCTTGATAAACCACCTTTAAACACAACCTTCCTTAGTTGAACTCCTATGTCTGAATATTTCTTTTCACTGGGAAGGGATCTTGTCTTGGGCTTCATTCAGGAAATCATCAATAAAAGGGCCTCTCTGATACATTCATTTTCAGTAAGTGGGTGTTCCAGTAGAGGAAATAGGAGGGAAAGCAAAGAAACACTTTTGGGGAACTTTGCCAATATTTCTTAAATGAATGATAGGAGGAAGAATCAGGTGGAGATGAGCAAGGACAGCCTGTCATGGGCAGAGAATGGCATGAGAGCTGTCCTAACACAATCAAGTAGCCAACAATAATTTCTGCTTTTCATTCATTCATTCAATTTTATGGAACGAGACTGGGATAGAAGGCAGTGGGAAGACACAGGTTGTGAGGAATATTCTGGACTTGGAATTGGTTTTCATATCTTCATGACACGTGAATGCAACTTCCACAGTAAGGTAAGGACATGATGAAGAGGTTCTTGGGTACAGAGCAAATGCCTGCCTCAAAATATTCAGGAATTTTTTTTTAATTGGGTATAATTTACATACTATAAAATATACCCTTTTCAAAAACATACAGTTTTATGAGTTTTGACAAATGCAATAGTTGTGTAACTGCCACCACAATCAAGATATATATATCAGTATATCTATATCAATCATTTCCGTCACTCCAAAAAATTCCTCTGGGCCTCACTGTAGTCAGCCAAACTCTAATACCTCTACTTAGGGATCCATGAGTCCAACAGGACTTGTATCAAACACAGAAACAGAAGACTGACCGTCGAAAGGTATTTGGATTAGGGTTTCTTAAACTAGGACATAATACGACATCTGCTGTTTATAGCCCAAACTCTGCTCACAGAAGAAATAACTAATCTAATGTTGGGCACGTGTATTCAGCCACAGTTCCAGTTCCACCACTTAGCACAGTACATACAGCTTATTCTTTTATTCATTTAATAAATGTTCAACTGAATTTGATATATGTGAGCTTGACGAATATTCCAGCATGTGTCAGGCACTGTGCTAGATGCTGGTATGAACAAAATCAAACACATCCCCATCCTCACTGAGGTTACAGTTCTAGTGAAAGAGTCAGATAGTAATCAGATAATCACACATATAAACATTATTACAAACTGTGAGAGCTGCTATAATGGAAGTGTCAAATGTTCTGACAGTATACAAAAAAGGTAACCACCTGGTCTGGGAGATGAGGGAGGACTTCTATGATGAAGAGATATTTAAGCTGAGAGCTGAGGGGTGAGTAGGCATTAACTGGGTGAAAATGAGGTTGGGAGACACAGAAAAGAGTGTTTCAGACAAGAGAAGTGACATGCACAAAGGCCTGGAGTTATATGAGTATGGTACTTCTGAGGGTCTTAAAGAAGGCCACTGGGCTGGCTAGGAAAGTAGGGATTACATGAAGTTAAAAAGGTAGGCTGGGGCTAGATTAATAAGGGCATGTAGCATTGTGAAGTTGGTTTTTATCCCCCAAACAATGTAAAGCTATTTAAATAGATGGAAAGATAGAATCAGATTAATTTTTTGGAAAAGACTACTCTGGGTACAATGTATAAAATAGGCTGAAAGCATGGGGTGGGAGGACAAGAATAGAGTGAGGATTCAAGTTAGGAGGGTAATGTAAGAGCCCAAGTAAACAGATAGATAGTAACTTGGACTTGCTTGTTACTGATCTTAGAGGGAAAGCATTCAGTCTTTCAGTATTAAGTATGATGTTGGTTTTCATTGGCTGCCTTGACCAGAATAAGGAAGGTCCCTTCTATTCCTGGATGACTGCATTTTCACTAAGAATGGGTGTTAAAAACGTCTTCTGCATTTGCTGAGATGATCACATGGTCTTTCTTCTTTAGCTTAAGAAGGTGAATTACTTTGATTTTTAAATGTTGAACCAACCATGAACTCCTGGGATGATTCCATTTAGTTGTGCTGTTATTAACCTTTTAATACACTGTTGTATTGATTTACAAATGTTTTGTTGAGAATTTCTGAGTCTATGATCATGAAGAATATTGATCATTGGTTTTCTTCTTTTGTAGTATTTTTGTCTGGTTTTGGAATCGGGCCTTATAAAATAAGTTGGGAAGTATTCCTTTCTCTTCTATTTTCTGGAAGAGATTGTGTAAAATTAGGATTATTTTTTTCCTTACATGTTGGGTAGAATTCTCCAGTAAAATAATCTGGGTCTGGAGTTTTCTTTATTGAAAGGTTTGAAACTATAAATTTAGTTTCTTTAATAGATATAAAACTATTCTGGTTATCTATTTCTTCTTGAATAAATTTTGGTAGCTTATGTCTTTCACAGAAATGGCTCATTTAAAATAAGTTGTCAAACTGTTTTACTTTATTACCTTTTTAAATGTCTGTGGAATCTGTATTGATATCCATACTTTCTTTCATTCCTTTTCTTTTTCTTTTTTCTTTTGGCCATGCTGCGTGGCTTGTGGGATCTTAGTTCCCCGACCAGGGATTGAACCTGGGCCACAGCAGTGAAAGCACCAAGTCCTAATCACTGGACCACCAGGGAGTTCCTTCGTGCTTTCATTCTTGATGTTAATTTGTCTTTTTTTTCCCCCTTGGACAGTTTAGAATTATATTTATTAGTTTTGTCTTTTCAACTAGATTTTGGTGTCAATGATTTTCTCCATTGTTTTTGTTTTCAATTTAATTGATTCGTGCTCTTATCTTTATTATTTTCTCCCTTCTCCTTGCTTTGAATTTAATTTACTCATTTTCTAAATCAGAGGTACGCAACCTATGGTCTAAGGACCAAACCTGGCCTGTGACCTTTTTTTAATAGCTTTTGAACTAAGAATGGTTTTCACATTTTTAAAAAGTTGTAAAAACAAAACAAGAACAAAAAAAAAGAACAACATGTGTCAGAGACCATATATGGCCTTCGAAGCCTAAAATATTTACTATCTGGATTTTGACAGAAAAAGTGTTAACCCCTGTTCTAGATTACTGATTTGAATCCTTTCTTCTTTTTCTAATATGATCATTTAATGCTATAAATTTCACTCTAAGTACTTCTTTAGCAGTATCCCACAAATTACAGTATTTTAGATTATATTTTCATTTTCATTCCGTCCAAAATATTTTTTACATTGAGAGTTCCTCTTTGATCCATGGACTACTTAGAAGTAGTTGTTTTATTTCTAAATATTTGGTAATTTTCCAGATAGCCTTCTGTTATTAACTTCAAGTTTAATTTTTTTTCTGGTCTGAAAACATACTTTACAGGATTCCTATTCCTTTCAATGTGTTAACATTTGTTTTATGGCCCAAAATACAATCTATCTTGGTGAATATATCATGTGCATGTGAGAGAATGTATACTCTTCTGTTGTTAGATGAAGTGTTCTATAAATGTCAATTAGGTCAACTTGGCTGACAGTATTATTCATGAAAAAAAGTAAAAGAACAACCATTCAAAAGCTATGGCTTGTTCTTTTAATTTTTTTCCATGCTTTTTTCTATTTGTGTTTCAGTTTGGGTAATCTCTCGTGACCAGTCTTCAAGTTTACTGATTCTTTCCTCAATTGTGTCAAGTGTGCTGATAAGGCCTTTGAAGGCATTTTTCATCTCTGTTAAAGAATTTTCCATTTTTAGCATTTATACTTAGTGCTTTCTTAAAATTTTCAACTCTGCTGAAATTACCCATCTGATCTTGCATGTTGTCCACCTTTATCATTAGAATCTTTAACATATTAATCATAGTTACCTTAGATTCCTTGTTATAGAGTTTTAATGTCTGCATCATAGCTGAGTCTCGCTTTGTTCTTTGCTTTGTCTCTTGGCTGTAGGCTGCTTCTTTTTTCTCCTTTCTTGTAACTTTTTGTTTAAAGTCAGACTTTTTGTGATTTTTTTTGCTTCTGGAAATGCGTGTGTCTTTCTGCTAGGCCTTTTGTGTGGAGCTTTAATAGTTAGAAGCTGGGTTAAGTCTGAGTTTTTTGTTGTATAATTACCCACAGTATATCATAGGCTTCAAATTACTCTAGTGATACCTTTTATTTAGAGTGGGAGCCGGCTCTCAAAGAGGGATTTTCTCAATGTCTGCTCCACCCCTAGTATTAGGTTTCTCCTTTGTGCTGTGCCTCAGATATTATCTGTCTTAATGTTCTTGTAACTCTCCTAGCAATATTCCATTATTACTTGTTAACTGACACTTGTCAGTCTGCTGATAGGGAATGGGTGAGAGTGTTCTGTGTTGTTTTGATTAGGTGTCAGTCTTGGGCAGGCACTGTGTCTCTGGGTCACGGGGATATGACCTTCACAGTGCTCCTGTCTCTCCTGCAGCTGTGGTTCTGGGCCCAGCACATATTCCTGTCCCTGTTCTCTGACTGAGCAGAGTTGTCTGCCCCCCCCACCCCACCCCAAAAGTTTTCACTGGTTGCCTTTCTTACTTTGTAAATTAATACCTTTTTTTGGTAGGGGAGATGGGGGAGAAGGGTTCAGGTTAAGTTTTGTGCCCCTCCTACTGTTATTCCCCTCATCTAGGGCTGCACTTTGAAGGATGCTTTCTCAGGACTCTTGCCAATATCTTTTTGGGGTAGGAGGGATTGTCTGGTGGGGTGTGTGAAGAAAGAACCTGAAAGAGGGTACAAAGTCTACATATATCTAAGGCTGTTGGGGGCTCTACTTTCTCTTGCCAGTCCATACTGGGCCTTCCCCAATTCTTTTTTTTTTAATTTAATTTTTTAAAATTAATTTTTATTGGAGTATAGTTGATTTACAACATTGTGTTGCTTTCTGCTGTACAGCAAAGTGAATCAGTTATACATATACATATATCCACTCTTTTTAAGATTCTTTTCCCATATAGGTCCTTACAGAGTATTGAGCAGAGTTTCCTGTGCTACACAGTAGGTCCTTATCAGTTAACTATTTTATGTATAATAGTGTGTACCTCCATCAATTCTTTGAACTATTCTATCCCAATCATTCTTAATGGTGTTCATTGTATGTGCCTCAGGTAAAAGAGTACTTGTGTTCTTTCTCTCCTAGTAGGCACCTATCTCTTCTTAGATTTTAGGTTGTTTGGTTGCTCTGCAACCTCAGCTCTCTGACAGGTTCAAGAAAAGTCATAAACTTGCAGTTTGTCCAGCTTTTTTGTTGTTGTCAGGGTGGGAGTGATGCATCTTCCTGCTTTCTACAGTCCCAAACAGAAGCTAAAAGCCTATTGCTTTTACTCCTAGAATTTGAGTCAAAATGGCCTCAGAGGCAATCTGATTCATTAATTTATTTTACAAATGAGAATACTGAAACTCTAAAAGAAAAGAAATGACTTCTTCGGATATTTAGTGACAGAGTCAGGGCAGCTTTACTTATTTACACAGTAACTCATTATATATAGTATTTGGAGTGATATATAGGAAAACCAGACATTAAAAAAGTAAAAGAGGAATTAAAATGAAACATGAGGACCTGGTATAATATAAAGTTGTATTAGAGTGTAGATGGGGGGGTGAGGGAGGAGAATTATCAAAATTCATAAAAGCAGATTATAAGGTTTCACACAATGGTATAGTTGAGCCATAAGTTGGGGCCAAATTTCCAGATGTCCAAAGTGAAAAGTAAATATTATTTTATAGTCTTTATTATCCATTAGAGGAATATATATGCATTTCCTAAGCACAGAGTCATATCCTAGTGCTAAATTTTAAAAGAAATTTCTCTCATGTGGTTTCATATAGGGACCACTGAGAAATACAATTGTTAGTCTCAACAGCACCCCTAAAGCAACTACAATTATCAGGTTTTACACAAATGCTGAAGTTAGACCTTAGCTAGAAGTGTTCAGTCTTCAAATCTAACCCTATTTTTACTCTGCTATGCAGTTCATTCTATAGCAATTTGCTAGCATAGAGTGCTATTATACAAACTATTAATGATCACTGATGACTCAGTTAACACCAAAATAGGTATGTCCTAGGTTACAAAATTCTTTCAAATTAGAAGGGTCCTCATTACCTTGTCCCATTCTCATTTTAGATATAAATTAGATCATGATAAATACTTTCTTATGAAAAATATAAGTATAGGCAAGTTAAATGCCTACTCAGTTTAAAAAGAAGTTTAAAAAAACCCAGCTAAGCTGACAAGATATTTTCTCTTTAGGATACTATTGATGCTGAAAAGGGAACTTTATAAATATTTTAAAATAATTCCTAGGAATCAGAAACCAAAGAAAAGAAAAACAAAAGCCATAAGTCCGCCTGCACTGCTAAGAATTTATTGGAGTGAAAAAGGGTCAAAATCTAGAAAGACTGGAGTGAAAGACTGGGAGAAACCATGAGGAAAAAGAAAATGAAGAGTCACGTCAGGAATAAGATTTCCTACAACTGCTCAAACTATATAACTTCACAGCCCCAAGTTTCAAGCCTACGATACATTTCTATTTTATATACATCAAATGCAAAATTAATAATTTCTCCATTTCTAATTAGTCACTGAAGGTAGAGGGAGTAGAAACGACCTAGGGTAGGAAGTAATACATATCTACATACACCAAAACATTTAAAGAGACTCTAGTTGAACGTGACTATAACTAGAAATAAAAAACCCTTCTAAAATGATACTCTGAGTCTCACTTTAAGAAGAGTCCTGACAGCCTCTGAATAAACACAAGATTGGTTTTAGATACTGTTCAAAATGCATGTGCTAAAAGTGCTGGGCAGACCACCTCTTTATAATACAATCTTACCTAAAATGGATCCTACATTATGGACCCAGAGGACAGGATTAAAGAGAGACTCCAGCTCTCTCTCCCTCTCTCTAAAAAAAAAGAAGAAGAAAAGGGTGTGGAGATTTGGGTAAAACGAAAATTTTATATAAATATGTAGATATGTTATATACAGATATCTATTACAAATATGAACACTCAGTTAATATTCTTGGCCATCTTGACAAGGAGAAAACAATTTCACTACTCATTTGGCATCAGCTAACTCATGTTTGAAAAAAGTAAACATTTATTAATAATCCTCACATGAGAAAATATTTATACAAATTAAAGGGGAAGAATGTTATTTTGGATCCATAATCCGATAGCCTACCAGTTGGAATGTTAGTTGATCTTAATGAGAGAAATTATTTGATTCAAGAATCAACTGAATAGAAACTAAAATGAACATAAATGCACAAGAACAAAATTAACTGTACATGGCAAATGCCTGCCTCATAGCACCTGTCCTCACATGTAGAAAAGAACATCAGCCTTTGACTGATTATTTCTTTTTGACATGATTTATCACCCAGTATTCTTTAAACTTGATAAAGCAAATTAATCTTTGATTGCAGGCGGCACTGGAGGTTGCCATTAGTCATGTAGTTTGGTGAGGTTCCTTGTGTTTCATTTACCAGGCACACAGAAAGAGAGCCCAGAAGCAATTGCCTCAGCTTTGACTTCTTTCCCTATCCACCCAGGAGAAATGATCAAAGAATTCAATACACGGTATTTTAAATTACTTCTACAGAACTGACCAACAAGGGGAAAAAAGGAATTTTCTCTTTACCCTATTTTTATAATTATTTTTTAACCAAGGAGAAAGGAACAGTTACAACTTGTGATTTCAACATTAACAACTCAAATAGACTTTTTCTTTGTTTGTTGTGGGGACAAGGGGTGGGGGTGGGGACTGATTAAGAATTATAATTTTAAAAACCAGGATCTTAAAGAAAGGGCATTTAGGAATCCACCGTCAGGAATACAGAAAGAGCAAATAGATATTTAATTTATATTAGTGAACTGAAAACATTCACGTCAATGAAAAGATTCTTACATCAAAACTATCATTCCCATCCTTTAGTGAAAAAGAAATACCTTCTAAAGTAATTAACAATCCTTCCTAAATATTATTCAAATTGTGCTTTTTTAAAAAAAATCAGTACACAGTGATAGGAAACCTATTATGACATTTAAAGCTTATTCTTTTGGGGCTTATTATTTTATAATTTAACATTCAAAGAGCATTTCATTGGCCTAATACTTACCATTATTCATCCTAATATCTCAGTGTGCAGAAGAAAGAGAGATTTATCCGATGAAATAACTACTAGGGAACATTGTCTGAGTTAGAAAGAACTTTGGACTTTCTGCTTTTGGTCCTTTACTTAACTGACAATGTCTATCAGAGACATTTTCCACAATTTCAAAAACACAGATTCCTCTATTATACTAACATTAACAAATTATCTAGCCTTAAGTATAGAATTAAAAATGTAATCCCTAAAAGGTGACCACCTCTATGAGGCTAAATATTAAATCTTCTAAAAATGAGGGAAAACCAATTTGAATAGACTGCTAGAGAACTTAATGTCCAATATTTATGATAGTCTCAATTTCCAATTAGTCTGCATGGAAGCCATTTCTATACCTAAAGGGGAGGAACGTTTCTCTGTTTAGCCTAAACCCACCTTTTAAAAATCATTTATTCTTTTAGAAAGGAATCCAAAGATACATGAATAATCATTAAAAATATCAAATTCCATTTAAGAATTATGCAATGTCTTTATTTTCAAAAAATAATATTCTATTAAAACTAACTCACTGAAGTAGGCCTAACACCAATGTTTCACAAATTTAATTTTAGGTGATACCATTCGTTCATACGAAATTCCGCAAATGATCTAAATGTGTAGGCATTATGTGTATGGATGCTTAAAAGACCTTTTTCTTAAGTGAATTATAAGAGTGTTGTTCCCAGCACTACAGTGCCTGGGAACATGCTGAAAGCTCAAGGACAACAATGCTCGTTTTTTAAAAAAAGAACTGTTAATGTTCTTATTCCAATGTATGATAAATCACAGTCTAACCAGATTCCGGTCATACACTTAAGCACAAACTGTTAAATACCATAACCAGGCTCCTGTCAATTTTTCTACCGTCCGTATATGAACTGAAGATTAAGGGTAGCCTATGCACACAAATATTCACAGATTAAGCGAGTCTATGATCTTTTAAAGCATTTATGAAAACAGTGTCACAAAAATCTAATTTCCTAAAAACAATACTGTTTTCTCTTAGTACATCTGAAAGTTTGTTGGAACTATCATTTTGTAAGTAAATTGTAAAGAGTTAGGAATACATTTTTGCAAATAATTACATTAAAATGCATGAATTTGGCATATACTGTCTCAATTACAAACAAAATATCAGTTGGTTTGGCATTGTTTACAAAAACTTTAAAAAGCTAGTAGGATTAACTATAATATTCATAATATTTCAGAGTTACGAAAACTGTATAGCTCCTTACAGCAAATACTGTCAGATATAAATAAATAATATATAACTGTGTATTATCTTTCAAAAAATATATATGTAACTCCACATTATTTCCACATTTTAGCTTAATTTATTAAAAGGCAAAACCTGATTAATCCCATGAGTTCAAATACACTACATTAAAACAAATTTTAGTCTTGTCCCTGCATATAACTCAAAGAAAGGAAAAGTTAGAGACCACTTGCTCTGTAACAAAGATTTAAGCCTGCTTTCTTTCTCTCTCTCTCTTTTTTCTTTTTTTGGAGTAAAGAAAGACATTTCAGGAAAAAGTAAATTCAGTGTGACAATTAAAAAGTATCTTTCCCTTTTTATTAATTCTAGTTGTAACTTGTATGCTGATTAAAAGCAAGTTCACATGTAACAACTTATCATTTATATATGAATATACACTTACTGCTTGGCTCCACTGAGAAACTATAAATTTCATCTATTGAACATTAGCAAAAAATTACATGTGTTTATCATCTGGATTATTCTCAGATTAATAGAGATAAATGACAAAACATAATCAGTAGCAGCTCTGCAACTTAATCATTGCATCTGAGCTATAGGAAGCACTTAATTACTCTCATTTACTAGGTTCAATCTAATGAGAAAGCATTAGCCAAATGAAAAGAATGCAGTACAAACAAACAAAATAGTTATACCATCATTAAAAAGAAACTCTGACAGTGCAGGTGACAGCATAGGCAGGATAAATTACCATAATGTTCTAAATGCTGAGCTGTCAGCATGCTAATGCCATGATCAGATACCCTGGGAATCTCAGCACTATAGTTGTCAGAAACAGGTATCATAAATCACCTCTCTCTACTGTACTGCTCATTATCACAGCTATAGTATACATGTTTTTCAGCATACTTTAGTATAAATTTGAAGGCAACACTTATTCTTGTGAGTGGGTCTGTTTACTCTTGCAGACACTGTAGACAATTCTTGCCTAATAAATGGATACTTTATTTTGTAATAATTACAGGATCTTAGAACATGATAGGCCTCTGTTTTTTGATTCATAAACCATTTGAATGAACAGAAAATGTGCAAAAACAGCACATTTTCCCAAGCTGTACATGTACAATATAGTAGCAGTGAGCTAGACAAATTAACGTTATTCCACTTAAAGGAATATTAATTGGAAGCCATTCCTGGATCTAGAAAACAGTAGTACTAGATACAAATTAGAATCACTTCAAATGCCTAGCAACATTTAAGGAAGCCATCTACAAAATGAAAACGCAACCTACAGAATGGGAGAAAATATTTCCAAATCGTATATCTGATATCCAATATGTATAAAGAACTCATACACAAATCAGTAGAAAATAAAACCAAACAATCCAATTAAAAAATGGCAGAGGATCCAAATAGACATTTTTCCAAAGAAAACACACATATGTCCAACAGGTACATGAAAAGGTGCTCAATATCACTAACCAACAGGCAAGTGCAAGTCAAAACTACACCAAGGTATCACTTCACACCTGTAAGAATTACTATTATCAAAAAGACAAGAAATAACAAGTATTGGCGAGGATGCGGAAAAAAGGTGCACTGTTGTGTTTGTTGTGCACTGTTGCTGGGAATATAAATTGGTGCGGCCACTATGGAAAACAGTATGGAGGTTCCTCAAAAAATCAAAAATAGAACTACCATATGACCCAGCAATTCTACTTCCAGATATCTACCTGAAGGAAAAAAAAAACCCTAACTTGAAAAAAAAAAAATATATATATATGCACCCCAGTGTTCACTGCAGCATTATTTACAATACCTAAGACATGAAAACAAGCTAAGTGTTCATAAATGGATGAATAGATAAAGAAAATGAGGTATATACACACAGTGGAATATTATTCAGCCATAAAAAAGAATGAAATGTTGCCATTTGCAGCAACATGAGTGGGCCTTTGAGGGCACCACACTAAGTGAAGTAAGTCAGACAGAAAAAGACAAGTACTGTATGATCAATCTCACATATATGTAGAATCTAAAACAAAAAAACCTCAAAGATATAGAGAACAAATTGGTGGTTGCCGGAGGTGGAGGATAGGATGGGGGAAGGCAGAATGGGTGAAGGTAGTCAAGAAAAAAAGGGACATAATATTTTTTAGGGGAATGTTTTATTTTATAGGGAAAGAGACCTAATATTTTTTGAGAGCTTATCATATGTAATCTCCTTTAATCCTTACAACAGTCTTATGAATTAACTATTATTATTCTAACTTTAGAAACAAGAAAGCTGAGGGAGGGTCTGAGAGTTTGAGACATCTGCCCAAAGGCCACTAAATGGTAGAACCCAAGACTGTATAGCTGAAAACTGCATGCCCTTGTAACTAGCAGAGTTAGCAAGAGGATTTTGGAGATAGAAGTCTAAGAACATACGCAACATTATAGACTTCTCAAAAAAGTTGTATGAATAAAAACACGCATACTGTATCTCCAGTATCAATAAAATGGTATCACACTGCTAATTTACATTCACCAAAAGAAACGGATAGTAGGGAAACTAGCTTATCAACTTCACAACATAATTTGTAATACAGTTGTGCCAAGGTAACAGTTGCTTACGATGATGCATCTGCATCCCCCAACTGGTTCTTACTAAAAAGCACAAGATATGTTTAAGAGACAGAAGGGTGTTTTTCCACAAACAAAACAGTATTTTAAAGTATTTTGATTGAGCATAAAAAGGTAAGGAAAAGAAAAAAATTATGGTATATTCAGAAGAGAAGCACAATTTCCAAAGAAAATGAAAATGATGAATGACATTTTCTTATCATCTGTTTGCAGGTTCTCTTGTTGCTTATTCCAAGAAGGGAATGATGTTTCTTACTGGCTTCTTGTATTTTGATAGGAGAAAAGTGGTGGAGGAGGAGAGTGTTACAAGAATTGTTTTAATGCTCTTGTGCAAAGTGCAATTTAATTACACGCTGAAGCCTCAGTCAGCTTTACTTTGACGATGACATAGTTCTACTCTGTTGTAACCAGAATACTTATTAATGTGATTTTAACACCTTTCGTGATTTAGATATAGACCACAGCCTATGATTCTTCTGTTATTTTTGTTTTTTGAATTTTTTATCTTTTAACTTTTTATTTTATATTGGAGTACAGTTGATTAACAATGTTGTGATAGTTTCAGGTGTACAGCAAAGTGATTCAGTTATACATATGATTCTTCTTTTAAAAAGTAAGAGCCCTGGGCTTCCCTGGTGGCGCAGTGGTTAAGAATCTGCCTGCCAGTGCAGGGGACACGGGTTCGAGCCCTGGTCTGGGAAGATCCCACATGCCACGGAGCAACTAAGCCCGTGAGCCACAACTACTGAGCCTGCGCGTCTGGAGCCTGTGCTCCGCAACGGGAGAGGCCGCGACAGTAAGAGGCCCGCGCACTGCGATGAAGAGTGGCCCCCGCTCTCCGCAACTGGAGAATGCCCTCGCACAGAAACGAAGACCCAACACAGCCAAAAATAAATAAATTAATTAATTAAAAAAAAAGTAGAGCCCTGACACCAAATACATTTGCTTAATGTTCATTTTCTTTCCTTATGTTGAATAAAATAGTTTCATTATTTTCGTAGAATTTGACCTTTTTTTTTTTTTGGCTCCATCTAATTCCATCCATATGATTCTGAAACATAATAATATGACTCACTTCTAGGGGCCTACTATGTCCAAACCACTTTACACATTATAATAGAAAAACCCTTACAAGCCCAGATGGTGGATCTGAACCCAAGTCAATTTGGAATAAAGCTTGTATGATATTATTCATTGTACAATACTGTCTTCTGACATGTGTGTAAACTTTCTTTCTTAGATTGCCATGAGGAGAAAACTCTATAAACCTCATATTCATCTATTTCTGACATAATTTTACAGAATTGTTAACTGGAAACTGGGAGAAGAGTTCTAAAAGTACTAAGGCTGTAAGCTCTTGAGAATGCCTAGGCACAGGAATACTGCTCTCCATCACCTCCCCTGACCCCTAGATGGTGCTATGGGTTCAACAGCAGTGCCAGACTGAAGTAACTGGTGGAGACAGGTTTGGGGCAAGAGGAGGTTGAAGTAGAAGGAAGGGAAACTCTCCTCTAGGTTTTAAGCCCACACAGGTTTCCTTAATTATGACCCAGCTATGTGAGCCAGGCACAAGCAGAGCTGTATCTCATTTTTGCAAGAAATGTGTGGCAAGAGAATTATGCATTGATTTCTACTGACTTACATTGTAATTTCAGAGGTGAGGTTGATAAATTGCATTTTCGCTTTGATTACTTTTCAGAAACAAGGACTGCTAGGCTTTTCGCTTTATGTTTCTCTATCTATTCCTCCCTCTTCCCCCTTTCCATCACCATGTGGTGAGTGATTTAAAAAACAAAAGAAACACCTCTATGACACAGGATAGGCTCTGTGCTAGAGAAGAGGGATAGAGAGAGAGACATCTGTTTTTGAGACTATCCACTAGTGTAAAAATCTAATCTCTTCAAACTAGATTATAAAGTCACTGAAGGCAGGGCCAGGGCTAATTAAAGAATCAAAAAACATCTGCTGAAACAATAAGTCAGCAAACATGATATTCACTGCTACATTTATGAGTTTAGAAGGCAGAGTTCTCATCATTGCGATTCACTTTCTAAGTTTTTCTTAAAATTCACAGGCCAGTTAGTGACAGTGTTCAGGACTGGAATCCATTCTGGCCATTACACTAGTGTTACCTATCATTCTCATGCTTGTCACACTTCTCCCCCGCCTTCCACCTTTCATTACCATTTTGATAAACATAAGTTCTCAAGTCACCCCAGACACTCTCTGTTTAGTAGAAGGGGGTGGGGGAGAACTTGCCATTCTTCCAAGGTCAGGGTTGGGGGGGGGGATAACACTATTTTTATGAGTCAAGATTTTATTGAGCTTTCTTTCAGTAGTAGATGGCGTTATAGAAAACAAATGTTCTTTTCTAAAAGAAAATTTCCCCGCAATTAGCAATATGATATGGAATACTTTTCTAACTGTATCTCCTCCTGTAACAGTGACACTAAGCCAAGAAATTTTAAGTTTACTTGCCTTTAATACTCTCTGTAAGAAGTTAAACTATAAATCCACATCGCATGAAAAAATTCATATTAAAGCCATGATTTCATTAAAAGGTACCTCTGTTCATTTTTACTGGGCTCTAGAAACTCTATATATCCTGGATGATAATGCCAGGGTTCAGATGCTGTCCTAGGTTAGCTTGACTCTGTGTACCTCAAAAGATGTTAGCTAGTCTTAGCTCTCATTTCATTAGAATAAAGTTTATAATAGTAAAAACTAGCAGGTTTTAAAAGATTTTGAATTTTGTTCCTAGGCAAACTGTCACCTATGTTTAGGCAAATGGTATTTGCCATACAGGAGTCCCACGTCCCTCTGACCATGAAACACTAGTAAGGCTTGTTGGAATACTGTTAGGTTGAGCAGTAAGTATGTAAGTAGGTAGACCTATAAAACATTCCTAGCTGCAAAAATGAAAACTGAAACCACTTCTCCCAGCATAAATGGGATAGTCACTGTAATACATGGATATGTAAAATCTATACCTAAATGTTTTTCAACTTTCTGGGATATTTAGGATATTGTTCTCTTTTGATGATCATATGTACAGCTCAACCTGGCAATCAATTTTGTCTTCTGGCAAACATTTTCCGGCTCCACTATATAAATAAAGTAAGCAATACTACCTCTTTGTAACTTGAGGGAGATTAGATAAAGAACATTTAATCATTGTTTTAAAAATACTTTAATATTGTATTAGATTTCAAATTCTATTTCATAGTGGAAGTAAGATTTTATTACTGATTAAATTATACTCATAAAATAGGCTACAACCTTTAATTTACATAAAATCAATGACAAACATCATTCATCAAGAATAAAAAAAGATGTTATTTTTGAGAAGTTTCACACTAGTTTGGCAAAAATATCTTTCATTTGTTCTCTTTTCTACCTCCCCCATCTAACTTAAGAACCAAGACTACAGCTAGTCTTTCCCCTAGTATTTAAACACAGAGTTGATACATGCTTAATAACTGTTAAATGAAAGAAATAAACAGTTCTTTTAGAAACCATTTAGTGTGTCTGTACTCTATCATGCTTCTAAAATACTGGAAAATACACAATAGATACATCCTATTTAAAACATTCAGCAATTTCATTATATAAGATAAAAAAGAGGATATTTGCTTTTTGTGGTTGGATAAACTTCTGGAAGTGGTAACATTCTAGTTGCAATACCAGTCATATACTAAAATTTAATGGTTAACATTAAAACACAATCTGCTTTAATTATAATGTAATTATTCTCCATATTTCATAAAAGTTAACTTTGGAAATCTGATTCAAGTACACCAGAATCATGATATCCTGGTATTTTGTTCTGTAAGCTGTTTGAGAAGGCAAACAGGGTCAAAGAATAAACAAAGGTCTCAAGTATTACTGCTAACAATTTTGACAACTTATAAGAAAGTATTATTCTTATACACAATTGTAGGATTCTCTGAAATTGGGAGGTCAATTTAAAAGGCCCCAAATGTATACTAAAAGGAAGGTTCTTCTGAAATCTGGGGATAACAGTATAGGATAATATTTCTCAAACTTTTCGATCTCTAGACTCTTTTACACTTTTAAAAACTACTGAGGAGAAATCCAATTCAGTTTTAGGCATATACATATTCTTCTTCATATTCTTTTCCGTTATGGCTTATTACAGGATACTGAATATATAGTTCCTTGTGTTATACAGTAGGACCTTGTTGTTAATCTATTTTATAGATAGTAGTTTGTATCTGCTATTTCTAAACTCCTAATTTATCCCTCCCTTACCCACTTTCCCATTTGGAAACCGTTAAGTTTGTTTTCTATGTCTGTGAGTCTGTTTCTCTTTTATAAGTAAGTTCATTTGTATCATATTTTAGATTCCACATACAAATGATATCATATGGTATTTGTCTTTCTCTGTCTGACTTACTTCACCTAGTATGATAATCTCTAGGTCCATGCATATTAAAAAGACATATAGAATAAGGCTTGGTCCCTAAATGTAAGAGGCTCACAATCTAAAGGGTATCAGAGAAAAGGACACAGACAATTCACATAAAGTATGATAAATGCTTTTACTGCTTTGTGCCATGTGCTAAGTCCATTTGGAGGAATATCTAATCCAGAGTTATTATAGAAGGTTGGAGAGCAGTCCATAGAAAGGGAAGCGCATGCATGCGGACACAGAAGTACTGAGGGAGCAAAGCATGTTCAAAGAATTGCAAATAATTCAGGAAAGCCAGTGTGAGGTGAAATGAATATAGTCCAGAGGAGAGGTTAGGTCCCTGGGGCTCTAGATTTCACCTTGAAAGCTTGGGGAATTACGGAAGACTGACACTTCAGAAAGAATGCCCTAGCAGTGTTGTCTAGGATGTTTGGGGATAGGAAAGTCAAGACTGGAATTAGCAGATAAGAAGTAAAGATGGTCTGAATGTGGCAGAAGGGAAAGAAAAAAAGCAAAAATATTCAAGAAAATTTAGGAAGAGAGAAGAAGAGTCCAAATGACTTTCACATCTTTCATATTGTGACTGAGGTGACAATGATTCACTAGCAGGAGTGAGAGATGTTTGGGGAGAAGGTGAATGGTGAGTTTGAAAGAGCCCATGAGACATAAATAAGTAGAGATTTACAGAAGGAAGATAGATATGAAAGCTAAAGAGCTAGCGATCAGCTATTAGTAAAGCAGCAGGCTGTGTGTATAGCACTAGAGGGTCAGTGCCCAGAAGACTGTGTTTACTTATTTTAACTTCACATACAGTAACTAATTTAATCTTATAGAAACCCTACAAGATAGGTACTTTATTATCCTATTATAGATGAGGACATTGAAGCATAAAGACGTATTAAAAATTTATCCAAAGTCACGCAGCTTGAAAGTAAGAGTTGGAATTTGAACCAGGCAGTCAGGCCTTACATACTATCTTGTGCTACAGACGAACAGATAACAAAAACATTAATTTTAGAGACCTATAATTAATTTTTAAACTATTGTTTTCCTGATAGATAAGAGTAATAATACTCAGAAACAGTTCTACTTATAAAAATATAATTTACTTTAAAATATAATTTATATAAATACTATAATAAATATTTTATATAATAAAATATATAAATAAGAAAAAAGGCGTGTAATACTACCACCTCAAGGCAACTACTCTTCACATTTTAGTATATTTCTTTCCAGGATAAAAAAACCCTCCTGTTACCCTTAGGGATACAATTTTTTTAGCCTACTTTTAAAAATTTAAGATAACATAACTATTTCCTCAGAATATTAAAATTTCTACCCTATGATTATGTTAATTCTTCAAACGGATATACACAATGTACTCAACCAATGTCTTAGTATTGGACATTTATGTTTTTCTCAATTTCTCACTATTATAAAAATATTGCAAAAAACACCTTTGCACACAATGCTCTTTCTGCCCATAATTAATTTTAAAATAAATTGTCTCATAGAAAATGGAATTGAGGATACGGGGAGGGGGAAGGGTAAACTGGGACGAAGTGAGAGAGTGGCATGGACTTATATATACTACATATATACTACTTGTACATACTACATATACACTATTTATACATACTACATATATACTACTTATATATACTACATATATATACTACATACATACTACTTGTACATACTACATATATACTACTTATACATACTACATATATACTACTTATATATACTACATATATATACTACATACATACTACTTGTACATACTACGTATATACTACTTATACATACTACAAATATACTACTTATATATACTACATATATACTACTTATATATACTACATATATAAGCCCATGCCACTCTCTCACTTCGTCCCAGTTTACCCTTCCCCCTCCCTGTGTCCTCAATTCCATTCTCTACGAGACAATTTATTTTAAAATTAATTATGGGCAGAAAGAGCATTGTGTGCAACAGATAGCTAGTGGGAAGCAGCCACGTAGCACAGGGAGATCAGCTTGGTGCTTTGTGACCACCTAGAGGGGTGGGATAGGGAGGGTGGGAGGGAGATGCCAAGAGGGAGGAGATATGGGGATATATGTATATGTATAGCTGATTCACTTTGTTACAAAGCAGAAACTAACACACGATTGTAAAGCAATTATAGTCCAATAAAGATGTTAATAAATAAATAAATAAAAATAAATTGTCTCAAGACAGATTCATAGATGACAATTTCAAAACAATATGCATAGACAGCAGCAACTACAAGTAAAACCTAAGTGTAACTTTTTTCTAGAAATAACTTCTCAAACATATTAGCACTGCATAACTTTAATTGAAAATTATTTTGAAAACTTATACAATAAAAATAACATATAATAAATGGAAATATAGCTAAAAAGCACATAGCTTTTAAATTTGAGCAGTTATATTTAAACTGTAATAGGCAATTTGAAATACATTAAAATAGAAACATTCCCTTGATTTGGATTGGCAAATATTATTTTCAGTTTTATTTGATTAACAAATATTCTGTTAAGTTTTTCCAAAATAAGTGAATCTTGGTCAGCCATTTTTCTGATAATACTATTTGATTTGAGTGAAATATTGAAAAAGAAGTACAAGACACAAAAAACTTAATAACATGATTGCACCTGAACTTTAATCTTTTAAACTTATGTTTAAAGTATGATGAAATGCGATCTGAGTCTTTTCTATTATACTTTGACAGATAAGGTATTTAAAAAGTCCTCCTTAGCAGTTACACTGCTTCATGCTTAAGAAATTGAAAACAATACTGAAAATTGAGACCGAAAACCAAATCAAAACCAAGAAAATCCAAACTGTTACTAATATAACTGTTTGTTTGGCAAAGCATCTGGCTTACAAAAATTGGTCTCTCCAAAAGTAAAAACTGGAATATTCTGTCATGTCAATTTTATTTTTTAATCAAACAATGGAAAATGAGTAGATTATAATATCCATCACCAATAAGCCTTCTTTGAGTAAGTATCAATTGACTCTGACCATAATTGATAACCCAAGCCAATAGTACATTCTGTTACAATTCGAGGTTCAAAAGGTTAATTATGGCCTGGCCACAGGCTCATCCGGAAACCTGAAACTGATTGCTATATGCCTTCCTAATGAAGATGTACTGCATGTATTATAGCAGCATACTGACAAGCGACTGATCCTCCAACATCAATGTAGCAAGCAAGCATTAACCTTCACGTCAATTTAACTGTCATTCTCACAGTTTATATCCCGCCAGGTCCTTTTATTCTCTGAGAAAAAAAGTGTCTGATAACTGTATTTCCCTTGCAAAGGCAAGATTTCTCTTTTCATTCTAATGAATATGAAATCAATAGTAGTAAGTCAATTCAAACTACGTTATGAATTAACAATACCCAGGAAAGTTAAGAAGAGATTAGAGTGATGATGAGAGTTATCATTTGTTACCAAAATCTTTAATTTGCATGTAGATTTACTGCCCCAGTGCACAGGGCGTTAGAAAAATATCAGCATCTTTTCTTTCCAAGAGGTACTTACACTGTCCCCATATTTGCAGGAAAAGAAAAGAAAATGGCAGGCTGAATTATGAGCACCTACTCACAAATAAAACCAATTTAGCAACCGTCACTGCTTGCACCCAATACTCACTGCCAGTGTGAGGAAGAGGAGCTAGTGTGTTCTAAAACAGAGTGGTAGGACTAAGATATCTTCAATACAGCATAGGTTTTGAACAGACCATATGACAACTACTAGCAATGAAATCATTCGTTCGATAGGCAATGTAGAAGCAGAGTGGTAAAATAAAATGAGCACTAGAATATATGAGGTTGACAATGCAATTGCTGTGCTCTTTACTATCTATGTGGCCTTGTAACAAAACATTTAGCCTTTCTGGGTCTCAGTTTCTCTACCTGTAAAATAAGAACAATAATTCCTGCTTAGTTTATCTCATAAAGCAGAGGTTTTTCAACCATAGCTACATACGAGGATCATGTTGAACTTAAAAAAACAAAAGAATGAAATAATGCCATTTGCAGCAACATGGATGGACCTAGAGATTATCATATTAAGTGAAGTAAGTCAGACAGAGAAATACAAACATATGATATCACTTATATGTGGAATCTAAAAGAAATAGTATAAATGAACTTATTTACAAAACAGAAACAGACTCACAGACTCACAGACATAGAAAACAAACTTATGGTTACCAAAGGGGCAGGGGGGGAAGGGATAAATTAGGAGTATGGGATTAACAGATACACACTACTTTATATAAAATAGATAAATAACAAGAAGTTACTGTATAGCACAGGGAACTATATTCAGTATTCTGTAATAACCTATAATGGAAAAGAATTGAAAAAAAGAATATAGATATATACATACATATATATATATATATATATATTATAACCGAAGCACTTTTCTGTACGCCTGAAACTAACACAATATTGTAAATCAACTATACTTCAATAAAAAAGAAAAAAGATACCTTAGTCCTATCTCAAGAAATTCTTATTTAATTGGTTTAGGGAGCAGCCCAGGCACGAGTATTTTTTTGGTGGTGGTTGTTGAGAAAAACTTCTTCTAAATTTACTTAAAAATTATTTTAGTATGGAAATATTCAAACATACACAAACATAATGAATACTTTAATGAACCTCAGGTATCCATTACCAAGCTTCAATGATTATCAATATTTTGCTAGTCTTATATAATCTATTTCCCCATCCCCCAACATTTAAAAATTTCTGTTGGAATCATTACAACAAATCTACACTGGCATTTAAAAAAAAAATCCCCATGTGATTATATTGTACAACCACTATCGAGAACCACATGAGAAATTTGAAAGTATCTTCCACATTATAAAAGAGTAACAAAAACAAATCCATGCCCAAATGGATTATGAGGCGCAAGCATTTTTACTGAAACTGACTGATCAAGTCAACAGAATAAAATAGTTTAGTGAATTCCATTTTAATCATTTCCTCCTTTGAACTGACTAGTTCTTGCACAAAAGAGACCCTCCAAGGTCACAGCAGAAAAATCTCATTTCTCCCTTCATGGCCTATATTTTCATCTTTACTCTGCCATCTAATAGTTCCCCAAATGGAACATTTATCCCCTCCTGGACCCTTACCACCTCCCTACCCAGCCACCTCCCATTTGGCCTCAAAGCCCAGATATTACCATCATTAAGTCCTCTGGTTCCTCTCTCCCAAGTCCTGCTCTCCTCAAGCCCAAGGCAGGCGTCCCTCTTAAGGGCTGCTACAGGCCTGTCTTTACCTCGGTCACAGGTTTATCTCCCTGTACCATTTCTTACCAGTCTCATCATTAAATACAAGATTCTAAGGGTAATGATGATTTCACAACAGATTTGGTCCTCGACAGGCATTCAATATGTGAATTCTTGAGTATTCAAAACCGTTGGTCAGCCATTTTCTCTAGGAGCCCAATTAGATATGCTCAACAGTTTGCTCACCCAGCTTACTAATGCACCTCAACTGAATGCCTAAAGGGCAACAAGCAGGGGTGACTGCTTAATAGATAAAATACTGAGAAATGTAAGAATTTGTGGTGAATGCTAATTACATTTTTTTCCAACGATACCTCCAACCTCAGAATGGCCTGCTGTAAAGAACCCTGGTTTCTGTATCGGGCTATCATTTAGAGAGACTGATTCTAAAAAGTACATACAGGTTTTTGCTATTCTAAGATGTAAAACAGAAGGATGTTTTCAAATAAAGAAAATCTTTCTTTCCTCTCCGAACGTTTTAGTTCAAAGATATTCATAACATGCTAAGAAGCAAAGTTTATTAACCTGTAAAATATAATACGTGGCCACCACTTATATAAACACATCCCCTGTGATTATTTCCCAATGATTTTTCTTTGATTTAGTAGACCACTAGGGAAAAAATAACTGTATTCAACGATGATAATAAGAACAGTTGTAATAATTATAGCAATACCACCACCAACAACAGTAGAAGCATCTAATTCTTAATGAGTACTTTCTATGTGTCAGTTTATCATGCTAAGAATATTATCTCAATCCTTGCTTCAACTCTATAAAAAGTACGTATTATTATCCACATTTTATGACAAAACTAAAGCTCAGAGAGCTCAGGAACTTGCCTAAAGAAAAAGAGCTAGGAAGTAGTGGTATAGGTACTCTGTTTAACATAGTTTGGGAGGAAAGAACTAAAGAGAGAGAAACTATTGATAAAAAAGGAGTTAACATGATTCAGTAGCAACTTGAAGCAGAAAGTAATATAGTCTTTTATAAAACATCAGTTTACAAAATAAGATACGAGGTCAAGAATCATAAACTTTAATTACATGGTCACAATTAATGTTTCAAAACATTATCTAAAACCAGCATAATTCCTTTTGTGCTACGGTATGAATCTCAAAAAGTTCTACCACATACTTAGAATTTTCACTATATCTCAGAAATAATTCATAAATATCCCTCTTCGCTCTCCTCCACCCGTAACTTTTTTTTGTTGGTAAACTAGCGTTTTAAGGTAGACACTGACCTGTAAAAATGTTAATAAGAAAAAAAAAAAAAAAAGTTAATAAGAACTTAGCCTCTTTACAGAGTCAAAATTCAGGCCCTATCCTGGTCACATTATTATTTTCCTAAAATTACTCTTTCCCTGTTAAGTTGAAGCATTTCCTCCAAGTACTCAAATTGAAATTAACTAACAATTTCTCATCATATCTAATCTTTACTTCTTCTTTTTAAGATCTTACCATTTTATAGAAAATATTGCTCCAGATCTACAACATATTACTACTCTTTTAAAAACCACTCCTATCTGCCAACAATAACAATCCAATTTGTACTTTAATTCTATCTCTGAGGATGTGCCTCCTAAATATTTATTGCCTATGCAGCAAACTAATTCAACACCTTTACAAAATATTTTCCTCCTCAGATTTCCTTTCACTTCATTCCTCTTGCCAATAATAGTATCTTCAATTCAACGACTTCATTAGTGACCTCTGCTTCAAATCTTTTTTGGAAGAAGAGAGGCAAAAACAAGTTAATAGGGCTTCCCTGGTGGCGCAGTGGTTGGGAGTCTGCCTGCCAATGCAAGGGACACGGGTTCGAGCCCTGGTCTGGGAGGATTCCACATGCCGCGGAGCAACTAAGCCCGTGAGCCACAACTACTGAGCCTGCGTGTCTGGAGCCCGTGCTCTGCAACGGGAGAGGCCGCGACAGTGAGAGGCCCGCGCACCGCGATGAAGAGTGGCCCCCGCTCGCCGCAACTGGAGAAAGCCCTCGCACAGAAACGAAGACCCAACACAGCCAAAAATAAATAAATAAATATTAAAAAAAAAAAAAAGTTAATAAATATACCAACACTTATTCTCTTTCCTCAAAGTATTCAAGACAACAACACTGTATAATCATAAAGAGCTTAACACTTTTCATGAATGACAAAGAAAGTCCTTTTACATGCATTTCACATTATTTCATCTGATCTTTACACAATCCACTGAAATAGAAAAGGCAGTTAACATGTCCATTTTGGACTGGAGAAAACTAAGGCCCAGAAAGCTTATGACTTGTCAAAGGTAACTGGACTACCAAAACCCTTCTCAATTTCTATGTATTTCCTTATCAGTATCCACAATGGATTTCCTTTGGTGGACTATACACCTACCAGATGAAAAGAACTGTGCTTTTTATTTATAGCTAGCAATGTCTTAAATAAGTTCAGCTTCAAGATGATAAAATAGAAAAGACTTACACAAGCATATAAATAAAGTCTATGGCCCATGTCAGTTCCAGTCACAACCTTCTCTTTTCCATGAGCCATTCTAAACATGATTAAGGTCATCACAACAAGTACATCAAGAGGACAGAGAGTAAAGAAAACAAGATGGAGTAAATAACACACCTCCACAGCATTATAAACAACTTAGTGAGAATCTGTAATTCACATAACTGACCTTACTAGGGGTTAATGAATTTTGAAAAAATAATAAAAGAATGTGAAATTAAATGAAATTATCATGAGGAAAAGAAAAGTAGGGACAGAATACAACGAAAATCGCCAATATGAGTAAAGTAGGATTGACAATCAGATAAAGACTGCAAAAGTGAATGTATTTCTCTTGGGTAAATTGCAGATAGTACCATATACCAAGATCAGTCAGATAGTAAACTTCTGTAATTCCTCTATGTCAAGAGAGCATAGTTCTGAAAGATCAGAAGAATCAGTGTTAGAAGGCAGGCTTAGGTAGAATGGTATAAAGTTAAGAGCCTTCAGAATCTGATGAAGTATTTTTGCTCTCAGATGCCTAGAGTTTCTGTGATTATTTAAAGGATCTGTTTCTAAGGAACAGAGAAATAGTGGGAGGATCCACAAAGGCAGAAACCCACCTTAAACACATAGGTCATTACATAAAGATGATGATGATGGCAACAGCAATGTCAGCAATAATGAGAATAAAAATAAAACGTTCAATTTATAGAAAAATTTACAAAATGCTAGCCACTTGTAGTTATTTTTTAGATATAATCACTAATCCTCATAATAACGTTGCAACATAGTCATTATTGGCCTTATTTTCACTAGAGAAAATTTAACAGAAGTTGAATTCATCTAGTACTCAGTGACTTGCCTAAGACAGAAATCTCTAATCACCTAACATACACAATTAAAAATCACACACATGCTGGCTGTCACCATCTAGATTGGCATCTGATGACCATCATCTCCCATTAAATAAAAAAGCACACAGCCTTGCAACAAAGTTAGTTGGTTCTTTCATTCCTTGGTCTGTTTCAGAACCTACTATGGAGCTAACATATGCCAAGATATGTTATATGCTGGTAATCTGTACTTTGAAGGCAGTGAACTTCACGTCTTTAAAATACTTTTCACACCTAATGACTATTTTTAGCAATATACTTGCTAAACTAAAATAACATTAGCTACCTTTTATGGAGCAACTTACCATAATCAAGTACCATGTTTAGTGTTTTATGTATGTTATACCTCAATTAGTGGAGATTCAGGTCTATATAATTACAAAACCAGGAATCTTTCCAACTCATCATCTTGGCTCAAGCTCAGCTTTGATTTAGTCTGCATTACTTCATTGCCCAAAGCACTAAATTAGACTGATGCAGATAGGGGATTATTGCTACAAGTGAAAAAATGCATGACACATACACACTTAATCTGATCACATTGCTAGACTGCATAAAAACTAAACTGAAAATAACCAATAAATTTCTACAGTCATTTAAAAAATATAGAACTGTTTAGGGTTCATGAAAATTATAGCAATTATGACTATATTTGTCCTTTATCCCTGAAATAACATAATAGACAATGACAATCATCAGGTGCTTCTCCAGAAGTTCCCCTCTTACAAAAGCTATCACACAAAACTGAGTTGTGGATGTTCCTTCTTGTAGGGAGGGATCATTATAAAGGCAGTGATCTTTTTTCAGTAATAATTCTGAAAATTCTGTATAATTCTGCAATTCTGTATAAACATCAAATTAGTAAACAAAATTGACCAATATGTACTAAATAGTAATAAACACTAGAAGGAGATAAAAAATTAATAAAGTAGAGCTTCTGACCTCAAGTAGCTTATAGTCCTTCAGGGACAAGGCCATATATAAACACATATTAGCTGTCTATGATATATTAAAAAAGTGTTTATACCTTCTGTAACAAATTTTGGGGACTAAACCACAGTGGCAGGGACTTAGATGTTGGCTGAGAGTAGGGATGGCAGGAAGCTGACTTTACAATACACGTGCCTTCCCACAAATTCAAAGACAGAAACGTATACATTACATACAGATGAGTACTTTCCATTATATGGAACCAAAACAAACTAAGCATTACTAGGCATTCACTAAATGCCAAGCACTGAGTTTAAGGACTAGAGATCAAAAGTGAATAACAATTTTTCTCAGGATGTAAAAAGCACCTGGTAGTATGCAGTTCAGGTTCCTCAAGCACTCCTACTGTGGGGCTAAGAACAAGCTGGGCTTCCTAGGTTTTTTCAGAAGCTAGATGAGTTTCAGAGTAACTGTGTCACTATGATGGAAAAAAGCCTCTTAGCAAAAATAAGTGTAGGTGACAGATACTGTTAAGCTCTTCTGGTTGAGAATTTCTTTAGCTCGACAGACCTTAGCAATAATCCAGTATAAGCCGTCATTTTATAAATAAAACCTTAACAGGATAAGGTCACGTAGCTAACCGGAGGTAGAACCTTATACCTGGTTTATCCTAATGGTTGGGAGAGAAGTCTCAGCAAATCCTTTTAATCTTAGTTTATTATGGTGACACTATTATGAAAGGTGACTATTTATTATGGAAGTAAATATGACATTATAGACCATCAGTCACAAATTGGGAACATTTTTGTTTTAAGAATCATGGTAACAGAACTTGTCTATATAGTCATAGATCAATTTGGCTAAGCATTTTTGGATCTTCAACAAAATTTGAAGTATCATTCAATATATTATTGGGAGTTCACTAAATGCCCAACACAGAGCTTAAGGGGTAGATATCAAAGGTAAATAAGATTTCACAACGTAAGAAACTCCTGATGGTGTGTAGGTCGGACACATAAATGTGCAATATAATTGTTGCAATAAAAGAATGTACAAAGAGTCATGAAAAGAGAAAAAAATTGATAATAATTCTGGGGAAAATAACTTCTGTTTTGATAGGAATTGATGACTGTTATTAAGTCATTTAATTAGGGATGAAAACTATTTTACATAACTTAAGAATGAAGTATTAGAAAAGAGGAAACATACGTGTTCTTTAAAAGGAACAAATGTATGTAGGTAGGACCAACACAGGCATAATCATGGTTGACCATGACTTAACATTCAGTAAGATTTTGGAGCAAAAAAAATTGGTTTTGCTTTACTTTTTTAGGTATCAAATCATATTTTCCCACTGACTTCAATAAATTTAAAGCACGTTCTTTGGCAAAATTTCTGGTCCCCAAAACAGATGTTAATAAAATGAATGATTAAAGATGACCTCATCAAAATCAAATATTTAAACATAAAAACCTATAGTAACCAATGCAAAATTTAAATGCAAAGTAACTAGGAAATGACTTTATATTTAATGAGAGGATTAAAAGTTCAAAGACAAACAAGAAAAGGAACTTGATAAACAGAACACCCTATACTGAAAAGCCCTCTCTTCATTTGTTTAATCTGTAATCCCTGTCATGTTGAGGAAGCTATAGCCTTTTAAAAAATGGACATGCTTACTTAATAACAGGGGCAAGGATAAAAACCATGAGAGTTTATTTAAGTGAATAAATAAACTCAGCAGTACTTTTTATTTTTAGAAGTTACATCTGGTCATACCCAAAAAATTGCAGTATAAGAATTTGAGGTTATATATCAAACCCAGGTAACAAGAACTTGTACTAGCAAAACACCTAAATAAACTGTTGTCTGACAAAGCAGCTTATTTAGGAGTTCAAATGCTTCCATATATGTTAATTCAAATAATTTTCACAATAATTCTGTTTAGTAGGTCCTATTATCCCCATTTTGCAGACAAGAAAACTGGGGCCTCAAGAGGTTATATGACCAAAAAATTAGGGATAAGGGTCAGACTAGAATGAAGCGTTCTTGATTTCTACTAACACTCTTTTATGAGGTCCCAAGTCAGTGTAAAGAGAACATAAGAAAATGGTTGATCAGTTATTCCTTGATCAGCACCTTTAGAAGGCCTGGAGTAACAATAGTTTATCTTTTTTTCATATGAGAAACAAAGGTTTCAAGTCACTCTTCTTGAGGTAAGAACAAGTCAGGGGAGCAACACAGTATACCAAGTCAGAGAAGATAATTAGATATTAGAAAAAGATCAGCTTTTAAGGGGTGAGGGTGGAACATTTTAAAATGCTACAGCAAAAATTACTTTGAACATTGTGAAAAATCATACATTACTTTATGTGATAGAAAAAAAATGACTTCAAACCAATATTCTAAACCTAAGGAGTTATAGAACTTTAGAGTTAGAAGGATCCTCAAAAATTTTAGTTTATTTCAGCTTCTAAATAAGGAAATGGAGGATTCCAAAAGTTAAGAGACTGTTGCACCTTTCATAAGACGGTATTTGCATTCAACATATCTAACATGTATTACAATGAACTGGTAAAGAGCTATCTCATCTTTTCTTTTTAAAATTCCAATTAACTAAAGTAATGTGTCTTTAAAGCTAAATTCACATCAAATCAGGAAATGTTATGTAAAAATTTTTATCTACCAATATATATTTCATGATTACTTATTATTAAAAAATTGAGTTAGTATTCTTAGTTTGAATTAGAAAGAATATTTCCGAATTACAAAATAAATATCTTAGTTTCTCGAATACCTGGAAAGTCAGCTGTTCTATAATGGCAAGTTTTCCATGTTTTAAAGTATTTAGAATAAAAACATTTTAAAAATGAAATATATAATTCTATACCTTGGAAAAAAGGACACTGCATGACATGTTTTGTTAATATTTGAACACTTTCATCGGATTCTGTTTATTGTGAATATACTGCTAAATGCTATATCAATCTAATATCTTGTAAAGCATTCATGAAAAATAGATCTGCAGAGTATATTGGGAAGCAGTTCTCAACCCATATCTCTTTATTCAATGACCATGGTATAGCTCTTATCATCTTATTAAATGATGCGGAGATCTGTCACTTAAGTCAGTTTTACTGACTGAGGGAAAAGATGAAAGAAAGAAATAAGAGATACCACTGCTAAAGAAATAGAGTCAAAGGTGAGAATACCTACTGAGTGTCTTCAGAGATGCAGTTCAAAGAGTGGTAAAAACATAAGCTTCGGGCTTCCCTGGTGGCGCAGTGGTTGAGGATCTGCCTGCCGATGCAGGGGACACGGGTTCGAGCCCTGGTCTGGGAAGATCCCACATGCCGCGGAGCAACTAGGCCCGTGAGCCACAACTACTGAGCCTGCGCGTCTGGAGGCTGTGCTCCGCAACAAGAGAGGCCCGCGCACCGCGATGAAGAGTGGCCCCCGCTCGCCGCAACTAGAGAAAGCCCTCGCACAGACACGAAGACCCAACACACCCAAAAATAAATAAATAAATTTATAAAAAAAAAAACAAAAAAACAAAAAAAAAACATAAGCTTCAAATACTATGGACCAAGATTTTAAATACCAGTTATATCACTAGTTGGATGACCTTACGCAGAGCCTCTGGGCCTCAATTTCATCATCTATAAAATGGAATCATATCATCTACCTTCATATCACATAGCTAAAAGGTACTCTATAAATAAAAACTGCTATTATTGTATTGAGGAAAAAAGTTTGGAGCATGAATTACACATAAGACAAAAAACAAAATGGTGAGAAACGGCCCTCTTTTTTCATACAAAAATGCCCCAAAAGGCTCTATGTTACCATGGGCAGGAATATACAGTTTCTTCCATATAATAATGATGAAGAGTGTGCTATGCAGAATGCTCTATTTGCAGCAGTGATTCATTGTGTACAGGGAAAAAACTGCTGACACGTTGAGAAGATATCTTCCCGTAAAAGGTTGAAGTCCTTAAGCAGCAGAAAACACCAACGTCCATCATCTTTAAACCCTATTGATTTCTGGTGAAGATTTAAAAGTCTGTTTACTTATTTCCCATCATTTCTGTCAGGGCTGTAACAGTTCTCTTCCCACTGAATAAACCTCTCATGATCCTCCTGGTGATTAAGGTCAGACAAAATGTCAAACTCCTAATGCTAAGTGCTTTTACATTAAAAATTCATATCAAATCACCAAGTAAAATCCAAACAAGAAGTCAGACATGTAAACAGTTTTTAAAAAAGGGTTGCAGTGACCATTACAGAATACAGGTGCAGTGTAGAGGTGCAAAAAAAAAGGTTTGGCAACAGGTCAGAACACTCCCCCTTCCTCCTGGCATATTCGTTGTCATTTCCTATTTTAGAATCAGTGGTCAAGCTGGACATAAGTCTGTGTGTGTGTGTGTGTGTGTGTGTGTGTGTGTGTGTGAGAGAGAGAGAGAGACAGAGAGAGACAAAGAGAGACAGAGAGAAGGCAGGAAGGAGGGAGGAAGGGAAGGAGGGGAAAAAGGAGGGGGAATGGAAGAGAGGAGAAATGAGAAGGGGGAAAAGGAGGGAGGGAAAGAGGGGGAGAGGGGGAGAGAGAGAAAAAAGGAGGAGGAATAGGGGAGAGAGAGACAGTGACAGAGACAGAGAGAGAATATTACCAATATCACTTCAAATCTTTAGGAGCCAATTGGTTCTACAACTTCAGCATGGTCTTTGGTTTTAAAGCAGGGAGCATGGATGGAGGGAGTATTTGCTCAGTATCTGAAATAAACATTGCTAGATCTTCTTGTAAGCGTATTTGAATCCTTGGATCCAGGGGCTAAAGAAATAGTGTCAGAATCTGGTCTCTCTTCATAACTCAGTGTTTCTTTTCACTCCTTTCATTCACTCTCAAACTGGCTTTTTGAACATAGTAGCTCTTAACATCTTAAGACTTAAATTTTCCTAGCTACAAATTCAGTGGAAAGACAGCTTCTTTTTCCAAATAGTTTCAAAAGGTCTCAGAAATTAAACCTCACTGACCTTGGACTTGGCTTGTTTCATATGCTCATATTAAACCAATAATCGTGGCCAGGGGAATACAGTGATCTGACTGGCCAGGGCTATGTCAAGTCTGCATTCCTGAGGCCAGGAAATGGGGTCAGTTCCCCATGGACTAAGAGTAGTAGACACAGCGTGGAATTTACTTGATAAAAGAAGCCAGTGCATAACTCTAAAGTTTCTGATGGGACCAACAGGAGGTTATAGTTATCATCTGTTACTTTGGCAAGATATTTTACTTCTTGGAGCCTCAGATTCTTCAACTTTCAAATAGAGATGATAGGACCTACTTTCAGAGATTTAAATGCATAGGTAAAGCACTTAGTTTTGTGTCTAACTCATAGAAAGCATTCACCTTCTATGTAGAACTGGACCAACTAGAAGATGTGGTAATATTAGCAACTCAGTGTCATGTCTGTTACGTGATGAGTATCCATTAAGCAGGTCTTTCAGGTTTTTTATTTTCACATTCCTTCAGATAAGATCTTAGCCAGAGTCTCAATAAATATTCAAGAGAAGAAAATAAAGCATTGACAATACTTGAGTTTATTTTACTTATGAATTAAGCAAAAGTCTCTATTTATGTGCCTTGATGGGTGAATGCAGACAACTTCTTAGTTGTCCTGAAATTTATGATGAGAATCCTTCCAATGCTACAGTTCTAGGATATTAAAATTCTTTGAGGGCTTCCCTGGTGGCGCAGTGGTTGAGAGTCCGCCTGCCAGTGCAGGGGACACGGGTTTGAGCCCTGGTCTGGGAGGATCCCACATGCCACGGAGCGGCTGGGCCCGTGAGCCACAACTGCTGAGGCTGCGCGTCTGGAGCCTGTGCTCCGCAACGGGAGAGGCCGTGACAGTGAGAGGCACGCACACCGCGATGAGGAGTGGTCCCCGCTTGCCGCAACTAGAAAAAGCCCTCGCATAGAAAACGAAGACCCAACACAGCCAAAAATAAATAAATAAATAAATAAATTTAAAAAAAAAATTCTCTGAAGTCATTACCCAAATGAAGAATAAACTCAGTAGAGGTGAGTGATGGATCTGCAGTATCACAAATGACAAAATAACCAATTGCACCATTACAGAAAAAAATGTATATATACTGACATTTACATATAACATATTGTTATATATTTAGAAATAAAGTGAAGACAAACTTTATCCTCACAGCATAAAAACTGACAGTATATCAAATATTCCACTATTGTAGAGACAGGTCTTTGAAGGAAGAGTTCATTTAGAGAGATGAAATTCCCAGATTTCTCGGTATCCCTTCTGCCAACCAAAATAATTTTCTCACTCAACTGCTAGGATCCCATTAATTCTTTAGAATTATTCTTTTGGGTTAAACAACAGTTTACTTTAAAAATATAAACACCATCAAGGAACAGAGGATATTTTCTTTTTTAAAAAAACCACCATAAACAAATTCAAGACGCTAACAACAAACTAGGAAAAACTATAACACATGACAAAGAGCTCTTATAAATCAGCATGAAAAAGGACAAAAATGAGATAGAAAAATGGGCAAACAATACAAACTAGGTAGTTTACAGACAAAAGAAAACTACATGAAGAATAAAGATATGAAAGAATATTCATAAGTATAGAAATGCAATTAAAGTATCTGTAAGATAATATTTTTCATCGGTAAGATTGGCAAGATAAACATGACCTGATATTTACAAGTTGTGTGGGAACAAAAACTGTCAGACACGGTTGGTGGTCTTCAATAATTGTTAAATAAATAAACTGTAAACAGACGAAAGTCTCCATAATCACATATGAAAAACAGTCCTTAAGTGTTGTATAGAAAGGGCAATGTTGCTGAGATTTAATACAACACTTTTGGAGAGCAATTTGGCAATTTCTATCAAAATTTTAAATGTACATATTGTTTGACATAGCAATTCCTCTTATGTAATAGTTATCTTACAGCATTTATGTACTGAGCAAATAGCACAAATATATAAATATAAGGATGTTCAATGTAGAAATATTTGTAAGAGCAAAAAAAGAAACAACTTGATTATCCATTAGTTAAATATGACTGGTTAAAGAATTTATTGTATATCTGTACAATGGGAAAGAAGTATATTACATATATACTATTTGACAATTAAGAATATGAATGAAGTAATACACATGTGTTAATACAGAATGATGTTTAAGAAATATTACGTGGGAAAAAAATTGAGGTTCAGGACTATATACACAGATGATTCCATTTGTATGAAAATAAGTACAAAGACATATAAAAATACTTGGATATACATATGACTGTCTGAAAGAAAATATGAAACTGCATGTTGAGGTTACCTCTGCGGGGAGGGAGCTGAGCTTTCACTTTTCGATATTTTTCCTTTGTCTTTTTAAAAACAAATTTTAAAACATTACTATTATTTTTAAAAACATAACCAGTGAAAACAACTCAAGTGTCCATCAGCAGGAGAATGAATAAACAAATTGTGTTACAGTCATATAACAGAATACTACTCAGTAATTAAAAGGAAGGAACGAACTACTACATGCATGTCAACATGGATGAATCCTTATTGAGTGAAAAAACGTCAGATTTGAAAGAGCACATACTGTATGTTTTCATTCATATAAAATCTAAAAACAGGTAACAATCTATGGTGATAAAAATTAGAAAGTGTTCCTCTCATGGGCTGGCGGAAGAGGGACATTAACTAGAAAGAGAAATGAGGAAATTTCCTTGGTGTTAAAACCATGTAAACACTGATGTATACATCTGTTAAAACTCACCAAATTGAATGCTTAAAATCTGTTTATTTTATTGTAAGAAAGATATATCTCAATAAAGTTAAAAATAGCTGCTACAACTACTTCCATAAGAAAATAACCCTGGTAAACATAGTCTAGACCTCAGAAATAACTCCAGTCACCTCTTCTGAGAGAACAGTGTCAATGTCCATCAGGCAGGCAATAAAGATAGACACTAGAGAGAAAAAAAGTGGCAAGTGCAAGAAAAAGAGGTTAAGTAGAGGAGAAGAGGAAAAGCCATAAGGATAAAGATTCCAGCAGAGAGAACACAAAGGAGGAAAGAAGAGGTGAATTCGGATTATTAGAGAAAAGCCCAAATGCAGAAAGAAAATGGACTAAGAAGGAGCTACAAAGAAATAAGGCAGACAGTATTGTAAGGAGAAAAAAGAACTAGAAAGAAAACATGAAGGAGAAGGGGCTTACGGGAATGAAACTGTCCTTGACTATTACTGACAGACACTGTTAACACAAAGATTAAATCGCTTCATGCTGATGACAAGATCTTGCATATAGAAAAGGAATCCACTGAAAGCTATTAGAACTAATAAATGACCTAAATAAATGAAAAGACATTCCATGTTCACAGACTGGAAGACAATATTGTTAAGATGGCAATAATCCCCTAATTAATCTACAGATTCAGTGCAGTCGCTGTCAAAATCCCAGCTGACTTCTTTGCAGAAATTGACAAGTTGTCCTAAAAATCACATGAAAATCCAAGGGATCTAGAATAGTCAAAATAATCTTGAAAAAGAATAACAATTCCTTCCTGATTTCAAAGCTTATGACAAAGCTACAGCAGTCAAGACAGTTTGGTACTGGTATAAGGACAGACATATAGGTCAGTGGAACAGAATTTAGATTCTAGAAATAAGTCCTCATATTTACAATCAACTGATTGTCAACAAGAGTGCCAAGACCATCCAGTGGGCAAAAAAATACTCTTTTCAACAAGTGGTATTAGGAAAAATGAATGAATGAAAGTGGACCCTTACACCTCATACTATACACAAAAATTAAGTCAAAATGAATCAAAGACCTAAATGTAAGAGTTAAAACTACAAAAATCTTAGAAGAAAACATAGGAGTAAATCTTCAATACCTTGGATTAGGCAGTGACTTCTTAGTTACAACATCAAAAGATCAAGCAACAAAAGAAAAATTAAAACTGGTCATCATCAAAATTAAAAACTATTATGCTTCAAAGGACACCACCAAGAAAGTTATTCTAATATTATTCTCACATTATTATTTAGACACTCAGCTCTAAAATGGGCTTGAGTGTTTCATTAGTGCTCTCACCTCAGCTGGGTCCTTACAGCTACCTGCAATTTATTTATTTTTTAAACCATAATTTACTTTCTGTTCTAACCTTTCTCCACTTTCTTCAATGTCCTCACTCCAGTCTGGTGCCCTTTATTTTCAGTGGAGGACTGACTGCCTCCCACTTGGCTGAGATAATCAAGGCCCTATGACTTTTCTCCATCTCTCCCTTCCCCCTCTCAATATCCTGTCACCTATTATAAAAACAAATAAAGAAACAAAAATCTTTGTGATGGAGTGAACTGATGAGGATGAGTATAATTTTTGTGACTTTCTGTCTGAATTTAAAAAAAAAAAAAATCCCACAAGGACTCAGAGGCAAAGAATATACAAATCAATTTTCACTGCAAAGTAAAGGAGCTGTTACAGTGGAGGATTACTGGACTGAATGTCAATATTATGACATAGTATGAGTGTGTTTCATGTTTGGTAATTGCAATCATTGTTGCTTTTGTCGTGGTCATCCATGTACAATGCTTGGTGTCAGTCTATTTATGTCTTGTAAAAATAAAATACAGTGTGTGTGTGTGTGAATAAAAAAAAAAAAAAAAAGAAAACAATAACTTATGGATTAAAAAGTTTTCTGTTTAACTGACAGGAAAAATATCATAAACATAATTTCTGAATAGAGAAAATGAGATGCAAGTAGCAGTGCTTTCTTCACTGCTATAATACTTCATTTTTAAAAGTAAACACAGTACTAATCATTTTGATTCCAGTGAATAAAAACTTAAAACTGAATTTATTAATCAATTTGGAAGTCTGAAGCCAAAAGGATCCTTTAACTGTATTGCCTAATAGACAAGTCAATCTTAAAAAGGTAATCACAATGCAAAATTTTGGCCTAATTAAACTGGCTCTCTTTGGAAAAAAAAAAAAAAAAAAAAAAAAAAAAATCTTTGTGATGACCTTAGATCCCCACAAGCTACTATCCGTTTTCTTTCCTTCGTCTCTTGTGAAATAACAGAAAATATATACATATTGGTCTCTGCCCCAAGTTCCTGGAACTGAGCTCCTAAAACCCTTGAAGTTTCCTAGATGATAAGAGCACTAGGGGCATCTTTTGTTCTAATATTTGGCCTTTGACCCTGGTTCCTGACACAGAGCTCCTAAATCCCTTGGAATTTCCTGGGTGATAGGGATGTCTTTTGTTTTAATTGGGCAAATCTTGCTAGGTTTCTGGAGAGCTTCAGAATGGCTGCTGGTCACCAGAAAGATCAAGACGTGATTAAAAGCTTGCAACTTTCAGCCCTACTCCCCATCCTCCAGGAATGAGAGGGTGGATATTGAGTTACTGAGTTAATGATTAGTCATGTCGAAGTGATGAAGTCTCCATAAAAGTACCAAAAACACGGGGTTTGGAGAGCTTCCAGGATGCCAAACACATGGAGGTTCTGGGAGGGTGGCATAGCCAAAGAGGGCATGGAAGCTCCACCCTGCTTTCCGATACCCTGCCATATGGTGTCTCTTCATCTGTATTCTTTATTATATCCTTTATAATAAACTGGTAAACCTAAGTGCTTCTCTGAGTTCTGTAAGCCATTCTGGCAAATTATCAAACCCAAAGAAGGGGTCATGGGAACCTCCATTTCAGTCAGAAGTACAGGTGATTACATGGGACTTGCCATTGGCGTCTGAAGGGAGGGGGCAGTCTTGTGGGACTGAGCCCTTAACTTGGGGAATCTGATGCTAACTCCAAGTAGATAGTGTCAGAACTGAATTGAACTGTAAGGATGAAGTGAAGTGTAATGTAAGAGTAAAGAAAAAAATGGAGCTTTTCCAAGACACTTTCCCTTCTCAAAAATTAATGTTACACTTAAGCTTAGGCCCAATATTAGGTGCTGCCAATACAGATTTAAAAGAAACAGGCCATTCTATAATAGAACTCAGTCTGTAAGGGTAGACAGATGTGAACAAACAATTACAATGTAATATGTCATTTGCTGTCTGCACCATCACTTCAAAGAACCCCTCACAGGCAGATTTAACAACCTTAATCTCAGGTTTCATCTTATTTTGATATTCAAGGCTACCTGACACCCCATCTTTAACACTCTTCTTGCAATCTCCTTTGGCATCTAGGACACCAGATTATCCTGATTATTTGAAGCTGACACTTAAGTCAGTCCTTAATAATTAATAGAAGGAAAAAGTTATTTAGTGTATCCCAGGGAAGGCAGTGCTATACTTTATCCATAGGAAGATATTTAGGATCCAAGACAGTTAAGTGAATTTTTGCAGGTGCCAAAATAAGAAAATACTATTGAACCAGTAATCTCTATGTTAGATACTCTGATGTTTATTTCTTTAAGTTTTAAAAATGTGATCTATATTTAGTTGATATTATTGTATGAGCATATGAAGCTCCTCTCTGACTATGGGTTTTCAACAGTAAAGATTGTCTTTTATCAGTGGAAACAGAATCTAGGTATCAAGGAGAGATTCTTAGAGATGATTTCATTATATTACATTGAGATTGAAAGTCTTTTTTTTCCTTTGGAGTCGCAGACAAAGGATTAAAGTATATAAAGGCATTTATGTTATCAGATTTTCAACATGGTAGTTTATGCAGATATACTAACATAACTTATAAGGATGAGATACATAATATGCTATATACATGGAGATTAAAATAACACAATTAAATAAAAAGCAGAGCTGGTACTCAAACCAAATGGCTGGTTCTGAAGCCTACCCAAACTGCCTTTTAGCAAAGAAAATATCTTAAACTCAAGGGTGGCTTTACTTGAACTGATAAAATAAGTATAATCACAGTCTTAAAAGTCTATGTCCAAATTTAGAAGCATTATTACAGTCTTTCCTGAAATTCAACAAACTGCAATGAATGATCATGCTGTTCAAACTCCTTAAAACCCAGAGGTATATTATTTTACTGGTATTTTGCTTCCTAATGAAAAGTAAAGACTACAGTGGATTTTCTGATACATGAACAATTTGTTCATTTGACCAATCTAGTTTTTAATTTTCTCTAATATACCTTCTTTAACAAAATACCCATATTTACAAGTAGAATAGAAGATATGGGTTTTGGTTTTACATTTTGTAATGTATGTTATTTGATTTTAAGAAGTCAAAACATTTTTTCCTGAAGTTTTCCTACTATACTGCAGAAAAGGCAATTTATCATATGGGAAAGAAAGGGAACTAGAGCAAGACCTAAATTTAAATCTCCACCTCGCTTTTAATTTTTGACCAGTTATTAACCTCCAAGCCTTGGTTTTCTTACCTGAAAAGTAGGTATTTTTTTTAACAAGGATATTATTTAACAAGGATTAAATGACAGTGTATGAAAAAGCTTCCAGCATCTAAGGCAGAGAAGACAACAAAAGGAAACATTTACAATCAGTCTTCCTATTAGAACACAGTCTCAAAAAAAGTGTGAAAATGAATAAAAACACAAGCTTTTTTAGTTACTGATAAAATTTATACAGAGCCTAAAACAAGTCGATGTAGCAACTGCAATCACATATAAAAAGTGTACCTAAACAAAACGTGGGCAAAGATTATAATAGGCAACTCACCAAAAAAATGATCAACAAACAAAGAGATGTTCACCTGCATAAATATATATTTTGAAAGAATGTATACTTTGTAAACAAACATCTTTATCTCGGAATAATTTTTTTTTTTATAAATTTATTTATTTATTTATTTATGGATGTGTTGGGTCTTAGTTTCTGTGCAAGGGCTTTCTCCAGTTGCGGCGAGCGGGGGCCACTCTTCATCGTGGTGCACGGGCCTCTCACTGTCGCGGCCTCTCCCGTTGCGGAGCACAGGCTCCAGACGCGCAGGCTCAGTAGTTGTGGCTCACGGGCCTAGCCACTCCGCGGCATGTGGGATCTTCCCGGACCGGGGCACGAACCCGTGTCCCCTGCATTGGCAGGCGGATTTCTAACCACTGCGCCACCAGGGAAGCCCTATCTCGGAATAATTTTAAGATTATAGGAAAGTTGCAAATATAGTACAGAGTTCTCAGATATCCTTCATCCAGCTTCAAATGGTAGCATCTGATATAATCAAGGTACATTTGTCAAAATTAAAAAATTACCATTGTTACAGTAACACTGTCAACTGAACTACAGACTTGATTTGTATTTCACGAGTTTTCCCACTAATGACTTTTATTTGCTATAGGAAGGAATCAGTCGACTTCACTTGTACTGAGTCATTATATTTCCTTGGTCTCTCCGGTATGTGACAGTTTCTCAGACTTCCTTTGCTTTTCATGTCCTTGATACTTTTGAAGAGCACTAGTCAGGTATTTTGCAGAATTTCCTTCATTTTGGGTTTATCTGATGTTTTCTTATGATCAGACAGGGGTTATGGGTTATGGGAAGAACACTACAGATGTACTACCACTTGACTTATCACTGTTGATTTTAACCTTGATTATTTGAGTAAGGTAGAGTTTGACCCAGTTTCTTCACTGTAAAGTTCACTAGAAAGTCTCAATTCTATCCTGGGATCCCCTGACATCTTGGCTGACTTTTTAATCTATATCAGTTGAAGTTCAGTGGCTTTTAACAAATGCATAGAGTCACACATCCAACATCTTAGTACCATATACGACAGTTCCATCACTTTAAAAATTCCTCTGTGTGCCCCTTTTGTAGTCAACCATTCCTCCTTTTCCCTGCCCCCTGGGTAACCCACTGATCTGTTTTCCATCTTATTAGCTTTGCATTTTCCAGAAGTCATATGAATGGACTCATACAATACACAGCCTTTAAGTTATGGCTTTGTTTTCAGCAAAATGCATCCAATATTCATCCATGTTGTTGTAAGAATAAGCAGTTCACTCCATTTTATTGTTGAGTACTATTCCATTGTATGATGTACGACTCACCTGTTGTTTATCCATTCACGTACTGAAGGACATCTTGTTCGTTCCTGCATTATGGTGATTATGAATAAAGCTGCTATAAATATTAGCATACTGGTTTCTATGTGAACATAAGTTTTCAATTCACTTGGATAAATACCTAGGAGTGATGTGTAAGAAACTGTCAAACTATCTTCCAAAGTGGCCATATCATTTTGCAATCCCACTGGCAATGAATGAGTCTCTGTTGCTCCAGATTCTTGTCAGTATTTAGTACTGTCAAATTTTTTGTTTGCTTTTAACAATTCTAACAAGTTTGTAGTGGTATCTCATTAGTTTTAATTTGCATTCTCTAATGATAAATGATGTTGAGTATATTTTCATATCATTATCTGCCATCCACATATCTTCTCTGGTGAATTATCTATTCAGATCTACTGCCCATTTTATTATTATTATTATTATTATTTTACTGTATTAGTTTTTTACTGCTGTATCAAAATATCACAAATGTAATGGCTTAAAACAACACAAACTTACTATCTTACATTTCTGTAGGTTAGAAGTCCAAAACAGGTCTCACTGGGCTAAAGTCAAGGAATCAGCAGGCCTACATTTCTTTCTGGAGATTCTAGGGAAAAATTTATTTTCTTGCCTTCTGTAGATTTCAAGGACTGCAAGTGGTCCTTGGCTCATAGCCCTCACCCCTCATTTTCAAAACTAGCAACAGTGGATTGAGTCCTTTCCACATCACATCACTCTGACTGCTTCTTCTGCATCATCATTCCATTTTTAAGAACCTAAGAACACTTGTGATTATATTGGGCCCAGTCAGATAACCCAGGGTCTTCTCCCTATCTTATAGTCAGATGATCAAACTTATTTCCATCTGCAACCATAATTCTTTGCCACATAAAGCAACATATTCACAAGTTTCAGGAATTAGGAACGTAGATCATGGTTGGGGTGGCCGTTATTCTGCCTACTACACTTACTGTTGAATTTTTAGAGTTCTATGTATATTCTGAATACAAGTTCTTTGTCTGACATTCAATTTCCAAATATTTTCTCCCATTCTGTGGCTCTCTCTTGTTAGAACAGTGTCTTTCACAGAGCAAACATTTTAAAGTACAATTTATCAACTTTTTCTTATTTTATGGATTGTGTTTTTGGTGTCAGTTTTAAGCATTCATCACCTAATTCAAGGTTACACAAACTTCCTCCTATGTTTTCTTCTAGAAGTTTTATAGTTTCACATTTTACATTTAGGTCTATGATCCATTCTGAATTGATTTTTGTATAAGGTGTGAGGTACGTGTCAAGGTTCTTTTTGCGTATGGATGTCCAACTGTTCCAGCACCATTTATTGAAAAGACTATCCTTTTGCTATTAAATTTCTCTTTAACCTCTGCCAAAAATCAGTTGACCTATCAGTGGGTCAATTTCTGGGCTCTTTATCCCATTGAACTACATGCTTATCCTTTAGCCAGTATACACTGGCTTGCCATCTGTAGCTTTATATTAAGTCTTAAACTTGGGTAGTATCAGTTTTCAACTTTTTCTTTTTCAATTTTTTCTGAAACTGAAAGGGTTCATTTGCCTTTCCACAAAATTTTTGAATCAGCTTGTCAATAATGACAAAAAAACCTTGCTAAGATTTGGACCATGACTGCATTGAATCTAAATGTCACACTGCGCTGTTTGAAATATATTAAGTTCAAGTGCATTAATAATTAATAAAATATAAATTAAATAAAAGTAAAATCTTTTCAATTACTAGATTGGCAAAGATTACAAAGAACTATAAAAATTGCAAAGTTACAGAAAAATAACAACTGTTTATTTTTTTGGTGAGGTACAAATTGGTTATATCTTTTTGGAAGGCAAATTGCAGTCCATAAAAATTTTTTCATGTTTATTCTTTCATCTAGCAATTTAATTTTTAGAAATTGTTGGAGATATACTTATAGAACAGATAAGCACAAAAATGTTTATTGCAGCACTGAATATAATATTTTTAAAAATCTAAGTATCTATATTAGAGACAGGTTAAACTGTATGATGCATCCGTAAAGTGGAATAAAATGTAGCCATTAAAAAGGCAAAAATAGGGCTTCCCTGGTGGCGCAGTGGTTGAGAATCTGCCTGCTAATGCAGGGGACACGGGTTCGAGCCCTGGTCTGGGAAGACCCCACATGCCGCGGAGCAACTAGGCCCGTGAGCCACAACAGCTGAGCCTGCGCATCTGGAGCCTGTGCTCCGCAACAAGAGAGGCCGCAATAGTGAGAGGCCCGCGCACCGCGATGAAGAGTGGCCCCTGCTCGCCGCAACTGGAGGAAGCCCTCGCACAGAAACGAAGACCCAACACAGCCAAAATAATAATAAATAAATAAATAATTATTTAAAAAAAAAAAAAAAAAAAAGGCAAAAATACATGTGTGAATAAGAGTGAAAATCAAGTTCTAATTATGTTGGCGATATTCTGAAGAAGAAACTAACTCTCCAGATAGGTATACTAGTATTTCTACATTCAATTTGTGGGGGAGGGGAGAGGTGAGACAAACAGGAAACAAACTACTATTTTATCAATTTATTACAATTTGAAAAAGTTAACTGTTAGGGGTAATGTATAAGTAGACCATTCTAATTTTGTCTGCTATTGGCCACTTTGGGATTTTGAAAAAAAATCATTCTCTCTGTTTCTGAATCTTAGGTTTCTCCATCTATGGCAGGAATTATTTACTCACCTAAGTCCGGGGGCAATGAATGGGGCATAGGGAATGAACTTTATCCAATCTTCAAAATGATTTCTGCTCCTCAAAAGTTTAAGAACAGCTGATCTCCATGACTTTTTCCAGCTTCAACATTATATTTATTCAGATTACAGATACAAGCAAACAGTAGAGGTAATTCCAAAAAAGAGAATATATTTGCCCTAACAGTTTCTTTTGAAATACCCAAGAGAGAGGGATGCTGAGTATACTGAAAAAAGAACAAAAATGGCAAACAGATTTGTTTTCTTTAATTAATCTTGTTGGATCTTGGTTTCCTCACCCGTAAAATGATAGGACTGAACTAACCAAATTTCATTTAAAGTCCCCTACAAATATGAACATTCTAAGATAATCTATCTTATTGAAATTTGGTTTTCTAATAAATAGAATTTGCTTGCTTTGGCATACAGAAGGGCTATTTTTTTTTTTTTTTTTGGTAAAGACAGAAAGGAGAAATACCAATATGCTTCAGCTTTTCAAGTCATCTTTTAGAAATTTTGTCTATCTACTAAGTTGTAAGATTTTTCCTCTCTTTTATTTTATATCCCTGACAAAAATATTGTTACTTATCTCTTATAAGGAGGCGCAGAGCAGGTTTGGTAGGCCCTTTTGCAAAGCTTAAGCTTCAACAGCATCATGGTAAATCTGCCTATTCTTATCTCCTTTTCTATTTAATCACTCTATCACCATGATGCTTTTTCAAAATTACTTTATATTTGGCTTTATTTCCATTTTCTTCTGTGGCTTTTCAGAATTTAGATCACGAATCCATCCCCCATTCCTGACCCAGACAGAATAAACCATCTCCTCTGTACAACATCCAATCTTGATGCCGCTGTATGTGTTGCATGGAATGTTTATAACTATTTGTGTGTATGTCTCACTTATTAACCAGAATTTCTCAGGATCTGGTATGAAATCGCATTTCCTATTTCACTGGTATCTAGAACATAGGGCTTGACACAATATTAGTGCCCAATAAAGAATGAATTAAACCAAACTGAATATTGGAATACAGTGGTTTGAACTGCATGTTTAATGGTGTGCTAAGAAACTGTGCAACAGCTCAACAGTAATTCTAGAGCCAGAGGAGAAAGAAAAAAGTTTAAATAAATTTGTTTTCTAAATAGTCAAGAGTTGATTTACTAGAGAAAGCTAGATGCCAGGAAAATATATTAAGTTATGAGAAATCATCTGGGGAAGTTGAAGAAATGCCATCACTTAGAACATCAAAATGCTAAATTCAAACATTAATGGAATTGCAGACTAAGGGAAGACCCCTGGCTTGGTACCATATCCTAGGGGATTTTTAAGGAAGATTCCACCTCAAGTTTCTATGACTATCTGAACCATTTCCTCATGACTATACATCCAACATAATCAAACTAATTTTAAGATTAGAGATAGTATTGAAATTTGTAAAGCCTTTTAGAATATCAGACTGTATAGGGACTTCCCTGGTGGCGAAGTGGTTAAGAATCCGCCTTCCAATGCAGGGGACATGGGTTCGATCCCTGGTCCGGGAAGATTCTACAAGCCACGGAGCAACTAAGCCCGTGCGCCACAACTACTGAGCCTGTGCTCTAGAGCCTGTGGGCCACAACTATTGAGCCCATGTGCTGCAACTACTGAAGTCCACATGCCTAGAGCCTGTGCTCCGCAACAAGAGAAGCCACCACATTGAGAAGCCCGCATACCACAACGAAGAGTAGCCCTCACTTGCCGCAACTAGAGAAAGCCCACACACAGCAACGAAGACCCAACAGAGCCCCCCCCCCCCAAAAAAAGGAATATCAGACTGTATAAAATGTGTCCCACTTTTTATGCAATGGGACTAGAGCATATATTTCTTTCTTGATCCCAAAGTTCCATTAATGGGGCCATGAATACCTAAATCTGTAATCTAATGAGCTTTTAATTTTAACATCAATTTACAACTTGTACTTATGTTCTAGTGGATAAGATAAACTTTTCTATGCTCTACCAAAAAAAAAAAAATCACGTAATTCTTTAAAAATGGTCATAAAATACTTTCACTATTCTCTGTCCCTGGGATATAAATATATATACATGATTTCTTTAATAGAATAAGCACTCAAACTTTTAAAGTGCTTATTCAAATGAAATGAAGCTTAAATGGTCATGTTTATTGTGAGCATATAAATTTCAAGATGATTCATTTTTACTAAACATCAAATGATATTTCCATTAGTCATTATTCATAAAAAAAATCTTATGATGGCTTTTTAGTTTTTAGAAGAAAATGTATACAAATAATAATAAGATACTTATAAATCTAGATGGTACAAGATGGTACATATCATTACAAAGACATAGAGATATACAAAGATACATACACATGCAAGTATGATGTTCATTTCAAATGGAAACTCAGAAAGCTACCTGCTTTTGTTAATGCACATTTACCTAAAACTGCAGATAAATCTCTTTATTAACATCACATGCCCTTAACAACTGGGTGGTATAATCAATCAGTAAATACTTAGTTGGGCACATACTATATTCCAAACAGTCTGTAAAAATCAAGTATGCTTTTTCTAGAGCAGGGGGACATATAGCTTACAATAAGAATGGTTTAAAAAGAATTTCAAATATGTAATTCAAAATATGCAATACGTTTTATATTTTTTAAAGTTCAAAGCACATTTATTAAATTGGACTTGCAATGGTTTTTCATATCTGCCATATCCCTATCTATTTGTTATCTATTTCACCTACTGATTTTTTGAAAGGCAAGGGGAAATCTCCACTATTATTGAGGCTTTCTCAGTGCATCTTTGTGTTTATATAATAGATTTTACTTTATAAATTTCTCTGATATTTTTGAAATGTAAATGTTTATGATGATTTTATCTTCTTTGTGGATTGTACCTTTCATCACTATTAAATACTCATCTTTATAAAAAAAAAAAAAAGAATGGTTTAGAGAGGTTCTGGATCCTGGCAAGATGAAATAAGCAGACTATAACCTCTCTCCCACTGAGTACAAATATAAATCCTGCACAGAAAGCATGGAGAAGCTATTTGAAGACTTTGCAAAGTAAAGGATAGTGGGCAGATTAGAGAAGTAGACCAGTATTCAAAGTACTAGCAAACCAAAACCACAAAACACACAAAGAAACAGGAAAGTATGATCCATTCATAGGAAAAAGATAAACTGACAGAAACAATCCATGAGGAAAGCCCATTCATTGGTCTTATTTGATGAAGACTTAAATTAACTGTCTTAAATATGCTCAAAGCGCTAAAAGAAAGCATGGATAAAAAACTAAAAGAAATCAGGAGAACACTATATAAACACTTAGGTAGGGACTGTTAATTTAGAAAAGGGAGATTGTAAAATGGAACCAAATAGAAATTCTGGAGCTGAGAAGTACAATACTGAAATGAAAAAATTCAGTAGAGGTTCAATAGCAGATCTGAGCAGGCAGAAGAAAGACTCAGTAAACTTGAGAATAGGGCAATTGGAAAGTACTCAGTCTAAGGAGCAGAAAGAAAAAGAACACAGAAAGATGAACAACACCTAAGGGACCTATGAGAAACCATTAAGCATATCAACATACACATTATAGAAGTCTCTGAAGGAAGAGAGAAAGAGAAAAGGGCAGAAAAAATACTGGAAAAAATAATGGCCCCAAACTTCCAACATTTGATGAAACACGCAAATCTATATATCCAAGAAGCTCAATGAACTTGAAGCAGGATAAACTAACAGAGATTCACCATGAGACACATTATTATGTCAAACTGTCAAAAGACAATGACAAAGAAAAAAATCCTGAAAGCAGTAAGAGAAAATAACTTGTCAAGTATGAGACATCCTCAGTAAGATTAACATCTGATCTCTCATCAAAAACCATGGAGGCCAGAAGACACTGGGATTATGTATTTAAAATGTTGAAAGAAAAAAGCTGTCAAACAGGGACTTCCCTGGTGGCGCAGTGATTAAGAATCTGCCTGCCAATGCAGGGGACTCGGGTTCAATCCCTGGTCCAGGAAGATCCCGCATGCCATGGACCAACTAAGCCCGAGTACCACAACTACTGAGCCTGCGCTCTAGAGCCTGTGAGCTGCAACTAGTGAAGCCTGCACACTCTAGGGCCCCCGTGCCGCAACAACTGAGCCTGTGTGCTGCCAACTACTGAAGCCAGCATGCCTAGAGCCCATGTTCCACAACAAAAGAAGCCACCGCAATGAGAAGCCTGTGCCCTGCAATGAAGAGTAGCTCCCGCTTGCCGCAACTAGAGAAAGCCCAAGAATTCTATATCTAGCAAAACTGTCCTCCAAAAATTCAGGAGGAATTAAGACATTCCCAGATTTAAAAAAAATAAAAAGCCATCACTAGTAGACCTGCCCTACAAGAAATACTAAAGAAATTCCTCCAGGCTTAACTGAAAGGATACTAGACCACAACTCAAAGCTATATAAAGAAATAGAGATCCCTGGTAAAGTTAATCACATAGGTATATACATAAAAGCTAATATTATTTTATTTTCAGTTTGTAACTCTTCTTTTTTATTGTCTATATGATTTAAAAGAAACAAGCCTAAAAAATAATTATAAATCTATGTGAATGGGCATATTCTATACAGATTTTGTGTATTTTGTGACAACAGCAACATAAAAGGCAGGAGCTGCTGAATAAGAGAAGAGTTCATGTATGGTATTGAAGTTAACTTGGTATCAATTCAAACTAGATTGTTATAAATTCAGGATGTTAACTGTAATCCTCATGACAATCACGAAGAAAATAAAAAATTTACAGAAAAAGAATTGAAGAGGGAGTCAAAACTGACACTAGAAAAAATCAATAAAATGCATAAGAAGGCAGTATGGAAGGAATTGAGGAACAAAAAAGATATAAGATATATAGAAAACAAACAGCAAAGTGGCAGAACTAAGTCTTTCATTATTAGTAACAACTTTAAACGTAAATAGATTAAACTCACCTATTAAAAGACAGAGACTGCCAGAATGACTTTAAATGATCCAACTACATGCTGCCTACAGGCAATTCACTTTAGACTCAAAGACACAAATAGATTGAAAGTGAAAGGATGGAAAAAGATATTCCATACAAACAATAATCAAAAGATAGCTGGAGTGGCTATACCAATATCAGATAAAATAGATTTTAAATCAAAATATTGCTACAAGAGACAAAGACAGACATTATATATTGGTTAAAGGGTCAAATCAACAAGAAGATATAAAAACTATAAACACATATGCACCATACAACAGCTTCAAAATATATGAAGCAAACACTGACAGAATCAAAGGGGAAAATAGTTAGCATCATACTCAATGGTGAAAGGCTAAAAGCTTTCCCCCTAAGATCAGGAATGAGACAAGGATCCCACTTTTACCACTACTATTCAACACTGTACTGAAAGTTTTACCTACAGAAATTAGGTAAGAGAAAGAAATATAAGACATCCAAATTGCAAAGGGAAAAAATAAAACTATCTCTATTTTTAGATGACATGATTCTATAAAGAGAACATACTACAATGTTCAGAAAACATATACTAGCTACTAAACAAATTCAACAAAGTTGCAGGGTACACAATCAATACACAAAAATCAGTTAGGTTTCTCTACACCAGCAATGAACAATGCAAAGAGGAAATAAAGATAATAATTCCATTTACAATAGCATCCAAAAGAATAAAATATCTTGGAATAGATTTAACCAAGGAGGTGAAAGATGTGTACACTGAAAATTACAAGACAATGCTGAAAGAGATTACATACCTAATTAAATGGAAAGCCATTCCATGCTAATGGATTAAAAGATTTAATATTGTTAAGAAACAGATTCAATACAATTTCCAATTGCCTTCATTTGCAGAAATGGAAAAGATGATCTTTAAATTCATATAAGATTGCAAGGGCCTCTGAATAGCGAAAACAATATTGAAAAACAAAGTTGGAGGACTCACACTTCCCAATCTCACAACTTACCCCAAAGCCACAATAATCAAAACAGTACAGTACTGGCACAAGGAGAGACGTATAGACTGTCTTAGTCTGTTTGGGCTTTTATCACAGGCTGGGTAGCTTATAATCAACAGAAATTTATTTCTCACCGTTCTGGAGGCTTCCAGGGAGGAGTCCAAGATCAGTGTGCAAGCATGGGTTGATGAGGGCTCTCTTCCAGATCCTCATATGGCAGCAGTGGTTACGGATCTCTGTGGAGGCTGTTTTAGAATGCACTAATCCCATGCATGATGGCTCTGTCTTCAGAACTTAAGTATTTTCTAAAAGTCCCACCTGCCAATACTACCACCTTTGGAGATGAGGATTTCAACATATGAATTTTGGGGGGACACAAACATTCAGACCATAGCATAGACCAAGGGAATAGAATTTAGAGTTAGAAATAAACCCAAAAATCTATGGATAGATGATTTTTGACAAGGGTGCTAAGGTCATTCAAAGGGGAAAAAATAATATCTGCAACAAATAGTGCTGGGATAAATGGTTAACCACATACAAAAGAATGAAGTTGGATTACACCATTAAGTCAAAATGGAGCAATAAGCTAAATATAAGAGCTAAAACTATAAAATTATTAGAAGAAAACACAGAATATTAATGACCTCAGAATTTGGCAATGAATTGTTAGATTTCACACAAAAGCAAGAGCAACAAAAGAAGAAATAGATAAACTGAACATCAACAAAATTAAGAACTTGTGCTTCAAAGGACATCATCAAGAAAGTGAAAAGACAACCTACAGAAAAGGAGAAAATATTTGCAAATCATGTACCTGATAAGGGTTTAGTATCAAGATTATTTAAAGAATTCTTGCAACTCAACAAGAAAAAGACAACCCAATTAAAAAGTGGGCAAAGACTTGAATGTACTTTTCCAAGGAAGATATACAAGCACAAGAAACTATGTCCAACATGATTTGTCACTAAGAAAATGAAAATCAAAACCACAATGAGATCACTTCACACACACCAGATGGTTATAATTACTTATATACATAATATATAATCCAAATATACATGTATACATAAAAAAACCAGAAAATTAAAAGTGTTAATGAGGATATGGAGAAAAAGAAACCCTCGCACATTGCTGGTGGAAATGTAAAATGGTGCAGCCATTGTGCAAAACAATTTGGTGGTAACTCAAAAAGTTAAACATAAAAATTACCATATGACTTAGCAACTCCATATATATATATTTAATTTTATTTTATATTTTATATATACATTTTATTTCTCTCTGAGATATCCACACAGAAACTTGTACATAAATGTTTATAGCAGCACTATTCATAACAGTCAAAAGAAGGAAACAACACAAATGTCTGTCAACTGATAAAGAGATAAATAAAATGTGGTGTATATACATATCCATAAAACAGAGTATTATTCAGTCATAAAAAGAAACAAAGTACTGACACATCCTACAACTTGGATGATCCTTGAAAACATTATGCTAAGGGAAAGAAACCGGTCATAAAAGGTCACACATATTGCGTGGTTCTTTTCATATGAAATAACCAGAATAGTCAAATCCAGAGACAGAAACCAGATTAGAGTTATCGCCACAGGATGGGAGAGGGGAGAATGGAGAGTGAGTTAATGGGTACAGAATATTCTTCTGAGGCAATGAAAAATATTTGAAACTAAAGAGAGGTAGTATTTGCACATTTTGAATGCACTAAATGCCACTGAATTGTACACTTTAAAACGCTCAATTGTACGTCATGTGAATTTTACCTCAATGAAAAAAGAAAGAAAAAAATGAAAGTAATGGTTGACAACTTCCCAAATTTGGCAAAAAACACAGACCTACACATTTATGAAGAATAAACATAAAGAAATTCACGCCTATACAATTATAACCAAACTGCGAAAACTGAAGGCCAAGAAAAAAATTCTGAAAGCAGCCAGAGAAAAAGAGCACATAAAATGATGGGGAATAGCAATTTAAATGACTGTGGAATTTTCATCAGATATCATGCAGTCTGATGAAAGTGAAACATTTTTAAAGTGCTAAAACTGTCAACCTAGAATTCTATGTCCAGAAAAAAAATTTCTTTATGAAAAAAGGTGAAAATGACATTCTCAGATGATAGAAAACTAAGAGAACTCATTGTCAGTAGAACTGCTCTGTAAGACAAGTTAAAGGAAGTTTTTCAGATAGAAGGGAAATGATATGAGAGAAACCTGGAACATCACGAACGAAAGAAGAGAGAGTAAATATCAAGATAAATAGAATTTTCCTCTTATATTCTATAAAATATGTTTAATGGTTCAAAGCAAAAATTATAACATTATCTTAGGGGTTTTCAATGTATGTAGATGTAATACGTAATGCAACTACAACACAAACAGTGGAGGATAAAAGGACCTACGTTCCACTTTAAGTGGTAAAATATTAATTCTAAATAGATTGTGAAAAGTTAAATATGCATATTATAATCCTTAGAGTAATCATGAAAACAAATTTGAAAAGCTATAATAAAAAACTCAATAGATAAAATAAAATGGAATACTATAAATATTTAAATAATCTGAAAGTAGGCAGGAAAGAAGAAACAGAATTAAAAGTAGAGGAAACAAACATAAAACAAGAAAAGGGTAGACCTAAATCCAAATATCAATAAGTGTAAATGGTTTAAATATACCTATTAAAAGACAGAGCTTCTGAAAATGGACAAAAAAATCAGGACTCAATGATATGCTGTCTACTAGAAACCCATATTAAGGTAAAATGCATTTACATTTAAATATAGGTTAAAGCAAAAGATGGAAAAAAGATATCCCAAAAGTTTTGTATCCCAAAACTATACAACTTTTAGGAGACTATTTTCATGTCCTGGGATTAGGCAAAGAATTCTTTCACATTGCTCATTTAACTATGCATGACACTAAAACATAATCCATAAAAAAAAAAAAAGGTAAATTAGATTTCACCAAAATTAAAAACAGTTGCTCTTTAATGGACACTTAAAAAATGAAAAGACAAGCTATACATTGAGGGAAAACATTTGTTAATCACATATCCAGCAAAGAACTTGTATCCAAAATCTATAAAGTACCCTCAAAATTTAACAGTATGAAAACAAATGACCTGATTTTAAAATGGGCAAAAGACTTGAACAGACATTTTTCCAAAGAGGACACATGGAAGACAATTAAGTACAAGAAATAATGTTCAGCATCATTACCCATTAAGAAAATACAAATTAAAACTAAAATGAGATACACTATAATCCTATTAAAATGGCAAATAACAACAGACCCTAAAAACACCCCCACAAAACCACCCAAAACAAAAAAACTACCAAACAAAAAAATCTTGCTGGGATTTTTTTTTTTAAATTAGTATTGGACTGAATATAGAGATCAAATTGGAGACAACTGACATTTAAACAATATTGAGTTCAAATGCACTAATATTTAATGAAATACAATTTAAAAGTGAGATATTTTCAATTACTAGACTTGCAAAGGTTACAAAGAAGGATAACGACAGAGCAAAATAAGAGCGTGTACAAATAGGTTCAACATTTTTGGGAAGGCAAACTGTAATCCATACAAATTTTTGTGTTCATTCTTTTACCCAGAAATTTCATTTCTAGGAATTATTGGAAGATATACATGCAGAAAAGACATGCACAAGAATGCCTACTGTAGCCTTGAATATAATATCTTAAAAAATCTATGCATCTGTGTTGGAGACAGGTTAAACAAAGTATAATGCATCCATAAAATTACAATACAGACATTAAAAAAGACAGAACTATATGCATGAATAAGGGCAAAAATCAAATTCTAGTTATGATGGGGATATGCTGAAGGAGAAACTAAGTCTCCGTATGGGTAGATCATTTATATTAACCTGACAACCTGGTATTAGTCTTGCTAATTTGGGGAGGGGCAGAAAGGAAACAAATTACTGATACTACAAAAACATGCATGAATCTCAAAGGCAGTATGCTGAGTGAAAAGAAGCCAGTTTCAAAAGGTCAAACACTATATGATTCCATTTATATGACATTCTGGAAAAAGGTAAAACTATAGTGAGTGAGAACACATCAGTGGTTGCCAGGGGTTAGGAATGGGAGAGGGTATGGCAGCATGAGGAAAGTTTTTCTTAGGTGATGGAACTATTCTGGGTCCTGATCATGGTAGTTGCTTTTTTCCCAGAAAAACTAAATAAAAATGCTATATTTTTCACTACTAAGGCCTTTTTAAAAATTCTGATTCACTTCTGATTCAAAGACAATTAGAATTAGCTTGCTAAGTGGAAGTGATTACAAAGTATATTGACTTTTCAAAAACAAGCTTATGGTTACCAAAGGGGAAAGGTGGGGACAGGGATAAATTAGGAGTTTGGGACTAACATATACACACTACTATATATAAAATAGATAATCGACAAGGACCTAATGTATAGCACAGGGAACTCTACTCAATATTCTGTAATAACCTATATGGGAAAAGAATCTGAAAAAGAATGGATATATGTAATATGTATAACTGAATCACTTTGCTGTACACCTGAAACTAACACAACATTGTAAATCAACTATACTCCAATATAAAATAAAAATTAAATTAAAAAAATAAGTATATTGTTTTTAACATTCATAATGAGTTGTTAGTATAAATCTTTCTGAGAATGTGGATAGAGTTCTTCTTTCTGTCTATGGTAAAGTCATGAAGAAAATGCTTCTACCTTGTAAAATAATAATCAAATCTCTTATGCTATATCATGTCTTCAAGTGCCAAACTAATACCATCTTAAGATAAACCGAGTCACTGGTTTCACTGGTTTTATCTTCTCCTGAATGAAATATGTTCTTTCTTCTCATACATATAATGATGTCAGTCACTATATTGGATATTTAGGGTTTTTAAAAATTCTCTATTTAAACACAAACAGCCATTCTTTTGGTCTAAATTTGTGTCAGACCTTTGTCTTCATGCAAACTAGAAATAATGTTTTCTCTTGCACAAGAGAACATTATAAGCATTATAAAACTGTTCAAATTGTTAAGTTATACATTATAATTAGTTTGGCAGAGCTAATACAAATCACATTTACAGACTAACAATAATAAAATTGAAGTACCAGTTAAATATCCAAAATAATTAAAGGAATCATTTTTAGCCTGGCATAATTAGCTAATTCACTTTACAAGCATTTATTAAAATGAATTCACATGTTATTATTCCATAGGTAGTTACACAATAGTGTTTATACAGGAAAAAATAATGAACCAAACTCTTTGTATCCAGCCCTCCACAATTAAAACGAAGACTCCCCAAGTAATATCAATCTAGGATAGACTAATTAAGTTTGGTTTGATAACCATTCATTTCTTCTATTGCCTCTGAGCAAATTGTTTATTAGAGAAAGTTATTTTACACAAATCAAATCAAACTGGGTAAACCATTATATTTGAGGGAAACTTTAGCCATCAGTCAATTAATCCATCATTTTCTCCAGACACTATTGTTTAACGAGCAGATCATATTATCAACAATTTAGATATCGTATGATTCAATTATAACAGTAAATTTATTGACAGTTTCTCTAATACTTTTATTATGAGTAAATTTGGATTTCTCTCTACCTTTGTGAGCAAAGCAAAACCCAAATTGGGTATTACAGTCAAATATTAAATATAAGATTCTCTACAAATTTTATAATGGTTTGGAAATACATTATTATTGCAAGGAAAAATAAGAGTTAATGAATTAAAACTGCTAGTAAAGTAAAATAAAATTTCAACATAAAAATTACTAAAATATTTCTTTAATATGCTAAAATATATCTATATGACCTTATAGCTATATTAAAAATACATTTTAAGAATGGACTTAAGAAAATACTAATTTGTACTCACAAACAACTAGGAAAAATTTGTCACTCTATAATCTTGATGTTCAAGCCATATGCCAATTGAATTTATATGAGCTATTAAAGCTATAGTTTGGCTCATTAGATGTGTAAGAATACAGGTTTCACAGGAGGCATTAAAGTAAAAATGTCATAATATTAATATTCATAGACAGCATGAGAAAAAATAACACCTTCCTACACCTGCTTGGAAGACCATGTTTAAGATCAAAACAGAGCAACAGCACTGATTTCTAATTCTTAGTAGGAAATACGTAAGTGCATAATTTGCTGGTTTATCTAACTTAGATAACTTATTTAACTTAATCCTCAAACAGGATTTTTTTTTAATCTAAGAATTTAAAAATAGATCCTTTCTACATACATTTGTCTCTTTATAATTTTGGCTCTTAAAGTCCAAAACAATTTATTAACATTTTGTTACTGGATTGTCTCTGTTCATTTTATGTCAGATAGGTTTATCTCGCCAATCTGAGTTTAAATCCCTCAGAGTTATGGTCTATGGCTAAGACTTATTCTCTACCTCATGTAAGGGAAGTTCTAGACTCTCTATCGAATGACAGAATGGTAGGTGCTTGGAAGGAGCTTCTGATTTGTCCTAACCCAATTCTCTCTCACTACATACAATAAAGAAATTGAGAATCAGAAGTGTCTGAGCCCATATGACATACCTAATTACTAGTACTGATTAGACAAACATGCTGACTAACAATAACTTGTTTATGCAATATACATATTCCTGTTGAACAACTATAGCTGCTAGTGGCTAGCCTATGTAATCTAACAGTGACAGCAAGGCAGAGTTGTTCAATAGCCCAAGGAATAGCATATGGCCTAAGAATTACAAATTCCTACATATGTCCACAGTTCTCAAAATGCACTCTTCAGAGGCTTAGGATGCCAGAGAGACACGTCAGGGTCACCACAGAGACAGTAAGAAATGAGCCACTGGAACATCTGGCTCCCTGCAATCACTGTATCCTCATTTCCATCAGAACTATTTACTTCTGTGTAAGATTTATTTAAGAAACAGTTAATTATAAACCAGTTTGAAACCATTATCTTATCCTATGTATATTCCTGAAATCTTCAGAATAAAATGTTTTAAGAAAAGAGTGACCTTAGGTTTTTTGTTTTTTAAGAAGAATACTTCATTTTATGTATCTGCCTCAAAAAGATTTACTTATTACAAAGTAATTATAGGAACATCTGTATGAAAATACTGTAGTCACTCATTTGATAGAGGTCGATGTTTGCATGGTACAAACTGTTTAATGCTAAGTACAGGAAAGCAGTCACCAGTCAATATATAACATCAACTATATCTCTTTTTTGAAGTCATCCCATATTCATCCACTTTTGTGTCCATTAGCTACAGTCTTATTATTAGTTTATTTTAAGCAAAGTACTATATCCTCTTGTAAAATATTGCAGAAAAGACTTTATGTAACTATTTCTCCAAACATCTTAATATATACTCCCTTCAGACAAAGCAAAAATTTAAGAGTAGGGGTCTTTCTGTGACTTTGGTTTCCCTGACAAAAAGATGATGCCTCCCTCTAGATTGGTTATTACAGTCATTAAATGATTCTTACAAAACATTTAGCTCCCTGTAATTTTATATGGTTTTGAGTTATAGTTATAATTAAGAAAAGCAATGCAAAAAAGACACTAGTTAGAACCTTTTAATCCAAAGATGATTCAAATGTGAGTGCTACTGTACTAAAATCATTCTTGATGTTCCTGCTCATCCTCAAAATATTAGCAAAGGGAGAACTCCTCTTTGATCCAAACAACTCACCAGCATTAATTAATCATCTCTTTCACCACAAATATTTCAATAATACTGAAAACAACAAATGTATTTAAGTATAGCATCTGTATATGATGATGTACTTCAAAAATGATTTCAATTGGGATATATGACTTCCTTCAACAAATAAAAATATGTTCTCATATTTTATCACAAGTTAGATTGTGAAAGGCGGGGTGGTAGTTTGGCTTCTTTATTTGTTTCTGGGAGATGCTGCTTTGTGCCCAGTGATGATTAAAAAAACTGAGAAATCACAGTACATAAATGAAGCAAATGGGTGACAACAATTACTGAAATGGCTCGCTGCTTAGTAAATATTATGTAATATATTACCCTGAATTTTTACAGTAGCTTTCTAGGGGATAGCTTGAATGCCTTTAGATATTGAATATTTTCCACTATTTCATACCACTGTAGGAAGAATTGAGGAATGACAGGATTGAGTCAATTGCTCAATGTCATCCAGTGAGAGAATTAATATCCGAATCTAGTTAGCTGGCTTTCCAAGACTGAGGATATTCTTATGAGATCATATTGCCGCTCTCAATGAACACGTGCTGTGCATTTAACTATGTGTGAAAATTACTGAATACCTACAATAGGGCTGAAAATTGTTTGAGATATCTGTATCTGCATTCACACTTCAGGCTCTCTTTAGGTTCCTCTGGTATTATTAGGTACAGGTCTTCCTACTTTCAAAAATAGTATACTAAGGCTTAGAGGAGTGACAAAGCTATTTATTTTCTGTTTTATCTACAAATAATTTCAGATTTACAGAATAACTGCAAAAATAGTTAAAAAGAATTTGTATATATTCTTCACTCACATTCCCTATATGGTCACAAAGCTTTTAAGAGATGTGGCTGGGACCTAAAACATAGCTTTCTGATTCCAAATGATATGGCTCTTTCAATTACACATGAGTCATGGGAGGTTCAAGAAATTATAAGACCCTATGAAAGATCACTGCAAAATGGCCTTTGCAAATCGTCTAAGCAAAAATGATAGGCATTTTTCATAGACTATACTAATTAATGATGATAATACACTAGAATCCAAAACTATATATACTGATTTTCAATACTAAACAGACTTTTACAAGAACCACCACTAAGAAGCAAAAATATTACAGCATAGTTTCCTCATCCGTAATTTCCTACAGTTTTGGATTTTTATATGGATTAAAGTGAGAACAGAAGTACCTAGCACAGTGCCTGAAACACTGCAGACACTAAGTAATTGGTAGCTGCTGTTACATAACAAATATTTTGTTTAAATATGTTTTGTGATTCAGGCTCTTGTCATATACAGGAGTATGCCAGAGGTATAATCATTGCTTCCCTATGAAAGGAAGCATATTATACGGACAGAAAGAGCTAGATGCTATTAGGCTTGCAAAGATGCTAACTACTAACAATAACTTGTGCATGTTGTTTAGGCTGGGGAGAAAAAGTTACCAATTCTTTGCCACTACAAAATGTCACTTTGCATTTGGAAAAGCAGTAGCTAGAAGTAGTATTATAAGGATAACATTTTATTATGAGAATTTGTAACATATAGAAAAGTTGAAAGAACTGTACAATAAACAGCCATATATCCACATTCTAGATTTTATAATTAAAGAGTTGCTGTATTTTGCATTATTACATACCTTGCCATCCTTCTATCCATCCATTAATCCATCAGTTAGAAGGGGTTTTTAAGTCCTTAGATTCATAAAAGTTTTTAGTAATTACATGTGTAATCTGTTACACAGCAACACATAACTAATGCAGGATACAACTAGAAAAATTCTTAGCAGCTTCCTCTTCTCTGTGTCAAAACTTAACTTATATACATTTTTAGCTTCTTCTCTCTCTTGGAACCTCAGACTTCTCTTAGAGTCTTCTTTTTACCTCAGTTTTCCCATGTTTGGTTCCTTTTCTTCCACACCTTCTGCCTTAGAAGAAGGCAAATGATTCTCAAAACTTTTTTCAATTCAAGGACCCCTTTTACAGGATTAAAGATCCCCCAAACTCTACATCTCATCTATTTCAATTTGTCTATAACTCAAATAAATAAAATAGCAAGACTTCACAAGCTTTAATGGAGCTCTGGACTACTTTGGAAGGGCCATTAAATAATGTTTGTTTTTACTGAGTGCTAGAAATAAATTGAAAACCTATCTATACCAGCACGAAAAGTACAAATATTCCCAAATTATAAGCTCTTAAATATATAGGGTAGTCCATGGCTCACACTCTGAGAGTCTGACATAACTTATCAAAAATATCTAGATCCCCACAGAAGATATATGTGATAGACTGAATATGTTAGAAGTATATTTAAACAGTTAAAAAGTAAGTCATTTACAATATATTAAGAAAGCTATTGAAAGCATCATTTGAGTCTGAACTACCTCTCTAAGAGCAAAAACCTAGCCAAAGAAAAAATCTTTAATGGTATTAAATTCATTATTATAAATCTTAAAAATTACTAAGGCATTGTTTTTAATTTCTCATTATTTGTCCCTTACTTACTTCGCTGAGCCACACTGGCCTTGCTGTTGTGCAAACACACCAAACATGCTTCTGTCTTAGAACTTTGTATTCACTGTTCTGGGGTATTTTATCACAGATACCATTACGGTAGTTCTGCAATTTATTGAGATTTTTGCTAAAACGTCACTTCATTAGAAAGGCCTTCTGGGGACCTCCCTGGTGGCACAGTGGTTAAGAATCTGCCTGCCAATGCAGGGGACATGGGCTCGAGCCCTGGTCCAGGAAGATCCCACATGCCGCTGAGCAACTAAGCCCGTGTGCCACAAATACCGAGCCTGTGCTCTACAGCCCGCAAGCCACAACTACTGAGCCCATGAGCCACAACTACTGAGCCCGTGCCGCCTAGAGCCCATGCTCCGCAACAAAGAGAAGCCACTGCAATGAGAAGCCCGTGCACCGCGACGAAGGGTAGCCCTCGCTCTCCACAACTAGAGAAAGCCCGCGCACAGCAACGAAGACCCAACACAGCCAAAAAAATAAGTTAATTAAAAAAAAAAGGCCTTCTATAAATATCCTATATTAAAACAACCCCACCTAGCACTCCCTATCTCCCATATCTCACTTTTTCTTCTTAGCTCTTAATGCTTATTTTTATTGTTTACTATTATTTTTGTAATTTTTTATTTATTAGTATCTCTCCAACTAGACTATTAAAACCAACAAAAGTTATTTTATTCATGTTCTCCCATGTTCCCCAAAAGATTTGGAAGCAGGTAACAAATTTAACACAACTTCAAATCCTACTTGAAATTATGTTAAGTGTAAAATGAGTCACAGATAGATGATTTCAAAGATTTAAAATACATCTTTCTAACGTCTCTAAACGTTACCTCTCTCTTATTTCTGGCATTTTGCTTTTGTATTGCTTCTTCGCTTTGTTTTTAACATAGAAAGTGCTCCCAAGAAGTGATGACGTGAATCAAGAGAAAGTCACAAAAATATTCATATAGTTCAAAATGGCTGTGTAACCTGGCAAGCAGGGAATGAAGTCAGTTATTTAGGAGGCTTTTCAGTTTCTTACATTTTAAGAATATACTAGAGTTAGGTGAGGCACAGTTTAGGCCTATGTCCCCTCAGCCAATTCTGAACTCTCGTTTCACGGAGTATGTCTCACTGCAGTTAAGACATACTTTGACAAGTGTTCAATTTTTATACCACCACAACCACTATATGTGTTATAAATAAAAACTATGACTTACAAAGAGGGTGGTAATTACATCATGATAGGCATTAGAGTAATGCCTAAGTGGCTTGTGAGAATATTATAACCTAAGAACAGAGTTACCTCTCTTGGAAGAATATGTTGTCATTTCTAACTTTGCAGGTGGTTATTATTGCTTTAGCTAAGAATTTATAGGTATAGTGCTTTATAATCATGAATATATTTATGCCAGCTTCTGTTTTTTGTTTTATACTGTTATTTGTTATTTAAATTGTCATGGTGCCAAATCACAATGAAACTGAGATCAGAAAGCCACTCTGCATTGAGCAGAACTTTCAATCCAAGCAATGATCTTAGCCCAAAAGTCAACGCACTGGGCTTTTTACTGTTCTAAATAATGGTCTCAATGTTATAACTCATAAACAAGACTCAACAGAGAGAGGATGAACATATGCACAATTTAACTAACAAGTTTTAGTGTCGTGGGATTTTTTTTCTTTAATATAGAGACAATATATTTCTTCCATTTCCCTCCTTGAGACATCAAAGGTCTTTTACAATCAGGCCCCAGGCAATTGTTCCATATTTTACCTCTCTTCATTGCTTAGAATATTGTTGCATTCACACATTTATTATTTCAACTGAAGAGTCAGAAGACTACTGACCTATTCACACTATTAATAAAATATATAGAGTACTGAAAAATAGCCTGAAGTTTAAAGGGTATTACCCACCCACAAAAATGTCAAGCTTAGCAGCAGTAAAATTTCTAATCTCGCAAGTGACAAAAGGCAGATTCCAAGTCCAGCCCTGAGCACTGGAAGTGCGTTAGACTACAGACTTCGAAAAGATACATTTGGAAAAAAAAATCTTTACAAAATATTTAAAGGCTACGATTCATGTAATATATAAACAATAACGTGAGTGTAACAAATATATTTGACCTTTTAAGTAATAAAAAAAGCAAAAAGAGTCTCCAGTTTTCTATTACTACTAAGTTTATTTTCCTCATAAGTTTCACCCATTTATTGTACAATAATCCCTCATTACTGTAGCACAATAACGCATAGCCTATACCCACCTATAGTTGTCTTGTGTCTATTTAGTTTTATAGCAAGCAAGCAATTTGAGAATATGGTAATAAAGCCTCAATCACAGTAATGATGTACGATGGGCTGTAATTTCTCTGTGCTAATGGGTTACAAACAATATTACAGTGATGACGGGAATCTCATTGATTCATTATATGACTGCAATAATATCAAAATGACTTAATATAGATCACTATTAAGTCATGCACATGCTACTAACAACCTCTATATTTCACTGTATAGATATATAGGGAAATAAAAGTAATACTAGTCTTTCTATATAAAAGTTCACACAGCACAAAACATTTTGTGTTGAGTACCCTAAATCAATGTTTAAAGTTGGAATTACTGCATTGAACTGGTTCTTTGAAAAGAAAACCATTGGTTTTAATCTGCTTGAAGCAATCAATTACTCCCTGTCCTCTTTATTCCAAACTGTAATGAAAACTAAACTGCGTTGTCTTGAAAACTAAATGTGAAGATGATCATAAACAGAATTTAAACTCCATGGATTATTCATATCTACCCATTTAGATTTGCCATTTCCATTATGAGTACATTTGCCACGAGCATTTAATGGACATCTAAAAGGGAATTCATTAAAGCAGGAGCTGTTGGCAGCACTTATGGGCTTCAGACTGCTTTATGCTTGCCTTTAATAGCTCACTATTATAAAAGTGATATATTGTGTTCATCCCATTAGTAGTTTGCAGAAAGGTCTGCAAGAGATAACAAACCCTTCTGAATATTTTCAGAACTGAAAGTAAATCATAGTTTTCTGAAGTATCATATTCTAACAATATACAATTTTAGAGTCTACTAAATTTAGTTGTTTCAAGCCAAATAAGATTTTAGCAACCACAGATACATTTTATGAAGCAGGCACCACCTTTCTGAAATATTCTCTGGTTATTAATGTAAGACATTAGTAGCCAACAGGCAATCCAATCAATTACTTGAAGGTACAGTAGGGATAATAGTACAATACATATTTCTATGAGTTAATGGCAAGACATCACCAAAAGAAAAGCTAGGTAGAATATTCCTATACAATTTCATGCTGCCACTCTTCAGGAGGCATGAAAGGACTGTTTCTGACATCTTGGATGCATTAAAAGGGTTTCTTAATGACATTCATTGTTTTTTGTTTGTTTTGTTTTTGTTTTTTGGTCCTACAGAGGACACAGAAAATGGAAACAAAGAAACACAAAACATGATTTTACTGTTAAAACTTATTTGAGTAATGCAATCAAATCTTAACTGGGAAGGGAGAATAAGGAAAGGAACCCCCAATTTCAGTATGTAATCTCTATAATGCCTATGTCTAAGCTATGCTTTGTTCCAAACTTAACATACTTTACTTAAAAGATAACTTGAAGCTTATAGTGGGGTCAGTAGCATGCCTTTTTCTTAGAAAGGGCAGGACAATCCTATCAATGCACGGAAGAATCTAAAAGTCACATTATGTGGTTCTGGAATTCATCAATTACTTATTTTTCATAGCACATTTGCCTTTCTAATTTTGTTTTGCTTATAGTAAGGGAAATGAGCTAGCATGTCCCTTATTACACATACCAGGTGTCTGAAATATGTTAACTGGTGTAGAATGGAAATGTTATCATGGGTAATCTAAATCTATACATTTAATTCTTTAAATCTCTGTGTAGATAATTAAGAGCTGACACCATTATGATATTTTAAAGACTAAAAACTGGTCTTTTAAATCTCTAAATCTCAGTTCATTTGTTTATTAAAACAGATGTTGCAATGATTTCACTGATATAAATATGGAAATGTCTAAAATTCACATATGCATCTACATAAAAAACTACTGGTTACATAAGTAAAAGAGTAAGAGAAGGGTAAATATAAGGTATTATTTTAAAACTTATACTCTTTAGATATATACATACTTCTAAAGGCAGTCAAATACTCAAGTTTCATTCATAGTTTGCTATTTCTTCAAAATTACAATTCCTCAACAATGTAGTTGATTATCCCAGCCCAAGAGCAGCATGGGAAATCTGTGTTACTCCCTAACCTTTTGAAACGTGGCCACTGACTTCATTACAATGCAGATTCTAATACTTAATAAACATTTTAATGTGTATGACATTCCTGGTTAAGTAAGGTAATTCAGATTTCTAAATATTTAAGTTAATTTATAGATTTATAGGATTGGGTTAGGATATGTTCATGTACTCATATAGTGCACATATAGGAACCTAATAATATTAACATTTACGATCTAGTGGGAAATAACTTTTTGTTAGCATCTGAAGCAGAGTTAAATAAATAACTTTCCTGTTCAAGACAGATTATCTTGGAAATATTTTTTAACACCAGTGAATATTTTCAGTTCTTCTGCACACGTTACACTAAACATAAGGGGATTAAAAAACAGAGGATCTGTATTCAACAAATTCTGTGTGTAAGCCCATACTAATTTAATTGTACTGCTATAGAATCAAGTAAACAACTACTTTATTTAGGTTCCAGTCATAAAATATCAGGTGGTTCTGAATAATAAATGCTTGAAAAAGTTGCTTTCCCAGCCAAAGAAAAGTTCTCTTGCTCAAAACTAGTAGTGACATTTTTGAGTAATAAACACCAAAAAATGCATCTCAAAAAGCCAATATTAAAGGGTAATACAACCATTTAGCTTCTTGGCTGACAAAATTTCAGAGAGGAAGACAACTGCTTTTTCCCACTAAGTAGGAGTCATTCTTTACTGTAGCAAACTGAAGTGTATTAACTTCACTGAAGTATATTAACTTCAGTTTATAACTTATGAGTCACCTGGAGAGTTAGCCAATGGAAGGAAATAAAAGCCCAATTTATTCCTATCTTTGTGTTGGCAAACGGCAGAGACAAGGTATATCAGAGTAGAACTACTTCTGTTTTCCTCACAATTAAATGCATACAGTGTCATTATCAAGATGCAACAAATTAATGTTTTATAAGATTGACAAGTAATTTATTATAGTATATAAAGGGTCACCTATAAAACAAATTACATATAATGTACAAGTGCATTTTGTTTTTTAGATTTTTATTTTAATTGTATTCTTTTTTTTTTTAAAGATTTTTTTGATGTGGACCATTTTTAAAGTCTTTATGAATTTGTTACAATATTGCTTCCATTTTATGTTTTGGGTTTTTTTTTGGCCATGAGGCATGTGGGATCTTAGCTCTCCGAGCAGGGATCAAACCCACGCCCCCTGCACTGGAAGGCGAAGTCTCACTGGACTACCAGGGAAGTCCCTACAAGTGCATTTTGAAGGATAGATTATCAATGTCAGAATACAAGGAAGATCTTTTCCCCCCAATTAAAAAAAGCTTTTGAAAAATGAGTTGTCTTGAAAATACCCTCATAGCCACAGAACTAATTCACCTCCCAGCTTAAAATATAGCATCAAGGTGCAAAGTCAGACTTCAATTAGCTAAGACCACTTGCCTGAGGAGCAATCATAAATTTCTGCTTATAACTAGCTTATGGAAATTGGATACAGAACAGGGAAATTCTTGTCTTTGCCCTTAATTGTTCTGACATTAAGTGAAAGAATCCATGGCAAACCAACAAAGACTTTCATGATGACCATGCATGTAAATGTTAGCTCTAATATTCTGAATCCGCCGCTGGATTCAAGACATCTACAAACACAGTTAAAAGCTATTAAAATTACAAAGGTACAAGATTATATCTGCTAGATTGATTTTAAGTTGCTCTAAACTCTTACAAGTTCAATAAAAACGGAAACAAGGATCAGCACTAAAACTGCAACTAGAAATACCTGTTTCAATATGTCTTTCTCTCTCACCATACACACATACTCCTTTTAAGATTTCTGGAATTTAAAATGAGTAAGTATCCTGAAATGATTACATTATTCAGCAAAGAGAATTTTTAAATGATGTGATTAATCATTAATAGTTTAGGTGGGTCCTAGAATTAATGGATAGATGAATTGTATATCTCTCTGAGGTCTAGGAAGCTTCAAAAAACTAAGGCTGACTGATGCTGAGTGAGATAATGCCTGAGTGTAACTTACCTGACCAGAAAAGAAATTGGCTTAACATATAGACTGACTTGCCCTCACCTGGACCCTTAGAGTGTGATCCCTGGTTCAGATGATGATGGGTCAGATCGTTCTCAAGGAGGAAGAAACCCGACTTGGATAGGTTTGCCACAAGCCCTTCACAGGAAGATGTCAGTCTTCTGTGCAAGACAAAAAAGAAAAGAAAAAAAAGGTACAGTGGCAGTGGATGAATTCTCCTTTCTTAGGAGAGGAAAAAAAGTCAGGTATGCATATTCTCCACTTAGCTACCTCTTTTCTGTACACAAGGCAAAGAAAGTCTCTGCAAAAGTGGGAGAGACAAAGGTATCAAAAGTCTAAATCATTTTGGAATAGGTATTATAATAATAAAGATGCTAATTACAACTGATTATTTTCATGGCCCCGCTGAATTTGATTTGGGGAAGATCAATGATCAAAAGTTTGTTTTCATGGGCAAAGTAGTTAGTTCTAGAATATTTCTAAAAATGCTTAAGAGTAGATAAGGAGGATGTCAACAATGCAGTGTCAATCCAAATCATTAAATTATTTTCAGATATTATAGCTACTCTAATGGTGATTTAAAAGAATATATCTTTCTGGAGCCCAAATTATCTGGCATTCCAAAGACCAGTATTTGATACGTCTCTAACATGTTCCAATCAAGTTTTCCATAGGTATAAAATATCTTTATTGATGTTTTCAAAAAAGAATTCTAAAAATACTATTTTCTCCAAGACTGATTTACTTCTTGTAAGAATCTATACTCAAAAATATCATGTTAGTCTTTTTTATAGATACACAGTTTTATTTTAGATAATTAGCAAACTCCAGGATTTCATGATGTCTATTTTGCCCTACTAAACACAGTAAATTTTTGTTTTTTATTTACAAAAATTTGTTTAGCTTTATTTGCAGTGCCATATATGTCTAATATTAATTTAACTGTTTTTCTTCATGGGCAAGACTAGAATTTCAATGTTCTGTATGTATGGGTATCACTTAGTTTTTATTTTTAAAAAATCAATAAGCAAAAAACTCCATTTCACATGAATGAGATGATAGGGTGAGATGATATAGAAGCTAATAAATGCTACCTTAAAAATATACTCAAAATAAGACTGGCTGCAAAAGTTCAATAGCTACTATAAAAATCTAATAGGCTAACTAATTAATAGCTGATAAATTTATATGAAATCAAAATCCCTTCCTCAATTCTAGTTCTCACCTCCCATTCTACAAAATAAACAGGAATTACTAGGTCTAGTAGTCTATATTTCTATATAGCTCAAATGGCAAATAATAAAAATGATCTCTGTAATGAAAATCACTATATGAAGCTACAAAGTTTAGCACTTAAACTTAAGTGTGAAATTATTATGAAGCAAGGCTTGATGACCAAAATATTATTATTATTATTAATTATAATATGATCTTACTGGGGTTAGTTCAAATGCTTTACAGACTCTTTTTTTTCAGATTCTAGGTTTTTTTTTTTTGCTGTTTTTCTTATTTTTTATTTTTAAAAAACATTATTGAAGTGTAGTTGATTTACAATGTCACATCAGTTCCAGGTGTACAGCACAGTGATTCAGTAATACATATATATATATGAACATATATATATTCTTTTTTAGATTCTTTTCCTTTATAGGTTATTACAAAATAGTGAGTATAGTTCCCTGTGGTATACAGTAGGTCCTTGTTGGGTATCTATTTTATATATAGTAGTGTGTATGTGTTAATCCCAACCTCTTAATTTATCCCTCCCCCCTTTTCCCTTTGGTAACCATAAGTTTGTTTTCTATGTCTGTGGGTCTATTTCTGTTTTGTAAATAAGTTCATTTGTATCTTTTTTTTGACCCCACATATAAGTGATATAATGTGATATTTGTCTTTCTGTTACAGATTTATATTGTATGTACAAGTAGATGAGTTTTTTATAAAGGGGATTTTTAAAATGTAGAAAATTCCAGAAAAGAGCTATAATACTCTCTGCAAAGCTCACAAATAGGAGAAGGGGGAAAGTGTTTAGATCTACCAAAGTATCAAGGGTAATTCCCTTTAAGAGCATTACAAGGAGATAAGACGCTTCATGGCAGAAATGAGTTTACCAATGTTGAAAGAAAAGACAAAAATGAATTCTTCATGATACTGATTTATCATAGAAATAGCAGAATCTTTAAGACTCCTAAACCATGCAGTAATAACAGAATGAAGCTAAGCTGCAGTTTCTCAAAGCAGTGCCTTGCCCTATATGATAAACTCTTTAAGAAACAGACTCTTAAAGATCCATCCAAATTTTACTACATGTTCTAAGGTAGAGAAAATGTGAAACATTCCATAATTTAATTCGAATATGTGAGTAATTTCTCAACTTAGGATCAAAACTACGACAACTAAGAAAAAAATTGAATGCCAAATGGAGTAAGTTCATTTGTAGCCTTGGTGTAATTTTTGCATAACTATTCTAGAGCATGCCTTCAAAGATCCAAACCAAATTACTAAATTTCAGCATTCAGTATTTTATAGATGTTTGTTAATCCAAGAAGTACATGTATTTTCACAATCATTATGTAAATATTAACAAATAATGAATATATGAGCTAGTATGTATAGATACGAACTTTAATCCCTTTGGAGTAAAAAGGAAAAATTAGTTGGAAGCCTGTGGTAAAGTTACAAATTGCAGTTTTCCCAGTAATAATCTGGTTAGGAGGCTGTAACACAAAGTGTAAGAACATAAGAGCCTCTAGAGAAAGATCAATTGGGTCTGAATCATGGCTCTCCCATGTACTAGCTGTATGACTCTTGGCAAGTGAAATAACCCTTGTGAGCCTCAGTTTCCCCACATAAAAATTAGGATAAGTCTACCTCTACATTGTAGGGTAGCATAGTGAATAGGAAGCACATGAAAGTTGCTCAATAAATGGCAACTATTATCATTATTCTTTACTAAATTTTTCCCAAGGAATTTAATAGCCTCTCAAAGAGAAATTATAAATTTCAGGGGTTTTGTGATAATTGAAAGACATAATATACTCATTTATTATTTCATTTCACAAATATTTACTGACTGTCACAAAATATGCTTGGTGCTGAGAACACAATGGTGAACAAGACAGACACATAATTACATTAATTTTAGCTGTGAATAATCACAGTGTGATAAGTGCGTTGAAGACTAAAGACTAAGTAATATGACTTCATATAACTGGAGGCCCTAAGATAGGAAGGAAGGATGAGGGAAGGCAGTCCAGAGAAAACAGTGTAGGAATTAGCAAGGCAAAGAACAGAGAAAGATCATTCCAGGGAGAAGAAACAATACGTGCAAAGGCCCTGGTAAAGTATCTGGAGAATTTTGGAACTGAAAAAATGCCAGAGTACCTAGAGAAAAGAAATTAAAAAAGAAAAGGAAACTGGTATAGGATAGGACTGGAGAGGGAGACAGAGAGTTTCTTCAACAGATGCTATAAGCCATGGAAAAGATTTGGTCTTTATCCTAGTAACAATGGGAAACACTAATTTTCATTGTAAAACAATCACTTTGGCTAACGTATATGATGAATAATTTTGGGGGATGCAAGAATAGATATGGGCAGACCATTAGAAAATCGCCACAGAGGTCATGGAGATGTGGCCTCGACTAGTAACATGCTAATACATATAAAATTATATAAAATCAAATACTTAGGACAGAGAACTGAAAGGTTTTAATGGCTACAGTGAGTTCTAGGTTATAGACGTGAGCATCAGATGCCATTTACTGAATAGAGAAATCTAAAAGTAAAGCAGCTTTTTCAGGGGATGTCATGAATTCTGTTTAGAGGCTCCTGAATTTAAGATGATAAACAGATGTCAAGTAGACAGCTGGATGCGCAAGTCTAAAGTTCAGAGGACAGGCCCAGCTAGAGATATGTATTTGGGCTCTTCAGTAAATAAATGGTAATTAAAGACACAGGCGATGAGACTAGGGAGAGAACGGAGAAGACAGATATGAAGACCTAAGCCCAGCCCTAAGAAACAATGTTTAAAGGTCAGATTTAGGAAAGTTAGTATACAAAGAAGCTGAGAAGGAATTATGAGAGAGATTAAAACAAGAAAGCACGGTGTCAGAGAAGCTAAGGAAAAAGAAAAATTGTTTCAAGAAGGAGAAAGTGGTCACTTATGTTGAATGCTCATTCATTTAAAGTTCATTAAGATAAGGGTAAAAAAGTATATACCAGCTTTATAAATACTACTGTCATTGGTGATCTCAGCTCAAGCAATAAATGGGTAGTTCTTTTAGGTCAGGTGTGGCAAACTTTTTCTTAAAAGATCAGATAATAAATATTTTAGGCTTATGGGCCAACTACTACCTTTGCCATTGTTGCCCAAAAGCAACCACAGACAATACATAAAGGAATAGGTGTGGCTGTTTTCCAATAAAACTTTATTTACAAAACAGGCACTGGCTCTCAGACCATAGTTTGACAATTCTTATTATCAATCAAGCCTCATGTCAAACATTAACTACTTCAGCAAGGCCTTTCATGTTCTTCCAATCTAAAGTAGACTCTTCTTTCCATCTTTCTATCATACCATCCTGCATTACTGTCTTCACAGTGCTTATCTAATATCTTAAATTACCTTTCGGATTTGCTTAGTTATTAAATATTTCTCTCTGCTTCCTCTGGAATGTAAGTTTCATGAGACTAGAGATCAAGCCTGTACAGTTCACATTTTTAAATCTCTAGTATCTAAAGCAGAGATGTTGTTCCCAGTTCAATGAATTTTTTCTTTTTTTTTCCTCCCAAAAGAATGAACTTGCTCTTCTAGCCATGATGCAGTAACAGGCAACCGGCTCACCCTTCTACCTTAAGCAGCAAGAGAACTAGATTAAATATAATAAGCAACAGTTTTGAGAAAATGGAAAACAGGCAGTACAGGACTTGGATTCCTATAAGAAGGAAACAAACAAGCGTTCTGGACTGTAGAGAAGGAGGGGGGATTCTAAGTATAGTACAACAGTCTCACTGAGTTGAGAAGGCAAATACAAGAGTTCAGAATCTGAAGTAACTTGAACCTTCAGGGCAGAGTTCCAGAAGAAGTTTCAGAATGTTCACAGACTTCATGTCAGAGACCACAACAGCCAGAAGGCAATGAAACACATTTTTAAATAGCAGAAGGAAAGAAAATGTCAAACCAGAATTCTATACCCAGTAAAAATATCTTTTAAAGGTAACGGCAAAGAATTTTTCAGGCAAAAGAAAAGAAGCTGAGAGAATTAGTTTCCATCAGACCTGAACTACAAGAAATGTTAAAAAAAAAAAAAGTTTTTCACATGGAAAATAAAGAGGATACCATAAAGAAATCTAGAACTACAGAAAAAAAGTGTCAAATAGCACATATGTAGGTATATATAAAAACTTTCCCCTTCATTCTTCAATTTCTCTGAAAGACAACAACTGAAAAATAATAACAATGTATTGAGAGGTTTATAAATGTAGAAGTTAAAGAACAGAAGGGTTTAAGTGTAAGTATATTGTTATAAAGTTCTTATATTATATATGAAGTGTTATAATATCATTTCAGGGTAGGTAAATTAGAAATGCATTTTATAAACCACAGAAAAACTGTTAAATAAAACAAAGAGGTACAGCTAACACACCAATAGTAAAGATAAAGTGGAATAATTTTAAAATACTCAATTAATCCAAAACTGTCAGGAAAGGGGGAAAAAAGGGACAATAAAACAGATGGAACAAGCAGCAAGATAACAGCAATATCGATAATTATATTAAAGAGAAATAGTCTAAACCAGGGTCAGTGATCTACAGATCACAGGCCAAATCCAGCTTGCCACCTATTTTTTTACGGCCTATGAGCTAGAAATGGCATTTACACTTATAAATGGTTGAAAAAAAATTTAATAATAGTATTTCATGACACATGACAATTTCTGGAATTCAAATTTCAATATCCATAAGTATAGCTTTATTGGAACACAACCATGTCAAATCATTTACATATTGTCTATGGCTGCTTTGTACTAAATAGCATAGTGGAGCAGTTGTGACACAAACTGCCTGTAAGGCCTAAAATATTTACTATCTGGCCCTTTACAGAAAAGGTTTACTGATATCTAGTCTAAACACATTAAGTATAATGCAGTGACTGTGAGATAGGATACTGCCTGTGAGAAAACCACTTTAAATATAAAGAAACAGATAGATTAAAAGAAAAAAAATACAGAAAAAATAAAATCCAGGACTTCTGCCAACATGGAGTAATGGGGATTATATTCACCCCCCTGCCTGAAATAACTAAAAATCCAGACAATTTAAATATATGGAACAATAATTTTCAAGACATTAGAGTCAGGAAGCAAAAAACAGGGATCCCTGGGATTGGCCCAGGGAGGTGGAAGCTTGGTGCAGCCCAGAAGACTCCCCAGGTTGAGGGAGAAAATGATAGTCCAAAAGGCCAGAGCAGCTAGAGTTTTGAGTTTGCAGGAAAGAGTACTGGAAAAGAGAGAGCTATAAAGAGAAAGAACTTCAGAGATGTGTAGAGGACTGAATCTTCAACTGAGTACTTATCAATCCATACATGCATTTGAGGAAACTATCTGATGTCAAAGAAAAAAAAAACACAACACTAAAAGGACTAGAGAGAATAGTACCTGGGGTTCACAGAGGGCCCCAAAATAGGTCCTATACCCAACAGCCACAGCTGAAAACCTTATAATTCATGGTACATTGAGTAGAATACTCAGAAAGGTTTTGTTTTAGCATTGAGGCAAAATTAGTCCTAGACAACATGCTTTTCTGGCTCTGCATAACAAAGCTTAAAAGCAAGATCTGAAAGAATCACACTGTTTCCAAGTACTTTAATTGCTTCCCAGACCAAATTCAACAGTATTTATAGAAATACAAAAATGTCTGCCATCCAATAAAAAAAATTATTAGGAATGCAAAGAAAAAAATTCTATAAATGCAGAATCAGTAGACAAAGACAAAAAAGAGTTACGATAACATATATAATATGTTCAAAAAGTTAAAGATGTTAAGCAGAGACATAAAAAATACACAGAAGTCCCAAACTGTACAGAGAAGAAAACTAAAATGTCTGAGCTGAAAAATACACTGTCTGTGATTAAAAACAGATCAGACATTGTGGAAGAAAATATTAGTGAACTTGAAGACAGCAATAGAAATAATCCAAAATAAAATAGAGAAAAAAAGACATCAGTAAGCTGTTGGACCACTCTAAGTGGCCTAAAACATGTATAACTGGAGTCCTCAAAGAGAGAAAAGGGAGGGACAGAAAAATATACCTGAAGAAATAAAAGTCTAAAGTTTTCCCAATTCTAATAAGAAACTAAAATTTCACAGATTTAAGAAGCTCAACAAATCCCAAACACAGAAACATGAAGAAAGCAACAGCAAGGCACATGATAATCAAATTGCTTAAAACCAGTGATAAAGATAAAATCTTAAAAGAAGGCAAGAAAAAGGACAAATTGCATACACAGGAAGAGAAAAGAATTACAGCAGATTATTCATTATAAACATGACAAGTGAGATGGCAGTGGCACAACTTCTTCAATGTATTAAAAAGAAAAAAACTGTCAACCTAGAATGATATTTCCAGTGGAAATATCCTTCAAAACAGAAAACAAAATACATGCTTTTTCAGACATACAAAAGCTGAAAGAATCTTTTATCAGGATTTCTGTGCTACATAAAATTTTATGAGAAATCTTTCAGACAGAAAGAAAATGATGTCACATGGAAATCTGGATTTACACAAAGGAATCAAAAGCATTGGAAATGGTAACTACATGGATAAATATAAAAGACTTGTTTTCTTATTATTTAAATCTCTTGAAAAGATAATTGACTGCTCAAAGCAAAAATAGTATCAAGGTATTGTGGGGCTTATAATATAAGTAGAAGTAAAATGTATGACAACAATAGCATAAGGCCAAAAGGGGGAAAATGGAAGTACACTGTTGTGTGCTATAACTTGAAAGGGAACTATGATGAACTACAGATGCATTCTATTTGTTCTATAAAACCCTGATCAATGACTACTAAACAGAAGTTATAGCTAATAAGTCAAAACAGGAGATAACATGGAATAATAAAAAGCAATCCAAAAGAAGGCCAAAAAAGTAAAACAAAGAAAAAAGAAAAGGGGAGCAAAACCAGTTGAAGCAAACAGGAAAAAAAGCAAGATAATGCATTAAATCCAACCATATCAATAACTACATTAAATGTAAATGGTCTAAACAGCTCAATTAAGTGGTAGAGATTACCATCTAGGATTAAAAAAAAAAATTGAACCATATGCTGCCTACAAACTTATTTATATAAAAAATAAAGACATAGTAAGGTTAAAAGTAAAAGAATGGTATCAGTAATCAAAAGAAAGTGAAAGTAGCCACATCAATATCAAACTAAGTAGATTTCAAAGCAAAGAATATTGCCATGAATGAGGGTCATTTTATAATGATAAAGGGGTCAATTCATCAAGAGGACATAACAATGTTGTGTTAATTTCTGTTTCTGTAGTACAGAAAAGTGATTCAGTTATACATATACATATATATACACATTCCTTTTAAACAACATTTTAAATCAACTATACTTCAACAACAACAACAAAAATAAATAGAAGAGTCAAAAAAAAAAAAGAGGACATAACAATCCTAAAAGTTTATGGACCTAATAACAGAGTTTCAAAATACATGAAGCCAGAACAGCTAGAACTGCAAGAGGAAATAAATATATGTCAGTGATTTCAACAGTTCTCTCTCAATAACCAATAAAACCAAGGAGCCAGAAAATCAGGAAGAATATAGAAAATCTCAATACTATTAAAACGTCAGTTCTCCTTGAATAGATCTATACATTTAATGCAATTCCAAAAAATAGTGTTATATTTTAGTGATGGATAAGCCGATTGTAAAATTTGTAAAGAGAGACAAAAACCAGAATAGCCAAGGCAATGTTTTAAAACAATATCAAATTTAGAGGACTTACACTATGTGATTTTAAGACAATAAAAGCTACAATAATCAAAACACTATAATACTGGCATAGAATAGTCTTATAGATCACCATAGGACAGAATAGAGACTTCAGAAATAGATGTAAAGATATATAACCAATTAATTTTCTACTAAGGGCTCAAGATAATTCAATGGAAGAAAGGACAGTCTTTTCAGAAACTGGTGCTGAAACAACCTGATATTCATATGGGAAAAAAAAATGAACCTCTACTCTATCTCACACCACAGACAAAAATTAACTTGAAATGGATCATAGATATAAATGTACAAACTAAAAATATAATACTTCTAGAAGAAAACATAGGAGAGAAGAGTTGTGACCTTGCAAAGGTAAAGATTTCTTAGGACACAAAAAGTAAGAAACAAAAAAAAAAAGATAAACTGGACTTCATCAAAATTTAAAATATTTATTCAAAGAACATCATTAAGAAAGCAAATAGTAAATCGCAAACACAAATCACAGAGGGGGAGAAAATGCAATAAATATGTCTGACAAAGGACTGGAATACAGAATTTATAAACAACACTCTATAATAAGAAATAAATATCTCAATAAGAAATAGGCAAAAGAGGTGAAGAGACACTTCACAAAGTGAGATATATGAAAGGCCAACAAGTCCATGGAAAGATGCTCCATATCATTAGTCATTAGGAAAATACAAATTAGTACTATAGTAAAATCCCACCATACACTATATACTGGTTAAAATTTAAAAGGCTGACAATACCAGATTGACAATGTTGGCAAAGATGTGGAGTAACTGGAACATTCATAAGGTAAGTGAAGGCAGGCAAGAACACTGTAATGCAGAATTGGTGCCTGCAGTATAATCTTGTAAACTTTGCCGTTTCTGCCATTTTATCTATTTGTTCCATAGTTCACTGTTGGTCTAAAGTGCTCTTTTTGCAAATATTCTACTAAGAATTTTATTTCTTCAGCTGTGTAGTATTCTTGGCAATATTGTTTAAACAAATCTAACACTAAGGCAATAACCAGAAAAATACAAACTGCAGGACTTTTTACAAAACAGCTGGCTTGAAGTTCTCAAAAATGTCAGTATCATGAAAAAAGAAAGGTGGCAAAAAGATTTTATATTAAAGAGAAAAAAGTAAATTCAACACATGATCATTGTTTCTAGCATTAGAAAAAAGCTATACAGGACATTATTGAGACAAGTGGAAAAACTTAAATATGGACCATATATTAAATGTTCTTATATCATTATTATATTTGAGTGTGATAATGGTATTTTCATATATGAGAACATCCCTCTTCTCAGGAGATACATGAAAAGTATTCTTAAGCGTTCACTGTCCTGATGTGTGTAACATATTCAAATGGTTCAGAAAAAAGTTTATATGTAATGTGTACATAAATGTGTCATACAGACATAGAACGAGAGATAAAACAAATGTGCCAAAATGTATGGTATAAAGGCATTTGTTATAATATTCTTTAAACTTTTCTGTAGATTTGAAATTTTGTTAAATGTGTAATTAAAAAATAATTTCCCATAATTATCATGAAAAACTTTTTTAAAATTCAATTCCTTTTTTTAAAATTAAAAAAAAAATTTTTAACATTTTTATCGGAGTATAATTGCTTTACAATGGGGTGTTAGTTTCTGCTTTATAACGAAGTGAATCAGTTATACATATACATACATCTCCATATCTCCTCCCTCTTGCGTCTCCCTCCCCCCCTCCCTATCCCACCCTTCCAGCTGGCCACAAAGCACCGAGCTGATCTCCCTGTGCTATGCGACTGCTTCCCACTAGCTATCTATTCAATTCCTTTTTGATGAATAATATAAAAAGAAACAGAAGTAGTTGCCTATTAGAACAGTACTAAGGGAGACAACAGAAGCCAAAAACTATACTAAGTAACTATCCTCATATAACACCCTGGTCATTTCTGATTACCAACTGGGTAATAACATCAATAGTTATTCACATTCCTATGTAATGGCAAATTAAATAAACAAACATACGAAATATATTATCTACTATTAATTGAATTAACCTTAAATTGATTAAACTCTTTTTAGGTACAGTAACTGGTATAAAGTTAGAAATTACTGGGGGCTTTTGTGTCCATATTCATGAGGCATGTTGGTCTGCAATCTTCTTTTTCTGAAATTTCCTTGCTGGATTTTGATATTAAGGCTATATGAGACTCATAAAAGAAATGGGGAATTTATTCTCCTCCTCTCTTTCCTGAAAGTTTGTGTTAGAGTGGTTTTATTTCCTTCCCCAGTGTTTCATGGAGGTCACCATCTGTGCCTGGAATTTCCTCTGTGAATAGATTTTTAATTATAAATTTTATTCACTTTATTAGATATTAAGCTATTTAGATTTCACATTTCTTTTGTTAGTTTTGGTAAGTTCTGTTTTTAAAAGAATTTGTCATTGTCTCTCAGCTGTCAAATTTATTGGCATAAACTTACTTGTAAGGTTCCATAATTATCCTTTTAATGTGTGTAGGATCTATAATGATGCCCGTTTTCATTCCTGATATTGGTACTTCGTGTGTGTGTATGGGGGGGGGTTCTCTTTTTTTGTTCCTTAATCTGTCTTGCAGAATTTAATATATTTTATTAGTCTTTTCAAATAACCATCTTGTCATGTCATTGGTGCTCCCCATTGATTGCCTGTTTTATATTTCATTGATTTCTACTCATATTTTAATGATTTCCTTTTCTCTACTTACTTTGGGTATAATTTGCTAATCTAAGGTAAACTACAATAATTACCTCTGACAACAAAGGTCTTGAGTAAAAAAAATTTTTTAGAAAGAATTTCCCTAACTCTCGCCACACTGAGGTGGGCTGTGTAGCATATAATCAAAATTTTATCACTAGAAGGTAATTTGGAGATCACCTACTTTAATATTTATCCTTTTGGGAGATTCATAAACTGCTTTAATAATCTGATGAACACTACAAATCTTTTCACAGAAGTATACAAAATGAAAATATTAGCATATTATTTCAAGGATCTTCAGACTCATTTCTCTTTGTCCAGTTTAATTGTTTCATTTCACATGGGCTAAATTTGAGATTTAGACTATAACTTACCCAACTAAACCAATGTTAATAGGTATGATTTAGGGAACGCCAATTCTGTGTGAATCTCTATACTTATTATCTCTAACCCTCAAAACAACCCTGCAGAGCGCTTTATAGTGTTTTATTTAGGAAAACTGGTATCTAAAGAAGTTAGGTAAATTGCCTAAGGCCACAGACCTACTAAATGATAAAGACAGGCATTAAAACCAAGTTAACCAGATTTTAAAACTACAATATTTTTCACCACAAAATGTGGCATTAATGGTAGAGACAAAACTAGACAGCAAGTCTCTTGACTCTGTCCTCCTCGTCATATGGTTTAGATATGTATGTCTAAGCCAAGATGCTGACATGAGAATTTAGTAGGGCCAAATAAATTAAGTAATGTCATACTGCAACATACAAATTACACAAATTGTAAAGGTACATTGTAGGATACTGTCAAGCATCTATATGCAACAGTTGTCAAAACACCCTTCTAAATGTTGTAACAGTAAAGAAAAGTGGTACTTATTGTTGGAAATACAAGTTCAGATAGATTTCAATAGTAAACATAAATATTCAGATTTAAAAGCAATTTTGCAATGATAAGCCCCAAAAAGACCTTCTGAGTTAAAAAGCTTGATTACATAGCCAATTCAGTTTTACTGTGAATAGAATATACATATATTTTATTTTATATGGATAAAAGACTTCAATTTAAAAAAATAACAAATGTTGGCAAGGATATGGAGAAACTGAAACCCTTGTCCACTGATGCTGGGACTGTAAAACGGCAGAATCAGTCTACGGCCATACCACCCTGAACGTGCCCGATCTTGTCTAAAATGGTAGAGCCACTGTGGAAAACAGTATGGCAGTTCCTCGAAAAGTTAAAAATAGAATTACCATATGATCCAGCCATTGCACTTCTGAGTATACACTCAAAAGAATTCAAAGCAGGGTCTAGAAGAGATATTAGTATACCCATGGTCATAGCAGCATTATTCACAATAGCTAAAATGTGGAAGCAATCCAAGTGTCCATCAACAGATGAATGGATAAGCAAAATGTGGTTCACACTCACAATGGAATATTATTCAGTTTTAAAAAGGAAGGAAATTCTGACACATGCTACAACATCGATGAACCTTGAGGACATTAACTAAGTGAAATAAGCCAGTCACAGAAAAACAAATGTATGACTCCACTTATATGAAGTACTTAGAATAGTCAAAATCACATGGACAGAAAGTAGAACAGATGTTGCCAGGGCTAGGGGTAGGGGAGAATGAAGAGTTACTGTTTAATGGGTATAGAATTTCAGTTTTGCAAGCTGAAAAAAGTTCTGGAGACAGACTGCGGTGATGTTTGCACAACAATATGAATGTATCTAATACCACTGTACACTTAAAATGGTCAAGATAGTAAATTTTATGTTATGTATATTTTATCACAATAAAAAAACTTGGGAAAAAGATGATGTCAGTAACATTAATATGTATTAGGTTATAGCAACTGTATTAAAATTCATCTACCTCAAGTCACATATTTCAATCACCTTTAAGAATTCCCATCATATTTTTCTAAGCACATGAGAAACCAAACTGAATATACAGTTTTCATTTTTATGTTTGAAAAAGATGGTATCAATTCTGAATCATTTAAATATTAGTTTACAAATATTGCTTATAGCTTAATAGCATTGTGTAGATGCAGCTTCAAAGATATTGGCTCTGGACAGTAATTATATACTCAGCCTAATGTTTCAGTTAATGGATGCGCATTTCAGTGATAATTGCAATGCTTGAATGTAATGTGCCTTTATCAGCAGTATAAAATAAAGCCAGCTTATCCAACTGACAAAACAGGCTATTTTTATAATTACTTAATTTTATTGAAGAATATTATCAAATGGCAAAAAGTTAAACCTACAATAAATACTAGCATTTTATTTACAATTATAGAAATATCTTTAAAAAACTTAATGATGGTGAACATTGACATAAGCTGAAGTTGTGAAAATGTATTAATGTAATGATCCAAGAAAATAATTAGATAAAATCATTACATTCGAAAAATAAAAGCCTAGATGCTAGTTTTCTCTCTAACACTTGCTAGCTATGAGACCTTGGGCAAGTCATTTACTCTCACAGGGCCTCACTATTAAAATAGGGTTAAACAAAATTTAACTGCCTCAAGGTAGCAGATGATTTATCAAGAGCCTTTCCAGTTCTAAACTTTACAGTGCCATTACAGTATATAAATATTAAATGAAAACCTGAAAGTATTCTAATATGTTATATTTTATCTAGGTTCATGAACATTTCTATATCTAAAAAAATACTCACAAATGATAATTTTTTTTAAAAAACTTGGAATTTCCAATCCAAAATAAAAAAATATTTTATACAAATTAAAAACCACAGCTCCAAGACCTGTGCCCCACTGACATTTTTTTTTCATTGAAAACTGTAAGAGATGATTTAATTTCCCATCAGCAAAAGCATCTGGATAGACATCCAAGACACAAGTAAAAGCACAATAAAACAGACCAGTCAGGAGGTCCATTTTTAATTAGTAGTAGTTAAAATGCCTCAAGGACCTCAAGAAGACTATTAAACTGTTGAACGAGAAGGGCTTAAAACTAAATTAATATTGCTATCAAAGACCTATACTACTTTTAGTACTGATGCTATTTTTATGTGAACATACACTTTTCACATTATATGAACACACACATTTAAATACCATGACAACGTAAAGTCTAATCGTAATCATTTTGGTAATTTTACATGGATATGCCTAAGAATGAAATAGTTTTTTAAAAAGCCAAAAGCCCAAGGTTTATAAATGGGCTCCACCCCAAAATGGCCTGAGTGTTCCTAATTATTTGAAATGGCAGTTCCTCCAACCTGACAATTATGTTCAAAATGCTATATTCAAAAATGTATGCACACAGCAATAAAATTCTCCAAAGTCAATGAAGAACTAAGAAATGATAAACAGCATAAGATTTAATACAGCAAATTTATGTGCATTTGGCAGACTTCATAGCATACTGCAAATAAGAAAGTAATGTGAAAACCCTCAACTTTCATCTGTACTAATCAAGTTAATTGTAAAGACATAAAAAGTATATCCAGAGTAAGGACTAGGAGGTAGAACTTCTGAACGAGAGTTGTTTAAAGTGTAGTTCATGGATCACCTACATCAAAATTAGTAGGAGTACTTATTAAAATAGAGATTTCTGGATCCTGCCCCAAATCTACTGTATCAGAATCTTTGAGAGGTAGAGGAATCTGCATTTAACAAACTCACACAACAGGATTCTTATGTACACCACAATTTGAGGAACTACCTTTCCAGAAACATCATATTGAGGATTTTTGGACTTAAATCAAATTGTTCTTTTTTTCTTTTGCCTAGCAACTAACTTTTCCATTTTTTAGAAGCTACTGAATAAATAGGAACACAGAGAAATCTTATTCTCTTTAGTAAAGCTAGCAAAAGATAAAGTATCCCTTTCCAATCAGAAGAGTAGTAATAATGACAGTGTAACTTGAGATACATCTTTTATTTTTTCTCTTTTTTTCTTTTTGGCCGCACCTCGTGGCATGCGGAAGGAACTTCCCTGACCAGGGATCAAACCCATACCCCTGCAGTGGAAGCGCAGAGCCTTAACCACTGCCCAACCAGGGAAGCCTAGATACATATTTTTAGTTCCACAATCAGACAGTATGTCCTAGGTGGAAATTAGAATCCTAAACATGATGCATCTACATATAGAGCAAATAATTTGGGGGTTGACCAACCTAGGTCTGAATTCTGGCTTCACCACTTTCTATTTATGAAAACCTTTGGCATGTTATTGGGTTAGCCAAAAAGTTTGTTCGGTTTTAAGTAAAAATAAAAGACATTTTTCATTTTCACGAAGAACTTTATTGAACAACGTAGTCACTAACTGAACGAACTTTTTGGCCAAACCAATATAATGATGACATCAAAATCCTCCAGAAAAGAAACTTTTCTTCATATTCACTTAGTATAGTGGTTGAAAGCTGTTTAGCAGAGCATGAATGAAATAAATTCCTGATTTCAAATGACCAAACTAACCAATCTCATGAAGATCACTTTTGCTTTCTCTGAAGTTCAGGTATTATTACAACCACTCTATGAATTCACATTTCCATAAACGATTTTTCCACTCCTCTTTTCTTTCACTGTCATCATGTCTACTAGTAGTGCCCTTATCTTTTCACTCATTGCCTTGCTTTTTAGGAGAAAATAACTTCAACTATCATCTTAATTTAGTAAGAATGAGAAAGAGGGTCCTTCAAGCACCCTATCTTTCAGACTTTTAGATTCCCAGCCCTTCTGACATAGAAAGATTATCTTTATCCATAAGCTTTTTTAAATTACTTGAGGGGCTGTGGAGGGTAACTGAAAGTATACAGAGGCTTCCCTGGTGCTGCAGTGGTTGAGAATCCGCCTGCCAATGCAGGGGACACGGGTTCAAGCCCTGGTCTGGGAAGATTCCACATGCCATGGAGCAACTAAGCCCGTGCGCCACAGCTACTGAGTCTGAGCTCTAGAGCCTGCGAGCCACAACTACTGAGCCCGTGTGCCACAACTACTGAAGCCTGCGTGCCTAGAGCCCGTGCTCCGCAACAAGAGAAGCCACCGCAGTGAGAAGCCTGTGCACCATAATGAAAAGTAGCCCCCACTCGTCTCAACTAGAGAAAGCCTGCATGCAGCAAAAACCCAATGCAGCCATAAATAAATAAATAAATTTATTAAAAAAAAAAGAAAGTATACAGACCCAGAGACAAGCATTATTAATTAACATTTTAATATATTTTCTTCTACTCTTTTTGGATGAATTTTTAAAATATTTATGTATTTATAATTTGTTGTCCTATAAAAAGTGTAACATTTTATCAAAAGCATATCATGTCAATAAAATTTTTCAGAAAAGAAAAAAGTATGGAATGATACAGTGGTTATGCCTAGAAAGAGGGAGTACAGGGGTCTACAAAAACTTTTAACTTTCAGTCTAAACAAATTCCATTGTCTGATCAATATTTTATCAAATGCTGTATCATAACTTATTTAATCAATCTTCTACTCTTTTAAACATTACTGGGATGAATATCTTGGTACACAAAGTTTTGCCTGCATTTCAGATTATTTCCTCAGGCTACACTTCTGTACATAAAACACTGGGTCAACAGATGTGAACATTTTTAAGGACCTTGATATTATAGTTATATTTTATTTGGTTTCTCTGAAGCAAAACATGAAGGAAAAGTAGGTTGCAAAATAAGCTGGAGAACAACAGGTAACAGCATTATTACTCTGAAAGTCAAATTTCACAAACATACCTTCCCTTTAATACCTCGAGAATCTATTCTAATTGACAACTTGTATTGATAATAAAAATGCTAAATGCAAACATGTTTATGTAACTTGGTCATAAACTTCAAGGTCTTAAAGAAAAGGTATGCATATAACACATTTCAGAAACATTTCACCTGTAATACATAAAATCCCCAAAGAAGATCATCAAAATCTTTTGTTTATGACAATATACAGTTTATATATATTTATTCCAAATAATGTCTGACTTCCTGAAATTGGCTGATTTAACTATGAATATTTATTGGAAAGCAGACATACCAGAACTAATTCTTATTTCACTGAGAATTCTTAGTGTCTTTATAGGACATGTCTAGGTATCAGCTATAAAGGCTGTGCTATTACTCCAAATATTATCCGTATTTTCCCAAAATTTTCCATGTAGAAATTTTTAGATGTTTTCTGACATAAGAAGGCCTAGGTTTAACTTTAAATTATAGTCTGTCCCTTGGAGGTGAATCCAACAGGGTTGTGGTCAAAAAGTAAATAAATTTAATGAATCACTAATTTATTATAGAGAACTTAATATAGCTTACTGATAATCTGCTAGGCTTTGAATGACTCCACAGCTACCTTAAGAAACAGATTTCTATAACTCCTTAATGAAATGACTACTAGAGAGTATTTAAGGGGAAAGCAATAAATAAACCAATAACATTCTTCCCAAACATACATGACTTTAAGATGTAAGTGGACAGGAAGTGAGGTTTATGTGCCTTTCTTGTCACAGAATCTGGTCTATTTTTAATCATCTTTCTGCCAATATAGAAAGATAACACTTACCAATCTGGAAATTTTCATGTCTGGAAATCCTAAATCTATTAACATATGACCTAGTAATGATAACCTACCTCATACCTATAAATCAAAATGCCCGGGAGTATGAGAATCTGTATTTTTAACAAGTATCCTGAATTCTCTTAAAATCAGAGACACATGAGAGGCACTATATTAGAATTATCTCCCATTCCTCTTTCCTTGCCATCCCATATAACAGAATCATTTCCAATTTTCTACTCAAAACACTTTCCTTTCTACATCCAAACCGGATTAGAAAAACAAGTGAACATGACTAGAAAGAGTTTTGGGTTCCAAACTCAGTCTATAGCTGTGTGACCTTAGGTAAGTCATCAATTCCTATAGAATGGGGTCGAGGAGATGCTTCTTTATCTATAAAAGTGGTTGGTCTAGAAAGCATTTCCCAGAATGTATTCTGTAAAACCTAAGTAGGTATTCCCCATAGAAAAGGTTTCTATGGTTAAGTAATTCTGATAAATGCTAAGGATCATTTAAGGCAAGGCCTTCTTAGAACCTTTAATATGCTAACATGTATTATAAATTTCTAAGAGAGAAATATATATATAGTACATGGGCTTTTCCAAATTTCTATGGCAAAAAATCCTTTTAAGTGCTATTAACTTGTTAAATTCTTTTATCAAGACCCTTGTGATCTGTAGAAAACATCTTAGAAAGTGCTCATTTAAATTATATCTGTAGTCTCTTCCAGACTCTAACATTTTGTAACTCTAAAAACACTGTGTACCGTTCAAATTGGAGCAGAAAAGTGAGAGTCACATTGCTGTTGTAGTTGCCATCATCATCATTACCACAGCAGTTACTATTTACTGGGCACTATGTATCAGGCACTGTGCCAACTATTTTATACGCACTCTCATTTAATCTCAAAACTTTCCTAAGAGGTAGGTACTATTATTATCATTTTCCAGATGAAGAAAGAATGGCTTAGAGAGATTATATATTCATCAAAAATTACAAGGCTATTAAGAGACAGGACTGTGAATTAAATCCAAACTATCTGATTCTAGAAGCAGAAAAGAGTGTGACTTCTGACCTAATCTCGCTAGTGTCTGAAGGACTTTTCTTAAAACGTATTAATTTTAAAAAGTTAATGAGCCCATAGATCACCAGCAATATAATATACATAAAATGCCAAGAGGGAAGAGTCACAACATTTGAGAACTATGTTCAAGGCATTAGCTCAGATTGTAGTTTTCTTTAAAAAAAACAAAAATCAATATATTAAGAGAAATTTTATTTAAAAATAATTTTATCTTCAAAAATATATTTTAAAAAAATGTTCATTTTAGCATTAATTATAATATTAAAAGAAATGTTGAAAATAGGGATAAGATTAGGAATACTCATGGTTTATTACATATGTACCTTGTATAACAATGTATAAGTATATATTTTAGTTCTTGGGAGAGGAGAACGTAGATCCTATTGACTTATACATTCCCCTAGATTATTTTAGCACAACGTTTAACAGATAATGGACTAGCGGTCATTTTCCCCTTACCCTTCTTTAGAGCTTAGGTTAAAATAAAAGCAAGAAAAGACCACATATTCAGGTTAAAAGAGGCAGGGGTGGGGATGAGTTGCAAACAAACCTAGGTCCTTATGATGATTAAAAATAGAAATTAAGAGAGCATCTGTCTTCAAGCAAATAATTCAGTGGTTCTCAAACTAGTGAACATCAGAATCACCTAAAGAGCTTGTTACAACGAAGATTGCTTGGGCCCACGCTCAGAGCTTCAGATTCATTAGGTCAGGTACAGTAGGGCCCAAGAATTTGCATTTCTAACATGTTTTCAGGTGGACTATTGCTCCTGATTTGGGGTCTCAGTTTGAGACCACTGCTGTAATTCTCTATTTCTAACCTTTAAAATCCTTTCCTCTTCTGATGAACATAAAAATCTCACCTCCTTTGTTCCATTCTGACATTTTCTCTCACTCCCCTAACCCTCCATGAAAACAAACCCATTCATTTTCCTTCTCATCACAATCACACTTGAATTGTTCTTTTTGGTTAGTTTGAGAGCAGGTAAGCAGATGAAAGGTAGTATTGTCATTTTTCATGTAATATGGAGATATACAGAACGCTTCATAGTTTACAACTTACTTTCATATATATTAATTTAGTTAGCACTCATAATTCTAAAATGTAGGCTGACAGTGCTTATGTTTTAAGGCAGTACTAGAATCCATATCTTGATAAATTGTAAAATGCTCCTCCGGCTCTCTTCTCTTCTGGTGATCCATTCTTTTATGCCTATTTGAATTGTTTATTTGATTTTTCTGACAAAAGATACAATATAATTGATATTGGCATAACATATTGATATAATTCATTACCAAAAAGACCAATGAATACTATTATTCTTATTTTACTAACAGGGAAAACAAAGTTGGAGAAGCTTAGTGTCACAGACCTAGTTAATGGTCAGTGTATTGAATGACTATGACCCAAAAAGGATAGTGGAGGAAAAGCAAAAGAGGGAGGGAGAAACACAAATCCAACACAAGTATCAAAAGCAAAAGAGGATAGAAAAATAGAGATTTTGAACAAATTATAGATTTGATTTAGGCCAGAAGTCACACCTTTGTCTCCTTCTAGAGGGATTTCAGAATCAGACTGTGTGGTTTTAATTCCCAGTTCTGCCTGGTGTTAGGAAAAAAACATGAACTTAGATTATCTGCCAATATTACAATGACTGTAACTATGTGCCCCAAAGCCAAACTATTTCCAAATTCTCCACACAAAAAAAAATCAATCTGTGATACGTCAGTCATATTCTGAAAAAGGTCAGAAATTATATTATATATTCTAAAGATTTGATTACATTAAATTCTTTCATGGAGAATTTCCCCATTACATGAATTTATAGAGATAATTTTTTAAAATTTAGCCCTATCTTCTTATCAATAACAAATTTTTTTCTTTCAAGTATCTGCATTGTATTAAATTCTATGCTAAATACTTCTCACATATCTTACTTCATCTTCACAATTCTCTGTAAAAGGTATCTCTCCTGCTGATAGATGAGGAAACTGATACGTAGAAAAGTTAATGGATTTTCCAAGGGTAGTTAAGAGATAGCAGGAGGAGCACAGATCAGGTCTGAGGCCTATATGACTAAAAGCCCAAGCTGCTTCCCACTCCAGCACTGCATCTTTATTCTAAATAGATAAATCCTTTCTCAACTGGATTGTTTGATAGCTACCTTATTTTGGGGAAGAAAAAAAAAAAATCACAAAAGTCAAGTGTCTAAAATACATAGCTCTATTTCTCTAACACTGCCTACCAGAAAAAAATAACGTGACTACCTTGATAATTTCTAATGGGGACGCTTTTTAAAAATTCAAAATAAATAATCATCTTTATCTTATTATAACACATGACAGAGGATATATGCAGTTCTCATTATGATGCTTTCTTAAACTCTAACTGCTAAACTTAAATGAGAGGCATTCGGTACAATCTGAAAAATATTCAGTTCAATTAAAAGTAATTGATGCATAGTGAAATAATTTTTCCCAAAGCTGCTGTAAAATCTTCAAAAAAATAAAGCTACTTAATAATTTTCATCTCCTACAGGCTAGAGAGAAGCATTATTGCATATTAAAAATTGGAGTGTAGTTTTCCCAGAGGTAAAAGAAAGTTATTAAAACAACCTATTTATTGTTGATATAACTATCCATTTGTGCCACACAAAAAGTAACAAATTTCAGTACATTAAAAGAAAAGCTAATTAAGGTATAATTAGTATTTTCTGTATTTTGATAATTAGAGGTTAGTTGGTTATTCCTTTTCAAATTTCTACTTGATGCACCCCGACAATGCCTTTAATGAGCAACTAACACTATTGAATCCCTCATGGCAGAGGAGTTTAGTGACCACTACTACATTACTTTCATTTATCACTGCCTCTTTACCTATAAATTAATCTAGCCCTGTAGCTATGTTGATCTACTTTATATCAATTTCTTCATCCATATCAGCTGAATATGTATGGCATTAACCTCATTTGTTAGTTGAGAAAAGCAGAATTAAAATGAGATCTAATTTCTCGTGCACAGCACAATTTCAAAACTGCCTGCTAATTTCCACCACCTGTCAGTGTGAAGAGCCTTTACTTTCTTGTAATTAAATAAAACAGTATATTTTTTTAGCAGCTCTAAAAAAATGCTAATCTTTCAAAAGTGTTCAGTGATCATTAATCATGAGGACAGTAAAGGAGCCTTATTCAGAATGCTCATTTATCCTTTGTTTAAGCTAAAAAAATTTTTTTGGCCTTTCCACAGAGAGAAAAAAATAAATGTACCAGATGGAATATAAACATTAGCTATTATAATCCATGCTACTGACATTTCTATTTATCTGGTTTACAGCCACATGGTGGTAAGAGGCTTAACATTACATAACTTGGAGATAGCTAGTTTGATAGAACTAAGCGGGAATATAATAAGCACACAACATTCTCTAAAATCAGTAGGAATCTAAGAAATGCACACTGCATCCATCTATATATAGTAGAAACTAAATTTATATTATTTAGAATACAGTATAAATGGATAAGTTTTGACAACACATTTAAACAAATTCATCCAATAAACCGCCTACTATGTTCTGCATTAAATTGTTGCCTAAAAGTATCATTTGAACAAAGACAGTGTCATTCAGACTTAGAAAAACATAGTTAAGCATGTTTAATTGGACTTTACTAGATTTTCCAAATATATATAACATAACCAGTAGGAAACATTCAAAACTATCAAAAAAAAACAAAAAGAAAACACTGCTTGTCATTTAAATATTCAGAGACAGCAATTTTTAATTACATTTCTTCTGTCTTTTCTAATACTTGTTTTTTGTTTGTTTTACATCATTGTAATCACACTATTAAGTTAATAAATAGCCTGCAATTCTGGATTGTCATTCATGTATATATTTCAATAAGCTTACCTTGTTAATTTTTCTTCCTAGTTATCAGATAAGAACATGAATTAGCAACGAACAATATATATTTGAGGAAGAAAAATACAAACATACACACGAATATATTATTAAAATGTTTAACTACTTAATATCAGGCTCGCTCTCAGGCTAAACATACCTATTCTCCAAATACTAACATGCCTTGGAAATAATACGATTACTTTCTTATACTACCAAAAAAGAATAACATATCAGTAAATAAATGATTACATAATTAATATAGAGAACTTTTAAAGAATTATTAAATAAACGATTAAAGAATGATCCACGATATTCCTCATTCAGATTTGTAGAAAACATTTGATGCGACAGAATCACCATCTTAAAGCCTAAAACTCTTTTGGAAATATTTTAACCATATTTAGTTACAAACTTGTAGCTAAGATAACTTTTCTTATCATTCCAGTTGATCGTCCAGTCATTATAATATATAATAGGTGTTAAGCATTCCTTGAAGCTAAAAGAAACAAAGATGTGGGATGGATTATTTACAAATATTACGTAGCTTCAGGGTTTCTGCAGCAGAAGTAGGATGGATCCTCTCTCATCCGGATTCCCTTCAAGCAAGCCACTTAAAGCAATTATCAACAGAAGAAAAGAAAATACTTTCTGGAATGAAGTAGGAGATTCTCACTGATAACTACTTTGACACTAAATAATAAGGAACATAACCAATTTTAGCAACACCATCACAGGTGAACACATTTCTAGTGTAAATTCAGTAGATTTGCATGCCTCACCTTTTGATTTGTAGGGAAAGATCATCTTGTGTATAATTTCCACAAGACCCAATGCCTATTCAGAAAAACTACAGACCAATGTGGGGAGAAAAGAAATTTTTTAGTTGTAAAATTTAAAAACTAAAACCTCTTTAAACTGAGTGTTTTTTAGTGCTGAAAACGCTTCAAAGATACATCTTAGTCACATCCACATACTATTTCATTTATTATTTTTATCACAACAATTTCTTAGAATCATTAGGAAAACTTCAAACATCAAAAGATGTCCAGATAAATGTATCTGAGGCAAAAAAATCACCACCAAAAGAAAGTATTATCTTCTGCCTTTTAAAAAATTAATGAAGAGAACAATCCAAAATATGTCATTCATAATCCAAATGCACATGTAGTTTTACTTTGTGCATTTTGTCCACAAATGTCAAATTCTATAAACGCTTCAGAATTTATAATCATTTAAAATAAATGGAAAAAATAAGAAAATATAGATTTAAAATACTCTGTGTATAAGCATATACTTTATCAAGTTTTTACAAATAATCATTATCTTTGTATTCCAGGATTTGGCATAGTGCTAAGCACAAGGAAGACAATAAGTGTTTAAGGAATACATGTATAAAGAATTACATGATTACATATGCCAAATAATGGTATATTTGATTTGGTATGATAAATAATACATAGGAGTCAGTTTAAAAATAATAAACTAAGCCCATTATTTTTCCAATTTAAATCCTGTATTTCTCCAAATTACATCATAATTTCAATTATTAACAGCTGCTAAGATTTTAACTTTAGATTTTTCTGCTGCAAACCTCCTTGTCTAGTACTTAATGCTCTTGAATCAACACTTAAATGCACTTAGGGAGTGGAGTGCCAAGCATAACTTGGCAAATCCATTTATAAAGCAAAAACATTAAAAAAAAAAAATTAGGCCTTAGGCTGCTTTGCTCAACTTTCTATTAAGCAGAGACATAGAATGTGTTTTTTCAATAGTTAATAAATATTATCAAGTAAGATGAATTACATGGGAATGGGGGTAGAGAAATCATGTTTTTTAAAAAAGGGTCTGTCTGAATTCTGATGTATTATATAGGTATTAGATGTATTATATGACAATTGAAAGAAAAAATCCTTGAGCAATAAAACAATCCAGCACTATAAGCATTAACTAGGACTATAAGCACTAACCATTCTCCAAGAAGGAAAACGTAGTTAGCTCTGAAAACACTCTATCACAGAGACAAATTATGATACATTTACACAGGAAATGTGAAAGCAACTCAAAATGAAAGTTCGAAACTTTTTAAAAAGTTTTAAAACACTTAACAGAAAAAAAAATCCCCAAGTCAATGATCATTATTCTCTAAAAATCCCGAAGTCAATGATCATTATTCTCTCTACTCAAACTTCAAAAAAAACAATCGACTTTTGAAGGTACTTTCTTCCCCCTACAACCTGCATGATATACTTGTTATACTAGAATATTTTTTTAATGTTAAATGTTTACTGTTTAAACGTTTTAAAGCTGCTACCTATTTTTCACCAAAGTGAAAATCCTATGCACAAAACAGTTTTCATGTGATTTCTTAAATACTTTCTCCTAAAACTGTTATTAAATACATATACAAAAATTGTTTTGCCAAAAGTTGAAATATATCCAAGTTACCTGGAAAAGCAGCAAGTACATTATTTCAACATTGGATTGCAATTATAGTTACAGCAGTCTACTTCAGTTACCGTTACGATTATGTTTTTCTTTTATTTACGTGCTTCCCTACTCGATTTACCAGTAACTGTTACTAACATTCTACACAGGAGGATCTAACAGTTGTAGAGAGAGAATGCCATCTGCTGCTTCATGTGGTACTCAACAGGAGGAAAGCTGGATAACAGGTAAAGTAATTACAAAACACAATTTAGAAATCCATATACAAAGATGATACTTGAAAGTTGAAATATTCCCATTTCTATTTTGGATAACTTGAAAATACATCAACAGTCACTTACTGTCTTAGTACAAATTCCAAGTATTCCACAGAATTACAAGGATACAATGTGCTTATATATCACTAGTTCATGATGATTATAAATAAGGCTTTTACTCAGGTATGGAGAGCCAGAGAAGCAAAAGAAAAGGATCACTTTGCCTGACCTTAATAAAGTTATTTCCCATTTATGAATTACTACAATATCCTATTTATGAGCATATGGCTTGTACATAAAGGGACCATATAACTTATTATCCAAACAGAGACACTTCTGAGAACAAAAGATGGAGCAATTAACTATCAATTATGCTAGCACAACAAGTGTGAACTGGGACAATCCTAGGCAAATCTGAATGCATGGTCACCTATTTATAAATTACTATGTTGCCTTTATTCCCTTTGGCTTCATAACAATGCCCTGAGAACCTTCCTGAAAAGCAATTTGCAAATTTTTAGAAAATAGCTAATTCAGGAGGATGAAGGCAAGAAAAGGGGAGATGGAAGTAGAAATAAGATGAGAGTGCATTCCCAGACCATATAATGCCTCAATCTAAGTAACTACCTCAAACAGAGTGATTTTTTTACTTACTTCACTTTGTTATACTATTTGAAATTCTTTGGCACTAATAAATATCTTCTTTAGAAAAGGCAAATCCTTCCTAGGATAATTCATTCATCCATTAATTGGGAGTCTTCCCTTTTGACACCTAGCAGATGCCAAGTGTTTAGAAAAAAAGCAAATTTGTGAGGTGTGTGTTTGTGTGTTGCTGTGTGCATGTGTGTTGCTGTGCGTAGTGTGGTGATGGAGAAAAGAGAGTTACAGATCATTTCAAAGAATGAAATCCCTCTGGTGGTGACTGACTGTATAGGATGTCAAAACTGGGAGTGAAGAAAAGGAGAGAAAAACTCTAAGACTAACTTGTCTATTTGAAAATTTAAATCCTAAAAGGGAAAGGGAACTTGCTTCCTCCTCAACTTCTGGTGTGCTAGTTTAGGAGGCCAAAATTCAGGAAACTTCTATTAATACTATGATTTATCAGTGTCACTGATTAAATAGTTCTTTGTAGACCTATTTTTAAAGGAAAGTACATTCCAAGATCTAAACGACCACAATTTAACTAACTTTTGCAATTCAACTTACTGGTGAGATTTCTGTAACCAACAAAAGCAAAACTGATGTTTATGGGTAGGGTTGGCTTGAATAAATAAAGGGAATTAAAAACAAAGTTCAAAATTTCCACCTACTGATAAATATTCAGAAGCCAAGCTCTCTCTGTGTGTGTATGTGTCTATAAAAAAGGTTCTTCCATATCCCATTTTAAAATTTACAATTCAATTTTAACTGGATTAAAAATTACAATGGGGGATTCAGATCAAGATGGTGGAGCAGGAGGACATGGGACTTATGAACACATCAAAAATACATCTACATTCGAGAAATTCTCACTGAAAACTAAAATAACTGGAGAGTTGCTGACTCTTGTACAACCAAGGCTGTAAGAAAGATCCACATGGGATCCAGTAGGAAGGAAAGAGAAACGATCAGGTCAGGACCTGGGTCCCTGGGAGGGGACAAAGAATAGGAGGGGGATCCTCTCTAGGGAGTGAGAGGTTCAAGTCACATACTGGGTGCTCCAGCCCTGCAGTCTGACACCACCAATACAAGTTCCCTTAGCTGGTTAGAAAACCAGTGGGAATAACAGGAAGGTTGTAAGAAACCTAGATTCTGCTGGTGAAGGGCATGCACACACTTGGTTACTCTTGAAATAAAGTGGAGAAAGCAGAGTGAAACTGCCCTAGACTCCTACAAATTTCCTGTGATCGTCCCAACGCAAGGCCCAACCTCAGTTAAGCGCCCACGTTGGCCCTGCTTGCTTTGCGACATGGTTCCACACTAGGGCTAGGGCTGCAGTGGCTAAGGGGAGTGCTCAGTTGTGAGGGACAAAGGTGGCTTGAACCCTGAACAAAACCCGAATGGGACATGGGCAGGCATTACTGGCATTTACGGAAGCAGCTTGACATTAAGTGGTCTAGGACTCTGACTACAGCTGGGACTGCCACAATCCTGTGGCCAGATCCAAACCAAGCGCCTGCTCCAGCCCCTGCTGCTCCAGCACTGCTCCCCTCTAGGGCAAGGGTGCCAGTGCTGGGAGGAGGGAGAGCACACACACAGAGGGAACAGAGCCAGCTCAGACTTGATCCTCAGGGCTTCTATTTCAGCAACTTGAAACCTGCCCCTGCCCCCAGTAGGGTGGTGACAGCCACTGAGCAGAGGAGAAAAAAAACCCTAAAAGACCCCATCACTATCAATACTAAACCTCCCATAAAAGAAATGTAAAGGGTCTTCTCTAAAGTGCAAAGAAAAGGATATAACAAGAATTAAGTATCTATAGGATAGGAAAAAAAAAAACTCACTAGGAAAGGCAAATATACAGTAAAGGCTGGAGATCAACAACTGAAATAAGCTAGTACAAAGATCAAAGGACAAAATATTGTAAAATCAACTATAACTACAATAAACATTAAAGGGATAAACATGAAGCTGTAAAATACAACATCACAAGCACAAAATGTGGGAGAGGAGAGTAAAGAAATATAGATCTTTTAGAATGAGTTTGAACTTAAATCAATACCAGTTTAAAACAAGTAGATATAGTTATAGGCCAACACATATGAACCCCATGATGACCACGAGTCAAAAACCTCCAATAGATAAACAAAAACTAGAGAGAAAGGGATACAGGCATACCACTAAAACAAACAAACAAAAAAATCATCAAACCAGAAAAGAACAGAAGAAAAGAAAAGAGAACTACAAAAACAACCAGAAAACAAGTAACAAACTGGCAATAAGTACATACCTATCAATAATCACTTTAAGTGTCAAAGAACTAAATGCTCCAATCAAAAGACACAGGGTAACTGACTACATAAAAAAATAAGACCCATCTCTATGCTGCTTATAAGAGACTCACTTCAGAGCTACAGACACACACAGACTGAGCATGAGGGGATGGAAAAAAGATATTTCATGCAAATAAAAGCAAGAAAGCCAGGGTAGCAATACTCACAGCAGACAAAATACACTTTAAAACAAAGACTATACCAAAAGACAAAGAAGGGCATTATAAATGATAAAGAGATCAATATAAGAAGCAGATATAACACTCGTTAACATATATGCAACTAAGACAGGAGCACCTAAATATATAAAGTGAATATTAATAGACATACAAGGAGAAGGTGACAATAACACAATAATTGTAGGAAATTTTAATGCCCCATTACATCAATGGACAATCATCCAGACAGAAAATCAGTAAGGCAACAGTGGTCTTAAATGACACATTAGATCAGTCGGACTTAATTAGCAGATATCTACAGGACATTCCATCCCAAAACAGCAGAAAATACGTTCTTTTCAAGTGCGCATGGGATGTTCTCCAGGATAGATCACATGCTGGCCACAAAACAAGTCTCTACAAATTTAAGAAAACAGAAATTACATCAAGCACTTTTTCCAACCAAAACAGTATGAAACTAGAAACCAATTATGGGAAGAAAATTGGGAAAAACAAACACATGGAGACTAAACAACATGCTACTAAAAAACCAATGGGTCAATAAAGAAATGAAAGAGGAAATCAGAAAATACATCAAGACAAATGAAAGTGGAAACACAACTTTCCAAAATCTATAAGATACCAACAAAAGCAGTTCTAATAGGGAAGTTTATAGCAATACAGGGCTTCCTCAAGAAACAAGAAAAATCTCAAATAAACAACCTAACCTACCACCTACAGGAATTAGAAAATGAAGAACAAACAAAGCCCAAAGTCAGCAGAAGAAAGAAAATAATAAAAATCAGAGAGGAAAAAAGTAAAATAGAGACAAAAATAACAATAGAAAAAAAATCAATGAAACAAAGGGCTGGTTTTTGAAAAGATAAACAAAATTGATAAGCCTTTAGCCAGGCTCCTCAAGAAAAAACGAGGACACAAATAAACAAAATAAGAAATGAAAGAGGAGAAATAAACAATACCACAGAGATACAAAACTTTTAAGAGAATTCTATAGTTATATGTCAACAAACTGGACAACCTAGAAGAGATGGACAAATTTCTAGAAACATACAACCTTCCATGACTGAATCAGAAACAGATAATCTGAACAGATTAATCACTAGAAGTGAAATTGAATTTGTAATCAAAAAAATCCCAGCAAACAAAAGTCCAAGACCGAATGGCTTCACAGGGGAATTCTACCAAAGAGCTAATACTGATCCTTCATAAACTACTCCAAACGACTGAACTGGACAGAACACTCCCAAATTCATTCTATAAAGCCACCATTACTCTAATACCAAAACCAGTCAAAGACACTACAAAAAAATTTTTTTACAGGCCAATATCTCTGATGAATACAGATGTAAAAATCCTCAACAAAATTTTAGCAAACTGAATCCAACAATATATAAAAAGGATCATACACCATGATCAAGTGGGATTTATTCCAGGGACTTAAGGGTGGACTGATATTCACAAATCAATCAATAGCACATTAAATTGTTAAACAGAATCATAATGTATACTTTGTGTCTAATTTTTCATTCATCATCATGCCTAAATTGATTATCATCAATTTACCCACATTTTTGCATGTATCATAATATTTTTCTTTTCTTTTACTGCCATGTGGTACACATTAATTTATCTATCCATTAGACTGTTAGTGAACACAGGTTTCCAGTTTGGGGACATTATAAATGAAGCTGCTATGAACATTCCTATATAAGTCACTTGGATATATAAACTTATTTCTTCTGGGTAAATACCTAAGAGTGAAACTGATGAACTATAGGGTAAGCTCTGTTCAGCTTTAGTAGACTCATCAAATAGTTTTCCAAAATGCATACATCAATTTACACTGCCATCAGCAACATATCATAGTTTCATATATTCCACATCATCGTCAAGGCTTGGGTTTATCAGTCTTCATTTTTAGCCATTTTGGCAGGTGTGAAATGATACTTCTTTCATATTTCTCTGATGATTAACAATGTTGAGCATTTTTTTATGTGATTATTGGCCATTTAGATATCTTCTTTAGTTGTGCTTGTTTAAATCTTTTCCCCATTTTAAAAGTGAGCTTTAGTCCTTTTTTGGTAGTAGTTGAGACATTCATACAATCACACATTTAAAGTGTACAATTAATTGGTTTTTAGTATATTAACAGATATTTGCAACCATCACCACTATCAATTTTTGAATATTTTCAACACCACAAAAAGAAACCTTTACTAGACAATAATCTACATTCTGTTTCTATAGATATGTCTATTCTGGAAATTTCCTGTAAGTAGAATCACACAATATTTGTTCTTCTGTGACTGGCTTCTTTCACTTAGCGTAATGTTTTCAAGGATGATCCATGGTGTAGCATGTATCAATATTTCACTCCTTTTTATGACTGAATAATATTCCATTTAGGGATATACCACATTTTATTTATCCTCTCTTCAGTTGATGGGTATTTGGATTTTTTTTGACTTAATGACTACTAGGAATGCTTCTATGAATAGTGTGTAAAGTTTTTATGTGGATGTGTGCTTTCATTTCTCTTGGGTATATACAGAGGACTGGAATTACTGGATCATATGGCAACTCTATGTTCAACTTTTTGAAGAACTTCCAGTCTGTTTTCCAAACTAGTTGCACCATTTTACATTCCAACAGTGTATGAAGGTCGAACTTCTCCACATCTCTACCAATATGTTATTATCTGTCTTTATGATTATATCCATCCTAGGGGTGAGTGAAGTGGTATGTCATTATAGTATTGAAATGAATTTTCCTGAATTATAGTGATTTAATTTCTGATGAATTATAATTTCTATTACATTAATTTCTATTCTTACTTTATTATATCCTTCCTTCTGCTTACTTTAGGTTTAGCTTCTTCTTTTTCCAGTGTGTTAAGGTAGAAGGTTAGGCTATTAAAGATGTTTCTTCTTTTTTAATGTAGGTGTTTATAGCTATAAAGTTAGCCCTAAGTACTGCTTTAAATGAATCTTATAAGTTAGGGTATATTGTGTCTTCATTTTCTTTCACCTAGAAGTATTTCCTAATTTCCCTTCTTATTTCTTCTTTGACTCATTTGTTATTTAGAAGTGTTGTTTAATTTCCACATATATGTGTTTCCCAAATTTCTTTTTTACTGAATTCTATTCATTCCATTGTGGTTGGAGAACATACTTTGTATTATTTCAATCCTCTTAAATTTACTGAGTTTTGTTCTATGGTAAAGCACATAGTCCATCCTGGACAATGTTCTGTGTGTACATGGGAAGAAAGTATATTGTGTTGTTGTTGGGTGGAGTGTTCTATAGTTGTCTGTGGTCCAGTTAGTTCATAGTGCTGTTCAAGTCTACTACTTCCTTATAGATCTTCTGTCTAGTTGTTCCATTCATTATTGAAGCTAGGGCATTAAATTCTTCAACTAATGTTGTTATTTCTGTCAGTTTCTGCTTCATGTAAAAAACAGAAACTTCAGTTTTTGCCTCTGTTCTTAGGTAGTAATATGTTTGTAACTGTTATATCTTCCTCGTGGGTTGATTATTTTATCATTATAAAATGTCCCTCTTCATCCTTAGTGACATTTTTTGTTTTAAAGTCTATTTTGTTCGATATTAGTATAGTCACTCCAGCTTTTTTATGGTTGCTGTCTGTATATCTTTTGCCATCCCTTTACTTTCAATCTACTTGTATCTTTGAATTTAAAAAGTGTGTTCTGTAAATAGCATGTTGGACATTGTTTTTTTTTTTAATCTGACAATCTCTGCCTATTGGTTAGATTATATAATCCATTCTAAATGTAATGCTATTATTGATATTGTTAGATTTATGTCAGCCATTTTACTTTTTAAAAAATGTCTACTGTCTTTTTTGTTCCTCTAGCTTTCCTGTACTGCTTTCTTTTGCATTAAGCGAATATTTTCTAATGTAACATTTAAAAAACTTTAATGACTCTTTTCACTATACATTTTTTTGGTAACTTTCTGGGTGGTTGCCTTTGGGCTCAATATATACATTTTAATAGAATCTACCTCAGATTTATACTAACTTAGTTCCAATGAGATAAAGAAATGTTGCTCCTACATAGCTCTATTCTTTTTGCTCCCCTTTTGTAATATTGTTATTGTATGTTATAACATATTACAACTACATATTACAAACCCAACAATAAATTATGGTAATTATTTCTTTACGTAATTTTGTCTCTTAAAGAAGTTGAGAGAAAAAAAAAGCAAGAAAATGTTTAAAGTGTTTGCTAGATAAACATTCTTATTTACCATTTCTAGTTCTCTTTATTGATTCTTATATTTGAGTTACCATCTTGTGTCATTTCCACAACTTTGCTTCCACCCACCTTCTTTTTTCTTTTTTCCCCACCCACCTTCTGTGTGCTGCTATCGACATCTCTACATGTTATATGCTATCGATACAGTGTATATGTATATAAAATATGTAACTGTTATATACAATTGCTTTTCAATCAGTTAAGCGAAGAAGTACTCTATTTTTTAATTGCTTAATTAGCTTCATTAGTGCTCTTGGCTTTTTCCGTGGATCTGTATGAATTTGTCTGAGATCACTTGCTTTCAGCCTGCAGTACCTCATTTAGCATTTCTTATAAGGCAGCTCTGATAGCAATGCATTCTCTCAGTTTTTGTTTATCTAAAAATGTCTTTAATTCTCCTTTCATTTCTAAAGATAGTTTTGCTGGATATGGAATTCTTGGTTACCAGTTTCTTTCAGCATTTTGAATATGACATCCAAATGTCTTCTGGCCTTCACTGTTTCTAAAAAGAAGTCAGCTATTAATCTTATTGGAGTTCCCTTGTATGTGAGGAGTAGTTTTTCTTTCATTGCTTTCAAATTTTTCTCTTTGTCTGTCTTTCAGCATTTTTACTATGGTGTGATTTTAGTGTGGACCTTTTTTGTTACACTTCTTTGATGGGTAATGTTTTTCAACAAATGTGGTAATTTTTAAGCCATTATTGCTTTAAATATATTTTTCTGCTCCTTTCTTGCTGTCCTCTTTGTTACTCCTCCTACCAGGTACTCCATATGTTTGTTGGTGTACTTAACGGTGATCTACAGTTCTCTCAGGCTCCGTTCATTTTCCTTCATTCTTTTTTGTCTGTTTTTTGAATACTACAATCTCTAGCCATCTGTTATGGGCTACATGTTTGTGTTCCCCCCAGATTCATATGTTAAATCTTTAACTCCCAAAGGAATGGTATTAGTAAGTGGGGTTTGGGGGAAGTAACGAAGGTTAGGTGAGGTCATGAGGGTGGGGCCCTCATGATGAGATTAATGCCCTTATAAAAAGAGGAGCAGACAAAGAACCACTCTCTCATTTTTGGCATGGAGCAAGGAAGGACATGTGAGTACACTATCAGGAAGAGGGCCCTCACCAAGAACCTAACCACACTGGCACCCTAATCTCGGCTACCAGCCCCCAAAACTGTGAGAAATAATATTTTGTTGTTTAAGCCACCCAGTCAATGGTATTTATTATAGTAGCCCAAACTAAGACATAGTCAATCTTCAAGTTTGCTAATTCCTTCTTCTGCGAGTTTAAATATATTGTTGAGCCCCTCTAGTATACTTTTCATACCAATTATTGTACTTTTCAACTACAGAATTTCTATTTGTTTCTTTTTAAAAAAATTTCCATTTCTTTACTGATATTCTCTATTTCATGAAACACTGTTACCACTTACTTTACTTAAGTGACCTTAATGATACTGAGTCTCCGATTCATAAACATAGTACATATATGTCCATTTATTTGGGCCTCATTTAATTTTTTTCAACAATGTTTTAGAGTTTACACTGTACAGGTCTTGTACATCTTTCATTAGATTTATTCCTATTTTATGAAGGGCTTTTGGGGTATTAAAGTAGGTGGTATTTTTAAAATTAAGTTTACCAATTGTTTGTATACCTGAAATATTTTTTTAAAAATTTTATTGAAGTACAGTTGATTTACAATGTTGTATCCAAAATATTCTTAAATATGTCATCCATACACATGTGAGCATCTTTAAAGTATGTTCTTAGAACTTCTGTTCCCTGATCCAAGAGTATATGCATTTTTAACTTTCTTAAATATTGCTAAACTGTTTTCCAAAGCAATTTTACCGATTTGGATTCCACCAGCAGTGTAGAGTGTTTGCTATTTTACTTCCTGACAAATACTTAACACTTGTCAGACTTTGTAACTGTTTCCAGCTCACAGGTATAATATGGTAACTCACTGTAGCTTTAATTTGCATTCCGGAGTCCGCAAAAGGATGAACATTTCTTCATATTTATCAGCAATTGTGATTTCCTCTTCTGTGAATTGTTTATTCACATCTTTTGCCTATTTTTCTACTGAGTTGTTTTTCTCTTGTTGATTCATAGAAATTGTTTATATAACTGAATATTGACTCTCTTTAAGTTACATGTATTACAAATATCTTACAACCTGTCTACAGGTTGTCTTTTTACTTTATTTATTGTATCTTTTTTATCCACAGAAGTTTTTACTTTTAAAATGGGTAGAATTTATCAACCTTTGTATCTACACTTTGGGCTTTTTATGTCTTAAAAAAATCCTTCCCTATCCCTAAATCATAACCTTCTACTTTTCACACTAAGAGTCCTCTAACTTAGTTGGATTTGATATTTATATGCTATGAATAATACAATTTTTACATAGATATAACAAAATATCCCAGCAGCATTTATTTAAAAGTTTGTCTTTTCCTTATTTATATACTGTTTCAATATAAACGTGGATAAATTTTCTATTTTTTTTCTTTATTTGTTATCTTCCCTCTTTAATTAATAAACTTACTGGGGAGATGGACCATCCTATTTGCCTTTGTATCCCTGGCCTTAATATATAGTAGTTACTTATTAATATTCATTGGATAACTGAAATATGCAAGCAGGAAATAAATACACAGCAGCACATATACATCATGTCATAGAATAGAATGCAGTATCAAAAGAAAAAGTTGCAAAGGTAGGTGAAGTTTGACCATAAGAAGAAATTTATTTTGTAAATAATGGGAAATCAATAATAATTTTAAGCAGAGAAATGGCACAGGAAGAAATGTGTTCCCTGAAGACTGGCAAAATTTAAAGACTGACAAAAGCAAGTATTATGACAATATACAGCAACACACACCTACTCTGCTGGGGGAAGAAGAATAAACTGTTACAACACTTAGGAGGGCAACCTGATAATATCTTGTAAAGCTGAAGATATGAACATTCCACAACCCAGCAATTCCACTCCTAGTATTTACCTTCAAGAAACTCATACATATGCATGAGGAAATAGGTATTAGTATACATACTGCAGTATTTTTTGTAAATGTTAAAACTGGAAACACCTAATCTATATTAAAAAAAAAGAATATATAATGGCACAGTAATATATTGTAATACCACTAAATAATTAAAATACTTAAAACTATACGTATCAGGGCTTCCCTAGTGGCGCAGTGGTTAAGAATCTGCCTGCCAACGCAGGGCACACGGGTTCGAGCCCTGGTCCAGGAATATGCCACATGCAACAGAGCAACTAAGCCCGTGCGCCACAACTACTGATCCTGTGCTCTAGAGCCTGTGAGTCACAATTACTGAGCCCATGCGCTGCAACTACTGAAGCTCGTGCGCCTAGAGCCTGTGCTCTGCAACAAGAGAAGCCACTGCAATGAGAAGTCCATGCACCGCAACGAAGAGTAGCCCCCACTCACCGCAACTAGAGAAAGCCTGTGTGCAGCAACGAAGACCCAATGTAGGCAAAAATAACTAAATAAAATAAATAAATTAAAAAAAAAAGAATGACACCTGTTCTTTAAAACAAACAAACAAACAAACAAAAACTACATGTATCATCATGGATAAATCTCAAAAACAATGTTGATCAAAAAAGGCAAGTTTCTACCTAATAATTTTCTATAAAGTTAATAATACTATGTTTTGTTAATAAATATATAGAAATGTGGGAAAGAACAATATCGTACATGAAAATCACACTAAATTTAGGGTAGTAGTTACTTTTGGGCAAGAAGTGAGGCAAACAGAATCAGAGCAATATGTTTTCAATATTTAATTTTAAAATATACAGATCTGAAGTAAATATGGCAAAGCATTCAGATTTGACAAAGCTGGAAGATGGATGTGTGACTATTCATTACACTATCCTCTCTGGTTTTCTACCGAAGAAAAGATTACTCTGGTGGCAGTATGGAAAATGGGCTGGAAGAAGGCAAAAAGGAAACAAAAGTACAACCAGAAGACTTCTGAAATCTAGTGAAATGTAAGCAGTAACAAGAATAAAAAGGAAAGGCCCTGAGAAAAGAGTGGAACTGAGAGATATTTAGGAAATAAAATCAGCAAGAATAGGTGACAGATTAGACATAAGAAATAAGAACCAAGTGGAAATTTTGGGTTCAAAGTCATTCTTCCTCAAAATAGAAAAGTAGGTAGAAAGCATTTTAGAAGACAATGTTTCTTTCTAGAACCTGTTGAGCTTGAAAGGCCCATTCAATATCCCAGTCAAAGATCCAACAGGAGGCAATACAGCAAAGTGGTTAGCAGCAAAGGCTCTATCAGGTGTCCTGGGTTCAAATCCAGGTTCAACCACTTAATCACATTAATTAACTATTCCAAGCCTCAGTTTCCATATCTGTAAAAAGTGGTGGGGATGTTAATAAAGATAACTATTTCCATGGAGTTTTTGTGAGATGAAATTAGATGCCTGTCAAGTGCTGAGCAACGTCTTTGGCACAGACTAATTGCTCAATTAATGTCTACAGACACTATTTATGATTTCTCTTTCTCACTTATAGGACATACTTCTATACAATCACTTCAATGATTCCCACCTTGGTTCCTGGAGCATTTATTTCTATAAATTATATTATTTTGCATATGAAGGCTTTTATAGAATTTTTAAGATGCTTATTAATTGTATACCTTACTTAAAATTGTCAAACAGGGCTTCCCTGGTGGCGCAGTGGTTAAGAATCCGCCTGCCAATGCAGGGGACACGGGTTCGAGCCCTGGTCCGGGAAGATCCCACATGCCGCGGAGCAACTAAGCCCGTGCGCCACAACTACTGAGCCTGTGCTCTAGAGCCCATGAGCCACAACTACTGAAGCCCGCGTGCCTAGAGCCCGTGCCTAGAGGAGCCACCATAATGAGAAGGCCGCATAGCACAACAAAGAGTAGCCCCCACTCACCGCAACTAGAGAAGGCCCGTGTGCAGCAACAAAGACCCAATGCAGCCAAAAATAAATAAATAAAATAAATAAATTAAAAATAAATAAATTAATATATCTTTAAAAAAACCTGTCAAACAATTTCACTAAAGTCAGCATCATTTTCCAACTCAAGAACATACCCTTTGTTACCTGAAAGTATTATACATGATATCTAGACCCAATTGCTATGAAATTCTACTAAATATATACATTCAACCATTATCTAGTAGAAAGCATACAAGCAATATGCCAAGCATGTGGAGGTGATAATAAAGAAGACAGAACAGTCCTAACCCAAATTATAGTCTCTATATGTTTTGCTAAGAAATAATTACAATGCAGTATAATAATCCTAAAATAGGGGACAGAAAAAAGGAACTCTCCCAGAATTTAAGTTAAGAAGAGCATCCTATGCGGGTTCGAGCCCTGGTCTGGGAGGATCCCACGTGCCACGGAGCAACTAGGCCCGTGAGCCACAGCTACTGAGCCTGCGCGTCTGGAGCCTGTGCTCCGCAACAAGAGAGGCCACGATAGTGAGAGGCCTGCGCACTGCGATGAAGAGTGGCCCCCGCTTGCCACAACTGGAGAAAGCCCTCGCACAGAAACGAAGACCCAACACAGCCAAGAATGAATAAATAAATAAATAAATAATAATTTAAAAAAAAAAAAAAAAGAAGAGCATCCTAAAGGATGGGGTATCTGATGTGAAAGGAAAGTAGGAGAAAAGGAACTCTCCCAGAATTTAAGTTAAGAAGAGCATCCTAAAGGATGGGGTATCTGATGTGAAAGAAAAGTAGAAGTTAGCTAAGTAAGGTAGGGAAGTGGAAGCTGAATTTAAAAAAATAGTGTCCCAGGCAAAGGAAACATTTTTTTTTCAAAGGTCCAGAATTGAAAGAGAATGTAGACTGTTAAAGGAGCTGAAAAAAATTTAGTACACATAAAAGTATGCAATACAAGTATGGAGTAGTGAAGCATGAAACTGATGACATACATAGAAAAGAGACTGGGAAGAACTTTAAGTCATACTCTATATGATCCAATTAAATGACAGAATGCTTAGGAGAGCTTAGGAAAGTTCCTGGTACAAAATAAGTACACACTGAACATTATTCGCTTACTTTAACCTAATGCTCTCCCTTTTTTTGCCATAATCCGGAATGCTCTCACCAAAAAATATTTTCCATCTAGTCCTCCTTAGTTGGTTGACAGAAAAACAGTATGTAGAGAACTTATAAATGTCTTAGACAGTCTGTTCTTTCATTTGTAAAATGGGAACAATAATACCAAACTTGCAGGCTTGTTATAAGACCTAGAGAGAATGTGAAGAGTTCCTAGAAGAGTGCCAGGGCACACAATAAGGACCCCCAAAACAGTTCCTACTAAGGCAGATCAGCAGACAAGCCAAAAAAAAAAGAAAAGAAAAGTGGAAAGCTTTGGCTTCACTTCAAGGTTATGCAGTAGGAATGCCTCAGAAATAAAATCACGTTATTCTCTTTGAATATAGGATAAGATGCACCAAAAATGTTAGAGCAAAATTAAAATAAAAAGAATCAACACCAGTCTGATGATGTGTTTATTTTTTCCTAATATGTAAGCAATTTAAAAAAAGAAAAACTTATCTTTTATAATTCACTTTTTTCACAATTACCTTATATTAAAAGTTATATACATACAAGAATCTTCAGAAAAAAAACTCAAACCCACTGCCCTAAAACAATTGATTTCATTTTACATAATTATTTCCAAGTGCTTTAACCACAATAATTTTAAGGCTTTTCCACTCCATATTACACTGTTCTGATTTAGGACCCAGACCAAATGGGTATTAGATAAGCAATGTTTCAAGAGTATTCACTTTTGCAAAAGCAAAATAAACTCTCTGGGTACATTTAAAACAAGACAGTTTATCATAATTCAATGTGTATCCTGTATAAATTTTATACCATGTAATTTTTGTCTGATTCTAATTTGTCTTACTGTCAACCTAAAACAGTTATATCTAGCTACTCCTTTTTCTCCCTAGTGGTCTCATTCAATGTCCACTTAATTCTAAGAAAATTTTTTTGATATTAATCCTGAATGAAAAAAAATCCTAAATGGCAATAAAATATCACAATGTATTTCACAAAGAAAGCATCAAACTATATCACCTTCTTAAAAAGCAGAGAAAATTCTACCTGAAGTAAACTAAAGGATGATCTTAACAAAATCAAATACTTTTCATACTACTATACAACTACTATTAACAGAAAACCATAAATGAACTGAAGGTTAAGCTAAATTTCCCAGGGAAAAAAAAGCTCAGTTCGATATAAAAAGCTTATTCTAGAACTTAATCTCTTAACATTACTAATACAAACTATAAATCCAAAGGAGACAAGAATATCCTTAGGACTTCCAACAGAGAAGGTTTTGGAAAGAGTTATTATTCTAGGAAGAAAAGAAAAAAAAAAAAACCTCATAGATCTTACTCAGTGTCCAAGTACTACTAAATATCTGGTTAGGGTTCACATAAATGCCTTCAATAATACCTTAATGCCTTAAGATCAATTCACCTGAACTTGCTAATGCTAAACTTTCAATTACCATAGTAGAAGTGTTCCCTTCACTAAGTTAACTGCGGCCTCTCAAAGGCATGTCTTACTCTTCTTGTCCTCATCCTTTATCATGTAAAAATGCCAAGGAATGAGTGGAAAATACACTGGAAACCACATAAATAAGTATCAAAAAAACCCACAAAACCCTCAGAACTACTAAAAGAGTAAATCGTATGTTTTAAACCTTGACTAACCACATAAAAAACATTCACAAAAAACAAAAACAAAAACAAAAACATTCACTAACTCTGCCAATCAATCTTCAAAGACAACGGTAAATCTAGGCATAAAACAAGCAATCTCACATTGCTTTCAACACCAATTAATCAATTGACTTCAATTGATCAACTAAATTTCTTATGTAGAAATTGCCCAAATATATCATTCAGCTTAAAGCTGTTATATGTGAACACCTTTCTTCATCTTCAATAACATTAATTTTAATCTCTAGTAAAAACCTACCTTTGAGGTTCGTTGAAGTTGATCACCAACATATGTTTTACGAAACTGATCCAAGAACCACAGAATTGCAAGTTCTATTTTCTCATTAGAACACTGAGGCAATCCGGTATCCATTAAAGATATAAGCTGAAAAACTCTTTTCATGAAGGAAAAAAGAAGCTTCAGTAAAAATTCTTAGAGAAATACCATTAAAACATTTATCATCAATTTTACATAATATAAAAAGTGGAAAAATACAAATGCTTATTAAGAAAATATTTTAAAAAATCATCTGAAATCCTACCACGAAGAGATACTACAATTTGGTCTAACTCCTTCTAGCTCTTTTTCCTAACACATGCACTTCATATACATGCATACAAACCTACATGGACATGCATTTATTATTCTACTAAACATTTATATATAGATATATGACATATACATATATAATATATATAGATATAGTAAATATCTACAATTATAACTATTTTATAAACACAGGTATTAACTTATATATTTATGTATATAGAATATTTTAGTAAAAGAAGAATGATATTGAATGTGTAGTTTTGTATTTTACTTTTTCATTACAACATATTTTCATATGGGGTCATATGGTTCAAAATACAAAAAAAAGAGGTACACCCATCAAGCTGTATCACTTTCTTAATGAGTAATAAAAATTTTACCTGAAATAAATTACAAGATGATCTTAACAAAATCAAATATTTTTAATACAAGTATGCAACAATTATTATCAAAAAATCATAAATGAAATAAAGGTTAAATTAAATTTCCTAGAGAAAAAGCTTAATAGAATAAAAAGCTTAGTCTAGAATTTCCCCCCACCCCCAAATCCTTCTGTTATCTATCTATTTTCATTAAAATTTTCCAGTGAATGGTTGCCAACTGCCTGGTGCTAACAAAATTACCATATCATAATAAAATTTTTAAGAAACAGAAGTAGAAGTTCTGGAGGAAACAGCACCTATTCCTCTTTTTTCTCACTGTGCAAAGGCGGCTATGCCTAGCCCTAACCCACCCACACACACACGCTGTTAAGTTTGTGTCATTCCAGAGACTTTTAAATGTATGTATGACTATACATTCTCCTCCCAACTCTTCCATGTATGCACACAATAACATACACACACACGCTGTTAACAGTTTGTGTCATTCCAGAGACTTTTTAAATGTATGTATGACTATACATTCTCCTCCCAACTCTTTTACACATATGGAGCATACTACACTGTTATATTGTTAAACCTAGCTGTTTTCATTTAATAATATACCTTATAGATCTTTTCATGTCAGATATAAAGAGCTTCCTTATTCTCTTTTTACAGCTGCTGAACATCATTATATGAACATACCACATTATTTTCATACTTTCCCCCACTGATGGACACTAAGGTTGTTTATAATTTTTTGCTGTTACAAAAATGCTGCAATTAACAATCTTGTACACATCACTGCACACATGTTCAGTTATAATATACACCAATATAAATCAAATTACTAAAGAATATGAATTTACAATGTTGATAGCTATTACAAAATTGCCTTCCAATGAAATTGAAACAATTTATACTCCCATCATCAGTAAATGAGAGTGTCTATATACATAAAGATAATTCAGGGTGATATTAAACTTTACAGTTTACTGGAATCTGAAAAATGGTATCTCAGTGAAGTTTTAATTTGTATTTCTCTCATGAATGTAAAGTCAAAATTGTCCATATTTTTAAGTCATACATATGTCCTTTTGTGTGCCCTTTTTGCTCATATCCTTTTTTGATTTTTCTGTTGGGTTATTTTTTTCTTGCTAATTTCTACGAATTATTTATATATTACAAAACTGAGCCCTTTGCCTGTGATTGAGATGTAAATATTTTTCTCCACTTTTTCATTTGTCTCTTGACTTTGATTATGGTGTTTTTTTAATATCATGCATGTTTTTCTTCTTTTTCTTTTGCAGAAAACCTTACCAATTTTTCTCTTATGGATTTTATATAATAACAAGGTCTTACCCAAATTTGAGGTGTGTTTGTCCCATCTTTTTACATTCACCTGTATGATACACTGAAATTAATCTTGAACCTATCTGGTGAGATATGGATCAACATTTTTTCGCAGATGGCTACCCAGCTGCTTCAACACCATTTCTTTCCTGTATAGTCTGTCTTTTGCCCACTATTTTGAATTACCCCTTATCACATACATTAGGTCCATTTATGCATTCATATTACTTCCTGGACCTTTTATTTTATTCCATTGAACTGTCTCACTAAACATATCTTGCCCAATTATTTTTTTCATATTATTAAATAACTTTCCAAAACATTGTATAAAATTAAGGCTACACCAAATTTTAATAATCCCATTTTGAATACAAACTTACATTTCAGTGAAATATAATTACTGTCCTATTCCCTACCAGCAAAGAGTTCTAGGAACAAAATGTCTACGTTACAGCGAATGAACTTCTTTTAAAAACTTGGTATTTACTGCCAAAGTGTTATGAGATAATATTTTGGTAACCATTTTTATAGTTATTAATTCCTAAATTAAGCTACTTATTTAAAAGTACCTTCACTTACTAAATATCTTTAATGCTATTAAAATTCATGAAGGAAAGCTTATAAAGATCAAATTTAAGAATCAGTCAACCAGGTTTGTTTGTTTTTCCTAAAAAGATGTGTTCATTCTCTGATTTTGAAAGGAGGGACAAAGCTCACTTTTAAAGTCTGTGTATTTGTGAACGCACAGACTCCTGAAGTAATTTTTAGTTAAATAAATAGATACACACACCAAACTTCATCTCTGGATCCTCTTAAGTGACTTAAAGCATATCCTGCTTTTAAATTCTTTATGAGTAGGACCTACTTTTTCCTACTCTGGTTCTTTGTTGATTCTATGCAATTGCTTGTTTACTTTTATTTCCTTTTAATAACATACATTCCAAAAATCTGAGGAAGACATGAAACCAATAGCCAAGTTTGTTGGGGTGCCTTTACAACTCATATCAAGCTGGTGATTTGCATTTGCTTAAGAGGCAATGCAAATCACCAGCTTGATATGAATTGCAAAGGCACCCCAACAATCCCCAGCAGGAGAGTAGGAAAGAGTTCCCAGAAGGATACATGATCCATCTGTCAAATAAGCTTTGATAGTTGTAAAAGAAGTTCAGCTGCAAGTGACTGAAATCCAAAAACAATGGCTTAAACAATATAGATGTTTATTTTTCTCTCAAGCAAAAATTCAAGGCAATGCTCTAGGACTAGCTGGTGTTCCACGGTGTATCAGGGACTCAGGTTCCTTCCACCTTGTTGTCACACTTGCCTCCACTCACCCAATCACTTTATGGTCTAAGATGGCTTCTTCAGCTCCACCCATGTGCATATATGTTACACATACCACATTCACTCACATTCAATTGCCCAGAACATAATCACTTAACCATACCTAGCTGCAAGAGATTCTAGTAAATCTAGTCTTATTCAGGTGGCCAATGCCCAGCAAAACATTTCAGGTATGCTATTACTGCAAAAGAAGGAAAGAAGAGATACAGGACAACTAGTAGTCTCTGCCACAGTGCCCTTCAAAGATCTGTGGTCACCTCTAATAAGTGCATAAGACCAAAGCTTATATTGTATATACAATATTCACTTGTGTTTCAATTTATTGGCTTACATTTATTTTTACCTTTATCTTAAATTATCTTTGGAGCATGGAGGGAATAAAAAGATAAATATTAAATAATTTTGATCCAAGTATAAGTACACCATTTCAAGTATAAAGAAATGAATTTTTGGATAATCAATTATTTTATATTCCCCTTAATATCCAATTCCATACATATTTATTCAGTCAACAAATATTTGAAGGCCTATAATATGGCAGGTATATATTAGGAGTTCAGAATACAATACTGAGCGAAACATATATATTCCCAGTCCTCCAGAAATCTATAGCCTATGCAGGGAAAGGCAGTAAAACAAGCAATTAGAATAAGGAATGACAAGTGCTATAATAAACACTACAAAGAAATTAGCGAGAGTTCCTAATATTCTAGGATGGAACAGAGCAGAGAGTGTCAAGAGAAAGGGGAAAGCATGTGCAGCTTTCTAGACAGGGTGGGGGAGGGGGAAGCACGGCTCATTTAAGAGCTGAAAAAAAGTTCTATACGGCTATAAGACAGTGGCACGAGATGAGGCTACTGAAACAGGCAGGACCCAGATTACAAAGAGCCTGATAAATCACACTGATTTTAATCCCAATAGCAATGAAAGTCATTGCAGACTTTAAGCAAAGCACAGACATAATCACATCTTTATTTTAGAAAGCCAGAGAGGAAACAAGGTGCCCAAGTAAAACTGTAGCATGAATCCGGGCAAATGATGACAGGAGTTAAAACAGCAAGGGTAATAGAAATAACTGGACTAATTGGGATAAGCAGAAGGTAGAAGTGACAGAATTTGATGACTATATGGATGTTGGTGAGAGTAAAAAGAAAAAGTTAAGGAGAAGTCCCAGGATTCAAGCCTAGGCAATTGAGTTGACAGTGATGAGACACACAAAGAGAGTCAGGGTTGGGAGTAGATGGAAGAGACGAGTTTAAGTTTAGTCACTGAATTAGAGGTACATGTGGGACAAAACATGCAAGGAAAACAGTTCAGTAAGTGTTTGGAAGTCAAAAGATAAGAATTACTAAAATAACACAAATCACTGAGCCATGCTGAGGGCTCAGTTAAGGTTAAAAAAAAAAAAGATATCTTAGTTGGCAATGGTACCTATCTAAAGAAGTGTGCAATTTCTTTTATCACTCGACGAATTAAGAGAAAACTCTGAATTCCTTCAGAGTTTAGGTTTTGCCAGGCAGATGAGATAAAGATACAGCAGTGAACAAAGCAGATAAAGCTTATTCCTTCCCTATTCTAGTGGAATAAACAAATAAACATCAAGAGGTAATAAGTACTATGAAGAAAAATAAAGTAGGATAAGGATGTTATTTTGGATAGGGAGGTCAAAAGAGGTAGAGACATCTGGGTACAGACCTGATTGAAGTGACGGACTACTACATAAACATCTGGGAGAAAGCATTCCTAGCAGAAGAGAAGCGCGAAGGCCCTAAAGCGAAAACATATTGGTAATACTCAATAGCAAGGAGGTCAGTGTATGTAGCTGAGCTGAATGAAAAGGGATAGGAAATAAGGTCTGAGAAGTAGCACAGTACACTTTGGGCTATGGCAAGAATTTGGAATTTGTTTCACGTGTGACAGGAAGCCACTGGAAGTTTCTTGTGTAGAGAAGAGGAAGCAACACTACCGGATGGGAAAGAAGTTGAAGTCATCTATATCACAGCAGGGTTTGGGGCAGAGAGCAAAACACTGAGCTAGCTGCAAAAGTCTTCAATGAATAATGAGGAATGATTGGGAGATGAACAGGTGAGAGCAACATGAAGAAACAGAAACAGAGGGTGGCCTAACTGAGAGGAATGAGCCGAAAAGCAGCAGCCACCAGCAGATTAGAGAGGATACGGGATAAGACAAAATCCCTGGGAAATCTCTCAAGAGGTTTACATTCTGGTCACGATGAATGAAACCGAAATGACTATAAAATTATCTTTATTTAATCAGAATTGTGTGGCCCGAGCACAAATATACTTATTTGCTAAGTTAAAGCAGCATATTTAAAAATGTTAAAGTAACATGTTTTAAATATCATTATCACAACATTGGAAGTTTTTATGAATATCAACCTTTTTCTGATAAAATAACACATAGATTTTTGGCAGGAGCTTCTCAACTTCTAATTTGGTAGCATCCTCCCAGGAGTTAAAAAGGTTATCATATAACAACACCAGAAGGCACTAGTATGACAGTTCCAGTTACCTGGAATTTCTCCATGTGAAATTGATATTTTAAAATTTTACATAAAACATCATTCTTATTTAATTTAAAATCTCAGTATGTTAAAACACATATATTTATGTTTTTTCTAGGCAAATTATGTAAGTCCTGGTACATACCCCACCTTGAATCTACTCGGCCCTGTTTAACCCCCCACCAACCCCACCACCTCTCCTCCTGTCCCTGGGCTCAACCACTTGCCTTGTAGTCCCAGTAAAGACTCGCACAGCTCCTGCAGTTATAAATCCTCACTCAGGGGGAGGAAAGGCCTACCATAGCTCCAGCCAGCCCCTACCTCCAACCAACAGGACCAATAGTAGCTCTGGCTTCCCCAGCAGCTCCTCAAAGAGGCCAGGGGACACAACTAAGAAGTATGGAAAAGTTATACACTCCGGGAGTAGATTTCAACCACTAAAAAAATGGGACGCAGAAATAAGTGAACAGATAAACCACTTGCCCTCAGTCCCCGTTCCCCCCCACCACCAAGATGGACTGCTTTGAAGCACAGCTGTTCCATGTGGTTTCTGGGGAAAACTGTAAAAGTGAGCAACCAGGTGTGTAATACACCACCTTCTATAGTTGATTCTCATTATTTATGGTAGTTATGTGCTGCAAAATGGCCATAAAAACTGAATTAGCAAATACTGAACCACTGCTCCTAGAGGTAATACAGGAATAGGTTCCCAAGGAACTCTGGTCACAATATTTTCATCAACTAATCAACACATAACCTGTTTTATCTTTTACTCACTTTTCCTTCATTCTTTCTTCCCTGAAAATGTATCCTTTTTCCCACCCCACAAAAAAATCTTAGCCCATAAACTTCAACTAAGACTTTGTTTCCTAGGGAAAACAGGCTAAACACAAAACAAATCTTACTTAGAGCTAAATATGTTTGCCGCTTAAAGAAAAAATTAAAATTTTCTACTTGGCAAATACACACCACTTTTGTTTATTTCCTGTTATATATATTTTTCAGGAAAATAGTGCCAGTGGGTAATTCTCTACTTGATGATGAAAACATTAAAAAAAAAATCAGACTAACTATAGCAAAAATTATTCTTAATTCCCACTTTACTAAATATGTAATGTTATATTAAAAGATGGTACAGAAGCAAATTGTTCACTTGGTTTAAAATTAATCAAAGCATTTTGAGAATGCCCCAGTCATATTTTAAAGTGGTTTGATATTGGAAATAATAAATCTTAGGAAAAACTAAAAATATTTATGTTCCATTCAGATTCAAATTTCATTGAAATGAGGTAGTTTAAAGGTTGAAAAGGGTATGAAATGAGAGAGAAATTTCTATTCAAAATGGCAACAAATTTATTAAACAGTTAGGAATATATTTAAGAATAATAATGAGGGAGAATATCACACTAAAGACTTCAGTAGGGTGACAGTGGTGTACAAATAGACTTCCAAGATCAGTGGAGAAGAATGAAAGGCCTAGAAAAAGACATGAGAATTTTGTGTAAGATACATGCAGCATTTCAAATCAGTAGAGGGTGGGGTTTGACATTAACTGGTTAACACGTGGAAACTGTCGAAAAAGTACATAACAAAATAAATGTTGGACATATTAAAAATTAAATATAAGAAGCTGAAACCATAAAAGATCCAGGAGAAAATATAGCAGAATATTTTTATTATCCAGGTGTGGAACAACCTCCCTAAACATGAGCATTGAAAAAAATATGAAAGAAAAAATTCATAGATCTTAATATATAAATATTTAAAGCCAGTAAAAAAGCAATTTCTAAAACAAATTAAAACATATGGAGAAAACGTATTCAAAATGAATAGCAAAATATTACAATCTTTGATATATACTGAGTTCTTACGGATTAGGAAAGATAATCATAAAAGAAAACCGGGTGAATGATACAATCTATATATAATAAAAAATCACAAAGAGAAAACAGAAAGGGCAAGAAAAGGAATGGAAAAGAATGTTTGACACCACTTGTAAACAAAGAAATACAAATTAAAATGAGACATTAGTTACCTATGAACTGGCAAAGATAAGAATCCTACCACCTAGTGTTCAATTGCAAAAAACAACAACAACAGGGGCTTCCCTGGTGGCGCAGTGGTTGAGAATCTGCCTGCTAATGCAGGGGACACGGGTTCGAGCCCTGGTCTGGGACGATCCCACATGCCACGGAGCAACTAGGCCCGTGAGCCACAACTACTGAGCCTGCGCGTCTGGAGCCTGTGCTCCGCAACAAGAGAAGCCACGATAGTGAGAGGCCCACGCACCGCGATGAAGAGTGGTCCCCGCTTGCCGCAACTAGAGAAAGCCCTCGCACAGAAACGAAGACCCAACATAGCAATCAATCAATCAATCAATCAAAAAGAAAAAAAAAACAACAATAGCTTCTCATGGCCTTTGGGTTCAGAGGATAAACTGGTACAACTTTTCCAGAAGGCCATTTGGTAATGTGTATTGAAAGTCTTTAAAGTGCTATATACTATTCAACCAGCTATTCAGCTTTTAGGACTTAACTCTAATAAAATTATTTTGATCTACATAAAGGTACAGCTAAAAGAATATTCACCTTTATAATAAGGAAAAATTGAGAAACAACCTAAAATTCCCAAAGCAAGGATCTATTTAAATTATGGTATAGCTTAGAATATTTCATGTCTAGATAAAATGTTTATATAATTATTATGTTTGAGTTTTTAAAAAAGAATTATTTGGGGTTTTTTTCTGGTAATATAGTGCTTACTATTTGCCAGGCATTGTCCCAAGCACTTTAAAATTATTTTAAAATTATTAACTCATTTAATCCTTATAACAGCCCAAAATGAATTAGATATAGTACTAGTATCCCCATTTTAGTTTACAAAACAATATTACAGTATAACTTTTGTTGAAAAAAAGTTGAAAAATACACATGTAATGTACATATACTCTCAAACATTAATTAAAAAGACTCAAAGATCTTTACCAAATGAAAGTAGTTATTTCCAAATTAATATATAACTTTCTTTTCATTTGAATCTTTAGTGTTCAACAAAAACATGTATTACTTTGTTATAAAGATGTTATTAAAAATGAATTAAAATATATGGAAAACCAGCTCACTCATATTATTCATATGAATATATTTGACTATACTACTTATTAGAGATATAACTTTTACAAATCACTTAAGCCTTGGTTTTCTCATCAGTAAAAAGGAAAATAATACCTTCTCCAAAAGGCCAAGTACAAAATGCTTTAGCTCATAATAGCAGCTCAGTAACTAAATTTCTAAGTACTTCATAAATTTCTGTAAATTATATGGCTACTACTTACCGACAGGATAATTCTCCATCCATAGCATCATGTTCATCTGTACTGGTATATGTTAATCTTCCTCCAACAACTGTCCCAACCAAGTATACCAGCCAGGCAAGACGTCCTAATATATAACAAGGAAAAAATCGTTTAGAAAGTATTGATAGAAACAAAGCTTATTTTTCACAATATTCTAAAATTAGCAAAAGTTCTTCCAAACAAGTGATAAACTACTGTGAACTCAGTTCTTGACAGAGTGAAGAGTTGGATTTTAAGTTCACCAAGGTAGTATAATAGTGAAAATGACACATTTTAGAGTCAGATACAACTATGAATCCCAGCTCTACCAATCTGCTATGTGATCTTGCATAAGTTACTTACCTCTTTAGGGCTTAGGATTTTCATTTGCAAAATGGAGAAAATAATATCTACCATGAAGGTTTGATTAACATAAATTTGATAACAAAACACCAAATGTTATGTCAACATCAAGGGCTGTTATTAAGTACCAGTATGATCCAATGACCAGTACCTTCTCTGAATAGTCAATATCATGGTAGTACCAGTCTGATCATTTTTTAAATTGCCCAGGCTTGGAAGATAATGGATGGTATACATTTACTCCCTTTACATGTTTATGCATAATTTTTTAAAAATCCAAAATTTTCACTATGCAAATTACATTGTTTGACAACCAGATTAATCTCACAGGCAGTAGTAGCAAAGGACTAAATAACTTTATAACAGTGGCACAAATGGCAACGCCTTATAGTTTTCAGAAATCTTACTTTGGGGGCAGCCAAATTTGACTAATTTAGAAATGGAGGTATTTACTGAATAATTTTTGTTTAGGTACATTACTTTACTTCTCTAGATTCATTGATCTATGTATCAAATTCTCCAGGATTTTTGAGACATTTATGAATAATTAACAACAAACCAATTATTTTTCTAAAAAGAAACTTTGTGCTAATCTTGGGGACTGACTTTTCAAAGATGAGCCGGCTATTTTATAATACTAAAATCAACTGTTTCTCTATTGGGAAACTTTTTCAAGTGAACTGAAGTGTTTTTTACAAGGTATTGAAAAGAGACTGCCCATGCTTGTTAGAAGACCTAGGAAGGATAAATAAATGTGGGAAGAAAAACACATTCTTCCTATATTCCTGTGGATTCTACCAGTCACTACAACTAATCAACAATTCCTTCAAACTTCTGGAGAGACATAAGTCTCTTGAGGTGACAAACTTCCTGTAAGGCAGAAATATAACCTGGTAAGTATCCACATCCCTTAACCTATCACAAAGCCATAAATAAATCAGAACTGACTTAAGTATGTAGCCTTATACATTACCAATGTAAAACAGAACACTAATTTGATCAAGTAATTCATAAAACAGACTCAAGCTTCAAGACATGTATAATTAGTGAAAAAAGTAACACAAAAAAAGGCCCATGTAGGAAACTGAAGATAGCAATATTAAGTTACCATATGCAGTTGAAATGTATTTTATGACCAATATAAATGCCTATTAATAACATAATGCTCTCCCCTGATGACCCCGCTTCCTTCTGTGGACCCTCTCAAGTGGTAGCTGATTTCTCTTCCACACCTCTTGTAACTTGGGCCTTGAACCCAGATGTTCACTTGATGTTCCTCATTTTTACCTCCAGAACAGTCTCCTCTCTCTCCATTGTAAAAGCACTCAGCTTTACATCCTATGTCATCATACTACCAAATTCTCTTTCTTATTGCAATTATCTACTCTCCTTCAGGTTGTTACTCCTTATTTTTTTGACCATGTTGGCTGCTGGTTCACTGCCCCTCTTTCCAACAGTATTTTTTTTTTATCATAACCAGTAATGATTTCAATATCTACAAAAATGAATCTTCCAACTCCAACAATCCTTTGTTCTACTGGGAACCTCCAGTCACTTGAACCTATCACCTAAACAACTTTACTGAAATATAATTCACATACCATATGATTTACTCACTTAAAGTATACAATTCAATGTTTTCTAATAAATTCACAGGGTTGTACAACCACCACCACATTCTAGTTTTAGAACATATTCATCCCTCTCAAAAGAAATCCTACTCTGTACCCACTCTCTCCAGCCCTAAGCAACCACTAATCTACTTTATGTCTCCTTAGATTTTTCCCATTCTATTTCATATGAATAGAATCATAAAATATGTGATCTTTGTGACTGTCTTCTTTCACTTAGTGTAATGTGTAAAGATCATCCATGTTATAGCCTGTATTGGTACTTCATTCGTTTTTATGGCCAAATAACATTCCATTGTTTGGGTGTATCACATTTTGTTTATCTACTCCAAAGTTGATGGGCATTTGGGCTGTTTCCACCTTTTGGCTTTGTAAATAGTGCTTCTATGAACATTTGTGTACAGTTTTTAATGCAGATATGTTTTCATTTCTCTCAGATATACCTAGAATTGGAATTGGTGGGTCATATGATACCTATATTTTAACATTTTGAGGAACTGCCAAACTGCTTTCCAAAAGCAGCTGTACCATTTTATCAATACATTCCAACCAGCTATGTATGAAAGCCCAACTTCTCCAAATCCTTGCCAACACTTGTTATTATCTTTTTAATGTATCTGTCCTAGTGGGTATGAAGTGGTATGTTGTAATTCTGACATGTCTTTCCCTAATGACCAACAATGTTGAGCATTTTCCATGTGCTTATTGGCCATTTGTATGTCTTCTTTGGAGAAATGTCTATTTAAATCCTTGGCTCAGTTTAAAATTGGGTTATTTATCTTTTTTATTATTGAGTTGTAAGAGTTCTTTATATATTCTAGATACAAGTCTCTTGTCAGACATATGATTAGCAAATATTTTCTCCCATTCTGTGGGTTGTTTTCATTTTCTTCATGGTGTCCTCTGATGCACAGAAATGTTTAATTCTCATGTGGTACATATTGCTAATTTTTCCTTTGTTATTTCAGCTTTTGCTGTCAAATCTAAGAAACCATTGCCCAAATCAAAGTCATGAAGATTTAGTCCTATGTTTTCTTCTAAGAGTTTCATAGCTTTAACTCTTACATTTAGGTCTATGATTCATTTTGATTTAATTTTTGTGTAAATATAGGGTTCCAACTTCATTCTTTTGCATGTGGACATCCAGCTGTCCCAGCATCATTTGTTGAAAAGACAATCCTTCTGTCATTGAACTGTCTTCCTACCACAGTCAAAAATCAACTGATTACAGATTGGAGGGTTTATACCTTAACTCTCAACTACATCTCACTGATCTAGTATCTACCTTTACACCAATACCACACTGTCTTGATTACTATTGCTCTGTCGTATATTTTGAAATCAGGAAGTGTGAGTCTTTCACCTTTGTTTTTTTTTTCAAGATTATTTTGGATATCCTGGGTCTTCTGGATTTCCACATTAATTTAAGGATCAGCTTGTCAATTCCTGAGAAGAAGCCAGTTGGGATTTTGACAGAGATTACACTGAATCCATTAAGTCAATTTGAGGAATACTGTCTTCTTAACAATATAAGTCTTCTGAACCATGACCATGATGTCTTCCAATTTATTTAGATCTTTGATTTAATAATGTTTTACAGTGTCAGTGTACAAGACCTAACACTTCTTTTGTAAAGTTTTTACCTAAGTAGTTTATTCTTTTTAATGCTATTGTAAGTGGACTTGCTATCTTCACTTCATTTTTGATTGTTCATTGATAATATATAAACCCACTGTTGATTTCTGTCTATTGATCTTGTATCCTGCAACTTTGTTACTCTTTTATCAGTTCTAATAGTTTTTTGGGATCTGTCATTTTTTTCACTTTCTTACACCCTTCATGTCTTCTCTACCCTGCTTACCTACCTCCAGTTCTACTGTCAATCATTATAATCTCTGTCTTGCATACAATGTCAATTTCTCTCTTCCTCCGACATACTCATCTTACGAAACCGTAATTGTTTAAATCCAAATCCCCACCTACTCTTTGCCTATCCTCACACAGCTTAATGTACCTGCAAAAAGATACAACCATGTTGACTAGTCTCACTTTGAATGCACCTTCTCAGTCAGGTCTTACACAGCTATCCTATCAATTTTCAATACCTAGAGTATGGTAGCGTGTCTTCAAGACACCCATCAATTCCTTCCCTCCATGTATGAAATTGCCATCAGGAAGTAGAGTTTATTTTTCCAATCCTTCGTAAGTCTGGGCTGGACTGTGACTGCTTTGACTAAAAGAATATGGTAGAAGTGACACTTATTCCAGTACTGGGCTTAGCCTTTAAGAGAACTGGCAGCTTCCTCCAGTCTCTCAGGGAATGTTCACTTAGGGGAAGCCATTCACCATGTAAGAAGACCACATACCCTGAGACCTAAAGGCTAGCCATGTAGAGAGACTACATGGAGAGAGAAATGCCCAACTATAGCCCATTCATCAAACATTCCAGCAAAGAGAACAGACTTGTGAGTAAAGAATCATTCAGGTGATGCCAGCTGCAGCTGTCACCTGATTACAGCACCTGAAAGGCCCCAAAGGAGAACCATCCAGTTGAAACTTATCAATCCCAGAGAACACTGAGAGATAAGAATAAAATTGTTATTTGATAAACCACTAAGTTTTGGGCAAAAGATAACCAGAATACAATCTGCCAACATTTCATATCCACCTTTCCTGATTCATTATTTTTTTAAATTTTAGCACTTATCACTTTCTAACATAATATATATTTTATTATTTATCTTGCTTTGTTACTTGTCTATTCCAATAGAATGTAAACTGCATGATAGCTGTTATTTTTTCTGTTTGGTTGTCTAGTGCATATCCAGAGCCTGAAACAGTGCCTGGCATACATAAGTTATCAAATAGACATGGGTTATTGAATTAAGAAATCATTACATAGAAAATACGGCATGAGACAAGCAAGAAGAAGTTAACAGCTTATTATCAATTTAGTAAGCATTAAAATGTAGAGCTGTTATTAAAAATGAATGTTAATGGTAGTTACATTTCTATTGCTTATATAAAAGCAGCTTCTTAACGCACATTCAATACAAGGTATGATCTAGTCTATCCCGCTATTTGCAAATTCATCTACTTGGTAAAATTTATTTGTAATTCCCCAAATCAATACTTGTGATCATTCATGGACAGATGCAGAACAGCAAATAATTTAAGTTGCCCAATGTTCACATTCCAAGATTAGGTAAAACAAAGCAACAATCTGCTTTCTTGTTTCATCTCTCATACTATAAACAGCTAAGTATCCCTTTTTGGTATCTTTTTGGTATCACATTGTTTTTGTACTTTTGTGCTCCTTGTTTATAATTTCACTGTTTAAAATAGTCAACAAGAGTAGTGCTAATGTGTTGCCTAGTGTTCCTAAGTGAAAAAAAAAGCTATTATGTACCTTGTAGAGAAAATACACGTGTTAAGCTTCGTCCAGGCATGGGTTGTAGTGCTGTTGGCTGTGAGTTCAATGTTAACGAATCAATGATATATATTAATGTAAAGTGTCTTTAAGCAGGAACACATAACACAAGGTTATATGTTGATCAGTCGATGAAAATGTGACCAGCAGCCTGCAGGAACCCAACCTGTATTTCCCCTAGGAGCAATGGTTTAATATTTGCTAATTCAGTGTTCACAGAAACTTTATAGAACATTAAATACCAAATAAGGAGAATCGACTGTATTTCTCAGAATCTTACAAAGGTTATCATTAATGGATTGTGCTCCAATGTGTGTGGGGCATACACATTTTATATAATTGATACGAATCTAAAACATTGTGACCATAATCTTTGGTGAATGTAGTATAATAACTTACCTGCCCTATAAGAGTCATTATTTTTAAAATATCTTACTGCAAATTATTTCTCAAAATGAAAAATATTATTTAAATCTAAATAATAACCTTCTTTATATATTTTATCTATTTAGATTCTTAGATACTCATTTTGCTTAAAGTAAGCTTCACTATTACTAAAAATAATAGCAAACATTTAAATAGTACTTACCATGCACTAAGTACTATTTTAAACATTATACGTATTATCTGTACCTATATTTATTTAGTATCACAAATCCCTATTAAGAAGTATATGATTCAAATATAGGCAATGGATTTCCAAGAGTCCATTCTCATACCATTATGAGATATGTACCACTTCCTCTCAAGACTGATTAAAGGAAGTATTTGAACAACACAGTGGTCAATCAGCTAGACAGACCTTGATGATCCAACAACCTCTTAAGTGTTTATTTAATACATTTTAATTCCTAATCCTGACTGTTCTCTACCTGTCTCCCAGATTTTTACTACAGATGAGACAGCATCTCCCTTTGGGATCATTTCTAGGGCATTCATACTTCTTTCGATTCCCAAACCAGCCACCCTAAAACCAAGTATATGTGACACATGAAATTAACATTTGTTGAATAGCTGAATTTAAAATAAGCAAACTTACTTTTGGAGTTTATAACTAATGTAAATGTAGAAACACCTGCCTACTAGCTCTTCATAAAACAAGCCATCTTGAAAACAGACACTGATTATACATGAAACTTTTATATTTCTCTGTTGGAAGATCAATATTTAAAAATGGAGGCAGTACAATTTAGCCACCAAGAGCACAACTTGGATTCAAATTCTGCCTCTACTATTTATTATGCTTGTTACTCAATCTTTTTGGCTTTAACTTCCTCATTTATAAATATGAAGATGATAATAATAATTGGCTCATAGGCTTCTGACAGCACTGAATGGTATTCTGCATGTAAAGTGCTCATAATAATTCCTGCTACAAGGGCTGACTAAATGTTGGCTATTATTATTATTATTATTATTAAATAGCTATACCGTTTTTAGTTCTTCTATATCATAGCTACAAAAGCCATAAAACATATCAATATGGAATATTTATATGTCCATTCTAAGTTTTATTTTAAAGCTGCTCAAGAAAATGAAGTCACAATATTTAAGAATTTTTAAGTTCTTCCCTCTCTACCAAAGAGGCTTGTCACAATTAAAGCTACTTACAGTTAGCTGTGTCTACAAACAAAAACCCTGAACTGAAAAAAACTCTCAAGAATTTTCAGAAAATTCATTTGCTGAATATCTGCTATGTGCCATGTTCTGTCCACTGGGATATAACTAAATATGTATGAGGCAGGGTGAGAAGGGAGAAAGAGATCCTATGCCCAACAGATTGAACCTGGTGAGAGAGAGAAAAGTGAAAAAATGATTTTTCAATGCAGTGTGATGAGTATCACTGTCTAATAATAAATATTAAATATAGGACAAGAATTTCTCAAATTTTAATTTTTTATTCTTTAATGCATTTTATTTTGTGACCTTGAAATTAAGGCTTTGATATCAAAGAATGCTATGCAAAGATAGCATGTGATCAATTGTGAGCATTTTTTCTAAAATTATGGTAAATTTTGAATGGAAGTTTATTCAGAGAGAAGTAGGATGTATATTTACTCTTTCCCTGTTCTGTTTTAGAAAGCAGTTATTTCTATTGTACGAGACAGAAAAGCATGAATTTTTAACTCTAAAAATTAACAACTACTAACTGAATAAATTAGGATTAGTGTTAGAAATGAACAATGCAATGAAATATAAAGGCATTTAAATTAATCTATCAAATACAATTTTCCTATTTCACTGAATGAGTGATATTTCTCATACACATTAAACCTTACCCTAAAACTCTAGAATATTAGAGTTCAGAATAACAGATGTTAAAAAGTTACATTGGTTACAGAATTATATCCACAAAGTTTAAAGAACCATGTAAATCCATAAATCTAAATTGCATTTAGAAATTTAAATATCCTATACATGAGTTTCATATCTATAATTTTTTTTTAAAATCTCATCTTAGATTACATTTCCACTATAGTTTTTCATTTTTCGATTTATTCTGAAATGTTCAAGGCACTTGTTTTAGCAGCTGTTCAAGAACAGAACAATTTTTCCTTTAACAAAATAATTATTGCTGTAATAATCTGTAATTATGGTTTATAACTGCAATAATCCCAAAGAAATCAGTCATTACCCTAGATCACAAGTAATTGTTAACTACTGTTAATGACCTATTTCTTAGGGATTATTGTTTTCGTAAACCATGACCATATCACCACAAATACGGAAGAGCAAGACAATATAATACAAATGAGATCATAATATAATAATAAACTTATTTTGTAACATTAAAAGCCATTAAGCATCTAAATTAAAGCACACATAACGAGAGCATATAATTTTCTTTGTTCAACACTAACTGAAGTCTTCACACAAAAGAAATTGAACACTACCATATACAGCAGTACAAACTAGAACCACACTAGGCATTTTTCATAATATAAAACAATTATTTTTGAATAGACCACAGATATTTTTAAAGAGCAGACAGACTCCTTCTCACTAACCTTCTGACTAGAAGAAAGGAAAAAAACATATCTATTAAACATTTCTATGTATCAGGCATTATATTAGAAACTTTGAAATGATGTTTTATTAAAACTACAACTACAAAACCTCCCTGAATTTGTATTAATCAAGAACCAGGTCTGGGGCTTCCCTGGTGGCGCAGTGGTTAAGAATCTGCCTGCCAATGCAGGGTACATGGGTTCGAGCCCTGGTCCAGGAAGATCCCACATGCCGCGGGGCAACTGAGCCCATGCGCCACAATTACTGAGCCTGCGCTCTAGAGCCTGTGAGCCACAGCTGCTGGGCCCACGCACCACAACTACTGAAGCCTGCACGCCACAACTACTGAAGCCCGCATGCCTAGAGCCCATGCTCCACAACGAGAGGCCACCCCAATGAGAAGCCCGCACACCGCAACGAAGAGTAGCCCCCACTCGCCACAACTAGAGAAAGCCCGCGCACAGCAATGAAGACCCAACACAGTCAAAAAAAAAAAAAAAAAAAACGGGTCTGACATTTTATTCAATAGATAGACCTATTTAATACCAATAAACTATTACATTTCAGTTAATTCCATTCATGTATCTTAGAACAGCTATACTTTCTTTCAGTACCCTTTTGTAGGAAAACAAGCCTTTGATTTTACAACTGAATCTTTTTACACTGTAACTAATATTTGATACATATGAAAGAATATATGTAATGTATATAAAGTACAGTCTTCTCTCAGTATCCACAGGGGATTATTTCCAGGATCCCTATGGATACAAAAATCTGCAGATGCTCAAGTCCCTTATATAAAATGGCACAGTACTTGCATATAACCTATTCGTAACCTCCATATGCTTTAAATCATCTCTAGATTACTTATAAACCTAATACAATGTAAAGTCTAGGTAAAGAGTTGTAAATACAATGTAAATGCTAAGTAAACAGTTGCTGGCACATGGCAAATTCAAGTCTGGCTTTTTGGAACTTTCTGGAATTTTATTTTGGGGGGAGTATTTTCTGTGGTTGGTTGAATTAGCAAGTGCAGAAACCTCAGATACAGGGGGATGACTGTATAATAAAACAAACTCCTGTGAACCCCCTATCCAATTTAACAACCAAGGCATTACCAATACTGTCACACCTACCTCCATAACCCGAACCTAGCTTCTCCCCTTACCTTGCACCCTAGAAGTAACCATGACTGTATTTGATGCTTACTATCTTCTTGACATCTTTTTATCACTTACAGATATATTCTTAAACAATATATTTTTAGTCTCACTTGTTTCGGGGCTTTAATTAAGCGTTTCATACTATATATAGTTTTCTGAAAATTGTTTTTTTTTCCACTAATTACTTCTGAAATTCATCTTTAAGTATACCTGTAGTTCATTTTTTAATGTTATATAATATTCCATTGTATAATTATATTATGATCTGTTTATCCATTTTCATGTTGATGGACACTTGAACTTTTTCCATTTTTTTCCCTTTAATAACACTAAGGCTATGAACATTCTCATGCCATGTCCCCTTGTTTAGAAGAGTTTTTCTAAAGGACATATCTAAGAGTGGAAGTGCCAGGTCAGAAGGTATGCAAATGTTCCACTTTTCAAGATAACACCAAAGTGATTTCCATTCTATTTCCAAATGACTATACTTTATAGTCCTACCAGAAGGATGTAAAAATTCCCTTTGATCTACATTCTCCTGGAAGATTTACTTTTGCCAATCTACTGGAAGTAAAATGGTATCTCATGTGCCTTGATTTCCCTTTCTCTTATGAGTAGTGACATGCTTATTTGTAGGTATTGATCATTTCCCTAAAGAATTGCTTGTTTTATTGATTTCTAGGATTTATTTCCAGGTTCTTCTAGATGGTGATCCTTGCTTGGGTTAGTGTGTGTGTATGTGTTGCAAATATCTTCTTCGACTTCTGGTATTTTTTTTTTTAAATCTTGTGTTTTTAAGTTATTTTTCTAGGAATTTACTGATTTTGAGTTTTCTAATTTGTTGACTTCAAAAAATACTACGCATAATTTTATATTTTAAACCTTTGCTGTATCTGTATTTCCCCTCTTGATCCTAATGTTATCTGTGAATTCTCTTTTCTTCTTATCTCATGAGAGGTTTGTCAATTTTGTTAGTACTTTTAAAGAATTAACTTTTGATTTTTTTGATATTACTGAATCTTTGTCTTTTAGTTCCTTAATTTCTGCTCTTTGTTTCCTTCTTTCTCCTTTCTTTGGGTTTGACCTGCTCCTATCATTCTAACCTCTCAACTTGGATGCTTAAGTCACATTTCAGCCTTTCTTGTTTTTGTGAAATAAATTTCCTACTGAATTCCAAACATGTTGTATTTCCACTTTTCTTTGTTTTTTTAATTTCCCTAAGACTTCTTCATTTACTCCATAATTACTTAGAAGTATGTTTATAAAATTACCAACTTTATGGAATTCATTATTTTTACAGGTTAGTTTTAATTTAATCACAAATTGGTAAGAAAATCTGGACTCTATGATACTGTCTGTCATTGAAATTTGTTGAGACTCGCTTTATGTACTAATACTTGGTAAACTTTTTAAAACTGAGATATAATTGACATATAACATATTAGTTTCAGGTGTACAACAAAATGATTTGATATTTGTATATATTGGGAAATGATCACCACAATAAGTCTAGTTAACATCCACCACCACACAGTCACAAATTTTATTTTCTTGTGGTGAGAACTTTCAAAATCTACTCTCTCAGCAACTTTCAAATATGCAATACAGTATTATTAACTATAGTTTCCATGCTGTATATTACATCTCCATGATTTATTTATTTTATAACTGGAAGTTTATACCTTTTGACCATCTTTACCCATTTCACCCACTCCCCAACCCCACCATAACAACCACCAATCTGTTCTCTGTATCTACGAGTTTGTTTTGTTTTGTTTTTCAGATTCCGCATACAATGAAATCATACAGTATTTGTCTTTCTCTGTCTTAGTTCACTTAAAATGCTCTCAAGGTCAATCCGTGTTGTCACAAATGGCAAGATGTCATTCTTTTTTATGACTGAATAATATTCCTTATATACTATATAATGTATAATTTTACATATATATGTTTATGTGTACACACACACCCCCCACACTTTCTTATCCACTCCTCCAGCAATGGATACTTAGGTTGCTTCAATGTCTTGACTATTGTAAACAAGGCTGCAATGAACATGGGGGTGTAGATATCCTTTTGAGTTAGTATTTTCATTTTCTTCAAATACTCAGAAGTGGAATTGCTAGATGATATGGTAGTTCTGTTTTTAACTTTTTGAGGACCCTCCATATTGTTTTCCATATTGGCTGTACCAATTTACATTCCCACCAACAGTGCACAGGGTTCCCTTTTCTCCACATCCTTGCAAACAGTTGTTATATCTTGTCTTTAAGATAACAGCCATTCTAATAGGTGTGAGGTGATATATCATGGTGGTTTTGATTTGCATTTCCCTGAGAATCAGTGATGTTCAGCACCTTTTCACGTACCTGAAAGCCATTCACATGTCTTCTTTGGAAACATATCTATTCAGATCCCCTGGTCATTTTTTAATTGGGTTGTTTATTTTTTTGCTATTGAGCTCTGTGAGTTCTTTACATATTTTAGATATTAGCCCTTTATCAATATGTGACTTACAAATATTTTCTCCCATTTGGTAGGTTGCCGTTTCATATTGTTGATGGTTTCCTTTGCTGTGCAGAAACTTTTTATTGATATAGTCCCACTTACCACTTACCTATTTTTGCTTTTGTTGCCTTTGCTTTTGGTGTCAAATCCAAAAAATCACAGCAAAGACCAATGTCTAGAAGCTTACTACCTATGTTTTCTTCTAGGTGTTTTATGGTTTCAGGTCTTATGTTCAAGTCTTTTACCAATTTGAGTTATGTTTGTGTGTAGTGCAAGATAGGGGTAGAGTTTCATTCTTTTGCATGTGGCTATATAGTTTTCCCAACACCATTTATTGAAGAGACTGTCCTTTCCCCATTGTATATTCTTAGCTCTATGTCATAAATTAACTGACCATGTGGACATGGGTTTATTTCTGGGCTCTCTATACTGTTCCACTGATTTATGTATCTGTTTCTATGCCAATGCCATACTGTTTTGATCACTATAGCTTTGTAATATAGTTCAGAGTCAAGAAGCGTGATGCCTCTAGCTTTGTTCTTCTTGGTCAATTTTTTTAAAAACATGCCACGTGTCCTATTAATATTTTCTAATTGTTGGTTCCAGCATTTTATATACATCAATTCAATAAAGTCTGTTAATCATATTGTTCAAATCCTTTTGACTTCCATATTTGATTTATCAACAATTTGCAGAAATGTACTGCAACTCCTCATTATAATGGTACGTATGTCAATTTCTCCCATAGGATTACCATCCTTTGCTTGATGTTTTGAGACTATTTCAAGGTACTAGATATTTGAAATTGTTATACCTTCTTAGTATACAAACGATTATCTCCAGTTCTAGTAATGCTTTTTATCTTACAGTCTTGTTTGATATTAATATAACTACCCCAACTTCTTTTAGGTTCGTATTTACACAGCACATTTTTTTTATCCTTTTACTTTCAACTTTCTACGTTTTAAAGTTTTGAGTATGTCTCTTATAATGGGCATCTGGCTCACTGGAATAATTCTTTAAATATTCAACTTTATAATCTGGCTTGATTGTAAATTTAATTCATTTATGTTTATTAGATTAATAATGTATGTGGAATGCTCCTACTATGTTATTTTCTATTACTGTCTTTCTTTTTGTCTCTCTTTTCTTTTCTTGGCTTTTTAAAACACTGAGTTTGCATGTTTACCTATTTCATTATTTTTCCTCTACTGTGTGATGGAAGTTAATCACATATCTTACACTTTTGTTACTCTTGAAATTTTACCATCTTAATTCTCTTCCAAAATAAAACAAAGCATTAAGACAATTTTAATTCTTATCACATCCCTCTCTCATGTACTACTGTTTATGGTAGTTTCTTTTTTAATTTCACAAGTTAAAAACAATAACTTTTTAAAAAATATAAGGCTATGTTTGTTAAGATTTGTGTGTTTACCAATTTCTGTGTGTTCCTTTCCTTCCTTCTGGAATCATGTCCCTTCTTCCTGAAAAATAATCTTTAGAACGTTTAATGAAAACTTTTAATAAAGAACCTCAGTAAAGATCTACTGGTAGCAAAAATTCTGTTTTCACTTGTCCAAAAGTGGTTTCAGTATCTTTGTTCATGAAAGATACTTTTGCTGACATACAGTTATACGATGGCCATTACTTTGACTCAATTTTTTGAGAATAATATTCCACAATCTTCTGGCTTACATTTTTACTGTTGAGAAGTGAGTTTTTCACTCTATTTTACACTCTTTAAGCTGCTTTTGAGATTTTCTGTCTTTGGAGCTACACAGTTTGACTAAAGTGCTGTTTTTTTTTGACTGGTACATTTTGGATTTGCTGTATTGACAGATGCATGTCTTTCATTAATTCTAAAAAATTCTCAGAAAGAATGTTTTCCGTTATTGCTTCTGTTCCATTCTCTCTATTCCATCTTCTGGGATCCAATTTGACATATCTGACCTTTTCATTCCATCCTTTAACTTCTCTTTTAATAGCTACTTTTGACTTGCCTGGTGGTCTAGTGGTTAAGATTCCACACTTCCACTTCCAGAGAGCACGGGTTTGATGCCTGGTCGGGGAACAAAGATTCCCACGTGCCGTGAGGTGCGGCCAAAAAAAATTTTTTAAATAAAAAATAGAAAAATAAATCCTTCACCAGTTTAAAAAAAAAAAAAGTTACTTTCCTTGTTTCCCCACATTCTTAAAAATTTCTTCAAATCTAACTGCCAATTTTCTAATTCTTTCCTCAGCAGGCTCTAATTTACTGTTTAAAAAATTCATTAAATTTTAGATCACAAAAAATATCTTTTTCAATAATAAAAGTTTCATTTGAGTCTTCTTCAATCTGCCTGGTCATTTTTCATTCTCTTGTTTGCTCATCTGTAGTTCTTTTTCCTTTAAACATTTCATACATAATTATTTTATATTCCTATAAAATTCCAATATCTTAAGTCCTTGAGGAGATCTGAATCAAATAAACCATTCACTGTTTTTGTTAGTGCTCAGTCATGGTACCTTGTTTTGTTGTTTGTGTGCTGGTTATTTTTTAAATCATGAAGAGTTAATTGACTGCTCTTCATCTGCAGGATTCTTAAGGCACTAAAGTATGGTTGCTATTCTTTACAGAAGATTTTAATTTACTTTTTTGCTGGAAGGCAAGGGGATCTACCAGTTTCAGACCACTATATCCCCTCTCAAGGGCTCAACTTAATATAAGAATCCCAAGTTCAGTACACTGACTTTGCTACTAGGCTAAGGTTTTGTCACCAATTTAATCATTGATAATTTGCCTTTAAAGGCAACACTGCCTTTTTTGCCCTTGTTTGCTACCCATCAGTTCATTCTGGTTAAAGTTCATTTTTTGAGGGGGAAGTAGTCAGAAGAGAGAGGGACAGAGAAGTGGAGGAGAGCAGACTGGAGGAATAGGAACCTCAGAAATTTCATATACTTATTTCAAGCCAAGCAATGCAGGATCTGACTGTTTGCAGCTCAAAGGCCTTTCAGAGCATGTAGTTGACCACACTGAAGTGAAAGTTACTACTAATTCTTTACTTTTAAGAAGCAAAGACTAATTGTGATATAAAACCAAAACCAAAAAATGTGATTTTTATAGGTAGTTGGTTAAACATGAACCAAATTATAACATAATCTGAATTAATATAAAAAATGAATCAGAAAAGATATTATATAAGGCTGCCATTGTGTCATCAGGAAAAACAAAAAAAAACAAAAAAACAAAACCCAAAACACTATAAGACAGGCTTACAGGGCAACCACATATCTACAAAAAGAACTGAAGGGACAAGCGGGGACTGAAATCCAGCCTGTACTCTACTCACCATACTAGCATATTATACTTGCCTGGGTGCTTTTTCTAATTTGCACAAAGGCACCAAATATATTATTGAGTTGGTAAGAAAGTAAAATAAATCTGCAAAGGCCAAAATAGATGTCTGGGCTGAAACTGAGAGTTATATGCATAGAAACAACTAGAGAACTTGAGCTTCTTGTTTGAAGGACAAAGGACAAAGCCTAGGGCATGCCCAATAAGAGGACTCCAACAAGAAACTCTTACACCCTTAGCAAGAAAGTGAACTGTCTGCCCTAGACAAAGAAAGACAAAACAGAAAATTGTCTAACTTGATTTCCATGTTAGTCACAGGAAAGAAGGAAAAATCCCTCAATTCAGACCTCACACAGCGAGTGGCCTAAATACAGACTACCAATGTGATATGAAAAACCTTATTCTAAGGAAGCAGTTTAAATGGTATTGAGTTGATAGTCCTCCTCCACCCCATTTAGTAGATGGACCAAACATTTCAATTAAAGGACAGAGATGGTCAGCAGTGATTTTTTTTTTTAAAGGAAGAACTATACACTGTCTACAAGAGACACACTTTAAAAACAAAGACACAGACAGACTGGAAGTAAATGGATGGTGAAGGATATGCCATGTAAACAGAAAGCATAAGATGGCACTGGCTACAGTAATATCAAATGTGGTGGATTTTAAGATAAAAGGATCAATTAACAAGGAAAACAAAAAATTATAAATGTCTAAATGAAGCAAAAATTGAAAATTAAAAGTAGTATATGGGACTTCCCTGGTGGTGCAGTGGTTAAGAATCCACCTGCCAGTGCAGGGGACACGGGTTTGATCCCTGGTCCGGGAAGATCCCACATGCCGCGGAGCAACTAAGCCTGTGTGCCACAACTACCGAGCCTGTGCTCTAGAGCCTGCGAGCCACAACTATTGAGCCCGCGTGCCACAACTACTGAAACCCGTGCGCTCTAGGGCCTGTGTGCTGCAACTACTGAGCCCGTGTGCTGCAACTACTGAAGCCCGTGTGCCTAGAGCCTGTGCTCCGCAACAAGAGAAGCCACCACAACTAGAGAAAGCCCACGCACAGCAACGAAGACCCAACACAGCCAAAAATAAAAAAAATTTTTTTTAATTAAAAAAATAAAAAGTAGTACAGACTATTCCACAATCATATTTGGAGATTTAATACCTCTTTCTCTGTAAATAATAGAAATAGGCCCCCCCCAAAAAAACAGAAAAAAATCAGTAAAAACAAAGAATATCTGCACAATACTATTAATCATCTTGACTTAATTTCTATTTACATACTACTATACCCAACTATGGCTATGGTAAAATACATATTCTTTTCAAGCGTACATGGTCTGTTTGTCACGATAGACCATATGCTGGGTCATAAAACAAGTCTCAATAAACTTAAAGTCTGAAATCATACAAAATGATATTTGCCAAAGGTAGAATTAAATTAGAAATCAGAAACAATAAGACAACTAGGAAAACCCCAAATATTTGGAAATAAAAGCATACTTCGAATAATCCAAAAACTAACAAAGAAATAACAGACTAGAAAATATTTTTAACTAAATGATAATGAAAATACAAGATCAAAATTCATGATATGCAGCTAAAGCAATGCTCAAAGCAGAATTTATAGCTTTAAATGTTTTTATTAGAATACAAAAAAATCTAAAAATTAAAGATATGATGCCTCCATCCAAAATTAGAAAAAAAGACCAAATAAAATCAAGTATAAGGCAGAAAATAATAAAGCCCCCCCAAAAAACTTATGAAATAAAAAATGAACAAACCAAAAAAAAAGAAAGAAAGAAAATCAGTGAAACTAAAAGTTGATTTCTTGAAAAGATTAACAAAGTTGATAAATATCTAGTTAGTCTATCAGGGGAAAAAAGAAAAAGGGCAAAAATTATCAAATGGATGAAGGGGGGGTCAAAAGGTACAAACTTCCAGTTATAAAATAAACGTCATGGGGATGTAATGTACAGCATGGTGACTATAGTTAATAATGCTGTATTGCATTATTTGAAAGTTGCTAAGATAGTAGATCTCAAAAGTCCTCATCACAAGAAAAAAAATGTTTAACTATGTATAGTGATGGATGTTAACTAGACTTTTTGTGGTGATCATTTCCTAATATATACAAATACCAAATTATTGTTGTACATCTGAAAATAATATTATGTGGCAAGTATACTTCAATTTTTAAAATAGGAAGAATAAAAGAAAAGACATCACTTCAGATCCTACAGACATTAAAAGAATAATAATGAAATATTAGAAATAACTTTATTCCAGTAAATTTAAAAATAGGACCAATTCCTTGAAAGACACAAATGACTAAATTTGACCCCAGGTGAAAGAGAACATTTGAATAGTCCTATACCAATTAACAAAATTTCATTCATAACAATAAACCCTCCAGGCCCACTGGCTTCACTGATGAATCCTATCAAACTCTTAAGAAAGAAATAATACCAATACAACACAAACTCTTTCAGAGTGTAAAGAAGGAGGAAGAAACACTTCTTGACTCATTTTATGAGGCCAGTATTATCCTGTTACCAAAACCAAAGTCATCACAAAAAAAGAAAACTGCAGACAAATATCCTTCATGAACATCAATGTAAAATAAAATTTCTGCAAACTGAATCTAACACTATATAAAGGAACAGTATCGTAACCAAGCAGGATTTATCCTAGGAATGGAAAGCTGGTTTAACAGAAAAATCAACCAATATAATTCATTATATTAGTAAAATAAAAAAGAAAACAAAGGTCATTTGAGTAGGTACATAAAAAAGCATTCAAAGAAATCAATGCCCCACTCATTATAAATAGCCTGAGAAACAGAAGGGAACTTCATCAAATTTATTACCAATGGTAAAAGGCTCAATGCTTTCTATGTACAAACAGAAACAAGGCCAGAATATCCATTCTTGTCGCTTTTGTTCAACATTGTACCAAAGGTCCTACCAGTGGAATAAGGAAAGAAAAAGAAATAAAAGGCATGAAGACAAGACATAAAACTGTATTTTAGGTGACATGATCATATAAAACAATCCTAAAGAATCTACAAAAAAAGCTATTAGAACTAATAAGTAAATTTAGCAAAATCACAGGACACAAAGACAAAAATCAATTCTGGTCTTATATAAAATAGCAAAGAGTAATCAAAATTTACAACAGCACCAAAATATATAGGAATAAATTTTGTGAAAGATTTTTAATACCTATGAACTGAAAACAATAAAACATTGCAAAGAAAACTTTAAAACACCTACATAAGTGGAGCAATATATCATGCCCATCAACTGGATATTAAGATGGACCATACTGATATATAGATTGAGGCAACCTCAATCAAAACTCTAATGAGTTTTTTTTTTAAAGAAACTGACAAGTTGATGCTAAAATTAATACAGAAAAGCAAAAGATGTAGAACACAAAACTATTTTGAGAAAGAAGAACAAGACTGAAAGACTTAAATTACCTGATTTCAAGACTTAAAGTTATAGTAACCAAGACAGTATAATATTGGCATAAGGATAGACATTTAGATCAATGGTACAGAATAGAGTCTAGTAACAGACCTTAGCCTTTTATGGTCAACCGATTTTTGACAAAGGTACATGATAATTCAATAGGAAAAAAGATAGTCTTTTCAGCAAACAGTGCTAGAACAACTTGATAACTGTACATGTTGGGGAGGGGACCTTATCCTTACCTCACATCATTCACAAAAATTAACCCAAAGTGGATCACAGACTTAAACATAATAGCTAAAACTATTAAACTTCTAGAAGAAAAATATAGAACATATTCGTGACTTCAGTTACAGAAGATTTCTTAAATATAAAAAGCATAAGCCATGAAGAAAAAACTGAAAAGGCAGATCATCAAAATTTAAAACTCTGCCCTTTGAAAGACAGTTGAAAAGACAAACAACAGACAGGAAGAAAATATCTGCAACATGTATGTGAAAAAGGGACTGTATAAAGAATATATAAAACACTTACAATTTCAATAATAAGACTATGTACAAAAGAACAAACAACCCAATATAAAAATGGGCAAAAAATGTGAACAGACATTTCACAAAGGAAGATATAAGAATGGCCAAAAAAGCACAACTTCATTAATTATCAAGGAAATTCAAAGTATAACCACAATGAGATACTACTACTAGATACCCAGTAGAATGGCTAAAGTTAACAAGACAATATCAAATGATGATGAAGATGTAGATCATTCTTAATGGGAATGAAAAATGGTACACTTTGTAAAATAGCGTAGTAGTATCTTACAATATTATACACACATTTCTCATATGACCCAGCAAACTGTCACAGGTATTTACCCAAGAGAAATGACAATTTAAGTACATACAGAGATTTGTCTGCAAATATTCACAACATCATTATTCATAACAGGCAAAAACTGCAAGTATAACTCAAATGTCCATTAAGTGGTAAACAGCTAGACAAACTAAAGAAAAAGCCATACTATGGAATACTACATAGCAATAAAAAGGAACAAAATATTTATATATACAATATGTTTGACTCTCAAAAACATTATCCTAAGCAAACAAAGTCAAACACAAAAGACTAGTTATTGTATGATTTCATTTACACAGAAACCCAAAAGAGATGAACCATAGTGACAAAAACCAGTGGTTACCTGGATAAAGAGTTAGGAAAATGGATCAAAGGGCATGAGAAAATTATTTATAAGGTTCTCTGTCTTGAATGTGGTGGTAGTTACATGGCTATATATCTACTAAATTCAAACTGTACACTCAAAAAAAAGAAAAAAGATATTTGCAACTCAACACAGACAAGGGGCTCATATAAAGGGCTCTTAAAAGTCAATAAGAAAAAAAAAAATCAATGAGAAAAAAAGAACCAATAACCCAACAACAAAAAAATGAGCCAAAAAAATGAGTAATTCTTTTACAGAAAAAGAAGACCAAATAGCTCTTAAATAAACAATGCTTAACCTCACTGATATGAGAATGTTAAATTATACTGAGAAATCATTTTTCACCTATAGGATTGCCAAAAATTCAAAAGCTTGGTAATACTGTCCTGTGAAGGCAATAACATGGAGCTCTCATAGACTGCTGGTGGACAAGTAAATTGGTGCAGTCCTTACAGAGAGTAATTTGGAAATATTTATAAAAATTACAAACACATTAACCCTTCTACCCAACAGTAATTCTGCTTCTGGAAATGTATCCTACAGATATACTTGCATAAATATAAAATGACAAGTACAAGGTTAATCTGTACAGCATTACTTTTAATAGCAGAAGATGGCAAACAACTCAAATGACTCAACACTGGAGAGAATAGTTAAATAAATTATGATACATTCAAAAAATAAATATTATTCATCTATAAAAATTAAGTATTCTCTGTATACTGATTTGAGAATAGCTATAAAATACATTGTTAAATGAGAAAAAGCAAGGAGTAGAATGTGTGTGGTATGCCACATTCCATGTAAATAAAAGGGGATAAGAACTTATATATTCCTAATTGTACATGCATACAGAAAATTTGGAAAGATGCAAAACCAATAAGAATCGTTATTTGTTAGAGTGAAGAATAGTAGGACAGATTATAGGACTGGAACAGAACACATTTTAATTTCTCTTTTCTGGACAACGTAAATATAATACCTCTTCAAAAGATTGGGTGAATTAATTAAAATAAAATTTGATATGAAAACTAAGAGAACAGACACATTAAAGTTACATGTAAAAACAGGTCACAAACTTGAGGACAATATTTACAATTCAAACAACTAGAGGATTAGTGTTAAAATATTATAAAGAGCTCCATTAGTAAAAAAAAAAAAAAAAAAAAAAAGAACAAAATAATCCAAATGGCGAGGAGGAAATGAACAAAAGTCATGAACATATATATCACTGATGATGAAAGAACATAAACATAAACACTAAACTTCATTAATAATCATGAGAGTGAAAAGTAAAATATGCATGAGGTATATTACCTCAACTAGCCTGACAAAAAGTCTAACATTATGAGCCATTGGTGAGGATCTAGATCAGAGTGGGTGGGATATAAAGTAGTACAATCACTTTGTAAAATATAGTTTGGCATTGTCTACTGAAGCTGACTATGTAATTAATATATATAACAATCTTTACAGCAGCATTCATTGCATTAGCAGAAAACAGAAAACACAAATACCCACTGACAAGAAAATTCATCAATAAATTGCAGTGTATTCAAACAACAGAACTGCAGCAGTACAAATGAAGGAACTATAGCTACAGCATCAACACAAACTCTCACGAAGGCAACACTGAGAAAAAATAATGAAGCAAGTTGTAAAAGAATAAATAATTTGATTCTATTTGTATAAAGTTCAAAAATATGCAAAACCATGCATTATTTTCAGAGTACATACATATGCAGTAAAACTGTGAAGAAGAGGCATCAATTAACAAACAAACATCAAGAATTTTTTGCTGGTAGGAAAAAGGGAACAGCAAAGATATTGGTATTGACCTGTTCTTTAAGCTATGTGACGGTGTTTGTTACTGCTAGTTACTATGTCTCAAAATACATAAATACCCTTTTGTGCTAAAGAAAGAAATCAGTCATGACAACAAGATGCTACGAAGCAAAATGTTAGTTCTCCTCCATCTAATTTATAAATAATGAGATACTAATAAAAGAGAACATTTCAAGAAGGTTAACTATTCCTCTATCCGCCGCTGAGCAGTATTGTGTGACTCAGAAAACAAACAAAAACCAAAAAAACAGATAATGAATAAAAGGTATTTTTAGAAGACAGTACGTAAATGTATAGGATAATTTTTAAAGAAATTTTTTAAAAGACTTTAAATGGAAAATCACTCAAAGTTTGACTATCATCCCTTACCACTCACTTTCCAAACAAATATGAAAGAAAAAAACATCCTGGAACTGTAATTAAACTGCCTCCTATTAGAAATGTATATAGCCAGTTCCAGTCTCATAAGTTATCCCACTTAAAATCTGAAAAGTGTATTTAATTCCCTATGTTCCTGAAAATCCTTTCGTATTAAGGAAATATACAGAAATAGATAAATTCTCCTTCAGTAAAGAATGAAAAATAAAGAGAAAATTGAGAAATTAAAATATAATAATAAAATAAAGCCATGGTGAAGGCAAATGAACAAATGCAAAAACCACGATGAGGTCTTCAGTAAATTTTTACTGGCTAAAACTGGGCTCTGAATTTGCAGTCAGATATAGCAAAGAAGGAAACATGATTAGTTAAAGGATAGTTATGAGTTAATAAACTCTACTCAAAGATCATTATCAGCTTTTTTTGATACTGAAGCCAGAGAGAAATATTCCCTGTGAATCTTATAAAGAACTAAAACCATCAAGCCACCAAAATACCCAGAAGGTTAATAAAATTAATGGATTATTAGAGGAATAGAATTGGGGGAAATAAACAAAAATACGTTGCAGTAAAATTATTAAATAAATTGATTAATGAAGCTACTTAAAATTCAACATACTACCATATTATTATATTATTTATATGGTCATATAAAATTTACTGACCTTCCTGAATTGCCATGTCCACAGTTATTCCAGAAGCTAAATGCAGCAGCTTTTGGTAATTCTGTGCATTTTGATCAAACAACTGTACAAGAAGAGTGCATGTCTTCTCATATTCACATCTGCTAACAGTGCACAACTGCTCCAACTGCTGAAACACAGTGGCGGTATCATCCAGTGGATCATCTAAATTATCTCTGCAAATATATAAGAAAAGGATTGCAGATGACATTAGAATGAGATGTACTTTTATTCACCACAAATAAGCTTTATTTATGTTAAATAAAAATTCTATCATGGATAAAGAAATAAAAGACATAGACTGGAAGGTAAGAAATAAAATGTCTATATTTGAAAATGTGAACCACAAGAAAGCTACTAGTACTAACAGGTGAGTGTATTTCCAAGGTGCTAGCAATACAGGTCAATATATAGAATTCATTACTATATACTAACATGAATTGGAAATTTAAATTTAAAAAACAGTATCTCCAAAGGCACCAGAAAACATAAAACACTAATTAAATCTTAAATATATGTAAGATCTAAAGACTGAATAATACAAAACAGTGATGAAAGGAATCACAGAAGAACTAAATAAATTAAAAGATAAACATGCTCATTGGCTAAAAGACTCAATATTGCTGAGATGTCAATTCTTCCTCCAAATTAATCTACAAATTCAATGCAATTCTAGTCAAAATTCCAGCAGGACTTTTTTTTGTAGATACTGACAAGATGATTCTAACATTTATACAGAAAAGCAAAGGAAGTAAAAGAGCCAAAACAAAAGAGCCCTTTAAAAAGGGAAAACCAAGATGAAAATTCACACTACCTGATTTCAAAGCTTATTATAAGGCTACAGTACTCAAGGCAGGGGCTACTGGCAGAAGGAGAAACACATAGACTAATGAGAATAGAGTCCAAAAATAGAACCATACATATGTGGTCAATTAATTTTTGAAAACAGAGTAAAGACAATTCAATGGAGAAAGGACAGTCTTTTCCACAAATGGTGTTGGGGATAACTGGTCTTCCCTATGCAAAAAAGAAAAAAAGGAAAGAAAAAGAACATTGAGTCTAAACCTCATATCATATAAAAATTAACTCAAAATGGATTATGGACCTAAATTTAAATTATAAAACTTCTAGAAGAAAAAAATAAGGATAAATTGGACTTCATTAAACTTTAAAACTCCTGCTCTTTGAAACACTCTGTTAAGGAAATGAAGAGGCAAGCAAAGGACTGGGAAAAAGTATTTGCAAAACACATATGATAAAAAGACTTGTGACCAGAATATACAGACCTCTCTAATCTCAATATAAGAAAATAAACAACCCAATAAAAAAATGGGAACATATTTGACAGGCATTTTACCAAAGAGTATATACAAATGGTAAATAAGCACATAAAAAGATCCTCAACATTGTTAGTTATTAAGGGAATGCAATTTGAAACCACAATGAGGCACCACACCTATTAGAATGACTAAAATTTTTTAAAACTGACAATATCAAGTGCTGGTGAGGATGCAGAGCAATTGGATTTTTCATACACTGCTGGTGGGAACGTGAAATGATACAGCCACTTTGGAAAATAGTTTGGCAATATCTTATAAAGTAAAATATACACTTACCAGGCAACCCAGAAATCTCACACCTAGGAATTTATCCAAGAGAAATAAAAACTTAAATTCATACAAAAATCTGTATAGGAACACTTACAGCTATTTTACTCATAAAGGCAAAAACAGAAAGAACCCAAATGTCCATCAATAGGTGAGTGGACTAATAACTGTGATATATCTATAAAATGGTATACTATTCAGCAATAAAAAGTAAAGAACTACTGACACAAAATGGAAGAATCTCAAATGCATTATGCTAAGTGACAGAAGCCAGACTAAAGGGCTACATACTATATGATTTCATTTATGTAATAACATCCAAAAAAGACAAAAATTTTAGGGAACAAAACATCAATAATTGCCAGATGCTGAGGATGGGGAAAGGTCTGACTACAAAGGAACCTAAAAAAACTCTTTGGGGTGATGGAACTATTTTATATCTTGATTGTGTTGTTAAACACAACGGCATACACTTGTCAGAGCTCAGAGAACTGTATACTAAAAAAGGTGAATTTTACCATAGGTAAATTATACCTCCATTTAAAAAAATTCCAAGATGCAGAAGATGAAAATACAACAAAAACATTTAGTTTTCAATACCTCACAACTATGGCAACAGATTCCAACCGAGAAGTGATAAAGGCCTTCGTGATTTCTGGTGCATAAGTGTCTAATAAGTGGGGTTCAGTTGATTTCACAAAAGGAACTGATGCTACCATCCTTTGCCAGAGAGTTAATAAATAATGAACACTGTTGGGAGCAAATTCCCAATGCTACAAAAAAATAAAGCAAACGTTATTTAAAATGACATTATGTCTTCCTAGAATAAGAAATGCAGAGGCAAAATTAGTAAACATACAGTTCAAAATAAACTTTTATTCCGATTATAACCAATGAACATTTAAAATAGCAAATTCTGTTAAATGTTTGTGAACTTCCTTCTAATCTTTCCAGGAATATTTTTTCACAGAGTTGATATCATGTGGAAAATATGGTTTTAAAACTTCCCCCCAAACTTATAAAAAGAATTTTTCCAAAAACTAATCTGTAAAACTTTATTTCATTTCTCCACATAGATTTTGCTACAGCGCCTCAATTCGGTCTTTAATTATTAGATATTTAGATGGTCTCTAAATTTTTATTATTATAAAATTTGTTACAAAGAAGTTTTTTACCTAAAATCTTGCAATGAACATTTTTAGCAAAGTGCTCTAATAAATGTTTTTAAAAATCCCTACCAAGGGCTTCCCTGGTGGCGCAGTGGTTAAGAATCTGCCTGCTAATGCAGGGGACACGGGTTCAAGCCCTGGTCTGGGAAGATCCCACATGCCGTGGAGCAACTGGGCCCGTGAGCCACAACTACTGAGCCTGCGCGTCTGGAGCTTGTGCTCCGCAACAAGAGAGGCCGCGATAGTGAGAGGCCCGCGCACCGCGATGAAGAGTGGTCCCCGCTTGCCACAACTAGAGAAAGCCCTCGCACAGAAACGAAGACCCAACATAGCCATAAATAAATAAATTAATTAAAAACAAAAAACAAAAAACAAGGACTTTCTCTTATTTACAGCTATACCCCCAGCACCTAGCACAGCGTAGCTGTTCAATAAATATTTGTAAAAAAAAAAAAAAAAAAAAAAAAAAAATCCCTACCAAATCTTACCAAGAAAGGGTTTTAAAACTATCTACAGTTTAACATCAACTATATATTTTTATTTACCTGTAGGCTAGTAATGGTAAAATTAGCAATCAATCTGATAACTTCAGGATACTCCTTCACCATAACTAATTCTCCCAGCTGGTAATTTGTCTTTAAACGAGCCAAAAATCGACAAAATTCATGATAATTACCTGGATTGGACAAACCCTAAATTATGAGACAAAAAGAAAGGCTTTTTAAAAAACTTAAAAACAAAAAATCAAATGATTCCTACTCGACTTAATGTTGTCCTAAATGATTAATAATAAGGAATCCAAACTAGAGGCTTTGGAGGAAGCTTTGACCATGATGACTAAATCATAATGTTTGGGAACCATTATATTAGCCCAAAAAAATTTGCATGAGAGACAGAAAAGAGAGGAGAAAAGGGTGGGGAGAGAGAGAGAGAGAGAGTGTATCTTGTGACTTAAACAGAAGTCAATACAAGACCTGAAAAATATTTAAGATGGAAAGTAAGAATTGGCTCTTGAAATCCTGGAAAAGAGCAATACCACTAGACTTACATTAAATGTGTACCCACAAATAACAGAAACATCTTTTAATTCAACAAATATTTATTGAGTACCTAGAGGCATTATGTCCTCAAGCAACTCCTTGTCTCTTAAGACATTCAAATAAACTGCTGCAATGTAGAGCAGAAAGTTTAAAAAAAGTACTACAAGACACAGAGGTAACTTTGTGGGGAGGACAGGTTAAAAGGAAAGACCAAGAAAGGTGCCCCCAGTGAGCTCCTTGAAGATAGGACATGTGTGCTATTATCTTTATAGTTTGAGAACTCTGCACTATAGCTGGCATGAAACAGAATTCAAGTATCTTTCAGTATCTGTTTAATACTGAAAGAGTTTGTAAAAAATTTCAACCCATGAAAAAATATAACATAGTTTCTAATTATTAAGGACTAATTTAAAAATATATTTTGTATTCATGGGTCTTTTAATACATACTTATAATTCTAAAAATATATATAATATTCAAATTAACTTTTAGAGCCATAAAACATCAACATGAGGATATTGGAAAATCAATTAAGAGAATTATCTGATATTAGCATATTATCTTCCACATACTGACTGATGATAGTGAGCTGAACAACTAAAAATTTTAAAGTATCGATATATTGGTAAAAATCCCATTTATCAGCAAAACACATAAATTTCAGATATGCCAACAGTGAAAAGATAAAACGAATGCACAACATATAAAATACCTCTTAATGTGCAAAAACGACTGTTCTTTAAAGAGTAAGAATGTTTTCTTTATGTATAGATATTATATGTCCCCCCTAAGTTATTAATAACCAAGAGACTTAGATAAACCTCCTTAAATCATCATTTAACCTTTTACAATTTGTACTTTCATTACAGATATTTTAAACCAAAACCAAAAGTGAAACAAATTTTATCTAGGCATCCAAAATCACTAATTTATAATGGCTGTGCAATTCTCTGAAATGAACACAGCCACTGAAGATTTGCAGTTAACATAGAGAGTAGATTTAAAAATCTACAAACTTTTATTGTCCACAAGAGGGCAAAAAAGATATTATTTCATAATTTAAAACCACTTTTTCCAATATTAACATCCAGATTTATACTGTCTTCTAGTTTAGAAGGTAGATATGACTCTGAATTAATCACTTCAGTAATTTAAGAAGTGCAAGCAAAGTACAATGGTAAAAAGCAGAAGCATAATAAGATATACAACCTCTATTCATATTTACCTAAAAGAACAGGAAAAATAAAAAGAACAACACAGCAGTCAGTCAGGAAAACATTCACTTTTAAAAACTGCCCATTTATACTACAAATGAGATCCAAGAAAGTAGAATATGATACTTATTTTCTTCCAGAATCGTAATAAAGTCATAAGTCTATTATGCACCTTTCAGCAGAAAAACTGTATTTAAATATGGTAAGTATTAATTAAATTATTTCAAAAATACCTGAGGGTTTTCAAGTATCCTTTTTACTCCCTTGATTAAATTACCAAGGTACTTGGCACGTTCAGGACTGCTAAATAAGGACCTTCTTGTAGAAGCAAACTGAACTAAACATGAAAGTGCCTAAAAACAGGAACAACAAAATTCATTTCAACTTTAAAATTAATGTAAGGCCACATGTAAGGAACACTACTCTTTACATTTAAATTTTAAAAAATTTTAATGATAAAATAGTGTTATAGAATCCAAAAACAATGAAAGCTAAACATCATCAATAATTACCACCACCCATAACCCGTCAATCCCACCACTAGAATTCCTATTTCTGTGTAAAATTCCTCTAATATTTTTATATATATTAAATACACCAGAGCAGAGCCGGGACCTGCATACACTCAAAGGCTCCCAATTGCTTTTGATGCCTAATCTGTTTGTAAACCAACGAACCAGGTGTTTCATCAAAAAGAAAATATGGTTTTGTTGTAGAATACATTTGGGAACTACTGTACAATATGCACTGCGCTATCCTACAAGTGGGAAAAATCCTTTAACTTTACTTAATCCAGCATGTCCCAAATTTATCTGGTGATAAAACATCTTGCCCACACCATTTATTAATATCTTGAGGAACAATTTGGAAAATGCTGCTGAAAAAGTTAGATACAGTATAAAAATTCCTGCAAAGTGTCTGTGGCCTAGTTATCTTTCTGAAGTTAATACTTAATCAGCCAATTTCACTTCTTGGGTTCTTAATTCTACTACTGGAACCCACTGAAGCCTGTTTGTTCATTAACTGAGAGGCCCAAAACTGGCAACTTTTAGGCCAAACTGGCCCACATATGTAAACTTGCCCACTTTAAAAAAAAAAAAAAAAAAAAAAGAATTATCTGTCAATATTTAAATATTCCAGTCAGGAGATTTCACACAAAATGTCTGGCTCTCTTGGCAAGGGTGAGAATAGGGACAAAAATCAGAGGATAGCCTTTTTAGATGTTACTCAGTTGGCCACAGTCCTTAATGTTAAAAACAAAAAACAAGCAAACAACCCAAAAAACAAAACTCCCTTCTGATGTGTAGAAGGTTCAGGAACCATTAGCGTAATAAAAATATCCAGGGGTTTGGGGTCAAAACCACCTGCGTTTGAATCTCAACTCCAAAGTTTAGTTCACTGCCCTGAAGAAAGTCACTTAGGCCATTCTGGATCTGTTTCCTTGTCTACATAGGGAAGATAACAATAGTTACCTTGCAGGGCCACTGTGAGGATGAAGTGAGATAAGCATCACAGGATAGGGCATGCCCAATAAATGTCAGTTACATTCTCTTAAAGCAGTTGCTTTCCACTCTACTTTTTAAGCACCAGTAGCTTGTTTGTTTTATCCCAAAACATAACTGTACATGAAACCATGGTTTTTAAATAACTAAAGACAAGACTCTTCTGGTTAAAAGACAGAAGGCTGAAGTTCTGTGGCACCACCTGGAAACATGAGTGTCCTGTGAAACCCAGTTTAAAAACCACCACCTTAAAACCCTCGATTTGAGAGCAAACATGTTTTCTAAGAAAGGGAGGGAGTATTTTTGTGAACCTATTCCTCCCTTCTAGGTGATAACATATCTAAACAAACATACTGCTGATATGTACTTTAAATGTGGAACATCTTTTTTTCAGGAAATGACAATGTAAGAATTCCCCAACTTCACTTCTACAAGCTTAGATATTAAACTAACAACTTTCTTTTTTTTTCAATCTTGCCTGGTCTCTGTTTTAGATTCCACAAAGATGGGATACAGAGTCTCAAAGTTCCATACTATAACCAAAGAGTTTCAAGAATCTTTTAGCACACAACAGAATTTGATTCAAAAAATAAATGAACAACTGGAGTGATGAGCACAAAATCAAGTGAGCAGATCCCCTTTGTTTCTCATTTGGAGATATCTGATGGGGGGCCACACGGCAAGCCTGACATGGAGCCAAGCAAAGTGGAGAAAGAGTTAGAGAGGTTAAGAAAAGGGAAGGTAACAGGTGGGGTGGCAAACTACTGGACTGAGGCCCAGAAGAAGAGCTGGGGACTGAGTAGGAAAAAAGATACTTAGAGGTTGATAGGTTGTCTTGGCTACAGGCAGGAACTAAATCACCAGTTATGGGTTTTGGGCTCACCAGTGAAATGACGGGAACTATGGACTATAAATAGAAACTGAAAAATAGCTTACGTAATACAAATCCCAGATGATGTAAGAATCTCTTATAAGAGGTAAACCTAATCAAGAATATAAATAAAGTAAATATGTACCACCCTTATATAAATATCACAGGTACTTTTTAATGAAATAATGAATGAGTTTTACTTACTAACTGAGATAGGAGTGGTGGAAGTGAATGATACAAATTAAAGAAAAGATCCAATGTTTCTGGTTCCAGGAAAACTGGAAAAAAAAAAAAATTCTAACACCATTACTTTCAATTCAGTGATCTTCACATAGTAAGACATTATCATACAAACCAAAAACTCCAAGACCTCTGCATGTGGCCAATCTTTCTTTGCAGTTAGGCTTAATTCCTTTTTAATTCCTAGCTATTTTCCTTTGAAATATGAAATAATACAAAGATAGAAATTAATTAGCTAAGATGTTCCTTATTTCCATGTAGCACCTACAGTTCTTACCTAGAGAACCTTCTCATTATTTTCATTTACATTAAGGTAATAAAAACATTTAAAAATTCAAATAGTATCAAAAAGTAAATAGTACTAAAAAGTATATAGTAAAAAACAGCTGTACCCTACTCCATTCCAACTGCCTTTCAACTCTTAGCTATATTTAAATACATGTTTCCAAATTACATGCTGTATTACATGTCTTTGACTGTTTTATTTTAGGTCTCAAATGACCTTGTTACGGTACACTCTCCCCTCTACTCCCACCACTCTTTCTATAATCCATCCTCTCTCAAAAATCCATCCACTGTTGTAACAATTTGGAATTAAATCAATTCTAAGTGTTTACCTTATTATGACTATGTAAATAATGTTAACAGCTAAGCCAAGTATACTATGATTATATCACATTTCCAACACTCCCTGGATTTAATCACAGCATCTTTTCTGTGCTTAGTTGTGTAGATCGATATCTGTCACTAATTCTTTCCAAATGCTCTGACAGATTTGCAAAATGTTCTTCATGCCATTTTCCACCTGGTCAATAGCATCAAATAACCTATCACTTCCATCTTCCCACCCCTTCCTCCTGGAGCCTTCTTCAACTTAGACTGGCTGTTCCAAAATGTGTTACATAATTATCTCCTTTTAATGTCTGCTGATAGTCATCTTGTGTTAAAGCTTTCCTGAACTCCATATCCTCTATTTTCTTGCTTGTATGTCAAGTAGCTTCATAAGAGCAAGTACATAAGGGATAAATTTCAGAACGATTTACATGTCTGAAAATATATTTATTCTCTTATACTTGGTAATTTCAGTCTAGTTTGAAAATTATTTTCACTCAGAAGTCTGAGGATATTACTCCATTGTTCTCTAGCTTCCAGTACTACTGTTGAGAAATCTAATACCATTCTTGATCCCAATGCTTTGTAGGTGACTTTCCTTCTGGTAGATTTTAGGTTCTCTTTGTCCTTGTTATTCTGAAATGTCATGATTATGAAGCTTAGTGTATTTTTTTTCATTATGTTGGGTACTTATGGGATCTTTCAATCTGAAAATTTATGTGTCTCACTGCTGAGAATTTTTTTTGGTATTATTTGCAAATTGCCTTCTGTTTTTTCCTGTCCTTTCTTGAACTCCTAATAGTCAGATGCCAAGCCTCCTAGTTTCATGCTTCAATATTCTTGCATTTTTTTCTCCTATCAAATCTCTTCTTGCTTTTTTTGTTCTACTTTCTGGGATATTTCCTTAGCTTTATCTTCCAACTCTTTTACTGAATGTCTTATTTGGGCAACCTGTATATTTGGAACACTGTCTTAACTTTCGTTTTTGAAACAATATCCTATTCATGTTTCAGGAGTGCATTACCTTTTCTTATCTCTCTGAGGATAGTAATTAAACCTTTTTGAAATTTACTTCGACTCTTCACTTTGTCTCTGTTTCTACTAACTCTCTCTTTTTAAAAAAAGATTTCTTGAGATAATTAGATTTATATGCAGTTGCAAGAAATAATACAGAGAGATCCCATGTATTGTTGACCCCATTTCCACAAATGGTAAGTTCTTGCAAAACTAAAGCACAATATCACAATCAAGAAGGCACACTGATAAAATCCAATCCACCAATCTTATTTGGCTTTCCCAGTTTTACATGTACTCGTGTGTGTGTGTGTGTATGTGTATTTAGTCTGTGCAATTTTTACTACATGTGTTGGTTCACGCATTCATCACTACTATCAAGATACAAAGTCCCTTTTAATTGTTTCTTTTAGTCTCTGACTTCCATATTAGAAGTTTTCACCAAATGTATGGTGTTTCTCTACTATATCTGATACCCCTGAATGCGAAACCTCTCCAGTTTAATTTCTCAAGGGAAAAAAGCTCTGGTCTTGGGAACGGAGGGGGAAGTACACATAGGGAAGGAAGGGAAAAGGGCAGTCAGAGCTGCACAGAGGTGGTAGAGAAGATCCCGGGGGTGTTTGTTCAGAACATAGACTTTTTACCAAGTCCTTTCAGCCCAATTCCCTACCTCTGACTTCAATAGGAAAGCCCTATTGCCATCATCTTTCTGGGATGTGTGAAAGCAAGTGAGTTTGCTCTTTTTTGGTGTCCTTCTCTGTAAGAAAGTAAATTGCAATTCTGCTCTGCTAAGTTAGCTACTCTAATTCATTCTTTTTATAACTTTGAAAAATATGTTGGTATCTCCTGCCAAGTGGTATATCCTCTCCTACTGTTTATCTGAAAATTTCAAAACAGAGCTCTTCATTTCCCCACCTAAACTGGTCGTCCTCCAAATCTAGAGTTGTCTTTTCTTTTTTCCAAAATCAAAATATAGAGGTTACTATGATATGAACTGAGGAAAACAGATTTCAACATTGGGTATCAGCAGCTACATTAGGTTACAAATTTTTTTGAACTTTTTGATTGCCAAGTAAAAAACAGAGATAATTGCACATAAAGCAACTATACTGCTAATCCTGTGTATTTTATGTTGACCATTCCTTACACTAAACTTTTTTCTTACTTGTTCTCCAAGTTGTTGGAATCTGTACTGTACAAAGATCATCTGCAGATTCATCTGCTGAACTGCCAATGAAGTCAAAGTTAAGGCAGTTGAGGACCAGTTTCAAGACTTGCATTACTAGGTTTTGCTGACCTTGGTCCTGAAGGTTTAAAGGCTTGGCCAACACCTGAAAGAGGTTCAGAGTCAAATGAGACATTATGACATATGTCAATTAAAAGAATTTTACTCAGCTAATTTAAATAATTCTTCAGTGACAAATTAAAATAAGTAAAAAAAAAAATTTGCAAAGTTATGTTGTATATATTAGAAAAAAACTGTAATATCACTATCAACAAAAATCTGCAATAATAGATTAAATTTTCAAATTTAATCTTGTAAAATGGGGTTAAAACCTTTCATATTTAAATGCAAACTGGAGGTCACCTTCTAAAGTTGTAAGAAGTAACTTTAGGACAAATACTTTACACAGCACAAATGTATAAATGTACAGGATTCGTTAGCTCAAGGAGCAATTGGAACAAGCTGAAAATATAATATTCTTCAAGAAAAAGTAGGGGAGCTTCATGCATAAACGATACACATTCAGCTAACAAAGGTTCTCAGAGCTGTTTGAATGTGGAAGGACACTCACAAGCTCCTGGAGAACAATCCCGACCCCCTCAAAATGTTCATTCTGACACAAGCAGAATAGATTATATCTCCTAGAGATACAATGTGAAATATTTGTGGAGGAAATGATAAGAAGCTTGGGATTCTGCTTCAAGAAAAACACAGAAAGAAATAAAGTGGTTAGTTAAGGATAGAGATGAAACAAGATTGGTCACGAGTTGTTAATGCTTAACTGGTTGCTGGGTCTAAGGGAGTTTATTATACTATTCCATCTTCTTGTGTATATGTTAAAATTTTTCATACTAAAAGAAAAATGTTTAAATAATAGAGGAACTTTTAGTCTGGCCTAGTGTGGCAGTTACCATGTTACTATACCACAGAACTTAAATAAGTAGAAACTAGTGATTAGTGGAACATACTTTGGGAAATGCTCTACTACACCAATTAACAAGCTTGAGCAGAATGAGATAGTCCCTATATTACAAGAGAACACAATATAATTATGAATCATACTATCCCTAATGTTCAATAGGGCACTAAGTAGCAAACGGGAAAATATTATTTCCTAAAGAAATTATTAAAGTCAACTATCTTGGCTCAACTCTGAAAAAATATTGATCAATGATGAATTAGGAAAACTTGCCATCATTTCATTGTTCATCTGCACCCCATTAAAATATGGGCAGGGCAATATAGAAACTAAGTCTTAATTAGCTTCTGCAATAAGTAATCTACAGTAGGAAGATAATGAAACTACTGTCTAAAGACAAGTTACTAAATTCCCTTTGGATCTTACTTTATTATATCCCGACTAAATAAAAGTGAATTTTTTGGAACCGCTTACAGATTTGTGCAAATTAATTTGTACTTAAATTAAATGGGCACAGGGGAATTCATCTGAAATTCTTCTGAAACAGGATGCTGAATTATTAAGTAACTTACCTCTTTTAGAAGAGAGCATGCTAGCACTAAAATGTCTTTAAGAGAAGTGTCACGAAATGAGGTAGCTATTTTCCTGTGTTTTGCTGAAGGTCTAGAATAATCGACCTAGAAAGTTCAAGATGAATTTATTTAACCAGACTTACCAAACAGCAAAGCAAAAATTTACTATGTAAGAAAAGGAATGAAAATAATGATTAAAGAATCATAAAGTATAGAACTAAAACAGCTTTTAAAAATCTACTAGTATAAGTGATTTGTTTATGGTTACTCAAAGAGCTAATAATGGCAGAGCCATGACTAGAACCCAAGTTTCTGTACTGTTTTAATTCAGTGCTCTCTCTACAAACTATACTGATGCCAAAATTGAAAAGCAGAATTGATCATACTTTCAGAGGCAATATAAACACAGATTATAAAATAATAGATAGATACTGTCAACTCCTGAGTCATGCATCACATTTCGCATTAGGCAAGTAATAGCTTCCCTGTTCCTCAGGCTCCACCTATAAAATGGGAAATCTCTGAGATAATCCTCAAATTCTAACTTTCTGTGAATCAGCAAACTGAATCAGTTACAGAAGATTCTTCTATATGAAAGTGATATTTCTATATATATCAGATATGTCACTGATTCATGTATTTTGATATTCTAAACAAAAAAAAACCAAGGCAGAAATTATAAATAATCAGAAATTTGATTTATTACATAAGCAATAGTATATTCCCCCTGAATATTTTATTAGTTAATAATAAATAATTTTTAAGAATAAGTTTACTAAGACTAGTCCTTGAGCCTCTAATCTAAAATACAATATGGCAAAAACTATACTATTAGTACCATTAATATTTCCATTTATCACTAGGAAACAGCAAACAAAGCTGAAATCTGATACCCAAACAATTATTAATACCACAGGCTACAGTGGCTATAGCATTCCTTTTGGTATCTGAAAGATGAAAATAAACCATTTTCCTTCCTGATATTTATAGACTTGAAAAAAGTAGTGAGATCAAAATTATCTGATACTTCCTAAGCTCCATCATATTATACTTAAATGCCACATTTAGTTATAGAAACATGAAACATAACAGAAGCCCAAAGTGATTACAGAAAGCAGTTACTGGAATCTCTACCTACTATGTAAGATCCAAGTTAGCATTTCCAGCATTCCCCCCTTCTTTTAAATCAAACGGCCATCTCTCCTTCAATTGGTCTGTCTCTTCAGTTTCCCTCAATATATAAAAATTTCTCCTTAATACAAATTAATAATAGCATATAGCATTATAATCTCAACTTATATATATTAATATATAATAATAATACATATTATTATATATATTATTATTATATATTAATATATATTAATTAATAATAATTAATAATATTCACATATTATTTCACTAAATCCTCAAAACTAACCTGTGAGATATATATTATTCTCTTTTCACATAAGAGAAAATTAAAGCTCACAGGCACACCATATCTATAACACTGAGGGAAGAACCTTGGGTTTATTGAGCACTTGTATGTACTAGGACCTGTGCTAGTAACTTATCTAATCTTAATAAGACCCAAGGAAAGTGTCATGATTGCTTTACAGATAGTGATATGTAAGTTTAAAGACATTAAGAAGTTTGGACAAAGCAGTAGGCAATAGAGCTAAAACACAAATCCAGGTCTTATTTCAGAGTTATCTTCAAGGCATACATGCTTATTCTACTTGGGTTACTTATTTAGATATCCAATTTTTTTGAGAAGAGGGATTATACATCCATTTTCTACTGCATAACTATGTCTCTACCATGTAGGCAAAGAATATTTTACTTCTTGATGATTATATATTGAATATACTGCAGGAACACTAGACTTAGCTTCTACAAAAGCATGATAACATGTAATTCTAAACTTTTAAGAAACCTCAAGTTTAGATCTTTTTCTTAGAAGATACATCCTGTTGTTGACCCTACATGAATTTACCTGGCTCACATTTGACAATTATAATATTTGATTTTCATTATGCATTGTAGATCTCCCTATTGCCTGGTTCAGAAGTACTTAAGAAATGCTAGTTGAAATTGTTAATGCTCTAAAATTAGGCTAAGTAAAAATGTCTCCACAGAAGCCATGTATTTTTTACCATACAAAGTCAAAATCACACTTCAGAGCTTGAAGCTTTTTTCAAAAGGTACCTAGTTCTACACAAGATAAGCGTGGAACATCTTGTGACAGAAAAGTAAGAAAATGTTCAAATGATGGTGAATAAATGTCAAATGAACAGAGATGCTAGCCTGAAAGGGTTCCTAATGGCCAAATTTGGGAAAATTTGGGCATCAAAATATAATGTAAGGGGCTTCCCTGGTGGTGCAGTGGTTGAGAATCTGCCTGCCAATGCAGGGGACACGGGTTCGAGCCCTGGTCTGGGAAGATCCCACATGCCACGGAGCAACTGGGCCCGTGAGCCACAACTACTGAGCCTGCGCGTCTGGAGCCTGTGCTCCGCAACAAGAGAGGCCGCGATAGTGAGAGGCCCGCGCACGGGGATGAAGAGCGGCCCCCGCTCGCTGCAATTAAAGGAAGCCCTCGCACAGAAACGAAGACCCAACACAGCCATAAATAAATAAATAAATAAATAAATAAATAAAAAATATAATGTAAGTAACAAACTATAACCTATTAAACAAAGTCAGAAACCAGGAATCCAAACTGATAGAAATAATAAATGAATAAATTAAAAGTTTAATGAGGAATAAGGTATTTTCAGAGTCTTAAACTACCTGCCCACAAAATACTCATTATTTACAAAGGGGGAAAGAATCAATGTACAGTTGGAGAAGCCTGGTAGAGACCATCTTAGTCAAGTGACCAAAGTGAACATCATTAGTGACGTAACAAATCAAATCATGTGCTTCCTGAGAGGAGGCAACGAGAAAACCACAGATCAGCACATCAGCCCACCTGCAGCACTCAGAGCCAGACCTCTCAGCCAGCTGGGTGAGGACCAGCCCCGACAACCAGTACGCCTGCAGCAATCTTGGCCCAACCACAACAGGAGGGCACAGGCAGCCCACACAAAGGAGGAGGAGCACCTGGAGCACCCGGCTCTGGTGACCAGGGAGATGGTACCACCGGGCCCCACAGAACACCTTTTATGTTAAGACCACTGTTTGAAGACCAGGAGATGTAGCTGATACACCTACTACACAGAAACAAACACAGAGAGTCAGACAAAATGAGGAGGCAAAGGAATACCTTCCAATTGAAAGAATCAGACAAAACCCCAGGAAAGGAACTAAACAAAATGCAGATAAGCAACTTACCAGATAAAGAGTTCAAAGTAAGTGATAAAGATGCTCACCAAAATCGGGAGACAAATGGATGAACTCAGTGAGAACTTCAACAAAGAAATAGAAAATATAAAAAAGAACCAATTAGGGGCTTCCCTGGTGGCGCAGTGGTTGAGAGTCTGCCTGCCAATGCAGGGGACACGGGTTCGAGCCCTGGTCTGGGAGGATCCCACGTGCCGCAGAGCAACTGGGCCCGTGAGCCACAATTACTGAGCCTGCGCGTCTGGAGCCTGTGCTCCGCAACAAGACAGGCCGCGATGGTGAGAGGCCCGTGCACCGCGATGAAGAGTGGCCCCCACTTGCAGCAACTGGAGAAAGCCCTCGCACAGAAACGAAGACCCAACACAGCCATAAATAAATTAAAAAAAAAAAAAAAAGCAACTGAAAAATATATTAAAAAAAAAAAAAAAAGAACCAATCAGAACTGAAGAATACAATAACTGAAATGAAAAATATACTAGAGGGAATCAACAGCAGACTAGAGGAAGCAAAGGAATGGATCAGCAATCTGGAAGACAGGGTAGTCAAAATAACCCAACTGCAACTGCAAAAAGAAAAAAGAATTTTTAGAAAATGAGGATAGCTTAAGGGACCTCTAAGACAACAAGCGTACTAACATTTGCATTATTATAGGGGTCCCAGAAGGAGAAGAGAGAAAGAAAAGAGCACAGAATGTATTTGAAGCCATAATTGCTGAAAACTTCCCTACCCTCAGTATCAAAAAAAAATCTGAATAAAAAATAGGCAGAGGACCTGAATAGACATTTTTCTAAGGAAGACACACGGATGGCCAACAGATGCATGAAAAGATGTTCAAAATCACTAATCCTCAGGGAAATGCAACTCAAAACCACAGTGAGATATCACCTCACGTCTTTCAGAATGGCTATGATTAAATAGACAACAAATAAGTATTGGCAAGGACGTGGCAAAAAGGGAACCCTTGTGCACTGTTGGTGGGAATGTAAATTAGTATGGCTGCTATGGAAAATAGTATGGAAGGCCCTCAAAAAATTAAAAATATTGGGTTGGGCAAAAAGTTTGTTTGGGTTTTTCCGTAAGATTTTTTTTTTTGGGGCAAAAAGTTTGTTCAGGTTTTTCCGTGGAAAAACCCGAACGAACTTTTTGGCGAACCCAATAGCACTACCATATGATCCAGCAATTCCACTTCTGGGTATTTACCCAAAGAAAACAAAAACACTAATTCAAAAAGATATATGCACCCCTATGTTCACTGCAACATCAATTACAATAGCCAAGATATGGAAGCTACCTGTCTATCAATAGATCAATGAATAGAATATGTAGTATAAATACACACAATGGAATTACTCAGGCATTAAAAAAGAATGAAATCATGCTGTCTGCAATAACATGGGTGGACCTAGAAGGTATTATGCTAAATGAAATAAGTCAGATAGAGAAAGACAAATACCATCTGATTTCACTTATATGTGAAATCTAGAAAACAAAACAGAAAGACTCACAGATACAGAGAACAAACTGGTGGTTGCCAGAGAGGAGGGGGATGGGGGCTGGATGAAATAGGTGAAGAGGATTAAGAGGTACAAACTTCCAGTTATAAAATAAATAAGTCTCAGGGATATAATATACAGCATGAGGAATATAGTCAATAATATTTTAATAACTTTGTATGGTGACAGATGGTTACTAGACTTACGTGGTGATCAATTCATATATATATATGTATAAATGTCAAATCATTATGTTATACACTTGAAACTAATATAATATTGTATGCCAACTGTACTTCAATTTTTAAAAAAAGATAAAAGTTCTTAAATATAAACAATACATTCCCCTTTATTATAACATTACTCCATGTAAAACCCAACTTCTGCTTTTGTTCTGTTTAGAACCATGTTAAATACAAAAATGAACAGGAGCACGTGAGGATGTGCTCAGCTGCTGAGTTCCTAAAGGCGCTGGTTGGGGGCAAGTATAGCTTCTGCAAACTCTCCTTGTATGGGTGAAACCCATGCTAACAAGTAGCCTGTTCTTTGTTGAGTCATGCTGTGTATCCATTATTGAGAATCAATTCACCAAACTGCTAAACTGCTTGTCTTTTATGTGTAAGCAAATAAAGGCTTGTTCCACTTTTGCATATAATTTATTTTTATGATTAGTATATTACTATATACACAGAGGATAAAAGGATGGTTCTCCAATTGCCATGGAGAGAGGACCATGTCTAATTTCTTGTTCTTTGCAGTACTTTATATTGTTACTGTCATTTTCAGTAACAATAAAAGTATTCCAATACTTAATTATCCCACCAATAAAATAGACACCCCCCCCCCCAAAAAAAGACTTGCTTATTCAGAGTTTTAAGCCACACAAAGATTTTACATCAAAGAAATGACATTACTTAGCAAACTTCATGTCACCATTAGATGGAAAGGCTTACCAGGTTCATTTCCTGAGTCAATTCTGAGAGGATTATTACTCCAATTATGCAGTGTTCCACAGTACCCTTTGGAGAAAAAACCAAGTTTAGCCTAAATGGAGACAAATGATTGGTTCTTAATGTGTAAACCAGGTAACATTTACAAGTAATTAAATACTGAAACATCACATTTTCTTAAAATAGATCTATTAAAATATATAGAAAAATCACTATGAGGTCCACAAATAAAAATAATGTCAAGTTCATTTTTTTGAAGGATAAATTTAGGTATAGAGTTGAGTGGGAAAAAAGCTCACCTACCTTAGAACTTCATGATACCCTATAAAATGTTTTCAGCACGTAGGACTTACAATAAACTAAACCTCAAAATACAGGAGTGTAGTTTAATCCTTTTCATAAGACCACAAATAAGAAAGAACAAAAAAACAATTTTTAGCTCTGTAAATTTGCTTGAAGATAGATGCATTCAGTAAATAATTAATAACTTAGGAACTAATTTAAATCCCTCAACCTAACACCAGATAAGATCACTTAGGCTTTTTTAATATTATTTAATAGTGCATGTATATGCATTTACTATGGATCTGTAATGAAGGCTTGTGAACTGCCCAATGCACTGGGTAAATACATGACTATCAATACAGTATGATGCTTTAATGTAATCAGCTTCCAATTTAATCTCAATAACTTCCTTCAAATCAAAATTCAGATTTTATATGCACATTACTAACAAATTACCCAACTGCAAAATCACACTGGAAGTATGAAAATAAAAAAATCTAACATCCAATTACAGTATAATAATTTTAAAAAAGCAATACAGATGATACACTTTTCAAGCCTTAATTTTATAGCTGGTCATTCCTTCTAACTATCACAGAATTCCACTAACAATGGGTCACTAGGTGTAATTAAATTCAAATTATCTCAGAATAAAAAAATAAAAGAAACATCCATAATTTTTGCTTTTTTTTTTTTGACTGCACTGGGTCTTCGTTGCTGTGCGTGGGCTTTCTCTAGCTGCGCCGAGCAGGGGCTACTCTTCGTTGCGGTGCGCGGGCTTTTCATTGCGGTGGCTCCTCTTGTTGTGCAGCATGGGCTCTAGGCGCGTGGGCTTCAGTGGTTGCGGCACGTGGGCTCAGTAGTTGCAGCACGTGGACTCTAGAGCACAGGCTCAGTAGTTGTGGTGCACGGGCTTAGTTGCTCCGTGGCATGTGGGATCTTCCCGGACCAGGGATCGAACCCGTATCCCCTGCGTTGGCAGGCAGATTCTTAACCACTGCCCCAACAGGGAAGTCCAATTTTTGCATTTTAACTCTTTATGGCCTTTTAGGACAATCGGAACTCTATGATAAACTACAGATATCACATTACTGAAGCATCCATCTTCTGTGTAAACCAGACCAATGCTCTTTAACGTGTCATTCCCTGACCAACTGTTAGTCCATGAATCTGCTGGTAGTCTGCAAATTTGGTTCTAATCTGAGAATGGTTTGATACTGGTCCATGACAAGAGATTGCACCAAAATATAAAACAGATAAGTCACTAAGTACACTGTTTAGTTCAGCTGGCATTTTTTTCATAGCAAGTCTCTCTTGATGATGGAAGCACCATGTTGATTTACATTCTGACATAAACTCCTTATCTTGCTGTGAACCAGCAATCTGAATAGCACTGTCCTAGATGATAGTAGTATCTCCTGGGTATGTATGTAGAAAGGAGGCATGTAAATGTTAGAAGTGTGGCAGCAATAAGGTTACAATAACAGAGGAAAGAAGATATACAAAATTTCAGGCCATTAAAAATTTAACAAACTTAAAATAATTTTTAGTACAAAATTCACAGAAGCTGTTATTACCCAAAGGAACCATGCGGTACTATTTTAGAGTACTAAAACACTAAGTCAGCTGTCTTTCTCATGACTCAAAGTTAGGTTAAGTCATATACCCAGAAAGCAAGTGCTTTTTTTGTGATACTGTAATAAACTTTGAAGATAAAACATTTTCTGTTTCTTCTGGTCTTCCAAAACTGACAAAAGCACACTAAAGCCCAACTTAAACTCAACTTATCAGCCATTGAAAAGGGAGCTTGAGAAATCTTAGCCAACAAGAATGATTTCATTTCATTCAGTTTTCAACCTTGATTTTATTTTAAAAGAACTCTGAAATCTATTCTTATTTACACTAATGATTCTTGATGAGCTGTGTACAATCTTAGTAAATGACAAGAGAGGGGTGCTATTGTGTTAGTCAAAATTATATGCACAACTATAAAGTGAGAAACTCATATGTCACTGAATAAACTATCCCTCTGTCCCACAGCAGATCTCCTCGGGGCTAAAAATACACTTATTCTTGTGATATTTTAGATAATCAAATATTTGTTAACCAGGATTTTAACAATACGAATAAAAGAGAAGCAGTATAGTCTAGTGTTTCATATTCTGAGGTTTCTAGCATTACAATGTATGATGGAGTTACATCTTACATAGGGATTAAATCTGACAGTTACTGTATAAGCAATAACATCTCAGAAAGTCCAAATAGCCCCCTAATTGCCAATAAACCAACACTGAACATCTATTAATCCAAACTGCCAGTTTTTCCTTGAGAACTGTAACAGATCACTGCTTCTTCAGCAGAGCACCAACTAAAGTACTTTTCCTGCGATTAGGGATAACACTTGCATGAAAAAGTATGTATCTTTAAATATCTGAATCATACTGAGCAGGGCATGGTGGTCATCCTAAGAGGCATACAGGAACAGAAAAGAGCAGATTTAAGTTTCCCATATCACACCCCACAACACAAAATACTATGTGGAATGGCAAGTGGAATCACTGGCACAGTTTAAATTAGTGTCCTCTTGCTTTTCTTTTTTCTTTTCTTTCTTTTTTTTTTTTTTAGTCCAAATACCTGAATTTGTGTAAGTTAAATGTGAGTATGTTATAACTTTAATCATTTAGGTTAAAAACATTCTTGAGAATTTAGTATGACTCAATGTGGTATAATGTAAAAAAAATTTTAAATATATATATCTTAAGTTAGAAAACCTGTTGAAGTACGAGTGCTATGCTTTACTAGATCACTATGCAATCCTATACAAATTACCTAACTTTTCTAAGCCTCAGTCTTCTCATTTACAAAATGTAATTCCCTTCACAGAGATGTAATTAGCATTAAATTAGATAATACATGAAAAACATTATATACCTGTTTTGCATATATGCAATACATAGACACACGTGGTTAGAAATGACAACATATATTTTTGAAATTATAAAACATTATAATTTGCATTCTTCTGGTTTGGAAGTTATATGACATGATCCTCTTTTCCTGGCAATAAAAAATACAGGCTCCAGAGGATAAATAATAAACCATAATTAATATGGTTCTGGTAGCCACAAAACAAACCATACAACTTTAAGAAAAGCAGTTTTCTAAACCAAAAAAACAACTACTGATGTTCTTATAATGTAATAATGCCTTCTTACCTGAAGAAACTTCTTCACATCAGCAATAATTTCTCTGAAGACAAACTGGTCTTTCTGAACCTCAAACCACCCCAATTTAGTAATTTTAGCAATAACTTGAAGTAGAGCTTGGATGACAAAGGGAGCCAGCTTGGGTTGTGATGCCACATAATTAAGAATGTAGTTTCCTGTAAAAAAAATATTGTGATCATTTGGACTTTTCAGTAACTTAAAGTGAATAATGTAAAAACAGGTAGTGATGACAACACATTCTTTGACAAAAAGTTAATCCCTTTCTCCAAGATATGTACTTATTTATACAGTCAGTTCTCCTATAAGGGTTATTTGGAAAAAGCAAATTTGTTCCAATTCAATTGATATATTAGGGGATAATATGAGTATAATGCGAATGTCACTTTCATTTTTGCATAATTTCATTTAGAAAGAAACACTAGGTGAATAAGGAAAATGGCAACCAAGCCAAACGAACCAAGCCACACTCAAAATGCATATATCTACTAGCTATCTCAGTTCATCTCATGTGTTATCAGACTCATCCCTTTTGGTGTTACAATTTCCATCCTATTTCCGATCACCTTCCTTCTACCTTCATAGTAACTCACAAATTTCAACACTTAATGAGTTATTTGTGAGTTATTTGTTGAAGTGGGTCCCCTTCCACAAACTTCAGGTCTTCTTCAACATAAAATGCTGTATTTATTCTACTATTTAGTATTTCTTAACCATTTAACATGTGTAAAACTCTACTATGTCTTTTATTAGATTTCTATCCTTTTTTTAATGTGTCACTGACAAAATGTTTCAATTTTATTTCCATAATCCCATTTCTCTAAAAGCCCTGTGGTTTTACTACATATCACTGCACAGCATAGTCACTTTTAGGAATACATATGTCATGTTATAGCAAAACTGACTACACACTATATGGCTGTTTAAGTGGCAGAAAAAAATACAAATAATATAATGTGATAAAATAAGTACATAAGTTAAAGAAAGTACGAACAGAAGAGTAAAGCCTGGAATAAAGTTAATATACCCAAATCATTAAAAGTGGGTAGCAAATTCAGCTATGAGCTTCCCAATGGAGGAGTGACTGAGGTAACAAATGGGCCACAAAAGTCTATCAGAAAAACAGAAGAAAAAAATTTTTTAAAGGGAAAAGATTCCATTTCTACTTTGGCCCCGAAGGTCAGCATACCATTTGGGAAAAGAGTGAAGAAAAAGTAAATATTAATACTTTACTATTTAACTAAAAATAGCTTTAATGGAAACAATCCCAAAATCCAAGAACACTTTCAACAGCTGTTCTTGACAACTGTAATGAGAACCTTGATATAAAAAAGAAAAGTTCTCACGACTAGCACATTTCAACCTTAATTTTTATTAACATTAAAAATACACAGTTATACAAATAAAAATAATATTAAAAAGCACAGATTTTCCTAGCATTAAGATAAATCTGAAAGAGGTTTCTGCTATGCATTAAAGTAATATGGTTCTCTTAAGCTTCATTACATGTAATCTTTTATTTCAATAACAAAACTTATGAAAATGACACTGCCTCCTGAACATAAAAGAAAATCTGGTTTATTTACTTCTATTATTTTTATTTTTAGTATCTGGAAAAATTTTAACCTGGAGGGAATGTGAGGAATCTATATGTAGGTAGTGGTAACCACTGGGAGGGTAATCTCAAAAACAATAAAACAACAAAACAGGAGAAAAACCAAGTTTCACATTTAAGCTAGGTATCTTAAGCACACCTTCCCAAACTCCCTGAGCAAAGATACTAGCTAATAAGTTTATTATCTAAGGCAAAAAAATTTAACAGACTGTATTTCTGTTACTTTAGTTGAATGTTTTACACAAAATATTCTCACGTTATGCTTATTACATGACCTATAATAGTGTTCCAGTTTAATAAGCAAGAGCCAATGATAACAATCAAGTAAAACAACAGCAATCTCATCATCACCAGCCCAAGATAATAGGGAAAAGCCATACCAAGAAGAAAATGAAATGTTCAGAAAGACACATGGGAGAATGAAATAAAAAGCTGCAAAAAGTCCCCGACAAAAGTTAACAGAAACTTGGAAAGCTATGCACTAGAGGCTCTTCGAGTGTCAAATGCCCATATGATAACAACAATATTTAGCATTTATGAAACAAGTTAGAAATTAAAAGTGCTTCCCAGAAAAAAAGCTTTATGCAGCTCTCACAGCAATATGAAGATATTGCTACTATATTACTATCACTATTATTCTGTTTCCTAGGCAAAAAAATATCAAGGTCAAAGAGGTGAAACAACTTGTCACAGTGGCCAAATTGGGACTTTTGAGTCAGGTTGTTTTTGTTTGAGTTTGTTTGTTTCCTGCTTTCAAATACCGGTCAAACCATATATTTTAGTAATAATTAGTAATTCAAAAACTCTACTAAGTCCAAACTTGTAGACAGTCTTTTGGAGTTTACTATCATTAGACTGAAACTTTAGGTATTACACATTATAGAAATTTAATATGAAATATTTTTGGCTGATTAATTGAAGTCAAGTAAAAATATGCCGCAAAGTCTATCAGAAAACATACAAAAAGAATATAAAAGAAAAGGGGAAAGACTCAATTTCTACTTTGGTCCCAAAGACTAGCATGTTATTCGGGAAAAAAGTGAAGAGAAGGTAAATAACTCAACATTTAACTACAAATGCTTTGATGGAAACAATTCCAAATGCTGTGAACACAAAAATTTGAGCTATAATCTATGCCTTGAGAGCTAGCTTATAAAATATTTGGAGAGATAGACAAAAAGAAACTACCACAAGAAGATCAAGGTAAGACTTATGAGGTGAAGATGTGGAGAAACTGCAACGTTCACACATTGCTGCTGAGAACGCAAAATGGTATAGGCACTTTGAAACATAGTTGGGCAGTTTTTTTTAAAAGTTAAGCATAAACTTACCTATGACCCAGCAATTTCACTCCTAGGTATCTACTCAAGAGAAATGAAAACGTATATCCACACAAAGACTTGTAAGTCAATGTTCATGGTAGCATTATTCACAGTGGCCAAAAAGCAAAAACAACCCATATGTCCATCAGGTGGTGAATGGATAACAAAATGTCACACATCTATACAAGGGAATATTATTCTATAATTAAAAAAATGAAATACTGACACATGCTACAACATGGATGAACCTCAAAAACATTTTGCTAAGTGAAAGAAGTCAGACGTAAAAAAACTACACATGATAAGATTTTATTTATATGAAATATCCACAGAAGGTCCATCTATACAGGCAGAAAACATCTTAGAGGTTGGTGGTATGGGAGCAGGACTAACTGTAAATCAGCATGGGGATTTTGGGAGGGATGATGGAAATGTTCACACAACTCTGTAAATTTACTAAAAATCAAAAATTGTACACTTAAAACAAGTTAACTTAATGGTATATAAATTATACCTCAATAAAGCTTTCTGAAGGGGAGTTAGCAAGGAAGGAAAGAGAGAGGGAGGGATGGAGTGAAGGACAGAGAAAGGGAAGGAGAATTGATTGATTTATATAGGTAATTAAACTTAAGCTACACTTTTATTTGAATAGAAGATTAAAAGGACAGCATTCCAGGCTAGAGAAACAACATAAGAAAAGGCACCAAGGCAGAAATAACATGGCACGAGGAAAATACCTTCTGGTACAAATAGGCTAGTACCAACGAGATATAAGACTACAAGGATGGGACGATCCATCAATTACAAGCTCATGAAAGGACTCGAATGCCAGGCTGAGGAAATGGTATTTAATTGATGAGCAATGGTAAGCCATCATTAATTATGCTAATAAAGGTAGAAAACAGTGTACTGGACACAGAGAACAGGCAACAGAGTTAATGTTGGGAAATAATGAAATATGTAGTTTGGGACCATATCATGAAAGAATGAGAATTTTGGAGTTGATGTAATAAATGCAATGTGACTTTGAGGCAATCTTCACATTTTCCATTTTAACTGACATACCAATTATTCTACTGACACATGTCAGACATGTCATAACATTCTAATCTACTTGCAGAAGCAAGAGTAGTAAGTCAAACCCAAGAAACTCATAAAGGAAACACATCATTTGTTGCTTGAAATTGTGCGGTAGGTTTCTACTTTTCTCTTTTTTCCGAATTTCCTTTAATGAGTGTACGTCTTTTTTTTTTAAGTATCCATTTAAAAAAGATAAGTGAAAGAGACAATCTGAATAGGCCCATATCTATTAAATTAATTGAGTCAATAATTAATAACCTTCCAAAACAGCAAGCACCAGGCCCAGATGGGTTCACTGATGAATTCTACCAAACATTTAAGAAAGAAATTCTACCAATTCTCTACAATCTCTTCCAGGAAAAAGAAGGAGAGGGAATTCCTCCTAACTCATTCTATGAGGCCAGCATTACCTTAACACCAAAACCAGACAAAAACATTACAAGAAAACTTGTAGTTGAGCCAATATCTCTCATCAATATAGAAACAAAAATCCTCAACAAATTATTAGCAAAGCAAATCCAACAATGTATAAAAAGTTATATACCACAACCAAGTGGCATTTATCCCAGGTATGCAAGCATTGTTCAACATTTTAAAATCAATTAATGTAGTCCATTACATCAATAGGCTAAAGAAGAAAAATCACATGATCATAATAGATACAAAAAAGGATTTCAAAAATCCAACAGCCATTCATGATAAAAACTCTCAACAAACAAGGAACAGAGGGGAACTTCCTCAACTTGATAAAGAACATCTACAAAAAAAACACAGCTGATGAATAAAATCAAAGAAATAAATAAATGGAGAGATATTCCATGTGCATGGATACGAAGACTCAATGTTGTCGAGATGTCAGTTCTTCCAGAACTGATCTATAGATTCAATGCAATCCCAACCAAAATCCCAGAAAGTTATTTTTTGGATATTGACAAATTGATTCTAAAGTTTATATAGAGAGGCAAAAGATCCAGAATAGCCTACATAATACTAAAGGAGAAGGACAAAGTTGGAGGTCTGACACTACCTAACTTTAATTTTTATAAAACTATAATAATCAAGACAGTGTGGTACTGGTGAAAGAACAAATAGATCAATGGAACAGAATAGAGAACCCAGAAAGAGACTCCCATAAATACAGTCAACTGATCTTTGACAAAGGAGCAAAGGTAATAAAACAGAGTAAAGATAGTCTTTTCAACAAATGGTGGCAGAACTGGGCCTCCACATGCAAAAAAATGAATCTAAACACAGAACTTACACTCTTCACAAAAATTAATTCAAAATGATCACAGCTCTAAATATAAAATGCAAAACTATAAAAACTCCTAAAAGACAACAGGAATAAAATCTAGATGACCTTGGGTTTGGTGATGACTTTTTACAAACAACAACAAAGGCACAATCCATGAAAGAAATACTTGATAAGGTGGACTTCATTACAATTAAAAGCTTCTGCCCGGGCTTCCCTGGTGGCGCAGTGGTTGAGAATCTGCCTGCCAATGCAGGGGACACGGGTTCGAGCCCTGGTCTGGGAAGATCCCACATGCCGCGGAGCAACTGGGCCCGTGAGCCACAATTGCTGAGCCTGCGCGTCTGGAGCCTGTGCTCCGCAACAAGAGAGGCTGCGGTAGTGAGAGGCCCGCGCGCCGCGATGAAGAGTGGCCCCCACTTGCCGCAACTAGAGAAAGCCCTCGCACAGAAACGAAGACCCAACACAGCTAAAAATAAATAAATAATTTAAAAAAAAAAAAAAAAAAAAGCTTCTGCCCAAGAGAATGAGAAGACAAGCCACAAACTGGGAGAAAATCTTTGCAAAAGACCTATCTGATAAAGGACCATTTACTAAAATATACAGAGAATAAGAAAACAAACAACCTGATTTAAAAATAAGCAAAAGACCTAAACAGACACCTCATTAAAGAAAATATACAGACAACAAATAAGCATATGAAAAGATGTTCAACACCATATGTCATTAGGAAACTGCAAATTAAAAACAGTAAGATCCTACTACACACCTATAAGAATGGTCAAAATCCAAAACACTGAAAACACCAAATGTTAGCAAGGATGTGGAAGAACAGGAACTCTCATTCATTGCTGATGGGAATGCAAAACTGGTACAGCCCCTTTGGAAAGCAGTTTGGTGATTTCTTACAAATCTAAACATACTCTTACCATACAATCCAGCAATCACTCTCCTTGGTATTTACCCAAATGAGAACTTATGTCCACACAAAAAACCGGCTTTATAGCAGCTTTATTCGTAATTGCCAAAACTTGGAAGCAATGAAGGCATACTTCAAAAGGTGAACAGATAAACTGTGGTACATCCAGACAATGGCACATCAGTCAGCATTAAAAGAAATGATCGGGCTTCCCTGGTGGCGCAGTGGTTAAGAATCCGCCTGCCAATGCAGGGGACACGGGTTCGAGCCCTAGCCCGGGAAGATCCCACATGCTGCGAACAACTAAGTCTGTGTGCCACAACTACTGAGCCTGCACTCTAGAGCTCACGTGCCTAGAGCCTGCGCTCCGCAACAAGAGAAGCCACCGCGATGAGAAGCCTGGGCACCACAGCAAAGAGTAGCCACCGCTCGCCGCAAAAAGAGAAAAGCCCAGGTGCAGCAACAAAGACCCAGTGCAGCCAAAAATAAAATAAATAAAATAAATAAATTTTAAAAAAAAAAGAAAGAAAAGAAATGATCTACCAAGCCATGATAAAACATGGAGAACCTTAAATGCATATTACTAAGTAAAAGAAGCCAATCTGAAAAGGCTACACACTGTATAATTTCAACTACATGCATTCTGGAAAAGGCAAAACTATGGAAACAGTAAAAAAGATCAGTGGTCGCCAGGAGTTAGAGGGGAGGGAGGGATGAATAGTTGCAACACAGTGGCTTTTTAGGGCAGTGAAACTATTCTGTATAATACTATAACGGGGGATATGTGTCATTTATACATTTATCCAAACCCACGGAATGCACAACACCAAGAGTGAACTCTAATATAAACTATGGACTTCGGGTGATGATGATGTGTCAATGTAGGTTAATCAACTGTTACAAATGTACCCACTCTGGTGCAGTATGCTAATACTGGGGAAGGGTATTCATGTGCGTGGCCAGGGGGTATATGGGAATTCTCTGTACTTTTTGCTCAATTTTGCTGTGAACCTAAAAGTGCTCTAAAAAAATAAAGTCTATCTAAAATATGTGTGTTTAAAAAAAAATAAAAAAATAAAAAATAAAATAAAATATGTGTGTTTATGTGTATAAAAGTCAAACAAACAAAATCACAATGTTTTATGACAGGTTTATTAATGTTTGAACCCTTATTTTTTAAACTGTAAATTTCTCTTTTGCTTTCTGAAGCACACAAGTCCATGAGAACATGGATAAATTCTCCTCTAGATTTTCTTCAGCCTGGTAGGTTTTTTTTTTTGGTAGATGTTCTTTATCAAGTTGAAGGAGTTCCCCTCTGTTATTAGGTACTTAAGAGAAATATCAGTGAAACATATGAGGCAAATGACAAATCACTGTGGGATCTGACCATTCAAAAACTGAGCTTAAAGAACCATCATATATAATACTACACTTTAACTTTTCTGTTACACAAATATGAATCATGTAAACCTTGAGGCTGGAGAGCAGAAATGAGTCAACAGTCTATTATCAACAAAGATAACAAAAAAATTCCCATACCTCAACTATCAAGAGTTTTGTCCATATGAAAAACAAACTCACACACTTAAAATCTGAAAATACATTACTTCTGAAAGCATATTGGTACTTTATAGAATCAATTTTCCAACTACACTAAGTTCCAAGCACTGTTCATCCATATACACATTATTTTCCTAATAAGTAGGAATCTGCTTTTGATTTTATATGCATCCCATATGATTTTGATATAGGATCCTGAGAAATGCTGGAGAGTAGACTTCTTTCCTATCATTTAGTTGTATATGAAGTTAAGATAATTGCTAAGAGCATGGACTCCACAAAAAATGTGTAAGTTTGAATCACAGCTCTACTTCTTGCTAGATGTGTGATGATCTTGGGCACAATATAGAGCCTATCAAATCTAATTTCCTCATTTATAAAATGAGGATAACAATAGTGCCCATCTCAGAAGTTTGGTAGATAAAATGAGATAGTGCAAATCTTAGTAAATAGTATAGACAATAAAATGCTAGTTATTATTTATTATCAAACTAAACAAATGTTTTTCTGACAACACATTTTTGTATAACACATCGTTGTTTATCACTACATGTGTAAAGGAGACTTGACTATTCACCTTTAAAAATGACAATAAAATAACTTGCATGCCTGTTAACAGTTTAGCATATTTAAAAGCAAAAATTATTTTTAAAGTGCAGTTTGATAAAAAGCATAATAAACCACTTACTGATATCTATTCTTTGTTCAATCGGCAAAGGACTGACTCGGCTAATAAGTTTTGAAAGACATGTTGCTGCAAGGAGTTGAGCATAGGATGTCTGTAAAGAAATATAAATTTTAATAGATTAATCAAAATACTATGATAAGGGGACTTCCCTGGTGGAGGAGTGGTTAAGAATCTGCCTGCCAATGCAGGGGACATGGGTTCGATCCCCGGTACGGGAAGATCCCACATGCCGCGGAGCAACTAAGTCCATGTGCCACAACTACTGAGCCTGCGCCCTAGAGCCAGCGAGCCACAACTAGTAAGCCTGCACGCTCCAGGGCCCACGTGCCGCCGCTACTGAAGCCTGCGCACCTAGAGCCCGTGCTCCACAACATGAGAAGCCACCCAGCTCGCCGCAACTAGAGAAAGCCCGCGCGCAACAACAAAGACCCAATGCAGCCAAAAAAAAATACTATGATAGGAACTTTTCCTAAGCAATATTGGGAATTTTTCTGGTTTTCCAAACTGGCAGATTTACAAGGGATAAAATACATACACACACACACCCACACCCACACACACTCACATAAAATCCCTCATAAGTTTGGGGCAGTTGAGGAAGGTATAGGTAGCCTTTTCAAACGGCAAGCAGTCGAGAGGAAAAAAATGATTATGAGCAAGTCCAAATAAAATACACTTACCATGTCTACATAGTCCTGCATGTTCTGCCCTCTGATTATCTCTTCAAATTCATCTGGTTCCACTCTTTGCTATCCTCGGACCACAACAGCCCTCTTTCAGTTCCTTTCAATGCCTTTCCCACCCTGATCTCCCCACTCCTTCAGATCCATGCTGGTTGTATTCACTCTGACCACCAATTGTCTTAACTTAATAGCGTACTCAATCCTTCAAAATCTGATTCAGTTATTCACTCTACCCCTAGCAATCTCTTGTAAAGATAGTCCTATTTTTTTTTCTCTAGACCAGAGGTCAGCAAACTAAGGCCTGTGGACCAAATCCAGCCTGTTTTTGCAAGGCCCATGAGCTATGTATGGATTTTACTATTTTAAACAGTTGGGAAAAAAATCAAAATAATAATATTTTGTGACATGTGAAAAGTACATGAAATCCAAATTTCAGTGTCCATAAATAAAGTTTATTAGAACACAGCCACACGCACATAGTCTGCTTTCAGACTATGACAGCAGAGTCAAATAGTTAAAACAGCATATGGCACTCACTGCCTCCTACTGCTGCTCAGTGCACTATAAACCGCAGTGATGTACTTACTAACTTCACAGCACCAAGTGCCATAAGTATCACCACGACATGACACGCACCTTATATTATTACCAGTGCATATCTGTTATGTCAAAACAAGAAAAGAGGGCTTCCCTGGTGGCGCAGTGGTTGAGCGTCAGCTTGCCAATGCAGGGCACGTGGGTTCGAGCCCTGCTCTGGGAAGATCCCACATGCCGCGAAGCAGCTAGATCCGGGAGCCACAACTACTGAGCTCTGCGCGTCTGGAGCCTGTGCTACGCAGCGATAGAGGCCCGCGCAGCGCGATGGAGAGCGGCCCCCGTTTGCTGCAACTAGAGAAAGCCCTTGCATAGAAACAAAGACCCAACACAGCTAAAAATAAATAAATAATAAAAATAAAGGAATAAAAAAAAAAAAACAAAAAAAAAAACAAGAAAAGATAGAAAGGCACTTCAAATGTCTAACTTTTAAGGCACAGTGGAATGTGGATCATTTTGTTATTGAATCAGATAGCAAAGCAATGTGCTTTTTATGCAACTGTACTATAGCTGTCCTAAAAGAATACAACATATGTTGACCATATCATACCAAGCACTCATGTCAGTATTCCTAACTCACAGGTAATCAATAGTCAGAAAAAAGGAGAAAATTTAAGACAGAATATCTATAACAGTGAAATTTCTCCACAAAAAAATAAAGTGAGGCTGCAACCAAAGTTAGGTTTTGAAATAGCTCATTTGTTAGCCAAGTAAGGAAAGTCACTTACCAACGGAGAGTTAATTAAATCACCATTATTTTATTGCAGTAGCCAAAGTTACACATGCAGAGAACATAAACTTCAGACTACTAGCCTTTCAGAGAGAATAAGGCCCAGATAGTTGAAGATACTAGAGCAACATCAAAATTCAATTTCAAACCAGGCGAATGATCTGGAGGTTCTCCCTAGTTCTTGATGAGTTACAGATGTTACCAACATGTACTGCTCATACTGTTACCAACATTATCTGTTTATTCCAGAAGTCAATGCTAAATTTGAAGTGAATAAAGAATTAATCTCTATGAAGAGTCTGCACGCAATTACTGATCAGAATATTTTGAAAGAAGTTGAGAAAATACTAATTCTGTACAACCTGAAGTAGTTGCTAAAATGTGCCACAAGTGGTGGTAAAAAGAAAAGACTTAAGTGGACAAATTTACAAAGCTTGTAAAAATGTAAGAGACTAAAGTCTGTGGTTATTCATTTTATTATTCATCAGTAGGTACTTTGTAGTAAATATTTGAATCTATCATGTGTTAATGAATCAGTAGTGTTAACAGTGGACTTCAGGGACTTCCCTGGCGGTCCAGTGCTTAAGACTTCGCCTTCCAGGGACTTCCCTGGTGGGGCAGTGGTTATGAATCCACCTGCCAATGCAGGGGACAGGGTTCAAGTCCTGGTCTGGGAAGAGCCCACATGCCACAGAGCAACTAAGCCCGTGCACCACAACTACTGAACCTGTGCTCTAGAGCCCGCGAGCCACAACTACTGAGCCCACGTGCCACAACTACTGAAGCCCGCGCACCTAGAGCCCATGCTCCGCAAGAAGAGAAGCCACCGCAATGAGAAGCCTGCGCACCACAATGAAGAATAGCCCCCACTCGCCGCAACTAGACAAAGCCCGTGCGTAGCAACGAAGACCCAACGCAGCCAAAACTAAATTAATTAATTAATTTAAAAAAAAAAAAAAGACTTCGCTTTCCAATGCAGGGGGTGCGGGTTTGATCCCTGGTCGGGGAGCTAAGATCTCACATGCCTTGTGGCCAAAAAACCAGAACATAAAACAGAAACAATATTGTAACAAATTCAATAAAGACTTTAAAAATGGTCCACATCAAAAAAAAAATCTAAAAACAAAACAAAAAAACAGTGGACTTCAATTCACTTTCATGAATTCATCTTCAGTTCTGGAAATTTCTGTCAGAAATAGAAGCTGAAAATTCTGACTTGCCCCACTGCACAGTAGTTCAATAGCTTGGCAGTGGTAAAGTTTTACTGCAATTTTTTCTTGCTCAGGACTGAGACGGAGATTTTTCTGAATGAGAAGAACCATTTTTATCCACTATTGTGGAACATTAAATAGCTTTTGAAGTTAGTTTTTGCTTCAAACTTGATAATGTCTCTTAATGAATTCAACCTAAAGTTACAAAATTGTCTAAAAGGCAAACAGTGCTTAGTACTAATGTGAAACTTATAATGCAATAAAGTTACTCTAATCACAACTAACACTGATTGAATCACAAGTAATATCAAGCTGCTTTATCTACTTTCCACACGTCAAATATTAAAACAAGTAGCAAGATCTCTATTGCTGAGTATATTTTCTGAGCTCAAACTATGTTCCAGCAGCACTTTTTTTCAGACCTTGTTGCAAATGCAAAGGAAATTTCCATATTTCAAAATCCATTTAACTGAGCAACTGAGGAGCCTCCACCTAACCTTCAATTGGAAGTGATTAATCTAGAACGTAATGATATCCTAAAAGACAAATATCAAGAGAAGTTTTAATAGAACTCTATACATGCCTTCTAAGTGATGAATATGCTTAATTAAAATCATATGCTCATCAGCTGATATCAACATTTGGTAGTACCTATCTGTGTGAAGAGACATTTCCAAAGATGAAATTTGTTAAATCTCATTACCGATCAGTATTAACATATGAACATTTGTAATCAATGCTAATGATAGGAAATACTAACTCTGAACCCCAGTTAAGCAAAATGTCATCCCCAAAAGAATAATGCCATTCTTTTCATCAGTAGACTTATACTACAGAAAAACTGTACTCAATTATTATATTTTAAAATTCATAAATAAAACTTTGTGGAAATTTGTTTTCTCTCTTCTAATAGGTATATTTACAAAACATCCTTGATTTTGCCTCTTGGCCCACAAAGTCTAAAATATTTACAATCTGGCCCTTTACAGAAAAAGGTTGCCCACCTCTGCTCTATAGATCCTACAGTTCCCTACTGTAGTGCTCACCATATCATTCCATAGCTCTTTATTTATAGTGATACATCTATGCCTTCCCAACTAAACTATGAGTTACTTTAATGCTTGTAAATAAAGCAGGTAGGTAGTACAGTGCCTGGTTTTACATTTAAATACTTGCTAAATGATGTTGAATGAATGGCTATGAATCTCTAGAAGAGAGGCAGGCAAATGAATCTCTAGAAGAGAGGCAGGCAAGAAGTAATCAGCATTCCTCTGAATCATTCCTTCACATTTCAAAGTTAATTACAATCTGCCTCTCCCACCTAGATTTTTAATTCCAACTTTCTAAAAATATAACTTTTGCCACTGGTAGAAGACATAAAAAGGGGCCAAGAGGAATCAAGAATGTATTTTGATTCATGCCTATTTTCACCTCCTGGGCTCTTCCCTAAGTTTTCTTTCCAGGCTTTCCAATTCTTTAACAGTGAAATAAACTACAGTAAAAAGACATATGGTAATACCTATCGGTTAACCTATATTGCTAACCTACATGCATTCATTAACACTGACATATACCTACCGATCTTTCATTGTTAATTGCTGTTATCAGATACTTACTGTTCCTTGTTCTAATAAAAGTTGACACTTGCTGAGACATTCTGGGCTGTCAATAAGTTCCAGGAGTGCTTTCTCAGCCTCTATTCTTTGTGTAAGATCAGTCCCTATGTAGAGATGAGTACATAATACTTCCAATTCAGCCAAACTCTTAAGAAGAAAAAAAAAAAAATTAACATTTTACTTGAGTGAAAAAAAATAAGGTAAATATATTAATCACAGGAAACAAGGGATGCAAATATCATGTGTGTATTCATCAAATCAATAAATGCTTATTGAGCTACAACTACTTACTAGGGGTCACAGTGGTGAACAAAAAAAGGCAAATCTCCTACCTCTAAATTATTTAAATTGATAGTTCTGTGATGGAAAAGTAAGAGTACAGAAAGAGGAGGACTTGTCTAATCCAAGGGGTTTAAAAAGGCTGGCCTAAAGTATATAGTAACATTTATGCTGACCTGAAAGGGTAAGCCATATGAAAAAGACTAGACAGCAGTTCAGGCAAAGAAACAGCATTTACCAGAGGCCAGAATAGAGCTTAATCATTTCAAGGCATTAAAAGGTCAGTATGAATGGTAGACAGACAGCCAGGAGGAGTTGCCAAAAGAAGCTAAAGAGATGGGTAAGGGGAATTATCATGTGCAAGTTGCAGACATTATGCCAATTTACATTCTTTTTCAGATTATAAGAACTTCAATGGTTCCATCTATATAAAAGAAAAGATATAAATATATGCTGATGTGGGTCTTCAGAACTAATGACTCATAGTGCTGCAGGTGAACTATGGCATGATTCTCAGGAACTACGACTTGACCCCATGTTACTTACAGCAGTGTAATAACTAGCTATCATCTTGTAGGCTGTATATTTTACAGATATAAAGAATAATTCATTCTGGCTATCATCAGAAAGAACACAAATAACAAATGTTGGCAAGGATGTGGAGAAAAGGGAACTCTCATACACTGTTGGTGGGAATGTAAAGTGGTGCAGCCACTGTGGAAAACAGCATGGAGGTTCCTCAAAAAACTAAAAGGAGAACTACCTTACGACCCAGCAATTCCACTCCTGGGTATACATCCAAAAAAAAGAAAAAAAACCACCAAAAACACTAATTCAAAAAGATACATGTGCCCCAATAGTCATAGCAACATTATTTACAATTGCCAAGATATGGAAGAAACCTAAGTGTCCATCAACAGATGAATGGATCAAGAAGATGTGGTATATATATACAATGGAATATCCCTCAACCATAAAAAAGAATGAAATTTTGCCACTTGCAGTAACATGGATGGACTTGGAGGGCAATACGCTAAGTGAAATAAGTCATACAGAGAAAGACAAATACTGTATGATATCACTTATATGTGGAATCTAAAAAATACAACATACTAGTGAATATAACAAAAAAGAAACAGACTCACAGATACAGAGAACAAAGCAGTGGTTACCTGTGGCGTGGAGAGAGGTAATAAAGGGGTGGGGGAGTGGGAGGTACAAATTCTTGGGTGTAAGATAGGCTACAATGGTATGTTGTACAACACAGGGAATATAGCCAATATTTTATAATAACTGTAAGCGAAGTGTAATCTTTAAAAAATTGTATTAAAAATATATAGGGAGGACAAACAAGCCAATTTTAAAAATAAAAATAAAAAAGAATAATTCATTCTGTTTATAAATATAATCTAATCTGAAGATATAGGACACGTGGATAAAATGTGAAAGAAAAAATTCTAAATGAGTTCAGTATTCCTCTCCGCTTCAGAGAATTTTTGTTAAAGGTATCTTACTAAAACTACTTCAGTTTGAACTTAGAGAATTATTCTTTGGAGGACAAAAAAAAACTGGCACAGATTTCAACGTCAGGTGGGCATATGAAGGTAATGGGATATTCATAAAGAAATACTATTTTTTATCCTTTTCTGACCTGAATTTTTATGTGGCAGCCTTACAGCTACACTAGTCTAAACATTCCGTCAAATGCATATATCTTTGCCTAACAGGAATACATAAGAAACACTGAAATGAAACCTCCTCTAGCTCCCTTTATTCTTTTTACTTCTCTCTCCTTAGTTTCTTTATGGCATTTTCCACTTCTCTATCCAGCTCAGAGCCCAACATCTCAGACTAGGGAATTTTTTGCTAGAGCAAAAATAAAAGTACAAAAGAAAGGTTTCAAAAGGATAAAGTAGGATAAAGGACGGCAAAAATGAACCACATTTTAAACATTTCCTCTACCTAGATTGGCCCAAGAAGCCCTCGGAGTGCTACTACATACTGTTCATCATATTAAAATGCATAGAAAATTTATGGTTCATGAATACATATGAATTCCCATATTTCCTCCAAGGGTAAGAAACACAAAAATGAAAAGAGTTACCTTTTTCCCTCTTGTGACTCATGATCAACCTCAGAAATCTTTTCCTTCATCTAATAAATTTGAAGGGCTAAATTTTAGAGCTGATAATACCCAGAATAATTTAATGATAAACTGACCCTGCTGTCATGCATTCATCTAGGCCTACGAGTCTCTGAAGAAGTAGACTTTTTGAGTATAAAAAAAGAACGAAGCCAGAAATACTGAGAAAACCTAACTGCTGAAAAACAAAAGGTCAGCTGGGAGGATTAAATGAGTTAGGGCCACATAACTTCTGGCACACATTACACAGTATAAACGTTAGTTGTTTATTATTAGTATCACCTAATAAGAATATTGTAATAGGTGGAATTGTATCCTCCTAAAAGATATATCCAAGTCCTAACCACCAGTACCTTTGAATTATTTGGAAATAGCGTCTTTGCAAATCCTTAATTAAGGATCTAGGGATGAGATCCTCCTGGATTTAGGGTGGGCTCTAAATCTAATGATTGATAAGAGAGAGGGACATTTGAGATGCAGAGACACAAGAGAAAAGGTCATACAAAGGAGGCAAAGATTGGAGTGATGCATCTACAAGCCAATGGACCATGGACTGCAAGCAGCTATCAGAAACCAGGGACAAAGCATAGAACAGTTTCTCCCTCAAGGCCTCCAAGAAGAGACTAACCCTGTCAGCACATTAATTTCAGACTCTGGCCTCCATTAAGTATAAAAGAATAAATTTTCTGGGACTTCCCTGGTGGTCCAGTAGTAAAGAATCCACCTTCCAATGCAGGGGACATGGGTTTGATCCCTGGTCGGGGAACTAAGATCCCACAGGTTGCGGGTCAACTAAGCCCGAGCACCACAACTACAGAGCCCACGCACCCTGGAGCTTGCACACCACAACTAGAGAGAGAAAACCTGCACGCCACAACTAGAGAGAAGCCTGCAAGCTGCAATGAGATCCCGCATGCTGCAACTAAGGCCCGACGCAGCCCCCAAAAATAAAGAAAATAATAATAAATAAAATAAAATAAAAATATAAAACTAAAATAGCTTCTAAAAAAAAAAAGAATAAATTTTCGTTGTTTTAACCCACCCAGTTTGTGGTAATTTGTCACAACAGCCCCAAGAAACTAACACAAACATTAATATTAATCAATTCAGTGGTACCTAAGTAAATCTATTTGGAAAGATTCTGAAAAAGTTCTGGAATTTTGTCTCTTTTGCTATACTGATTTAGTGAACTCCAACAGAGAACAAGTCTGAAATGTATTTAAAAAGTATTTGTTTACAACAATGTCCCAAATGTCTTTCAAATTATTAACCACCAAAAGGCAGTGCAAGATAAAAAAGGTTTGAACTTTCTCTTAAGAAAGACTGAAACAAAGTGGAAAAAATTAAGTTATTCTTTCACTGTAATGATAACTATTAAATAAATGCCTGGCATACTATTGATAAATCTTTTTACAGAAAAGGATACATACACAAAGATCCTTACCCTGTTGGAAAAGCATTATCTAAACACTTCAAGTAGTTAAACTTGTGATGACTGCTGAGTGACCAAGCAATCTTCTGATTAGCATTTGATTTTCCAGAAAATCTGTCTATAAAGAGAGACTATTTTTCATAGTGAACTGATAAACTGCATCTTAGTTTTATAAACTGATGTCTGAGAATATGGTTAACATAAGAATGCCTCAGAGAAATGGATCCCTTCTCAACTTGTTGACAAATAGGGTTTCAGTTATTAAAGCTTCTACATGGCTTCATTATCACCATAAGAAACCCATATAAATAAATAACAGGTAAAACAAGTAGAATTGGATATCACCTAACTCCCATCGATAAACCAAACATAAACAGACAGCACCCAACTTCCATAGCCTAGGAGACAATGACATAATCCTGCCTACAGTCTAAATATCTTCCAAGTTATTCTGGACTCATTTCTGCACTTTGCACTTGACATACAATTAACCAGTAAATGATGTGATTTCTTTCTATACAGTAATTCCCATCATGTATCCATCAACAGGTAAATGCCTAGTAAAAGAAGCAAGACAAAAAGAGTATATATTGTATGGTTCTATAGTAAAAGAAAGCAGATCAGTGGTTTCAGGCTGCGGGGGGAGGAGAGAGTGGGAGGAAAGGACAGGGAAGCAGCAAGGGGGGATTACAAAGGAGCATAAGGAAACTTTGGGGGGCTGATAGATATGGTCATTATCTTGTTTTCTGAGATGGTTTCACAGTTAATATACTTATGTCAAAATTCATCCAAAAGGACATTTTAAGTATGTACAGTTTATTATTTGTCAATTATACCTCAAGAAAGCTGGGAAAAAATGAAGGTTTTTTTGTCCTAGGGAAAAATGTCCCCTAATAATAAAACAATAAATCGATGAACCACAAAAAATTCCCAGCTCAATTAAATTTAAACTCCTTTCTACTACTTCCCTGTATCTTTCCTGCCTTCTGGAATTAAGCTTCTTGACTACCATTAATAGAAAGTGTCTTTTATCTTAAAGTTACTCATTTTCCATAAACTCTTTGTTTTTTCCTCCCTTTACTACCTTTTCCTGAGCATACCTGAGGGCTTATTTCTGGGCCTCTTAGTACTCTTCCTTCTACAATGAATTGGATATTTGTTTTAGTGCTTTATAGGTTTACAAAAGTATTTCCATCTTCTATTTTTTAAACCAATTCTAAAAAGTAGACTCCTGTAAAGTACATATTTTTAGCACACCTGTTTTATAGACAAAAAAAAGAACTGAGGCTGAGAGATCAAATACATATATATACACACATATATATATCTACACACACACACACACATATGTTGCTCAAGATAAGAGTAAATGGTCAATTCTGAGCCACATACAAATCTGTGGGCCCCAAGCACATGTTGTCTCCTCAGCACCTTGCCATCTTACCACCCTTTACTTCAGTCATCATGTACCTGCAGGTGATGTCCTAGTCCACACTTTCAACTGTCTATTCACCACCTTTATATTTATCTACAAACTTCTTCTTCTTGGAAATCCAGAAAGATGTTGAAAACAGCCCCAAAATGTCAGGAACTGAATTGAACATATTTCCCACAGATTTTCACATCAAGTGTCCCTTTGTTTTCAGTGGTTTCAGAGGTGTAGACCAGAATCTAGACTTACAATCTTGATGTTACCTTTTACTTTTCCTTCTCCTTAGTCCCTCCTATATAGTTAAGAGTTTGGCCTTGCCCAAAGAAAAAGTCTGGTCTTTGCCCTCAGATTCTGGGAGGTAATCTACGTCTATGATAGGAATGTTTTTGTTCAGGGCGGGGCCGGGGGTGGGGAGGGGTGTAGCAGACCACACCCCATAGTCGTAAATTGGTGGCTGGCCACACCAAAGACCAACCGTGTGTTTTAGGGTGGGGACTTTAGATTGCTCAGTATCATCTGACCTAAAGACTGAGCTCAATCATGTGGCAACCGACCAGTCAATCAATGACTACATAAAGAAGCCCCAATAAAAACTCCAGAACTCAAAGCTCAGGTGCACTTCCCTGGTTTGCAATACTTGGTGCTTACTACCACACATATATGCTGGGAGACTAACATGTCCTGAGGACAACAAAAGCTTTGTTTGAGAACCTTCCCAGATTCTGCCTTATGTATCTCTTCTTTAATCAGTTTTAATCTTCGTACTTTCCTGATAATAAACTGAGTATGATAGCTTTCAGTGAATTCTGTGAGTTCTTCTGTTAAACTATCAAACCTGAGAGTGGTACTGGGAACCCCCCAAATATGCAGGTGGTGTCAGAAGTGAGAACAGTCTTGCGAACTGTGCCCTCAAACCTCGCGGTTTGGCTAATTCCAGGTACCTGCCTAATTTATCACAAAGTCCTACCAATTCTTTTAAAAAAAGACTCAGACTCAACACCTCTACATGATATTCATAGACAGTAGACCAATAGAAGAGTATTTTCCAACTGTGGGCTACAGTGCCCAGGATTTCTTTAGGGGCTTCTTTGGGAATCAGAGTGGAAGCTTTGGAATCTGTCCAATTACTTATTAAGTGACCTCAAGCAAATTACTTAAGTTTTCTAAACCTCACTTTTGAAACTGCAGGTAGTAATATCCACCATCTAAAAAATTGTGAAGATTAAGACAAAAAAGACGAGAGAAAGCTTAATCCAGCTCCTGGCACACAGCAGATCTACACAAATTGTAAATAATCTCTTCAGTTAATTATAAAACACCACATTGGTCTTTTGTCTATAGTTTCTCCCATTCAACTCCATACAGGATGATCTTTTCCAAACCCCTTTCTCATCATGTTACCATCGTATTCAACTATAATAGTTCACAATCACATCTAGATCATATCAGGTAGCCTGGCTGGCTATTAAGCATGACTATAGTCCCAGGTTCTGGAATAATCCTGAAAGCTAAAAAGATCGACCAAACTGCATCTCCTAAATTTTTCCTAATGTTATCTCTTGATTCTCATCAAGGTCCTTCTGTTAAATCTAAAGTGCCTACCTCCTACTTGGTCCCAGAAATATCTTTCCTCACTCTGTCCCCTACCCTCTAATCTGGACTGTCTCCTCTCAGATAATCCAGACCCATTTCTTCCTTTGGGACAGAGTACCCTAACCCACACCTTCCTAACCAGAATGCATGTGCCTTGAATGGGTTATAGTATGTCAGGGACATTGATCCCCTTGTCCTCCAGGCAGTCAGGCTTTTGGTTATGAGCAGTTTACGTCAATGAACCACACAATTACCATTTTTTATGTATGCCATGATGTGAAAAAGATTGTGAAGCAGTGACCTAACTTCCCCTTACATAAATCCACTTATTTACTTATCAAAATGGTATAATTTTTCACTAACTACCCTGTTGGGTAGATGACAGTAAGATATTGGTATGAAAGAATGTGGAATCATGAGTTATTAAGACTACTCTAATTCTGTAGCCTTGGGCAAGTCACAATTGTTCTAAGACTCAGTGTCTTCAGGGATAAAATGTATATATGCACATAAGTAGGGGGACTGGCTCCAGGACACCCTGCAGATACCAAAACCCAAAGATGTTCATGTACCTTATATAAAATGGCATAGTATTTGCCTATAACCTCTATACATCTTCTCAAATACTTTAAATCATCTCTAGATTACTTATAATACCTAATACAATGTAAATGCTATGCAAATAGTTGTCAGTGTGCAGCAAATGGAAGTTTTTTGGAGCTTTCTGGAATTTTTAAAATATTTTCAATCTACAGTTGGTTGAATCCACAGATGCAAAACTCAGGGATACAGCAAGCCGACTGTATATGCACACCTCTCAAGCTAGTTGTGGGGCTGAACATCTACAACGAGCATGTGAAAATTCAAAATGCTAGGTACCAGTAATCATTAGTAATAAATGCTCCTTGAGTTAACTGGGTAACAATATGATCCATATGCTGAAAACAATTCAAACTGAGAAGGTTCAGAGCTTAATTCTGGCCCCCCAATTATCAGGTCTTTTATTTGTCCAACTCCACTTTTAAGCTTCCCAGAACTGCTGTGAAATACATTCCTAGCAAACCGATTTAGGTAGTTTTGGCATTAGCAGCTAATTTTTCCACCACTACCTAAGTATGAAGAAATCTTCCAGGCTGGGTAATTTACTATTATGCATCATCTTTCCAAGTCTGAAACCGTTCCAAACTTCCACCATAGTTTTTTTTTTTTTTTTTGGCTGCGCTGGGTCTTTGATGCGGTGCACGGGCTTAGTTGCATGTGGGATCTTCGTTCCCTAACCAGGGATCAAACCTGCATCCCCTGCATTGGAAGGCAGATTCTTAACCACTGGACCGTCAGGGAAATCCCCAAAACTTCCACCACAGTTTTTAATTGCCCTCAAGATTTACACCTGAATTATGAACATCTGTTTACCTATTTACAATCCCAAAGTCCTCCCTGTGAAATTCCTCCTGTGAAGATTTCCAAAGGGCATATTTACTAAAGTGGTAATAAATAACATTATTTTGACCTGGAGACCCTTAGAAATGGCAAGGAGTCAAAAGGTAATGTGTCAGGCTTACTACCTCCTGAGTTGTCAATTACTTGATAGGAGAGTGGCTGGTTGAAAAGAAAAGACCCTTTGGAAGAATCAATAATTAAGTAATGAGTCACTGTAGTCACAGGGGATCCAAAGAAATCTACAAAGGGTTGGGACACTTAGATACACTGTCACCATATTATGAGATTGCCTACCTCTCCAAGGTCATCTCCTGCCTCCACAGGCTTCCCTGCTCCCTTCCCTTTTATATGAACCTTAAGCTCCAGCCAAACCGAACTTCCTGCAGTGTGCCATGTTCTTCCACAATTCTTTGACTTGGCTCACACTGTCGTTTTGCCTCTATACCCTTCCCTTCCTCTTCGCCTGGCCAACTCCTACAATTCTTTCAGTATCCACTAGACTGCAAGTTTCCTGAGTGTACAAATCATAAAGTTTTGCTAGAGCTATATCTTAAGGGCCTAGCAAAGTAGGAACTACAATAAATTAGTGGATGAAGAGAAGCTCAAAAAAGCTTGCCTGAGAAGCACAGCAGCTCTGCCTCACTCCTTCCCAACACACACACACACGGTTGACTGCCCCTTTTCAATGTTCCTATGATATCCTGTGATTAATTCTATCATATCATTTTTCACATGTACTATAATTATCCGTGAATTCCATGAGGGCAAGTATGGTAAGATGACGTAATCCTTTATCCCAGAACTTTGCACCGTGCATGAGACACGTGGGGGGCGGGGGGAAGCTCTATAAATGTTTGTTGTATGAATAACTGGATGCATATGCTAGAGTGCCCGAGAATACGTTAGCCTTCCTCCAGCCCGCGTCCCATCCAGACCATCTCTGCGCTCCTAGCGCGCGTCCTGCCCCCGTTTCCTCCTCCAATGAAGCTGCTGCAGAGCCCTCCTTCGCAACTCCCCATATACACAGCCCCTGGCCGCTCTGGCCAATTAAAGTCCAACTGCTGCGCCCCCCATCGGCGGACCCAGGCCCCCTTCTCGAGCTCCGTACGAACTGTGTGGAGGCAGACGATGGAACCGCGGCCCACGACGCGGCGGGAAGGCTGGTCCGGCCGGGCTCCCACCTGCTAGGGCGCCGCCGAAGCCTCCGTGCGCGCCGTGCGGCGGCACCGGGGAGAGCGGGCTCCCACGCCGCCGGTCCTCAGCATCCCCACCTCCCCCGAGGAGCGAGCTCCAGCCTGGCCCCTGCCCCTCCACCCGTCAACCCCAAGCTCTGCCTGCCCCTTCTTCGGGCCCGGGCCCGGGGTGTTCAGCCCAAGCCAGTGCGTGGGTCCCTGGCCGGGGACGGGGGTTGGGGCTCCGAGGCACCGGCCCGCGACCCCGCGGCCTCCGCCACCAGCCTCGGCCCTCAGTCTCCAGACCCCAGCGTCCCGCCGGGTTCCCGGGGCGGCTGACCGGAGGAGCGAGAACCCGCGGCGCAGAGCGCACTGACCTGAAAGTGCAGCGCCATCTTCCCGGGAGGCGGCGCCAGTCGGCGCCCCGAGCGCCCGAGGGGAGGGAGCGTAGGCGGGCGCCGCAGAAGCCCCAGCAGCCCGCTGGGTCCCTGCGCCACTCGCTAGCTCGCTCGTCGCCTCGGCCCAGCTGCCGTCGCGTTCGAAGCTCCGGACTGGGCGGGGCTGACGGGGCGGGACGGGGTGACGGAGACGGCGCGCGCGGGGCGGGCCCAAGAGGGGCGGGGCCGGGGGCCAGGAATCTCAACCGCCACCACCCCCACCACCCCTCCCCGTTCTCATGCTTCAACTGCCACAGGTGAGTCGTGACTTAAGACCTCCGGCCCTTGAGGCAACCACCATCACCCAACCGTCAGCCATGACCCCTGGCCTTACATCTCCCACAGACTCACTTGACCTCCAACCCCTAGAGCATAGCTATTGCCCACGCCTTCTAACTCCCCCATCTCCACAACATTTCTTGTCCCCCAACACCCACTTGCCAATGACAGATCAGCCATAACCTTTGACTCCTACATGCCAGCTGCTGTCCTTGATCCCTGACTCCCAGAACCCAGCTTTCACTTTTTTAAAAACTTTATTTTGGTTAAAATTAAACTGACAGTATCTACTACATATCGTTAAGTTATAAAATTCTAGTTCACTTCTTGTCTAGATTTCACTTAACATGAACTTACATTTTACACTGAATGATTCCATTGGAATGAGAATTTATTTGAGGAGAAGTAGGTCAAAGTCACTCCTTTCTGAAGGAGTTCCTCTTGAAGTTTGACACTTCCAGTTGGGGTCATTGTACTTTAGTGTGAAAAATTCCTTTAATACCTCTTAGAGTTCATGTTTACTAGTGGCAGATTGTCTCAGCTTTTGTTAACATGAAAACGTCTTTATTTCACTTACATTTTTAAAGGATAGTTTTGTTGGGTATAGAATTCTATTTTGGCTTTTAAAATTTTTTTTTCAGCATTTAAAAAATGCCTTTCTCTTGATTTCTGGTTACCATTGTTTCTGTTCAGAAGTTAGCCATCAGTTTGATTGCTGCTCCTCTGAAGGTAATATGTCTCCTTCTCCCACCCCTGGCTGCTTTAAAATTTTTCTCTTTCCTTTGGTCTTTAGCAGTTTGAGTGTGATATAACTCTGTGTGTGTGTGTGTGTGTGTGTGTGTGTGTGTGTGTTCCTGCTTGGGGTTCATAAAGCTTCTTAAATATGAGATCTAATGGTTTTTTTAATCAATGTCTGAAAATTCCCAGTCAGTATTTCTTTAAATACTGTTTCTGTCCCTTTCTCTCTCTCTTCTCCTTCTGAAACCCCAAGTACATGTGTGTTAAACCTTTTAGAGTTTTCCATATGTCTCATACTCTTTTCTGTATATTTTGTCTTTTTTTCTTGTCATGCTTTAATCCACATATTTTTTACTGACCTTTCACCCAAGTCAGTAGAAACTCTCTTCTGCTGTGTCTGAGCTGGTATACAACCCCTCTGTTGAATTCTTAATTTTAGTTATAATATTTTCAGTTCCAGAATTTTCATTTGACTCCTCCCTTTCCATTCTTTGAATAGATTCCAAGGCTCTGGTGAAATTCTTTATCATTCCTCTATTTTCTTGAACATTTTAATTACATTATGTAAAGCCTGTGACTCATAACTCCGATATCTGAATCAGCTGTGGGTCCTCCTGGCTTTTAGTATTTGGTCCTATTTTTTTCAAGTGTGCCTCAATAATTTCTTATTGAATGTCAGGCAGTGTGGAAGAAAAACTGTAGAGGATGATATCAGCTTTCTCCAAAGAAGGTTTTAAAAATTTCTATTGTAGTAGGCAGATAGAATACCAGAGGATAACTTCAATCCTATAAGACTTGGCTTTAGGCTTTTAAATTCAGGTTTATTTCCGTTTTACCCTTATTCCTGGGTCATGGTCCTCAATAGATCTTACAACTAAAAGCCTGGGATGTTTACTAAGACACCTTCACCCTGTTGGCTTGAACTCTTAATCCCTGTCTTCCCATCACTGTGCAGCTGCTAAAATCTCTGTTCGACTCTTTAGACGCTGCTCTTCTGCTGAGTTTCTTAAAGTCTCTCCCTACAGGTATACATCTTAAGAACTGACTGATGATTTGGGGGAAATCTGTACACAGATTTTGGGGCTCACATCTCTGTGGTTTGCTCCTCTCTAGAATTTTGTCCCTGGAATCTCAGCTGCTTTTGTTCCCAGACTCCCATGTCTGCTCCTGGCCTATTGAGATCGCTGCTGTCTATTTAGCTCTGTTACTCCTTGTGCCAACTGGAAAATGCTTTTGGGGTGGGAGGGGAAGGGATGGGAAAAGCTGAAGTAAATGTGGATCTTGCCCTTAGTGCTTTCATGCTCTCAAGGATTGAAGCCAATTAAGTCCTGCCTTTGTTGGTTGTTCTCTAGTACCTTCAAGCAGTTGTTAAATATATATATATATATATACACACATATATATTTGTTGTGTGATATGGTTGTTTATATATGTTAAATTATTGTTAAATACATATTTATCTCTTTATAGTTGTTATATATGTAATATAGTTGTTAAATATGTATGTATATTTATATTTATTTGTCCTGTTTTTATAATTGTTTTCAGTGGGAGGTCTAATCCAGCATAACCTAATTCATTATGACCAGGCTATTTGCATCTTCCATTCTTCACCCTTGATTTTCATAGCTCATCCACAGCCCATGAATTCTCATCCCCACAGCTCAACTCCTAAACTTTAAAATCTTTGATACCTTCATCCTGCCATTTTGTGCTCCTAATTCCTAAAGATTTTGATTCCTATATTTTAACTTTCATTTCCATGTCCCAAGACTTTTGATATCCAATCTCGTTTGTGATTCTCACATTCCAACATTTCCGACTCTCACATCCAAAGCACCAGTGTTAATTTCTGACCTCCCTATTGCACCTGCCACACAATAAATACCCCATTATTTTAACTATTGCCTTTGCCTAACTTCTAGATCCCAACCACATTTTAAAGCTATAGTTTTAAAGTAGCACTTCTGTTACCTCAATTTTTAGGTCATTAAGAGAGGAACAATTACTTGAGATTTGATCATTTGGCATTTTTTCCCACTCCAGAATATCCTTGGGGCAAATATGAGATTGTGACAGGAACAGCGGCTGACTGCTCTGTGGATTCACCAGGTAATTCTGGAAATGAGAAGCCAATTATTTTTTCCTTTTAAATTTGAGTGACCACATAAGATTTCTGTTTAATTAACACTCCCTTCCATGATTTTCTATCAGCAAAATATGCACACAACTCCATATCTTTTTTTGTCAATTAACAAAATTTAAGATAGAATTGTGTCACTACAGCTATTAAAATTAGCACAGAAGATGCTCCAGGATGTCAAATAATTCATTTCTGTCACAAAACTCAATTAATGGAGGGACATTTAGAGCCCTTAGGAATTACAAAATTATCTTCCTTTATGGCAACTAGCCTTCTAAAAAAGACAGATTGGTCTTTAATCTTTGTATCTTTTTAGGGGATTCAATTAGCATTTGTAATTCTGGTGCTTTAGGAAATTCACCTAACAACTCTGAGTTTTGATTTGTTATTTCTAAGGTCAGGATAACAGTAAGTCTATAATTCAAAAATTTTAAGTAATATTGAGATGAGACAGTCAAGCATAGCAGTTAGGAAAAGAACATGGAGCCAAACAGCCTGGGTTAGGATACCAGCTGCCTCACTTACTAGCTGGTAAACTTGATGAAGTTAGTTAACCTCGCCATGCCTTCATTTCCTCAACTGTAAAATGGAGACTAATAGTATATATCTCATAGGTTGCTGTGATGACTACATGAGTTAATATATATAAAGTACTTAGTGTGTGGTAAATAATAAGTGCTACATAAATACTAATTTTATTATCAAGTAAATTCATATTCTCTGAATATCATATTTAAATCAATATTTTTAATGGAGTAGCATTATAATTTTAATCAAACAGAGTAAATTATTCTACACTTTTTTACTTTGTGAATTTACTATCAAATTGGATATTTCCTCATTGTCCCTCTTGCCCCACCCAGCTTCTCAATCCTGAAAATTTTTGAAAGGCTCTGACATTACCTACATTAACAGCATTTCTATCTCATGTTTTCATAAATGGTGCGACTGAAACTTCCAAATATCCAACTAAAATTCTCACTTTATGAATACTTAAAATGTAAAACCTATGATCAATCATTTACTTTAGTAACATATAAACAAAATATAGGAAGCATTAGTACACATTTCCCTTAACTTATTCTACAAATGTAATTTTATTAAATACACTGAGTAAGATTGCTTAATACGTCAATAAGTTTGGGGAATCCAGCAGAGGGCAGGCAGGTAAGAGAAATAGGAGGAGAATGAATCCAATAAATTCAAATTTATGTAAAACCCCTTCAAAGACAACAGTTATATAAAATATTTACCTGTGTATATTTATTTCATGTTGGTTGATTTCAACTATATTTTTGTTTTGTTAAGTCATTAACTTTAAACTCCATTTATTTAAATAGCCAGTGTGAAACCAGAGTAACAAAAATAATTTTTTTCTTCACTAATGATATGGATATGAGTTATTTTACAATCTTGACTATTACATGTATATTAAAAACTATACATACTTTTTCTTTAAATGATTTTTACTTTTAACTCACTGCCAATAATAAGGGTATACTGCTGTGTATTAATAATGCCATTATTTTGACAAATAAAAATTAATGTTTCTCATTCTGTACATTGCCTTATATTACTTGCATATTAATTCCTCCACATAATAATAAGGAGTTTAAGGCATTGATTATGTAAGCAAGATAGTAGCATTACTTAATATGCATCTTAAAGTTACTGTTAAGCAGGATCATGATAAAATGTGACCTGATATGCAGTGCTATTGGATTAATAAAACAGTATAACCTTTCTGAAAAGCAATTTTGCAATATGTATCAAGAACCTTGAACATGTTCATCTTCACCCAACTTCTAGAAAGTGATTCTAACAAAAAAGCCTAAATTTTTTTAAAGTTTTATATGCCAAGATATTTATTATAGCATGATTTACAATAGGAAAAAGCAGAAAAGCTTAAGTAAACTATGGTACATCATATGGCAGAATCCTATACAGTCATGAAGAATTATATTTATGGAAAGTTTTGTAAAAAAAATATGGAAAATGCTGTCTTACAAGGTTAAGTGTAAAAGGAAAAATGGAACAATTTATCATTTCAATCAAATGAAAAAAGGCATAGAAAAAAATGAATGGAACAGAATACAAACAAATATTAACAGTGCTGTCTTACAAATGGTGGAATTAACAGGTGATTTTTTTTCTTCTTCATCATGTTTCTGTGTTTTCAAGATTTTCTAAAAGGTACATTATTCATTTTTATAATGAGAGGAAAACTTATGGTATAACAAAAAGTGACACCAAAATAGATTACTGTTAATCTCATTAAGGAAGTACTTACTAAAGAAGTGTTGACGGCAGGTGTATATATTTGGAAGAAAGACGAATCAGAAAAGCTGAACTTGACCAGGCACTACTGCCACAAATCTTTTTTGGAATAAGGCAAAGTGTGGATGTGGTATGTGTGTGCATGTAACTTTTTTAAAAATAATGCAATCTTAAATTGAAATGGAAAATATAAAATGTGTAAATCCTAGGGGAATAGGGCAGAAAAAAAGAGCTACCACCAGTCATAGCCCATTTTATGCACATAGCTACTTCCCAGAAATAGGCATGTCCCCATTTCAAGTGATTTTTTTCTAAAAGATATCCATAAAATACGTTTAAGGCTGTATCAATGAGAGCAATACTGTTTTAATTGTTTTTAGAGTAAAATTAATTTGGACTAAAATATAAAATTAGGTCCTTCACATACTAATATTACTTTGAGCAGGCAAAAGCTATACTATTTCTTACAACCCAAGCCCCTTCCTTAAGGGTCAACATTTTCCTTTTGCTAAGAGTTATGTTTTAAGTTTACTGTGAGGATACCAAGCTGAGCAGGCAAGTCTCTTACTATAAGGAAAAACAAAAACACCTAAGAATATCTCAAGGAAAACCAAGTTGTGAACTTTCTTCTTTCTCCTTTCTTTTTCTGCCTCCCATCTCCCCTGCTCCAACACACATTAACACCTTCCGCATGAGTAGCATATGTCATACTGAGGAGCTAAGGAAAGATGATACCCGTATTAAATCCTTTCAAATTGCCGAAATTTATTTTAAAAGAGTATTTCTATCATTTTCTCCTGACTATAGAAGAAATCCATGATTTTTGTATAAAATATCATGGTACAGAATTGTATAAAATCAAAAGTAAAAATTACCAAGAATAGCAGCCTCTCAGAAATAACCTATCTTAATATAGCAGCATATGTCGTTCCATGCCTCTGTCTCTACACATACGTATGTGGGCAAAAAAAATTTCTGAGATCATGCTATAAAACTGGTTTGTACCTTGGTTTTTCTGCTTAACAATATATGCATTTTAGGTATTTTTCAATGTCAGTATTAAAGATCAACCTCATTTCTTTTTTAACAACTCTGTATTCCTCCATATGTATATACTATGATTTATTTAATCAGTCCTCTACTGAGAGAAATTTAGGTTTGTATGATTCTTTTTACTATCATAACTAAAGCATATAGTAGCAATGTTAAGTGAACTATCAATATTCTTTATAACTAGGAGAGGCAGAAAAGACAAAATTTTGCCCTCAGGACATCTAAAAACACTGCTCCAAAAAAGCCTTCCCAGGTTGACTTGTACATAAGTTGATTATACGTAGAGTCTTATGTTGTATGTTGACTTATACATATAGTTCATTGTTCACCAAGAACACTTCTGAGAGTAAAAGGGGGAACTATTAATGCATACTCTGTGCTAGTCCTGAAGCCATCCAGTAGGGTAGAGCAAGGTTTATACCAGCTGTGGCAAAAGAATGTTGGGGGAGCCACTGTGGGCCAAGCAGGGTGAAGAGGACTTCTGTGTAGAGGGCTAGTTGGCAAGCCTGTCAGAGCCTGAATGGGGTGAGGAGAGCATCCCGTCATGAGAGTGGTCCTTCTTGGAGTGTCAGAGACTAGCAGGGGAGGACAGTATCCATACAGAGTTTTGGCCTCTTGTGGGGGTTTGGAGCCCAGGTACCAAGGGTATCTGTGCATTGAGGGCATGGGTTGGGGGCACAGTGCAGGATTTTGAAGTTCAACAGGCCCGAGAAAGGCATCTATACAGGGGTGGGTTAGGGGCTAGCTAAGCATGGGGAGTCAGAACCTGAGTAGGGTGAGGAGAGGGTGTTCATATGGAGTGGTGTTCTATAAGGGGTGTCAGAGCACAAGTAGGGAAAGAAGATATCAGTGCAGGGGAGGAGTTGGCAGTGGAGTTGGGAAACTGATTGCATACTGGGAAATTGAGGAAATAAATACATTAATAATACTGGAAGCCAGATTTTTCACTGTGGGAAAAGGGAGTTACAAATATGGAAAGGGGGGAAAACTAGAATGGACCCTGTGGTGTTGGATTGGAATTAGAAGTATCAGTGAAAATTCATGGTTTTCAGAATGTAGAGATAAATATAGAAATAAGTTTAGGTGTGTGTGTATGCCTACATATATGCCCTACTGAGAGTTCCTGAGTTCAGCAGCACCCCAATAATAATGAGAACACCTAACATCCAGAACTTGGCCTCTAAATATTATTTTCCACTTATAGGAACCAGCCACTTGGAGAAACAGCTGATTCCAAGTTGGGGTATGTAAGTACAGAATATGTTTGGAACATTTTGGGGTGCCAGAAAGTAAGGAAATCTTCAAAGAATGAAGGGGGCCAGTCAAAAGGACATAAGAGCCAGCTTGAACGGACTCCCACTTGCCAAATCTAGGAAGAGTTGGGCATCAAAATAAATAATGATAGTAATAGATTATAGCTCATTGAATAAAATAAGAAACCTTAATAATATACTAATATTAGTCCATGCTAATATAAATAAATAAATGAATAAATTGAAAATTTGATGAAGAATGGAATATTTACATAGTCTCATTGTAGTTCCTCATAAAATACTACTTAAAGAAAGCAAAAAAGAGTAACTTTTCAGTGCAAAAATGTCATTCACCTTTATTGTGTGATTAATGTAGGTAATATTAGTAATGGGACAAATGTAAATCATGTGCCATTTGACAGAATGCAGTAATAACACAGCATCATCTCTGTGATAGTCTCACAGAAGATGCATATGCTGAATCTAACCTTGAAACACTATGATTTACATCATACAAACTCAAATTGAGAGACATTCTACAAATACCAGGGTAGTGAAAGTCAAGGAAAGGCTGATCCACTAAGAAAACTAAAAGAGAAACAATAATTTAAATGCAATGCATGATTTGAACTGTATAATTTTACAATAAAGGACATTTTGGGGATACTTGGCAAAACTTGAATGAGATCTAAGAATTAGAAGGTAATAATATATCAATGTTAATTTCCCGATTTCATGGTTGTATTGCAGTTATGCGAGAGAATGCCCTTGGTTACAAAAAATCAACACGGTGTATCGGGGGATAAGATAATTGTGCTTCTTACAATTGATACGTGTCTTAGGTTTGAGGAAGTTCAGTCAATGACAGTTTTTATTATCCTTGAGGCAACATCACTTAAATAGTTGCATGTTCTATCCATACAGACAATAATCTGTAAAATATTCTAAGACCCCTAGGACTGGTTCCTTGTAATGGCAGAAATCATTCTGAGAAAATAAATCCTCTGAGAGACTGTCTTTACCTAGAAGGCCTAAAGCAGAGCCCACCATGTCTGCATCACTAGGAACATACTTGGATTCCTGTTTTACTGTGGAAAAAATGAAGATACATTCTAGGCACATGCCAGTAACACTTGCCATGAATTCACTAATAAGATCTCATTGGGTGGTAATCTGAGAAGTCAATATGTTGGCCTCAGGAGTCCAGGGGGATCTGTCTGAATGATGGATGTACAACTAAATTTTAGAGTGTTAAAAGGAGACAATGGCTGGGTAAAGCATCAGTCACCCTGCCTAAGAAGAGAGGTCACGTAATCATAGTGCTAAAAACAACATTGAACCACTTTCTGGACCAAAGTATAGTGGGCCACCACTCTATAGAGTGATACTAAAAACCTCTGGAGAAGCCCACTTACAAAATGATCAGAGTATATATTTGGCTAGTGGTTTCTATTTCGAGATAGAACTAGCATATTTGAAACTGGAAAAGAACATATGGCATTTCCAAAAGCCCAACTTGAAACCAGATAATTTGAACATGGACTATACCAGAGACACTTCACAAAGGGACTGCCACAGGCTTAGCACCTTCAACAATGGCCCAGAATTGGCCATTTTGTAAACGAGCCCTTTGTGTGTTCGTAGCATTGGACATTTCATACACAGGCCCTCTTGGACTACCTCACCTCCAAACAGCCTGGTGATGACCATTTTCAAGAGACACCAGAATTTTGAAAATGCGCCAAGCCAAGGCATATCTTAAATGAGCTATCCTAATCAAGCTTTCTTCCTTTCTTTCTACTGCTCTACATTCATCCTCAAACACATACTTAGACAATCTGTTTAAAACTGGGATGGTGTATGCCATTTTACAGCTGTCTGCTGCAATGCAATCACAGATGGAAAAGCCTTAGTCATTTCTCAAACTGGTTCACCAACTCCTGATCTTTGGCTGATGGTTACCTGTAGGCAATTTTTTTTGCAAATAGTATCCAATTGCAAATGATTTTATTGATTCTTAGAATATGTAAGGAATGTTATGCTAAGTTATCTCTTTGTGAAATAGAAGGTTAAATTCGTTTAAAATTTTAATCTTCTTCAGTGCATGAATCATGCATTCAGCCTCTTTTACTTCCTCCATGATGCCTATCAGAAAGTTTAGTACAGAGAAATGCTTACAGTATCATTTGATTATTCTTGTCAACTGAGATGATATTTGGTCATTATATGAATAAGGCAAGCTCTTAAGGTAGGAGAATACTGTTAAAAAAAAAACAAACTAGATCCTTGTTTGTCTGGAAAGAGTGATTCATTATACCTGAAATTTTGACAGAAAATTTGACTTTCAAAATGCTTTGTAATTATACAAGTAAATATAGGTGACATTTTATGTGAAACGTCTACATTCCTATATACATATGTTTCCTTTCTCATAGTCACTGGATTCATATTCTTCATCTTCTTCAGTGTAGTCTCCATAATTCGTATTATTTTTTGTGATTTGGTTCCTTGCAGGAATTTGATATGTAAATGAAGAACCTATAGAGGCAACAAGTTAGAGTTTACATAAGTGCAAAATGCAATGTATTTAATAACTGTTGGCCTGCGAGTAGACCTTTCAGTGCTATACTTACCCCCCCCCCCACCGTCTCTTTACCCCTTGTTATGGACTCTTTGTGTTCTGCGAAAATTCATATGTTGAAACCCTAACCCCAACATAACTGTATTTGGAACAGGGCCTGTGAGGAGGCGATAAAGGTTAAATGAAGTCATAAGGGTAGTGCTCTAATCTGATAGGGCAGGTGCCGTTATGAGAAAAGGAAGAGACACCAGAGCTCTCTCTCCTTTCAACCATGTGAGGACACAGAAGAGGGCCATCTGCAAACTGCAAAGAGAGCCCTAATCCAGAAACTGAACCCTGCCAGACCTTGATCATGGACTTTACAGCCTCCAGATCTATGAGAAAACAAATTTCTGTTATTTAAGCCACACTGTCCATGGTATTTTATTATGACAGCCTGAGCAGACTTAGACACCCCTGTTCCGCCCTTCCTCCCAATATACACTCTTCTCCATATATACTGGTACTCATCAAGCCCAGAATTCAACTACATGCAAGCTTGGATTACTTTATATTATTACTAGATCTCGCAAAGTATTTGAATTAAATATGTACCACACATAATAATATTATTTATTTTTATTTGATATACAAAGAACTGTGTTCCTAAGTGGCCAAGTCCTACTCTGCCTTTTCAGTTTTAGAATCTGTTAAGGGCATTATTCACCTTATAACTGAAAGTTTGTATCCTTTTACCAACTACTTCCTACTTCCTCCACCCCACAAGCCCCTGGCAACCACTTTTCCACTCTCTATTTCTGTGAGTTTGGCTTTTTTAAAAAGATTCTACAGATAAGTAATACCATGTAGTATTTGTCTCTGTCTGGCTTATGTCACTTAGCATAATGCCCTCAAGGTCCATCCATGCTGTCACAAATGACAGGATTTTCTTCTTTCTCATGGTTGAATAATATTCATATGTATTATATTCATATATGTATCTTATTTATCCATTCATCCATTGATGGATACTTAGGTTGTTTCCATATCTTGGCTATTGTAAATAATGCTGCAGTGAACATGGGAGTGCAGATATACCTTTAAGATAGTGATATTCTTTCCTTTGGGTATATATCCAGAAGTGAGATTGCTGGATCACATAATAGTTCTGTTTTTATTTTTTTGAGGAGCCTCCATACTGTTTTCCAAGGTGGCTGCACCAATTTACATTCCCACCAACAGTGCCTTTTTCTCCACATCCTCCCAACACTTACCTCTTGTCTTTTTGATGACAGCCATTATACCAGGTGTAAGGTAATATCTCATCGTGGTTTTGATTTGCATTTACCTGATAATTAGTGGTATTGAGCACCTTTAATATACTTGTTGTCCATCTGTATGTCTTTTTTGAAAAAATGTCTATTCAGATCTTCTCCCCATTTATTAGTTGGATTGTTTGGGGGTTTTTGCTGTTGAGTTGTATGAGTTCCTTATATATTTTGGATATTAACCCCCTTATCAGATATGTGATTTGCAAATATTTTCTCTGATTCTGTAGGTTGTTTTTTTATTTTGTTGATGGTTTCCTTTGCTGTGTAGAAGCTTTTTAGCTTGATGTAGTCGCACTTGTTTATTTTTGCTTTTGTTGCCTTTGCTTTTGGTGTCAGATCCAAAACATCATCGCCAAGACTGAAGTCAATGAACTTACCCCCTATTTTTCTTCTAGGAATTATACCATTTCAGGTCTTAAATTTGAGTCTTTAATCCATTTTGAATTGATTTTTGTGTATGGTGGGCGATAGGGGTCCAGTTTCATTCTTTTGTTTGTGGATATCCATTTTCCCAGAATCATTTACTGAAGAAACTATCCTTTCCCCACTGAATATTCTTGGTTTGTCAAAAATTAATTGACCATACATACGTGGCTTTATTTCTGGCTGCTCTATTCTGTTCCATTGATCTATGTGTCTCTTTTTGTGCCAATACCATACCATTTTGATTACTATAGTTTTGTAATATAGCTTGAATCAGGATGTGTGATGCTTCCAGCTTTGTTTTTCTTTTTCAATAATGCTTTGGTTAATTTGGGTTCTTCTGTGGCTCCACACAAATTTTAGGATTTTTTTTTCTATTTCTGTGAAAAATTCCATTGGAATTTTGATAGGAATTGCATTGAATCTGTAAATTGCTTTGGGTAATTTGGACATTTAAACAATATTAATTCTTCCAACCCATGAACATGGAATATTGGAATATTTTCCCACTTATTTGTGTCTTCTTCAGTTTCTTTCATCAGTGTTTTGTAGTTGTCAGTGTACAGATCTTTCACCTCCTTGGTTAAATTTACTCCTAAGTATTTTATTCTTTTTGATGCTACTGTAAGTGGGATTGTTTTTGCAACTTCTTTTTCTTATAGTTTCTTGTAAATATTTAGAAATACAACTGATTTTTGTATACAGATTTTGAATCTGTGTGACACAGAGACATAAAGTGAGCAAATGCTGTCGGAAAAATGGTGCTGATAAGATGTTGGGCACAGACTTGCCACAAACCTTCAATTTGTAAACAACACACTATGTGTGAAGTGCACTGAAGCAAGGCTCAACAGAAGGAGGTGTGCTTGTATTTATTGAGTGCCTACTCTGAGCAAGGCAGTGTGCTGGGTGATTGACATATATTCATTATTAAACTATGTTGTGATATTCCTGAGAAGGTAAGGCAACAGGACCAAAGAAGTGAAGTAATTTGCTCACAGTCTTTTTCATTCTGAAGCGTATTATGCTAGTTATCTATTTATTTAACTATACCAGTGATTGTCAAACTTTAGAATGAATTGAGGTCATCTGGAACAATTATTTTTAAAAAGTGCAGGTTCATGAGGCACACCCCCTGTATCCTGATCATTTTTGGCTACATTTGGGTCCTGCAGTTTGTTGTTTCACCAGGGTGTCAAGATGATTCTATAACTTGTGGTCTTTGAGTCACACTTTGAGAAACACTGCACCACCATCCTTTTTCTCTATCACTATGTGCAGACCTCTAAGTCATATTGATGAGATCATACACATGAAACAGTTTTGTAAATCTTCTAACACATTAAATATGTAAGGTATTATTGTTTTGCTTGACATGATTACAATGAAAATGTTTTAATATTTCAAACCTGCATTTTAAAATGTAATCTGAAGGAGAGAATTCATTAACATTATCAACAAATATACTGAACGTGTGAACTGTGCAAATAATTCACATACTTGCATTGAAATTATCAACATGAAGGATCATTTTGTCTGCCTTTTTCCTCCACTCCAGATGTGGTATTGGATAGGCTGAAACTTCACAAGCAAAAGTGACGTCATTTTGAGTGAAGTTCTCTGTATTTTGAGGAGGCAAAGAAATAATAGGACCTACAAGAAAAAAATAATTAAGTGAGAAATTTGTGTTAAAAAATGGCTCTAGTATCTAAAATGTTTTTGGAAATAATTTGTGCATGTATAAATTCAATTGGCACAAAATAATTGAGGGCTTTTAAAAATCATATAAATAGTCAGTAGTCTTTCAGCCAAAATTGCTACAAAAATACATGTGGTGCGCTTATGGTCAATTAATCTATGACAAAGGAGGCAAGAATATACAATGGAGAAAAGACAGTCTCTTCAATAAGTGGTGCTGGGAAAGCTGGATAGCTACATGTAAAAGAATGAAATTAGAACATTCTCTAACACCATATACAAAAATAAATTCAAAATGCATTAAAGACCTACATGTAAGACCAGATACTCTAAAAGTCCTAGAGGAAATCATAGGCAGAACACTCTTTGACATAAATCGCAGCAATATTTTCTTGGATCTGTCTCCTAGAGTAATGGAAATAAAAACAAAAATAAACAAATGGGACCTAATGAAACTTAAAAGGGTTTGCACAGCAAAGGAAACCATAAACAAGGCGAAAAGACAACCTATGGAATGGGAGAAAATATTTGCAAATGATGCGACTGACATGGGCTTAATTTCCAAAAATATACAAACAGCTCATACAGCTCAGTATCAAAAAAACAAACAACCCAATCAAAAAATGGGCAGAAGATCTAAATAGACATTTCTCCAAAAGAAGACATGCAGATGGCCAACAGGCACATGAAAAGGTGCTCAGTATCGCTAATTATTAGAGAAATGCAAATCAAAACTACAATGAGGTATCACCTCATACCAGTCAGCATGGCCATCATCACTACAAATAATAAATGCTGGAGAGGGTGTGGAGAAAAAGGAACTCTCCTACACTGTTGGTGGGAATGTAAATTGGTGCAGCCACTATGGTATAGAATTTCCTTAAAAAACTGAAAATAGAGTTATTGCATGATCCAGCAATCCCACTCCTGGGCATATATCCAGAGAAAACTCTAATTCAAAAAGATACATGCACCCCAATGTTCATAGCAGCACTATTTGCAATAGCTAAGACATGGAAGCAACCTAAGTGTCTAATAGCCAAGACACGGAAGCAACCTAAATGTCTATTCATGGACAGATGTACGGATAAAGATGTGGTATACATATGTGTGTGTGTATGTGTGTATATATATATATGAATATATATAATGAAATATTACTGAGCCATAAAAAAGAATAAAATAGTACCATTTGCAGCAACATGGATGGACCTAGAGATTATCATATTAAGTGAAGTGAGACAAAGACAAGCATCATATGATATCACTTATACATGGAATCTAAAAAAAAAAAAAGATAAAAATGAACAATTTACAAAACAGAAATGGACTCACAGATGTAGAAAATAAACTTATTGTTACCAAAGGGGAAAGGGGGGACGGACAAATTAGGAGTTTGGGATTAACATATGCATATTGCTATATATAAAATAGATAAACAACAAGGACCTACTGTATAGTACAGGGAACTATATTCAAAATCTTGTAATAACCTATAAAGGAAAAGAATCTGAATAAGAATATATATATAACTCAAATATATATATGTACATATGTATGTATGTGTAAAACTGAATCATTTTGCTGTACACCTGAAACTAACACAACATTGTAAATCAACTATACTGCAATTAAAAAAAATATGCATGGTGTTTATGCAGCATGGAAAGGGGAACTGCAATGACAAAGAAACCTTGCATTATAAACTTATTCAGAGATGCTTGTCATTTAAATGAATATGGACTACTTAGGATGGGAAAAATTTTTGCCTAAATTTCTAAAAAGACTTGGTAAATATGAAAACTGTGAAGAGTGTTGTACTAAGTTGGGTGGGGGATGCTGAGGAGGAGAAAAATAGGAAAATAATGGAGGAAAAGGGCCCAAATATCTGATAAGGCACTTGTATCTAGAATATATAAAGAACTATTACAATTCAATAATGAAGGACAATACAATTAAAAATGGACAAAGAATCTGAATAGACAGACATTCCTTCAAAGAAGAAAGGCAAGTGGCCAATAGGCACATGAAAAGATGCTCAGCATCATGGGCCATTGGGAAAAGCAAGTCCAAACTACTATGAGGACTTCCCTGGTGGCACAGTGGTTAAGAATCTGCCTGCCAATGCAGGGGACATGGGTTCAATCCCTGGTCTGAGAAGATCCCACATGCCGTGGAGCAGCTAAGCCCGTACACCACAACTACTGAGCCTGTGCTCTAGACACTGCAAACCACAACTACTGAAGCCCGCGCGCCTAGAGCCTGTGCCCCGCAACAAGAGAAGCCACTGCAGTGAGAAGTCCACGCACCTCAACGAAGGGTAGCCCCCGCTCGCCACAACTAGAAAAAGCCCGCGTGCAGCAACGAAGACCCAATGCAGCCAAAAATAATTAATTAACTAATAAAAAAAAAACTACTATGAGATACCATTTTGAAATACACTAGAAGGGCTATAATTTAAAAAATTAAAAGATAATAACAAGTGTTGGTGAGGATGTTGAGCAACTGGAACCCTTATAACCTTCTGGTAGGAATGTAAAATGTTGCAGGTGCTTTGGAGAACAATCTAGAAATTCCTCAAGTCGTTAAACAAAGAGTTGCCATATGATGCAGGATTTCTATCTGTAGGCACATACCCAAGAGGAATGAAAGCACGTCCCTACAAAAACTTGTACACTAGTGTTCATAGTAGCATTATTCCTAATAACCAAAAAGTGGAAACAGCTCAAACGCCCATCAACTGGAGAATGATTTTTAAAATGCAGTATATACATACAATGGAATAATAGTCAGCAATAGAAAGGAATGAAGTACTAACACATGCTCCAACATGGATGAACCTTGAAAATATCATGTTAAGGAAAGAAGTCAGTCACAAAGGACCACATATTGCATGATTCCATTTACATAAACTGTCTAGAATAAGAAAGCCTATAGGGACTGAAAGGACATTAGCGATTGTCTAGGTCTGGACAGGATGGGATGATTGGAGGATGATGACTAAGAGGAGGGGGGCTTCTTCTTTGGGGCAATGAAAATATAAGATTGATTGTGGTGAATAAAATTGATTGTGGTGATGGATGCACAGCTCTGTGAATATACTAAAAGCCATTACGTTGTATACTTTAGATGGGTGAATTGTACAGTATGGGAATTATATCTCAATTAAAACTGTTTAAAAAAAAAGTACCATGTCAAAAAATACAAAAGCCGTTTTTTATAATATAAGGGATAAAAATAGTCATTACTCCAGGATCTCATTTTCACTTTGTGGTTGGGAAAAGAAAAAAAATATATTTGAATGCTTACATACCAAGCTTTGTACAATTCTTATTTAACACTACCAGTTGGCAAGGTAGGTATTTTCTTAGTTTATAGGCGACTTCAAAGATTTTAAGCACCTTGCCCAAGGTCAGTTACATAGTTAAGTGGCAGAGCCCAGAATTAAATAAGGTTTGTCTGTCTGCAAAGTAACTGTTTTTCCCATTACACCATTTGCCCCATTATACCATAACTAGCTTTATAATTTTATTTCAACAATGGAACTAAATCTAAAATAGACTCTTTATTCAGAAAAGAAGTAAAACAATTAAGAATATGGTAAATTCTATTGTGGTGTTATTTTTCTTTTTTAAAAATCACATAAAAATATCCTAAACTTGTACGAGTTGCCTCAGAGGACATTTTTATCCAGTTAGAGGATAAAATTTTAAATATATGTATTAATATTTGTATTACTAAATTATGTGTGCTAAAAATTCTTTCTGAAACATAATGAAATATCATCGTTGCATAAGTGATACAGCATCTTGAAAATTGACTTTTATGGCCCAGGGTACAAAAATTGAGTCATCTTTAGTCCAGCTGTGTGAATTTTCTTGCCCCCTTATTTAACTGTTTGTTTTAGTATCTATAGCAGTTGATACAAGCCGACATTGTATGGTTATTTAATGGCTGATATAGTCCTATAAAGGCAGATAGCTTTTATAAATTTTATATTCTGTAGCTTCTATTTCTTAATTTGAAGTATTTTTTCATTAGAGTAATCTCAGGGAATCAGAATGGGCTATCAGTCAATTTAACATTAAAGTAGTTTTTCTTTTTTGTTCTGAGAAAGCAAGAATGTCAATGCCAAGAGCACCAGAATAAAAAACCAGAAATCACATAAATCACAGGCAAAACTACTCTATGTGGCCCTTGGAAGTATTAGTTTGTGAACATCCAATCAAAAATAAATGAGATAAGAAATAAAACAAAAAGTGAACTAGTGTTAAATTGTTGCTTCTCAGCATTAGGGAGTACATCTTATATCAAGAAACTCATAAAGAATAGATGATTTAGCTTAGCTCTCCTAACCACCAAATTTTCTGTCCTAGCTTGTGCTGAAAGCTTCCAATATTTGGTAATACTTTTCATTTTTGTTTTTTCTCTTTTGGGAGTACTTTATGATTGCTAACAATAGTAACCTTTTCTTGGACTTAAATGAATCAAACATATTTAGTTTTAATCCTTGAATTGTCCACAAATCAATTACTCCATTCTTGGCTAAAGGAAACTCTAATATGACTTCACTGTTCCAGCTAATGCCACATATTAATCAGCGAAGTTGGCCCTTTAATTTTCCTGTGTATTACAAACTTAATCTACTCACAATAACCTGTGCTAATATCACTCATGATAAATCTACCTGTCTTGTCCGCAAAAGGTCTCACAGACTTTCCATAGCCCAAGCACGATCAAAGTTCAAACTCAATCTATCATATTATCTGCCAAAACCCCAAAGAAAATCGTACCCAATGGACTGTTAAACCACATTAGGTTTGTATTATTTAGCTCAAGAACATTGAGTCAGAGTTAAGTAAAATACAGCTTTGAAAGTATGTTAAAGGATTGGCTTGTTGTTTCTGGTAAGTGTATATATCAGTATGTTAAAATAAGTGCAAATTGTTTTTTATGAATGTAAGAAAATCATAATTATGTTGGCAAATTGGTCATTTTGCAAAGCATGTGAATTCAGACCATTACAGGAAGGTATTAACATAAATTAACAGTAACGGTTAACTCTGTTTTTGTAAATGTGGTGAATTGTTAAAGGCTTGTCACAAGATTCTGAAAGAGTCCTACTTGCTGAATTAATTTTCTTATACTTTACCTTCAAATAGTGCTATTATTCATGTAGAAATTAGAATGTGGAGGGAGTAACCAAATCAAGAATGGAAGATTTTGTATGCCCAAATCACTGACATTACCAGTCCTTTTAGACTCATATTCTCAGCCTCAGGAACTCACAAATTACCCTGAAAAGTTGTGAATCAGTGATTAGAAATGATGTAGAAGATTCCTGAAAACTAGCTTTGATGACCTGAAAAATGATACTAGAAGAGCTACCCTAAGTAAAAAAAAAATTTTAAGTGGATTCTGGAAAGCTTAGTCTTATGAATACCCATTAATAATAAATATGATAATGATATCAGGATCACTACACTTCACGTGTCGCTGTGGTTCTAGTACTCTGGAGAAAACAACTATTGTTTCTCATTTACAACAGAATACTTTCACAATAATAGGTTAGAGCTGATTGGAGAAATTATTTTGAACACGTGGATCTGAGGCAAAAATATTCTCTTTGCTAAACTATGTAATTCTCAGGAGTTTTGAGTTTCAGCACATCCAGTACTGCAGCACTCTGCAAACTGCATCTGTATCTGCAATTCTAATACTGTGTTAGAATGGGTTGACATTATTACAGTAGGGGCATTGCTGGTTAAGCTTTATTTCATTCTAGGAATCTGCTTCTTGAGATCTCAAGGTTTTACCTGTCAGAAACAAATGTAGTAAAGAAAACTGTACCTATGGACTTTTGAAAACTAAGTGGAATGATCATATTCTGAAATGCAAGTGTTTATAGTGTGAGCATATGATAACACAGTGGATTCTAGGTACTGAGATAACTGTTGAACTTGCCCTATTTCATTAATAGCTATTTCCAGAACTATATTTTGAAGTGTTTAGTGAGCAATTTAGAGCTCTGGAGAGCATGCATTAGGACATTTGAAAATCTATAAGAAATTGCAATGACTCATTTTTGAAGAATGAATTATATTAATATGGGGCTGCAAAACTATCTCTGTGAAAGTTACTGTTGTAATTGCTTTATTTTTCTTCATCTTTCCCAATGAGTATAGTAGTTTTACGTTTACATTGGTTTCTTTCTCCTAGCAAGGAAAATGCAGCCTTATAAGAACTTTGTCTTATTATGGCTCTTAAGAGCACTGAAATAAAAGCAAATGATTTCCCATTGACATAGGAAGTCTTTTCTACTTACTTATCAAGTAATGTAGATTTATAGTCTATTTACATGTAGTTCTTTCAAATGATGTAGGTTTTGACTCTCACACTAAAATGAAATTTCATCCAACTGATTATGTGCCATGTCCTTACTTTTAAAAATTATTGAATCCAGCACAGATATAATTCATAATTATCAAGGCATTTACCTTTTTGCATTTATCTTATTTTAACTCCATGTAGATATCACTAAATTAAAATTTAGTTAATTTTGCATGATAACTATAGAAAAGACAAAGAAAATACTATTATTGTTAATGAAATATATAAACAGAAACATTTGCTATTACTTGGTGAAGTCACATAGTGGAATTCTATTATAGTTAATTTTTTGATTCTTGTGTAATTTTATCTACAAAGCACCACTAAATCAAGCCCTGGACAACTAACTCCACATGCCTGGAGGTCACATTACCCAGAAATTAAGTCAGATTATGACCACAAATAGATACCAGGCTCTTATATCATTTGTCAATGTTAGAAATAGAAAAACATATGCAGAGTCCTATATCCTTTATTCTTTAAAAATTCTACTGAATGGTATGGGGATTCTGTGTTACCTGATTCACAAGGTCCTTTGTGTTTCGTGCTAATATTGGTGCTCTGCTGAGAGTTTAGCTTCCTGAACTGGCAAACATTCTCATAGGTCTTTCCTTTCAGCCCACCAGTGCTTCCCTAGGTCACACAGATGCATCATGGCTTGGGGATTTCTCCATCCATCAGCACCTCTTCATCCAGGACACATGCCAGGTAGTGCCTACACTGACCATAGAGATAACTATTTCTGTCCAAGTCACAGAGCTGACCTTCTACATTCCCACTTTCTGAGCAGCAGCCACATTGATCCCACACAGTCCCAGACAAGCAGTTTGCAGGCTGGGAGCGGAGTTCTAAATCATATTTTCCTCAGTCACCACCTCCCCTGAATAATCTCAGTCAGCTCTCATGATGCAAAGTGGGGAGACTTTGCAAAACATGTAGTCGGGCTGCAAACATCACTATGCTTACCAGAGGCTTCATTCCAGGCAATGAACATGAGCCTTGAATGTTTAGTTTTAAGCCAAGAGGGGGAAAAAAGTACCCATTTCTTCTTTTTCTTTTTCCTCTTTCCCCTCCAAAAAGCCAAAAAATCACAAATCTGCCACAGATGGTTTCAAGCCAATATTGACATCAGATTCCAAGTCTAGAGAAGATAAATAGGGTATTTAAACATCCACAAATGCTCTTCTGGGATGCAATTTTTATAAGAGCAGTTTTTGGGTTTAAAACAAACTACACTCTTGGCAATAGAAGTGTAGTTTTGCTTCCTGTTGGTTCTGGAAGCCAAATCCTGAGACAGTTATTGTATGAGAATAGAATTGTTTTATACCACTTAATGGTAAAGCCCAAGAAGTATTAATGAAGAAAAATTATGTAAAGTATAAAGTTTATTATCATGTGTGATTTTTTTTAAATTTAAGGAATTTCTTTCTTTTTTCTCTCCTTACTTTCCTTCCTTCTTTTCTCTCTCCCTCCCTCCCTTTTTCCCTCCCTCCCTCCCTGCCTTCCTCCTTTCTTTTCTTCCTTCTGTTCTAGTCATAAGAGTTAGACTAACATTCAATATACCTAGGCTACTATTTTATAAAATACTAGAGAATATCTGTGGCCCAACCTAATTGGTCTCTGTTTATTTGAGGGTCAAGTGAGGTTTTAGGCCATTATTTAACACACTCTGATTCTAAAATAACTGCTAAACAAGAATAAAGCATGTGCGTTCTAGTTAAACATGGTAAATTAGTTCTCACATGTTCCCTCCTCCAATCCCACTAAAATGACAGTGAAGAAGTTTGGAAAACACACACTAACAAGGACCAAGAAAAACAGGAGAGGACTCCATAGCAAATGAGAAAATCAACACAATGTTGGAAGCTGGGAAGCAAATGAACAGGTGGTAACTGATTTAGCACATCAGAGGGAATAGAACCCTAGATATCTGTAGTGGGAGAAGGTGACAAGAAGCCAGCCATGTTGTACTGCAGAACTCCAGAATGTCAACACTTGAAAGCAGTAGGAACCTCTGGAGACCAAGTTGTAGAGTGGGGCTGAAAACAGGGGATGTTTTGAAAATTAGTCTATAGCAGGGGCCCCCAACCCCCAGGCCTGTTAGGAACTGGGCCACACAGCAGGAGGTGAGTGGCGGGCGAGTGAAGCTTCATCTGCCACTTCCCATAGCTCGCATTACCGCCTGGACCTTTCCCCTCCCCCCCCAGTCTGTGGAAAAATTTTCTTCCATGGAACTGGTCCCTGGTGCCAAAAAGGTTGGGGACTGCTGGTCTATAGGACAGTAAGATCCCTTCCAGGGTAGCTGGTTAAAAAAAATCCAGGAGTTAAATCTTGTAAGGCTTGCTCAGCTGTGGCCAGGAGACTTACTGAAAGTCAGTTTACTGAACAGCAACACCTCATGCCCATTTTCCCTCTGGGCTCCCAGGATGCTGGCAGCCAGGTTTATACCTTCCGAGGAAGAAATGGGAGGGTCCTTCTATGGGGAAGCTGATCAATGGGAAATATAACCTTTGGGTGATGTCTTTGGGTACTAACCAATGAAAAAGCTGACCCACCATCTCATCACCCTTTTATCACTCTCTTTAAAAGCTTACCAGTTGGATGTTCTGTCCACATACAGAACTTCCTGTGTCATATTTAAGAGTGCTTCAGAGTGATGCAGGCAAGAGGAAAAGCCTCTGATAAGAAAGATGAGAATCAAATAAGCAAATAGAAAAATACTACTTGTAGGAAATCGACAATTTAGGGAGTAGAAGAAAATTTTTTCTTTTTAAACTGTATCTTTAGAGAGAGAAAAGGAAATTTTGCATCCCTGGGACAAGCACAAGATGCCATAATAAACATTCAGAGAAGAAGAAATAGACCTCAGAAATGAAAAATAAAATGCCAAAAATAAAAAACCCACTAGTTTGAAGGAAAAGTTGAAGAAATCATCCAAAATCAAAATTTAAAAGGCAAAAAAAAAAAAAAAAATAGGCAAGAAAAGATGAGATAGAGGATCTTAATTCTTTTTTTTTTTTTACTTCTTTGTTGGAGTATAATTGCTTTACAATTGTGTGTTAGTTTCTGCTGTATAACAAAGTGAATCAGCTATATGTATACACATATCCCCATATCCCCTGCCTCTTGAGCCTCCCTCCGACCCTCCCTATCCCACCCCTCTAGGTGGTCACAAAGCACCGAGCTGATCTCCCTGTGCTATGCGGCTGCTTCCCACTAGCTATCTGTTTTACATTTGGTAGTGTATATATGTCAATGCCACTCTCTCACTTTGTCCCAGCTTCCCGAAGGATCTTAATTCTTGAGTTCCAATATCTAACTAGTAAGAGTTACAGAAATAGAGAACAGAGAATTATCACAGGGAAGGAAATTATGTAAGAACCATACAGGAAAACTTTCCAGAACTGAATGCCATGCATCTCTAGGTCAAATGGCCTCCTAAGATCCCAGCACAACAAATGAGGCCAGCTTCAAGAGTGAGCAGTGTGGTTTGGGGCAGTTTGTGGTTCCAGGATGAATGTTGGGGAAAAACAAAACAAAGCATGCACTCACAGAAAAATGATAAATCACTTGATACATTTGACTGACCATACTGAGAGTTTTATGGTTCTGGCAGAGAGCTAAGGATGGATTAGTAATAGAAACATAAAATACTAAAGAAATGGAAAGGTAATGCAATTATTAATTCCAGGGAAAACTGTTATACGAGAAAAGAAACATTATCAAGATATGCTATTACTGTTGATCATCTGTGAATAATATTTCTATGTCTAAATCAATGTAAATATTGACTATTGGTTTAGCCAAAAATTCTTATATTTTTATATTAGAAGGAAGAAGAGGGGAGTTGTGGGGAGGACATGGTGATTGAGAGTTAATCCTCATCTTTCATAGTAGTCAATTATAATTCAAAAATTTTAAAATCAAGAAAGAGCAATTAAGCATATTTTAAAAGAAAATGTGGTAGGAGGTAAATAGCAGAAGAAGCAGTCGAAAGAGGTTTGCTCTGGGGAATGAGAATTAGAGTTGGGGAGGGATGGTGCAAGGAACTGTTGCTGTTTGTTTGAAGTCATGTGGAACTCTTCAATATTCTTGGCTAAACGTGAATTTTAAATTAAAGGTAATAGTAACAGAACACAGTCAGATAATCGCTTATGGCTTTGAATCTTGGCTCTGCCCATCACCAGCTCATGACCTTGGGCAAGTAATTTCACCAACTTGGTCCTAAAATTTTCTTAAAATTGGAAAACATTTTTCAGAGTTGTGTTGAAGAGAAAATAAGATACATATGTAAAAGCTTCTAGGGGATACAGAGGCACTTAATAAATAGCAGCTTTTCTTTTTTCATTAGTTCATGGCAATCAATAATTATAGTAAAAGTAAGTCTTCTTAGAATAATTAACCTACTCTGGCACAGTAACCTCTGGCCGAATATCACTCTGGGCAGAATATTATATTGGCTTGCTTTAGACTCTTGCTAAGTGGCCTGGCTGTTGCCTGAGAAACAGTCATTTAAACTAGACATATGGATTTTTGTCTAAGTATGATAGATGAGGCAAGATAGCAGCTGGAAAAGGAAGGGGGTGGGAGGGGAATTGATTTTGGTTTTGTTCGAAGGGCTGGTGTCATTTTTCTTAGATTTGTCATCATGTCTTGTTTGATCACTTGAAATCTAGGTGTCAAATACCAGCTGCATGCTTTACAAAAGCATCAGGTTTTATAGAAGAATCTGAAAGGTTTAGGAAGTAAAGAGGAAAGGAGGAGATAGTGTCTGATGCCAGTTGCCATCCTAGAGAAGGACAACTATCACAGGACAGGGGGCATTGAGAGATCCCTAAACAACGAAGTAGGATTAGAGGGGCAGCTGGATGTGAGTGTGGAGGGGACACATACGAAGTGTCCTTTGTGTTCCCAGTCTTGGCTAGTCAGCTTCCTTTGAAATCTCATAACCCCAACCTTAACCCAAATAACTAGCTCATGATGTGGCTATTTATACTCCCCTCTCCCACTTTGACAAATGAGAAAACTTAAGCAAAGAGGTTAAATAATTTGCCCAACACTGAATATTTAGCAGAGCCAGGATCTGTACCCAGGTGAATCTCACTTCAAAGTCCATCTACTTTTTTCATTCTGTCATTCTCTCTCTCTCTAGATATGAAGTTATTTTTATGAAATAAGTACATGCAAGCCTTTTGTAAGGCATAAAGTATTATATAAATCCAATATATTTTAAATATTATTTAACATATGGAAGGCAAAAGACACCTGAAAACCAGAGAAGCAGTTTGTACTTGTGTAGCACTCGGTGTATTTTAGTTTGTGGAGCAGGTTGAAAAAAGAGATGGGAATATGAGGCCAAAATGGAGAGGAAGTGGAGATAGAGATGAAAGGTGGTACATTTTAGTATTTCAAGAGAAAAAGAATAATACAATTATTTCCGAGTAGTAGAAATTGCTCAATTTAAACATTTGTTTCTTGCATAAAAAATTACATAGTATGAATTTTCTGGGTATAAAATTAAAAAGGTTGTTTTTCCAAGGCTGATCCACAAAACTGTTAGGTCCTTGCTACTTAAAGTGTATCTCGGGACTGGCAGCTCACCTACCTCACCTGGGAGTTTGTTAGAAATGCAGAATCTGGGCCCATCTGATCACCGAGACCCCCAGGTGATATATGTGCACATTTCAGTCTCAGAAGCATTGCTTCAGGTCAAAAGCCAAAGACTGTGGATGAAGAGAAAAGGGTATAAATTTGGGCAAGGACTTTGTAGGGTTACATATTTTTTGTGAGAAAAATGAATTTCAGGGAGTATCTTGAGTATTTTTTATGACTAATCAGTATAAACAAATCACTCCAATTGCCACAAAAATGACTGTGGCTGGGGAGTGGTGGTATGGAGGGAAGTTATAGTGTAAATAAAGTTCATTAAACAAACAAACAAAATGTTTGGGTATGAAAAGGGATTGGAACATTTAATTCAGCCTACCATTTACCAGCTACGTTTTAATGAGCTGAGAAGAACTTAAATGAAATCTTGAAAATTTAGCTTAAAAATTTCCCTCTAATAATGTTATATATGTTATGAGTAAAATAAAAGCAAAATTTCCTGGATTTCTTGCTTGTCAAAGCAATTCAGCATTTCATAAAGAAGTTTAGTTTACTCCCATAGTGTGCTAAGGAGGAGGGAAAAGGTATCTGGCACTTTGTGAAGAACCCAGGAATGGAGCAGGAAGTGGTACGCTTAGATCTCCTGAGTCCCCACTAGGGGATAGGTCACATTTCCTGGCAGCCTGTCATTACCATTTATGACTCTGCACTCTCAGCAGAGCATTATACTGGAAGAGATTGGTGGAGACGTGAGGCAGGGGGACAGAGATTCAAGGACTCACCGTTATAGCTTCAGGTATCTGACCTAAAGGAAATTACAATCCCTCAAGTCCTCAGGGAGCAAATTAAGAATTTACACTCCTTCAATCAATTCATTAACAGGTATTTAGTAAGCACATACTTTGTGAACAGCTCTGCGCAGTATATCAAAGTATAAGCCATAGTTCTTTTCTTCCAGAATCTTCAAATTTCCATGACAGAATTGGCAAAGTAATTCATGGAGGGGTGGGTGATGTGCATTTGGTTAGGAGGGGGCACCGTATTTAGGCCTGTATTTAGGACTTGACAGTAGACAAAGCGCATTCAGAGTCAGTAGTAGTCAGTTTTCACATTTTAGAGCTATGCAAACACGTTTGAAGAGGTTTAGTGACCCATCCAAGGTCATCTGCAAGCTGACAGAGCTGGAAATAAAATCCAGATCTTCCATTGCTAATTCCATGAGGAAGAATAACCCAGAGGATGATGGTGATGATGGTGATGGTAATGATGATGATGACGGTAGTGGTGGTGGTGGTGATGATGGTGATGACGGTAGTGTTGATGATGATGATAATGGTGATGATGGTGATGGTGGTGTCACCGAGTCCAAGCTCGTACCGCTTGCAGCTCTACAAGCCAGTAGGTCGAGAGACAAGGTGTTGCGACAAGGAATAGTGACTTTATTCGGAAAGCCAGCAAACTGGGAAGATGGCAGACTAATGTCTTAAAGAACCATTTTATCTCAGCGTAGAATTCAGGCTTCTTTTATGCTACGGGAAAAGGGGAAGCAGGAGCGTTCAAGGTTAAAGAGTAAAGGTGGATTGCAGACTTCTTGGAGCCACCTGGCCTTCAAGGAAATCATAACATTTCCTTGTCTTTCTGCTTGCTCACGTAGGCTCAATCACAAGGCTCCTGCAAAACCTCAAGTCGTTAGCAGTTATTTTTACTTTACCATTCTTATCTCTGATTATTTGCAAGGTTTCTAGGCTGAAAGTGAACTTATCTACAACCCGGAAAGTGGGATGAGAACTTTCTTCGGGGAACCTAGTGAGCCATTTGGGCACAAGCAACATTTCTCTAATGTTTAACTCTTGCCGTGCAGGGCTAAAATAATAGAATATATAAGCTAAAGAACGAGGGAGGCAGTTTCAATATGGTGTTAGTTCTGTTCTTAGTGGTAAGGAAGGATATAAAAGTTGAGAAAAGCATTGCTAAAGACTCTCCTTAAACAAAAGGCATTCCTGTTACTTTTGCCACCAATGTTGTTTGTTCTGGCTGAAGGAGAAAAATGAGTGGCTTCAAGGGACTAAAACTGAGGACGAAAAGAGGAACTTGGACATCCCAATGTGATCTCAGCATATATGGGGCTTCCCAGAGCTCTGTGAAGTGGCTGTAAGTGAATAATCCTTATTGTAACCCACGACCGAGGTTAAAAAAATCAGGAGCTCCACTAAATGCATCTGGCAAGCATTTCGTCTTCCCTTAAACAAAATAAATTCCCTTAATAAAGCCAATGGAGGCAGGGTTGGTGGCAGGGGTGGGGGGCGGAGAGGGTGTGTATGATTTATTATGGAGCAAGGAGAGGGCCTTGATGGCTCTGAACTATCTATTAGAACTGCTGGTTCTAAAACCAAGTTGTACATTGGTTTCTCTTTTTGTGCCAATCTTACAGTTTTTAAAAAATATAACTTTTATGAATATCATCATTAGTGCTATAAGCACAGGGAAGTATAAGTTAATTCTACAGTAAAGTGATTATTAAATCCATTAGTCATATACAGGGAATCCATAATTAACTTATTCTCCAGCATCAAGTAAATGATTCTACTGTGTGCTTTAAGAAAGCAATTGTTCACTAATATGCAAAATACAGCAGAACTATTAGATCATAAAGCTTTGCAATCTTATAATTAAATTATAAATTTTACATATTTTAATAATGCGCTTTAGATACTTTAATTGTTTTCTACGCAAGATTAAAAGGAGGTGCCACGGATTTTCTCAGACATATTATATCTAGACCTGAACCGTGCAATGCTTAATAATAATTGATGAGTATCTACCAGGGATGACAGTAGTCTTTCAGAAGCATCAGATATTTCTTTGGATTATTGCTGAGGACGAAAATGAAGATGTGCATTAGTCTTAAGTGGAGTTGCAGCTATACCCTTGGGCTTTCTTTTGTTTTCCCCCCTTTTGCTGTTATAACAACCACAGGCATCCATGTTCTCTCTTCCCAGAATGGGCTGGCTTCCATTCTCACTGCCTTGGCTGTATGCGTGGGTAAGGCAACATGCACATTAAATTCTCTGCAGGGGACTTATGCGCCTACATGAGCAATCTATTGTTATTATATTTTGGATTAAATAATGGTGCCATTCTTTTCCTTGTGCACAATTAAATGTGTTTGAAAGACCTGGGAAATACCACAGATCTGTGCCTCCGGGGGTGCCTCTGTAACCTTCTGGTTTTCCAAATCCTGATTGTTGCAGTGGGAACTGTAGTGCTGCTTTCCTTTATTCTCCCTCAGAGGGAACCAACCTTTCTCAGATGGTTTCCCTGTTCCAGCTGGTTTTCCAGTTTTTAGAAGTAACATTGCATTGAAGATGCCCTCCACACAAGAAGAATGAGAGGTTCATTCATTCAGCAAACCCTTATTGAGAGTTTACCACATTCCCAGCCCTGAGCTTCACACTCGGGGTATAAGGACTTAAAAAGATGAGACTTCTTGACTTAGGTCTGTGAATCAAGCGTATCACCAAGGCTTACACAGTGTATTAGTTTGTTAGGGCTATCATAAGTTGCCACAGACTGGGTTACTTAATCAACAGAAATTTATTTTCTGGAAATCTGGAGGCTGGAAGTCCAAAATCAAGGTGACCGCAGGGTTGATTTCTTCTGAGACCTTACTCAGGTGGTCAGCAAGGTGGCTTGCTAATGGCCACCTTCTTGCTGTTTCTTCACATAGTCTTTCCTCTGTGTGTGTCTGTGTTCTAATCTCTTCTTATAAGAACTCCAGTCATACTGGATAGGGCCCACCAGAATGACTTCATTTTAACTTAATTACCTCTTTAAAGACTCCTGTCCCCAAATATCATCCCAATCTGATGTACTGCGAGTTAAGACTTCAACATATGAATTTGGGGGAGGGGCACAATTCAGTCAGTAACACTAAGGGATCACCATTACCCAGCTCAGCCTAGAGTTATTTATTTTTGGCTATGTTGGGTCTTCGTTTCTGTGCGAGGGCTTTCTCTAGTTGCGGCAAGCGGGGGCCACTCTTCATCGCGGTGCGCGGGCCTCTCACTATCGCGGCCTCTCTTGTTGCGGAGCACAGGCTCCAGACGCGCAGGCTCAGTAGTTGTGGCACACGGGCCTAGTTGCTCCGCGGCATGTGGGATCTTCCCAGACCAGGGCTCGAACCCGTGGCCCCTGCATTGGCAGGTAGATTCTCAACCACTTCCCTGGCGCCACCAGGGAAGCCCAGGGAAGGCTTCTTGAAGTCCGAGTGTTGAAAGATAAATAGGGGTCACTCAGATGATGTATGGGGAAGGAGGATAGGCAATCTAGATGGATAGGGCAACATGTGATGATTAGTCTTGAGTATGGCCGGACCTGAGTGTGAAATGGGTCGGGGAATGGATTGACACAATGTTGAATCTGGAAGGTGAGCAGGAGGCCAATGTTGGAGGGCCATATGAGTCATGCTAAGGGATTTGGACTTTATCCTAAAGGCTCAAAGGAACCACTGAAGGATTCTAGGCTGGGGAATGGTGAGATCCATTTTATTTCTTACAAACAAGGTGGTATATTTAGGGGCCCAATAGAAAGATCACCAATGTCCTAAAATATCTTCCCTATGTGATTTGCCACAATACCAAAGAAGCACTCCTGTGGGTCATTGTCCTATAGATGCAATCCTATTTATTTTCTTTATGGCATTAATCAGGATCTATAATTATTGAATTTTTTTGTGTGTAGTTATTTCTTTGATGGTCTGTTCACTGTATTTCCTCTGCATCTAGCACAGAGCCTGGCATATAGTGGTTGCTCAATACATATTTGCTGAAAGAGTGAATGAGTCATCCTGGCATGAACAACACATTAAGCTATTAAAGCCAGTAAATTGACCCAGAGCCCCTGGAATAAGACAGAGATCAGATAAGTTTTGGTGGCTGTAAGCAGAGAAGTGTAAGCCAGACCTAGGTGAAGTTAGGTAGGACAGGCCAGTGGGAGGAGCCAGTGCACTGGCCACTACCTCACTTAGGTCTGTTGCTGGCGGGCTGGGTGGGTGGGAGATGAGGACTAACTGAGATAATGCACATGGGGGTGATTTGCACACTGGACTAGGAAGCTACATGGCCAGTTGGAATCACACCTCTGCCAGTCACTGTCTGTGTGACCCTGGGAAAGTGGCTTACCCTCTCTGGATCTGCATTTCCTCGTCTTGAAATGAGGATAATGATAGTTCCTACCTTTTGGTTGTAGTGAGGATTAAATGAGTTAATATAAGGAAAACTTTTATAATAGGGTCTGGTACATCATAAGTGTTATGTCAGTCTTGGCTATTATTATTATGTGTTTTAAAATTTTAATTAGAGGAAGCACAATTAATCCCCTTGATTCTGATCTCTACTCCTTTTTCTCCAGCTCCTAAGCTACTCTTATTCAGTTTCTAAAACCTAAATCATATTACTTCCCTGCTTAAAAATCTTAGGCTTCAAAAAAATTCTTGGCTTGAGTTCAGATTATCACACATATATCATATGACTGTCATGTTCCAGGCTCTGGAACAGAAGTTGTGAAAAGGTAAATGCAGCAGCGCCTTCTATTGATGGCTTCACATTGTTTCTAGCAGTGTTTCTCAGAACTTGGTCCACAGACTTCCCGTTATTAGTGTTCAGAATAGAGTGAGGGCAGAAGTCTAGGGCTCGACACTATCACAAGGGTATGGAGAAAGGTATAGAAAAAGAGCGGTAGTAAGTGGGACGCTGGGAACTTCAGTATTCTTTCTAAAGAATTGGTCACATCTTTTATACCACCCAGAAGAGAGCAACTGGGGCTGAGGGTGGTCCAAGCTCTTGGAAAAAAGGAAATGCATGAAGAATTCAGACACTTTCAGGCCGTCCTACACTGTGGCTACCCAAACCAAAACTGGCTTCCTCGAATTGGCTGCCAGAGCAAGAGCCTGTTTCATATGTGAGTTCTGGACACAAAATCATTCTCTGTGGCAGCTCTGATATTGGCAGATGGGGGATTTAGCTCTGTCCTGTTTATATAACAGCAGTTGATAGATAGTGACTTCATAGTTGGATATTTATGAGAGGTTTCATTTCAAATAATATAGTTTTTTTTTTTTTTTTTTAATATTTTATTTATTTATTTATTTATTTATTTATGGCTGTGTTGGGTCTTCGTTTCTGTGCGAGGGCTTTCTCCAGTTGCGGCAAGTGGGGGCCACTCTTCATCGCGGTGCGCGGGCCTCTCACTCAAATAATATAGTTTTGGCCCGTGGCAATGCGAAGGCTGTTACCCATTATTACTGAGAAGCTAAATCTTTAGGATATTGTAACTATAACTGCAGGGTCTGTTTGATCTACCCGGAAGAACTGGAAAAGTTAATATTTTTCAAAGCAATGAAAGCTTTATTATAAAAAGTCTCATTAGGAAGTTATCTGTCCCTAAAACATATAGGCTATCAGAAAGTCAGGTATAAAAAAAGCAACTTTTCATACTTTTCTTTTACCTTATGACCTCTATCACATAACAAGGTAATTAAAAAGGAAAAAAAGTTTTCTGCTTTCCATTACAGAAACCAAACACCTTGCCATGCCCTCCATCCAGGTCCCAGCTCTGAGGTGAGCTGGTGAAGTCCATTCTGCACCCTTTCAAGACAATGGTCTTTGCTGTGTTAGGAACTGAGGCTTCTGCTGACATAGTGCTGTTCTCAGACCTAGAAACTGTCATCGAATCATGAGTGTCCTCTGTTTCCTCGGTTGTAAAAGAATACTACCCCATTTTAACACCACCTGGGCATATCTTCCAGAGTCTAAGGGTTTTAAATCCTTGCAATGTGATGGGAGATCCTTGGCAGTTGGGTCTGGAAAAGATGAGTGGGTAGGGTGGTACAAAAACTCTTTAAGGATGCGTGCTGGGAATCATCAGGGAAACATCATATCACTGTAGCTTTTCTCAAAGGGACACTGGATGACACACAAGGGCCCCATTCACAGGGGCTCTCTTGGTTTGGGGGAAGCGGACTAATAGCTAGATGGTTGGAGAAAAACTGGGCAGTTAATGAGGGTGATAGATTTAGCAGAGTGGTTACATTTTTTCCTTTTTGTATTTGTAATACAGGAAATTGAACAGGACACACATAGTAACCCCTTACATTTTTGGAAGGCCTGTGAGGGGAGTTATGCCGGTGTTACGGGATGCGTTGGGTCATCCCCCCAATCCCAACCCAAAATTCATTAGTTGAATCCCTAACCCCTACTACCTCAGAGTAGCACTGTCTTTGGAGATAGGGTCTTTAGAGAGGTGATTTAGTTAAAATGAGGTCATTTGGGTGGTCCCGAATCCAATATGATGGGTATCCTTATAAGAAGAGGAAATCACAACACAGACATGTACAGAGGGAAGACCATGTGCAGACGTAGGGAGAAGACAGCCACCTATAAGCCAAGGAGAGAGATCTCAGAAGAAACCAACCCTGTGGTCCCCTTGATCTTGGACTTTATTATCCCCAATTGACAGATAAGGCACAGAGAGAGGGATTAATCTGACTAAGATCACACAGCTAATAAACCTCAGCCAAGTCTCAAAACCAGGCATTCTGACTCCAGGGAGGGATGCCTGGGGAAACTGCCCTAATCTACAGGGACAGAATTTGTTTCAGTATTCTTGGATTCAATGAAGTATTCATTCACTCAACAAGTGTTCACAGGACACTTTTTATGTGGGAGCCACTCTGCTAGACACTGTGGATGCTCAGCGAATAAAAGCAGAGAGAGTTCTTGCCTGTAGGAAGTTTATATCTCATGGAATGACAGTAACCAACGAATGTTTCAAATAGGTGTAAAATTGCAGTTGTGATCAAGTTACGGGGCTTTTTAATGAAAGGCATATACTGCTACAATATATGGAGACTTGAGCTGTTCAGAGAGAGAGGGAGGTGAAAATTAAGCCTAAAAGTAATTCTATAAGGACCCAGCCCTGTGGGTGATATTTGGTGAAAACTTCCATAAAGACTTGTTTTACTTTTGCTTATCTGAAACTATGGGTTTTAACCTTAAAATGAAACTTTATGTGGTGCCAGCCCTTGGTCAAATTGTCACTTCCAGATCCCAAGGTTCCCAGCAGCCTCATGCTCCTTCCCACTTCCCTGTTTAAGTGTCTCCCATTCTTCATTCATCCTGAGTTAAATGTTTTAAGGGTTATCTTTCCAAGGAGACAGGTACATTTTCTCTTGGATTAAGTCATAAGCGAAAAGACTGCAGGTCTAGTAGAGAGAGCTTCCTTGGGCAGGAGCCCTATTGAGAGGTGGTCTTCATTTCAACATGACATATAGCCAGGCTGCTACTTTATTTTCAGTACGTAATCCTATTTAGGCCAACTTTTTTTAAAAAAGGAGTGTGGGAATGGTGGAAATAAGAGCTAAAACTTTATTATGTAGAAATAAGAAAGGACGGGATGTGCATTTTAGGGTCTGACATATTAATCAGAAATTCTAGAGACTCTATCTTCACACTCTTAGGAGCACCAGTTTCCTACATAAACTGGCAGGAGAAATCAAGTGGGTTCTATTTTGAGCTATCCAACTAAACTTCAGTGTTAGCTGAGCCTAAACAAGAGCATCTGTTCTTGAAAGTAGAAACCCAGTGCTTGATACCCACTCTTTGTTTTTAAGTCTCTCTTAAATCAATAAGTGTAGAACCATTAGGTGCCAACAAAAACCAGTTAAACCAGAAACTGTAATTTTTTTAACCAATAATGTGTCTTTTATTTTTATACAGCAACCTAACAGCTAAAAGTTCTAATAAAATATAGATGGCGTTTATTGAGCATGCAACAATATATGCCAGTTATGGTGTTAAGTATGCTGTACACTTTGTGTCATTGAAGCCCACAAGGATGTTTTCCTGTTTTACAGAGAAGGAAATAGGTTCAAAGAGGTTAAGTGGGTGGGGTCACACAAGTAGCTGGAAACAGGCAGAGCTAGGGCTCAAACCCAAGTTGACTCAGTACAAAGCTGTAGCTCCTAACCTATCCAGTGCACTGCTTGGATTTCTCACAGGGTCAGTTTGCTTTTTCTCACCCTTGTGAGTTACTGGCTTTGGAGATGGAAATTTCAGTGGATATTCAGTGGATGAAGGAGACATGTTCTCACTGTTTGCATTTGTTTCATTCCACAGTATCATCTAACTTAGATCCAGATTCTCGATACTTCTAATAGCTCATTGTAAGAGGGAGGCAGTATGGTGTAATGGATAAAGCATGGTCCTGAGACCAAATAGACCTTGGATTCAGACCTCAGCTCTGCCACTTACCAACTGTGTAACATTGAGCCAGGCAGACAATCTCACTGAATCATTGTTTTTCTTATCTGCAAAATGGGTTAACAGCATTTACCTCATAGGACTATTGTCAGGATGAGAGACAGGGTAGGTCAGGTGCTTAGTATATGACTGACACTTAATAAATTGTGGCTATTGACTCTCATTTACACACCATGAGCTCCTGTCCTTTTATGTGACTCATAACATCAAGTCTATCTAAAGTATCTGTGAAGAAGAGAAATGACAAAAATGAGAAACGAGAAAACCACTGATGGACTGCATTGTGGTAATTATTCTTAATTTTTCCAAGAAGATTGAATTAGAGTTATTTTATGCCTCTGTCCTATTTGGAAAACATTATAAAACTTTGAGTAGACAACAGTGGTTATAGCACAGTGCTTACCAAAGCACCGTATGCTTTTTTGATAAAGATATAACTTTATTGCCCTTTATGTACTCTCTTGGTTAATAAAGTAAGCAAATGGGAGATAATTTGAAATACCTTTTCTACCATTTATAGTGTCAGAACATACAACTTAACTTTAAAAATGCAAAAGATTGATTGCAATGAAAGGTATGGCTTATACACACAAATGCATTTTTAAAACAATTCACCTGTGTAGTGCTGAGAGGATTCATGATCTGAGATCTTTCACCTTTGCAGAAATGAAATAGGATTTTCTTGCTAACTGCATTCGGGGAGCAGCTAGCCAGGTCAGATATGTTGTGTGGGCAGGATGCCAGCTTTTGTGATCTTCCCTGCAGGGGGCTTTGAGAAGGAATTGGTGAAAAGCTGGGTCCTATGTGCTAAAAAATGGCTTCAAAAGTCCTTTCTGGGGAAGAATGATCTTATTTGGCAGCAAAGATTCCAGAGATACTCTGCCTAAAATTTCTGGGGGTGGAACAGTCCTGGCAGTTTGAGAGAGATCTTCAAAACATAGACCACAGATAATGACTTTAAATCTGAACAGGGTTGTGGCTTTTTATAACAATACTGTAGATGTTGTAATCTTGCTGTGCTGCTTCTGCACAAGCAGAGCATGAAGTTGCGTGCACAGAACCATTGGAGGAGGTAATAGAATCAGCAAAGAGAACACTGGGCTTAGAAGACATGGCTTCTAGTCTTGGCTGTGTACTGTGTTTGATCTCTGACGCATTCTCTGATGCCTTTGATCCTTATCTACTAAAATGGCATATAAGCTGGTTGAATGTCTTGATGTCCCAGCTGCATCCCAGTTCTGGTTTTCTAGGGGTATGTATGCATGCATAGTCATATGTCAAATTAATTAGGACCCACTTCTATTACACATTTCCAAAACACTTTCATATTTATAATCTCATTTTTAACCCTATCACAAACCTGTGAGATAGGAAGGGCAAATATTTTTGTTCCACTTGACATATTAGTGAATTTCGGCAAATAGAGATTAAGGTAATGGCAGAGCCCAGATCTCTTGACTTTCATTCCTGGACTCTTACACCAAATGAAACTGGGTTAGTCTTTTATGATACGTATAAAAGAGTATGCAATTGGATTCTTTGTGGAAAAAAAATAACTGGATAAGTTATGTTAAATTACTACAGGAGCAGATAAAACAAAGTTCTATTTCCCTTGTTGAGAATTTGCCTTGATTCCCTCTGTGAAATGGATTAGAATGTTCTGTTAGGATGTAAGAAATATACAAACCCAGGAAAGGTACATCTCATATTCTTTTAAATGGATAGTTTCTCCTGGGACTCCTTTACGTTCTGAAAATTCACTTTATTATTACATTCTAAGGTTTGTGCCTTTAAATGCCATGGCATCTGAGTCTAACTTTTATTGGTGATATCTGTGTTTATCACTTTCCACTGTCATCCTCTCCCATTTCCTTTGTTTTGTTCCATAGATACGATTTGATATATGAATGAAAGCTTTAGATGCTTCAAGATATATTTTGGCGAATTGGTTCAATAACTTGTTATTGAAAAGCAAAACCCATCAGGGACGTATTTGCCTACTTCCCCTAAAGAGAAATCTCTCATCAAAATCAACTGTTATTCATCAGTCATGCCACATTTCTGTATGTTATGAGGACATACCCACATTTTTTGTTTGTTGAATATGTCCATAAAAGTTTCAACCTAAAAAGCCAGCTTTCAAGACTACTTCTAAAATTTGGAAATTAAACAAGTGTCTTACTCCATAAGATAATAAGTACAGCTGTAATTTGGATTCTGGCTAAACTTGCAAGGCCTGCTTTTTGTGCAGTTGCAGAATAAGTTGGTGAGCCAGACTGAAAGAGGCCCTAAGAATGAGAAAGAAATTTGAATTTGGAGATGCCATTTTATGTCACAACTTTGATAATCTCATACTTCTCAACTGAATCTTCTCCTTTTGTCATTCTGAGAGTTCTTAATGAAACTTTGGGGTCATACCCCTAGCCTCCTTGAGAGCTACCTTCAAGCCTCATTCAAGCCAACTGCCCCTCCTACCCACTGCAGAAGCCAAAGTCTTTGGTTGCATAGAGTATAACTTTCTGCTTTCCTGTGAAGGTTTTTAGTTCATTTCAATGCCTGTTAAAGTTTAGTGTTTCACAAACCAGGAATTGCAATGAAGAACTGCTGCATCCCCATACACCTTCCTAACTCTTCAACCACATGTTTTTTATTAGATGCCTTTTTGTCACGTTGCGGCCATATCAGAAAGAATAGCTGTCCTGTTCCTTCTTGGCACCAACGTAGAAGATTCAATGCGACAAAAGAAAAATTTTGCTTTCTGTCCGCTGTATACATTATTCATATTCAGTAATCATATTGAGTTGGACTTTTCCTTTCCATGTGGCAAACACACTGTATTATTTTTTTTCCTAGAAAATATAGCTTTAATGCAGCTGTTATCTTTTCCACCAAGGAATTTGGCATCTGTTTTCCCTTCTGACTTGACATCGAAAACATCTGGAGAGCTTTGAAAAATGTAGATCTTGAGTCCATAGGTCTAGGGTGAGACTCTGGAATCTTTTGTTTATAAAGCTCTACCAGTGGGTCTTATGATCAACCAGATTTGGGAACCACTGTTCCAAAGCATGTGCGCTGGGAGTCCCTAAAACCACTCACAGGTTCAGTGATTCTCTAGGAGAACTCACAGGACTCAGCATACAGTGGTACTCATGACTATGATATATTATAGGGAAAGGACATAAAGAACAATCAGCTAAGGGAAAAGAAAAGCACGTGGCGTGAAGTCTGGAGGAAACCAGGCATGGACTTGCAAGAGTATTCTCCCTGTGTCCTCCCTAGGCCATGCTTAATTTTTCCTAGCATGGAATTGAGACAAGTGCGGAATGCTGTCCACCAAGAAGCTCACCAGAGACTCAGTGTCCAAGATTTTTATTGGGGGCTGGTCACATAGGCACCCCCTGCTTAGCATGATCCAAAATTGCAGACTCCCAGAAGAGAAGCAGGTGTTCAGCATAAACCACATTGTTTGTGCAAATAGGTTAGGCCCAATGAGCCACCCTTAGCAATTAGGGAGTAATGGGCACTCTCCCCAAATCCAAATTCCCAGATGCTGGCTAAGGGCCAACCTTGCAAAGAGACCATTCTTTTTTTTTTTTTTTTTTTTAACATCTTTATTGAAGTATAATTGCTTCACAATGGTGTGTTAGTTTCTGCTTTATAACAAAGTGAATCAGCTATACATATACATATATCCCCATACCTCCTCCCTCTTGCGTCTCCCTCCCACCCTCCCCATCCCACCCCCCCAGGTGGTCACAAAGCACCGAGCTGACCTCCCTGTGCTATGTGGCTGCTTCCCACTAGCTATCTATTTTACATTTGGTAGTGTATATATGTCCATGCCACTCTCTCACCCTGTCACATCTCACCCCTCCCCCTCCCCATATCCTCAAGTCCATTCTTTAGTAGGTCTGTGTCTTTATTCCCATCTTGCCACTAGGTTCTTCATGACCTTTTTTTTTTTCCTTAGATTCCATATATATGTGTTAGCATACTGTATTTGTTTTTCTCTTTCTGACTTACTTCACTCTGTATGACAGACTCTAACTCCATCCACCTCATTACAAATACCTCCATTTCATTTCTTTTTATGGCTGAGTAATATTCCATTGTATATATGTGCCACATCTTCTTTATCCATTCATCCGGAGACCATTCTTAAGGATAGCAGTCTCGGGCCTGTTATGTTAATGATTTTCTACACAGTAAGTGAACCAAGTTTCTGTATTGGGTAGGAGGAAAAACGTCCAGATGAGAATGGAGATTTTCATGATGATGAAGTGTGATATCCTATTCCTTAAGGATTTTAGTAAAATTCATGCCCTGACTTGAATAGGAAGCAGGCCATCATGAATGCAGGGTATGGACCACTTGACTCTCCAAGACCAGTTAGGCCATGGCTCTAGTCTGGGCTTATTAAAGAAGAGATAGCTGGCTTGTAGGTGCAGATGTCCTCAAAGATCACAGAGACATTGGATCAACATGCAGCTATTCACTCACTTTTTATGTTCTATTCCCCTTTCCAGTTTTCCAAATGGGATTGCTTCTTCTCTAATTTCTGGAAAGGCACAATTTTAAGTAATGAGATTGGGTGATCAAAGCCTATTTCACATCCAAGTCACTGAAAGCTGTGGGTCACATGACTCCCCTTCAAATGCCCCCAGAGAAACCGTAATTTTGGAACTCAACCTTGTGGGCCACCAGGAATATTCTTAGGCATACATTCTTTGTTAGCAATACTTGGTATGACACTTTAGTTTTGTGCAGCCAGGGGCATCTCCCGGTATCTACAACCTCCCAAGATTACCTATCAGAACCTTCTGCTTTCAGGTAGGTGGATGGCAAAATCAAAGGGGAGACAAGATTATTTATTCTCATGGGAAATTTCCAGATGGAGACTAGATGTTTATCCGAGCATTTCATTATTCAACAGTATTTCAGTATTCAATTTGCACATTTTCTTTCTTCAAAACAATTAAACTTTCTTTTAAGTTCGTTTCTGTCTATTTATTTTATTCAGTTCACTTATTCAGGTGAATAGTGGCACAGCATGTCTCATGTACAAAACCTTCTTGAACCTAATGACAGTCATTATTCAGCCTTGCTTTTCAAGGTGCAAAAGCTCCTTCTTATTGGACCTGTTTTCCATGATTTTAATCACTTCCATGATTTTAACCACTTTTCTCTGACTCTTTTTCCATTTCTGTACATCCTTCTTAAAAGTGTGGTGGCCAAAATTGGACTCAATGTTTTTCAACACAAATATACTACAGTCTGATATATATAAATTCTCTACAAAAACTTGAAAAAGATGTATATTATATATTTTTAAAATTATTTTAAAAACATGAAACATGTATTCATATGTTCTTTCCTTCTTTAAATTCATTGGTAAAACACATAAATTATATTGACCATATATTGGGGCATAATTCCCTGTCTGTTAGGACTCAATTTTAAAAATGTATATTAAGAAGCAAGGGTCTTTGGCAGTAAATACATTACTAACTGGTCAAAATTAACTATAAGCAAGTAGCTGAGAAGAACAGCTCTGTATGTGTAAGAGTAATGCACAGCACTGAGGAAAGACCACACCTCAATCCCGGTTGTCAAACTTTCCCTAACTACAGATTGTCACTATACTTGCCTGTCACTGAAAGCCCATACTGTGTTTTTTCTCCTAATAGTACTCCTTTGCGTTGCCGACTTATTTTCAGCTTGGTCCACTGTAATCTCTAGCTCTTTTTTGCTATGCTCATTTCTCCATTTCTCCCTGTCTTTCATTTGAAAACCCTCTGTCATCAGCTTGTTATTGAATATATCTATATATCTTCCTTCCTATATTGAGAATATTGATATTGATATTAAATATTGATATTCTCAAAATCAAAATAATTTAAAATTGTATTTCCATAACTAAGGATGTTCTCAACTTTACCTAGTTTCATGACTTTGAGAAATTTGGTGAGGTAGGTCTTGATATTTTCACCCAAGAAATAAATATTTTGAATAAAGCGAGTCAGGGACTGATCTGGGTAGGTAGGATACATGGGACAGATCTAGAGTATTAGGAGTTTCTACTGAGAAGTCTAGTGTTGTAGCCTACATAAATTTCAGAGTGATACAAAAATCCAAGATTTTTTTTCCCCAAAGTATATTCTCAAACTATAAAAATATCATTCAACAAAAACAAAAGAGAATTCCAAAACAATGAAGAAGGCTTGAAAGGGAATCTGGGACGTTTTTTGAAAAGTGGATCTTTCAATACCACCAGGCCTAGCTGTTTAATTGCAAGGCAAGTATTGTGGTACAGTGGTGTCAAAGAATGACATTATGTCACCAGTGTTTATCTTCCTCAGTTGGAAATAGTAGGGGTACGTGTGTGTGTGTGTGTGTGTCTGTGAATATATATGTATACTGTCTGGGGTGAGTGGAACATGAGGATGGAAGAGTGTGAGCCCACTGAGTTTATGTTATGATGTATACCTTTTCCAAATGGGATCTTAAAACACATATCCTATAGATGACCACTTGATTTGGGCAGCTAATATGGTATATTTATTTCACAGTTTCACATCTTTATAGTTTTTTAAAAATATAATTCTTGAATGGAGTTTCAGGGCAGATATTTCCTTTCAATCCTTTTTAAAAAGAATCACAAATATGATTGAACCATAGAGTCACATTCCAGCTCTTAATTCTCCCATTCCCACCAGAAACATTTTGTTAAAAGCTTAGGTGATCAAACCCATAGAAACTGAATTGTGAGAAGTATCATAAGGGGAAAAGAATGAGAGCCTATGGTATAGGGGATTATAGAAAGCCATAGTTCACTTCTGAAAGGAAGGGTAAAGGGATACATTTATTAGAAAAGGAAGCTAAAGAATTAAAGATGGCAAGATTCTTTTAAAAGATTGAGCCTGAACTGAAAGCCTTTATCATGGCACACTCACAAATTGCCATTTATGGTACTGTTGGCTGAGCTTGGCCAAGTGGCAGGGATGCACATAAGGTGCTTCTTATGTTAGGGTGAGAGTGGCTGGACTTGGAAAAGATAGCTCGCCTGCAGCCTGCATGTAGATTCTGTAAGAAGTCCCACTGTTACTCAGAAAGCTCAGGACCCAGGATCAACATTCTCCTACTCATGCAGGATAAGTCACTCAAAGTAGTCCAGCTAGAAAGATCAGGTATCTGAGCAAGGCCAAGTTGACTTGTGATAAGCCACTTGTTTCTGGGTGATACAGCTCATTATCTAATAAGCATCATTCCTGATCATTAAAGCATAGGGATAAAAGCTCCTCTTGGAAGGATCCAGGGGATCTGCTGCTGGCAAAGTGTTGCTCAGTGTCAGAGTAGCAGATAGAATTGGACTTGATTCTGCAAGGCTTCATGACAATAGTCAGTATAAAGACTCTTAGAATAAGTTTTTTTAAAAGTTCCTCCATTTCTTCCCATGTTATGGGGAAAGGGCTTCAGCATTGTTTAGGACTGGCTTGCATATAATAGTAAAATGATAAGACATGTCAAATGGGGGAATAAAGCCCCAGAGCTCTCCCAGTTTGGGGAATCCATTATATCTTAGAAACAAGAGATTTATGTTTAAGATTACTGATCCACTAAATTTTTCTTCACTTACATTTGATTTTTCAAAGGTTGGACTTATTGGGAAATGGGGACAGTTCTGCTGTGACATTAAATACTATATTAAAAACTCACCTTGGTATTTAGTGCACTGACTTCCAGGGAATTTACTTAAGCCCACATTTCATTTTATTTTATTTTATTTTTTTAAACATCTTTATTGGAGTATAATTGCTTCACAATGGTGTGTTAGTTTCTGCTTTATAACAAAGTGAATCAGCTATACTTATACATATATCCCCATATCCCCTCCCTCTTGCATCTCCCTCCCACCCTCCCTATCCCACCCCTCTAGGTGGTCACAAAGCACCGAGCTGATCTCCCTGTGCTATGCGGCTGCTTCCCACTAGCTATCTGTTTTACATTTGGTAGTGTATATATGTCCTTGCCACTCTCTCACTTCATCCCAGCTTACCCTTCCCCCTCCCCACGTCCTCAAGTCCATTCTCTACGTCTGCATCTTTATTCCTGTCCTGTCCCTAGGTTCATGAGAACCACTTTTTTTCTTTTTTTAGATTCCATATATATGTGTTAGCATATGGTATTTGTTTTTCTCTTTCTGACTTACTTCACTCTGTATGACAGACTCTAGGTCCATCCACCTCACTACAAATAACTCAATTTTGTTTCTTTTAATAAGCCCACATTTCATTTTAATCAAAACCAAAAACTAGAAAATGTTATTCCCTAAATAGGCAACAATGTATTTTATTTTATAAGCACTGTAGAGATTTAGTAAATAGCATGTGTGATTAATTTAGAAACAACCTCTGACACTTGACTCAATACATGTAATAGCTTCCTTTTCATTTTTTATATGAGTTAAATGCAGACCAGGGAGCCACTGGGCAGTCAGTCCTGAGTAGGTTTGTAATCTTGGGCTCCATGGGAATATCTTTCATAAAAATAAAAAAGGAATGGGTTGATGTTTCTATTAAAAGATTCTGTAATGCTAGGACTTCTACACAGCTTAAATAATGGTTGGAGGGGGGGTTCATTGTTTGAGGAGAAATGCTCAAATGTTATTTTAGTCACTTGTGGCACCATTGGATTAGGGTGCACACTTGGCTTAGAATATCATTTACATCATTACTTTGTTCTGTTGAAGACCTATGGCATGCAAACAATTCAGCATACTCTTAAAAATACATGTAGTATGCCCAGTAAAATACATTGGCTAGCATAAAAATCAAAGGAAATAGTAGTTTGGAATATCGATCAACATTACTGGGGTTTTGAATTGTGAAATAATCAACAATCCTGCCCATCTTATCTCGGAAGATAAACTTGAACTTGTCACTAGTTTTCATTGTCAGGTCACTGTAGTCAGCGTTATCGCTGGAAATTTCAATGCTGGCAAAGCTGATCTTCCGTTTAAAGCTGGAGATGGAGCTGTTGATGATGTTAGTGATGTTGACTTCTTCCACTTCCTTCGCCTTCCCCTAGTTCATAAACAGGGCAGTTAGATTGATAGACTTGACTCAGCAAAATAAATAAGTGGGTATTTATATACTTAGAGGCCTTAGTATTGAATAATTAGGTTTAGGAGAGACCAGTACTGAGTGCCTCATAAATTGGCTGGTAAGCAAGATTTGGTAGTCCTATTATCCTGTTTATAGGCACCTGTCCCTAGGTCATCAGCTTGTATAATGGGAAGAATAACCATTGCCCATGCTAGGTGTGCAGAGCCGTGTGGTAAATGTTAATTGCTCAGACCCTGAAGCTAGCTGACCTGGGTTCAAATCCCATTCTGCCTCTCACTATTGTGAAATTTTAGTCACCTTAATCCCTTTAGAACTCAATTTCCTTGCCTGCAAAATGTTGATGACATTAATACTACCTCTTGAGACTGATGGGAAGATTAAATGGCATAAATTATGTAGAGCGTTTAGTAGGTGTTTGATGAATTCCATTCTATTCCTGGGAGGAGGGAGTAATTGATTATGAGAGTTAATAGAAATCAGCAGTGTCTTCAGGTCTTTGCCACACAAACAGAAATAGTGATGCTCCTTGCAATCCCATGGAGTTGCCATTCTCCACCATGGCTGGGACAACATAGACTTGGAAGAAAACTCCACGGTATGCAGAGACAACCTGGTCTGGGAAGAAAACTCCATGGGACACAGAGGCAACCTGGTGCCAGGGCAGAGTCTGGGTGGGGTGGCGGCAGCCATTGTTGACTCTTACTCAAGCAGCACATCAGAAGCAGCCCAGGACTCTGACAGTGGCTGATCCACCATAGCTCACCACCATACCCCATACACACAGAGAGTCCACACAAGTCCTGCTTGCCCTGTTGTTTGGCTCCCCGACAGGGCGGGGGTGGCAGAGGCTGGGGGAATGATCAGCTATGAAGGACAGAGGGAACTTGGACTCAAGGCTTCATCTGAGCAGAGTAAGGCCAACAATTGCTGGTGCCTGCACAGGCAAGTACATCGGAGGGCAGTACACTCGGCCCTCTCTCTGCAGCCTACCCAAGCCGAGAGCCCCCACAGGCCTCCCTTGCTTCAGGACTTCCCCAGTGCTGGGAGAGGGGAAAACATACATTTAAAGGGGACAGAACCAGCATGGGCCCAACCCTCAGGGCTTCTGCTCCAGCAACTTGGGATCAGATTCCACCACCAATAGGGTGGTGATGGCCACTGAGCAGAAGGGAAGTCACACTTCACAACAAGCTCTAGCTTTTAGCCCCTCCATTTCCAGTCCCACCTTCTGCCAAGGTGATAGCTGCCAGCACACCCTGAGGAAAGACATGACATGCATCAACACCAAATCCAGCAAAAGCAGTGGGCGCATGCACTCTGTGTAGGGACACATCCACATAAGGACGCCCATGCAAGACTGCAGTAGGTAACTGTTTCTCCTAAACTCATAGAGGCAGAGAAATTTAAGCAAAATGAAAAGGCAAAGGAACTGGTCTCTGTTGAAAGAGCAAGAGAAACCCCCTGAAAAAATAAATAATGAAACAGAAATAAACAATACCAGATAAAGAATTCATAACATTGGTAATAAGAATGTTAACTGAATTAGGGAAAAGAATAGATGAACGTGGTGAGAATTTTAACAAGGAACTTAAAAAATGTAAAGAAAGACCCAATCTTGGGAATTTCCTGGTGGTCCAGTGGTTAAGAGTCCATCCTTCCACTGCTGGGGGCCCAGATTCAATCCCTGGTCAGGGAACTAAGATCCCACAGGCCACATGGCATGGCCAAAAAAAGACCCAATCAGAAATGAAGAATTCAATACTGAAATAAAACTCACACTAGAAGGAATGAAGCAGACTAAATGATACAGAAAAATGCAGAAGTGGTCTAGAAGATAGAAAATGGAAATTACCCGATCAGAACAGCAAAAAGAAAAACAAATTAAAAAAAAATTAGAATAGTTTGAGAGATCTCTGGGATAACATCAAGTGTATCAATGTTCGCATTATAGGGGTCCCAGAAGGAGAAGAGAAAAAGAGAAGGGGATGGAAAATGTATTTGATGAAATTATGACTAAAAACTTCCCAGACCCAAAGAAGGACCAAATATCCAGGTACAGGGAATACAGAGGGTCCCAAGCAAACTGAACTCAAACAAACTCACACCAAGACATAATTAAAATTCCAAATGTTAAAGAGAGAATTCTAAAGGCAACGAGAAAAACAAAGAATCATATACAATGGAACCCACATAAGGCTATCAGCTGATTTCTCTGCAGAAACTTTGCAGGCCAGAAGGGTGTGGTATAATATAGTCAATGTGCTGAAAGGGAAAAACCTGCAACTTAGGTTATATTACCCAGCAGGATTATTATTTAGAATTGAAGAAGAGATAAAGAACTTCTAAGACAAGCAAAAACTAAAACAATCAATAATAAGCCTACCCTAGAAGAAATGTTAAAGGGTCTTCTCTAAGTGGAAAAGAAGAATCTACAGGAAAGGGAAAATCCCACTAGGAAAGGCAAATATATAGTAAGAATTGAGGATCAACCACTTAAGCCAGTGCGAAGATTAAAAGACAAAAAATTGTAAAAGCAACTATAACTGCAAAAAACAGTTGAAGGATAAACATGAGATGTAAAATATGACATCAGAAACACAAAATGTTGGGGAGGGGAGTAAAAAATGTAGATCTTTTACAGTGTGTTTGAACTTAAGTGACTACCAGTTTAAAACAAGTAGGTATAGTTATAGGTCAATATATATGAACCCCATGGTTGCTACAAGTCAAAAACCTACAATAGATACACAAAAACTAAAAAGAAAGGAACATAAGCATATTATTAAAGGAAATCATCAAACCACAAGGGAAGAAACAAAAAGAAGAACTGAGAAGAACTAGAAAAACAACTGGAAAAGAAGTAATAAAATGGTAATAAGTACATACCTATCAGTAGTTACTTTAAATGTCAGTGGACTAAATGCTTCAATCAAAAGACATAAGGTGGCTGATTGGATTAAAAAACAAGACCCACCTATATGCTGCCTACAAACGAGCTAAATACAGACAGACTGAAAGTGAAGGAATGGAAAAAGATATTTCATGCACACAGAAATGACAAGAAAGCCAGGGTAGCAATACTCATATCAAACAAAATAGACTTTAAAACAAAGTCCATAACGAAAGACAAAGAAGGATATTATATAATGATAAAGGGATCAATACAAGAAGAGGATATTACACTCGTTAGCATAAATGCACCTAATACAGAAGCACCAAAATATATAAAGCAAATACTAACAGACATAAAGGGAGAAATTGACAGTAATACAATAATAATGGGGGACTTTAACACCCCATTTACACCAATGGACAAATCATCCAGACAGAAAATCAGTAAGGAAACAGTGGTCTTAAATGACACATTAGAACAGTTAGACTTAATAGATATCTACGGGACATTCCATCCAAAAACAGGACAATAAACCTTCTTTTCATGTGCACATGGAACATTCTCCAGGATAGATCATATGCTAGGCCACAAAACAAGTCTCAGTAAATTTAAGAGGACAGAACTTATATCAAGCAGTTTTTCCAACCGCAACAGTATGAAACTAGAAACTAATTACAGGAAGAAAATTGGAAAAAAACAAAAACATTTGAAGACTAAACAAAATGCCACTAGAAAACCAATGGGTCAATGGATACATTTAAGAAGAAGTCAGAAAATACCTCGAGACAAATGAAAATGGAAACAAAACTTTCCAAAATCTATGGGATGCAGCAAAAGCAGTTCTAAGAATGAAGTTTATAGCAATACAGGCCTTTCTCAAGATACAAGAAAAGTCTCCGATAAACAATCTAACCTACCATCTAAAGGAATTAGAAAAAGATGAACAAGCAAAGCCTAAAGTTAGCAGAAGGAAGGAGATAATAAAGATCAGAGAGGAAATAAATAAAATAGAGGCCAAAAAAATAATAGGAAAGATCAATGAAACCAAGAGCTGTTTTTTTTTAAAAAGATAAACAAAATTGATATAAACCTTTTAGCCAAGCTCACCAAAAAGAAAAGAGAGAGAACCCAAATAAAATAAATGAAAGAGGAGAAATAATAACTGATACCACAGAGATACAAAAAATCATAAGAGAATACTACAAACAGTTATATGCCAACAAATTGGACAACCTAGAAGAAATGGACAAATTTCTAGAAACATCCAGCCTGCCAAGACTGAATCAAGAAGAAACAGATAATTTGAACAGACCAATCACTAGTAGTGAAATTGAATTTGTAAAAAACAAATAAACAAAACTAAACTAAAAAACCTCCCAGCAAACAACAGTCCAGGATCAGACTGCTTCACAGGGGAATTCTACCAAACATATAAAGAAGAGCTAATACCTATCCTTTACAAACTATTCCAAATAAACTGAAGAGGACAGAACACCCCCTATTTTATTTTATGAGGCCACCATTACCCTGATACCAAAACCAGGCAAAGACACTACAAAAAAAATTACAGTCCAATATCTCTGATGAATATAGATGCAAAAATCCTCAAGAAAATATTAGCAAACCAAATCCAACAATATATAAAAAGGATCATATACCATGATCAAGTGGGATTTATTCCAGGGATGCAACGATGGTTCAGTGTTTGCAAATCAATCAATGTAATACACCACATTAATAAAAAGAATGATAAATATCACATGATCATCTCAATAGATGCAGAAAAATCATGTGATAAAACATCCATTCATGATAAAAACTCTCATCAAAGTTGGTATAGAAGGAACATATTTCAAAATAATAAAGGCCAATTTTTACAAACCTACAGCTAACATCATACTCAATGATGAAAAGCTGAAAGACTTTCCTCTAAATTTAGGAACAAGATAAGGATGCCCACTCTTACCACTTCTATTTAACATAAATAAAAGACATCCAAATTGGAAGAGAAGAAGTAAAACTGTCACTACTTGCAGATGTCATGATACTTTATATAGAAAACCCTAAAATCTCCACCAAAAAATTATTAGAACTAATGAATTTAGTAAAGTTGCAGGATACAAGATTAATATACAGAAATTTGTTGCTTTTCTATGCACTAATAATGAACTATCAGAAAGAGAAAGCAAGAAAGCCATCCCATTTAAAATGGCATCAAAAAGAGTAAAATACCTAGGAATAAACTTAACCAAGGAGGTGAAAGACCTATACTCTGAAAACTATAAAACACTGATGAAGAAAACTAAATATGATACAGAGAAATGGGAAAATATCCCATGTTCATGAATTGGAAGACATAATATTGCTAAAATGTCCATATTACCTAAAGCAATCTACGTATTTAATGCAATCCCTATCAAAATACCCATGACGTTTTTCACAGAACTAGAACAAATAATCCTAAAATTCATATGGAACAAAAAAGACCCCAAATTGCCAAAGCAATCTTGAGAAAAATGAACAAAGCTTGAGGTATCACCCTCTCTGACTTTAGACTATACTATTATAAAGCTACAGTAATCAAAATAGCACTGGCACAAAAACAGACACACAGATCAATAGACCAGAACAGAGACCCCAGGAATAAACCCACTTACCTATGGTTAATTAATCTATGACAAAGGAGAAAAGAATATATAATGGAGAAAAGACAGTTACTTCAATAAGTGGTGCTGGGAAAACTGTACCGCTACATTTAAAAGAATGAAATTAGAACATTTTGTCACACCATACACAAAAATAAACTCAAAATGGATTAAAGACCTAAATGTAAGACCTGAAACCATAAAACTCCTGGAAGAGAACATAGGCAGAAAACTCTTTGACATAAATCATAGCAATATTTTTTGGATCACTTTCCTAAGACAAAAAGAAACAAAAGCAAAAATTAAACAAGTGGGGCCTGAAATTAAAAGCTTTTGCACAGCAAAGGAAGCTATCAATAAAATGAAAAGATAACTTACTGAATGGGAGATAATATTTCCAAATAATATGAACAACAAGGGGTTAGTATCCAAAATACATAAACAGGGACTTCCCTGGTGGCACAGTGGTTAAGAATCCACCTGCCAATGCAGGGGACACGGGTTCAAACCCTGGTCCAGGAAGATCCCACATGCCGCGGAGCAACTAAGCCCGTGTGCCACAACTACTGAGCTGCGCTCTAGAGTCTGCGAGCCACAGCTACTGAAGCCCACACACCTAGAGCCCATGCTCTGCAACAAGAGAAGCCACGGCAATGAGAAGCCCGCGCACCGCAATGAAGAACAGCCCCTCCTCGCCACAACTAGAGAAAGCCTGCACGCAGCAATGAAGACCCAATGCAGCCTAAAATAAATAAATAAATAAATAAATTTTTAAAAAAAGTAAGCTAAAAAACCAAAATAAAACAACAACAAAAAAACCCAAAATATATAAACAGCTCATACAACTCAATATCAAAAAAAACAAACAACCCAATCAAAAAAATGGGCAGAGGACCTGAACAGACATTTTTCCAAAGAAGACAAAAAGATGACTAACAGGAAAATGAAAAGATACTCAACATATCTAATTATTAGAAGAATGCAAATCAAAACAACAATAAGATATCACCTCACATCTGTCAAAACGGCTATCATCAAAAAGTCTACAAATAACAAATATTGGCTAGGATATGGAGAAAAGGGAATCCTTGTACACTGTTGGTGGGAATGTAAGTTGGGGCAGCCATTATGGAAAACAGTATGGAGGTTCCTCAAAAAACTGAAAATAGAACTACCATATGATCTAGCAATTGCACTCCTGGGTATATATCCAGGTAAAAATGAAAGCACTAATTCAAAAAGATACATGTATTCCAATGTTCACAGATGCACTATTTACAATAGCCAAGATATGGAAGCAACCCAAGTGTCCCTCAACAGACAAATGGATAAAGAATATGTGATATATATATATATATATGAAATATTAGCCAGCCATAAAAATGAATGAAATTTTGTCATTTGCAGTAATGTGGATGGATCTAGAGAATATTATGCTTAGTGGAATAAGTCAGACAGAGAGACAAATACTGTGTGATATCACTTATATGTGGAATCTAAAAAATAAAACAAACGAATGTAAATAGCAAAACAGAAACAGATTCACAGATATAGAAAACAAATTAGTGGTTATGAGAGGGGAGAAAGAAAGGGGAAGGGGCAAGATAGGAGTATGGGATAAAGTGATATAAACTACTGTGTATAAAATAGATAAGCAGCAAGGATATATTGTACAGAACAGGGAATATTAGCCATTATTTTGTAATAACTTTTAATGGAGTATAATGTATAAAAATACCGAATCATTATGCTGTACACCTGAAACTAATATAATATTGTAAATCAACTCTACTTCAATTAAAAAATAAATTTAATTTAAAAAATAAATACTTTAAAAAAAAAAAGGAAGCCTACAGGGAGTAAAATAAATGAAATACATATTCTTTGGCTGGCACATATGATCATTTGCCTTTGGTACTTGAGTAATATAACTGTGAAACCTTGTTCACAATAGTTAAACACAAGAGAAAAGGCAACTGGATCTTTGGGCTATTCTGAATCCTCATTTCCTCACCATTGGACCCTGTGCAGTCCTGGCACTTTGCTGAAGTAGGGCAGCTCTTCTGCACTGGATCCCTATCATTTTTTTAGCAGGAGCTTTAGTATGCTAACGTCTATCAAATTTGTTAGCAGGAGCTTTAGTATGCTAACATCTATCAAATTGGGCTTCCAGAGAATCCCAGGGTTCCGTAGGCCTGCAGAGAATAATAGTTAAGGGCATGGCCCGTTGCCCACTTCAAGTGGGAATAACAGGTAAGTGTCAGGCTTTGGAGCCAAGCAGATTTGGCTGGTGCGAATCCCAGCTCTGCCTCTTACTGTCTGTGTCCCCTTGGATAAGTCACTTATCTTCCCATACTCGGATCCCACAACTATAAAAATGGAGATAGCCTTACTGGGTTGTTATGGGCATTTTAAATGATATAATATTTTCAAAGAGCTTGTGACTGTGTCTGGCACATACATGCTCAATTGATAATAATCATTATTATTATTCTGAGAGCTGGACCATGGTGTTTCACAGCTAAGTCAGATAATAAGTCTTTCCCTGTTAGCAGAAAAATACGCTAATTACAAAATTTGCCACAATTTAATTTTTCCATACATTTTTCAGTAAACCATTACTTGTATAACTTAGGAAAACAAAAATGTGACAAAAGAATAAATATTAAATACATATTAATCTGCAACATAAGCAGCTGATCATGTTAGGTGTGATACTGGGTTTTTCCTGGATGCTTGTTCTTGCGGTTGTGATTTTATGTTGCATACAGATAACACCATTATTTTCTGCTGGAAATTTAAACATATTAATATCTCACTGTATTTGGTGAAAAGAGCAGTCTTTTTTAAAAGGTGTCATGACTTCCAGATTCCCCCAACTGAACAAGGATGACAATCACTGGTGCAAACTGAATCACTGGGGGTCAGGAACCAGGTCCAGGTCATCTCTACAGACCAGGCACAGGTGATGAATCACATATAGGGCCCTCAAAATTCTTACCCTATCTTTGGCTGCCATCTGCTGTAGGGAGCTGTAGTGGGCAACTGCATATTCCAGGAGGGCCCCAAACACGAAGCTAAAGCAGATCGCCAGGTACACGTCAATGGCCTTTATGAAGCAGTTGGTGTTCGGAAGAGAAGTGCGGGACCCAATCATCAGTGTGGTCATTGACAATACAGTGGTCACTCCTGGGAAAAAAAGTAAGCAATGTACCCACGTCAGTGGGCAGTGAACCTTCCATCACCCACTGGCAGACTGTCTCCCTTCAAGACTTGGCAAGGTGAGGACAGGACTCAGAAATAGAGCATAGCTCATTCTGAAAAGTCTGTGGCCTTCTGGAAAAGGGTTGATTTGTCTATTTTGTACAGATATGAGTGATATGATTTTCTAAATGTTTCGCCTTCTGTCTTCTCACTGGAGGGAGGAGTTCAGTAAACAAATAACAGACAATAGACCATCAAATCACAATTCTCCCTTATCTGTCACTGTCAAACACAAGTTTAAAAATGCATTATTCCTGGGCTTCCCTGGTGGCGCAGTGGTTGAGAATCTGCCTGTCAATGCAGGGGACACGGGTTCGAGCCCTGGTCTGGGAGGATCCCACATGCCGCGGAGCGACTGGGCCCGTGAGCCACAATTACTGAGCCTGCGCGTCTGGAGCCTGTGCTCCGCAACGGGGGAGGCCGCGATAGTGGGAAGCCCGCGCACCGCGATGAAGAGTGGCCCCCGCTTGCCACAACTAGAGAAAGCCCTCGCACAGAAACGAAGACCTAACACAGCCATAAAATAAATAAATAAAGAAAGAAAAAAGAAAAAAAAAAGACTTCCCTTTAAAAAAAAAATGCATTATTCCTAAAGTAGTCTCTCCATCTCTCTTTCTCTCTCTGTAAAAGTCTCTCAAGAAACCAGCTCCTGGAACTGCCCTGGGAATATCAATGAAAACAATGGTAGAAGGTAAAAAAAAATAAGGACCTAATAACCCAGTTCTTAGAAATCTCCCGTTGGAGCTACTTACCAATGCAGGTTCTTGCAGGAACTGAATCAAGGGAGATCCAAAATGAAACCCAGGATAACACCACCAGGAAAGTGGAAGGAACATAGGTTTCCAAAATGAAATACAGGACATTCCTCTGAAGCTCAAATTGCAAGACCAATCGTGTGTAATTTCCTGATAGGGTGAACAAGGGATAGGAAATCATGCCTGCTCACCTAGCAGAGTGGTTTCCCTGTGGGATGTTTAACTTCACTATATTCACGTTAAGCCATCTGTTGTTCACCAAAACATAGTTAATCATGAACTGTCATTATAGTTTCAATGAAAGAAATTGCGGTTGTAGAGAATGGGATTTATGGGAGTGCTGATGCCCCCACCCAGGATCCTCTTCTTGTGCCTTTCTCTGTCATAGTATTCCTGCAGCATCGTAACTGCTGGTTTCCTTGACATCTACTTCACTAGACTGTGAGCCCCTGAGGGACCTTTTCGGTAGTAGGTGTGGAGCAGGTAAAAGTGCCAAGCCCAAACCCTACTGCCCCACCGCACCTCAGAGGGGTTCCTGGGCCCCAAAGGGACCAAGAGGAAAAAAGATGATATTTCTGACTCAGAAAACAACTCAGCTATTTTGCTTTTGTGCAGTTTGTCCCATGAGTTACCTGTTTCCTGCTGCGATCTGGTAACTAATGTGAAATATTGTTGTATGGTGTACTGAGCAAGCCGCAGGTTCTCCAGCCCGCGCACAGAGTCGTTCCCTCTCAGCCAGCTGAACTCCACGTCATTCCCATCATAGCCCCCTGGCAAGTGAAACAGTGTCCTGATCAGCAGAAGGTAGCAGATTGAACTGGTCTGGAAAATGCTGTGATATGGAGGAAACAGAAGCTCTGTCTTGATGGTGCTAAGTCCAAGGATGATCCCATGCAAAATTTGGCATGATTTCTCAAGTGTAATTGCAGTGTCTACTCAGAATGAGATGACCTGCTAGGGCTTTTCACCATCAACTGAGAACCGTTTCTATGCTAAGCATCGAATAGACCTGGTAGATGATAAGCAACTAGAAATGGCCTCTATCATTATTTAAATGATATTTTTGAACACGTATCTGTGAACCCACAAAGGCCTGTGCTAGACATTGCTTTTCAGGACAGTCTAACACCTCGGAGGGGGTTCTCAGGGACTTTACAGTTGGTCTATTCATATTTTCATATTGGCATAAATGCAAAAACAAAAACAAAAAACCTTAAGCCAGCCACTTTATTGATGTATGTAAACATAGGTGCTTGATAAATCCCAAAGCAGTTTTACCAATATAGCTGATGATAGTAATAATAGCTACCTTTTATTAAACATTTATGTCCTTTACACATTATGTCTCTAAGGTTCTCGTGAGCTTGCAAGGTAGACCTGCATATTTCTTCATTATTTAAAGCTTTTTTAAAAAATAAAATAGAAATGGATCTTATACTTGATATATATAAAGTAGAGCTTACATTTTTCCTCAAATGTTATTATTCAATAAATGCTGTGCCTTAGAATTGAGGAACTATAATGTTTTGCCCATTTTATACATGAAAATTATCAGATTCTGAGAGGTTGCATAAGTTTCTCAGGATACCAGTGCAAATGAAAAACAAACCAGGATTGTACCTCAAGAAAGTTTAATACCAAAGCCCATGGATGATGATAATAATAATATCTATCATTTAGTAAGCAATTACCTTTCTAAGTGCTTTACAACATTATCATATCATTTAATCCTCCAATGATACCTTTCAGAAGATAGATGAATGGTTAATAAGCACATGAAAAGATGCTCAAAATCATTAGTCATTAGGGAAATGCAAATCAAAACCACAGTAAGATACCACTGCACATCCACTAGAATGGCTGTAATTAAAAAGACAGACAGCAACAGATGGTGAGAATGTGGAGAAGCTGGAACATTGCTGGTGGAAATGTAAAACGGTGCAACCACTTTGGAAAACAGTTTGGCAGTTTCTTGAAGACTTAAACATAAATTTAACCCAGCATTTCAGTCCTAAGTATCTGTCCAACAGAATCAAATCATGTCCACAAAAGGACCTGTACACAAATGTTACAGCAGCGTTATTCATAACAGCTGAAAGGCGGAAACAAGCCAAAGAGACTTGTTCTACTTGTATTCTTTTGTCTGGAATAAAAAGGAATAAAGCAGTAAAAAGGAATAAAGTACTGATATATGCTTCATCAAATATGAACTAAAAAACATTATGCTAAGTGAAAGAAGCTGGATGCAAAAGACCACATGTGGTATGATTCCATTTATATGCATCTAGAAAAGACATATTCATAGAGACAAAAGGTGTATTAGTGGTGGCCTGGGAGCTGGTGGTGGCAATGGGGAGTGACTGTAAATGGGCACTAGGAGTCTCTTTGGGGTGATGGAAATGTTCTAACAATGGAATGTGGCAACGGTTGCACAACTCAGAAAATTTACTAAAAACCTTTGAATTGTACACTTAAAAATGGTTGGATTTTATGGTATGTAATTTATACCTCAATAAAGCTGTTAAAAATAACTCTTTGAGTCAAATACTATTATTTTTCCTACTTCACTGATGAGGAAACTGAGGTTAATTCTACTCACCCAAAGTCACCCAGCCAGTGAATGGAAAAGCCCAGTGGTTCTGGTACCTGTGATCTTAAACCTGGAACTTCATTTTCCAAGGCTACTGGGAAATGGGATGCCAGTGTTGGGACTAACATTTTGTTAAGTCTTAACCTATGGTATCCACTGTCTGTCCGTGGTTATCTCCCCCTCCATAGGGGGGAGAAGTAGTCATGAGCTCTTAGAGGATTTCCAGGTAAAAATTGTCTGTGCGCTTTCCCTTGGAAGCACCCCCTCATTTACTGAAGCCAGCTGTCCAAATAGGCCTAGAATCCCAAAAGAAATATATCTAAAAAAGTGAGTTGTACAAGCCTCTACTTAGATACTTTGCTATTACAACTGGTAAATGTTCACAGTCATTACATTCTCACTGCTCTGTCCCTGAGTGGATATGGGCAATTGTGGGATGGTATCAATTCTTGTCTAGGGATGGTGTTCAGGAAAAATGCCCTTGGTGAGGTTTCTGTACCCAAATAACTTCTGATAAACATTCAATGAAAGCTTCCTCTGCTCACTGGGGATGATATTTATGCAAGCAGAGTGCTGAAGTTTCCAGAAGAATCTCACTCCTGGGATTTGAGATGAGCACAGCCACCCATGGAGGGCAATTTCTTTTTCTATGTGGGGCTGAAAATGAGTTCTCTTTTTGATAACCTCAAGTTTTAGTCTGCCCCCAAACAGCTGTATTGCTTCAAGAAGGTTTTGCATGCATTTAATCAATAAGGTAATTAATCTGCCTGCCTGAGTCTTTAATTAAATGTCTACCTCTGAAAAATGCTGCCTCATAATGGTTGTGTTTCTTGGATGTTAGCCACTTGTGTCCTTATGTAAGAAGTGCCCAGTGGTTTCCATCGCTTGACTGTAGGTTTTCCTTGCACGAGCCATGCCTTGATACCTTGATAACTCCTACATGTGGCATTTTCTTCCCAGAACACGTATCACAGGTGCCACCTCCCCATGGTGGGCATTTCACAGTGGTTTACTAAGGAATCATGGAGATCACTCACGGTGCCAGGAGTTCATTTGACACACATCAACTTAGAGTAAATCCTCCTTCCTCATCACAAGCAAACCCCCAGATTGCAGTTTAGATGCCCACTTGCTGACATTACTAGATTAAGCTTTATATATATATCAAACAATTTCTTTTAGAAGTTGGAAGCAGTCTTGCAATAAATGTCAATGATTGTTTTGTATACTTGCCATTTCTAACTTCTGCTGTGTTCTTTCTGGCTTCCATGAGTTAGCAGATTCTGAGGCCCCCTCCTAGTCCTATTGACCCCTGTTTGCTTGGCTGTCTTATCCACTTTTAGGTGGAAATATTTGGTGCCAATGCACAGTGGTCCTCTCCCAAAGATGTAATACTGTAAGGTTTGTTTTTGAGCAGTCTCCAAATCTCTCTGGATGTACACCCAGAAGGTCTGAACCCATTGTAATCAACATCAAGGAGAGAAAGGCCACTATGTATAGGACACTCTTCATGAAAGCACAGATCTAAGTCACCCCAGAAAATCATCTAAGGGGCCCACATGATGTATACTCACAGCTTTCAAGTTGCAACTTGCATGTCTGTGTGTCCATGGGGTATTTAGACAGGTCCATGTTACATGCAACGGTTGTTGTGATTCTAAGAAAGGAAAAATGGATTCATAGAGAGTGTTATGAGGATGCTATAGAAAGTATACACTCCCTCTTAAGGGCCACTCCAAGAGAACTTTCACCTTGACTCTTACAGTGAATGTGTGACTTGATGCCTGCGTTCAAAGCAGTCCTGAGTTTTCCTGTGCTAAGTGACATTTGTGAGACTCAGTTAAAGCTTGGGGTCCAGAGTGGAGGAAGTTGGAATGTTGGCAATTCAGAGGCAAACTTGCAACAACATTGCAGAACAGAATCATTCACTGGCTTGTTTGAGATGCTTTTGCATCCAGTTTTTAAATTTATTCTTCAGGAGAGACCCATGAGGAGTCCGTCCCTATGCAAAATGCTTCACATGAATTATCCCTTTGAATTTTTAAAGTAGCTTTACTAGGTAGGAAATATTATTATTCTCCTTTTGCTGCTGAGGAAACTGGAGCTCAGAGAGTCAAGTAACTTGCCTAAGGTCACAGAGCAAGAACTTGCCCCCAAATCTGTCTGACTCTAGAGCCAGGCTATTAATCATCATCCATCATTTGTAATCCTTGTACAGGATACTGTGTTATGTGCCATAATACAGACAGACACACACGCACATGCACATGCACACACACACACACGTGCTGTGGGAATACAAGGAAAGGGCACCTTAATATTGACTGGAGTTGGGGTCAAAGGAGAGGTCTGTTGGACTTCTTGAAAGAGGTGCTGGGGTTCTGGCTGTACTTTGCAAAATTCAGTGCAGCTGAGGAGTGTCAGATCAGCGGTCCAAAAGTTCAGTTCATTGCTTAGCTCAGTCCTTGTTTTATAACTTCAGCCTCTCACTTGGGATTTAAGATCAGCCTCATGAATATTTGGTTCCTGGCCTTCTGCTGAAGGCCTCTAGCAGTGTTTGCAGTCCTGGTCCAGCCCTGGCACAGGCAGCGATGAGTCCTCCGCCTGTGGGCTGCCTTACATAGCACTTTGGGGGCATCTTTCCTGTTCCTGCCAACCAGCGGCTTGATGAACAATTGGGTGGGAGGAAGTTTTGGCCTCAGGGATTTGTAGAAGGGGCAAAGGGGAGCCTGTGACTACAGGTGGTGAGGCTTGGAGGACTATGCTTTGCTTCTCCGTCTGTACAAGAATGACTCAGCTAAGTAAAGATGTATTCTGGAGCCACCGCCACCCCGCTGAGCCCCATGAAAGGAAAGTTCTTTGTATCACCTCTCTGTTTGCTCTTGCTGTTCCCCTTACCTCTTCTTGGCTAACTTCCTTTAACTCTTTAAGATTCAGCTCAGAGTCCTGTGAAAGCATCCTCTAACATCACCCCAAATCACTAACCTACTCTCCACCTTGGGGCCCCAGCGCCCTGACTTCCTTTCCTTATGTGTCTGTGTCAGGACAACGTCTTATTCGGCTCCATATCCTCAGTGTCCAGCACGGGCCTGGCACAGAGCACACATTCTCAGTAGATTCTTGTTGAGCCAAACTGGACTGAGAAAGGGCCCTTCTGCTCTGGGGACAGGGATCTAAGAAGGCAGGCACGTGAGAAGGGTAGGTGGTTATTCGAGCACTGTTCAGAATACCTTTGCCTTTCCTCCCAGCTCTTTCCCTCCAGCCCTGAGGTCGCAGGTGCCCAATTACCTGAGAGCATACAGGACTGTGCCGTTGGAGAAGAGGCGGATGAGCCTATTTCCCACAGTCACTTCATGGAGGAAGGACTTTTTGGACTCCACGATGTAAGTGTCGGGCACCCAGAGGAACTCCACTAGGCGTGCATCCAGAGTGAAGCTCTTGTTGCCTTCGAACACCAGCCGCTTGTCCGTCCAGCGCTGTCTGAGGTATATGGTGGCTGTGTAGTCCTGAGGGGGCAGCCGGGGGGAGGAAATGGATGGAGGGAGAAAGCTCAGAAAAGGGAAGGAGAAGGGTCAAGTATTACTCCCCTACCCCCCTCCACTGAGGTCAAGAGCACATACTACAGTAGACATGGGTAAATAAAGTTTGTCTTGAGGTGGTGGCCTGTAGCTATAGGAGAACAAAGCACCTCATTGATTCTGGATAGTAACGCCCACTGCCAAAAGGGGGCCCCACAGGAGCATGTTCAGGGTCTTAACTTACTTGCCCTCCATCACAAAGGCCACACCAAATTGTTGAAGGTTTTGGTGAGCAAGGTGCTTAGGTTGTCCAGGATTTACCCAGAGTCCACAGTGGACCCCCTTGGCAAACTGCCTTTAGTGTCACCTTATCTATAATGTGTTGTCTTAAGTGAGAGGATGGTTGAAAGCAGTTATGTGATTGTTGGTTTTCATCAGCTTGTCTCCCACTCTGTGAGGGACCATGTGACATTCAGGCTTCCCCCCTGCACTTTTATTCTTTTCCCCCACTTTTATCCCTCACCAAATACACCCACTCCACTCCCTCATTTCTCCCCTCCTAGCCTTTGAATCCACTTTCCTTCTGATACTCAGAAGATCTGTTTTACAAGCATCTTCCACTGTCTTGGGTTTCAGGATAGGTCTCCAGCTTCTGCCATTCCAAGTAAGTCTCTGTTCTGCTTTGAGTAGCTAGAACATATATCCTCATAAAACACAGGAGAGGGGCTCCTTGGGTGGAAGACGAGGGGGCCACACTTACCATGTTACTCTCTGAAATACTGGAAATACTTGCAATGTCCAGAGTCAGTGCTATCTGAACAGGTTCTCCTAAGAATGAAGAAAAACCAGAAAGACCTCCATAGAAACACAAACAGATTTCCTAACCCTACATTAGCACAATTTAAAAATATGCATATATTAGAAAATTATGCCTATTGGAAACTTTTAAACAATTTAGAAGTATATAAAATACTTCTAAATAAAAGGTTAATTTCTGTCCTCCCCATCTCAGGAGGAACCACTACGTAGAGTGTGCCTCCCTTTTGTATGAAAAAAATGCACAAATATGTAGTTAGCTAAATACATAAGAGAGAGACCACACTGTATTAATTAGTGTGTATTTTAAAGAATGTAGCGGTATTTGCTACTTCTTTTTGTTTTTTTGGTTTTTTTGCTACTTCTTACTTGGAGGATTTTTTCCTATGGTGCTTGCAAGGGACTCATTAGAAATGTAGTAGAGATTTGGGAATTTGTACACAAATATATTTCCCCCTCCCCAACCAAGTAAATTTACCACAAGGTGGCATTCAAGACTGCTCATGGTTGAGCTCCCGCTCACCTCCTGACACTTCCCTCCTCTTCCTTTATTCTCCAGGAACCCTAAACTATTTAGAACTGCAGAGCTGTCCACGTTTCGTCTGGTGTGCAGATGTTGGGCCTCAATCCTGGAGTCCCAGCAGATGGGCCAAACTCCTGTGAGTGCCTGTCTTAGCTCTCAGGACTGAGGTTTGGGAGCCTCCATTCTCGGCGGCCAGGCCAGGCCAGGGACGTTTACTCCTCCTTAGACTGGACATGTGGAACAAAAGCCCAGGAGTCAGAAAGATGTGAGTTTCGTCGATCTGGGAAAAGTTACCAGATCCTTCAGAACTGCAGTTTTCTCACCTGCAGGTTTGAATATAATGCTAATGACATCAGAGGGTCACGGACAGGGTTAAATGAGACTAGGTGTGTGACAGCTTCTTTGCAGGGTGGTGGCAAGCGAGAATGGACGTGAAGTGCCTGCCTAGCTGGGCATCTAGAAGGTGCTCAAAAATAATTATCTGTACAAAGCCCCCAGCATTGTTCCTGTCACATCCTTCCAGGCACTCAGTAAACAGCATTTCCCTTCCCTTCCCCTCTCCTCCGTGATCTTAGCTAATTCTGGAAAAGGAAAATCTTTCCTCACCAGGTTAACAGATGGAGTAGCATTCACTTGCAAGATAACTGGGGGCGCCTCAGGGAACTCTGACAACGCATTAACCAGGAAAAGGAGAGGCCAAATTCAAAGGACACTTAGAAACAGCAAACTGGGGGGAATCAGACAGAGCAGCCTAATTATCGATTGAAGGAAACCAAGCCACAGGATATAGGTAAGAATTTGGAAGGGGAGTTTTAAAGCCAATGCAATTAACAATAATTAACTTAATACTTAGTGTTAATACTTGGTGGGAAAGGGGGAGATCTTTGAGGGCAGACCCTGGCAGGTGCTGAAGGAGTTATGGTGCTAAGTGGCTTTCTGCCCCTCAAGGCAGCAAGGTGCAGCGTTAAGAAGAGGAGCTTAGAGTCAGAGTGTTTGAAACCTCTGCTGGCCACATCATAGCAGTGTGACCTTGAACAAATTGCTAAACCTCTCTGTTCTACAGTTTCTTACCTGTAAAATAGAGCTACTAATGCTAGCCATCAAGGGTTGGGTTGGGAAGGTTACAGGATCTATTTTATGTGCCTGGAACACAGTGGGCAATGGGTCAGTGCTGGTTGCCCCCCTCCCCGCCCCTTGAGAAACATGGAGAATGGAAAACACACAAGAGCTCCAGCCTCAGTGTGGGTTTTTGTTTGTTTGTTTAGTTTGTTTCTAGGTAGTCTAGTCTAGGCCTTGCTTCAGTTGGCTTTTTTATGGACCGGAGTTTGCTCCTTCTTTCCCTTGAGTTATAAAAGTTAGCTGTGCCACCAGAGGGCAGCTTTCTCCTAGGAAAGAGGTCAAAGCCAGGTTCTGGGCGGAGTTCAGGAGGGCCTGTTTGCAAACCTGTGCTGTCCAGCTCAGTCCCTGAAAAACCCTATAGAGGTCTTGTCGCTCAAGGACATCAGGGTCCGAGAACTGGGTGGACAGACATTACGGAGAGCAACACTCCCTCCGTGGGCCTCAAGGCTGCCTTGTAAATGTAGGTTCTGTAGAAGGCAGAGTGCCACAGGCTCGTGACAAGGGGTGGGGGTTGTGCCTTCCCCTCCTTTTGACTGACGACCCCTTGCCCCATTTTTGCCCCAGGTGGATCTGGGCCTCACGTCCCCTTAGGTCCATTCCAGGCTCAGAATGGGCACCTTGCCCTAGGACTCTGCACCTTGTTGGCCCGTGAGCAAGCAACAAAAAGGGCAGTGTCCTGGCCTAATTGTTTGGGATCTGGGAGGCAGAGAAATTGTTGGGTGGACCCAACCAGATGTGGAGACTCATGTGCTTGTCATTAGTGTTCAGTTGGTCCTGGGAAAACCAGAGGAGGTTGAAGCCCCCCAAGGTCCCTTAACATAAGGACCTCAAATCCTAATTGTGTGGCCAGGAAGATGCATCTCTCAGATCTCCAACCGAAGGGGGTGTGATTGGCCCCAGATGCTGTGCTCTGAAATCTTCCACCACACTGGCTCGGAGGCCATGCTTCCCATGGGCTGCATCCCACCAGGGACTGAGCGTGGCAGCAATACTAAGGCAGGCCTGTTCCTGGGAGGCACAGAGATGGGAGACTCCTCTGATGGGAACTTTAGCTCAAGAACTCCCTGGTGGCCTTTCCAAACACACTTAGAATTGCACTGTAGTCTAAGACTCCTCCACCAGCCTTCCTTCCCTCCCTCCCTCCTTCCACTGGGGTCAGACCTGCATTGCGGTCTGACAGCTCTCCAGCTTCCTTCTCTTCCTGCCCCATATTTTGTCATAGATATGGCCCCAATAAATATCTTGCACAGATAATCCCCTCCCAGTGTCTGTTCCTCAGAGGACCTGGACTGACCCACTAATCCTAGATCTGACCAGAGAATTTTATCATGTGAAGGGAGGAGCAAGAAGGAAAGGGATTAAAATAGACTGCATCCTGATGCTGTATTTACACACTTCATTTCATTCAGTCCTCCCTGTGAGGCAGATGATATGCCCCCCAATTACAGAAAGGGAAACTGAGGCTCAGAAAGCTAAGATGCTTGCCCAGCAGTAAAGCCAGGAGCCAAACTTAGGTTTGTTCCACTCCAAGGCTCTTTCTACTAGTTTCTGCTCGAGGTAATTAAGACGTTAGTGACCATGTTGGTTCAGTCTTGCATTTTACAGACAGAGAGGCTGAGACCCTGTGAGGAGGTATGTGGTGGCCTCATTCCTTCCCTCCTTGCCTCATTCTTTCAACAAATATTAATTGATAACTTGCTATCTGTTAAGTACCGAGATGCTGCTGGGGTTGGTGAGGTAAATAAAGCAAGACTTCCCCAGGGGACTGCAGCCTAGAGCTGAGACAGACATAAAGCCAGTGACAGTATCACCCGGTAATGGCTATGATTTGGAGATATGTTCAAAACAAAGTGTGAAGAAAGGGGATGGGGCCTGGAGGAATCTGGGTGGGCTGCTCAGAAGAGGAAGCCTTTGATCTAAGACATGAGGAAAACTGGCATTTCACCAGGGAGTCAAATTGGAACAAGCCATTCTTAACAGGTTAACAGTCTCAGCAAAAAGCATGGAGACCAGGGAGGCCAAGGAGGTCAGGGGGCACATTTGTAGCAGGGCATAGTGGGGAGATGAGACTGACAGACAGATAGAGGCTGGGCTGGGAAGCGCCTGGTGTGCCATGCAAAGGGCTCTGGACTGTATGCTGAGGATGCTGGGAAGCAGGCAGGTATTCTGAGCAGGCAAAGGACCCAGGGGGGTCATCCAGGTGGCAGAGTAGAGGGTTAGCCTTGAGGAAGCAGGCTGAGGCAGGAGGACCAGGTGGAGTAGTCCTGGTGAGGCATGGTGGGTTCCTTGAATAATGACACTGGAGGTGTGGGCAGAAGGCGGACAGCTTGTGTGAGGTTGTGAGGAGGCTCTAGTAACCTCCTCAGTGGGGAGGAGTATTTCTGTATCCTGCAGGTGGATAGACCAGAGAAAGTGCTTTCTCCAAGGTAGCGTGAAAAATCATTGGCAGCTGTTTGTATCCATCACTGCCACTCCTTAACAGGTTGCAGGTCAGAAAACGCAGTCGACTAAGACCTCCTGAAACACTCGTCTGCATATTGTCTCTGTTCCTATCTTTTTGAATTGATGTCCTGGGCAAAAAGAATGACCTACCACCAAAGTTGGGCCTGAGAAACTTGTTATATCCTGCTGTGAGATTCTCAAAGCCAGGCAGGGACAGCTTGTCACTTCTGCGGGCCTTGATGTTAAACTGATTCCCCTGGATGCACATCCTGTAAAAGAAAACGGGTTTCGGTGCACATGCTTGTTTACGTGTGGATAAACATGCATACACACAGACTTGAGCTTGTGTTTGCATGTCTGTGTGTGGTTGTACTCAGATACGAGCAGTAACTTCCCCAAAGAGAAATCTCTGATTTTCAGCTGCTGAATTAACACGTCCCTGTCCCACTCCATTTTATTACCCATTTACTATATATCACAGTGTCGTGCTAATTTGGGAACACTCCAAGCACCTTCCCCCCAAACCCAAGGGGTTCATCCATCTATGACCGTTTTGGAAGCTTGACTTCTCCAGATAGAATAACTGGCAAGAAGTTGCATTTGTCCTGGCGCGTCAGGGAGGTGAAGGCCTGACGTTCTGTCTCACCGTTGCTAAGTAGAAAGCGCTGCTGCCCCTCCCACCACATGCAAAACCCAAAGCAGTTCAGCTCAAAGCCACCGTGGGGTAGCAAAGCTCACCTTCCAGTGAGGAGACTCAGACACATGAAGGTCAAGTGGAGACTGTGCCTCATGTTGAGGAGCTGCTTATGCAGAGAGGGGCTGAAGTAGAAATACCTGGGGAAACAGATGGGGTAGGTGAGAGGCAGACAACCCAAAAGGCTCACCTCCTCCCAGCCCAGCTTCTCTGTCCTGTGGGGTGTCAGTTACAGCATTTTCTCCACGTCTGTGGGGAGCAGCCTCTTCCCACACCTTTCCGTTTCAGCTCCTGCCCACTGAGTGTCATCCAGGAGTGACTTCATTTTGAAGGATCATATTTTAAATCCAGCCCAAATAAAGGCTGAGGACTTGTTTAGAGAGTGGTTCACCAGAGCAGAAATGTAGCTGGTCCATCCTGAGCTGCACATCTGGGGAGCCCCAGGACTGTCCTCACCCTGTCCTTGTCCTGACTTTGCCAGGAAGGACATCCTCGACTACACACTCCCCCCGACCATGCCATGTATCTGAGGGTCTAGGCCTGTTAAGCAGGTCACGTAGCCAGGAAATGAAAACTTCCCAAGGACCTCCATGTGCCAAGGAATGTGTTAGGTACTTTCCCACAGATCTTCTTGCTCTATCCTCACAACGGCCTTGTGAGATGGGCAGGTTAACCCCTGCATTGTGTTGAGGAAACAGAACTCACGGAAAGGTCACTGTGCCAGTGAATGTCAGAGGAGACTCTGAGGCCAGGGCTGGCCGCCTCAAGACCCAGTCACACTGGCTGCTCTCCCAGCCTCCTGGACCTGCTCCCTGGGTGCTTTGAAGCAGTTCAGCTGCTGTGGGTGAGCATTGTATGCGTGCGGACTGTCAGGGTAGGCATGGCCCAGAGGCATGGCCTCCTCAGGTTTGGGAGCTGCTGTCAGATGTCTCTGAGAGAGCACCAGACAGCCAGGCAGGCGAGCCTGTGACCCGTCATGCTGGTGACAGCAGAGTGGAGGTTCTCGGGGTGGGGGTGAGGGCTCAGGTCCCATTCCCAGGCAGATCCAGGTTGGGTCATCCCCTCCGCTTTGGTAGCTTCTGTGAACCAGGCCACTTTCTAGAGTCTTGCCATTCTGGGGCTTGGGTGCAATTCAGCCATTAATTAACATTATTTTACTTACAAAACAAATACATGCTTATTGTAGAAATGGAAATGAGGTAGAGGTGTATACAGTCAGAAGTGTAAATCTCAGTGATGTGTCATTGTAGGGTTATCAATTTAACAAACGTACACTCTGGTGGGGCACATTGATGGTGCAGGAGGCCGCCCACGTGTATGGGGCTCAGTTTTGCTGTGAACTTAAAACTTCTCTGCAAAGTAAACTCTCTTAAAAAAACAGTGTAAATCCCTCCCTCACTTCTTTCTAGTCTCATACCTCCGAGATGATCACTGTTAACAGTTGTTTTATCCAAACATCCACTATGTTTATATATAAACATATACCTTTGCAGGAAGAAAAATATTTAACAGCAAAATTGGGATGATAGCGTGCATATTTTTTTGCTATTTACATTTTCACTTAATGATAAAAGCAAATCTTTATTGAATATTGAATGCATGCTTGTACTGTGCCAAGAACCTCTCCAGTCCTCACAACAACTTTTTGAAGTAGTAACTACCATTCTCATTTTACAGATGAAGAAACTGAGGCTTAGAGAGGATAAGAAAAGTCCCAAGGTTACATAGCACGTGAGGGGCAGAAGTGAATCCAGGTAAGCTGAGCCAAGAGCTTTTTTTTTTTTTTTAGCATTTTAATGGTTTTGTTTATTTCACTTGCACCTTTTTTAAAAAAAATTGAAGTATACTTGATTTACAAGTACTTTTAATCACTGCACCTGACACATGCTCTTTCCCAATGTCAGTGGGACCTTTCCATGTCAGGTCCTATAGATCTGCCTCATTCTTTCTGATGGCAGCAAGGTATTTCATAAGATCAATGTACTAACATTTATGTAACACATGTCCTATATAGACACTAAGTTATTTCCAAATTTTTTACTGTTACAAAATCAGTAATGAACATCTTTGCACATATGTAGGCTCCTGTAATTCTGCACTCTGTCATGTTTCTCTACCTCAGTCTTTTCCTTCTCACGCATCAACAATACCATTATCAATCCACCAATGGTCATAATCAAACTTTCTCCCTTTAGTTCATTTCCTCAACCCTTGTCCTTCCCCTTATCCCCAGCATTGAGTTTAAGAAGGAGAGGTAGTTCCGACATGTGCAGGTTTCCACTCCCATTCCCAGAATCGCCATCACATAAATACTGTGAGCTCCAAACTTGTCATATTAGCCTCCTTCCTACACAGGCACTGTTCCCCTGTCATCAGTCTCTTCAGTATAGACAGAAACACTTGTGGGGAAGCAGGAGTGGAGCCTGAATTAGGTTGAGGTGAGGAAAGGCATTATTACCATGGGTCCACCTTGAGAAAATCACAGAAGATGAAGGTGTGTGGTGTGTGTCCTGGGTGGCAACACAGACAGGGACACCTGTGGCTCGAGTATCAGACAGAAGGTGCTCTACTCTTACTCTGCGCTTGCTCTGAGATTGTATTACTTCTCCCTGAGGTTCAGTTCCCTCCACTGTAAAAGGGATAGGAATCAATAGTTCTTCAGATGATGGTGAGACCTGATACAAAGTAGGTGCTCAGCAAATTCCAGACCCGGCCCCCTTCCCTCAGTCCCAGCAGGGCTTATATTTGGATCCCCTTCCCTTGCCTCCCTTCAGGCACCGGGAGGGGCCAGCAGTTCCCTTACCAGACAGCTGCCAAGGCTCCGTTAGGACAGGTCCTTCAGGTCTTCACGCTGGGCTTTCAGGTAGGGCATGGTCTTCTGGGTCCCCGAGATTCTCCCCATCATCAGCCCTGACCCCCTGGGTGCAGGCACACAGTCACTCTCTGATGGAGTGGATCTCTCTGTGGGAAAGACAGAGCTGCAAGACCAGCCAGGCAGACAGGTGGGTGGAGCCTCTCCCAGCTCCTCCTCTGGGTGGAGCTCTGACCAGGTTCTGGGTGTCTGTGGGAATCCTCAGCTCTGGCTAGGGCTGCTGGCTGCCAGGCGTTTGATTCTGAGTTGTGTCTCAGCCATGCTCCTGGGCCACAGCCAGAAAGACTCTTAAGATCAAAGACCCATGAAAGTCAAATAAAATGGGTAATGCCACCCATCATGTCTGGAAGATGAGTCTCCAGTTTTGAATTTGGAGGACACCCCTCTGTCCTGGTATAATGGAATGGGGGTTTGCAGTGCGTATGACCTTGGACAAGCCACTCCACCTCCCTAGTCTTCAGCTTCCCATCCATAAAATAGAACTTGACCATTTCTAAAATTCTGATTCCTGGTTACGTATTTGAAAAGCTTCTTTGGGATCAATAGAGAGCCTTGTCTATGTAAAAGGAGACTTGCAAATGCCAGGACCTCGTGCTTTCCACTCTGGGAAGTTTCAAAAAGAGACATAGGGGTCAAGAGAATGGGGGATAGAGGCTGAGCAGGCCAACCCAGGAAGAGGTAGGAGAGACTCTGGGGGAAATTTGGCTAGATTTCTAGGTTGCTCCCCCTTCCCCATCCCTACCCCTCACACAGAGGATTTTCCATTCCCCACAAAGTCCATTTTAGGAGCATCCTTCTTCCATGGCCAGTTGAACCTCCTAACAGAAGTGCTTCACAGTGTTCTATGAGCCCTGAGTCCTCCCTGTCACTATAGCCAGTGGCCTCGAAACTCACTCTTGGCTCCAGCCCTGTGGGAAGGCACAAGGAATTCCCTGGAGGCTTGGCCTTGCACCCTGAGAGAGCTGGGAACCAGGAAGGGAGTCAGATGGAGAGGCCCAGGAGAGAGCTGAGTTTGTGGCAAGAGGCCCTGCAGCACCTCCTACCCTCTTGACATCATTGCTGAGCTCCTGCCCAGACCCCTGCCTGTCTTGGAGATGGGAAGGTGGGGAGATAGGGAGACAGTAGAAGAGGGAGCAAATGGAGCTTCAGGAAGTGAAAGGAGGTAGGAAGGATGGAGTGGGCCTCCATGTACAATGCCCCATAGATGCCTTTGGCTCCAAACTAGTTTCCTTAGCGTGCCCCTGGACCCCGGCCAGCCTCGCAAACATTTCTGTGCTGGTTGGTGGGGAGTAGGTGCCTGAAGAGAAAGCTCTTTGATTTCTCCTGAGAGGCCTCACTTTCACCTGAGAAACTTGAAGGCATCTGGAAAAGGAATGGCTGAGGATCCAGTTTCAGGTTCTCAATGAATGGAAAGTAGTTTGGGGCTTTTCTCAGAATTTCCAAGATGTTCTTACATAAAACAAAGGCTCAAAAGTAACAAAGACAGTTTGGGGCTGGGAGATGGGGATGGGAGGAGTGGGTATCCTCTGGCTCAGGAACAGTGAGACAAAAGAACATTGGGCAGCTAGCTGGGTGGCTTTGCCAAGTTACTTAACCTCTCTGTACCTCAGTTTCCTTATCTGACAAATGGGGATGATATCATTGCCTATCATTCAGCAATGATAGGTTTGATATCATATCCGAAATCACCTGGCATTTTGTACCTGGCACATTGTAGATACTCAATAAGTTGTTCTTTTTATCTGATGTTGTTAGTATCTTCTCATGTTTGTACTTACCTATTTAATCCTCCATCCATCTAAGTATCTATCTATCTATCATTTACCCAACCATCCAGTATTTAATCTTCCCAATCAGATTGTTAATGCTTTCATTGCATGGGCTTATATTGTACTTCTATGTAAGCATTCAGTAAGTATTTTAATAGACTGATTATATCAGGGTCAGGGCAAGCCAGACCTCAAGTTAATAAAGTAGGTATGATAAGGCTTCTTATCTCCCAGCTTCAAACAATGCTTCAATCTAGTGCCAGCTTCTTTCTTTGATTTCTTTCAGATCAACTGAAGAAATGCTTAGAGTGGGGAGTTTCCAGGAAAGCCAAGTTCTGGGGTCTTCTGCTGGGTCTGCAGAAGAGCCAGCATCCTCTTCACCATCCAGGCCTCCTAGTTTCCAAGTGTGACCTCTAGTCTCCGGATGCCTGAGGTCAGTGGTATTTCAGTATGTCCAGCTATGCAGACACATTGCCCATGGGTTACTCATCCTGGTGTCCACCTCTTACATCACCTGGCTATACACCCTCCTAGAACGTGTCCCAGAAAAACAAAGGCCAGAGTGCCTTGCCTGGGACCTTGATCACTATGCACATAGGATACTAATAAGTCATAATAATGCTGTGCGTTTATATAGTGCTTTGCAGTTTTCAGAGCCTTTTCACATGCCTGCGCCTTATCTTATTCCAGCCACATTATAATTCGGTGAAGCAGACAGGATATGTTCCCTTATTCTCAATTTGCAGATGAGGAATCTGTGCCCAAGAGCCACGCAGCTACTAAGCAGTAGGCCAACTTGGACTAGAACCCAGGTCTTAGGATTCTGAGTCAGCTGCTTACCTCACACATCTGTTCAATGATGATGGGGAGTACAGAGGGGCAGAGTTCAAGTGAAGCTTGGGATGCAAACAGCCTTTGCATCTTCCCCTGGCCTAGGAGGCCATGGTGGGACAAGGCTACCTTGCACTTGCTTGTCAGACTGAATACCCCACTGACCTGCAGCCCCAGCTGGAAACTCTAGGCAACCTTCACCCCTTTAGTTTCCCTCTCGCCTCCCCCTTGTCAACACCTGATTGATCCCTACCCCAGGCACCTTTTCATTTTGAAAAGGTCTCATCTGCCAGTGCCTGGCTCAGGATTGCCTTACCTTGGAGACTGTGGTCTCCAAAACGAGGCCTCCATGTACCAGGTCCTGTGCAAAACAAGCCTCTGAGGTGTAGGGAGAAGATTTTAGAACTTCTATGGCTTCAAACAATGGGAAAAACATTGCACTTTAGTAATATTTACTATGTAGATGGATACTGCCCTCTCACTGCTCTGTTGGTCAGACTGTCTGAGGTCACATACCAAGGTCACACAAGCCTGAGGATGGGGCAGGGTCTCTAAATATGGAGTGCTTATCCATCACTCCTTTTCTTTCAGTATAACTTGACCTTCTGCAGTATATGTCGGCCAGGTTAAATGGATTTACGATTTGTTTTCACTAAATTAACCCTAAAGAAATGGACACGTGGCTTAAAAATGAGTCCTGCAAAAAGAAACTACTGAAAGAAGATAGCATTAATAACGCAAACAGAAGCAAACGGCAAGAAAATGGTAGTGTTGACACTTCGCCTACCTAATGCCTACCCTAATTAAACATCTTGCAAATGAAGTTTTATGAGTTTCAAGAAATACCTTTTTCTATAAGTAAAGTTTTGTTCGCATACAGCTTGCACGTTTGTTTACATGTTGTCTGTGGCTGCTTTTGCACAAGGACAGAGTGAGTAGTTGTGAGTCCAGGTGGCCTGCAATTCTTTTCACTGCCTGGCCCTTTAAGGACTTTGCTGACCCCTGTCCTAGGTCACAGTCAGCAGGTCCACACCAAGCTGTCTGACTCCAGGACCCATACTCTTACATTCACAATAGACCCACCTCCTCACACATGGTCCAAGGTTCGTATTCCTGAAAGTTCTTGCTTGGAGGATAAAAAGCCGCAAGGTGCTTACCGCCTCATTTTACATGTGTGAATTTTATATGTGTGAATAATTAGCACCCAATTTTATTTGTGCATCCAGGGAGACTCCTGGACGCCCAAGGCTGCCCTTGTATGGACAAGGGGATGTCCTACGTACTCCTGAACACTCTAAGTGGTTATTGTGCTCTTGAGTGTGGGAATGAAGAACAAGCTAATTGCACAGAGAACTGTATTCAGTACTCTGTAATGACCTATATGGGAAAAGAATCTAAAAAAGAGTGGATATATGTATATGTATAACTGATTCACTGTGCTGCACACCTGAAACTAACACAACATGGTAAATCAACTGTACTCCAATAAAAATTAAAAAAAAACAAATGAAGAGTTTTAGTGGTTTTCAAGCCTTTTGGTTAAAAATATAAAAAATGCAATAATCAGTTTGCAAGAACGATTGATCGACCTCAGAGAAGATAGGAAGTTACCAGCTGAATTTAAACAAAAGCCTTTGCATAGTTGGTAAGACTGAAAATTTTGTATGTTAGTAAGCACAGCCATTACTGTGATACGTTATCACATTTCCATTTGTGATACCTCTCTGAACTAGTGAGATATCTTTTTTCAATTCTGAAAACTATGAGAGCCAAGTATCAAAATAATTTGAGCTTAAGGCTTCCCTGGTGGCACAGTGGTTAAGAATCCGCCTGCCAATGGAGGGGACACGGGTTCGAGCCCTGGTCTGGGAAGATCCCACATGCCGCGGAGCAACTAAGCCCATGCACCACAACTACTGAGCCTGCACTCTAGAGCCCGTGCTCTGCAACAGGAGAAGCCCCCGCAATGAGAAGCCCGTGCACCTCAACAAAGAGTAGCCCCCGCTCGCCGCAACTAGAGAAAGCCCGTGAGCAGCAATGAAGACCCAACGCAGCCAAAAATAAATAAATAAATAAATATTTAAAATAATTTGAGCTTAAAACCAGATGGTCTAAATATCGAATGGCAGAATGTTAATATGAAGATAAAACAAACATAATAAAACATATCAACCACGTTGCACTCACTGCAAATATTAGTATTCATAATAATTCCTTTCAGTGAAAAGTTTTTCTGTATGGTTAACAAAATCAGAGCTTAAAAAGTAGTGTAATTTCATCTCTAGCACATCCATTTAAATACCTTTCTATGTCTTACTGTGATATTGTGATTTATAATAAGAAATATGTATTTGGTCTTCATCCCGTTCCTGGCACGGAGCTCCTAAAACCGTTGGAATTCCTTAAGTGATAAGAGCTATAAATGGTATCTTTTGTTATGAGGTGACTTTTGGACTGACCCTAGGTCACCTAGGGATGAGGGCTGGTTGCCAGAGGAGACAACTATGTGATTAGAGATTTGGAACTTTCAGTCTCACCCTGGACTTCCAGGGAGGGAAAAGAGGCTGGAGGTTGAATCAGTCACCAGTAGCTAAAGATTTAGTCAATCATATTTAAGTAATGAAGCCTCCATAAAACCTCAAAGGGACAGGGTTCAGAAAGCTGGGTTGGTGAACACTTGGAGATTGGGGAGAGTGGCATGCTAGGAGAGGAGAGGGAAGCTTCCCATCCTTTCCCCATGCCTTGCCCTATGCATCTCTCCTATCTGGCTGTTACTGAGTTATATCCTTTTATAATAAACCAGTAATCTAGTAAGTAAAATATTTCTCTGAGTTCTGTGAGCTGTTCTAGCAAATTAACTGAATGGGAGGGAGCCCATTGGAACCTCTGATCTATAGCTGGTTGGTCAGAAGCACAGGTGACAATCTGGACTTGAGATTGGCATCTGAAGGCAGGGGAGGGTGGGCAGTCTTGTGGGACTGAGTCCTTAACCTGTGGGATGTGATGCTATCTCCAGGCAGATAATATCAAAATTGAGTTGAATTGTAGGATACTTAGCTGGTGTCAGAAATTTGCTCGTTGGTGTGGGGGAAAAAACGCACTCACAGGAATTGGGTGCAGTCATTACTTAAACATATGTAACATATATTAGTATATTAGGAAGTAAGATGTGTATATGGTTTCTAAGTAACTAAGTGTATGTATATGGAGGGTATAGGATCAAGAAGGTATGGAGACAGTTGGGCCAGGCTATTCTTTCAGCTTCCAATTGAGTTTTATCTACCATATATCACCAGACTGGTCTTCATAAAAACCCAGAAGAGATCAAATTACTATTCTGATTTCTGCTCTCTGTTGAGCCTCCCTCTCCTAGAAAGAGTGGCAGCCCTGCATACCTTCAGGGGTTGGGCAGGTAACTTGATGTAAGAAGACAGGCTGAGTGTAAGGCATGGTGGGAACCATGGTGAGCAGGAGAGTTCTTTGCCTAAAGACATTTCAACTTAAAAAATTGGACAGACAAGAGAATTGTGACCCCCTGAACAGGTGAAGGCTGACCTTGGAAAATGCTGTCCGTCTCTTGCTGCATCCTCCCAGATGCTTTCTACATTGTGGTCATTGCTAATTCGTGCTGATCTTTGCCCTGTGCTACTCCCTCCTCCTGGCCAAGTAAGCTTTAGTTAAATAAGCCTGATTCCATCTCCTCTTTGGAGCTCCTTGACTTTTCCTCCCTGGAGCTGCCCTCACAGGTTACTTTTGTTGGGGTTTATTGTTCTCAACATGTCGATAACCTGCCTGTCTCCATCACTAAGTTGGTGCTCCCTAAGGTCAGGTTCTTTGTCTTCTTAACTGGTGCATCCCCAATATCAAGGCCAGTGCCTTGGTCACATAGTGGGTTCTCGAAAAGTCTGCTGAGCCAATGAATGAATGCAAACAATGGCACCTGTATACTGGGTAACAGCAATGTATTATCAGCTTTAGTATTTACTTCTAATTTCTTTTTTTTTTTTTAACATCTTTATTGGAGTAAAACTGCTTTACAATGGTGTGTTAGTTTCTGCTTTATAACAAAGTGAATCAGTTATACATATACATATGTTCCCATATCTCCTCCCTCTTGCATCTCCCTTCCTCCCACCCTCCCTATCCCACCCCTCTAGGCGGTCACAAAGCACCGAGCTGATCTCCCTGTGCCATGCGGTTGCTTCCCACTAGCTATCTATTTCATGTTTGGTGGTGTATATATGTCCATGCCACTCTCTCACTTTGTCACATCTTACCCTTCCCCCTCCCCATATCCTCAAGTCCATTCTCTAGTAGGTCTGTGTCTTTATTCCCATCTTGCCACTAGGTTCTTCATGACCTTTTTTTTTTTTTCCCTTAGATTCCATATATATGTGTTAGCATACTGTATTTGTTTTTCTCTTTCTGACTTACTTCACTCTGTATGACAGACTCTAACTCCATTCACCTCACTACAAATAACTCCATTTCGTTTCTTTTTATGGCTGAGTAATATTCCATTGTATATATGTGCCACATCTTCTTTATCCATTCATCCGATGTTGGACATTTAGGTCGCTTCCATGTCCTGGCTATTGTAAATAGAGCTGCAATGAACATTTTGGTACATGACTCTTTTTGAATTATGGTTTTCTCAGGGTATATGCCCAGTAGTGGGATTGCTGGGTCGTATGGTAGTTCTATTTTTAGTTTTTTAAGGAACCTCCATACTGTTCTCCATAGTGGCTGTATCAATTTACATTCCCACCAACAGTGCAAGAGTGTTCCCTTTTCTCCACGCCCTCTCCAGCATTTATTGTTTCTAGATTTTTTGATGATGGCCATTCTGAGCGGTGTGAGATGATATCTCATTGTAGTTTTGATTTGCATTTCTCTAATGATTAATGATGTTGAGCATTCTTTCATGTGTTTGTTGGCAATCTGTATATCTTCTTTGGAGAAATGTCTATTTAGGTCTTCTGCCCATTTTTGGATTGGGTTGTTTGTTTTTTTGTTGTTGAGCTGCATGAGCTGCTTGTAAATCTTGGAGATTAATCCTTTGTCAGTTGCTTCATTTGCAAATATTTTCTCCCATTCTGAGGGTTGTCTTTTGGTCTTGTTTATGGTTTCCTTTGCTGTGCAAAAGCTTTTAAGTTTCATTAGGTCCCATTTGTTTATTTTTGTTTTTATTTCCATTTCTCTAGGAGCTGGGTCAAAAAGGATCTTGCTGTGATTTATGTCATACAGTGTTCTGCCTATGTTTTCCTCTAACAGTTTGATAGTGTCTGGCCTTACATTTAGGTCTTTAATCCATTTTGAGTTTATTTTTGTGTATGGTGTTAGGGTGTGTTCTAATTTCATACTTCTACATGTACCTGTCCAGTTTTCCCAGCACCACTTATTGAAGAGGCTGTCTTTTCTCCACTGTATATGCTTGTCTCCTTTATCAAAGATAAGGTGACCATATGTGCGTGGGTTTATCTCTGGGCTTTCTATCCTGTTCCATTGATCTATGTTTCTGTTTTTGTGCCAGTACCTTACTGTCTTGATTACTGTAGCTTTGTAGTACTTCTAATTTCTAATAATAATAAATACATACCTTCTTCTTTCACCCTTTCACCCTCTCCCTGCAACCCCCCTCATCTCCAAGGTATAAACTTTCAGACTTTATATGCTTAAAGGACTGGAAAAAAGCAAAAAGGCAAGTGGTGAAAGTTCCTTTCTCGGCATTGTCTCTGCAGTGGAGACAAAGCTTGAATCCAAGACAGTGGTTCCTGTATCAGTGGTTCCTGTGTCAGAATCACCAGGGGTGATTACAACACATTTTAACAGGGGTTAAAAACACACCTTCCCGGGCCTCTCCCCAGATCTGCTGAATTGGAATCTCAAGAAATAAGGCCAAGGAATCTGAATTTTAATAAGCTCCCCAGGTAATTCTTATTCATTCTAAAATTTGAAGACTACTGCTGTCAGGTAGAGCTCCCATCTCATTCACTCATTGATTCGGTATTACTCAATACCTACTAAGCCTGTGCCAGGCACTGTGCTAAGTGCGGGTGGAATATTGCTTGCTGACTCAATCACACCTGCTCCTTCCTCTTTTAAAGCTCACAGTTTAGAGATGGAGACAGACAATAAAGAAGTAAAGGAACATATTCACTACAACTTGTGATAAAAGCTGTGAAGGAAATAAACAGGCTGTAATAATAGGGATTAAGGAGGAAATGTCCCTTTGAGAGTTTGACATTTAAGCTGATCCCCAGAGGATGGGAAGGAGTTGGGAGGGCACAGGAGGCAGGGTGGGGGCTGGGAGGATACCTGTGGGAGCGCCTGGTCCAGGGAAATGAGTTTGGACTGGAGAAGCTGAGGGCTGGCCTCACACCTCCTCAGGCACCTTCCCATCTCAACTCTTGGAAACTGTAATATCTGCAGTAACACACACACTAGCTTTGACTTTGATCCTTCACATCTCCTGGGGTTCAGCCAGACTCCCATTGTCCAATAATCCCAGAAGCCAGGGGGATGTTCCACTCCCTCTCTCCACCCCTGGCTTCTTTGTTCTTGTTCCCTCAATCAGCCTTTTCTTCTGAGTGGCTAGGTCACCGACACCTTTAGAAGACTGTGCCAGAAGTTGAGAGTATTAAAGACCTTAGAAATCACTCCCAAGCCACAAACACAATCACTGGCACTGTTGGCTATAGGGCAGGTGGAGAAAGGTGGGCTGGACTGACCAGGAAGCAATCCCAGTGAGGGGACCATCCACGCCCGTTACTGTGCACCCTGGGAAGCTGCTCCCCCTGGGAAAGTGGCTGGAGGAAAGATTTGTTGCAGACAGTGTGTGCCATGGCAATGGAGCTTCAGAGCCAGAAGAGGGCAAGCTGTCTCACCAGACCTCTGCCATCACTTTATTGTAAAGAGCTCATGCCCAGTGCACCCAGCCTTACCATATTCCCTCCACGCAAAAAATGAAACCAAGAAAACGCAGACAAAACCTTAATGTCATTGCCAGAGAGTCTGGCTGTATATATAGTACATTACCTTTGTTTGTCAATATGAGTCCCTGGTCAGTTTCTGGGGGTCCTTGAACCCAAATATTCATCTGCATTCCCTGCAACGTTGCCCATGTTCCAGAGCCCAGTGGGGCCTCTCATTGCTGTAAAGGGGTCCAGAATATGGCACAGTGGCATAAAAGTTATTTTCAGCAGAAGGCATTTGGGTTCCTGATAAAAAATGTCTTATCTGCCTAAAAGCATTGCTTCCCAAAACAATTCAAAAAACTTAATTATCCTAAAGCCCTTCCCTCAGAACAACCAGGGAGATTAATTCTTACTGCCAGATATAAGAAGTTTCACATCACACCTAAACAGGCATTGTTATAAAAACTATTGCGTCTCCCATCTATTCTCCTAAGGGCTATTTATCTTTCCTAAAAGTCATTTGTTTTCCCATAAGTGCCTTTTCTCCCTGTCCTCCACACTTCTAAGAAGTCACTCTTTTTCTGTAAATGCCCTTCTCCCCCTCCCCTTCCCCTATTAAGATGTTATATAAACCCCCAGTTCTAACTGCCTCTTTGAGTCCTATTTCTTTGTGAACTCCCATATGTATGTGAATAAAAAAAAATCTGTCTTTTCTCTTGTTAATCTGTCTTTTGTCAGTTTAATTCACAGGCCCCCAAACACTAACATAAGAGGATAGAGGAAAAGTTTTTTTCTATCCGGCAACTCTATTTCATTTACCAACTTGCCCCTGCCCACCCTGGATCCCTGGCATCTTCCCCAGAAGTCATGAGGAATTTGAGAAGGGCTTGAGGGTCTATTTATCACAAGGGGATGAAAAGTCTCTGGGGTGAGGCCAGCAGAGCTTGGGGCACTGGGTCTGGTTTGGGATTAGAAGTTTCAGTTTACATGGCTTTGTAGAACAGAGCCCAGGTATTAGAGTCAAACCTGGATTCCGATATCTTGGCTCCGACGCTTCCTACTCTGTGATCTTGGTCGATCACCTAATCATTTTGAGCTTTAGTTTTTCATCTGTAAAATGGGGATAATAGTACCTACTTTGTGGCATTAGCATATGTAGAATACCTTGCCCTATGCCTGGCACACAGGTGGTGCTTAATAAACATTTTTTAGCTGTCATTTCAGACCCAAGACCCTGAGTGGCCAGTGGCAGCCTCCCTGCCTAGTGCCAGAAGCCTCCCCGCCTGAAGCACTAGGATCAGCATACATGGAAGGGATCTTTGCAGGACCTGGTTCTCAGAGTTCTGCAGTGACAGTGGCCTGCCAGGGCATGTCTGAGGCCTTGGGATACAGCTCTCACATGCTTGGGATTTACTTCAGTGACCTGCAGAGCAGCTCATTACTACCCTCAAGGCCAGCCCAAGTCTAGTCAGCTCACTGCTTCAGATAAAAGCAGGCCCACAGCTAAGTTTCCTAATTCTTAGAAAGATAGGACTTTTATTACTTTTCCTTCATCCTTCCAACAGAATTTGAGAGCCTACAATGTGTCAGATGCTCTTCTAGGTGTTGGGGATGCAGCTGTGAACAAACAGGCAAAGTCCTTGCTTTCATGAAACTTCTGTTCTAATGAGGGGGACACAAACAGAAAATAAATAAACCCATATGTAGATGCTAAAGGGGATGGGGGTGGTAAGGGTTCTATTTTATATGGGGTGATCAAGGAAGGCCTCTCTGAGGAGGTGATGTTAGAGGGAGACCCTAAAGGAAGGGATACTGCCCCATTCCAGCTTCCCTCCTCCAACCTCTGGTCAATTCCCTCTTGTCAATACTCTTTCTGAAATTCTATTACAATCAGATGTCTTCCCTGCTTAAAAATCCTTCAGTGGATTTTTTTCTAGATAAAGCTGTGCACCTGAAACTATCACAGCATTGTTAATTGGCTATACTCCAATATAAAATAAAAAGTTTAAAAAAAACAAAAACAAAAAGCCCTTTTGGCCTAGCATTCAAATGCCTTCAGGATCTGGCCTCCAAGATACTCACCCTCCATCACTCCCTTATTCTGCAATTGTCGTTCCACACTGACTGGCTTACAGGCATCCAAATGCCCCCAGGAGGTCTCTTGCACTCTTTCCCTCTCCCCTTCCTTCCCTCATCCATCTTTGCACATACTGTTCCCCTGCCTGGAACATCCTTTGTCTTCTCCCTCCTACCCATCAGGCCAACCCCAACAAGTACCTCAGAGTCCCTCCTGTTCTACCTGGTTTTCTCCCCACCCTCTGTGCTGACCTCTCTCATAGCAGGTACCACACCATAAACCAAAGAATACATCGCTTGTATTCTTGCCTGGCCCCCACACCAGACTATGAGCTTCTAGAGAAACTCTTCACCTTAATGCCCAGCATAGAACCAGATACTCAGTAGGTGCTGAATGAATTAACGAAGGGAGAAAAGAATTTGTTCTCTGTCACCTTATTGAGCCCGTCCAGCATGGCTTATTTTATTCAGCAGGAAAACTAGATCCAGCCTTTTTCTCCCAAGCAATGTCTCTTTCTCTCCACTGTCTCCTTAGGTTTTCTTTCCTCTGTTTTCTCCTTGTTCTCCTGTCTAATGCTGTCTGTCTCCCTTCCTGAGTCTCCTCTGCAGACCTATGTCTCCAGGTGAAGGTCTGGGGCCTGGGCCTGCACATCTGCAGCTCTGTTCAAACCCCTCCCAGCTGACTGAGACCTTTTTCCTGATGACCCAGACTTCCTCTGGGGACCCAATTTGAGATGCTCTGTGGGTCCTGGTTGGCTAGAACTGAGACCATATTAAGTTAGAGGGCATTTGCCAAGCCAGGTGGAGCCCACCTGGAGGCCACCCAGATCCGAGGACAAAGGCAGGCATCGGAGCTGTCCATATTGCTGCTACCTAGATCCTAAAGGATCATCTATGTGGACCACATTGACTGAAGACCAGACTTGGCCTTGGGGATTCCCTGGCCACCACCTTAAATACATGGCCCCACTCTATTTTCCACTGGTATCCATTCTGGTCTTGAACTTCAGGAACATTCTGACCTGATATTTGCTTAATTCATTATTTTGCCTTGAACATGGTGACCAGACTGTCTGACCTCTGGTCATTCTCTCAATGACCACATCTTGCTGCTTGCTTTCAATTATTTCACATTCCTTGATTGGGTTGGGCCCCTTGCTAGGTTCTAGGTCAGAAGTCAGCACATGTTTTCTGTGAAGGGTCAGGTAGTGCATTATTTAAGGCTTTGAGACATGCTGTGACTACTCAACCCTGATGTTGTAGCACAGAAACAGTCACAGGTATTAGGGAAATGAATGGGCGAGGTGACGTTCCAATGAAACCTTATTTACAAAAACAGGCGCTGGGCAGGATTTGGCCCACGGCCTGCAATTTGCGGACCTCCTCTCTAGACTGGTGATGAGTCATGAACCCGAGCATGTGCCTGGAGCTCTGCCCACTTGCGGTGATTGTGTTCCTTTGAAATTAAGCGTTTGAAAACTGAATTCATTTCTGCGACTCTCCCCACCAAATCAACAACTGTTCCCTCTTTCTTTAATATAAATTCCCATTAGATTTGTTCCCCAAGGCCTTCCAATCAACTTTCCTTATTTCTTTTCTTAACCCCTTCCCTGCCTCCCTGAGGATACAGTCTCAGGGTTGTCACTTCTCCCCTATATTCCATGGATGACCCCTTGCTTGGGCCCTCAGGACTGCTTGCTGGAGTTGTTATAGCACTGTGGTCCTAGCCGAGGGCAGTTGGCCTTCACCCCGAGGCTCTCAAAGCTGTTCCACCCAAGGTCATTGCAAACCCAAACCAGCTTGGGTGGGACGAGGTGTTCCTCTCTTCACTGGACGTAGATCTCCTTTTGAGGCTAAGCGACACTCTTCTCTCATCAGAGAGGAAGAACATAAAGCTGGGCTAATCCACCATCCCTCCTTTCATAGCACCCCCCTCCAAACCCTCCAGCTCCTTCCCCAAAACCCACACCCAGTGCTCTGCCTTAGCTTTCACCATCATCCTGGAGTGTGTGTATCATTCATTTACTCAAAAGTACTTGTCAGGTGCCTCTTACATTCCAGGTGCAGAACAGACATGGTCCTTGCCCTTATGAGCATCCAGGTCAGCAAACGTTTTCTGAAAAGGGACAGATAGTAAATATTTTCAGCTTTGTGGGCCTTGTGGTCTCTCTTAACTCTGCTGTTGTAATGCAAAATAAGTCACAGACAATACATACACAAATGCTCATGGCTGTGTTCCAATAAAACTTTATTTATAAAAACCAAGCAGTGGGCAGGATTTGGCCCACAGGTTGCAGTTTGCCAGTTACAATTGTTGTACCTTTTACAACAGCTTCATCCTGGTGCTGTCTAAAAACTATGATTCTGTGAAACATCAACACCTGAGAACTGAGAAGTGCATGATTTCTTAAGAAAATGCAGTAGCACAAAAACCATAGGACAGTGTATTTGATGACTGAAAACTAAAATGGTACCCAGCTCAACTCAAATAGAGGTTTGGAAGTTTGAGTGATAGAAGTGAAGGTAACAATGGGGGCATGAGTCAAGAAGTGTTGCTTGATCCTATCTGGAATGAGAGCTGAGGTTCAGGGAAGTTTATAGAAGAGGTGATACTTGAGCTGAATCTTGAAAGGTGAGAAGGTGTCAGAGGGAAGAAGGGCATTCCCAGTGGAGGGAACAGTGTGAGTTGAGGCATGGGGACTTGACACTAGTGTGGCGTGGGCAAGGTTGGAGAGTAGGCAGGGTGCCTCATGGTCACCTCTGAATGCCATGCCCAGGAGTTGGGACTTTATTTTATGGGAACTAGGGATTGAAAACAGGGAAGTGACATGATCAAATTTATGTTGTAGAAAGATCACTCTGGCAGCTGCTTGGTGGAAAGACTGAGCTGGAGAAACTAATGGTAGGGATCTCAGCTAGGAAACCAGGGCAGTGGTCCAGGCAGGCACTGATGTGGGCCTGAATGAAGGAGTCTGACCTGGGCCAGTCACTTCCCTGTCTGCCCCTCAGATGTAAATTAGATTATCTCTAAGGCTTGTTTGCTTTGCCCAGGGGCCTCAAGATACTGGGGAGGACACAACATGAAGTTGGGGCCACATTAGTCGGGCACTTTGTCCCTGGTGGGTAATGCAGGGAAAAGACTGGGACAACAATCTCCAGGAGGGTTACGGGGTGGCTGGAGACACTGAACAGGTCCCAGTGGGCAGAGCGAGCCCTGTGAGATCTGGATCCTGTCCCTGAGACACTGAGTCAGGCTGGGAGCCTGTCCAGCCAGTTAGAATGGTGAACACTATGCTGAACTATTCAGAATGTTCTGAGGGCGAGACACAGCCATCCCATGGAATCATCAGATACCCACTTCTGGTCTCAGCTGCACTGTCCCCTGCCTGGTTTATGTCAGTGTCTTCCCAACTGCTTCTGCCCTGTCAGCCATATTTCACATTCACCTCCCTAGCCTTTCCAGCCCCCTACCCTGCTCTTTCCCTTTTCTTCATATCTTATCCCCTTCTACCACCTTCCATAATTCAGTCATTTACTGTGTTTATTGTTTGTCATCCATTGGGCTCCTCCCTATAGAATGCAAGCTCCACATAGGCAAGGCCCTTCATCTGTTTTGTTCCCTTATTTCCAGTGCCTGGCACATAGGAGGTATACAAATTTGTTGAATGAACCACAACTACTAAATGCTGTTGGCATTCTAGGATTCCTGTTCTAGGAAACAGAGAACTGTGGTCCTTGCCCAAGGACACAGCAGCCAGAGAGAGACTGACTGCCAAGTCCATGTCCCCTCCCCCAGGCCTGGCTGAGGCTGAGTTGAAGTGGGCTGTGTGAGGTGGTCTCAGCCTCGGGACCCCCACTGCGCATTCCCTTGAGTGAACTCCCTCAGTCCCCTGGGTGGCTTCTCAGTATCCTGCTCAGCATTCCCTCTTTCATATTGAAAAGGGGGAATTCCTCGGCTAAGGAGATCTGCCCTAGTTGGAACCTGGAGCAAGAGGCTGTACTGTAATGGCCGAGGTGGCGGGGTTGTGTTGAATTTCCTCATGCTTAAGAATAGAGGTTAGAGACACTTGGCTGAGGGTGGGGGAGTGGAGGTGGGTAGCAGGCAGGGAGATGATCTGGCAGAGAGGCAAGGCTTTCACAGAAGAGCTAATTCTAGTGGTGCCTTGAAGACCAGTCCTCCGAGGTTAGAGAATTCAACCCAGCCCATTTTTGCCGCAGGTTCCTGGCTTGCTTCCACCCCGTCTTTCCCTGAATATTATAGACGTGTCACTCCAAACTCAACCTTAGAACATGGCTTTCTAATCCCTGTAGTATGCATGTGCTTTGTAAGCATTCGTGCAGCCAGTTCAGGTGTGGCCATGGATGTGGCCTTGCCAGACCTTCTCCTGGGCCTCCCCAGAGGTGCCAACCTGTTGCTGATGACATCTCTCCAAAAGGCTGGGGCACCTGCCCGAGAACTTAATGAGGTGCTGAGGTCTCCAGGAAGGTCTTTCTGATGTGACCCCAACCTACTCCCCTTCTCCCCTTCTCCCCCTCTCTGTTCTGCTGACGCTGCACCCCAAACATACCACGTTCAGTCATGCCTCTGGGCTTTGCACACCCTGTTCCCTCTTCCTGGAACACCCACCCTGCTCTCCCCACTGAATTGCTCCTCATTCTTCAGGAGCCAGACCCAGTGCTGGTCTTTCCAGGAGGTCTTCCCTCTCCCTGACCCCTTACATGTGCACATACACACACACACACACGGATACTCTGTACACAGACATATACATTTATCTTCCATACACACACACAACATGCACGCACAAAGACACACACGCACATACACCACAAACACTATTCACATATAGACACACACACATATACACTAAGTATATATATAATACATATGTATCCATAATCCCTTCCCCTACGCATGTACACACACCCATAGTCCCTTCCAGATACCCCCACTCGCACATATACATATTCCACCGTCCCTGCACACATTCACACACCCTCCTGCCCTCCTGCCCCCCCAACGATGCACGCAACACCCAGCCACCCCCTTCTTTATGCTCCATAGCTCACTAGGCAAAGCTGTCTTTTAGCAGGTTCTGCACTGGATGGTGGTGTGTCATCCCCTGTTCCTCAGCCTGGGCCAGAAGCCCTGTCTGATCCCCAGTCCCTGACAGAGCATCTGGCACACAGGAGGGACTGAAAAGTGATTGGGAGGTGGGGACTGAATCAAAGTGAACTCATGAATGAAGGGTGGGGTTGAGATGAGCCCTAGAAAGGATTCAGGCCTGGTGTTCTTACCAGGAGCATGCAGCCCTGGGCCCCAGTAGAGTTGAGGTAGGACAAGGGTATCTTTACTTTGAAAACCAAAAATAAACACAAAAGCAACAAAGCAATACACCAACTTCCCAGGTGAGTCAAGGCCACCAGCCCTCTTGTTTTCGGAGAAGGGAAGTGGTGGCCCCAGTTCACACAGTGCCCTGGTGTGATGGTGTTGACTGAGCCAGCCTTGCGGAGCTGGCTCGACGTGCAAACATGGTGGAGCTGAGGAAGTGTGCAGGCTTGGGAGTGGAGGGTCGTTCGCTGTGCACGTGGTGTGGATGGGGACCATGAAAGCCTTTGCTGGGGGAGGTGGCAGGATGTGGAGCAGTACTTCTCAAGTGGAGCAGTTTTGTCCACAGTTGGACAAGGGGCAATCAATGTCTGGCGACACTGTCACAACTTGGGTGGGGAGGGGCAGGTGATACTGGCATCTACCAGGAAGAGGCCAGGGACGTTCCTATACACCCTACGATGCCTAGGCAGCCCCACCCCCAATGAAAGAACCACCCAACCTAAAATGTCAACAGTGCCCTCTTGAGAAACACTGGTGGAAAGAAAAGAACACGAGTTTTTGGAAGTGGTGTGAATCTCAACTCTGCCCCTTCCTGCCCATGTGACCTGGGACAAGTCACTTCCCTGTGGCCTCTGAACCTCGTTTTTCTCACTTGCAAAAGGGGATACTGGGCTTCCCTGGTGGCGCAGTGGATAGGAGTCTGCCTGCCAATGCAGGGGACACGGGTTCGATCCCTGGTCAGGGAAGATCCCACATGCCGTGGAGCAACTAGGCCCGTGCGCCACAGCTCCTGAGCCTGCGCTCTAGAGCCCGCAAGCCACAACTACTGAGCCTGTGCTCTAGAGCCCGCAAGCCACTACTACTGAGCCCGTGTGCCACAACTGCTGAGGCCCGCATGCCTGGAGCCCGTGCTCCACAACAAGAGAGGCCACCACAGTGAGAAGCCTGCGCACCGCAATGAAGAGTGGCCCTTGCTCGCTGCAACGAGAGAAAGCCCGCGTGCAGCAACGAAGACCCAACACAGCTGAAAATAAATAAATAAAATTAAAAAATTTAAAAAAAAAAAGGGGGATACTTATGTCTGTGTCAGGGGCTTATTGTGAGGATCACAAATACACAAAGCGGGAATTCCCTGGCGGTCCAGTGGTTAGGACTCTGCACTTCCACTGCAGAGGGCCTGGGTTCCATCCCTGGTTCGGGAACTAAGATCCTGCAAGCTGCGCGGCCTGGCCAAAAAACAAACAAAAAAGAAATACCAAAGCATCTACCTAGCTGAGTCACAGGGTGAATGGAAGGTGTGTGATTAACGACGGCCTCTCTCCAGCCCCAGAGCCTTCCAGAGCCAGACTCCCGAACCCAGGGTAAGCGACCTCCACCTTTTCCTCTGCCGTGCCATTTTCAGATCTTCCTCCTAGTGTCTCCCTGATCGCTTGGCTTCGGAAGGCTCCCTGTTCTATTACTGGCCTTCCTCTCTCCTCTCTTTGAACTCTATGTCCATGTGGGATGGGGTTCTGAGCCCTTCATCTTCAATCCCCCACCTTGAATATACATACATCTCTCCTTGAGTGGCTATGTTAGCTCTAGACGTGTAAAACATTCCTTGGACGTGGGGCATGGGGTATGCCTGTGTGTGTGCGCTTGCATGTTCATGCTCACATGCCTCTGTACACTTTCCTAGTCCTCTGGTGTGATTTTTCAGAAAGGAGATGGTAGGGGAATCCCTGATTTGGAGGTGCAGCATTTTCATTTCTAAACATGTGTGGATTCACATCCTCAAGTATACTCGTGATCTAAAAATAAGAGGTTATAATAATAATAAATGCCCGCAACTGAAAGTGAAACTTCCCCGTCTTCTCCCAGTTTTGCTGTAACTCTAGCTTTTAGAGGAAACTGTCATCCTTGTTTGGACAGAAAAATGTCAAAGAACACCAGAAAGGAACTGTGAGTGCCCCTTACTCTTCCTGAGCTTCTCTGGGCATTGACACGTTTTTTCCCCCCCCCCCCCCCCCCCCACAAATAGTTTGTCTGTAGCATGTATTTTATTTAAAAATAATAAACTTGCCTTTTGGTGTTGTAGGGGACCAGAATTTGCCACCCTAAAATATGTCTCTTAGGCATATTAATTGTTTTAAGCTGGTTATTTTCTGAGAAACAGCAGACATAAAGGACCTGGAAGACCAAGTAGGCCCTTTTGTAAGAAACATTTACCTTTGCAAGGGAAATCTCCATTTGTAAGGGTGTCTCCCTCTCTTATCCTCAAAAGTCACCTTGACAAGGTTGCCAACACACTAACTCAAATCCCTACTTCTTCCTGTTGGAGTCTTTTAGGAGCTTCCACCTTGATGCTTTTGCCTCCATTTGCTCCCATCTGCCATACACTACCCCAGGCCTCTTTCCGAAATGCAGATCAGATTATGTCACTCCCTTCCTCAAAAGTTATCAATGGCTCCCCATTGCCTCTAGCAGAAAGTTCGAAATTCCATAATATGCCATTTCAGGCCCTCCATGGGCTCTCCCAGCTGACTTCCCTGGCCTTTACTCCCAATGCAAGCTCACTCTCAACACGCTGCACCCTAAGTCCCAGCCACTCCGATGTGTTCCGTCTTTTCCTCCCTCCAAAGTTTTGCTTTTGCTGCTTCCATCACCTGGAATACCCTTTCTTTCCCATTCCCCCCTCTCTAAAGGTTACTCATCCTTTAAGACACACCTCAAACGCTTCTCCCTTCCCAGAACCTCCTAGTTGGAGTGAATCTCCCTGTCCCTATAATATAGCCAAGTGCTGGAGTTGATTGGGATACACATTTTTCTTCCCCAGTATTGAAAGCTCCTGAAATTCAGGAACTGTTTTATTAATCATTGTGGCTGATTTCCCTCCCCCTTCCCTGCATCTAAGTGCTTGGCACAGATTAGGATTAAATAAATTGTGGAATTGAAGGGTTTTCTACAAGCTCTTTTAGGAACCACTGATACTGACAGGTGGGGATGGGGGCTTGATGACCTCCGGAAATCCTCCCCAGCCAGGCAGATAGCTTGGAGAAAAACCAGGAAAGACTGTAAAAATTTTTGCAAAGCATCTTCCAGTGGTTGGGAACCCACTCCAGCTGATGCCATATTATTTTCCCATTTGTAAGAGCCAGGCAGCCTCTTTCTTTTCCCAGCCTCTTCCTCTTTTCCCTAGCTCCCATCTCTGGCTGTTCTCCAGGGGAAATTTATGTCTGTAATGGTGGAATAATTAGCTCCCAATCCTGGCATGCATTAACCTCGAATTGATGGTGTCAGCTAGTGAGAGAGAGGGAGCAGGAGGGTTCAGGCATTATGGCGCCTCTAACTGCATTTCTTTCTCTAGGGCCTGGCTTCAACTGAGCCATGGCTTATCAGCTCCCAAGCCCTTGAACATTTTTTCACTCCCAAGTAAGAAAGATCATTATAGGTTTTCCCATACTCTATGACATCAGTAATCTCCATTTTAGTCACATCTTTCCCCCCAGCCCAAATAAATTAAACAATATATTTCTTACCACAAAGATTTCTTTACCTGTGGACTTCTGGTTGCCCTGGCAACAGGGAGTTGTAAGTCTTAACCCTCACTTACTAACTGTGACCCTGGACAAGCTGCTTGGCTTGAGTTCGTTTTCTTATCTGTAAAATGGAGATAATTGTAGTATCTACCTCATAGGATTGTTCTATGGATCCAATGACCTGATATATGTAGGTGCTCAATCATAGGGCTGTACTCAGTAATGTGAGCTGTCATGATTATTACTTGGTCCAGGTGAGCACTGGGACCCTGTACCCTCTCTGGGCCTCAGTATCCTTTTCTCTAAAATAGGGGCTGAGACTTGGCCATCAGTAACTCTCAAGTGGAATGCTGAGATGGGATAGTTCTTTCGTCTCCCCACCACCCTGACTATTTATATACCCAATCCTGCTGCTGTTTCTTATCACTTAAAGTCTTTCTCATTTTGTTCCACTCACCAATGTAAAAGATTTCCCTAATAGTAGTCGTAATAGTCTAGTAACATGACTGGAGAGAAGGGACTTCCTTAATTAGAGCTGCTCCCTTGCCAGCTGGAGAAGTCGCTGTACTTCACCAGTTGCTTCCTCAGATGGTTTTTGTCTCTGGAAACCAACAATATCAGTTCACTTAAGAATTCTTATATTGGTATAGTGTTTTACTGTTTAGAGGGTTTTCCATCTCACTGGCCTCAATTCACCCTCCCAAATAATCCTATGGGATAGTTGGAGTAAATATTATCAATCCCATTTTATAGATGGGAATGCTCATTCATTCAGTGAACGTTTGTGGAACACATTTTGTACGAGCTGCCCCAGCTCAGATGATTGGTGTAAGTGGCTGAGGTGTCATTGCTCTAAGTTGTGGCTCTGGGTCAGGGTTCCAGGCCTTCCTGTGCTGGGTCCAGTGTGCCTGTGCCCCACCATATCTGTCTTCTGGAGTCGGCCCCAGTCACTAACCCCTGATTCCTGGCACTGATGCCCTCACCTGATAATCACATCCAAGAGAGTGTTTCAGCCCAGGCAGCCCCCTTGGTGTTGTTTGCTGAGCCCACAGCTCCCTGGTGAATTGCTACTCACCCTTTAAGCTCCAGCTCCTCTCCTGTGGAGCCTTCCCTTACTTTGCCTTTCTTTGCTCCTCCCAGCACGGTACTTTGGATTCATCTCCATGACCACGTTTATCATATTGTCGTGTGATGACTTATGCACACCCCTGCATGTCTGTACCTGCACCCCACCACCTCCACATACATCCCCATCCATATACCAAGCTACTAGCTGGAAAATTCAGGCGGTCAGGGGCCCCTTCTATCATCCCTGAATCCCCAGAGTCAAGCCCAGCATCAGCACAGGCTCAGTAAATGTTTGTTGAATGGAGGGAGTAATTCTGAATGGGTCATTCCATCTCTGAGTAAGGTTGATATCTTGTATCCTCTGGGTGTAGTTAGTGAGGAAGGGGAGAGGATGGGGAGATGGAGAGGAGAGAGAGTTATTAAAGATGGAAGCAGGATACCAGGCCTGGCACCTCTGTGCTTCTTGGGGTAGATCGTTTTAATATGGGACGTGTCTTGTTTATAGATATCCAGTAGCCATTAAAGACGTGTGTGTAAGTATCCCTCCCAATCTGCTGCCCATGTTATTTCCTCCCAAAAGATTGTGGGTCAGGAAATTAGAAAGACAAAAAGCAGCCAGGAGACTTGCTTAGCGGAAATGAAAGGGAATTTCTGATGAAGGTCTCTCAAGTGCCAGGCTTCCTTGTTACCAAGTAGTATTATCCCCATTTTACAAGCGAGTCAACAGTCCTAAAGCTCAAGTAATTTATCCAAGTTCACACAGTAGGTACTGGGCCAAGGTGAGATTTGACTTGAGAACCCCCAGCCCCAGGAACACTAATGTCTCCAGGCTCTGTTGGGGACCAGGCAGAAGGGTCTTAGATAAAAACTAGACAGGTCAGGAGACGTGAAAGGGGAAGATCTCGAGAAGGTTATGTCGACCCTGGGAAATGGTTGATGTCTCTATGGGTGGACTCTGCTTCGTATCTATCTGATATTCTCTTACCTTGTAAATAGTTACTGAGCTCAAGAAAATGGCCAGCAGTGGGGGAGAGTCAGGGTCACTTTTCTATCCTGAAGGGACCACCACAGAGGAGCAGATGGGAACTGGTGGCAGTCATCTGGAGGGACCCTGAAGTGAGAGCTCCAAAGCTCCTGTGAGGGAGAGGGCTGTGTGTGTATGTGTACACGCTCATGTGTGTGAACTCTGTGTGTGTGTGTGCATGCCATGTGTGTGTACTCTCAGGAGCAGAAACAGTCCTGTTCAGTGTGGTTCTCTAGGCTGTTGTTCCTGGCATCACCAACCATGCGATCTGCAGGAAATCTTCCTCTACCTCAGTTGGCTTCTGCTCCAAAGGACCATTTAGGCCACATGCCCCCATCCTGCAGGGGCCCCTGTTTGACCAGCTCTTGAGCAAGATTGATTAATTCCATTTTCTTAAGAGTCACGTTGTCTGGAGAATCATCTCTGGTTTTCGGGAAAGTGACTGAACTGGGGGCTGGCAAAAGGCTATGAGGGGTGGGGGGACAGTCACCTGAGCACACAGAGTGCCAGCTCGCTCCTTCTTCTTCTTTGTGCTCAGCACCCAGGTGGGGCTCAGTCTGAGCTTTAGGGCACTCAAGTGATCTACCTGGTCTAGTCCCCTTTCCCCAACCTCCAGCAGGATGACCCCAGCACCATGTATCCTGGAGCCAGGACTCTGAGGGTGGGACTCCAGTACTGAGCCTGGAATTGAAGCAGTTTCCCTGCCTGTGTCTTGCCCCCAGTGAGGAAATCTTGACATCATCCTGTACTTGCACTCCACCATGACTTTTTTCTTTTTTTTTTTAAGTGGTTTACATGCTAAATTTTATTTATTATTTGACCCATTGTAAATATCTGGTAGAATTAGAATCAGGCCATATATATTTTTTTTTAATAAATAAATTAATTTATTTATTTTTGGCTGTGTAGGGTCTTCGTTGCTGTGCATGGGCTTCTCATTGCGTTGGCTTCTCTTGTTGTGGAGCACGGGCTCTAGGCGCGCGGGCTTCAGTAGTTGTGGCGCATGGGCTTAGTTGCTCCGTGGCATGGGGGATCTTCCCGGACCAGGGCTCAAACCCGTGTCACCTGCATTGGCAGGAGGATTCTTAACCACTGCGCCGCCAGGGAAGTCCCACCATGACTTTCTTGTCCCTTCTAGCTAATAAAATAATGGTGTGTACAGGACTCTTCATAGATTATGAACCTCATGGACTTTGAACTCTTCATAGATTATGAACTGACTCATCCAACAGCTAATTTACAGGCCAGGGAAGATGCTATTTGAATTATCTGTGGTTTCTGTATTCACTGATTCAGTCAACATTTATTATACCTATTCTGGTCCAAGTGCTGGGGAAATAAAGATGTTTAAGACATGGTCTGTTCCTTGAGCGGTTCATGGTCAGCTGGAGGAGAGAAAGTTGTAAACAAGCAATCCATTATGCAATGGAGGGGGTGGGGAGTGGCATTATAGAGAAAGGAGCCAATGAGGTGAGAGAAGAGAAGAGAGAGGGTGGGACCATCTGTGGTCTGTAAGAAAACTTCACCAGGGAGGTGACAACCAAACTGGTTCTTGAAGGATGGGTATCATTTAGCCAGATGAAAAAGAAGGATAGGGTCCTTCTGGGCAGAAGGAACAGTGTGTACAAAAGGCCAGAGGTTGTGATGGGGAGATTGTGTCCCAGGAAGACACCAGGATAGGGGACATGAAGGGGAGTGTCACATGGTGGGCCTGGGACCCATTTGGAGAAGCCAAGAAGTTTGGATATTATTTGACAACTAGGGAGCCAGCAGAGGATTAATCAGGGAGCTGCCTGCTTGCCGTACATGGCGTGAGAATATGGTTCATGGGTTAGAGAAGAGCTCCAGCTCCAAGGTCACGTGGTTGGTGCCCAAAGAGGCGGTAAGATTTAGGTGGGGAAAACCTCTTCGCTGGGACTACAGACTAACTGTGGCTTCCCACCTCATTAACTCTGCAGATCTGGCAAGAAAGTGTAGACAACCCAACAAACTTCAGTTCCTACAGCTGGAACATACAGCAGCACTGAAAATACATCTTGTCCCATGAAGGACAACATATAATAATTTTATAATAGGAATATATCCTTCATTCTCCAGCCAATATGAAAATGCAGACATTTACACATACAAGTTTAGAGCAAGAAGGTCCTAATATCTTTTCATTAGATTTTGTTTTTCCAGTGGGTTTCGGGGCTAAAGATCCTCCTCCTCTTCCTCCTACTTTTCTAATGAACAAAAACCTTTCCTTGTATTAAAGGTTGGAAAACCAAGACCTTGAAAATGTAAGTGAATTGCTCCAGATCCCACTGTGTTCAATGGCAGAGCGAGTGTTGGAACTCATGAGGACGGCGGTGGCTGTGGAGGTGGTGATTCCTGAGTATGAAATGACATATCCATGAAGTACTTAAAGGTGAGGATGCACTGATGCAATTGCCTAGGGGTTTTTGGAAACAAACAAACAAACAAGCAACCACCCTCTATCTTCTACTTGAATTATCTGGATCCCAAGACCAGAGGCTATTGATTTGCCACCCATGTTTCCCCTAGCTTCTGCAAGTTTGGTCTTCACATCCCAGGAAGAGATAACTGGACAGTGGGAGGAGTGAAGAAAACATCTCCCTTTTTGCACTTCTGTCTGCACATCCAAGGAGCCAGGTGGGGCAAGCTTTTTGCTCAGAGCATCTTAGCAGGGCTTTCAGTGGAGGGCAGCATAATAAATAATATAGCCCCCTCTCTGCTGCCCTTCATGCCTGAGAAGTTTGCAAAGCAGGGAAGCAGCCACTCTTACCCCTCATTCCTGGGATTCCCTACTCTGGTTTGAGGCCGATGCCTCAGCGTGAAGCTTTGCTACTGTCATGGGGGAATCTCTGCAGCTGTGTTTTATATGTAACTTATTAAGAAGTGTGAATTAAAAATTTTCTCTTTCACTCCTATATAGGGTAGCCAGATTTGGTAAATACAAATATAGGGCATCCAGTTAAATTTGAATTCCAGATAAAGAAAACTTTTAAAAATATGAATATATCCCAAATATTACATTATTTGGTGCTTATCTGAAATTTAAATTTAACTGGGCATCCTATATTTATGTGGTAGCTCTACTCTCTCCACAAGAAAAATGGCCCAATATCTGTTTTCTCTGACCAGAGAGCAGTTGTTTACATGTTTTTGCCATGATGATCTGCTTTGAGCTTGTTAAAATAATTGGTCAAAATATACATGTGCCTGGGGAGTTCAGATGTCTGCATTTCCAGAAGAGTGTAGGAAATTCAATCCAAATATTGATATTTCTGATGATTAATCATTAGCAGTGTTTGTGTCTGATGCCAGCTCCTTCTTTTGACTGAACTGATAGATCAGATTAGTGAAAAACAATAGCCGGTCACTTGCTGCTACCTGATCCCATATCATTAAGCATCTGCACTTTTCAATGGGTTGCTTTGGTGTTTGTAACCATTACAGTTAGTGTGTAATTAAGACATGGAAAATACCTCCTTGCGGCTAGAGCCTGTCTGGCTCTGTAAATAGTACCTTTACTGACTGAGCCAATAGACTGTTCACACCTGAGAGAGAGGCTGTCCCCCCCCCCACCCGCCAACCCCCAATAATTGGAACTAAGGTAGTCCCTTAACAGTTACAGAATAAAATTCACACAATATGAATGAAAGAAATCATCTGTAGATGTTATTCCAGAGGATGACAGAGGTGTTTTTGGAAAGCCTGAACTCCAATCAAGGTGACTTGGTAATATCTTTGGGGGAAGTTCTACCATGGAGGAGGTGACAGGTCTGCAGTAGAATCATGTGATCTCTGGAAGAACATCAGTTATCCAGAAGGGAGGGTGGGCCTGGAGCCTTGAAAAAGGTAACTCACAGGACAAGAACTTGGCAGTGTTTATCGAGGACCTTCCAAGGGAGAGAGGCTGGAATCTGCCAGGGTGTTTTCAGGTCCTGCAAAGGTGTTGTCTCTTGTGGGGGAAGGATAGTTCATGAGGCCTCAGCACAGTTCTGGGTGACAGCCTCCCCCATACCCTCCCAATTTCTCTTGGCTTTGACTTCAACCCAAGAAGTGATGTTCTGTTTCTAATTGGGTCTCCCTTTTGGATTTGCTTACAGGGATACCAGCACTGACCATGGAGCATGACTGCTCTGGCTCCCTCCCTCCCTCCATTTCTTCCTTCCTTTCCTTCTCTCTCTCTTTTTTCCCTCTTGCTCTCCTTCCTCCTCCCCTCTCCAAATTTTTCTCTTTCTGTTCTTGTTTTTTCTTGTATATCTATTTCTCAGAATTGATTAGTGAAGTGGAGTGAATTCTGGTTTGTACATAAACCTCCTGTGAGCCTGGGTAGTCTGAGTCGGTGCCCCCAAAGTCTGGTCAACTTTCAGAGCATTGCCAAAATCAGGTTGCTGAACTTGTAATGCTGGGGGGTCAGGCACTAGAATCCTGCACCCTGAGGTGCCAAGTCCTTCTGCCTGAGGGCTCAACTCAACAGCTCTCCTGGAAAAGTCTCTGAGCTCTACTGAACTGCCACGTCCTTGGGCGAATATGCAGTTTTGTGGTTTATAACCAATCTGGTTTTGTTTTACTTCCATAAATACTGCCTGTATTTTTCCAGAGCCTTTTAATCTTATTGTATAAATTCCCATAGATGGGCAGGCATAAATCTCTTCTAGAGTGAAGGGAGTCAAAAACAAACAAATGCTTCATTGACTACTGAGCATCTAATGATAGATAATATCCAGTAAAATTCTACTCTTTTTTAAAAATTTTTATTTATTTATTTTTATTCATTTGTTTGCGCCGGGTCTTGGGTGCAGCAGGCATGCTCCTTAGTTGTGGCTCACCGGCTCCTTAGTTGTGGCATGAGAACTCTTAGTTGCAGCATGCATGTGGGATCTAGTTCCCTAACCAGAGATCGAACCCAGGCTCCCTGCATTGGGAGCGTGGAGTCTTAACCACTGCACCACCAGGGAAGTCCCTAAATTCTACTCTTTAAAGAATAAAAGACAAGTCTTCCTCGGGTGAACTGAGGCCAGGGGAAACTGGTGCAGTAGATAATGCAGTGTTCTTGTGACCCCTGAGCCATGGATTTAGCACTTCAGTTTGTCTGCCAACCATGTGAGAAACAGGCGCCAAAGCCTTTACATTAAGTAGCTATTCACTGCTGGCTTTCCTTGGCAAAATGCAGACTGGCTAACCTTTCTGCATCACTATAGAAAAGGTGAGTAGCTGTTTGCAATTGCAAGTGCATATAGAGCAGATACACTTTTGTCATCATCTTCTACAGCGTATATAGTGTGTGATGAAGCTGTACACAGAGGCAGGGGTTCTATGGCAGGTGAAGGCTGCTATCGCATCAAATTCCATCGCTTTCTGTTCTGGAGATTGTGTTTGCCGTGCGGACATTGAGGCAAAAGAAATGACCAGAGCGACATTTCAGGTTCCTCTCCTTTTTGGTTATATTTTGTGTCCCATTGCTCAGGATATTGACTTAATATAAGAAGGAGGCAATTAATTTAATTTAAAGGAAAGCTTATTCATTCATTAAATAAATATTAGCAGAGCACCTGCTCTGTGCCCAGCACTGTGATGCCCTTTCAGCCTAACAGGTACAAACATGAGAAACAAACATTTGTTGCTGGTTCAATGGTGACCAGCAATGTGTGGTTTGGTGTCCTGGACCTATGTCTTTTTGTGCATATTAGAACTATAGGTCACCACTAGGTCATGACAATGGCAATGGGGCTGAATACTGTAGGTACAGGACAAAGCTGGGAGGGCAGGGCAGGGATGGTCTGAGAGATGTCCAGACCTGGGCAAAGATATAAGATCCCGCCAACATTCCAATCCAAAGCCTTCAGACAGAGTATTTGGGTCTAATTACCTACATCCAATGGCTTTAGCCAGGCAAATATCTGGCAAGGTAAGTGGTTAAAATATTGGATATGATGTCAGGAGCTAGGAAAACCATAGAAACGGGAGGGGCAGGGTCAAATAAAACTGCCAGTTTGACAGAAGAGAAACATCTCTCCATCCTTCCATTCCTCCATTCATTCACTCATTAATTCATTCAGCAAACATTTATTAGTATCTGTTCTGTGAAATTCAAAGATAAATAAAACATGCTACCTACCCTCAAGGAGTTTAGCACCTTGTGGGAAAGAAAGGCAAGTGATAATGATTAGAAATACTAACTAAGCCTTGCTTAGTACAGTTTTTTTGTGCCAACCCCTGATTTCCTCAGGGTGACAGAAAGAGGGCCAGGTGTCACTTGTACATGTTGTGGATTGCATTACAGGTGAGGAACCCTGAGCTTAGGGAACCCATATCTTTTATAGTGGATAGTAAGCCTACCTGCCCTTTGCTTTGAAGGGGGACACTATCTATCTTCTGATGCCATTTGCTATATAAACATGCTTGAAAAGATAATCTATAACCAAGACAGTGTCTCCATTCACAAGATGTGCAGAAACATGAGAGACTCCTGGAAAACTGCTTTCCCAAGATGATCTTTTATTTTTTTAGGATGACAGCTTTTGTGGAAACAGTGAGGAGATACTGAGGGAAGTCCTTGACCTTGGTATCAAAGTGGATTTTGCCCTCCTCCTGTAGGACTCAATGCTGGGGTATGGCCGTGGTGAAACACGTAAATGAGGTCACCAGCAGGAGTGGGAAGGGGGCGTGGTGTAATCAGACACTCTCTCCTATGGGCCAACGGTAAAGGCTTTGCTTTATGAAAAACATGTGGCTCCATCCTATTAGCATCTCAGAGCAGATATCTAAAGAGAAAGGCAGTCTGCCCAGGGTGGGCATGGAGGACCATATTGTGTACAATTCAGTGTGATGATCTGAAGGAAGGAAGGAAATTAAAATCTGTTGAGGACCTCTTATATCCCAGGCTTGCAATCAATATTTCTACAACTTCCATTTCACTTAGTCTCATAATAAACTTTTGTCTTTTTTATTGTGGTAAAATACACATCACATAAAATTTACCATTGTAACCATTTAAAAGTGTACAATTCAGTGTCAGTAAGTTCATTCACAAGGTTGTGCAACCATTACCATTATCTAATTCCAGACATTTTCATCACCCCAAACAGAAACCCCAGACCTATGAAGCGGTCACTCCCCATTCCTCCCTCCCTGCCTTAGCCTCTGGCAACCAATAATCTGCTTTGTGCCTCTATAGATTTGCCTATTCTGTATATTCATAACAACCTTTTGATATAAGTATTGTTATTCCCGTTTTACAGATGAGGAAGCCATAGCTCAGAGAAGTTCACGTCCTGCCTAAGGTCACAGAGCTGGTAGGTGATGAATGTGATGGGTTCTGTACTGAGCTCTCCAGGTAGAGGAGGAAGGTCAGTCACTTACGTGGCCCTCGAATGAGCTTGGCTTAGAAAGGTCCTCAGGAGCATGCCCCCTGTTAGTATGTCCAGGGTGTGGAGCAGGGCAGAGGGAGGGGAGCAGGAATCCTGGGCACCGGGCCTGAATCAGAAGGCAGGCAGGCAGGAGAGGTGCTCCAGGTAGAGGAAGGATCCGACATGTTGTCAGGGGGTGGCCAGTCGGCCGGTAGAGCCAGGACCCCCGCAGGTCTCTCTTGCTAAGGTGGCATCTGGGGCAGGGGCAGCACCCCGATTCTGGAGGTGCTTCCAGCACAGCAGGCTGTGGCCCCTGTACTACAGATCTAACAGCTCTGTTTACTCAGGTGAGCCTGCCAAGAGAATGCCCCAGAAGTCAGCTGACTCAGGTTTCTTTTTCTCCAGGGAAACCCAGACCTGTGTTTGGGTGAAAGTCTCTCTCATCAGCTGCCAACACCCCCAGGCTGCCTGGGGGGCTGAGTGACTGAGCGGGCGTTCATGAATGGCCTCTGGTCAGAGGCAGCTGCCACCTGACGCCTCAGATGGCTGTGTGAGCCTTTTGTTCATCTCCTGGGAACCCATGAGAAGCTGGGTCAGGGCGCTGCACGCCCACGGCAGCCTCTCGCTTCAGCCTTATGGGGCCACTTTCTGGGTCTTCACCCAAGCCACTGGGACTCAGGGAGGCCCTTTTCTTGCTTGGGGATGTATGGTAGGTGTTTGGGTGTGTTCATTCTTAGATTCCTAAAACTCAGTAGACTCATGGCCTCTCCCTCTGGGGAATGTTGGCCTCCTACCTTCCCAGCGCTGGGAAGCAGAAACGAGTGGGGGAAAGTGGGGTTTCTCTGGGGTGCCTTGGCTCACCCTCTCCTCTCGAGTACCTCTCTCAGTAGGGTATGGCATCCCTCAGCCCCGAGGGTCCTCAGAAGGGTTAAGCATTCAGCAAAATGAGCCCTTCCAGATGGGCTGTGCTGTAGCAGCTGTCGTGAAGGGCCTCCGCCAGCCCCCGAGGGCCTTTGGGACACAATCGTGACTGCATCTGGCTGTGTCTGACTTGGGAGGTGAGGCATGTGCCTTCCTCCTGGCAGTGATCTGGGCGACCCTGCTGTTTGGGTTAGGATGATGACCCTGCAGTGCCTCGTGGGGGTGAGTGGGAAGGAAGGGGGCAGGGAGGGCACAGCAGCTGTCTGGCTGCCCACAGAGATGGATCCTGGGGCGAGTACCCTATTCTCACTTGGCAGAGCGGACACAGAGGCAGGGCTGATTTGGGTTCACCCAACTCTACCACATGCGGCCGGGTGGACTTAGGTAAATCCCTTTGCCTCAGCGAGCCTTCACTACCTCTTTTTACAAAGGGGGTAATACCCATCTCAGTGAGTTGTTGTTAGGCTTAAATGAGAGAATGCATGTGAAGTACTCAGTAGATGGGGAGACTTTGACCTTCCATGTAGCATTCATGTATCCTAAGAGAGTGACTGGATTTGCTCATGGCCGCATATCTCTGGGCCTCAAAGCCTGCCTTAGCCTTTTGTGGGACATTTTTCTGATTAGTCACCCTGGTCCGGGCAAACTGCGTTTCTGTTCTTTGAGTGAGGAAAGCCCCTTGAGACTCCCACCCTCTCTGCTTACCTACTTTTGTTTAGAGTGATTGAGCCTGCATGTGTAACCCCTACTGTCCTGTGGCTTGGGGGGCAGAGAGAAGGATGGCTATGTATGCTTTGGAGCCAGATGGCTTGGGCTGAAATGCTGGCTCTACCACTAATTTTCTAGGTGACCTTGGGCAAGTATCTTCACCTCTCTCTGCCTTACTTTCACCCTTTCTAAGATATAGATATGATCGTCTTACATATATGCGTCAGGGCTATTGGGCAGATTAGATGAGCTAATACACACATAGACACTTAGGACAAAGCCTGGAAGAGGGAAGGGGCTCCACAGCTTTCAGCTGTTATCAAGACCTTAAATTCTGTGGGTTTGCCTAGAAACCCCGTGGGCTGTGAGCAAAGCATAGATGAGGGGGTCGGCAGCATGTTCTGTTTTCTAGATATGAGAGATGGGGTGATGGGAGGGAGGGAGGAAGAAAATGAACATTTCTTGGTGCCTGCTGTGTGCCAGCCTCCATCGTAGGTATCTGTCCTACGTTGATTCATTTACCCTGGTGAGAATCCTGTGAGGCAGGTGTCTGTTTTTACCTTACAGAGGAGGCAGCACGTTAAGGGAGGTTAAACACCTTGCCCAGATGTTAGAGATGAGTCAGGGTTCAACTCCAGGTCTGTCTGAAAAGCGCATTATTCTCCCATTCCCCCTCACCCTTTCCTGTTGACTGAAACGGGCAGTTCCTAAACAGAGAGGGGACTGTTATTTAAGACCTATTCATTGCATTGTGTCCTTGTTGGATATATTTTAAGAGCTGCCATAAGTGACTGTGAAGCAATCTATAAAGAGTAAATACAAGTTCCTCATCCCAAACTGTCCTGGAAGGTTTCAGGTCAAATTGTTAACATGCCGATGGTGGTTCTACCATCAATCTGTCCCTCTGTTGACCTGGAGATTTGATTGCGTATGGTCATCATTTACAGCCACAAGAAAGTCAGAAAGGTTCATGGCTGGCTCTATGACATTTGTCACTTAATGGTAACTTCCTTTCATTAAAAAGTGTGACTTTCACCAGAGTAAAAGGAGGCTGCTTTCTTTCACATTACAAGCCATCTAGAACCTTCTTATGTTTTCTGGAACCTAAAATCTTTAGAAACAGTTAACATTGTGGTTTTCACGAATGGCAGCTGCACTGGCTTGGGCAGACAGAGCCTACAGGGGTTAAGGATGTAGAAATGGGAGCTTGGGAGGCAGAGAGGTGGTCCAGGTTATAAATGGGAGGTGCTGTTGCGGCGGGCATCTCTGGCTATGGTGACGGGAGGACGTCTGGGGGGATGTGCACACAGTCCAGGAGAGGGGTCTGGCAGCGGGGTGGGGGGGGCGGTCCCTCAGTGGGACAGTGCAGGAGAGTATTTCAAGTCGGGGGTCCGAGTGAGGAGTCCTTCAGTTTTTTTGTTTGGTTTTTTTTTAAATTTTATTTATTTATTTATTTATTTTTGGCTGTGCTGGGTCCTCGTTTCTGTGCGAGTGCTTTCTCTAGTTGCGGCAAGCGGGGGCCACTTCTCATTGCGGTGCGTGGGCCTTTCACTGTCGCGGGCTCTCTTGCCGCGGGGCACAGGCTCCAGACGCGCAGGCTCTGTAGTTGTGGCTCACGGGCCTAGTTGCTCCGTGGCATGTGGGATCTTCCCAGACCAGGGCTCGAACCCGTGTCCCCTGCATTGGCAGGCAGATTCTCAACCACTGCGCCACCAGAGAAGCCCAGTCCTTCAGTTTTGAAGAGAGGAGTGTTGGGTGATGAACACTCAGCATAGCTGTCTAATGCAAGCTGCTCCTGTGAATGAGGAATCCACATTTGGGGAGCAGAGGGATTCAGAGGAAGGCCCCCCTCTCTTGGGGAGTCCCTGGGGGAAGTGCTGATGTCAGAGACTGCCACTGGAAACGGAACTCCTGTGCTTGTTCCCACCCTGATATCCCCTAGGTCAGGGATGATTATTCTGGACGAGAGGAGAGGAAGAGGAAAGATAACCTTCTATCAAAATGGGGATGCTTTCCCAGTGCCCGTCATATAAATCACAAGGCCAAAGCAGGTGGAAATGGCTTACCTTAGCCTCCCTCTACAAACCGGCATTCCAGCCCTTCTCAGTCTGTGGACCATCCACCCCAGACTATAGAAAGGGTGACTGGGCCCAGCCTGACTGGCCTTTGTGGCCTTTACACACCCAGGAGCCAACTCTCCCAGAACAGAGTGGGTGGCAAGGAAAGACATAGCTGGGGATTGGGGGGCTGTGTCTGAGGCAAACAGATGTCCTCACACCAGAATGCTACAGCGTGAGGGACCAAAGAGAGCAGCTACACCAGCCCCCACTGCCCAAAACCCAGAGAGGGAGATGGGGTCAGACTTAGGTTGGGTTGTCCAGTTTGTTGATTTAGCAGTGGAGCCAATGTCTCTTTGATTGAAGGTGTGAACTAATCCTTGAATAAATTCTTCCTGACTTACTGCAAATAAATATTTGCATCAGAGGGGGGTGGTTTTTGTGGCCCAGCAGAAACGGGCTTAAGAGGCATGAGAAATACCATCTTTAGCTAAGGTTACATTTTCTTCAGGTCTGTAAGGGAACACCACAGAAATCTCTGCCATCAGACAAATCTGTGAGTGGAGTGGATGTCGTTTGTAGCAAAGGTGAGAGCTAACACCTATGCTGTGCTGTCCTGAGTAGTTACAAAGAGTAATGCATTAACCCCTGACCACAACTCTATGAAGGAGGTACTGTTATTACTTATTATTATTAGTTATTACTAGTTAGGGTCCTTCAAGAAGCAGAGGCCAAAATGGGATTAGATGTGCCATAGATTTATGGGGCCGAATGGCTATGAAGGAGAAAGGGGGAAGATCGATGTAGGGCTGACAGCTGTAAAAACGAGAGAGGGCAGGAAAGACTGGGTAGGAAGAGCCTCAGACAGCAGTGCAGTTCTGAGAAACCCTCAGCCAGGCTGATGGCAGTCTCCGTGCAAAAGTCACTTCTTAGAAAGATCAGGTGTCCTGCAGGAATGGGCTGAAACTAACACCCCCTCCACTCTCAGTCACTGGCTGGGCACAGCCTGGAGGATCATGTGGCCCTGGGCCCAGAAGCAGTCATCCCCAGGCTCCTTCTCTCCTGGGGTGAAGAGGGATGGTCACGTTGACATCGTTGCCCCTACTCTGAAGCCATATGCATAAGGTGGTCAGGTAGGTTCTCTTGAAGGAGTTCTGAGCAGCACATCTCCATGGCTGCCACTCCCCCATTTTACAGATGAGGAAACTGAGGCACAGAGAGGTTAAGACACTTGTCCACTGTCTCGTGGCTAATAAGTGGAAGAGCTGGCACCAAAACTGGCCTGGTGCCAAAGTCCACCCTCTTAACCACCAGGTCATACTATGGGCTGTAAGATTATTTGTTGGTTTTTAGGGGAAAGTACTATTGCATTAGCTTTGGAGTCAGGCAGACCTGCGTGTTCCTTCTCCCTCTGGCAGGCACTAGCTGTGGCAGATGGAGATTGGAGTATGTAAAGTGCCTGGAACCGTGGCTAGCACAGAGTAGGTGCTCAGTAAATACTAGTTCCTGATCTCATTCCGCCTCCTAGGGGAGGCCACCAGAGGTCACACAACACAAAAAGGGACAGAAGAAACAAGTTCCAAAAGAGGGTGGTGTTCTCAGTAGCATTGTTTCTTGGAACTCTCCAGAGAATCTGAGAAACAACTCCCCAGCCTGCCCCCTCCTTTTGACCAACACCTTCAGGCCAGACTCATGCATAAGGCTTGGTTATAAATCGAGCCCCTCCTTCCCTCCTCCCTGGTCTGGTCTCAGCCTAGGGCTCTGTCTCCATGTAGGGGGTGGGAGTGTTAAGATCCAGCTTTCTGGATTATTGCCAGGAGTCCCATAAAGAACCCAGCTTGGGACCTGGGACCACGACCAGCAGGAAATGGAAGCTTTTCTGGATGGTGTCAAAGACCTGCTTCCTGCCATCCCCCTTGTGCATGGACCAAAGCCTGTAGGCAGCCTGGCGCTAGGAAAGGCCCAACCATCAACCTGGAGAAAGGAAAGGTGCCAGCTACTGGCTCTTCAGGTCAACTCTGTAGTAATGTCCATGTTGTTAAATGTTCATGTTGTTAAAAACCTCAGTGATGCTGGCGAGGGATGTGTTCATTCAGCAAAGAATTCCCGAGTGCCTGATGTGTGCAGGTGCTGTGTGAGGTGCTGGTACATGTGGGGAGAAAAATGTGATGTGGGCCTTCCCCTTAAGAAGCTTGCCATCCTGGGGGACGTGGACACAGCAACAGTGGAGCAGGTACTCGGCTGCGAAATGTGCAGTGAAGGGGAGGCCAGCCACACTTGAGGTCGGGAAGACATCTCAGAAGTGGCGACAATTATATGAGGTCTTGAAGGGTGAGTTGAGGTTTGCCCAGGGGCTAGGTGGAGAGAGCATTCTAGGAGGAGGGACAGTGTGTACAATGGCATGGATGCAGGAAACACTGCAAGGGGAGCAGCCTATAGTTTGGTTTAGCTACATACAGACTCCTGGGAAAGAAGTGTCAGCGGATAGAGGTGGTCAGGAAGTGGCGAGCAGGCCATGAATGGCCTTGTAGGCCTTGCTGAGTAGATGAGATTTTATTATACACATCACGTGGGAGTCTTCTTATGGAATACAACAGAATAGAATCAACAATGACAGTAATTGCTATTATACAGATATAATAATTATTATGATTATTATTCTTTTTTCTAATGAGTGCTTACTGCGTACCAGGTCTTTTTCTAAGGGCTTTACCTGAGTTAATGTGTTAATCCTTAAATTTAACACTTAACACTGTAAAAGGTGTTATTATTAGCTCCACTTTACAGATGAGGAGACTGAGGCACAGGAAGAGAGTAAGTGGCTGGGTTTGAACCCAGGCTGCCGAACTCCAGGGTACATATCTGCCACTGCTGTTTGCCTAGTGAAGAAAAGCAATCGTGCAGAGCCCAGAAATGTGATAGAAACACTACTCCTTTCAGTGATTTGTAATTCCTATCCTAGCCTTGCCCCTGAGATTCGGTTTTTACTTAGTGTTTCGGTGTCAGGCTGCTGTGAAGAGGAATAAATGAGCATTTCAAAGGTTCTGAGATCTCTTTTCCCCCCCCCCCCCCTTTTTTTTTTCTTTTAACATCTTTATTGGAGTATAATTGCTTTACAATGGTGTGTTAGTTTCTGCTGTATAACGAAGTGAATCAGCTATATGCATACATCTATCCCCATATCCCCTCCCTCTTGTGTCTCCCTCCTACCCTCCCTATCCCACCCCTCTAGCTGGTCACAAAGCACTGAGCTGATCTCCCTGTGCTATGCGACTGCTTCCCACTAGCTATCTGTTTTACATTTGGTAGTGTATATATGTCCATGCCACTCTCTCACTTCATCCCAGCTTACCCATCCCCCTCTCCGTGTCCTCAAGTCCATTCTCTACGTCTGTGTCTTTATTCCTGTCCTGCCCCTAGGTCCTTCAGAACCTTTTTTTTTTTTTTTACATTCCATATATATGCGTTAGCATATGGTATTTGGTTTTCTCTTTCTGACTTACTTCACTCTGTATGACAGACTCCAGGTCCATCCACCTTACTACAAATAACTCAATTTCATTTCTTTTTATGGCTAATATTCCACTGTATACATGTGCCACATCTTCTTTATCCATTCATCTGTCGGTGGACACTTAGGTTGCTTCCATGTCCTGGCTGTTGTAAATAGAGCTGCAATGAACATTGTGGTACATGACTCTTTTTGAATTATGTTTTTCTCAGGGTATGTGCCCAGTAGTGGGATTGCTGGGTTGCATGGTAGTTCTATATTTAGTTTTTTAAGGAACCTCCATACTGTTCTCCATAGTGGCTGTATCAATTTACATTCCCACCAACAGTGCAAGAGGGTTCCCTTTTCTCCACACCCTCTCCAGCATTTGTTGTTTGTAGATTTTTTGATGATGGCCATTCTGACTGGTGTGAGGTGATACCTCACTGTAGTTTTGATTTGCATTTCTCTAATGATTAGTGATGTTGAGAATCCTTTCATGTGTTTGTTGGCAATCTGTATATCTTCTTTGGAGTAATGTCTATTTAGGTCTTCTGCCCATTTTTGGATTGGGTTGTTTGTTTTTTTGATATTGAGCTACATGAGCTACTTGTAAATTTTGGAGATTAATCCTTTGTCAGTTGCTTCATTTGCAAATATTTTCTCCCATTCTGAGGGTTATGAGGGTTTTCGTCGTGTTTCTGTTTTCCTTTGCTGTGCAAAAGCTTTTAACTTTCATTAGGTCCCATTGTATATTTTTATTTTTATTTCCATTTCTCTAGGAGATGGGTCAAAAAGGATCTTGCTGGGATTTATGTCATAGAGTGTTCTGCTTATGTTTTCCTCTAAGAGTTTTATAGTGTCTGGTCTTACATTTAGGTCTTTAATCCATTTTGAGTTTATTTTTGTGTATGGTGTTAGGGAGTGTTCTAATTTCATTCTTTTACATGTAGCTGTCCAGTTTTCCCAGCACCACTTATTGAAGAGGCAGTCTTTTCTCCATTTATATTCTTGCCTCCTTTATCAAAAATAAGGTGACCATATGTGCGTGGGTTTATCTCTGGGCTTTCTATCCTGTTCCATTGATCTATATTTCTGTTTTTGTGCCAGTACCATACTGTCGTGATTACTGTAGCTTTGTAGCATAGTCTGAAGTCCAGAAGCCTGATTCCTCCAGCTCCGTTTTTCTTTCTCAAGATTGCTTTGGCTATTCAGGGTCTTTTGTGTTTCCATACAAATTGTGAAATTTTTTGTTCTAGTTCTGTGAAAAATGCCATTGGTAGTTTGATAGGGATTGCATTGAATCTGTAGATTGCTTTGGGTAGTAGAGTCATTTTCACAATGTTGATTCTTCCAATCCAAGAACATGGTATATCTCTCCATCTGTGTGTATCATCTTTAATTTCTTTCATCAGTGTCTTATAGTTTTCTGCATACCTGTCTTTTGTCTCCTTAGGTAGGCTTATTCCTAGGTAGTTTATTCTTTTTGTTGCAGTGGTAAATGGGAGTGTTTCCTTAATTTCTCTTTCAGATTTTTCATCATTATTGTATAGGAATGCAAGAGACTTCTGTGCATTAATTTTGTATCCTGCTACTTTACCAAATTCATTGATTAGCTCTAGTAGTTTTCTGGTAGCATCTTTAGGATTCTCTATGTATAGTATCATGTCATCTGCAAACAATGACAGCTTTACTTCTTATTTTCCGATTTGGATTCCTTCTATTTCTTTTTCTTCTCTGATTGCTGTGGCTAAGACTTCCAAAACTATGTTGAATAATAGTGGTGAGAGTGGACAACCTTGTCTTGTTCCTGATCTTAGAGGAAATGGCTTCAGTTTTTCACCATTGAGAATGATGTTGGCTGTGGTTTGTCATATATGGTCTTTTTTATGTTGAGGTAAGTTCCCTCTGTGCCTACTTTCTTGAGGGTTTTTATCATAAATGGGTGTTGAATTTTGTCAAAAGCTTTTTCTGCATCTATTGAGATGATCATATGGTTTTTCTCCTTCAATTTGTTAATATGGTGTATCACATTGATTGATCTGCGTATATTGAAGAATCCTTGCATTCCTGGGATAAACCCCACTTGATCATGGTGTATGATCCTTTTAATTGCTGTTGGACTCTATTTGCTAGTATTTTGTTGAGGATTTTTGCATCTATATTCATCAGTGATATTGGCCTGTAGTTTTCTTTCTTTGTGACACCTTTGTCTGGTTTTGGTATCAGGGTGATGGTGGCCTCATAGAATGAGTTTGGGAGTGTTCCTCCCTCTGCTATATTTTGCAAGAGTTTGAGAAGGATAGGTGTTAGCTCTTCTCTAAATGTTTTATAGAATTCGCCTGTGAAGCCATCTGGTCCTGGGCTATTGTTTGTTGGAAGGTTTTTAATCACAGTTTCAATTTCAGTGCTTGTGATTGGTCTGTTCATATTTTCTATTTCTTCCTGGTTCAGTCTCGGCAGTTTGTGCATTTCTAAGAATCTGTCCATTTCTTCCAGGTTGTCCATTTTATTGGCATAGAGTTGCTTGTAGTAATCTCTCATGATCTTTTGTATTTCTGCAGTGTCAGTGGTTACTTCTCCTTTTTCATTTCTAATTCTATTGATTTGAGTCTTCTCCCTTTTTCTCTTGATGAGTCTGGCTAATGGTTTATCAATTTTGTTTATCTTCTCAAAGAACCAGCTTTTAGTTTCATTGATTTTAGCTATTGTTTCCTTCATTTCTTTTTCATTTATTTCTGACCTAATCTTTATGATTTCTTTCCTTCTGCTGGCTTTGGGGTTTTTTTGTTCTTCTTTCTCTAATTGCTTTAGGTGCAAGGTTAGGTTGTTTATTCGAGATGTTTCCTGTTTCTTGAGGTAGGCTTGTATTGCTATAAACTTCCCTCTTAGCACTGCTTTTGCTGCGTCCCATAGGTTTTGGGTCGTCGTATCTCCATTGTCATTTGTTTCTAGGTATTTTTTGATGTCCCCTTTGATTTCTTCAGTGATCACTTCGTTATTAAGTAGTGTATTGTGTAGCCTCCATGTGTTTGTATTTTTTACAGATCTTTTCCTGTAATTGATATCTAGTCTCATAGCGTTGTGGCCGGAAAAGATACTTGATACTATTTCAATTTTCTTAAATTTACCAAGGCTTGATTTGTGACCCAAGATATGATCTATCCTGGAGAATGTTGCATGAGCACTTGAGAAAAATGTGTATTCTGTTGTTTTTGGATGGAATGTCCTATAAATATCAATTAAGTCCATCTTGTTTAAGGTATCATTTAAAGCTTGTGTTTCCTTATTTATTTTCATTTTGGATGATCTGTCCATTGGTGCAAGTAGGGTGTTAAAGTCCCCTACTATGATTGTGGTACTGTCGATTTCCCCTTTTATGCCTGTTAGCATTTGCCTTATGTATTGAGGTGCTCCTATGTTGGGTGCATAAATATTCACAATTGTTATATCTTCTTCTTGGATTGATCCCTTGATCATTATGTAGTGTCCTTCTTTGTCTCCTGTAATTGTCTTTACTTTAAAGTGTATTTTGTCTGATATGAGAATTGCTAGTCCAGCTTTCTTTTGATTTCCATTTGCATGGAAGATCTTTTTCCATCCCCTCACTTTCAGTCTGTATGTGTCCCTAGGTCTGATGTGGGTCTCTTGTAGACAGCATATATATGGGTCTTGTTTTTGTATCCATTCAGCCAGTCTGTGTCTTTTGTTTGGAAAATTGAATCCATTTACATTTAAGGTAGTTATCGATATGTATGTTCCTATTACCATTTTCTTAATTGTTTTGGGTTTGTTATTGTAGGTCTTTTCCTTCTCTTGTGTTCCCTACCTAGAGAAGTTCATTTAGCATTTGTTGTAAAGCTGGTTTGGTGGTGCTGAATTCTCTTAGCTTTTGCTTGTCTGTAAAGGTTTTAATTTCTCCATCGAATCTGAATGAGATCCTTGCTGGGTAGAGTAATCTTGGTTGTAGGTTTTTCCCTTCCATCACTTTAAATATGTCCTGCCACTCCCTTCTGGCTTTCAGAGTTGCTGCTGAAAGATCAGCTGTTAACCTTATGGGGATTCCCTTGTATGTTATTTGTTGTTTCTCCCTTGCTTCTTTTAATATTTTTTCTTTGTATTTAATTTTTGATAGTTTGATTAATATGTGTCTTGGCGTGTTTCTCCTTGGATTTATCCTGTATTGGACTCTCTGTGCTTCCTGGACTTGATTGACTATTTCCTTTCCCATAGTAGGGAAGTTTTCAACTATAATCTCTTCAAATATTTTCTCAGTCCCTTTCTTTTTCTCTTCTTCTTCTGGAACCCCTATAATTAGAATGTTGGTGCATTTAATGTTGTCTCAGTGGTCTCTGAGACTGTCCTCAATTCTTTTCATTCTTTTTTCTTTATTCTTCTCTGCAGTAGTTATTTCCACTATTTTATCTTCCAGGTCACTTATCGGTTCTTCTGCCCCAGTTATTCTGCTATTGATTCCTTCTAGAGAATTTTTAATTTCATTTATTGTGTTGTTCATCACTCTTTGTTTGCTCTTTCATTCTTCTAAGTCCTTGTTAAACGTTTCTTGTATTTTCTCCATTCTATTTCCAAGATTTTGGGTCATCTTTACTATCATTACTCTGAATTCTTTTTCAAGTAGACTGCCTATTTCCTCTTCATTTGTTTGGTCTGCTGGGTTTTTGCCTTGTTCCTTCATCTGCTGTGTGTTTCTCTGTCTTCTCATTTTGCTTACCTTATTGTGTTTGGGGTCTTCTTTTTGCAGGCTGTAGGTTCGTAGTTCCTGTTGTTTTTGGTGTCTGCCCCCAGTGGCTCAAGTTGTTTCAGTGGGTTGTGTAGGCTTCCTGGTGGATGGGACTGGTGACCGTGTTCTGGTGGATGAGGCTGGATCTTGTCTTTCTGGTGGGCAGGACTTTGTCTGGTGGTGTGTATTATGATTTTAGGCAGCCTCTCTGCTAATGGGTGGGGTTGTGTTCCTGTCTTGCTAGTTGTTTGGCATAGGGTGTCCAGCACTGGAGCTTGCTGGTCGTTGAGTGGAGCTGGGTCTTAGTGTTGAGATGGAGATCTCTTGGAGAGCTTTCGCTGTTTGATATTATATGGAGCTGGGAGGTCTCTGGTGCACCAATGTCCTGAACTCGGCTCTCCCACCTCAGAGGCACAGGCCTGACACCTGGCCAGAGCACCAAGACCCTGTCAGCCACACGGCTTTTGGGAAGTCTGAGGTCTTCTGCCACCATTCAGTAGGTGTTCTGTAGGAGTTGTTCCACATGTAGATGTATTTCTGATGTATTTGTGGGAAGGAAGGTGATTACCACGTCTTACTCCTCCGCCATCTTGAAGGTCTCCTCATTCTGAGATCTTAGGATGAAAGGTTTCTGTCTTTAACATCCATATTTCAAATAATTCACAGTCGTTCCATTGTTAATGTTGCCTGGTTAATGTCCCGCTCTCTGTGAATGTCAGCTCTTTCCCGAGAAGCTGCCTGCTGACAGCAGGAATGCTTCTGAGCTGACTGCTCCGCGAGCAGGCGCCAGGTCTGGTCCTGGGGTGGCCTCTGGAGTGAAATGCAGCAGCGTTTCCCCGCCTTCTCAACAGGGGAGATTAACATTATTGACCCCTACAATAGACCAGGCAAAGTGTCTAGTGGTCTATAGCTATTATCTCATTTCATCTTTACAACAACCTTAGGCAGGTGGTCTTAACATCCCCATTTTTCAGATGAGGAAACTGAGGCTTATGGAGGTGAAGACTCTTGCTTAAGATCATACAGCTAATAAATGGCAGAGCTGGAATCTGAATCCAGTCTGACCGACTGTAAAACCCACTCGCTTTCCTCCACAACATTCTAAGCTTGTGAGTTAAGTATTACCCTCCCTGCTTTATAAATAAGGGAACAGAGGCTCAGAGAGGTATAATCACTTACCTGAGGTCACATAGCAAGTACTTCGCAGCAGTGGGGGTGGAGCCCAAGCCTGTCTGTCTCCAAGGACTCCAGGACAACCTTTCATCCTGGTTCAGCCTGGACTCTAAGGAAGTCACAGTCCCTGGAATCAGGAGAATATTCTGTTCTTCAGTCTCCAATTCCCAAGCCCAGCACCCACTCCTAGCTTTGTGGGTCTGGCAGAACAAAGAGGTTGTTCTGCCTTTTCTGCCTCTTCACCCCATGGCCTGGAGGGTCTGACTCTGCACTACTGGGGTGAACCCTGAATCAAAAATCAGAAGACTGGGTCAAGTCCTTGTGTCACCCTCTTGACCTTGGGCAAGTCACTCATTTGTAAACTGGGGGCGGTGAGTGCCCTGTTGGCTTCTCAGGGGAGCTGGGGGCGGGGAGAATCAGAGCAAGCAATGTGGACCAGAAAAGGTTTTGAAACCAGCCCAGGATGGTACACCCATGAAGGGGCAGTATGAGTATCATTATCATTTTGTTGTTTTCTTCCTTCCCTCTCCCCTCTTGCTTTCCTGCAGCCTCTACCAGCAGGAAGGCACTGTGCAGGCCTCTCTCCAAACCCACAGTTAGTGACTCCCCTCTGGTCTGGCTTGTTAGACCACATTTCTCACAGTTTTCGCCCCTCAGCCCTTGGCCCTCCAACTGTCTTGAAGACCTCTGTCTCCCACCCTTGAGAATACTTTATTCCCTAAGGGGAAGATTCCAGGGCAGATAACCCAGCTGCTTTCCTGACAAAACCCAAAAGTAAATAAAGGAAGATTTACTGAGTACCTGCAACTTGCCAGGCACTTGAAATGTTTAATACTGACAGCAACCCTGAGAATTTTTTCTCATTTACTTTTGATGAAAGCAAGGCTCAGAGGGGCCAGATGCTTAGGGCATGCTGGAGAAAGGATTCCAGCTGTGGGCTGTCTCACTCACTGGGAAGCCAGACCTTCTACTCCATTCTGTACACCCTGCCAGTGGGCAGGTCCTTCTGATGCCCAAGTCTGTGGCTGTCTGTCATGGAGGCTGAAGCCAGGACTAAGAAGTCCTGGGCTGGGAAGATTACCTTTTCCTTCAGGCTGCCCAGGATCTTTCAATCACCAGAAGAAATGTAGACTTTGGGGACATCGCTATTCCTGGCCCCTTCATCCCAGCCCCACTTCAGCCTCAGAGCACCAGATGGGCCTGAAGAGGCAGTGGGCTGAGGCCTTTGTCTGCCTCCAGTGCCTGCAGAGGGCAGTCTCTTATGTGGGCGGGAAAGGACGCTGTACTTGGGAGTTAAAGATGCCGCTTACCAGCGGGCACCACCAACAATCGGGTGTGATCTTGGACAGGTCTCATCACTTCTCTGAGCCTTGGCTTCTTGGTCTGTGAAGTGGGACCATATCCTCACCTCACTGCCGTGTGGGCGGGATAAATGAGTCACTCTGTGAAAGTGCTCTAAAGGGAAAGCAGGGTAGGACCTGCTGCATGATGTGCAGGACTCAGAGCAAACATAAATGTGGGTTCCCTTTCAAGGCGGTGGCTGCGGAGCGTGACACTAAGCGCCGGGCCCTTGGAAGCACGGGGCCCCCTGCGTGCCCAGGCGCTGAGGTTAGGGGTGGTGGGGCGCATCCTCCCCCTAGCGGCAGCTGCGCACTGCCTCAGCTCCTGGGCCTCATGGTGAGGCTCAGGCTGAGGGTCCCGCGGCTCGTTCGGAGGGGCGTCTGCTCCATCTAGCGGCGCAGGGCGAGCAGCACCGCCGCGCGCACCCAGCTGGCCACGGCCTCCCGTGTTCCACTCACCCTATGTGGGCGAGGGAGTGCTTCCGAGTCACACCGGTGGCCTCATCTTCATTCCACATCTCCCATTGCTCACCACGTCCTCTGCATTGTCCTCCAGGGTCTCACATTGGCCCTTCCCGGTCATTAGTTCCTTGGTCCACTCAGCCGCCACTCACTCCCCATGGTTTTGGTCAAATTCATTGAGGTCCCCACCATCCCTCCCAGAACTGGTCGCTCTTCGGCCTCTGGAGACACCCTCTCTTCAGCTCCATTCCTTCCTGCATCTCCGTCTTCCTCGGAGCCCTGTGGCTCTCTGCCACCTCCAGAGAGAGCCCCTTCCCTCGGCCTGGCATCTGAGGCCATCCCCCTGGTAGCCCCAGCCTGACTCCTCACCTTCCCCATCTTGGCCTGTCCATGATCCTTTAAACATCCCTGGCTTCCTGACACCCGTCCCTGACTTGGGTCCCCTCCTCCTGCCTGTGGCCTCTCCAGGTCCCACCTCTGCTGGGAAGCCTTCCAGACTACTAGAATCCTCAGGGGTGCCATCCCCTTTGTGTGAACAGCAGTATGGGGGTACTGCTGGAGTCAGAGGTGGCCAGGTCAGGGGTGTGCACAGAATGACTTTTTGTGAAATGACTTACATTAGGCATTTAGAATGGCTAAACGTTGTTATGGCCATTATTATCATTATTAAATTCTGTATCCATTAATTACTAGCAGTGACCTTGGGCCCCCTGATTTCACTTCGCTGAGCCCCCCCCCCCCCAGTCTGGAAAATGGAGATATTATTTTTATTCCTATCCCAGAGGTTTGTTATGATACTAAATGAGGTGCTGTACAGAGGTGCTCGACACGGAGGAGGTGTTCAAGAGAGACTAGTCCTCTCCCTTTACTCCATGCTCTGGCCACTTATCAAATAGTCCCTTTTCATAGTTCCTTCTTAGTTAACCAAAATTATTCTGCCTCTCTGGAGGCAGAATGCCTGCTTCCCAGGGGACTTTAGTCTTGTCTCTTAAGGCTTTCAACAAATGGGAGGAGGCCCAGTACACTATGGAGGATAGTCTGCTTTACTCAAATTTAAATGTTAATCACATCTACAAAATACCTTCACAGCAGCATCTAGACGGGAGTTTGACCAGAAACTGGGTACAATGGCTTAGCCACGTTAACACATAAAATTAAACCATCACAGTGGGTTAACACTTATCATGTAAGGAGTTTATAAGCTCATTCATTTTGTTCCTCCTCTGCCTCCCCGTACACCTCTCTGCTTCCTTTTCTCCTTTACTTACTTTCTAGCAGCCAGTTTAGTGCCTCTGTTGCTCTCCTCAATAGAATCCACAATCGTCCATCTTTCTCCATCTCTCCCCAAGCACTCACCTATTCTGTGTCAGCATGACAGTGCGGGCCTTTGGCTCCTTGGACTGGGCAGGGAGTGGGGGGCTAGGAGACAGGAGGATTGGGTACTCTTAGTTCCCAGTCCTCTGCCACAAAATCCTGGCCACCCCTCAGGTGTTCTAGTATGGAGAAGGGGCCTGGCTTGGGCTTTGGGAGGGGGGTAGAAGGGGTGGGACTGCATTTGGCAGGCTTCCTGGTGCGGGTAGGGAGCGATGTAATATAGCTGGAGAAACTTGGCTGGAACAAACTGGCCAGAAGAAGACCAGGTAAGGTAAGATGATGAAGCTTGTTCATGTAAAGTGCTTCTTGAGGAACAGAGGTCCCAGAGTGGTAGGTAAACCATGAAAGCTGTTGGTGGTGTGGCCTGGGATCCCAGACCAATTTTTACATTTTTTCTTTTTTTGGCCACACCGTGTGGCATGTGGAACTTCCCTGACCAGGGATTGAACCCGCGCCCCCTGCAGTGGAAGGATGGAGTCTTAACCCCTGGACCACCAGGGAAGTCCCCCCAGACCAATTTTTAAAAACATCTGTAAAATATAATTGACATACAATAAACTACACATATTTAAAGTGTATAATTTAATATTTTTGATGTATGTATATACTCATGAAATCATCACACAATCGAAATAATAAATACATCCATCACCCCCGAAAGCCTCCTCTTGCCCCTTGGTGATCTCTCTCACTCCTTCTCTCCACACTGACCCTCCCCAGCCCCAGACAACCACTCATCTGCTTCTTGTCACTATAGATTAGTTTGTGTTTTCTAGAATTTTATATTAATGGACGTATACAGCATGTATTCTCTTTTGTCTGGCTTCTTTCATCAGTATAATTATTTTGAGATTCATCCATGTTGTGTCTATCAATAATTCATTTTTCTTTATTGCTGAGTTGTATTCCATTGTGTTATGGATACACCACAGTTTGTTTATCCACTCACCTTGTGATGGACGTTCGGCATTAGCCTGGTATATTACCACCACTTGCTAATGGGGAAAAATGGTCATAGAATTTAGGGCAGAGGTTGTAAATTGATGACCTCTGAGCCCAATCCAAGCTCAATCCCAATCTTATACTTGTTTGGTTTGGTCTGCCTGGTGTTTTTAAAATACTGAACTACTTGCCAGATTATAGAAATTCAGATTTTTAGGGACTTCCCTCGTGGTCCAGTGGTAAAGAATCGCCTTATAATGCAGGGGACCAGGGTTCGATCCCTGGTCAGGGAATTAAGATCCCACATGCCGCAGGGCAACTAAGTCCGTGCTCCACAACTACTGAGCTCGCAGGCCTCAACTAGAGAGCCTGCGTGCCACAAACTACAGAGCCCACGTACTCTGGAGCCCGGTGCCACAACTACAGAGCTCACGCGGCCTGGAGCCTGCATGCCACAACTAGACAGAAGCCCGTGTGCCGCAACAAAAAATCCCGTGTGCCTCAACGAAGATCCCATGTGCTGCAACTAAGACCTGACGGAGCCAAAATAAATAAAGAAAGAAAGAAAGAAAGAAAGAAAGAAAAAAAAAGAAATTCGGATTTTCAACTTTACTTGAAAAAATTGTTAGGTCTAACACGCAGGGCCCAAATTCCAAAAATATGGCAGCAGTCCCTAGAGCTGTGATATAGTCTCCTCCTTCACGCTGGGTATATATTCTTTGGTTTTCAACTCATTTCTTTAGTCTGCTTTGCTCTGTATACACATTGAACCTGGCAGTTCCTGTCTTAGTGGTTAAGTGCAGCAGTCAGAAAGTCCTGGGTTCAAATCACTCTACGACTTATTAGGTATTTGATCATGGTCAGGTTATTTAATCTCTCAGTAACCTCATTAATAAATGGGAATAATAACAGAACTAATTTCAGGGTACTGAGGATTAAATGTATGAGAGCATGACATAAATGCTCTGTAAATGATATTTAATATTATTATATTATGGTTGCAAAGTATCAATAGGTGGCAGAGCAGTGTAGTGGATGTGGCACTAGTCTGGGTTTCTGGGTCCAGCTTTGTTGCAACCCATCTGTGTAGCTGTGGGCTTTGTTTGCTCCATCTGTCTTATGAAGGAGTGGGGCTGGGGTCAGTTAGCAAGTGTCAAGTTGCAAGTTACAGGAGGTTCAACTCAAACTGCCTTAAATAATAACAAATGAATTTATTGATACGTACAACCAAAACACTGGCAGGACATGTAGCTTCAGGTGAAGCTTGACCCAGAAGTTCAATGAAATCCTCAAGTAGTCCATTTGTTTTCATCTCGGCCTTGACTTCTGTGGTATTATGTTCATCTATAGGTTGACTTTCCTGCAGGTTACAAAATGATTGCCTGTGTGTCCCAGGGCTATGTGCTTTTTCATTCATGTCCAGCAGGAAAACGAGGGACTTCGTTTCATCGTTCTCTGTAAACACCCTAAAATTCACGATGATTGCACTGGCTTCAGTCTTAAGCCTACCCCTGAACCAATCACTGTGGCCAGGGGCATGGGAGGTAATGATTAGCCTAGACTAGGTCATGTGCTCCATTTCTAGAACTGTGAGTAGAGTTAGCTCTCAGAATCTCATGGGTCATCAAAAGTCCACTCAGTGGGGCTGGCTACTCCTGAGGTTTTCCCCTTCTCTTCAAGATCTGGTTTTTTGGCAGAGGTTGTTGAGGTCTGCCAATTAGATTGGGCCTTATTTTGATGTGAAGGGACTTATTTCAGCTCCTCTAAGAAACCCATATGGGCATCTTTGTGCATGTTTCCCTTTAGAGGAAGAGTAATTTGGCTTGAATTCATGGACTTGTTTTCATTGCTTTAGTTTTCACGACAGCCGCTTTCTAACACCTTCTGGTGTTTGTATATCATTACAGCTAGTTTTAGGAATAGGTGGAGAAGGTCTTCATGTTCTCTAAGAAGTGGAGCTGGGCATGGATTTTGGAGTTTGGCAGGCTTTTAAGCCCATTTGCAGCTGTTGTGGGCAGTTTCCTCCGTGTCTCTGGGCATCCTTTTTTTTCCTCCGAAGAATAGGTGCCTAGGATACCTACTTCACAAGGTTGTTGTGAGATTCAAGTAGGATCTCATCCATAGAGAGCCTGGCTGGTCCCCAGTCCCATCTATACTTCCTCCTGTAAGCCTCTCCAATGGGCCTTGCTGGCCTCTGCTCAGGGGATTTATTCAGAGATGGGATGTTAGAGAACCACAGGATTGGTCATGATGGGATTCTCCATTTCCACAACAGATCTGATTTCCTTAATGGAACAAGAGATAGAATCTCAGAAGCCTGAGCAAGAAGTCACAGCAAGCCTAGGCCCAGATTTTGTATAAAAGCCTGGTGATCTCCCCCCCAACCCTGAGATCACGTCAAGCTCAGCTCGGAGGAGCCTTCCCTCCCCACCCTGTCTAAAGCAGCCTCCCAAGTCACCCCAGTCATTTTCTATCACGTCACACTTTTGTTCTCTTCATGCCACTTTACCCCAAATCATTTTATTTGTTTTCTGTTTCCTCCCAGTAGAAAATAAGATTCATGAGAGCAGGACACATATCTGGCCTAGTCATTACTTGTTTTAGGTTAGGTTCCTCTAGAATCCAGCCCTGGGACAAGGATGTGGGATTCAGTAGTTTATCCGGGAGGGGATTCCAGGAAGCAATGGTAGGAGAATGCAGGAAATGAGACAGGGAAGAGAAAGAGGTCAATAAGGGGTGTACTTTTGAGCAGATTACTACTGTGGGTGATTGGGGCTCAATCCTAGTGGAGAAATCTGGGAGAAGGTATAGAGTTCTTCCTACTGAGGAGAGGGGTCTGAGGTATTGATCCACCAACTCTCATTGGTCATTGGCTAAGGGCTACTCCTGGGAAGTGCTAACTACCTGATTCTTCCTGCCTGCCCTGCCCACAAACAGAGTGGGGCTATCTTGGCCACAGTCTGTCTGTGACAGTCAGAGTGACAGGCAAAAAGTCACAGGCATTTGCAGCCAGCAGCCGTTGAGTCCACCTGTGCAGTCAGTGAGTGCCAAGCATGTCTGATAAGGCATCTACTACACGGTTGAATCCCCATCAGCAGGCACGATGACTGGCAAATAGTGACAATTTGTTGGATGATTCAGGAGGAGCAGGATCCCTCCAGGAGGCCAAGAGGATGGGTGTTCCAAGCTGAGAACCTCATTTCTCTTAATACCCCAGTTGCTGAGGGATGCATGGATTCACAAAAGCCCAGGCCTCTTTTTGTTTCTGTGCTTCTGTGGAAACTGCAGCATTTATTTTTTCCTTGTTCCTTTATTAAAAGCTTTGATGAGTGGTGGCCCATATCCTTGCAATTGCTCCAACAGGTTGTCCTTTTCTCCCTACCTCACCAGGACAACCAACTTCCTTTCTGTTGATTATTCATCTTAGGACAAGTTTTGAATCTTCCTTCCATTCTGATTTCTCTCTGAATATCTCCAGATGCTGATTTTCCTCTCAGTATTGGGTGCCGAGGACTGAATTGGGCTTCTTACTTGTGTTCTGGCCACGACAGGGAGAAAGGTAGCAGCCCTTCCACTCTTCTAGGGCAAGGGCTCTCAATTCTAGGTGTACACTGGAATCACCTGGGGAGCTTTTAAAGCATATTGATGCTCAGGACCCCACCTCTAGAAATTCTGATTTAGAACCTGGGATAAGGCCCAGGCATTTGGTACTTTGAAAATTTTCGCTAAGTGTGCCTCCCCAAGTGATTTTGATATGAAGCCATGGTGGAGAAACACTGGCCTAAATCTTACATAGGCATCAAACAAAGGCATCTGAAAAGGTCAGAGGTATGTGTAGGTTCAGGTGCAGCTTGATCTAGCAGCTCAATGATCTCATCAATTTCTGGTTTATTTTTAAATTTTTTATTAAAAAAACCCTCTTTGCCTTGCCTTCTGTGATTCTGGTTTCTCTCCCCTTTGGTTATCAGATAACCTCTCAGAATTCCTAAATCACTACCAACATGTCCTAGGACTGCTGTCTCATTCATGTCCAATAGGAGAGAGAACATCTTTGCCCCATTGTTCCCAGCGCAAGTCTTGAGATTCATGCTGTGTGGACTGGCATAGGTATCAAGCCTAGCTCTGAACCAATCACTGTAGCCAGGGGGATGGTTCAGGTCATGTGCTCCATTCACAGCACTGGGTATGGTCCCCACTGTGGCTCTCTATGCACTTTACAATCATCTGGGCAGCTTCTAAGGAATTCTGATGCCTGGGTTCTACACTCAGAGATTCTACTTCAATTGATCTGGGGTGGGGCCCAGGTGTTGGCATTTTTCAAAGTTCCCCAGGTGATTATGATGTGCAGCCAGGGTGGAGAACCATGGCCTAGACATTGTACAGCCTCAGGATGCAGGTTCACACCCCACACTGGAAAGGTCACAATAGATCGTCTGCTTGGACCTAAGTATATGCCTTGCTAGGGGCCAGCCACATGTCCAGCAGCCTTAGATGACCACATGGCTGCACTCAGGAAGCTCAAATAGAGAAACAGAGCTGTGGCCTCTATAATTTCCAGCCCTAAGCAGCAGCAGCCAATGGCAATCAGATTGGGAATATTTCATCCATGCAGAGGTGTGGGGACCTGCTCTTGCTGGTGATCCACGGGTACCTGAGGCTTTTCCCTTCTCTATATCTGTTTTCTCATCTACTATTTGGATTCAAAGAATGCCTTTGCCTCTCTGAGCTGACTGGAGATGAATGAGATTTGTGTGAGGTACCCTCAGTTCCTTGGGGCGAGGCAGAATCCCCTAGTAGGAAGGCTCTAGGAGAAAGTGGGAAGAGTTTAATCTCTCTATGGAGCTGTGCTACCTTAGGCAGTTTCCCTTCCCTCTCTGAGCTTCAGTATGCAAACCAGCAAAATGAAGACTCTACCTTCCACAGTGTTCTGCCATGAAATGAGATAAAGCATATAAGCCCCTAGTGCAGCCCTTGGCACATAACAGGGGTTCAATAAATTGCTTTTCTTCCAAGAATGCCACTGTTAGCTCTTAATCTTTTTAATGTGATGTCAAAGGAGGAAACCAAGACCCACAGTGTCCAATATAAACAATCATTTGCTGTTTATAGGCTGAAGCCTCTTGATCAACTCCTGGACTCCAGGTCCCTCAGCAGGGGGTCCTGACCACCTCTTCATCTCTGTACCCCCAACCACACCATGTGAGGCTCCAGACTTTCTATACCAGAGGGTCTTGGGAGTGACACTTGTTCTGGAAGGGGGGTGTTGTGAAGAGTCTCATCTTTAAGCTGCATTTGCTTATGGTCACAGTATTTGCATTTGAATCGGACATTTGCTTGGGGGCAGGGGAGGGTGATGTGCTGCTTGGCACAGTGCCTGGCACAACGTAGGCACTAATAACTGGAAGCCAAAGGAATAGGCTAGCCTTCCCTTTCACAGCTTACCTCTTCTGCCCAATGTCATGGACGAAATGAAGATTAAGAGTATAAGAAATAGTTCTGTTTATTGATTAGAAGATGGTATAAAATTACAGCAATTTGCAGGCATTCTGGGCTTTCTGGGAGGGTCATGCAGTGCTGGGCTCTAGCAGGAGATGGAGTGGAGGCATGGGCCACTGGGCATTGGCTCCCTTCCTATGCATGTTAAGGGACTTGCACCACCAGCACAGATGCTAATATGAGAGAGCATTATTGTCCTTGCCTCTGGAAACAAAGGACATGTGCAGTTTGGGTCATCAGACAATGCCATGCTTAATAATTCAGTCGTATCCTACATATGTTAGGCGCTGGCTCTCCCAATCTGTTCATGGTAGATTCTAATTGTTCTGTATAATACTCATTCTTCCCACCAAAGAAAGAGAAACAGGCACATTGGTTTGGGAGACCATCAGAAGTTGATGTGCATTTGGCTCAGGTCATCTTGCTTCCAGATACATCAAGGTCTGCTGGACTTGGAGGCAGTAGGCTGGGGCACGCAAGCAGAAAAGTGTGCACTACTGTTTAAGCTCAAGCAGAGGGACCTTCCATAGGGCAGCAGTACGAAGAGGTGAGCATGCTTCCAAAGCAAACCCGATTTCATCTTGTCTCTCTCAAGAAGAGGGAGGAGGAAGACCTGGCAATCAGAGACTGAGCCACGTGATCCTGGGCTCAACAACATGTCTTTGCAGAGAATTCTTCCAAAGTGCAAAATGTGTTTCTGTCCCAAGAGTCCGCGTGTAAAATCTGAAGGAGGGCCGATCAAGGTGTTAAGTTGGTTGTTTAGTAACGTCTCTGAGAGCCGAATGGCTGTGTTCACAGTTACATGACATTTTGGAACAGCTGGAGGGACCTCATGATGTTGTCATCCTGGGATGGGAGGAGGGGGAGAAGATGATGGTTAGAATTCTCTGAGGCTTCTCCCTGAGAAGCTCTATAACTTCTCAAATCTCCAGAGTACATCTCCAGAATGGGTTTCCTATTCAGAAAGAACTCTGCAAGGGTATGAGAAACAGGGAGTAAGGGGTAGGTGGGGACCTAGAAAGTGAGAAGTTCAAAGGGAGAAGCACCTTCTCTGGCTTTAAAGAGGAATTCAGAAAAAAAAAAACCCCAAATTATCCAGTAAACCAGCAAGGACTACTTCTTTTAAGAAGCTGTGGGCAATTGCATTTTTATCAAATGCTTGGTCTATACCTATGGAGATGATCACATGTTTTTTTCTTTTTTATTCTATTCTATTTTACATTTTTCTATTGTATATTCTCTAAGGAGTAAGTATGGAATGTGGAAAATCCTCAAATATTTAGATATTAAACAACACATTTCTAATTCCATGGGTCAGAGAAAAATATTTTGAATTAAAATATAATGAAAATGTGACATATCAACATTTTGGGGATCTAAAGCAGTACTCAGCTAAAGCAGTACTCAGAGGAAAATGTATCCCTTTAAATGCATATATTAGAAAAGAATGGTTGAAAATCAATGATCTAAACCTCCATCTCAAAAATCTAGAAAGAAAACCTAAAAAATTGAATTAAAGTAAAAAAGCAGAAGGAAGGAAATAATTTAGAGCACACATAAATGAAATAGAAAAGAGACCTAAAGTAGAGAAAATCAACAAAGTTGATTATGGGTATTTGAAATCTTTTAAAAGTTTCTAGAACAGGGAGGTATAATTGCCTGACAGTTAAGTATATGGATTTGGAAGTCAGGCTGCCTAGATTCTAATCCTGGCTCTGTCACTTACGAGCTGAGTGACCTTAGGCAAGTTACTTAGTCTCTCTGTGCCTCAGTTTCTTCGTGTGTGCAATGGCATTGATCATAGTATCTACTTATAGGGTGGGTTGTGAAAAAGAAGTGAGTTAATTAATCAATATTGCTTGCTAATGTGAGAAACTAAATTGATTAAAAAACTGTTAAGCAAAGTCAAAAAAGCATGGTACACTAGGGCATGGTATTTAAAATTAGAACGATGGAGTTCAAGTTCCATCTCTATCACTTATTGTGCTTTAACCACATCTCTTAACCTGCAGTGCCTCGGTTTTCTTTAAAATGGGTATGATGAATACTGATGTTCAGCTAGTTCATAATGATTAAAATGTGGAAATGTTTCTAATCCTGTTGGTAAATAGCTGCTGACCTGAGCCTCTCTAGCTACCTGGCTACCTGGTAACTGGTCCAGAACCCCTAGACTACCGAAAGATCCATCAACTAACAGGTTAATACCAACTTTAGCAGGGGTTCTTTAGGGCACTGCTCCAGGGCATTGGTCAAAGTCAGTTAAGAATGATCAATTCTCAGTCTACTCTAGTTATTAAATATTTTGACTACATAGTGACCCTACTGCCCAGGGTTGTTTACATTACGTGAGGTTTACTTAATGTACCTAAAACTTGGTAGGTGCTCACTACATGTTAATAACGTCTCCCCAGCTTTCTTGCATTTGCAGTTCTTATTGGCTGGAACTCAGAGTAACTGTGCACCTTTCTGAGAAAAGGTAGGAGTATAAATGCATTTTTCTAAATTAGAGGAAAGCAGTTATTTCCAGTTCAGTCTCTGGCTGGCTCTGGGGCCAGTTTATCCTTTTAGCAACATCAGCATCACCCTTGACCTTCTGAATGGGAATCTGCATTTTAACAAGAACTTCAAGGAGGCTGGTTTGCACATTAAAGTTTTAGAAGCATTGGTCAGGGCACTTTTGTTAACATGAAGATTTCTAGATCCCCATCCCAGATCTAGAGTCTCTGGGTTAAGGCCTGGAAATGTGCATTTTTAGAATCATCCCAGGCAATTCTTATGCACACTATGGTTTAAGAATCACAGCTTTAGATTTTTTTTCCAGCTACTCCCTTGTAGTCTGGGGAGTGGGTCATCAAGCCAGAGGAAGACTGAAAAATGACAGTGTTGCCCACTTGGAAGTCTGTAGTTTCACAGAGAGCCCCCTCTGGGCTTTCACATCCCCCTTCTTAGTCTGTGTGGCTCAGCCTGTGCTTACCCAAGACTAGCCACAGACCAGTCTGAGGAGTGGAGATTGTTGAAATTCTGAGTTGTTGCTGGTGATGGTGATGGTGGTGGCTCTAATCTGAGAAATTGCAGGTTTCTCATTTTCTCCCTTCTGCCTGTCCCAGATTTCCCTTCCCAGATATAGAGGTTTTCTGCCCTGAGATCTCTCCTTACCTCCTGACAGGATTCAAGAAATTCGTCTAAAGTCACGATGCCATCTTTATTTTTGTCCATTTTCTGAAAGACCCAACAAGAAGCACTTTAAAGAATCTGGTGATATGCATTCCAAAACTTGCTTTCTGTTAACCAACATTCCCCCGAGAATTAGGATGGTCTTTCACTGGACAGAAAACTCCACCCAGGCCCTGGTTACAGCACTTTGACCCCCATGAGCTTCCTTCAAATTAAAAAACTTGCTGTAGATGCTCATCTTCTCATCACCAGATTATTCTGCTGACACCCTAACATGTCTTTCCCAGTCTCACTTCTAGCCTGTCCATTTGGCAGAAAGAACACTGGACATGAGAGGTTCTACTTCTGTCTCTGTCACTTACTGTGTGACCTTGAGTGAGTCTTTAAGCCTCTCTGAGCCTCTGCTTTTCCCATCTGCAAAGTGAGAGGATTAGACTAGAATGAGCTCTGATCTTCTCTGATACTCTCCTGCTAGGTTAATTTTTTTATTAGCACACCATTAAGATTTTGCCACTCTTCTATTCACGGACTAACAGCACTTACTTTTTACCAGAGCAAAGCTAAACTCTTCGGTCTAAAGATCTCACCCTAGTTTCCAACCCACCCTAGTTTCCACCTGATTTCCCCTTACTCCCCAGACACAAATGCTTAACACCTACACAGATGTGCTTAATGATGTCTTCTCTGTTTACTCTGATCCCCCAACCATTTTTATGGAATTCAGAGTCCATACTCTACCACTTATACTTAATAATATTCTTCCTTATTCTCTTCTGTAGTGTATACTTGTCCATTTAATGAGATAATCTATTCCTGGAGGGCAATACATCTTGTAATTCTTTTCTGTTTCCTACCATCTGTAGTGCAGACTTGGACACAAACCACTGCTCAGAGGCTTGTGGGTTGACTGATGTAAGTTGAGCTTAAAGCTCACGCACAGGTGTGTGCTCTTACCTGGAAGAAGACGTCCACGTGCTGCCTTGGAGTGTCTTCTTTAAGCACAGGATACGTGTATTTCCCCATCATGTCATAGATGGCTTTGACAATGTCCATCATCTCCTGGAGAGGGGACATAGAAGCACACAGTATGGGAACCAGGAAGTTAAGCTCTTCTGGGTGACAGTCTGGGGCTCTTTGTCCCCCTTGAGAATGAAAGTGATTAAGAGGAACTTCTTCAGCTAATGAGAGGGCGTTAGAAAGCAAGCTGAAGGGGATATATTCTGGGAGCCTCCTTCCAGAGAGAGGGCAGTGGAAAATTCTCTTTGTCGTCAGAAGCTCTTGGGTAGCTTGCCTCTTCCTGAGCATTCCTCAGTGAGGGGTTATAAGTGGGATCTGAGTGGACATATTCATGTACTGATCAGCCCACACCCCATTTTTGGAAGACCCTCTCTCTGCTCCATAATTCCTTTGAAGGGTTGGCCTGGGTGGCTGTGTTTGTACCAGGTGACCTGTCACTGTGGCCACAGCTGATTGGAACAAATGTGGACATCCAACTACAGAGCTGAGCCACTCTATTTTTATCTCTTGAGAAGTTTGAGTGAAGAGTTGGAGTTGGTGCCAGAGTTGGTGCCATGGGCAAACCATTTCCGGGATTTAGCTGAGATCAGGGGAGAGCAGATACCGAAAATTATTCTATTACAGGGAAGAACTTCCATAAAGAGTAGACTGGAGCAGATGGAGTCGAGGAGATGAGAGGAATTCTGGGAGAAAGGGAGAGAAAGAAGAGAAGTGAGGAGAGTAGAGGAGTAGAGGGAGAAGGGAGGTGGGACACGGGGGAGGACAGAGAAATATTCTCATGAGCACACGTGCACACACACACACACACAAACACGCTCTCTCTCTCTCTCTCTGAGAAAAGCAGTTGAAGAAGACAGAGGTAGTAACAGGGACCAAGAGAAGCCCCGGAGAGGCAGCGTCTGAGAATGGTTACCCTATCCACTAAAACCTCCTCTGAGGTCTTCCCCCCTGCCCCGCCCCGCCCCCCCCCCCCCCATGTTGCTGCCAACTCGAACCCATCATTCCTGCAGAGGAGAGTGTGGCCAACTTGACCTAAGACAATGCTGGAGGAGGGAGAGGAAAGAGAGGAATAAGAAGAGGAGACTGGTGTGATGTAGGGGGAGACTAACAATTTCTAGCTTGAATGGGGATTAAATGTGTTACACCAAACGACCTATATCTTCTTTTTCACTTAAAAAAATTATTTATTTTTTAAGACTTTTTAGAGAAACTACCTATATCTTTACAAGAAATCTCTCAGCTTAAGCTCGTTTATGTTGATCATTTTCTAGCTTTGTAACCAAAAGATCCCTTTCTACAAAGGCAAAAATTACCATTCTTGATTGATGGGGCCAGATAGATGTTACAAATTCTTTCATATTTCCTTTCTAATCTTTCATTGATATGGAATAAGTGATCAGCACATACACATTAAAATAATTAACTTGTTCTTTTTATTGCTCTGTAGATCTGTTTCCCCAAGAATGTGAGTTCTGAGGACACATGCTTGATCCTCATTGCTAAGTTCTCTGCACCTGGCACCATGCCTGCCATGGGCTGGGAGCCCAGTCACCGTTGAGTGGCTCTGTGGTGTTTTCCTGATCACACTGACCAGAAGTAGTGTTCCATGGGCTTCCCCATCCCCTACTTGGAACGGGGGAAAAGAATGTAGGAAGGCAGCCTTGTCTTCAGGATATTTGATGGAGTGTCTACAGAGACCCAGGGGACAGCTTCTATCTTGGGTTCCTTGCTGCTACGCCTCATTCCATGTGCTTATTTTATTTAATTGTTTTTGTTTTGTTTTTTAACCTATTATTAATCATTTTAGACTTACACAAAACTTGCAAAAATAGTACAGAGAATTCATGTATACCTTTGACCCAGCTTCCCCTAATGCTAACAACTTGCATAACCACAGCACAATGATGAAAGCTAGGAAAGTAATAATGCTACAATACCAGTAACTACGACACTATAAACAATGCCACAAAACTATTAAACTATAGAGCTTATTCAAGCTCCATCAGTTTTTTCCTCAATGCCTTTTTATGTTCAAGGATCCCACATCGCATTCAATTGTTGTGTCTCCTTAGTCTCCTCTGATCTGTGACAGTGCCTCATTCTGTCTTTGTCTTTGGAGACCATGACTCTTTTGATATGAGTACTGGTCAGTTATTTTGTAGAATGTCTCTCAGTTTGGGTTAGTTCCTGGTTGTCTTATGATTAGACTGAAGTTATGCATTTTTGACAAGAATACCGTAGAAGTGATGTTATATCCTTCTTGGTGCAACATATCAAAGAGGTACATGGTGTTGCTATGTCTTATTACTGGCGATGTTAACCTTGATCACTTGATTAAGGTGGTGCCTGTCAAGCTTCCCCACTGATCTTAGAATCTGTTAGTGGATCCTGCCTGCAAAAATTATTACTGTAATGTTTGCTTAATGGGGATTTTGTATTTTCTTTATTCCTTCTATGTTTATTTTTTTTTATTTATTTATTTTTTTAAATTTTATTTATTTATTTATTTTTGGCTGCGTTGGGTCTTCGTTTCTGTGCGAGGGCTTTCTCCAGTTGCGGCAAGTGGGGGCCACTCTTCATCGCGGTGCGCGGGCCTCTCACTATCGCGGCCTCTCTTGTTGCGGAGCACAGGCTCCAGACACACAGGCTCAGCAATTGTGGCTCACGGGCCCAGTTGCTCCGCGGCATGTGGGATCCTCCCAGACCAGGGCTCGAACCTGTGTCCCCTGCATTGGCAGGCAGATTCTCAACCACTGCGCCACCAAAGGAAGCCCCTCCTTCTATGTTTATTAATTGGAATTCTTCTTTAAGGAAGAGTTGTCCTTCCCCTCCCCCATTTGTTTATGTATTCATTGATTTAAATACATATTTATTATTTATTTAAGTACATAATATATTATTTGTACATATATATTAGGACTCATGGACATTTACTTTATTTTATAGATTATAACCCAAAACTATCAATTTGTATTTTGTTGCCCAAATTGTTCTGGCTTTGGCTGTTGGGAACTCCTTCAGGCTGACTTCTGTGGTTCTTTGACATACCCTGCCTGCCATCTTTTCTTTTTTTTAAATAGCACTCCCATTTTTTTCAACACTGCAAGAAGCTCCAGGATCATCTTTTTGTATTTTCTCTTTCCCAGGCCTGGAATTAACCAAGTCCAAGGAGGCTGGTTCTTTTTATTGGAGAATGATATTTAGAAACCAAGATCTGGGTGCTAGGTCTACTCATTGCTCTGGGAGTGTCATTGCTCTTAGGTCCTAACAATGGACAGAACTAGGAAATATATATCTCTGTCCATGTGTTTAATTAAAGATGTGTGCTTTACAAGTCCTTAACACCCATATGGCTATAGGTTTATTTCCTGAGTAAGTTTTATAACATAAAAGACTTAAAGATAAATTTTGATTGCTCTCTCAGGATTTTCATTGCCTACAGTTTTGATGAAACTATTTCCAAATGACTGCCTGGAGAAGATCCAGCAATCTTTTCTAAGAAGCTGCTTATTCACACTTTCTTTTCCTTTTAAGGAGTACTTTATTAATCCTGCCATCCAGAAAGGTCTGATGAGTATTAATGGGGACAGTTTTGTCTAGTTTGCAAATTAAAAAAAGGGAGCAGGAGTTAGTAAGATTATTCAGTGATGGAATAATGGTTGAATCAAGGTTGAAGATCTTGTTATAAGTCTCATTTTAGGGTCCTTTCTTTATATATTTTGTAAAGTAGTATTTGAATATTTTGGAGTATAATATATTGAGTATATATAGAAGCATTTAATTATTTACAAAGTTGAGATAATATTATATATACTACTGTATAAAGTGATTTTTAAAATGTAACATACAAATTTTTATATCTTATTGCTCTTACATGGTTTTAAATGGCCACCTGTCATTCCATTATATGTATTTACTGGAATTTTTACCACATCTGCTATTAGTGGATATTAGGATTTTCACATTTTGGGGATTGTTCACCACTTTGTCTTCAGCACCTAGAACACCTAATAAGCCCTCAAATATATGTTGAGCAAATCCATGACTGAATGAATGAGGAATGAAAATTGGAGAGAAATCTGCAGGGTTGAGGTGAGGATTAGAGATGACATTTGTAACTCCAGGCACTGTGCCTGGCACATAGGAGCTCAGGAAGTGGGATGCTATAAGATGCTAAATCCAAGCTTTGACTGAGATGCCAGGATACAGTAGATACCAAAGTGAGTTTTGAGATAGACCTGTGGGTATTTCACTATCTAGATACCACATATACTTTGAGGCTCTAAAAGTGTCAAGCAGTGAAGATTCAGAAATTTATTTGTGATGATTTATTTAGAGATGGCTGCACCTGACCCCCTTCTGAGGTTTTATTAGTAGGCAAAATAGGTTGTGGCTAATATGATTCAACTGGAATCTCCTCTTCCTCAAAGCTCTGCCTTTTCTCTTCTAGGTGATGCCTGCAATGCTACTATTCCAGTTTTTACCTTTAACTTGTGGCTGTTAACCTGTTAAAATGCAAATTCCTGTGGGAGGAGTTACTCTACACTGAAATAAATTATTTATACCCCCTTTAGAATGTGCATTGAATAAGTGAGAGTGAATGAATCTGCTTAACCCTTTCTTGAGTGCCCGTGGCCAGGGCAGGGTAGGGCAATGGGGGAGGTCAAAGGTGACCTTCATTTTGTCAGGAACCACTTCTGCCCCAAAGCAGATCCCTCCTCATTTGGACCATTTCATCCTCATGACTAAGGCTGTTTTCTCTCTAATTAGGTGCTTTCCCTGTAGCTCTCTCATGCCCCTGGCCTCAGCTCACTTACCTCTTTGTTTATGTATCCATCTTTATTGATGTCATACAAATTAAATGTCCACCTTAGTTTCTCATGGACGGTTCCTCTCAGTAAAATTGACAGAGCGGTTACAAAGTCCTGAGAAGTGGAAGAGGCATGAGACATTAACCACCAAGCCATCGGGTGGGGTGAAGCTTTGCCTTTGGGTCAGACTCTGTGACTGCTTTTACAGAATGGTATCTCCCAGGTCCTCTGTCCCCAGAAGGATGTGGCCAAGCTCAGTGAACAGCCCCACCCCCCTTCCATTGCCTACCTTGCCCCATTTTGGGGAAGGAGCTTCTGGAGGAAGAACGGAGCTCAGTGTGTGCTGACACCTACTGTTGCCTTATCCCATGGCTACAATTATTGTACAAGTGGTGGCATCATCTGGTGGCTAAGAACGTGGACTCTGGAAACATACCACCTGAGTTCAAAGCCCTCCTTTACCACTTACTGTTTGACCTTGAGAAAGCCACTCAATCTCTCTCTGCCTTACTTTCCTCTTCTGTAAACTGATAACAAATAATAGAACCCTACCTTGTTAGGGTTACTGTGAGGATTAAATGAGTTCATACATGCAAAGCACTAAGTACAGAGACTGCAGCCTGGTCAGCGCGGTGTGCATGTGAGCGATTAGACTGTTATCGTTAGTCCCTGAGGTCCTGAGTTCCTGGAGGGTAAAGGCAGTTGCTTCTTCTATCTTCAGGAAATCCTTGTTAAATGGTAAAGGACTGAAGCATTTGATGGTCCACTCCTTCTCCCAACACCTCCATGGTTTAGAGGAAGAGTGATGGGGACCCGGGGCCTCCCAGAGACAAGCATACCTCGAACTTCACGGAGCCCGTCTGCGTGGTGTCGAAGGTGTGGAAGAGGTAATGGGCATACATGCTGGCATCTGCAAGGCACAGAAGGAAAAGCAGGTGATGGGAGCAGGGGTCCTGCAGAGGGGAGTGAGATCACTTGAAAACAGTAAGAAAGAGAAGAGAGTGATGCTAGGGTGATAGAAAGGAGAAGATTACAGAGTGGGAAAAACTGCTGCTGTGACCTGGGACCCGTTTGGCTTTTCTGGGGTTTAGGTGGGAAGTTCTGGCAAGAGCTGAGACAGGCCCTTGCTCCTAAGTCTAGCCATCCCCAGAGAGAGACGCTCCTGCCTGTCTATGTGTATAATTCTCGTTGGATGAATGACACGGTACTTGTGTGGAGAAGATGCTCTTCTGAGTGGCAGCACAATGCCATGGGATGAGCACCCATTAGGGAGCAGACAGACCTGGACTTGGAGAGCAGCTCTGTTACTACCTAGCTTTGTGACCCCAGGCATCTAACACAACCTCTCTGAGCTTCACCTTCCCATCTCTGCACAATGTTAAACTTTTCATATAGCCATAGCATCAAAACCATCATCAAGCCTGCCACATAGTCAAAACTCAATATAAGAATGGCTCCATAGGATTCAACAAACATTGGCTCTGGGGCCTGCATGGGGTGAAGCTGCCCCCGGCTGGGGGAGGGGTCCTGTACTGGGTCCCACACCTAAGAAGGCTGCTGAAGAGGTCCATGAGAAACGGAGCCCAAGAAGTGTCTGGGACACTTGGATCTCTGTTTCATCAGGACCCGGGGAAGGGGTCCTGCAGGAGATGGCTCCTGGGGCAGGAAGTAAGTTGTCATGTGACACATTGAAGCCACAGGAAGAGCCTCTGATGCCCCAGACCCGTGGGGTCAGAGCAGGTTCCTGCAGGAGTCAGGCGGAGTGACATAGCGGCTGTGAGCCTGGCACACTTGCTCACCTGATTTATAAGCACAATTTTATTCAACCTGCATCTTTTTGGATTCCTTTATTTTTATAGTCTCTGGTATTTGCTAAAGTTCTTTTTCAAGGAAAGCTGTTTTAAGGAAAGGATGGAGTATAGCACAATGGTAGGCCTATCATGGCAAAGCTTTAGACAGACACTTCTTTGGGATCAAATTCTGGTCTGCCACTCACTAGCTGTGCGATGTTCCGTGAACTGCTTAGCCTGAGACGTAGTTGCCCGGATCGCAGATAAAAATACCAGCTTTATAGAGCTGTTAGGAGATTTTGTGATATTGCTTTATCACTCTGCTCTCTGGGAGAAGGTCCATTTTCAGAGCTCTTTTCTGCTAAAGCTTTAGTGAGTTCCACACCTTGCAATAAGGGAGGAATTCTGCTCTGAGTTCTCCCCAACCTTGAGGAGGAGGCAGATAATAAGGAAGTATGAACTTGGAGGAAGGAAGGCTGCCAGAGGATGAAGAGAGGGAGCCAGGAGGGATCTGTTTCAAGATCGGACTCACCTCCATGAGGGAAAAACTGAGCGTAGATCTGCTTGAATGTTTCTTCATTGACCACACCACTGGGGCACTCCTGTGTGAAAGGGGGAGAGTTAGCGGGAGTGTCTGAGAGCCTCGGGGTTCCTTGTGATCCCTGGTGGGTAGGGACTGGGCAACCACCTGTGCACCTCCGTATCTCCAAGGTGAGTGGCCGGGAGATAGTTCCACCTTAGGACTGAAGCTGCTTTGCGAAATGATGAGATGTCATCAGAGAACTGGCACTGTGAGGTGGAAAGACTCTGGGCTTTGGGATTAGAAAGACCTGGGTTTGGAACAGTCAGCTCTACCCACCACCAGAGCCTCCCATCAAGCCTCTTAGATAGCCTCAACCACCAGAGGGCAGACAACAGAAGCAAGAAAAACTACAATCCTGCAGCCTGTGGACCAAAAACCACAGTTACAGAAAGATAGAGAAGATGAAAAGGCAGAGGGCTATGTACCAGATGAAGGAACAAGAAAAAACCCCAGAAAAACAACTAAATGAAGTGGAGATAGGCAACCTTCCAGGAAAAGAATTCAGAATAATGATAGTGAAGATGATCCAGGACCTCGGAATAAGAATGGAGGCAAAGATTGAGAAGATGCAAGAAATGATTAACAAAGACCTAGAAGAATTAAAGAACAAACAAACAGAGATGACCAATACAATAACTGAAATGAAAACTACACTAGAAGGAATCAATAGCAGAATAACTGAGGCAGAAGAACGGATAAGTGACCTGGAAGACAGAATGGTGGAATTCACTGCTGCGGAACAGACTAAAGAAAAAAGAATGAAAAGAAATGAAGACAGCCTAAGAGACCTCTGGGACAACATTAAACGCAACAACATTCGCATTATAGGGGTCCCAGAAGGAGAAGAGAGAGAGAAAGGACCAGAGAAAATATTTGAAGAGATTATAGTCGAAAACTTCCCTAACATGGGAAAGGAAATAGCCACCCAAGTCCAGGAAGCGCAGAGAGTCCCATACAGAATAAACCCAAGGAGAAACACGCCGAGACACATAGTAATCAAAGTGGCAAAAATTAAAGACAAAGAAAAATTATTGAAAGCAGCAAGGGAAAAACGACAAATAACATACAAGGGAACTCCCATAAGGTTAACAGCTGATTTCTCAGCAGAAACTCTGCAAGCCAGAAGGGAGTGGCATGATATACTTAAAGTGATGAAAGGGAAGAACCTACAACCAAGATTACTCTACCCGGCAAGGATCTCATTTAGATTTGATGGAGATATCAAAAGCTTTACAGACAAGCAAAAGCTAAGAGAATTCAGCACCACCAAACCAGCTCTACAACAAATGCTAAAGGAACTTCTCTAAGTGGGAAACACAAGAGAAGAAAAGGACCTACAAAAACGAACCCAAAACAATTAAGAAAATGGTCATAGGAACATACATATCGATAATTACCTTAAACGTGAATGGATTAAATGCCCCAACCAAAAGACATAGACTGGCTGAATGGATACAACAACAAGACCCATATATATGCTGTCTACAAGAGACCCACTTTAGACCTAGGGACACATACAGACTGAAAGTGAGGGGATGGAAAAAGATCTTCCATGCAAATGGAAATCAAAAGAAAGCTGGAGTAGCTATACTCATATCAGATAAAATAGACTTTAAAATAAAGAATGTTACAAGAGACAAGGAAGGACACTACATAATGATCCAGGGATCAATCCAAGAAGAAGATATAACAATTATAAATATATATGCACCCAACATAGGAGCACCTCAATACATAAGGCAACTGCTAACAGCTATAAAAGAGGAAATCGACAGTAACACAATGATAGTGGGGGACTTTAACACTTCACTTACACCAATGGACAGATCATCCAAAATGAAAATAAATAAGGAAACAGAAGCTTTAAATGACACAATAGACCAGTTAGATTTAATTGATATATATAGGACATTCCATCCAAAAACAGCAGATTACACGTTCTTCTCAAGTGCGCACGGAACATTCTCCAGGATAGATCACATCTTGGGTCACAAATCAAGCCTCAGTAAATTTAAGAAAATTGAAATCATATCAAGCATCTTTTCTGACCACAACGCTATGAGATTAGAAATGAATTACAGGGAAAAAAACGTAAAAAAGACAAACACATGGAGGCTAAACAATACGTTACTAAATAACCAAGAGATCCCTGAAGAAATCAAAGAGGAAATAAAAAAATACCTAGAGACAAATGACAATGAAAACACGACGACCCAAAACCTATGGGATGCAGCAAAAGCGGTTCTAAGAGGGAAGTTTATAGCTATACAAGCCTACCTAAAGAAACAAGAAAAAGCTCAAGTAAACAATCTAACCTTACACCTAAAGAAACTAGAGAAAGAAGAACAAACAAAACCCAAAGTTAGCAGAAGGAAAGAAATCATAAAGATCAGAGCAGAAATAAATGAAATAGAAACAAAGAAAACAATAGCAAAGATCAATAAAACTAAAAGTTGGTTCTTTGAGAAGATAAACAAAATTGATAAGCCATTAGCCAGACTCATCAAGAAAAAGAGGGAGAGGACTCAAATCAATAAAATCAGAAATGAAAAAGGAGAAGTTACAACAGACACTGCAGAAATACAAAGCATCCTAAGAGACTACTACAAGCAACTTTATGCCAATAAAATGGACAACCTGGAAGAAATGGACAAATTCTTAGAAAGGTATAACCTTCCAAGACTGAATCAGGAAGAAACAGAAAATATGAACAGACCAATCACAAGTAATGAAATTGAAACTGTGATTAAAAATCTTCCAACAAACAAAAGTCCAGGACCAGATGGCTTCACAGGTGAATTCTATCAAACATTTAGAGAAGAGCTAACACCCATCCTTCTCAAACTCTTCCAAAAAATTGCAGAGGAAGGAACACTCCCAAACTCATTCTATGAGGCCACCATCACCCTGATACCAAAACCAGACAAAGACACTACAAAAAAAGAAAATTACAGACCAATATCACTGATGAATATAGATGCAAAAATCCTCAACAAAATACTAGCAAACAGAATCCAACAACACATTAAAAGGATCATACACCACGATCAAGTGGGATTTATCCCAGGGATGCAAGGATTCTTCAATATATGCAAATCAATCAATGTGATACACCATATTAACAAATTGAAGAATAAAAACCATATGATCATCTCAATAGATGCAGAAAAAGCTCTTGACAAAATTCAACACCCATTTCTGAAAAAAAAAAAAAAAAGAAAGACCTGGGTTTGGATCCTGACTCAGCCCCTTCTAAGCTTTGTAACTTGGAGTGAGTCACTCTCTGATTCTCAGTGTCCTTACCTGTAAAATGGGGCTACCGGTACCTTTCCAGCAAGGCTATCATGAGGCTAAATATATGAAATAATGAGGTAAATTAATACATTGGCTATCAGGCTTGTACTTCAGTCTGTGAGCTTGGTTAGCAGCAGACCTAAATCCCATCATTTCTGGGGTACTAACAATATTGACAGTGTGAATGGGTTATGCTGAAGCTAGTATCTGGGCCAAGGCTGTGCCATCCTGTGAAGTCTCTGGGCTACTGGCCAGTTTCCCATCTACTGAGACTGCCTCATTCTTGCCTGGCATCTTTCTCTAGCCAGGTGACCTTGCTCTCCTGTTTCCTTTATAGATTTGGCCTTCCTTTTACAACTACACATGTGCAAAAATCTCTCTGATGGGTCCCTTTGGCATTTGGGAGAGCTTAGTCCCAAATGGGAAATCCTGCCTGGGCCTTCAGAGGCCGTGTGGGTCTTACATTTTTGAAGCCTCGATAAAGGACTTGCAGCTCCCTCTTGGTGAAGTTGGTCTGGGCCTCAAGCTGCTCCAGTCCCTCAGGCCGATGGCAAACCATGGTCATCTCCAACTCGTCTTCAATCTTATCTGGAATCAGAGGAGATGGCATTGAAGCAGCTAACCTTGGTGGTCACTTGTCAGCCCACAGTCTGGGCTGTCAAAAGGGTGGTGTGGTGACCTGAGACATAAGGTCATGGGCTGGGGGTCACACTGCAGATGACCTTCCTGCTTTGAACCCCACCTCCCTGCTCAGTCACTTTCTGTCTTACCATCAGTCCAGCCATTACTCCAGCTGTGTTGGATACCACCTAGGGAGGGAGCTTGAGCCTTGGAGATAAACGTGTTCCAAGTGGAGATGAGGGCAGAAGTGCTAAAGATAAGTCCATATGAAAACATTTCCTTTTCTTTCAGAATAACTGCTCTGCATATTCAGTTTGCTGCCCATTGAACCATCTGAATATTCTAGAGACACAGGTAAGTGAGCAGATTGACTAACATCCTCCAAACAGCAAAGGGAGACAAATTTATAAAAAAAACCATAGAGTAAACTCTCACCATTTAGGAATCTAGAGGAAGACTAGCTTGATTTGGCAAAAAGTACAAATTACAGCATGTTAAGTATTAATTTAAAAATGTGAATGCACTTCCCGGTATTGTAATATCTACCAGACATCCTTAAATAATAGGAAAATGACTTAAATGGGAGCTACTTTATATAAATGAAAGCTTCCGAAGTATTTGAAGGGCTCTAAAAACAGTTGTTTTAAGTAGTAGTTTATTCCTCCTACATGTACTATTATACAGTGCAATGTAATTTTGCACTAGTTATTTAGAAAGTGTCATTTAAAGTATCCCATTGCTCTGTCCATCTCCTACTGTAGGATCACAAAATCTAAATAAGTATAACTTTCAACGTTTTACCATCACAGAAGGTAAGTGAGTGTTTTCCTCTAGGCCCTGCCAGAATGCTTTCTATAAATGTACTCCAATCAAGAATCAATTGCCATCTAACCTTCTTGGCCCATTGTTGCCATGCAGGCATCACCAAATCCATGTATTGAACAACTGTAAATATGGGCTGGCAAGAGTAGTGATGAGATGGGCATCACTCCATGATGATGGAGAGTGAGGACAGGCTGAGTTTCTATCTGAGAGAACAGGCTGCGCAGGTGCATTACACTGTGTGCATTTCCCTAGCCAGTGTCAGTCTTTTTGCATCAGATTCTCTCCGCAATTGTCACTTTTCCTTTGAGACTCTGATCTCAATGCAAAAGGAATCCGTCAAAGTGAGTTTATATCTTATACCTCCTCTCTAAGGGAATGGACATTTGGGTAAGGTTCCAAGGGAGAGACAGAAGAACCTGGTAACAATTCCCAATTGTCATCTTTCTTACATACTGGGAAACACATATCATCTTATCCTACAGAGAGTAAAGCAGATTATTCAATATAAATAAGACTCTGTTTATGCAAAATAGCTGCAAGTGGCCAATATCCTTATAATTTGAATAGAGCCTTTAAATACTGTTATGTTTCTAGCTAACAAGTTAAGTAGCAATTACTTAAATACTGCAGCATTCTCAAACAAACAAAAAACCCCACGTAAGTCTAATTCAGAATACTCACATATATTTTCAACTCATTTAAAATTAGAATTCAAGTTGTTGGTTTAAATTTCCTAGCATTAGATTTAATAGCAATTTTATTTTTAAAAGTGCACAGATGTTTAACCCTGAAAAGAGGTGAAAGTTATATTAAAATGTAAATAAGGAAGACACAAATGTATTTTTGGAAGAAAAGATGTATTTTTGAAGGCATCTAGTATACATTTCCGAGTTTATCTTATCCAGAAGCTTAAAAGATTTTTTTTTTTTCAGTATTGACTGTGATTAGATTCTTCACAAGCTCAGGGAAATCTCTTTGCAGAAGTTTGAGAGAATCTTTCTGACTCAGAAACTGCACTTGCTTACCGTCTCTTTCATTAAAAATGCACTAAGTGATTATAGATATATCAAATATTAAAACCACTTCATTAAGATAGAACTGGTTTGTTTACTGTCTGACCAGCAGGATCAGTTTCTGTATCGAAGAGATTCTGTAACATCTGAATATTGACTGCCAAGCTTTTGTTTTGTTTTGCTTCTTCATCACCCTCTAATTGTCAGACTATGGTAACATCAGTTGCTGAAGGAAATTTACATATTTGGGGTTCAAGATGCTGATGCTGGGAAATCGCCCGCACGGCGGGTGTTAGGGGCTTAAACCAGTGGTTCTTGAATTTTTTTTTACTGTGTTTCATACTAAGAATTACAATTTACATCATAATCCAGTATACATAAAGGGAAAATTTTATAAAATGTTTTGAAGCAAGGGTTTCATGAAATAGAGTACCATTTCATGAAATGGTACTTTCCCTCAGTAATGTGGGATATACTCTGTTCTCAAATTTAATCATTCCTTTATAAAAATGTGCTGATTGTGACTCTCATGGTCATGATTTGGGAATGGAAAACACTAATTTAATTTGCCTACACTCATAGCAACCTTATGGGTGCCTCTACAATGGCTTCTGCATAATTTAAGCATTCTTTTCCCTCCCATCAGCTCTCCCTTCTCTTTCTCTGTATGCTTCATGGTTCTGGCCACTGTAAATATATTCTGAAGAAACTCTGAAAGGGGCTGTGGAGGTTTTAAAATCCTTGTTTTCCCCCGGGGAGCCTCTGAGTGCTATCCAGGCGGTCCCACTAAGGGAAGGGGGGTGGCCCAGCTCTCTGGTTGGAGGACGAGGAAACAGAATTAACAGATGCGAGCCTCCTTGACAGTTTCTTCTGAGGTTTGTTAAGAGTTTCTGAGGCCAAGTGTTGCTTGTTATTATTATTTTTATTATTAAAAATAATGTTGAGCCAGTTACTAAGTCAGGTTGAGTTGGATGATAAAGATAAAAATTAACCCAGAGATCTAATACAATGGTGATCACTACCTAACAAGAATAAATCAGAATACCTTTTGTTTGTAAACTACTTTTACTCTGTAAAATGTTTTCATGCCCGTTGTCCCACTAAAACTTTGTGTGTGGTGGGAAGCGGGGGAACATTACCCTCTCCATCAGAATATTAGTAAGATGGGGGTCCTAACAGATCAAGAGTTTTCTAACTATAAGTACCTTAAAAAGTGACGAACAATCTATCACTGGGGGCAGTTAAAGCAAGATGGAATAACCAACTGTAGAGGATGCTACACAGGTAATTCCCAGACTGAAGGAAAGTTTGGAGGAGATGATTCACATTATGTGGACCTTAATGTTTGGGGGTCACAGACTCTTCTGAGTGTGGATGAAAGCTATAGGCCCTCTTAGAAAAAGAAAATGCACCTAACCATGGCACTTTGCCTATACTTTCCATGAGTTCCTGTATCTTTCAAACACATGGAGCCCATGTTGAGGACTTCTAGCATGGGAGATGTCTTCCACACTCTGTCACTAACTGGCTTTGCCTGAGTCCTAGGTCACATAGCCAGCTGGTGACAGAACTGGACCTCAAATCCAGCCAGTACAGGGCCTGTTTTATAGATCTGGCTTCCATGTGCCTCTACAATGGCTTCTGCTTCCCTCAAGCACAAAACTGCAAATTGGTTGTAACCAGCCTTGCAGTAGTTCTCTTCTTGACAAGCTCTGTGCCCGTGTACAAGTGAGGCCCTTAGACTATGAGCAATAGGAGGGCCCAAGTCTTTGGTCTTCTCTCTGCTGAGGGTCTCCTCTGTTAGGTCCATAACCATTACATGACCAAAGACCAGGGCTGTGACCATCTCCTTCTTCCTGTACTGGAAAATATTTTCTCCATCATGGGGTCTCCGGATTGGATTGTGTAACCACCCATTTAGTTTTGAGGTTACAAAATGTGTTGGTCATTGGCATGAACACAGTCCAAAGATAGGTCTTGTTTGGCCCATAAAATGTGTTTTAATTTTGTTTGGAATTTCCAACATTTAAAGTTGAGAGATTCACGCACAAGTTTGGATTTCTGATTTCTCTTGGAAAATGGGATTCTCTGACAACTTTGGTCTCAACTTCTCACAAGGTAACAGTTTACCAGAGCTCAGCAGGGGCTGATCCCTCTGAGCAGTGAAAGCCTCTAGTGCGCCCTCTCTTCACCCCTGGCTCACTTACTTCATTTGTGTTCCCTGCTTGGTCCTGCAGGCATCTGAGTTTTTGGCTCCTGATCTATACCTACTTGCCCTTCCACCCATTACCATTCTCCTACCTCACATCACCCAGGCTACCACCTCTCTCTTCCTCACTATTTGTTTATTTAAACACATTCTGCTTTGTTTCACAAAGGACTTGAAGCTGATTATATGAAATACATATAATAAAATAAAAAGAGATAAGGTAATAGGAAAAACTGCCTCAGAAAATATTGATTAGATTAGGAGGTCGAGACCACAGGGAAAAAGAGAACATAGAAATTCAGGTCATTTGTTCTAAGCAGTTACTACACTTGAGCCACAAATTGGCTCTGAGATTTTACATATATCTTATCGTCTGTGAGAGAAAAACATATCAGTTTCTTAAGGGGAGCAAAATTTTTCCTGTAACTTGTCTCTAAAAGAATGTTTCCAACTGTTTCTATTTAGGTGGGGTTTGCTGTTAAGGGGCACAGAAAGTTGGTCAGTGAGAAGACGAATTACAAAATATATACGTGATTAAGAAGCTCTCCCACTGAAAGTAATGTGACCAAAGTAGTCAAGTTAGTTTAAACTTTTTTACCTCTCTGATACTGGTAATACCACCAGGCGATGTCTAGGAAAAAGTAAGAAAACATTTTACCAAAACCATTCATCAAACAAGCAAAACACACTTTTATTTTCCATGGAAAGTCTGCTCTGAGGGTGTCCAGGTCGCTATCCAGCTTGACATATGCGAAGAAGTCTCTTGTTAGCAGAGCTGGGACTGACCTTCTCCCATGGTCAGAACAGGCAAGAGCAAGGGGTCACCTTGCAGTGCCCACGGCTCCCAGCAGGGAGCTCCTTGAGCGTGCCCGCAGCCATGCAGCCATGCAGCCCGAAGAGAGATGGGATGGCACGGGGCAGAGGATGAACGGATGTGGGTGGGCCTTGGAAATACCTGCATGTTTGATTGAAGAGTGGCTTATAAGATAACCCGCCACAACGGAGGCCCCATTGCCACGCTCTGCCACTTTGTGATTTGAAGCTGCATTCTTGCAGGATTCTTTATTCACTCACTCAACAACTATCAATGAAGTACCTACTATGTGTATCTCAGTGAATGAAACAACTCTGTTCCCTGCTCTCATGGAGCTTACAATCTACAAGTCTTTGCTTCTCTCTTTCCTTCTCAAGCTTGATAAGTAACACAGATGCAGAAGAGGAAAAAGGGCCACTGAAAAAATGAATTAGCACATTAGGATGAGCGGGCAGGGTGGTTGAAGGCAAAATCCCCTATTACACTGAATGTAAAACATAAGGAAAAACATCAGACCTGGAAAATCCTCCATTACACGGTGGAGTAGGGTGGATCCAGGTCCCAGAGAGTGGGAAACAGGCTCTATTTGCTGCTCTCCTGCTGGCCTTTTTGGGCCGATTTGGGGGTCAGCCTAGTTTCCTCTGTAGGCTATTATGTGAACTTCCTCCTGTCTTTCCAGTATCCCTGACCAAGAGTGCATAAGGCAGACCAGCCACCACTTTAAGTGTGTCTTAGTCACCCCTTACCCACAACCCCAGGCAGGAAAGGCTTATTTTCCTGCTGCCCCTAAAAGTGGTGGTATAGGTGGGTGTCCTTTGGTAAGTATTTCTACTCTTGTCTCCTGACCTGAATCCTATGGGAGAAACTTATTTTGCTGGATTTAGTTGCCCCCTTTTATCACTCTGATAGGTAGCATTTGTATTTATTTGTTTTTCTAGTAGAGGTTATTTTTAGAATGGTTTTAAGTTTATAGAAAAATTGCACAGAAAATAGAGAGTTCTTATGTACCCCACCCTCACAGTGTCCCCTGTTTTAACATCTTGCATTGGTGTGGTATACTTGTTACAATTGAAAAACCAGGATTGATATATTATTTTTAATTAAAGCCCATAGTTTACATTTGAGTTCACTCTTGGTGTGGTATAGTTCTATAGGTTTTGACAAATGTATAATGCCATGTATCCACCATTATAGTATCCTACAGAATAGTTTTACTGCTCTAAAAATGCTAGGGTAGCATTCTTGCAGAGATATGTCTAAAACTATGGACTGACCTTCTCTGGCATGCCAGGAATGTGACAGGTATTGGGAGAGAGATGAAAAGATATAATATCTGTTCATATGGAGTTCTTAGACTGATGGGTAGGGCACACACATAGACCAAGAATTACAAACTCTAATGCCAATATTAGTTGGTAGGTAATTTAGATGAGTTGGATGATGTATGTACAACCATAGAGAGTGGTGGGGACTGAGAGCTGGAGAGCCATTGCCCCATGAAAGGGAAATAGCTGTTATGCAGCCAGTTGTTGTCATGTAGAATTTAAGCTTGGTGAGTCCAGATCTTCAGATCTTTCAAGAGATGCTACTATTAAAAGATGATTTGTGTCCTGATTCCTAGCTGTTATCAAGGAATTTAACATTTATACATATAGCATGGGCCAAATATAATATTCCTGTTTGTAGAATATTGTGAATTGCTGGTCTGGAATTCTTCATTGGCAAATCATTCCAAGCAGTGTGGATATGGCTAAGACACTGGGAGCCAAGAGGAGGAAGCTCTTAACTAATGCCACTTGGATGGAGGGGGACCAGAAGGGGCCGCAGGGAAGATTTCAAGGGGAGGTGATAATTTATTTGAGTCTTGAAGGAAGAGGGACAAAGGAACAGCATATGAAAAGGCACAGAAGCCAGAAAGGCCCTGGAATTGTAAGCTTTCTTGTAGCAGAGCTGACCTCTCACTGAGAAAAGCTAGAAAAGGAGGATTAAGAAAATCACATCTGTTTGGAGAGCTACCAAGATAGCCTGAACTTTAGAAGCCATGATTCTGGAGGGAAGAAAAACTCATTAAAGTGAGTCTGACAATCAATGTTGCTTTTTAACTCAAGTGTATATAAAGTGGCATGGGTAATGAGATTGAGAAACTGAGCAAAAATGGTCTGCTAAGCAAAGAATGTGAGCAGAACTCTCAGGAATCTGGGAAGACAAAAACTGGATCAGTGCCACAAAGACATTCAGGACTTGAGGGGCCCAGACTGGAGGGGCCACAGAGAAATGAGCCTGGTAGCTCTAGCTGCTTATTCCCTCAAGGCTCTTGCTAATTCCTAAGTGACACAGGTCAAGAGAGACTGAGCAGAAGCCACGGCCGAAATGTGGTAGAGCCAAACAGAGCTTTTGGCAGGCTCACAGTGTTGGGAGTTAAGTGCTGGAGTTCTGGGTCTTCCTAGGAGAGGGTTCCTGGTAAACACCCAGGCTTTCAGTTTGACCCCTAAAGGATTACATTCTAGGAGCAAGAACAAGTTAGAAATAGATCAGGCCTTACAAAGATTGAAATCCAGCCTCAAAATAGCTCAGTCCCTGTTTGGATTAAGTTTATCTGCCCCTACTCTGTTACCTCCTAGAAGTTGAAGGCTGAGCTAGGTAGTTTACAGATTTTTTATTCTAATGTCCATTTTTCATTGAAAACTTGCCAGGCATATTAAGAAACAGGACCAAAAGAAAAAGATAACTATAGCAATGTAGTAATAGATTTATGGGATTTAGATATTGGACCAATCAAGCATGGGCTTTAAAATAATAATGAAATATGCTCAAGAAAATAGATAAAAAGGTGGAGAATTCTACCAGAGGACCAGAATATATACAAGAAAGTAAGTTTAAAATTCTAGAATTGAAAAGTGTATTATCCAAAATTAACAACTAAATAGACCAGTTTATCAGTAGGTTATGCACAGATGAAGAGAAAATTAATGATTTGGTAGATAGGTCGAGAGAAAAATATACTTACTGATGCACAAGAGAAAAAAATGGGAAGTACAGATAAGAGCATAAGACATGATGAAAAATTCTAACTTAGGTATAATTGGAGTTCCAAAAAGGAAGGAGATAAAGAATGATGCTGAAGCAATATTTGAAGAGATAAATAAATGAGAATTTTAAAAATGGATATAATAAATCAAGCCACAGATTCAAGAAGCACTTACAAACCTCAAGCAGATAATCACAAAGAAAAACCACACCTAGGAACATCACAGTAAAACTGCTGAAATACAAAAGCAAATAGAAAATCTTCCATACAAGAGAGTAACCTTCAAGTTATAACCAAACCTTAACTAAATGCTGCTTGCAAGCATAAAGACACAGCAAAGGCAAAAGTAAAAGAATGTAAAAGGATACAGCATGCAAATACGAATCAAGAAATCCTGTCATGGCTATTTTAACATCAGCTAAAATAAACTTTAAGGCAAGAAGCTTTGCTGGAGAGAAAGAGGAAGTTTTCATAATGAAAGGGGCCATTCACTAGGAAGACATAACAAAATTCTAAATTAGTATGCAATAAGAATATAACTTCAAAATACATATAAAGCAAAGGCTGACAGACCCAAAAGGAGAAATAACAAATTCATAATCAGAATTGGAGATTTTAAAACACCTCTCTCAGAAACTGATAAAACAAAAGATCAATAAGGGTATAGAAGATATGAGCAATGCAGTGAACAAACTTGGCCTCACTGACACATGTAGATCTCTTTACCCAACAATCATAGAATATACACCCTTTCCAAGTGCACATTGAACACTTACCAAAATTGATCGTTTCCTGGCTCCTAAAGCCAATCTCAAAAAAGTTCAAAGAACTGAAATTATTCAGAATGTTTTCTGTCCAAAGGGAAATTAAACAAGAAATCAAGAGTAAAAAGAAAACAAGGAAATCTCCAAATGTCTGGAAATCAAGCAACATGGTTCTAATTCCTAAGTGTCCCATGTATCAAAGAAGAAATCTCCTGGAAATCAGAAAGTATTTTGAAGTAAATGACAATGAAAAGATGACATATTGAAACTTGTGGGATGCCATTAAAACTGTACCCAGAGGGAAATTTAAAAGAGCATAACATACTCGAGCTGCAAATAATTTATGTGACAGTGTGCATGAAATTGAATGCTGTGCTATCTCTTTTATCATATTTTTCGTGTTTCCAGAGATTCATTTTTAATGTTGCCTAAACTATGTTGGTTACATTGGAGACTATATTAGTGATAGCATGCTGGCATTTGAAAATGTAATTTTTTACTCTCCCCTATACATAGTTTGTTGGTTTATTCTGGGCAACTTTAACACCATCTTTTTTTTTTTTTTTTTTTTAAATTAGTTAATTTATTTATTTTTGGCTGTGTTGGGTCTTCGTTTCTGTGCGAGGGCTTTCTCTAGTTGCGGCGAGAGGGGGCCGCTCTTCATCGCAGTGCGCGGGCCTCTCACTGTCGCGGCCTCTCTTGTTGCGGAGCACAGGCTCCAGACGCGCAGGCTCAGTAGTTGTGGCTCACGGGCCTAGTTGCTCCGAGGCATGTGGGATCTTCCCAGACCAGAGCTCGAACCCGTGTCCCCTGCATCGGCAGGCAGATTCTCAACCACTGCACCACCAGGGAAGCCCCTTTCCCATCTTTTGATTGACAAATTACCCCAAGGTAATCAGGGGTGAAGATCCTTGTTGGTGTCTGTGTGGAGCAGAGGGGGAAATAAACTCTATTTGGACCCTTAAGTATAATCCTGGAGGCTGAGATTCTTACAGCCAAGGCTTAGAGGTGAGTCATAAGCTCAAGCAGACACGCACAGCACACAACTCATCAGCTCTTAATTTTATAAACTTAACGATGAGTCCCAGGAGTGCTGAGCCTTGATAAAGATTTTTCTGAGTGTTCCAGACATTTTTTTCAGTCTCCTTGGTTCAATAAAACTCAAATCATGTTTTGCTCCAAGCATTGGTTCTCTTAATCTTGAAACCCTCCTGACCCTTTTAAAAAAACTGAATTTATGTTTCTCATTCATTTACCCCTTAGTCCTGAAAATGTTCTGAAAAAAAACAGAGTCCTACCAAAAATAATATTTGAGTACTGCTACTTCCATCAGATGGGAGGTTTTCCAGATGAAATGTCTTGAAATATATATATATATATACTTACTTGAAATATATATATGTATATATATGTGTGTATGTATATATATACGTATATATAGAGAGAGAGAGAGATAGAGAGAGACAGAGAGAGAGAAAGTATTTCAGTTCTCTGACCTTCCTCCTCAAATGGGGGTGTTTTTGAGGGTGGCCTTCAGATCAGCACACTGGGTGAGGTGTGTGGAAGGGGCATGTCAGATGCACCTTGTACTTCTTGGGGGTGGTGGTAGTGGTAGAAATTGTCAGGAATGTAATGCAATTATTAAAAGTCCACAAAATCACTACACAGATTGTGACGTAAGTCACCGTTCTTTTGATTGTGTGGCAGTGTAACATTCACACAGTTTTCACCAAGAATGAAAAAACAAAGAAACACCTGGGAAAGAAGTAAGTCACCTACGTCCCAGGGTTGGCAGGAAGAAGGAGCCCTAAAAGGTGTTCCAGGACAAGGAGCAAGGCTACATGTATTAGGGACTCTTGTGTCCCCTCATCTCAAAGCAAACACTTCTGTCCAGCTAAGCCCCCGACCAGGCTGCAGAGTAGAAATAAATGTCAGGTTCACCGCAGTGTCTAAGCCACAAGCGAAAATCTCTAGATAATGTTGTAAGTGGACCTCTTTGTCTGGAAAAAGTGTCCCAGGATGAAACTTTTGATGATTTATTTAGGTAGCTCCAGCAGTTTCTCCAGCTCTAGGGGGGAATTAGTTATATCCTGCCACCAGCTAGTTTTCAGGAAGCAGTGGGGAAACCTCCCACCATGTCTCCTTTGGTCTCAGCTGGACATTGCTCTGAAGTTCCAGCACATGGGGACAGTCAGTTAATGAGCAGTGGCTGCCCTGCTTTGGGGACAGAGGGCATACTACGCAGGATGAGTGGTTCTAGAATATTTCTGCAGGAAATCAGAGGATTACATGGGTGGGATTTTGTTACTTCTCTTGACTGGGAGGCTAAAATGATTTATTGCAAATGAGGAGGAGGAAAAAATAGTGTCTAGATGCTTTTAGTATTAAGATGGAAAAATGAAGGTACAGAGAGAGGCTGAAGGAATTACTCAAAGGAAAAGTAAAATTGCCATGTGAATAAGACTTATCTCAGGTTGGCATAGAATTTTCTCATTCATGGAAACTCATTGGATCAAGGTCAGGCTAAGGTGTCAGTCTTTCAGTCTGCTTTTTGAAGAGTAGTTCACTGCCATCCAGATAACTTGACAACTTCCTGAGTGATGGTTTCCAAGCAGAGGGCTTGCTTTGATGCGCTGGTAAGTGTTTAACAACTGGCTCTTGGGGGAGAAGCCTGCTTGATGCAATTTTCCAATATTCTTGGTGCAAATATTCCCATCATAGCCTAGTTCAGACTATCAACATGAAGTCACTGAATATGGATTTGGGAAGTGAAACCCATGATTCGCCAGTATGACCTGACTCCATCACATTACAACTACTATTTTAGAAGAGCTGTCTTATGCTCAACTATCCCAAATCCATGTACTAAAGACCTGAAAACCAGTTCAATACTCGTGAAATACTCAATTTCACAGAGTAGGTTTAGCCCCTGTAACCCAACCAAATAAACCCTTTCTTTGTTAGTGGAAAAATAAACTCCTGTATGCCATACAGAATAATCACAAGCAGGGAAATAATGGAGACTGGCCAAGTGAGCTTTTTCTGGAATTCAGTATTAATGTATCCTCATATTAAGTGCCTGTCTTGGTGAGCTCAGAGAGCATGCTAATAGTTTTAGAATTGATCTAATCATCTCACTGTCCCTAGGAGGTATGTGGTCATTAGACTAATTTGAGTTATAATCAGACCCATCTTGTAGCTGTGAATCTAAAAAGATAAGATATATAAAGTGCTCTCTGAATACAGTAGGTGCACAAAAATGTTATTCCCACCTTCTAGTGTATTAAGATTGTGATTTTAAGGGTCCTTCTCAACAGCAGAATCCAATAATCATGTCTGTTAGACACTTTCTAGGTCATGATTACAACTTTTCTGATGGATCTAGTTAATTACGTGTGCTTCTCTTCGATATAGGAAGATTTTCTTGTTCTGTGATTTACTCTGTCAGATAGGCACCCAGTTGCCAGTTCAGGTTGGATATTAACTAGCTAAGGCGAATATTATCATCCTATATTAACTGCAATGGACATAAGCAAACACAAGACTCTGGATGAAAGAGCTGTTAAGCATCTCGGTCTGCAGGCTGCCAGGGAACAGGGCAGAGTTTCTGTGGGTGGTGGACACCAGAAATGCAGGGCCTGCAGTGTTAGCAAATAGACATAATAACTGCCGGTCACTGAGAAAATTTCCTGCCTCTTCTCCCTTAGAGTTATTACATGGCTCCATGTCCTCTGCCCTTAATAATCCAGACAGTCACAGTGTGCATTGCTATGGTCCATTTCTTAGCTGGAGAAGGGCATTGGATGTTACCCTCAACTGGAACAGGAGCTGCCAAATGCAAGGACTGCAGCCAGGTTGTCTGAGAATGTCTGCCTGCCTGCCCAGAGGCAGGGAGAAGGTGGCAAAGTGTCATCTCCAGGACTCAGCTCGGAAGCCTGTTAACCGTGCACTTAATAAATGAAGCCTTGGCAGACACACCTTGAATTATTAATGAAGTTATTCAGCTTTGATTGTTTCCTTCTTTGGTGGAAAGGTTATTCACTCAAATGCCTTTGATTAGACTGTCCAATACATCACAATTGGGCCTATTTTATGTGCAACTTTATGGTGATAATAGTTCTGTCTCATTTAGAAGCAAATCAGACGTTATGAACTTCGTGATTTATTAATGTTTTGATTTCTATAAATGTCCGTACATCTCACATCCCATCAGAGAGCCCGAGAACAATCAGTGCAGGGCTAATAAAAATGTAAAATGAAACCATCATTAAAAAAATGGAAAGACTGCCTGTTAAAAAGCCCTGCTGCCTCTCTGAATTGTTTCAGGATCCAGGTCATTACCACAAAGGCCTCCTCCACCCCCCAGCCCCACCCCTACCCCCTGCACAGCCCCACTTAAGCACAGCCTGCATGAGACTGTCTGGGGAAGCTCTGTCCTGCTTGTCTATTCTGTGTGGACTGAAATAAAATACAAGAGGTGAAGAGTCGAAACTGGAGGGGCCCCTGAAGCCTGCACCCAGACTTCTCATCCTCGAGAAAGCAGGATAAGGGGGTCCCTCTCCATCAAATTCACCCCACTACAACCCACCACCTCTCTGCTGAATCTTCAGGATAAAGCTCAGATTCCCCAGCTGGCACTGAAGTCTATCCTGGGGGCCCAGTTTACCTTTCCAGAACAATTCCCCACAACTACACGGCATGGATCTTTTGCAATAGCTGCAGATTCTACTGGTATGTGGACCCCTATCTCTGCCAAAGCATGTGATCAGCTGATCCCAATCCCAGGCACCCTTGAAACCTAAGAGCCATCTCCTCCGGGCAGCTCTCAGAAACTACCACATGGAAAGCTCTCGGTCTGTCCAAACTCCTGAAGCACTTCTTATGTCTGAACAATCACCCAGTAGGTATCAGAATCTACCTTTGGGTGTTGCAGTTTACATTTACAGGAGTAGGGTGAGGTGGAGTGGGGGTAGGGAGACTGTGTCTTTATTTTTGTTTTATTTTTAGTATCCCACTATATGATGTCTAGTATCTGCTTTGCACATAGTAGGTGAATAGTTAAGTGTTCATTATTTGCTAAAAGTGTGTAGAGCTATTAGGAGCTGAATGGGAATTACATTAAGAGTCCCAAGACAGCAGCCAAGAGACTATCTGGAAAGCAGTTGGCTAATTTAGTGGCTAATTCCATCATTTGACAGTTTAGTTCAGAAATCACAATCTGGCAGTCCACAGGGTACAGTTGTTATCTCACTCCTTTTAAATGTGAATTTTGCCAACATTTATTTCACATAAAATATGGATTTTGGCTTCTCTCTAGAAATCTGAAGTTACAGCTATGCAGGCCTGCATTATCACATAGAACAACTGGCTGGAGCGGAGGAGAAGCTGCTCGCTCTAGACAGAGCAAGTGTACTCTAGTATAAACCACAGACCCTACTACTCCCTATTGCCTCTCCAACACTAAGACCAAGGGAGAGTTGTTATCTATCATCATTCATTTACATTAACTGCCTGAGTCTTTGGTCGTGTTTAACAGCCCCTCTCTCCTATCCCATACCATGTTTTTCCAAGTGACTTCTGTGTGTTTTGTGATATTCTAGAAATGTGACTGAATTTCATTTTTTGGGTTCCAAGCAACATGGAGAAAAAAAGGGTGCCCTGTGATTAGAGAGGACCTTTGTACAGATTCAGGCTGTGTCCTTAGATGATGCTTCTGTGCTGCTAACATAACATGCATCAAGAATGGGGTTGACATACAGGTTCTGTTTCAGTACATTTCAGCCTTCTATTTTACAGAGCACTCTTCACATCACTTAGCTCCTGTGAGATACGCGTTATATTATTTTCATTTTACAGAGGAGAAAACTGAGGTTCAGAGAAAAAAGAGAAAATATTATTATTGCCTTTTATTAAGAGAAATGGAATCAGAGATCTTATGAGACATCCCTGAGGTTATCAAGATGGTGACTAGAAGTGCAAAGACTAATCTCATCATCTGATTGACAGTCAGATACTTACTGGCATAAAGGACCACCCTATGGGTCTCCCCTGGGCCCACTCCTGTATCTTTGTGTTTGTTCCTCTGTCTCAGCAAATCAGGGGCTACATTCCTCTACCCAAGCTTCTCACACTTTCTGCGCTTGAGGATTTACAGAGCCCAGTCTGTGGCAGGAGGGAAGACACCAAGTGGCTTCAGGGTTTTTCTCCCCATAACTTCCCCTGCCTCAAACTCTGCCATCCATTTAGCATTTCTAATTTTGTTTCCTGTTTCTGAGTATGAGGGTAGTCTCCACTCTGGGTGACAAGTTGTAGAAGTCACAGAGCATATGAGTTACGGAGAGGTACATTGATCCTGCCCTCTAACTTCACAGATATGGCTCCCGGGGCCCAGAGAGGGAACTGGACTTGTCCAAGGTCACACACTGGATTCCTGGCAAAGCAGGATTAAACTCAGGTCAGTCCTTCTGGCAATCCAGTATTTTTTTCACAGCACTATTTACTCCTTCAACAAATAATTACTGAGTGCCTACTAGATGCCAGCCACTCTTCCAGGCACTGGTGATACAGAAGTGAACAGAGGTGGTGATGTGTCCTGTGAATGACGATAAAGCAGGGTTACAGGACTAGAGAAACGGGTCACGGGAGGCACTATTTTATACAGGGTGGTCGGGGAAGGCGGCAACCCAATTAGGCATCAGTAAGTGGGGAATAATGGTAAGCTTTGCAGCCAAAATAGTCAGGTCTGAATCCCAGCCCTGCAGCTTAATAGTGGACGAGCCTGAGCAAGTTCTGTATTCTGAGACTCACAGTAAAATGGGCACAGTAGCACCCATCTCCCAGGCTGTTGGGATCAGAGGAACCACTGCACAGAAAGTGCCTGACTTGTAGAAGGCACTCAGTGAAGTCCCCTCCTCACTTTAGTGCAGGGGCCTCAGCTTTCTAATAGGTGTCTTTGCTTGGCTATGAGAGGGATGCAACCTATAAAGAGCCCACATAACACTCCATTAGCCAGGGTTGGCCAGCTGGAAGGCTTTTGTAGATTAAGAGGATGAAGGAGCCAGGGTTAATTAGCTGAGTTAGTTTGTGAATGCATTAGTGGGTCACAGGGCTCTGAAGCTATTTAATCTGAGGAGTGGTGGGTGGCAACTGCTAAGCTTGGAGTGATGCTTTGATGAAACTTCCCAGATTGGAGCTGTGGCTTGGAATTCCCAGCCCTTCTGAGAGAAACAGTATTTCTCATCATTAGAGGTAAGTCTCAAAGTGGCTTACAGTAAAGCTTAAGTTGGATCATAGAAGTCTTTGAAAATTAAGTCTCAAATATAAGAAACCCAAACAGCTTCTGCACGTGCCTTCTCTGTGAAGCCTTCCCAGGCCCCCCGCCTTCATCTCGAGGCCTGATAAATTCTGTCTATAGCGATCAATTCTACTGGATTACGGGGTGGGGACACTGCAGGAGAAGGCGCACTTTCCTTTTCACTTTACAGCTTTGTTACTGTTTGAAATTTTTTTTTAAGCTATATGTGTGGATTTCTATTATAATTTTAATGTTTTGGTTAAAAACATTACATTTTGAGTAGGATAATGTAAGTAGATGCCATTTATTTCATTGTGAAGCTGGTCCTAGTTAAGTCTGGCCCAGTGCAATCGGTGTTTTCTAGTGCAATGGGTCTAGTTGTGTTTGTTGTGATGTTGTTTTTGTGGAATCAAAGTTTTTTCAAACAAAACATTATATTGTGATGATCACTGGTGCTCATCACGAACTATTTTTGGTTCTCCTTCCAAGCACTTCCTGCTCCTTTGGATGCACTTCCTGCTCCTTTGAAGTTAGGTATGATCATGTGACTGGTGTTGGCCAATCCAGTGGGAACAGGGGTGATGTGTGTCCTGGGGTGGAGGTAGAGATTAAGCAAATGATCTCTGAATTACAGCTGAGCAAAGTGCTATGAAGGAAAGGTAGGGGATGTCATAGGAACTTAAACAGAAGGACCTAGCCGTAACTGCAGGGCTTCTCTGTAGCAGTCCAGAAGGACGGGAAGGGGATGGCCAGGTGGAGAGTGAGGGCAGAGGGAAGGATCAGCCTCTCCAAGGACTCTGCGGTGGGAAGAAGAGAGGCCTGCTCTAGGAGGTGACAGCTGCATCTAGGAGATGACAGGAAGCCTCCCAGTACGTCTGGAGGCTGGGACGTGGTGAATAAGGGGCAGAGGAGTGTGAGGCGGGCATGGACCATATTGTGCCAGGCTTGGGGCCCATGTGAAGAGTTTTAGGAGTGGCAAACAGCAAAGCAAGTACAGTACAGAGGGCTTTTTTTTTTTTTTTTAGAAGCCAGTGGAGAGTTATGAGTTAGAATATTAATCACCCAATGAGGGCTGATGTTAATCATAAGAGAACTGATGCATCCTTGGCCCCTTCCCACTTGCTGGGACTTCATGGAGAATGGCTTTGCAGTGCAGGTCTCTGCCTGATGGCTTTGCGTCTTTCCTGTCCTTGCTGGTTCATTGCAATAGAGAGCCTCTGTTAAGCAAACAGGACTGAGACCTTAGACTTGGTCCCAGCTCTCTGCAAGTGAGGGTAAGGGAGGAAGGTCTTTTTCTCCCTATCAGTTAATAATAATACCTACAATTTGAGATATTTGAAGTTTCAGCTGGAATGCCAAGGGGCGTGGTTATTCCTATTTAGAATGCCATAGGCTGAGTCAGGCTTGGCTGGAGACCTGAATCCATGTCATCAAGAGAACTAAGCTGAAGAAAATCTCCTAGGACTGTTAAGATTTTTTTCTAGCTAATCAGTAACTTCCTTCTTTATTCTTATTTTAGTTGGCCCATGACCCTGAAGAGGGAAACAGGTCCTAGTAGTTGTAATTAAAAGGGAGAGATTAAATATGCAAAAGAGATGTAATAATTATTGAAGCAAAGTCTAGGAAGCTAGGAAGCAATGGGACCAGGATTAAGGATGTGGGTAACCCTGTACATATTTCATATCATTTCTCAGAAATATTCCTAGAAGTGGAAAAAAGCAGGCTTTATAAAATAGGAAATTTCTGTCTATCTATCTATCTGTCTATCTATCTATCAATCTATCTATCTATCTACCTATCTCTAGGATATCATATATAAAAATTTTAGCAGTGGTTATCTGTGAAGTTTTGGGTTTGGATGGCTGTTATATGTGTATTTTTTAAACTTTCTGCAATGATTAAGTACAAATTTCTAAAAAGGAGAAATCCATGAAGGTTATTTTTAAGTCGACTTAAAGAACAAATGTGGAACACCTCAGAAGCCCTGGTACTGGGGGTGGGCAGATGAGGATGGGGCACCTCTGGCTTGGGGAATCTTTGTGTAGCCTTGGCAACATGTTAGATTCATCAGTCTCAGTTTTAACACTGGGAAATAGTAGAAACCATCTCTACTTTTTAGGGCTCTTGTGAGATTTCAATAAGTTGATGAACAAAGATGCAACTGGCATGGAGTACAGGTTCAGCAGGTGATAAACAGTTCCTGATAACTCTTCCCTGACCTATGAAGAAAAGAGACACAGCCCAGCTAGAAGCAGCAGTTTGGACAGGGTGCCCTCTAGTCTAGAGGAGGCATTTCTCAGATATCAGGGGGTGGGAATGAGGGGGGAGGGTACTTCCATTGGTCAGAATAGTAGCTGATATTTCAGAAGCATTTCCTAGGCACCAGGCCAGCATCTAGGGCTTCATGTATATTATCTCACGTAACCCTTCCCAAACCCTGTGAGCTCCACACTGCTACCCTTTTAAAGACAAAGAACCTGAGACTCAGAGATGTAAGGTAATCTGCCCAAGGCCGCACAGTTAGTAAATGACAGACCTGAGACTCAAATCCAGGTCTGCTTGATGCCAAGACCCATGTTCTTAACTGCTGTGTTATATTGCATGAGCTTTATAACCACATCAAACTGGGTTAAAATCCTAACTTTGTCACTTGGATGTGATCTAACCCAGGTCTCATGGTCCTCATGGGGACTAAATGTGACAAGGTATGTGCACGACCTGTGCCTGGTGCCCAGGAGTGCTTGTCACGTGGCGGCTCCCTTGCTTCCACATCTGGGTCCCCAAGAGGATATTCCCACAGCTTTTTGGTCTTCTGAGGAAGTTTCTGAAAGCGACGCTGCTGAAAAAGCAATTTTTTGCTGTAGCTGTGCGGATAGATTTTTAATATTTAATTAGGGAGACCTTCAGCTTGGAGAGAGGGCAGGACTTGTTATTAAATCCCTGCTGCTTGGTCTCCCTCACTTGCCCGTGGGATTATTCATTCATTTCCAGTCACACAATTTAATATTGCAACAGCTAATGGGGAGATGTTGATAATTTGTAAAACTGGTTGGTCCCGAGGCCACTAGAGAAGCTCCACGCCTGGGCCTAAAGCAGATGCTCCGGAGAGAGGGCTCCTGAGAGCTTCCTGCTTATTATCTTCAACATTCATGAGTGCCTTCTGAGAAGCCATGTTGAGAGCAATGAAGACTAGAGTGTTCACTGCACAGTTGCATCCTCAAGGAGTCAGGACACTGGGACACCTGCATTAAATGCATTAAAGGGTTTTTGTGGTAAAATTCATACCCAGGATTTGTTTTAATCAGGTACCTTAAGACACACAGACATGAAAGTGACTGTCATGAAGGAAGAAGTTTATACTCACAGATCCCTAGAAATGGGAGGCACAGTATGCCAGTGCAGGGCCACACAGGGAAGCACCAGGGTCAGTCAGGAGGCAGAGATGGATTAGAGGGGAGAGCGTGGCCCACAGCCTTTGCTGGGGATTTTGTGGGAAGGAATCGGCAAGGCAGGATAGGTATGCTGAGGAAGCTTAGGATTGGAAAGTGTGAATAATGTGGCAGCCTCTGGGCTACAGGGGCGGTCCCTAGTTGTCTGGTACCTGGCCCTGGGGTGATTTAGGGCAGAGAGAATATTGGCTTGGTGTGTGAGACTTAGATAAAGGAGACCGTTGCGGTCTGGGCTCTGGATTGGCTGGCTTGCATACAAAGGCACACTTGCAGAGTAGTCATTTGTTATCCCTAGGAATTAACTAGCTCTGTAGGGGGGCAGTCTCTCCAGGATGAAGGCCCCAAATGCCAGAGCATCAAGAATACAGAAAATTAGAAAATATAGTCAATGGAGTTTGGTTCTGCAGTTAGATAGACATGGGTTAAAAATGCCTACTTTGACATTTCCTAGCTGGGGCATTGGGCATGAACATCCCTGGGACTCAATTTCACGTACTCAGTATCTCCCCTAAGGACTACTGCAAAGCTCCAGCCTTCAGCCTGTAGGCTCAACCATACCAATGGATTCTCTGCATGAATAGGCAGAAGGATCTTTGTTAAACAGTCATTCATAGAGCTCATAACTATGGAGTATCTAGTACATGCCAGGCACTTTGACAGGCAATGTGATTACAATGGTGAGCAAAGGCAGATGTGGTTCTTGTTCCCAGTGAGGTTATGGGTTGGAGCATGGGAGACTTAACCTCGGAATCACAGACACAAATACAAAATTATAATTGAGAAGTTCTGTAAGGTGGAGCTATTCGATGCTATGGGAGGGAGTGGCAGGGGGCTGTGGTGTAGTGTAGGCAGTCAGGGAAGACTTCCCTGAGGGAGTGATGGTGGGCATGAAATCTAAAGCCACGGGAGCTCACTAGATAGGAAAGAAGGTGTATTGGTGTGTGTGTGTGTGTGTGTGATTCTAAGTGGTGGGGGGAAGATGGGGTGGAGCTTTTCAGGAATCTCTTGTGTAGAGGCTCTGGGGAAGGAGAAGACAAGGTGTTCAAAGGAAATACATCTGAATATGTCCCCAACTTTAAAGCCTTTAATGGCTCCCCACTGCCCGCAGGACAAAGGCCATGCTCTTTAATGAGGTGGTCAAGGTCCTTTATGATCTGCTCCCTGCTTAGCTTTCAGGTTTTATCTGTTGCTTCTCTCCTACTCACTGTCACCGCGCTACACATCTACTCACTCTCTAGAGGTACTTGCTGTTCCCCCAACACAACTTCCTGGGTGACATTTTCATACCTTTGCATGTGCTCCTGCCCCCATCTGGTGCCTGATTTCCTTCTCTCTCTGCTGGCTTATTTCCTGGGTCTCCTTCAAATCTATCCCATTGCATTGCACACCTCCACAGGACACTATTTAGACTACAGTGTGAATGGTGCTTGCTGGCGTTGTGCAGCTCTCTATAAAATGTCACCTCAAGGGCTACTTCCTCTGAAATGGAAGTTTTTCTGTCTTCCCCAGACAGCATCAGTTAAGATCTCTCTCCTGCAGCATCCATCACATGGCATGGTAAATACAGAAAGGCTTTTCTGTCTCTCTTGATCATGGGCTCCCTGACGATATGGCAAGTTCAGTCACTCATTTACCAAATATGTATTGCGCTCCTGTTCTGTGCCAAGTACTGTTCTAGGCACCAGCAACATGGTCACAAATAAGTCAGACAAGTGCTCTGTTCATCAGGACTGAGATGTTAAACAAATAATCACTCAAATGAATTGCATAATTATGCAATTATGAGTTGTCTTAAGTGCTGTGAAGGAAAAGAGTGGTGGCAGCATGAGTCAGAAAAACCAGAAGGAACCTAGTTTAAGTTTGGGGGAAGGAGAGTCTGCAGACATATAAGCTGAAAGTAAAGATGAGAAAGAGTGGTTAAGAGTTTCAGGGAGAGGGAATAGCATGTGCAAGGATTATGAGATGAGAACGAGCTTGGCCTTTTGAGGAACTAAGTGGAGGCCAAGTGGTGGAGCAGAATGATGGAATGATGGAAGGAGAACGTATCAGGTAAGATGGCAATTGGTCAAATCAGCCAACTTCAGGATTTTATCTTTAAAGCAATGGGAAGCAGAGGTATCAAGTTTATAATTGCCCCAAACTGACCTAATTAAGCTTAAAAGTTTTTGCACAGCAAAGGAAACCATTGATGAAATGAAAATATAATCTACTGAATGGGAGAAAATATGTGCAAATGATATGACTGATAAGAGATTAATATCCAACATATATAAACAGCTCATACAACTCGACGACAAAAAAATGAACAACTCGATTAAAAAATGGGCAGAAGAACTGAATAAACATTTTTCCAAAGAGGAAATGCAGATGACCAACAGGCACATGAAAAATGCTCAACACTGCTAATCATCAGGGAAATGCAAACCAAAACCACAATGAGATATCACCTCACACCTGTCAACATGGCTGTCATCAAAAAGAACACAAATAATAAATGTTGGCAAGGATGTGGAGAAAAGGGATCCCTCCTACACTGCTGGTGGGAATGTAAATTGGTGCAGCCACTGTGGAAAACAGTATGAAGTTTTCTTAAAAAGCTAAAAGTAGAACTGCCATGACTCAACAATTCCGCTCCTGGGTATACATCTGAAAAAAAAAATACTAATTCGAAAAGATACATGTACCCCAATGTTCATAGCAGCATTATTTACATTTGCCAAAATATGAAAGCAACCTAAGTGTCCATCACAGATGAATGGACCAAGAAGACGTGGTTGATATATATATATGTATACACACACACACACATACAATGGAATACTACTCAGCCATGAAACAGAATGAAATTTTGCCATTTGCATCAACATGGATGGACTCGGAGGGCATTATACTAAGTGAAATAAGTCAGACAGAAAAAGACAAATGCTTTATGATATCACATATACGTGGAATCTAAAAAGACAACGAATTAGTGAATACAACAAAGAAGAAGTAGACTCACAGATATAAAGAACAAACTAGTGGTTACCAGTGAGGAGGGGGGAGGGGGCAATATAGGGGTGAAGGAGTGAGAGGTATACACTATTGGGTATAAGATAGGCTACAAGGATGTATTGTACAACATGGGGAATATAGTCAATTTTTTGTAATAGCTGTAAATGGAGTGTAACCTTTAAAAATTGTGTTTAAAAACTGCCCCAAACCAGGAACTCACCCAAGTATCCATCAACAGTAAAATAAACAACAAATTGTTAGCATGGTCAAGCAATGAAATGCTGCTACACAGTGATATGAATAAATTAACTACAGCAGCATCTAACAATATGGGTGAATAAGAGTGCAAAGCCAAGTAAAACTAATCTAGGCTTTTACAAGTCAGGATAGCGGTTATCCTTGGGGAGTGGAGACACATGAGAAGGAGATGTTGAATCTCTCTGGCAGAGAGAATCCACCAGACTTGCTGATGTAGTGGCCAGGAGTGTGAGGGAAAAGGATGGGGGGTGACAAGATTTTCCAGGCTTGAACAATTGGATGGATGGTGGAACTGTGCTGTGCAGTGCGGAAGGCTGGGAAAGAGCTGTCACGTTTCTCTCTGTACCCTTGGCCCCAGCAAGGGGCTGTTACAGAGGCTGGGTTTGATTAATGCTGACTTACCTTTGGTTTGTAAGTCAATAACCTAATGATCAGCGCTGGGAGAACAGCTAGTTACCACCCTGTGTTCTACACATTTCATCTTCTTAGGTTAGTTCAGAACTGTTTGTTCTCTAAATTCAACAGCTTTTTGTGGAAGGGTTTATGGATGTTTGTCAAATGGACAGAACATACCTATTTTCCTTATAGTTACAATGCCAGGTTATGTGCATAGGCACATATATGTAACAACTTCATATGTTCCTCATGATTCTGGATGTTGAGAAAAGAGAAAAGAACATTAAAGAGAGCCTCTCACTGCAAGTTACTATGTTCAGTGCATTTTGTACCCTGCACTATATACTCCTTAAATAACCTCATGAGGATTATTTTATAAATACTCATTTTCTAGGTTATTAGGGCTTGGTTATTAGTCATCAAGTGACAAAGTTGGAATCTGAACTATGTTTGTCTGTTTGTTTTTAAATTTTTATTGGAGTATACTTGATTTACAATGTTGTGTTACTTTCTGCTGTACAACAAAGTGAATCAGTTGTACAAATACATATATCCACTCTTTTTTAGATTCTTTTCCCATATAGGCCACTACAGAGTACTGAGTAGAGTTCCCTGTGCTATGCAGTAGGTCCTTATTAGTTATCTATTTTATATATAGTACTGTATATGTGTCAATCCCAATCTTCCAATTTATCCCTGCCCCCCTGACCCCCCGGTAACCATAAGTTTATTCTTGATGTTGCCACATTGCTTCTATCTGATCAGGGATGAAGGTCTGGGGATCCTGTGTCTTAGTGGGTGATGGAGGACATCTCCCCATCTCAGCCTCTATGACGACAGGAGGGAGTCCTAATGCTCAGAAGGTGCCTGGAGACCTCCAAAAGAGAGCAGCTCTCAGGTTCTGTTCTGCCCTTCTTAAAAAAACATTTACCCATAATGTCTCTTTATAGGATAATAAAAATGAGCCATCTGTGGTTCATTGGGAAACATGTCTCAGGCTTATTAAAAATATACGAATTTTTACTTTAAGATGGGATGGCCGTCTTAAATTTTGAAAAAAAAAATTCAAAATTATAATCCAAAATGTATTATATATTATTAATTTATTTTTAATAGACATATTGCTTATAGATTAGCATTCTAATTATTTCTGAAAAAGTGGGCAGCAACGAGGCGAGGTTTCCAATTAAAATTGTCCTGAAGATAAACTGAGGTCTCTGGCTGAGAGCACTTCAGCCTTTTCCCCATCTGGGAGCAAGAGCGTCTGTCCTCCTGGAAGGGCCAGGCTGGGATTCTCATTTGTGCTAGATTTGCCCCAAGAGCTTGAGGTTCTCCGCAGGAGTGGACTGGGGTGCTTCCAGCCACGGTTCCTGCAAAGGCACCATCCAAGAGCTGCAGGGGTGAGGGTGAAAACCATGAGGACAGAACTGTCTCCAGCCTGCCTCTTGCTGCCTCTCTCCTCCCAGCCATCTGCCCTTTCTAAGCCCCCTTTCTGCTTGCTAATCCCTCCTCCAAGCAAAAGCCACAGCATGCCTGCTGCAGCCGTGAGGGCAGCTCTCGTTATGTGATGACAGGAAAATTTATGGGTCTTTCAAATGCTTTATGTAATTGCAAAATCTCAGTATTTATAGTTTGATTTGAAGCTCAGTCACGTCAATTCAAATCAGGTCTGAGAGCCTACTGTGGTCAGATGTTTGCATCTGTAAAGTTGGTGACGTGAAAAGAGTTGGATGCTGCCCCCAGGGAGTGTGGCTTGATTCCATACCTGTCACACACTAGACATGTTGCTCCTGCAGTTAGGTCGCCTGCCCAATGGCGTTTCCTTGTGTGTGTTAAAGATGCTCGCTTCTCAGGGTCTTCCCAAGGATGAGGTGGATACCCAGGACACAGCACATAGTAGGTGTGCAGGAGGTGTGGTTCCTTTCCTTTCCGCTCCTGCCTATGCCTGTGTTAGGAGGTGGCGTGGCTCTGGGTCACCCTGCCTGGGAGTCAATCTGGCGCCATCTTTAAGGGACAACATGTAGGAGGGCTGGCCTGACCCCTGGGAGGTTCCTCAGGGCAAAGAACACTGAACGACATCCCTCAACCCCTGATTCAGTGTTCTCTGCTGGGCTGGGCATTTCCATTCTCTGGGTTTTAATTCCTTCTGCAGTGGAAAGAGGGGGTGGGGGGATGGGGCACTGGATTTCTACTTTTCTAGCCTTGGGCAGTTCTCTCTATATTTTTAGTTATTAATCAATTACGGATCTAGTCTCCAGAAACTTCTCTAAAGTCACCTTGAACCTATGCTATTTTCAGTTTATATTAATTTCCTCTTGAGATACCAAGTTTCATTAAGTTTATTGGCTTTGGTAAGTCAAATTTCTTTTGATCGGTCCTAGTTTACTTCTTTTAATCTAATTTTAGTATATTTAGGATTTGCTCAACATTTATTTCCTTTTTTTAACATGTAAGCATGTCCACACTCTCCATATTCAGATTTTAGGGAAGAGAAGACTTATATAAAAGAAGTTTAATGAACTCCTACTCTGTAAGTTAATGAATTCCTACTATATGTAAGGATATGCTAAGTACTTTCACATTTGTTGATCTCCTTTTATCTTCCCACCAATAGTGGGAAGTAATATTAGTATCCCCAGTTTGCCATTGTTCAAGCTAAGTCTCAGAAAGCTTAAGTGACTCTCCCAGGGTCCCACAGAGAGTAAGTGCCTGCGCTGGGATGTGGAGCTGGACCTCTCTTTCTGTGAGGTAATATTGCTTACACAATGTTGCAACAAAATGTTGCAATGTTGTAATGTTCCACCCAGCTGCTTTCTGCCTTCCTTCTCTTTGTCTTTCTCTCTCTTTACACACTGAGAGATGGAAGTGGTTATTCCTGGAGCTGTTCAGCATTGACTCTTTGCTTCTCCAGACCTGGAGGGGTTTTTTTTGAAGCCTCCATGTCTTGTCTGAAAAGGACTGGAGACTCGAGAGCAGGGGTCCTCCAGGGCTCCCATCTAGCAGCCTGCTTCTTTTCTGTTGCACTTGGCTTCTGTGGGATCTTAGGATAAAGCCGTCACTGCTGCAGCTTAATGCAGACCTGGCTGAACAGCAGCCCATACATTTAATACCTTGCATGTTTAATCGCATCTGGCCAATGAGTCCATTACATGTTTGGGGATCTTTACTTAGGTGGTTCTTGGGGAAAATTGAGGGCATGTATATCAAGCAATTTTTGAATTATGTCTCTATTAGCATCTGTGAATATCTCCCCAGGGGAGCCAAGAAAACTCTATTAGCTGAACATTTTAAAGCAGGATTGGAGGAAGCAGTGGGGGAATATCCCATAGGAACAATAATTACAAACAGCACTTCCATGTAAACAGGTCTTAATGTGCCTTCTATATTGAATTCCTGAGAGTGGGGCTCTGGGGTGGTATCTCAGTGCCCCCTCCAGGACTGCACCCCTGAAATGCTGGGAACTGAGGCAGAAGGCTCAGGGGGCCCTGCTGGCTTCCTGGGTACCAGAAGCCTCGCAGACCATGGCAATGCTGAGTTGTAGGCAACATGACAATAATGGCATTGTTGTGTGACCTTGAGGAAGTGACCTTGGGCAAGTCGCTTCCTCACCTTGGGCCCTTAAATTGTTAGCATTGAGCTAAATGCTTTCATACAATTCATTTCAATTAATTCTCCTAAAGTCCTGCAAGGTGGGTTATATTACCCCATTTTACAGATTGGGAGTTAAGTAGCTTGCCCAAAGTTGTTAGTCAGCAAATGGCAGAGTTGGGGTTTAAATTCTGGCCTCTGACTCTAGCTTGAGGGTTATTTCCATGACACCAGATCATTTTCATGCTCTTTAGGGTGTTGTCCAGCTAAACATTCTATGAAGTATACCTTTTTGGTACCAGAAGCTTGGTGATCTCACCTTGGCTTTTGCAAAACTCTCTCAACTTATTGACACTCTAGCAGCCATGGGAAGAGATGTATCACTCACTAGTTCTGTGTTTTATTTATGGCTGCTGCTGGTTCCAGTGTTCTAGGGGTTATGGCTGGGGCCCAGTGCACCCATAAAGCATCCTGACTGATGGTTGGTTGTCACAGTGATGGTGCTGTAGAGAAATGCTGTGGCCCTGGCTGGATCACATCCCTTCTGTCTACCTTGAAAGCAAGTATGTGGGCCTTCTTACATAAAGTGGAATCATGCGATCATTAAAACTTCAAGGTTGTACAGACCTTAGTTAGATCATCCAGTGGATTTTAAACTCCCATAAAGGCAAAGAGTTCTTTAATCAAAGGAAATTTTGCTTGGCGGCTAAGTATGTAAAAGAGATGAAAGCAATCAGATGCTAGAGTTAGAGTGAGAGATCAGAAGAATGTTGTTTTCCTTCTTCACATCCCATAGGGTGGTCCTTCAGATTTTGCAATTCATCATTTGGAAACTAGCGATCTAATTCAACCTGCTCATTTTACAGTTGGCTAGGGGGAGCTCAGTGAGGGACACTGATGTGCCCGAGGGAGGGGCTGAGGCTGAAGTCCAAGTCTATTGACATGCCACCAGGGGCTCTTTTCTTAACCATGTAAACAATGGCAATGAGTACGCCCCAGGATTGGGCTTGAAAGGATTATAAATCCTTTGCTGTGAATAATTTGTGCATTAATCTATCCATTCATCAGCTTTTACTGAGTATCTAGTTGTCAAGTAGGAGAACTTGCTCTATTCTTAGAATATTCTCTAAAATATGAGGGGATTACCCCAGGGCAGGCTAGAGGGGGAATAGCACACTTCTGTCAATATTTAGGATGTATATTAGGAAGGTAATAGAGACGTTTGGAGAAGGAGCCAGGCTTTGGAAGAAGACAAAGGCCCACAAGAGAAGACCGAGAAGTAACTGTGTACGGTGTGGGATATGGGGTCTTTGCTGGGAAGTTGGAAGCCTTTGTCTTGGGCTGCCAAATGCATTTCAAGGTGTGAGGCAGTTTTGGAGATAAATCTCTGGGTCCATCATCCATAGTTATTTGTTCACTCATTCAACACTTCTTGAGCATCCTATGTACTGGGCGCTGTGTTGGGCAGAAGGAATGTATGGTGAATAGGACAGACATAGTCACTGTTTTCATGAGTTAGCCCCTCCCCAAGTCTTTTCTTTGCTTATGGGATAAAGACATTTGTTCATTTGTTCATCCATTTAACAAATGTTTCTTCTTGGTGTTAGAACCAACTATCCTCTTAAAGTTGATTCCCTTAGGAGGTACAGCTTAGTGACTCGTGAGGAGACAAGTCACACCAATCATCTCTCTAGTTTTTAAAATAAGCAAATGTGAAAGCAGCTAACAGTCTAAAGCCAGTAGACAGTTGTCCCTCAGTGTCCATGGGGAGACTGGTTCCAGGCCAACCCACCTGCAATAGATACCAAAATCCACAATTTCTCAAGTCCCTTATATAGTAAAATGGCATAGTATTTGCATATAACCTACGTACCTTCTCCTGTATACTTTAAATCACCTCTAGATTACTTATAATACCTAATGCAATGTAAATGCTATGCAAATACTTGCTCAAGAGCAACAAATTCAAGTTTTGCTTTTGGGAATTTTCTGGAATTTTTTTCAAATATGTTCTATCTGCAGTTGGTTGAATCTTCCTATGTGGAACCCACAGATATGGAGGGCCCACTGGACTATGTTAGTACCATAATTTTTAAAAAAGATTGTACTTGGGTTCTTCCCACAGAAATTCACTGAGAAAACAACTGTCTAAGCAGGGATCCATTTTTCAAGAGTGATTCGAGATCAGTTAGGGTGCAGAAGGAATGGAACACTCTCTAGATGAATTTCGATGGAAATGGATTAGAAGCAGGGAAGTCAGGGAGAGAATGAATGGAAAGACCAGCCCAAGTGGGCATCATAGTAGAAGGCTGTGAGTAGCATGAGAGAGATTTGGGGTCCTGGGGCTGGACAGAGGGAAGACCAGAGGCATGGAGAGGGAAGGTGAAGGCAGAGAGGAGGAATCTATGGACAGATTTGACTTTTTAATCCTTAAATGTTGCCTTGAGGGAAATAAAGGGACAATACTGCTGTGCTTACTTATTTCAAGGGCATCGGATCAAAGAAGTACTGTGTTGAATATACTAAACAAGTGACTATGTGGGTGACACTGAACTCTTTATTTTGGAAAACCTCAAATGCCCAGCCTGAGAGATGCCTAACGAGGTAATTAGACAGACTGTTTTTTACAGTCAGGTTTATGGACCCTGGGTACAAAGGCTGGGTTCCTACCTGGGGCTGATTTTGTCTGGGGGTGATGGTGTTCTGGCCACAGCTCAAGTGCAAAGTGGGTTGCTGTGACTTTCTTTTGCAGAGTAGAATCTCTAGAGATTGAAGCACAAAGAGCAGTTGGTAAACTGTTAACTAGCTAAGCAGAATTCTCAAGGCTTCTGATGATAGAATATAAGTTACTGGACACCCAAGTGAACCACGGAGAATCAAGTGCTTGCCTCAAAACTGGCTAAATCTCCTTCCTGTTATTGCCCCCCTCCCTCCATCCTTCCTCACTCACTCCCACCTCTTTACCTCTTACTTCCTGGCCTCTTCTGACCATTTCTCTCTCCTCTCCCCTCTTTTTTTCTACCTCTCACCTTCCTATCTTATTTCTCCTCTTCTCCTCTCTGTAGTTGAAAATATTATGGACTTTTTAAGCAGGATAACTTTATTCCTTAAAGGAATTTATCTTCACTTTTCTTAATATAAAAATCAGGTTGTGATCCTTCTCTGTGAGTACCCAGGAATCTGCATCATTATCTTTAGCTTCTGGGCACTGGTGTCACAATAGTACTTGGGGATAAAAGTGGGGATTGGGATGTCAGGGCAAGCTACAGGCACTTTCACTTTATCTGTATAGTAAAGCATTGTTTTAAAAAGTGAGATTTCAGAGAAGCTGGAAGCTCTCAGCGGAGCCGCGGTCCCCGGCTGCTGGGTTGTGCCCCGCTTCCTCCCTCCCGCTCCGCCCCTCTCTCCTGTGCCACCACCTCTCCCCCGGAGTGACTGAGGGCCCCGTGGCCCTGCCCCTGCCACCCAGCATGGAGCCCGGGTCCCCCTGCAGCCCTAAGTACCTGCTTGGCGTCTCTTCCCTCCGCGGTCACTGAGCTGCCCCAGAGCCTGAGCGGAGGGCAGCACGACGCCCTAGGCCGACCGCGGCCCCACCCTGGCCACAATGCCGCTGTGCTCTGGTTGGACTCTGCCGGCCAAAGCCCGGTCCGCACTCGGGTTCCCACACCAGCTGTGTGGCTGACAGGGTCTTGGTGCTCTGGCCGGGTGTCAGGCCTGTGCCTCTGAGGTGGGAGAGCTGAGTTCAGGACATTGGTCCACCAGACACCTCCCGGTTCCACATAACATCAAACGGCGAAAGCTCTCCCAGAGATCTCCATCTCAACACTAAGACCCAGCTCCACTCAACGACCAGCAAGCTCCAGTGCTGGACACCCTATGCCAAACAACTAGCAAGACAGGAACACAACACCACCCATTAGCAGAGAGGCTGCCTAAAATCATAATAAGGTCACAGACACCCCAAAACACACCACAAGACGCGGTCCTGCCCACCAGAAAGACAAGATCCAGCCTCATCCACCAGAACACAGGCACCAGTCCCCTCCACCAGGAAGCCTACACAACCCACTGAACCACACCTACCCACTGGGGGCAGACACCAAAAACAACGGGAACTACAAACCTGCAGCCTGCAAAAAGGAGACCCCAAACACAGTAAGTTAAGCAAAATGAGAAGACAAAGAAGTGCACAGCAGATGAAGGAACAAGGCAAAAACCCACCAGACCAAACAAATGAAGAGGAAATAGGCAGTCTACCTGAAAAAGAATTCAGAGTAATGATAGTAAAGATGATCCAAAATCTTGGAAATAGAATGGAGAAAATACAAGAAATGTTTAACAAGGACCTAGAAGAACTAAAGAGCAAACAAAGAGTGATGAACAACACAATAAATGAAATTTAAAATTCTCTAGAAGGAATCAATAGCAGAATAACTGAGGCAGAAGAACCGATAAGTGACCTGGAAGATAAAAGAGTGGAAATAACTACCGCAGAGCAGAATAAAGAAAAAAGAATGAAAAGAATTGAGGATAGTCTTAGAGACCTCTGGGACAACATTAAATGCACCAACATTCGAATTATAGGGGTCCCAGAAAAAGAAGAGAAAAAGAAAGGGACTGAGAAAATATTTGAAGAGATTATAGTTGAAAACTTCCCTACTATGGGAAAGGAAGTAGTCAATCAAGTCCAGGAAGTGCAGAGAGTCCCATACAGTATAAATCCAAGGAGAAACACACCAAGACATATATTAATCAAACTATTAAAAATTAAATACAAAGAAAAAATATTAAAAGCAGCAAGGGAGAAACAACAAATAACATACAAGGGAATCCCCATAAGGTTAACAGCTGATCTTTCAGCAGAAACACTGCAAGCCAGAAGGGAGTGGCAGGACATATTTAAAGTGATGGAAGGGAAAAACCTACAACCAAGATTACTCTATCCAGCAAGGATCTCATTCAGATTCGATGGAGAAATTAAAACCTTTACAGACAAGCAAAAGCTAAGAGAATTCAGCACCACCAAACCAGCTTTACAACAAATGCTAAAGAAACTTCTCTAGGCAGGAAACATAAGAGAAGGAAAAGACCTACAATAACAAACCCAAAACAATTATGAAAATGGTAATAGGAACATACATATCGATAACTACCTTAAATGTAAATGGATTAAATGTTCCAACCAAAAGACATAGACTGGCTGAATGGATACAAAAACAAGACCTGAATATATGCAGTCTACAAGAGACGCACTTCAGACCTAGAGACACATACAGACTGAAAGTGACGGGATGGAAAAAGATATTCCATGCAAATGGAAATCAAAAAAAAGCTGGAGTAGCAATTCTCATATCAGACAAAATACACTTTAAAATAAAGACAATTACAAGAGACAAAGAAGGACACTACATAATGATCAAGGGATCAATCCAAGAAGAAGATATAACAATTGTGAATATTTATGCACCCAACATAGGAGCACCTCAATACATAAGGCAAATGCTAACAGCCATAAAAGGGGACATCGACAGTAACACAATCATAGTAGGGGACTTTAACACCCCACTTTCACCAATGGACAGATCATCCAAAATGAAAATAAATAAGGAAACACAAGCTTTAAATGATATATTAAACAAGATGTAGTTAATTGATATTTATAGGACATTCCATCCAAAAACAACAGAATACACTTTCTTCTCAAGTGCTCATGGAACATTCTCCAGGATAGATCATATCTTGGGTCACAAATCAAGCCTTGGTAAATTTAAGAAAATTGAAATCATATCAAGTATCTTTTCTGACCACAGCACTATGAGAGTAGATATCAATTACAGGAAAAAATCTGTAAAAAATACAAACACATGGAGGCTAAACAATATGCTACTAAATAACCAAGGGATCACTGAAGAAATCAAAGAGGAAATTAAAAAAAACCTAGAAACAAATGACAATGAAAACACGATGACCCAAAACCTATGGGATGCAACAAAAGCAGTTCTAAGAGGGAAGTTTATAGCAGTATAATCCTACCTCAAGAAACAAGAAACATCTCAAACTAACAACCTAACCTTACACCTAAAGCAATTAGAGAAAGAAGAACAAAAAAACCCCAAAGTTAGCAGAAGGAAAGAAATCATAAAGATCAGATCAGAAATAAATGAAAAAGAAATGAAGGAAACAATAGCAAAGATCAATAAAACTAAAAGCTGGTTCTTTGAGAAGATAAACAAAATTGATAAACCATTAGCCAGACTAAGAAAAAAAGGGAGAAGACTCAAATCAACAGAATTAGAAATGAAAAAGGGGAAGTAACAACTGACACTGCAGAAATGCAGAGGATCATGAGAGATTACTCCAAGCAACTACATGCCAATAAAATGGACAACCAGGAAGAAATGGACAAATTCTTAGAAAAGCACAACCTTCCAAGACTGAACCAGGAAGAAATAGAAAATATAAACAGACCAATCACAAGCACTGAAATTGAAACTGTGATTAAAAATCTTCCAACAAACAATAGCCCAGGACCAGACGGCTTCACAGGCGAATTCTATCAAACATTTAGAGAAGAGCTAACACCTATCCTTCTCAAACTCTTCCAAAATATAGCAGAGGGAGGAACACTCCCAAACTCATTCTATGAGGCCACCATCACCCTGATACCAAAACCAGACAAAGATGTCACAAAGAAAGAAAACTACAGGGTAATATCACTGATGAACATAGATGCAAAAATCCTCAACAAAATACTAGCAAACAGAGTCCAACAGCACATTAAAAGGATCACACACCATGATCAAGTGGGGTTTATCCCACGAATGCAAGGATTCTTAAATATACGCAAATCAATGTGATAAACTATATTAACAAATTGAAGGAGAAAAACCATATGATCATCTCAATAGATGCAGAAAAAGCTTTCGACAAAATTCAGCACCCATTTATGATAAAAACCCTCAAGAAAGTAGGCATAGAGGGAACTTACCTCAACATAATAAAGGCCATATAAGACAAACCCACAGCCAAGATTGTTCTCAATGGTGAAAAACTGAAACCAGTTCCTCTAAGATGAGGAACAAGACAAAGTTGTCCACTCTCACCACTATTATTCACATAGTTTTGCAAGTTTTAGCCACAGCAATCAGAGAAGAAAAAAGAAATAAAAGGAATCCAAATCAGAAAAGAAGTAAAGCTGTCACTGTTTGCAGTTGATATGATACTATACACAGACAATCCTAAAGATGCTACCAGAAAACTACTAGAGCTAATCAATGAATTTGGTAAAGTAGCAGGATACAAAATTAATGCACAGAAATCTCTTGCATTCCTGTACACTAATGATGAAAAATCTGAAAGAGAAATTAACGAAACACTCCCATTTACCACTGCAACAAAAAGAATAAAATACCTAGGAATAAACCTACCCAAGGAGACAAAAGACGTGTATGCAGAAAACTATAAGACACTGATGAAAGAAATTAAAGATGATACAAACAGATGGAGAGATATATCATGTTCTTGGATTGGAAGAATCAACATCGTGAAAATGATTATACTACCCAAAGCAATCTGCAGATTCAATGCAATCCCTATCAAACTACCACTGGCATTTTTCACAGAACTAGAACAAAAAATTTCACAATTTGTATGTAAATACAAAAGACCCCGAATAGCCAAAGCAATCTTGAGAAAGAAGAACGGAGCTGGAGGAATCAGGCTCCCTGACTTCAGACTATACTACAAAGCTACAGTAATCAAGACAGTATGGTACTGGCACAAAAACAGAAATATAGATCAATGGAACAGGATAGAAAGCCCAGAGATAAACCCATGCACCTATGGTCACCTTATTTTTGATAAAGGAGGCAGTAATATAAATGGAGAAAAGACAGCTTCTTCAATAAGTGGTGCTGGAAAAACTGGACAGCTACATGTAAGAGAATGAAATTGGAACACTCCCTAACACCATACACAAAAATAAACTCAAAATGGTTTAAAGATCTAAATGTAAGGCCAGACTCTGTAAAACTCTTAGAGGAAAACATAGGCAGAACACTCTGTGACATAAATCACAGCAAGATCCTTTTTGACCCACCTCCTAGAGACATGGAAATAAAAACAAAAATAAACAAATGGGACCTAATGAAAGTTAAAAGCTTTTGCACAGAAAAGGAAAACATAAGCAAGACAAAAACCCTCATAACCCTCAGAATGGGAGAAAATATTTGCAAATGAAGCAACTGACAAGGGATTAATCTCCAAAATTTACAAGCAGTTCATGCAGCTCAATATCAAAAAAACAAACAACCCAATCCAAAAATGGGCAGAAGATCTAAACAGCCATTTCTCCAAAGAAGATATACAGGTTGCCAACAAACACATGAAAGGATGCTCATTATCACTAATCATTAGAGAAATGCAAATCAAAACTACAATGAGGTATCACCTCACACCGGTCAGAATGGCCATCATCAACAAATCTACAAACAATAAATGCTGGAGAGGGTGTGGAGAAAAGGGAACCCTCTTGCACTGTTGGTGGGAATGTAAATTGATACAGCCACTATGGAGAACAGTATGGAGGTTCCTTAAAAAACTAAATATAGAACTACCATATGACCCAGAAATCCCACTACTGGGCATATACCCTGAGAAAACCATAATTCAAAAAGAGTCATGTACCACAATATTCATTGCAGTTCTATTTACAATAGCCAGGACATGGAAGCAACCTAAGTGTCCATCGACAGATGAATGGATAAAGAAGATGTGGCACATATATACAATGGAATATTACTCAGCCATAAAAGGAAACGAAATTGAGTTAGCTGTAGTGTGGTGGATGGACCTACAGACTGTCATACAGAGTGAAGTAAGTCAGAAAGAGAAAAACAAATACCGTATGCTAACACATATATATGGAATCCGAAAAAAAAAAAAAAAAAGGTTCTGAAGAACCTAGGGGCGACAGGAATAAAGACGCAGACATAGAGAATGGACTTGAGGACAGGGGGAGGGGGAAGGGTAAGCTGGGACAAAGTGAGAGAGTGGCATGGACTTATATATACTACCAAATGTAAAATAGATAGCTAGTGGGAAGCAGCCGCATAGCACAGGGAGATCAGCTCGGTGCTTTGTGACCACCTAGAGGGGTGGGATAGGGAGGGTAGGAGGGAGACGCAAGAGGGAGGGGATATGGGGATATATGTATGCATATAGCTGATTCACTTTGTTATACAGCAGAAAGTAACACACCATTTTAAAGCAAATATACTCCAATAAAGATATTAAAAAAAAAGTGAGATTTCATTCATGTATTGCTTGTGAAATTACTATGTAAATAAATAGGAAAACATGTTTTTACAAATCAGGTAAGTTGAACATTTTAAGTTTCTCTTTCTCTGAAGAATCTCAAACCAGTCCCATGCAGTTGTTTTGACTTGTATGTGGCCGTCACTTTTTCTCACAATCTATGGCCTTGGATAGAAAAATAAGTTTTAAAAAGTTTATCGTGCTTGCTCTGACAGATTGTGAAATACCAGCGATTTTAGTTCAGCAAATCTTGTGTGTCTTTGTGTTGGGTTTTAGATTTTCTCAACTACAGGATGGATGTGGGGAGGTGGGCAGGTAGCAGAGTGGATGGGACCTGGAGGCAGTCTCATTTTGTTGGTCAGGTTGGGGGTCTTCAGGCTGCAGCTGAATGAAAGAGTCCTGGGCCTGGGCACCTCCGGATAGCCCTCCAAGACCCAGACACTGGGAAGGCTTCTGACCACAGAATACATTCTCCTGATTGGAGGCGAGGAGGTCCTGGCTGTCCTGCTGCTTGTCATACAAGTAGAAAAGGTTTAGATATAGAACTTGGGGGCCACCCAGAACAGCAGATGGGGTTGTCCTTATGGGTAATGAGAGGCCTGCAGAAACCCCTCCCATTTACCTTGAAAGGGGTATTTCTGGGAACATCATAAGCCTTGAAAAATGATAATATAATGAACAGACTTGGTGGAGAGAAAGATGGGAGGGGTAGTGGGAGAGGTAGAGGAAGTAAGTGTCCTTTTCTCCCAATATTTTAGAGAAGGTGGATAATAGACACTACTTAAAGCCAACATTTAAGTAATCAAGGATTGTGTGCCATTTAAAGTATAATTATATCCACAGAAGAATTAAAAACAACAAACCAAATCTGGAGGTAGAAAGAGGAAAAAGAAGCAAAAAGAATATATTGTATAGCACAGGGAATTACAACCATTATCTTGTAATAACATTTAATGGAGTATAATCTGTAAAAATACTGAATCTCTATGTTGTACACCCGAAACTAATATAATATTGTAAATCAACTATACTTCAATTTAAAAAAAAAAAGAAAGAAAGATGAAAAAGAGAAAGAGATGTTGGGGTTAAGGTTGTAGAGGAGTAATCCACTTGAGCTATTTCTGTTTATTCAGTGGTAGGAGGGTATATGAACCCTGGAGATACACACACACACACACACACACACACACACACACACATTTATCAGCAAGATCATGCTCTTTTTAAAGGCTCTAGGGGAGAATCCATTCCCTTGCCTCTTCCAGCTTCTGGTGGCTGCCAGCATTCCTTGACTTGTGGCCACATTGCTTCAATCCTTGCCTCCATCTTCACATCAACTTCTCCTCTTCTGTCTGTGTCTAATCTCTGCTTCTCTTTTATGATACTTATGATGGCATATAGGACCCACCAAGATAATTCAGGGTAATTTCCTCAAGATCCTTAATCATACTTGCAAATAACCTTTTTCCTTATAAGGTGACATCGTTTCCAGGGATCAGGACCTGATATCTTTGGGTGCCCATGGTTCAGCCCACTACAACCCAACTTTATTAGGATATAAGCCCTTTACCAAAAGGAATAATACAACTATTTGATGAGTAGAAGTGGTGATATTCCTAATGTTCCAGGCACAGTTTAAGGGCAAGTTTCGCTGCATTTGGACAATGAAAAGTGCTCTGGAGTGGGACTCAGAAGTCTTGAATTGAGTCGTGAAATTGTTACTTCCTAGTCATGTGGCCTTGAAATCGAAGCCCCAGGACCTCAGTTTTCTTAACACTATAAAATTAGTTCAATGATAATATAGGATATTTATATCTCACAGGATTTCTTTGTTGTCCAAGTCAAACATTATATGGGCAATGTTTTCTTAAGCTATAAAATACTAAACAGTCCATAACAAATGGTTAAAGTTGGATATGTGTGGGTAGTTGGCTTCATATGAACCATATTTCAAATCTTTTGCCATCAAGTGGATCCAGCAAATCTCCAGAGTAATACTACATGTTTCATACAATTTAGAATGCACAGAAAATGGACTTTCTAAAGGCCCCAATAAACACACCTGGATTCTCATGGTGTCCCCAAGTTTACCAAGTTATTATCGCTATTTGTTTTGGTCTGTTGTTCTTGTGTAGCTTGTGACATTCCTGGTTTCATGAATAAGTTATGGTCAGAGACGGCAAAATAACCCTATATTTAGACAGATATAAGATATGGTAGCAGGAGAACCCACTTTGAGAAACACTGATGTGTGCCTCACTGCTTCAGGCAGTGCTTTGAGCTGGAGTAGTGAATCCCTTCTGAAGTTACTACAGCAGAGCCCATAGACATGGTGCTTTGGGGAGAGAGGGCTCTCATCTGGTGAGGGTGAAGTTGCATAAAGCTGGCCCAGCAAGCAGTGAGAAGAGAGGCAGAGAATTAACTGGTATTGGTCTCTGAATCTTCTGGGGGCATTACTTGTCTGTCACCTCCACACCCCTGCCTTGATCTTCTCTCTGCAGCCCCTGCTGTCCTCACTTTGGTGGAAGTGAAGATGAGCTTGATGGATCAGCAAGCCCTGGCAGTGAAGGCTGGGTATGCGTGGTGACACAGCATACAGGGGAAAAGTCATCTCAGTGTTCCTACTCTGGAAGTTTCACTGGCAACTGTCAAATGCAAAGGGAAGGCTTATACTTCCTAAGAGGCCGGATGGACTTTAAATCAAAGACATAAAGCATGGGTTTTGTCTTTTTTGTCTGATGAGTAGTATATTCATTTGATTGGCATCATCTAAGGCTGGAAAGAATTAAACATTTATAAAGTACCTGCTATGAAACAGAAAACAAGCTTGGTACTTCCCCATATGCTGCTTCATTTAATCCTTACAATATGTAGCATTACTACCACTGTTTTGGGTTGAACTGTGTTATCCAAAAAGATATGTTGAAGTCATAATCCCTGATAACTTAAATGTGACTTTATTTGGAAATAGTCTTTGCATTTGTAATCAAGTTAAGGTGAGGTCATTAAGGCTCTAATACAATATGACTGGTGTTCTTATAAGAAGAGGAAAATACCATGTGAAAACAGAGACACAGAGAGAAGATGGCCATGTGAAAATGGAGATAGAGACTGAAGTAATGCTGCCACAAACCAAAGAAGACCTGGAGCTACCAGAAATTGGAAGAGGCAAGGAAAGATTCTCTTCCACAGGCTTGGGAGGAAGCATGGCCCTGCCAACACCTTGCTTTTGGACTTCTAGGCTCCAGAACTGCGAGAGAATACATTACTGTTGTTTTGAGCCATCCACTTTGAAATAATTTGTTACAGGAAATTAATACAACCATCATTCTCATTTCTCTATTTTTACAAATGAGGAAAGTGAAACCTGGAGAAGAAGAGAAAATTGCCCAGGGTTACACAACTGATAAATGGCATATCCAGGATTCGAACCCAGCTATTTTGACTCCAGGCCTAATATCTACGCTATTTCAAAATTACTACTGAAAAATAAAATAAGACCAAGGGCCTAAGAAAGACTACTGATGGGTTCTTTAGAGATGTTCCACTGCTCTCTTTAAATTGACTGCATCCTGTTGGTCCCTCCAGTAGGAAGAGGTCTTCTCCTCTTAATAATAAGTGAGTGAATAGTTTCCCATATCACACACACATTAAAAATGGTGTTTTGGGCCACATGGTGAAGGCTCTAGCATAGGAGCATATGTGTGGTATAGACTTAATGACAGACCACAGACTCCATCTGGAGGGGGCTTACTTGTTGAGGTACTAGGTGTCCAGGACAGAAGATGAAATTTTAGAGACCAATACCTGCTTGCTGCTGTTGCTGTATCATTGGAAATTTTATGTAACTTCTCTAAAACTGTCTTCTTCCTTATATAAAAGGAACAATGATATCAACTTCCAAGAGTTATTAAATTTTTTCCCTTAGAGTGTTATTTTGAGGGTTACATTAGCTCATGTATATAAAAGCACCTGGCACTACACCTGGGACATTGTAGATGCAGAATAAATATTAATCCCTTCCTTCACCTGAGTTCCTGGAGGCAGTCTTAAACATATGTTCTCTATTTTCACCTTAATCCCCTCATTACCATAACATTAGATGAATAACTGATATCTTCTGTGGTAATAAAACCAAAAGCTGTAACCTTGAGAAGTTAAAGCAGGGGAAGGGAGATGGTCACCTCTGGATATGGAAAGGAAGAACAGGGTAATATTTCCAACTGCACCATTAGCCTTATAAGGAAGTAGGCAGCTCTTGCATTAATTTGTAATCTCGGTGGGTTTCTGCTCTGAAGCTCTGAATAAGGATGGGACACATTCTCTTGGGATCTGGTGGAGAACAGAGACTTTGCTCAATTGTTATGACTGGCAAGCTGAATTTGGAGTTTTAGAAGAGCACATATAAGGGACTGAGGGACAGGAGGAGTCTATTTGCATACAGAACTATTCTTCCCGATTGTTAGATTTCAGGTGGTTTTTAAGAAAGAAAAAGTTTTCTGAATATGTTTCAGCTTTCAAAATCTCAGAGAAACACAATTATAGACTTGTAGAATCATAGATTCACTAAATTTTAGCTAAAGCTTTAAAAGTTCTTACATAGGGCTAACATATAGAACAGATAAAGTGGAGCTGGTTTTGTGGAAGCAGGAATGAAGGGCTCAGAGTCTGCCTCACCACCCCCTGCTCAAAACCAAATAAAAGAAATCTTTGGGTTACTCCAGAATTCCATGCAGCAGAGATTGAAAATCATCAATATTGCCATAGGAAACTGAGATCCAGGTAAAACAATGATTTGAACAAGGTTAAACAGAGACAGATTATTGATAGAAACCAGGTCTTGTAACTGCTCGTCCAGAGTCCATCCAACCACATCATTCTGTCCTTCAGTCTCTGGCCTACCTCAGCTTTGATTGGTACTTTAGCTACTCCTTTGTCTGCAAACGTATTTCACTATTACGCATGTGATACTACCTCTTGGAAGAGGAATTCTGTCTACACCATGCAGTTATGGAAGTATATACATCGAATATGAATATACATAGTTGGAGGCTGGTCTTGTTTAATGCATTGCTCATCAAAATTGGAATCTTTCCTGGATCCTAATTTTATGTGATAAGAATTATATAGAAAAACTATGTTCTATTTGGAACAAAGTCTCATGAAGAGGAAGAAAATACTCTTTATTTCTTGAGCTCCTTTAACTTTGGCGACCAACCACTAACTTTCTAGTAATAAACATTAAACAACATGGTTAACCTGAATTTTTAACTATATTCTCACTAAAGAATGGAGTTAAAGTCATGGCTGATGAGGTGGTTTTAGAGTAAAGGTTCTTATGCAGGTTGAGGGTTAAGGGCTGGAGAAAGAAACTGATACTTGTTTAATGTCTTCTAGTTGCTGGGCACTGTGATTAGCATTTTACAAAATCTTTTACCACCATAATCTTCCCAACTACTTCTTAAACAAAGTTAATCAGTACAATGACTTTTGACAGTCATTGGCTTCTACCAACAATATAGTTATCAGACAGTTTGAGAGAGGATTTTGATGTATTCTGCTAGTCTCACACAGCTAGTAATCCACCAAGACTCACATGCATATAGGGTGGGAACAGAAGATCCTAATTCCCCTGTCGCTCCCCCATCACTCTCCAGGCGCCAAGTTTCAGCACCACGGACAGCGCATCACTCGCGGAGCTTGGAGAAAGGCCGGAATCAATACAGCTCTGATCTAGCCGGGCTTTTTCAAATCTCTCGGGTCTCCGCGCGCTACTTTCCATGCATATTCTAAACTACTCTCACAACAACCTAAGCTGAAAAACACATTCATATAAAACGGCAAGCTCGAGGGTTTGCTTACCGTCTGACAAGTCAATCAGCCCGAGGTAGTGCAAAAGTTTCAGAGAGGACCACACGACCACCACTATTCCCAATGTTTGGAGCCCCTCAGACTCGCCCTCCGCCCACATCCTCACGGAACACTGGGGCACCAGCAAGACGCCAAGCGGGCATTTAAAGCCGGAAAACCACCACGCTTCCAAGCCTCCCTTCCCGCTGTTCTAAGTGCACGGTTTATTTCCGCCGGTCTCTCTTCCTCGCAGTCTCTCCCCTTCCCTCCCTTCCACTCCTCCCCGCTCCCTCCTCCTTTCTCCTCCTCCTAGCTGGCAACGTCTACGTTGTTTCATAGTAATCTTTGCTTTTATTTCATTTTCTCCTAAGGCAGTTTCCCTAAAGGTTTAACCAACCCCTAACCATCTGCTACCCGAGTGTGACCGTAATTGGCAACGTCTCACAGCATATTCTCTCTGCCACTCAGAGGGAACGCATGTGAGAGGAGACATAAAGGAAGACAGAAAGGAAGAGACTTAATGCTTTTGATCTGAGATAGACTTAGACGTGAAGGTTATTCTTCAAAAGGACAACAATTTGTTTTTACTTCTTCAGTTACAAACCAGTCAAGCTTATTCTGGGATATAGGTGGTCCCTGCTTTGACATCACAAAATGTCCCTGGAAACCGGATCATCAAGAAAGTAATTGTAAACTGGGCTGGGCCCACAGCTATATTTGTGTTTATGCAGGTTTTATATCAGTATCAGAAATTATTAAGAGGGTAGTCAGGCTGACTAAATGATCACTGGGCAGCACTGAATGAGCAAAATTTCTGGAAATAAAGCAAATATATATATATATATATATATATATATATATATATATTGTGAAGCAAAAGATGATATTCATGTATCCTAAACTTCTCGGCTCTGTGGGGAACTTTACAATTTTCCTACACGGGATTGTCAGCAGTGAGCCTCGTGGGGTAATGGTAGTCAATGTGGTGAAGAAGGAAGACTGGAGACTAATGTCACAAAGACCTTGGGAAAGTTCCTTGATCTCCATGAGGCCCAGTTTCCGCTTCTGTGTATACACTTACCTCAAATAAGAGAACCCATATCAAGTATGAGAACAGAGTATGCATTTAAGAAATGCTAGTCTCAGATTTTGAGAATACACTATGTTGGCAACAATGTGGGGAAAAGACACTCTCATGAATTGTGGGTGGGAATGTACATTCATACAACCTCTTGGGAGGGAAAAAAATACATCAGAAATAAATAGTGTATATACCCTTGGGTCCTGGAATTTCACATACAGGGATGCTTACATGTGTGTGCGAGTATATATATGTGTACAGGATATTCACTGCGTCATTTGTTTATAACAGCAAAAGAGTGAAAAAAGTATATGCTTATCATTGAGCACACTGGTTAAATAAATTACAGTGCATACATAAAAGGAATACTATATAGCCATTATAGGAATGGGATACAGGAATATTATACAGCAATTAAAATTATATATCTTGTAAATTTAATTGTAAATTAAAATTTATTCTTTTTGGAAGAATACTAAAAATATATAATTAAATGAAAAATGTTGTTTAGTACATTACCATTTTAATTTTGAAAAGGGACATTTACATTTTACCATTATCATTTTAATTTGGAAAGGGACATATACACATACACATGCTGGCATATACATATTTCCAGAAGGATAACTGATAATTGAGAATTTTAGTTGCTTCTGTAGGGTCTGGGGCCAGAGGGAGACCCACTATGAAAATTTTCTCCCGTGTGTGTAACTGACTTTAAACAACAACAATAACTAAATGTGAAAGTTGGTCTCTCCTTTCTTTCCTTCTTTGTGAAAGGGGGAGACATATTCTACATATCTGAGTGAGACTCAGGAAACTCTTGTCTTCTCCGCTCTGTAACTCCCCCGTTGGTTCTATATATCAATCTCCAATTTCATTGGTGCCTGGGCAGTGCCTGGAGTCAGTCTATTCCAGCTTGTGAAAGCTGGTTGTTAAAATTTCAGGAAACCAGCAAGACAGTTGTTACACCTTTGGTGGCTTGAAGTCAACCACAGCAGGAGTATTTACACCATGAAAATTGGCAAACACTGTAAATGAGTGCTTCCTCCCCCTCCTCACCATTACAGGTTTACCAGGACACCACTCTGCCATTCCAGATCCCACCTGCCCAAAAGGAAACCTGACAAATTCACCTGCCCAGGGGTTGTCCTGCCTTACTGTGTTTTCTATCCTGTGGAGCCCTAGGGAGAGAAATACTTAACCCAATGAGCTTAGTGGTATTTTAGGCATTAGCACAGCCAGACATGAGGAACTAAATCAGGAGCAGAGGTATTTGCAAGTTTCTGGTAAGCCAGTACTCTGTTCTCTTGCCTTCTCTATAGACTCTACTGGTTTGCACCTGCTCCTTCCTGTCTCTCTATTGCTTCCTTTCCAACAGCTCTCTACCTTATAAGACCAGTGCTGTCCCTGACTTTCTTCTGCCTCTGCATTCACCCCCCTTTGCAAGATTATGTATGCTTACTGCTCTACATGTCAGCTCTGGGCAGATGGCTCTGGTCTCAGACACATTTCTGTCCTGCATTTTTACCTGTTGTATTATTTCACCTTGCACAAAACATTCTCAGTTCAGTTCCACCAACATGTATTACTCAGCATTTGTTAGATGCAACGCCAGATACTAGAAACTAGACTTAATCCTTTGCCACTTTCTGGAATTTCTGGGAATAAATGACATGAGAAGGAGGAGTGGTGGTTCCCACTTTCTGCCTTGCTGTCACCATGCAAAGACTTAAATTCGTTCAAGAATTCTGGTCTCAAAGACAAGTGCCCTCCTGATTGTCTCCTAACCCTGAGCTTTAGGAACATCTGCCTCTCATGTGAGTTACGTCAAAGATAACCAGATAGATTTAACTACTATTTTCTAGAAATTGTGGGGTGCTTTACACAGGCCATTTCCCTGGATTCTCACAATATATCTGTGTGGGTATTTCCACTTTCCCAAGAAGATCAGAAGGAAATTCAGGTCTCATAGGTGTATGAGTATTAAACCCAGGTCTACCTGCCTCCGAAGTCCACACTTTCCCACACATCTAGCTAATAAATGGGGTATCTGTGGTTTGATACTTGTGAGAGATCCATGAATTGTTTATTAAAGAACCTGCTTTTTCTCACATCACATTTCCAACCAGTATCATGTGGTGTCTGCACAAATCTTCCCTCTACATGTAACCTCCTTTTAAAGTTTTATTGAATTTCCATCTTTCACTTGATGAGAAATTCTTACCCTAACGGGAACACTTATGGAATCCATTTCACAAATTGCTTTTTCTTATTTCCATATAGATTGTAAGGTGAATATGTTTGCATTGTAGATATCAGCCTGCATAGAATTGGACACTTTTCTCGCTTTGTCCCAAATTATTATTTTTTGGCCAAGAATCATATTGGCCCTCTTCAATTCTTTATCAGCACTAGCAGGCAACTTTTCCCCCTCTGGGCTGTTTGCCATAAAGAAACAAAGGACTGGTCATTCATGAGATGTTCCCCCTGAGTGAGGATGGTGGGGTGGAGGTGGTGAACCGACCTCATGTAACAGCTACCTGACTTGTTCTGACCCAGACACCACAAAACACAGGATTCCAATTCAGAATTGTCCCAGTCTGACAAATGAGTACTGGCTATGGTTTTCAAAGTCCCTTAGGACTCTTGGGAACCAAGATTGTCACACTCACAAACGACTAGTGTCTATGTCAGCTCAGGATACTATAACAGAATTCTATCGACTGGGTGGCTTCAACAACAGATATTTATTTTTCACAATTCTAGAGGCTGGGAAGTCTGAAACCAGGGTACTAGCATGGTAGTGTTCCAGTAAGGGCCTTCTTTCTGGCTTGTAAATGGTTGCCTTCTTGCTGTATCCTTACATGGTGGAAAGAGAGAGAGCTCTAGTTTTTCCTCTTCCAATAAGGACACTAATCCAATCACGAGGACTCCATCCTCATGACTTCATCTAAAGCTTATTACCTCACAAAGGCCCCACCCCCACGTATTATCACATTTCAAATTAGGGTTTCAGCATATGAATTTTGGAGAGACACAAACATTCAGCCCATAGCACATAGTTTTCACCAAACAATTGCAGGTACACAGAATCTCTGCGTGAGAATTTTAGCTCTGCCCCCTGTGTGACCTGGGACAAGTCATTTAAATGTTTGCAGCCAGCCTCCTCACCTGTAAAATGGGAATACTATTGGTACCCGTATCATAAGATTGTTGCAGTAATGAAGTGCGATAATGCCATAAACTGCTTAGCACAGTCATGGACATCCAGTGAACGGCAGTGTGACATAGACGTTCAAAGCAAGCCTCCAGGGTCAGACTGCCTGCACTGACTCTTAACTCTGCCTCTTACTTAGTTCTGTGACTATTGGTGAGTTACTTAACCTCTCAGTGCCTGAGTTTTCTCACCAGTAAAACAGATATAATCACAGTACATACTTCAGACAGTTGTCGTGAAGACTGGAATGAATTAGTTATTATTCATAGAAAGAAGTATATTAGTATCATTATCATTATTATTATCCATATGCTCCAGGAGATCATAATCAGCTGGGTCCCATGGAAAAGTCACAGATTGAGTATGTACATGGAGTTTGGGGGTTTGGATCTGGGGACAGAAAGGAATATTATTTCAGGTATGGGAATAAGACTTTTCTCTGGAAATTTCTGGGTGCATGAACTTCAGTTCTCTAGCCACAAATCTTCCTTCCAGACAAATGGTTTCAGCCGAGTCTGATTTGTTGCTGCTTAAACTTCATTTGTGTTGGCCCCCAGCAGTCAGAAAATAAAATTCTATTTTAGCTGGCTACTTCTGCTGCTCACAGCTTGCTTTTTGCTGTGTAACCTGAAGTAAACAGAGGTGTCCTGTGGTACGGGGTCCCCCAAGATTGGAGCAGTTCACTTAGTTAACCGAAAACACATGTGCAATGCTGCGTTCACATTCACTTGACTCCGTAGGGCTTGCTGCTGGCATGTGGGTTTCTGCGTGGTTCTCCCAGTAACGGTAACGTACCGTCTAAATCTCATCTGGATAAACTAATTTGGTAGAGGCCTCATCTTCTGGAATGTTCTGCTGCAGTTTGTATAAAAATAATGCCAATAATTGCATTTGGAGTTCTCTTTTCTTTAAAAGGTGGGAAAGAAATGAAAGAATTCCTCAGAGCACCATCTCAGAGCTCTCAATTCTACCAGAAGGCGAACTATTAACTGCAAGATGGTTATGATTCAGAGAGAAAATCATTACTACTCCCATTACTGGTCAAAATGCGAAAATTATTCTAGTGTTCTTTATCATAGCCCTTATCTTGGTGCTCTTTTGGGGGCACTGGCTGGATTTGTTTAAATTAGTTTTATAATGAAGATAATTGTACAATAATTAAGTAATGATATATCTCTTCCTTCCTTCCATCTTTCCTTCATTCCTCCCTCCCTTCCTTTTTCCCTCCCTCTCTTTCCTCCCTCCCTCCCTTCCTCTTTTCCTCTCTCTCTCTCCTTTCTCAGATATATACTGGGCCTGTGTTAGACACTATGCACAGATGAAAAGGAAAGCCTTTTCCATTAGGAAGTTCACAATGTCTAAAAAACACTCTAGGATTTCTATTGGATAGGCCAAAAAGTTCATTCAGGTTTTTCCATAAGACGTTATGGAACCCAATAATTCCCAATAATTTGCAAAATTATTGCAACCCAATAATTTGCAAAATTTGCAAACCCAATAATTTGCAAAATTGTTTCACCTTTTACATTACTTCACATATTGAGGTTTCTCAACAAATATTTGTTGAAAAATACTGTGCTACTCTTCATAATAAACTTTTAAATTAGGGTGCAGCACTATTTTCATTTTACAGATAAGAAAACAGGGACAAAGAGAGGGAAACTAAATGTTATCAGCATTTTTCATGGGTTGGGCACTGTGTGGGACTTTCACACAGGTTTTTTCCTTTATCTTAATTATCACAAGAATGAGTACCAACTGACAGAGGAAGCTCAGACAAATGTCTCCCAGGAGGTGATAAAACTAGTTGGTGGCAGAGCCAGGCCTGGAGTTCAGGTCTTCTGTGTATTCTTTCATTGAGAGCATTCTCTGACTCCCCAGGACTCCGATTCCCAGTGGTCAGCAGTGGGGGCAATGAGGGGTAGAGTTCAGAGTTGGTCCTGGTCCACGATTTTCCTGTTTCTGCTCAGTTCTTTCTCTCAGGCCCTTTGCTTCTCTTCCCAATAATAATAACTACAGTAATACAGCCATCCCACCCTGGGTTAGAGATTTTATACACTTTGTTAACTCACTCAGTCCCAACAATGATTCCACTTCTTCGCTAGTCATTATTGCTCCTGATAGCATATTTATGGGAAGGGGCAGATGCTGAAAGGTAAAAGCCTCAGTGCATGGAGCTGGAAGCCCTTCTCCCATAAACACATCACCGGGGAGAGATGACCTGCTTCAATCAGCTTCCCGTGGAATCCAATGGGGGAGTTCTCCACGCCTTGGGTCCCAGTTCCTCTGTGGGCAATTCTCAAAGGCAGATCTGTTTATCTGATTTTATCATCAGCTCCATGGAGATGGGGGGCAGGAGAGACAATGGGAGAAAAGCATCCTGGTTTTCTTCTTGGATTTTAGAAAACCCTCAGAAAAGATTATCTCAAGCACCTCACAAGATTAGTTTTAGGAGGATCTTGAACCCTCTTTCAAGAATTCTGTGTCCTTTGGGATGAACTTCAAGACCTCCCCTCTTCCCTCCCCGCCACACACCAAACTTCCAGCCTGCAGGACTCATTCTTCATTCTGCATCTCACCAACATCTCCTTCCCCTATCACAGTCCTAGGCTGAGGAGGTGGAAGCACAGGTCTCTCTGCTAAAAGCAGGCTAGAACGCAGGAGTTGATGCTTCCCGGCAGGTAAGAGTAATGAGCACATTTATTAACAAGTGCACAATGTTCACGTTGATTGTCAGTGTGAATCATTTTTTGGTTTGAGCAAAACGCAAGAGGGAGGGGATATGGGGATATTTATATACATATAGCTGATTCACTTTGTTATACAGCAGAAACTAACACAACACTGTAAAGCAATTATACTCCAATAAAGACGCTAAAGAAAAAAAAACACCTTAACTGTTGTCAGTGAACATTCATTTGTAAATAAAGCCAGAGAATAATGGCATTTAAATATCCACCAACATGATTCAGTTTTTACCTCTTTTGCTTCCTCAGGAGGGATCCAGGCTCCGTTGGAATTTCAACACACATTCTTCTCTTCCTTCCTTCCCTCCTCTCCTGCATTGCTTTCTTCCTTCCTGCCTTCCTCTCTCCAATATCATGTTCCCTAGGACCCAGTGATACAACTGTGACTAAGATCAGTCTCGACCATCAAGGAGTCTCCAGTCCAGTGGCTGTACTTCCAAACAGAACCACAGATGGGCACCAGTTCCAGCCAGCTTTCTTCTAGACCGAATGCATTTGACATTGCCTTCCTGGCACAGAACTTGACTTGCACTGCCCTGCCCATTCCCTTGTCTCTCTGTTTCCTCACATGGAATGCTCTCTCCTTCCTCTGCCTGGCTAAAGCCGAATCAGTCATCTTCCAGAGCTGAGCTGAAGTCTTGACCCTCCACACTCTCTAACCTGCTCTTTTCTCCAAATGCAGAGCACATATTTGTCAATCATGTGCTTTTTGGGGAAATCTCTTGCTTTAATTTCTTGCATTCTATGCTAACTAACTCTCAGTTACAATTGTGAGAGTTCTTATTAATGAAGGAAGGTAGCATGGCATAGACACAAGGACGGGGGTTTGAAGGCAGGCCTGGGTCTATTCATGTCTCTGATACTCACTAGCTGGATGACCTTCAAATGACTTGACCTTGCTGAGGCTTTGTTTTTTCACCTGAAGGTAGTGGTGCTTCCTGAGTCCTAGGACACCTCTGTGGCCAGGAATACAAGGATGGTTTGAAACACTCTGGCAGGAGCATCCATCTTCCTTCCAGGAGCATCCCTTCCTACCCCCCAGGGATATACTTGTCCAGGGCCTGTCATAGGACAGTTCATGGGCTGAGCTTTGAAAACTGGAGGGAGGGATGTTTGCTTATGTGTTTACCTACCTAGTAGAACCCCAAATCCATTCTTTATGGGATCATAGATTATTAGAGGGGAAGAGTAAACCAGAGGAAGCATCCTGAAGAATTCTCCAGTGACCACAGATTCTCAGCCCTATAACACCTGAGAGATGACACATTCCTACTGGGGACAGTGGTCAAGGCAGTGACTCTTGCTTGGTGATATGGGGAGTGAATTGGAGAGAGGATTTCAGAATCTCCAAGAGGCAAATATGCATAATTAGGAAAAGTTCCTCAAGTGATTTTTCTATGTGCTCTTCCGTCATTAGAACTGATATACTCTAACTCCTTTAAAAAGTATTATAAAATATTTCAGACATAGAGGTATAAAAAATAATTTGATGAATACTCATATACCCATCTTAGGAAATAAAGTTATACCAATAGAGCTGAAGCCCATGTACCCTGCTTTGATTACAACCCCTTCCCCTCTAAAATAACCATATCCTGAATTCGGTGATTTTCACTTCCATGCATTTCTTTTTAGTTTTACTACATACACACATATATATATTCCTTAAACAGTATATAGCATCATTTTACATGTTATTAAACATTACATAGATAGAATCATATCACATGTAGGCTTCTGCAATTTGCTTTTATTTTTTTGCTCAAACCTACGTTTATAAAATTCATCCATGTTGGCATGGGAAACTGTAGTTCATTCATTTTCACTGTTGTATTATATTCCATTCAGTGGCTATGCCATGATAAACACACCATTCACCTGTTAGTAGACAGTTAGCTTGTTACCTCTTTTCTGCTATTGCAAATCCTGTGGCTCTGATCAGATTGAACATGCTTCTGATGCACTTTTGCAAGAGTTCCTTTTGGGCAGTGGTTCTCAATGGCAGTTTTGTCCCCAGGGGACACTCGCCAATGTCTGGAGACATTTTTGGTTGTCTCAACTGGGGATGCTACTGGAATCTAGTGGATAGAAGCCTGGGATGCTGTTAAATATCCTACAATGCACAGAACATCCCTCACAACAAAGAAATATCTGTCCCCAAATGTCAAGAGTGTGGAGGTAGAGAAACTGCTTTAGGGGAGGAGTAGAATTGCTATATTACAGGGTTTGTGCATCTTTGATTTAAATATTGCTAAATTGTTTTCTAAAGTGGTTGTATTAATTTACACCCAAATTAATGGTATGTGTAAGAACTCCCATTCACCCCTACTTTATAGATTAAAAACCTGAGGCCTGGTAGAGGTGTGGAGTGACGTGGACAAGGGTATGGAATGATAAGGACATTATAAAACTTTGACAAAGACATGGTGCTATGTTTTCCCAGAGAGAACACATCAAAGGAATATAAATCTAGTCCTTCAATGCAAGAGACATTACAAAGTGTCTATTATGTGCCAGGAATTATTCTTTACATTCATTGTCTCTAATGTTGCAAAACTGTAGAAGTTAGTATCAGAGAATAGCACAGCACACTTAATAGCATGAGCTTAGAAGTCAGATAGACCCAGAGTTGTGTCCCAGAACAGTTATTTACTAGCCCTGTGCCTTGGGGAAGTTACTCGACTGCTCTGAGCTTCAGTTTCCTCATCTGTAAAATGGGGATCATAATAGTACCTACATCATACTATTGTTGTGAAAGAAATAATGCAATAGGTGATCCATAAATATTAGCTGTCATCATCATCATCACATCATCACTGTCATTTAATAGATCAGGAATAGAGCCTCTGAGTTTAAGTAAGTTGGCAAAAGGTTACAGCTAGTACGTGGTAGAACTAGAATTTGAACTCAGTTCCATCTGACTCCAAAGTCCATCTCACTTTAACTGTCACGATGCCTCCATAAGAGGGGAGGACTCCTAGCCCCATCCCAGTAATTTGGACTTTTTTTGTGGGGGGGAGGGTGGGTGCAGCCCATATGAATTATTAAAAGTCAGACTCTGTCAAAAACTTTTAAATAACACATTTTAATGGTTCCATGAATATTTAGTAACTCAACTAAGTAAAACAAATGCTGCCAAGACATCAGTCCCCTGGGGACCTGCTGTAATAGATAGAAAAGGATGATCTGTAATTAGAATATGGACTGCATGCAAATGGTGGGTCTACAGAGTATGAAAACAACATAGTCTCTTACAGATTATGAGTCTCGTCTTTACCACATTATTGCTATTAACCTGCCCATCCCTGAAGACAAACCAACTGAAACCTATCACCTCTGCAAAGGATCACAAATTTAAAGTTAATGGTGTCAAAATGAATGATGCTTGCCTTCCTACATCCAGTTTGCAAATCATGTCCTCTAATTTCTCGCCCCCCCATTTCCTCCTGGGAAGACATTTGTCTTTAGAGGTTGGCAATGAGGCATTTGCCATTACATACATTATGACATATTTTACATATGCTCCAAGAAGCCGGAGCTAAATTACACTGGTGAGTTATTAAAAACAGCTCTCAATGCTATTATTATTTATTGCGTTTCCAACTCTCTGCAGCAGCTGATTACACTGCTTAATCTTGTATTTTTTAAAATTCTCCACCCTGAAATGAATTCTCCCTGCAATGAATAAGCAAGGTCAATCACACCAAGCGCCCTTTGGAAAAGAAAGTTTGGATTCTGGAAAGCAGTTTGATGGACAGCCCTGGAATCGAGCCTGTTTCCCCAGGCTTAATCCTCTGTTTCTGGGGAAACAGAGGCTAAGTATTTCCCATGAAGTATGAACATCTCTTCTCCAAAGCATTTCCAGAGGGAGTTCTCCAAATCACAGGTCTCACCACACCAGTCCCTTCCATACAGTGTCCACTGCCATCTCTGGCTGTCATTGAAGGTCCTTGGTGATCTGGTCCCTGCCTACCTCCCAACATCACCTCTCACAGTACCGCCTTTCCATCCAGGGCACAGTCATCACAGTTGCTCGTGTTTCTCACCAGGACCAGGCTCTGCTTTCTGAGCTTTCCCACCTGCTGGTCCTTTCACCTGGAATTTTGCCCCCAGCCTTATTTCTTTTCCCAACACCTTTTCATTTCAGACTCATCTTGGGAACTATCTCCTTTGGGAAGCCTCCCCAGTGGGGAACAGAAGCGTTTCTTACCTGCTTCCATGAAACCCTGCACTTACGTCTATTGCAGCACTTGGCACACTGTATTGTCCTTGTGTATTTATGTATCTGTTTCTTGTCACACTGTGGACTGCTTGGGAGCAAGGGTAGATCTCGGTTGTTGAAGCTCCCAGAATAAGGCCTAGCCCAAGTGCTTCAGAAATTAAGAAATCCCAAAATGGAAGCAGTAGAGTGGAGTGGAAAGAGACAAAACTCTTGAATTAGGCATTTATTCATTCAATCATTCATTCAGTCAACAAATATTTATTAAGTATCTATTATGAGCCAGGCACTGTGCTAAGCAATAGAAATACAATGATTAAGAATCAATGGTGGGCTTCCCTGGTGGCGCAGTGGTTGAGAGTCTGCCTGCCAATGCAGGGGACACGGGTTCAAGCCCTGGTCTGGAAAGATCCCACATGCCACGGAGCAACTGGACCCGTGAGCCACAACTACTGAGCCTGCACGTCTGGAGCCTGTGCTCTGCAACAAGAGAGGCCGCGACAGTGAGAGGCCTGCGCACCGCGATGAAGAGTGACCCCCTCTCGCCGCAACTAGAGAAAGCCCTTGCACAGAAACGAAGACCCAACACAGCCATAAATTAATTAATTAATTAATTAATTTAAAAAAATACATGTTCCATTTAAAAAAAAAAAAGAATCAATGGTTAGAGTGCTAATGGGCTAATGAAGGAGAGGTACATGACTCGAATAATAGCTCAAGCCATGTAATTACAAGCTGTGATAAGTGCCATAAAGGAAAAATACTCAGGGTTATGACAACATAAACACAGGACCCAACCCAGGCTGGAACTGGTGCAGGGAGTTTCATCAGGGATGCCTTCCTTGAGAAAGTGAGGCTTGAGCTAATTGCTGAAGGATCATAAGGCATTAACTAGACGACAGGTAGGGCAAGAACATTTAAGGAAAATATTGCATGTGCAAAGGTCCTGCGGTGAGTGGGATCCTAAGTGTTGAAGAGATGTTTGGGAACTGACTGAAGGCTAGGGTTAGAGGCAGGGAATGGGCAGGGCCGGAGGATGTGGGGACAGAAAAGGCTGGGAGGCACTCTAGGGTAGGCCACGCAGAGTCTCATAGACTGTGTTAAGGATTTGTTTATCCCGGGCACAATGGGTTTTAAGCAAAGGAACATCATCATGAGTGTGTGTGTGTATGTGTGTTGCATTTTATAATGTCTGCAACATAGAGGACAGAATAGAAAGTGACAAAGTACACAGAAATTGTAGGCAATGTACCTGCAGACTGCCTCAGATAACACAGTGGTAGCAAGGTGGAGTTGACTGAAGGGCCACATGGAGGTGGGAAGCCTTCTAGAGATCCTCATGGAGATAGCTTGACCATATTTCACAGTCATAAGCCCTCTCCAGGATGTCCCCCTCCCAAAGCAGAAAACTGTAGTGGCAAAGCCTCAGCCTTCCCTGGGGTTAGCTGGTTTGGGGGGGTCTCTGTTTTAGAGTTGAGCTCTTCGGCGCTGTCATACTTGAGCTCAGGCTAGCTCTATAATTTATATTTATGCCTCTAGGATAAAGAGGTCAGAGAACTGGACCTTAAATCGTAAGTTCTGCCTCTAAGAACTTCTAGGTCTTAGAAGGGTTAGGTCAGCTCCAAACTAGACTTAATTTGCTACCTTGAGAAGAATGGGACCTTGGGATTTGGTCTGGCTCATCTTTTCCTTCCTTGCATCCATCCATCCATCCATCTATCCAACAAATATTCACTGAGAAAATGCCGGAGGAGGCTCTAGAACCTGGTCTCCTGATCCCTATACAGTACTTGTTCTGCCCTGGTCCACACCTGTCATTATGCGTTAGTGTCTCTCAGCCATTGCCAAGGAGGTGAAGTCTGGCCCACAGACTGTCACAGAATTTTGCTCTTTCAGTTCTTTGGTTGCTGAATTGGAGCACCAGGCAAACCCTGCGTTCTTCTCTCCCAGTTTAATTGGCCCATTATTTTAAACTTTTGTAGATAAGGGAATAAAAAAGTCAGGGGAATATTGTATTCATCACATTCAAATTAATATGCTTCATTACCATAAAGACAAGGAGTGTGGTTGCAATATTTTCTCAAAACTTTTAATTGAACAGAACATGGGAGGGGGGGAAACCGAAAATGGAAACCACCAAGCTCAGATGCTGTTTTTCACTTTCTCAGAATGTGTGCTGTTTGTGATCTGCTCATCTTATTAGTGTTAATTATGGACTAAAATAAAATGGCATTTAACACTGTGCTGAGACTTTAATTAAAGCCAAACCTCCATACCCAGGAACTCTCTGAAGTCCAAGGTAGTTATTCTAAAAAGGTTTAAACTTCTGCTGGGCCAACGGTACACCTATACCCACTCATTCCCCTGCTGTGTGAAGGCTGCTACTTCTGGAAACCATCCATCCATCCATCCATCCATCCATCCATTCTTTCAACAAATAAAATTTTACTTTAACATTTAAACTTTAGGGACTTCCCTGGTGGCACAGTGGTTAAGAATCCGCCTGCCAATGCAGGGGACACGGGTTTGATCCCTGGTCCGGGAAGATCCCACATGCCGCAGAGCAACTAAGCCCATGCACCACAACTACTGAGCCTGTGCTCTAGAACCTGTGAGCCACAATTACTGAGCCCGCGTGCTGCAACTACTGAAGCCTACGCACCTAGAGAAATAAGAGAAGGCACCGCAACAGGAAGCCCGTGCACCACAGTGAAGAGTAGCCCCTGCTCGCCGCAACTAGAGAAGCCCATGTGCAGCAATGAAGACACAATGCAGCCAAAAATAAATTAAAAAAAAGACTTTCTATAAAAAAAAACATAACATTTAAACTTTAAAGTAGTTTTGGGGGAAGAAGACAAATATTTGTTAAGGTCCACTATATTTATTACTTCAAATATATTATCTGAAGCCTAATACAGCACTAGTAATATAAGGAACATTCAAGTAAGGGTAGTAGTATTGTATACATTACCTCATTTAATCATCAAAACAGTCCCATGACACGGGGACAGATTACTATTATATCTATTTTACAGGTAGTAAAACGGGGGTCCAGAGAGATTAGGTGACTTGCCTAAAGTCATATTCATTCCATCTTTTCCTGCTTTACAATGTGAAGCTAGAAAGAGTATTCTGGATCATCTAGATTCATTCATTCGTTCAATCATTCAACAAATATAGATCACCCACTCTGTGCCAGGATCAATGCTGGGGCCTGGAGGGAGCTCAGTCCCACGGCTTCCAGAGTCAGTGGGGTAGGTAGACATTAGATGGAGATGACAAATCAATGTGATGGGTGCTGAGAGAGAAGCAGAAGACCCAGAGGAGCATGACACAGGGGCACCCAAGTCCAGCCTGGGAAGGGTTCTCCAAAGAGGTAAGACTAGTGGAACAATTTCACCCAGGATTCCTACAGAAGGACCCAGTCAGAAGGGTGGCCTAATAGCTCTTCTTCCAGGGCCTCTGGCAACCCCAAGCCCAGCTGCCCAGCAGCAAATATGGCACAGTGCTCAACTACCCGGACTGCAAGTGGGCCTCTTTAGATACCTGGAAACTAATCCCACATAGCATGTCAATGACTGACCACAGTCACCAGGGCTGCTTGGCATCAGACACCGTGGATAATGCTGAAACATCAGTGCCTGGCACGGACTAGGCACTAATTCATATTTGTGTTCTCTTCCTCCCCTGCCAGGATTCCCCAACTCTGTCTGGTTCCTGGGTTCTGAGACCTTAACTGGGCTCCCCCACTGCATGCCACAGTCTCTTTATATGGAATAAAAGTCAACACAGGAGAGCAATCACTGATATGGTCAGGGTCAGGGATTTCTAGGGCTGACTCATTGCTTAATGACAAGGGGCAAGGCAGTGGCCCAGACCAGGGCAAGCCACCTGTTCCACGTCAAACAACAGAACCAGAACTTGGACCCAGGACTCCTGACTTCAGTTTGGTGTTATCTCCCTTTTCCTAACAGAGCCCAGTGGGAGACTTTTTAGGAGATTCTCTTACACTAGGCGGGAGGTCAGAATGCTGTAGAAAGTGATTTTTGCCCATAGATTAGCTTCCTGTTTGCCCAACTTTGCTTTACCTGCTCCTCCTCAGGAACCTTGCTGCATAGGGACTCTGTGACTTGCCCCATCAGCTCAGTGCTCAGCCCCTCAGAAGTCGCTCCTTTTAAGCTTCATCTTCAGGGAAAAGGGAAGCAGTTTCAAGGAAAGTCATATATTGCTTTTGGCATCCCCACATCGATCCCCTGTGATTGTTTTTCTTAGGGGTGAAACCTGTGACTCAAAGTGGCCAGTTGCATCCTAGGGTCCCCTCACAGTGATTAGCTCTGGGAAGGGCACATGACTTGATCACTATGAATGTTTGGGATTCAGTTACATGAGCCAAAAAGTCCATTTCACTTAAGCAATTTTAAGATAATTTTTCTGTTATTTGCAAGCTAAAGAGTTCTGAATGATGAAATAATAAAAATAGTAACTGATATGAATTGAGTGCTTACTTTGTGCCAGATACTGTTTGAGTTCTTACTTTTGTGAACTTATTTAGTATTTGCTGCAACCTTATAAATACGTAATATTGTTATTCTTACATTGGGCCTGGTGAGGTTAAACAACTTACTGTATAAAGGGGACCTGGCAGGTAGGTGATAGATCTGGGATTTGAACCTAGGCAGCCCAGCTCTAGAGCCCATGTTCTCGACAGCAATGCAAGCCTATCCCTAGGTGTATATTCTTTTCAGTTAGACCCCAAGGGCCCTCTTTTCCATTTGCTGGTCTTGTAGAGAGGCAGTTCCTCTCCCATCTGCTCAAATTCTTGGGAAGGATCAGATCAGTTTCATGAGGTTCCCGTGGAGGAGGCAATTTGCTTGTGCAAATATTATACCCCAGAGGCCTGCCCACCACACTAAGCCTGCGCTTCTGTCATTAAAGGATGTATTTCTCTGGATTATTAATAATAATGGTAACTTAAATAAAAATAGCTTTTACATGTTGAATACCTGCTATGTTCCAGGACCTCTTTTAAGCACGTTGTACACATTACCTCATTTAATCCTTAGAAAACAGGAAAGTGCAGTCAACGCTGGTGCCCAAGGTCACTGAACTTGGAAGTATTCCTGTCCTCACAGCCTGTTGGAGGACATGCCCTGACTCCTGGGCCTCTTGGACCTATGATCACCTAGAGGGAGAAGTGGGCAGAGCCCCAGTGAACAGGCAACCCAAGATAGGCCAGAATGACTCATCTACTGCAACCACAGCTGTGGGGCACGGAGGAAAACCAGTTCCCCACTCCCTGGGGATATCCCTTGGCCTGATGGAGAAGATCAAGAGTGAAAGGACAGAAAGGACTCCTCAAGGGCCAGCAACTAGCAGAAGAGACCAGGTGAAAATACCCCAAAATGTTAGCTGTGGCTTTCTCTGCTGTTGACTGATTAGGAATACTCATCTTCATCTGTATTCTGTCATATAGTTGCTAAATTGTCTATAATGAGCATGACTTATTTTTTATACTCATAAAGAAAATGAAGCGAAACAACAACCCATTATGAAAATTAATACAGGATTCTCCAATAAAAGGAATCCAGGTTCCTTGGAGAAATGGCTGATTCTAGGGCTGGGGTAGGAAATATATAAAATGAGCCTAGAGCATCTTGTATTGCCAGAAAGTAAGGAAGTGCTCAAAAAACAAACAAAAAAACGTGCAATGATGGGGGTATGTCAAAGACACACAGGAGCCAACTGAGAGAGCTCCCAATGGCCAAAGGTGGAAAAATTTGAGCAACAAAAAAGGTAAAATAATACTGGATTATAACCCAAAGTATAAACATAAATACCCATGAGTCCATACCAATATAAACAAGTCTCTTGTACAGGAGAATTCCAAATAATTGATGTAGATACTCCGCCCTCAAGGAGGTGAAGCATAACACCCCGATCCTTAGGTGCGGGCTACACGTGGCAACTTCCTTCCAGAGACGACAGTATGGAAAAGGGGAGGGAGAGAAGCTTTACAGAAGAGAAACCTGACAAACACTACCTCTGCCAGGTGAGCAAAGTCAACATCATGATAAGCCATGCTGATTATATGTATCCTTGACACGATGTGATGGAAATGGCACTTTACCTCTGTGGTCTTCCTCCCCAAAGCCAGTCAAAGCATGAGGAAAACTTCAGATAAGACCCAACTGAGGGACATTCTACAAAACTACACGGTAACGGCCTCGAAACTGTCAAAGGGGAAACGTCTGAGAAACTGTCACAGCCAAGAGGAGCCTGAAGGGACAAGGTGACTAAACGTAGTGTGGTAGCCTGGATGGGATCCTGGAACAGAAAAAGGACATTAAGGAAAAACTAAGGAAATCTGAATTAAGTATGGACTTTAGTTAATAATAATGGAGCAATGTCGGTTCATTAATCGTGACAATGCGAAGGTAAGATGCTTATAGTAGGGGAAGCTAGGTGTGGGGTATATGGGAACTCTCTACTATTTTTGCAAATTTTCTCTAAATCTAAAACTATTCTAAAATAAAAGTTTATTTTAAAAAGTCCAGAACAGGGAGTGGCAGTGGTAGCAGATGTGTGTTAAACAGTCTTGGGATGATCACTCAGCCCCAGTAGCAACTCAGCTGGAAGGAGAAACTGTTTAACTCCCAGTGACTTTTACTTTGCCTTTTTTTCCTTAGAAAAACCTGGACGTCTGTAAATAAGTCTCTTAGCTGGACGAGAAGGGAACAAGGTTATTGTATCTAACTGGCCTCTCCCCAAGTCCCACAGAGATCTCCTGGCAGTTAAATTCATTAACTTGGTATTGTCTAACGATTAACACTGATCAATAATCTGCTGGGTCTGGTCCTTAAATCGACTCCCCCATTAATAAGAATGAAAGCACCATTTTATTATCAAGCCCTGGACCTTTTGCAGAAAAGGCTTCTGGGGTTTTGGGCTTCCATTCCCACTGCTGCATATCAGGTTAATTAAAACTCCCACTCAGGTCCCCCAAGCCTCATGCTTGTGACTTGGAACAATATTAGCTGGAGGAAAAGACTTCTCAAAAAATTATAAAATTATAAAAATTATGAAATTATAATTTATAATTTATATATAATTTATAAAATTATAAAAATAATGAAATTATAAATTATAATTTATATACACTTTATAAAATTATCAAAATAATGAAATTATAAAAATAAATTATAATTTATAAAAAATTATAAAAATAATGTATTTCATTCTTGAAATTTGCCAAAAGAGTAGATCTTATGTTCTCACCACCACCACTGCCAAAAAAGAAAAAAAGGTAACTGTGAGGTGATGGAAATGTTAATTAGCTTGAATGTGGTAATAATTTCACAATGCATAATACATAAGTCAAAACATCATGTTATGCACATTAAATATATACAATTTTTATTTATCAAAAAGAAAAATGGGTTAGAGTCTTTCACTCAGTGAGGCACTCTGTTATTGTCAACTAAATTTTATTGAGAACCTACTAAGTGCTCCAGTCTCTGCTCAAGTGACCCCTCCTTAGAGAGACCCCACCCACTTTACCACTTTATCTAAAATGTCACGGCCGACATGCTCTCTGGCTGCTGTTTTAGTTTTCATCACTACTCGCTAATATATTTAATGTACTTTCTCACTGTTGTTTTTTTGTTTTGTTTCCCCACTAAATCGAAAGCCCCACAAAGGATTAATTCTAAAGGGGATGGAGGGCTGTGGAAAATAGCATGGTGGGACTTGTGCTTTGGGAAGATGACTCTGCCTGGAGTGTGTGGACTGGAGCAAGGTGTAGACAGAATTGGAGGAGGGTATAGACAGGACTGGAGGAGAGGGCACGAATGAACGCACAAGGCCAGGGGAGGCAGTTCAGAGATCTGGTGAGACTGCATGGTGTTGATGGGATAGAGAGGAGAGGAAGGTTGCTGCAGGTGCCAGGAGCTAGAATGGGCAGAACTTGTGGAATGACTGGGTCTGGGTGGAGAAGAGGGAGATTTAGAGGATGATTCTCGGGTCTCTGGCTTGGGTACCAGTCCACTGAGGCTGGGGACACTGGGGAAGGACACATGGGGAGATGACCTGAGATCAGATGTTATCGTATTTCCTGGGAAAGGGGCATTTGATGTGGAACCCAGAAAGATCTCTTTCTGTTCTTGTAACTCTGATAGAACCCCCAACTCCTTGTCTTCTATAGGAGAAACCCTGGAGAGTGGGACTGAAAGCCGCATTAGCTGGCCTCATGTACAAGCTAGGTGGGGAGAGAACTCTGGTGGGAGTGAGGGGGAGGTGGGGTGGGAAATGATGCTCAGGCCACCTGCCTCCTGGCTCCTACTCAAATGTGATGTAGCACAACTTCATCTGGACCCCTCGGATCGGCGTGGTGGGAATGAGCAAGTGGGTAGACACGCAATACAGACCTTTCTGTTGAATTGCAAAGAGATGAGGAGGGTGTAATATAGGGTGGGCAAGCCATAACCCACGTGCCTTTTCAGCCTCAGCCCCTTTCTTATCGCAGAGCTCAGGGTCCTCTGCTAGGTCAGGGAACACAGCTGCTGAAGGCTCCAGGTGGAGGTACAGGGCCCACCTCTAACCACTCTGCTTACAGTCTTAAGACTTCCTCCTCCTGATTCCACAAAGAAACCATGATGGCTCTATCATCGTGATTCACCTACTCCCAGAACCTTGGAGGGATCTTAAAGGGCATTAGCGTCATCCCCTTATTTACAGGCCAGGAGAAGGCAGACGTGCCTCGGCCAAGGTCAGACAGGAAGTTGTGACGGATGTGACCTTCCAAGTCATGTATGTCATTGTACACACATGGACAAACAGTCATGTGTCCCCACATCCATGGACATGCGCTCTCAGGGAAACACACATACAGACCCTTTCTTGGACCCCCTCTATGTGCTTCAGGCCATGGACAACCCCAAAATGTGTAACTCCAGCCTTGTCTGACCTCTCCTCTGAGCTCCAGACTCATCATCAGCTGCCTGCTCAGTATCTCCACCTAAATGGCTAATAGGGAGCTTAAACATAACAGGTTCAAAACCAAACTCTTGATTTCTGTCTCATCAAAACTGCTTCCAAGTAAAATTTCCAGAAAGTGACAACTACCTCAAGTCAAAAACCTAGGTGTCATCTGAAGAGTCTTCTCTTTTCTTTACCTTTCCAGTCCCCATGCAAATGCTCAGAGGGACCTGTTGGCTCCATCTCTGAAATATATCACAGATCTGTATTTGTTAACCTGCCTTGGTTCTCTAGCAAAGTGATCTTCCTGTATGAACAGTTAGCCCGTGCTGGTTCCATGTCTAGGACACACCATAAAGAAGGAGCAAGGGGCAGCCAAGGGCAGGGGTCACTGAACCCTGCTGGTCGTGGCGGGGAGCGTATGGACTAGGCATAGCCCAGGGCTCCACCTTGGTGGGTCTCTGGGGGCCAGGTGGGGAGGAAGCAAGAGAGAGCCTGGCCCACTCTCACCTCTTTCAGATTCTCTAGCCTAGAGGCAGATGCCAAGCGCAGGGCGGAAATCCGCATGTGTGTGGAACAGGAAAGCTGGGGCAGAGGCCCTGGGCCTGGAGTCCTTATCTCCTCTTACGTTGGGTCTTTAGCTGCCACCCAGCCAGTTGGGGAGAAATGTAAGGGCAAATATCCACTAACTGGGCTTCTCATTACAGAAACTATCCGTCAGAAGCATTATGCTCTCAACTCCAACTGGCACTGCCCTGGGATCTGCTTTAAGCAGACAAATGACTGCCTTGTATAAAAATCATTCTCCTTTAAATATTAAGGGGAAAACGTTTTCCATTTTCTTTGATGTGGCTTTTATTATATCTTGAGGGGCAAAGACTTCCAATTTCAAAATGGAAATCATTGAGAAACATGATTGAATTTGGGAAACAGTTTTACAGCCAACGGTTCTGGACTGTGTCAGAAGTTCTGAAAGCTATAAATAGATCTATAATTCATTCAAACATTTTGGAGATTTGAAAAGTGACTGGGTCTCACTTTGTCATGCACCTGACTTAGAGTGCCCTGTCACTTCAGGTCTGTATTGTTCTACGTTCTTTTAGGACTAGGAACAACTTGAGATAAGCTTATTTCCTTGTACCTTTCTCCACATTCCTCCCACCTCAGTGGGTCATGGGCAGGATTAAATGGGCTAGAGTGCATCAAGACATAGGCCAGAGTGGCCAGTAAATAGTAGGTCTTATCATCATTCTAATCTTGGGACCCTCAAAGGGGCCAAGAAAAAATCTAGGGGATTACTAGGAGATGAACAGCAGAGTCATGATGAAATGGAAGTAATTCCAATAGTAAAAACTCTTCCCTCAAGGTTAAAGTTCTGAAAGACGATTAAAGCATGGAACAAAAAGGCAAGGAGTCTGGTTCAGAGTCTGGTTTAAGACAAAAAGCAGAAGGTTTCCTGTGCTGTGCATATTAGTTCTTCATTCCCCTCCACATACTTTTGAACATGCAAGATATTTTCAGCCATGCAAGACTCTGGGTGAGCCTTCAGGAAAGAATTCTCTAAAGAAACAAGGAAAAAGGAAGAAGGGAATTCTCCAAAGGGTGTCAACAATGCTTCTCTCTGGGTGGCAGGAATTCAGGTGACTTGTTTTTTCTTCTCTCTAATCCTGTGTATTTTCCAAGTTCTCCTTAATGAACATAGATTGCATTCATAACAAAACCGCAGGTTTCTTGCATTCTCTCTTGTGTTTCCCCTGCACCCTCCCACACCTTTGTCATAAGTCCCTTTGAAATATCCTAATTTGGGTTCCCATCTGTTTCTTGTTGGGATCCTGAGATACACTTCCCCTACATAGAAGGTAATTGTAACCATGAAGAGAGCAAAGCAAAACAGTGTCATGAAATTCTAGTGAGAGGTGGCTGCTTGTCAAAGGCTTTTAAAGCCCTGCTTGCCTTATTTTGGTTATTACAAAAAAAAAAAAAAGTGGATGGGGAAGACTAGCTTGTATTTGAGAAGTGTTAGAGGCACGCCGGCAAGAAATACAACTTGTCTTCGAAGTACACAGAATGGAAAGAGAATATGGCCCATGTATCTCAATGTTTTTGACGCTGGGCCCCTGCACCACCTAAACGATCTCACGTACCACAGACCTCGTGTTTCTGGAAACATCGGCTTAGAGGGCTGCTCATGTTCTGCCTCTCGTGAGACTGTCGAGTTTGTAGGCTCCCAGGGCCCAGACAAGAGAACCTGAGAAGTGTTATGTGTTCAGACCCATTGTGGAAGACATTGTTGTGTTGGAAATTTGGGACTGATGCAGCCTTTGGTGTGACCCTTCTCAAGGCAAATGTGATCAAGTCACTGGCTCTATTGATTTTTTCCTACATTCACTCCCTCACTCGCTCCCTCACTCATTCACCAGGTACTTCCCACATTCCTGCTGCAGCCCGGCAGGTGCCGCGCTAGATGCTGTGGCCTCAGTGGAGCACAAGACAGACCCTATCTTGGCTCCGCACCACCAGCAAGAAGGGAAGGTCTTTATACACGTGGGAGGTCCCCCGTAATCTGCCCCTCTCCATCGCTTCTAAAACTCATCTCCTGCCATGTCTAAGAAAAGTGATGGCTGGCATGACATCCCGTAATCTTTTGCCCTCTATAGACTCCCCCAGGCTAATTTTTTTTTTTGTCTCTGTGCTTTTGCCTGTACTGATCCCTTTGCCTGCAATGTCACTCCTTTAGGCCCAGCTCGGGGGACCTTCTCCATCAAGGAGCCTCCTTAGAGACCTCTTGGATGGCCCCTATGGGGGCTCTATTCCAGCGGTTACCACATTCGAGGCCTCGTCTATTTCCTTCCTGGGGCGTGCTCCCCAGTGAAGGAGGTGTGAAGCCAGGGAACCCCAGAAATGCAGGCTGCAGGGTCAGGCCCAGAACTGTCACGAGGACTGAAAATAGAAGTTAATTCTAGGATACTTCTTGCACACCTGAGTCTGTGCACTGAGATTCATTCCTGGAAAAGCGGGAGGAAGCTTTTCACAGGGCCTGGCTCATATTCATGCCCCGTAATTGAACGGAGCTGCTGCCCATCATTATTAGGACAGGGCTCCCAGGGGCTTGGAGGGGCTGACAGGCCATGTCCTCCTTGGCCCTTCCCCTCAGAACTGCGCTCCTCTGGCTGCTTCAGGAAGTCAGGATGGCCAGAGGCCAGAGCTCTGAGGCTTGCAGTGGGAGGAAAGGGCACACAAGGTCAGTGCCAGCCTGTTCTGCCCTCGCTCCTCCCCTCACTCCAGCTCCTCCACACCAGCCCTTTGGGGCCCCAAGGCCTTTCCAAGTCCAGCCCTTGTTCCAACCACCCACAAGCTTTCTCCCAAATGCAGATCTTCTGCCCTGTGGCAGCACCATCAGTCAGCGAGCAAGACGACTGAGTGCTCTGAGAGGGACCCACTTCCAGCATAGGATCTTCCCCACAGCAGGAGCACGGGAATTAACCTGTGCTATAGTTGAGGGGACAGGGTTCCTCCAGGAAGCATGTCAATTCTCAGAGCACAATGGCAATCAGAAGTGGAGTGAAAATAGGGTTGAGATCCCAGCCACAGAATGTGCCTGTTTTTATCACACTGAAAGCCAAATCCCGCACCCGTCAAGCCCAACTCTGACACACCACGGAGGGACAAAAGCAGTCTCGGCCACCTGAAAATGGAGAAGAAGTCAACTCTGGAGAACTCACTATACTCCAAAAGGCCATCAGCACACCCGCGACCTGTTTAGTGATGGTGGGCACAGTGTTTGGGGCTGGCCTTTCTGGGCAGAGCCACCTGAGAGTGTAAGCAAACGTAGCCAGGTGGAGGTAAAGCTATTTTTACATGAGAGGGAGGGAGAGAGGGAATATGAGAGAACAGTGAAAATTGAGTGGAGGAGAAATTCAGTCTTGCCACCTAAAGCAATGCTCCACAGTGACTTATGACCTCTCCCGCCTTGCCTTCCAAGTGGTACCTCCCCCAGAGCGCATCTCACCGGGCTGAGTGTGACCTGCTTACTGACGTCAACAACCATCAGACCTATGTCGTTTTCATACAGCCTGGTCCCAATACACGCCAACTTCATCTAATGCACAGCTAAGAGAGATTTCTCCTAATGTTGGAGAAAAAAAATGACTTTTGTTGGATGCATTTTGAGTTGATATCTTTTCATGTATTATATTTTAAGGCTAATATAGGGAATCTCAAGAGCAATTTTGATTATGCCCAATTGTTATCTTTGGTCTGACTCCAGAGCCACTGAAGTCATTATTTTATAAACTTCCTTATTGTTAACTTACCAGTCCTTATTATTGTTATAAGTGGTGATGATGCAAACTCCATCCCTGTTTATTTTGGAATTGTTCCAAATTTCAGATTAACATGCTCCAAAATAATGGTTTTATGATACCCATTATAAATAGAGCTCAGAACCAGATTGTGTTAACATCATCTTACTACATTCCAAAAAGCCACGAAGAACATTTCACACCATTAACCAGATAATGTTAATGCAAGTCATGCACCTAAATGTGAAACTACTGACTCTAAGAATACTCTGGAAATGAGTTAACACTGTAATCGTCACCAACAAATGACTAACCTAATTTAATCACAGGTAGACTTGAGCTCTATCCAGATGCTTGATATACAGGTTAATCATGCATAATATCCGCACAGGAAAGAGGAATGAACAAACCCAACAGTAGCTGGAATGAACACTCTGTTTTAAATATGTTTTACCCTCATTAAATGCATTAATATTCATGAGTAAATGATTATATATATGAATTTCCTATGGTAATGACCCAGATTCAGCCAATCCTCCCTCTTTTTAAATGGATACCCAGCATTAAAGTACAGCATGATTTTATGGTGACCAGAGAAGTATATACAATTTTACAAATTTATTACCTCTTTGTGAACATGACTGGAATGTGAGTTCATTCAGGGTTTCAGGTGCAATTTACCCTTTGGGCTGTCCCCATGCACTGAGCCACAGAGCCTGGCTCGTGGTGGGTGCTTGGCAACATTTGACAAATGGTTCCACCTGAGGCCCAGTTGCCACTCTCCATCAGTGTGCCTCCAAGATATCCTCCCTTTGGCTTAAGATAAGTGGAACTGGTTTCTGTTACTTGACATCAAATTAGAGATTTTTATGTGCACCCACAGCATGAGTCTGGATTGGGCAGAGAGGGTCTCACAAATTATGGCGCAAAACCCCAGGTCAAACCCAGAGGTAGTCTTGCAGATCCAAATTTTACGACGATGATGAAGAGTGAGAAGGAGGAAGCAAAGGAGGGGATACGCTCATTTCGCCTCTTCCTGCTCTTTGCCAAGGTCACACCTGGTAGCAGGAAGACTTCTCCCACTCCCCAGGTGCACACAACAACACGTGAAATTCTGCGTCCAGAAAACTCTGACAAACGCCATCCCTCTTGACCAGCATTGACAGAAAAGCGGTCCGGAGCTGGGCTGTCTTTCCTTCACTTGCTAAGCAGCAGTCCTGTCCGCCTTCCAGCTGAGCCTGGCAGGGGCTCTGCCTCTGACACCCAGCTGTCTTGCTCCCCACTCCTCCCCCTGGGGGTGGGAAGGGCACTGGGCGCTCTGAACACAAGCCCAGACGTTCGCTCCTCCTCCACCCCTCACCCCACCTCCCTGCAATCTGGTGTGTGTTCTCTCATCCCAAGCAAGCAAAACTAACAAAGAAAATCTGGGCATATTAATGTCTAGAACCAACCTAAATGGCTGTAAGCTTCTGGAAGGCAGGGACTGTGCCTTAGTTTTTGTTTTTTGTGGGGTTTGGGGGGGCAGTGTAGGGAGGGGGGATGCAGAGTGGTGTCAGGAAAAGTACTCAGGCTTTGCTTAACCAGTTCCAGCTTCCCCATCTGTAAAATGGGAATGCAGCAACTATCTTTCCATAGGGATGTTTAATGATACAAAGAGAGAAGATATATGTAAAGCCAGTGGTACATGCCTGCCATGTCGTAGGCATATAAATAGTAGATGGCAGCCCCTCCCTGCCCCAGCAGGTACCCTCGAGTTTGATAGCTAACGTCACTCAGACAAGCAAGTGTGAACACCTGCCGGCTTTTCCAACCCACCGTCTGTTTTCCTCCTGAGGAGGCAGTGCCCCACTTCCTCTGTGTCTGGCCTCCTCAGTGACTCCAGGTCCTCTCTTCCTGGCCCCGGGAACCCCCTTCCCCCAACACACCACCAGGGACTGCAGCTCTACCCTTCGATTTGTCTCCCGCCCTCTCTCCTCCCCCACAGCCAGCCCCCTCCCCCATCACTCACCCTGACAGCCACAAACGCCTATTTATTTGCCAACTAACTTCCTGGTGGTTTAATATCCCCTTGAATTACTGTACAATCTCTTTCAAGTTATATTTGATTATTTTTCACATTTAAAAACATGAACACAATTACCCAACAATGGCACGTTCCATTACAGTCAGAAATAAAACAGTATTGCAATATTATCTATGCATCTTAGACAAGGACTCAGTCCCTGGAAATTATGTCTCCAGCATGGAGTGAGATCTGCCGTGATAGGTACCATATAAATGCATATGAGACAATAGATAGTTACAAAGGGAGAAGATGCTGAATAATTAATCCACTCGCCTCTCCAGGAATGTTCTTTATAAATCTGTCCCAGGCGTTCATTTTTTTTTTTTTAACAGAAGCAAATACTTAAAAGTAAAAAATAAATTATGTCCAGGAAGGAGAGGTATAAAAAGAAAAATCAGTGGGAGAGAGATAGAAGATTATAGATGGTGAGGGTTCCAAGATTTCTGTAACATCAACCGGATGGCACTTGTTAAGGAGATAGATGAGGTGAGTCAGGATTGGTCTGGGATCAGATCTAAGCACTAGGTATTCATGCTGGATTAATGCTATGGACTTTTAACCTGGGCCCAAGTTTATGCGTAGTTGGAGAAGGAAAATCCCACCAGGACGCATTTAGAAAAATTCTAGATATCTCCCTTCCCTTGACACTACTGGATTTCCAAGAATCTCAGGATAAGTACAGGATTTTATGTGATCCAATCCAAATCTGGCTTTGATTTGCATCCCTCCCTTGAAGGGTATTTACTACCTATCAAAGTGACTTGTCTTTTCTCTGGCAGCTGTGACTGTTAGAAAGTTCTTCCTACAGAGACCAGAGCTGTCCCCCTGAGACCCACCTTTCCCTAGTTGTACCCCCAAGAGCCAAGAAGATCCCAAGTCCTCGGCCCTTCAGATATATTACCAGAGATCATGTCCCACCCACCCCTTCTCCTGGTTAGTGGGCCTAAAATTCCCCAGATCTGAAATCCTTTGAGTTCAGAAGGTTCCTTTTAAAATATACTCCTTGTACCAGTTACTCATAGCTTAGTGGGAAATATGGTGTTTATTCTCTTTATTTCGAATCTACATTCTTTATCAGACATACGCTTTGCAAATATTTTCTCTCACCCTGTGGCTTGCCTTTTCCTTTTCTTAAAAGTATCTTTTTGAGCAGAAGTTACAAATTTTGATGAACTTCAATTTACTAATAGAGTGATGGTAAGAAAATCCTAAATTGGCAATTTCTTTAAAAGTTAAGCATTCACTTATCATATCATCCAATAATTCCAACACCTCTCTTGGTATTTTCCCAAGAGAATGGAAAGTATTTGTCTATATAAAGACTTGTACATGAATATCAGAGTAGCTTTATTTGCAATAGCCAAAAAATTGGAAATAACCCAAATGTCCATCGACAGGTGAATGGATAAACAAACTGTGGTACATCCATACAATGTAACTACAATACTACTTAGCAATAGAAAGGAATGAAGTAGTCAGCTAGGTAATAACATGACAGTCTCAAAGTAATCATGTTGCATGAAAAAAGCCAGATAAGAAAGAACACATATTATGATTCCACTTACATAAAATTCTAGAAAATGCAAACTATAGTGACAGATAAGTGTTTGCCCCAGGTGGAGAATGACAGGAGGGGGAGGGATGGAAGGAGGGGAATAAAAAATGGCAAGGGGAAACTTTTGGGGTGATGGCTATATTCATATCTTGATTGTGGTGGTTTCACAGGTACAGCCATACGTCAAAACTAGTAAGACGTCGCCGTTTAAATATGTACAGTTTCTTGGACTTCAATTATACCTCAATATACCTGTTTTTCAGTGCACAAACTAAACAGACAGTCCTGGAAGAGAAGACACTTTGATAGCAGGCAAAGGCAAGTATACTTGAGAGGAGGGGACGATTGAGAACACGTTGAAATAAATCTTATCCCCATATGTATTTTTATTTTGCATAAGTTATTTGCATAATTTATTCACTCAACTGACGGGCATTTAAGTTGTATCCAGTTTTTTTTGCTGTTGTAAATGATGCTGCAACAAATACCCTTGCATATGTCTCTTAAAGGACTTACTCAAGAAGTTCTCTGGGGTAAATATTGAATAGTGGCATTGTTGGGCCATTTTTGGGCCATATTCAACTTTTCTAGGCGTTGCCAAACTATTTTACAAGGTTAGTGTACGAATTTGCTTTCCCACCAGGAATGTATAAGAGTTCCTGTGGCTTCATAGTCTCACCAATTCTTTATAAATTTCTTAATTCTTGTCAATCTAGTGATTGTGAAACCATGTCTCATTGTGTTTTTTATTTTAACTTTTTATTTTATATTGGAGTATAGTTGATTAACAATGTTGTGTTAGTTTCAGGCGTACAGCAAAGTGATTCAGTACCTGTATCTATTCTTTGTCAAATTCTTTTCCCATTTAGATTGTTACATAATATTGAGCACAGTTCCCTGTGCTATACAGTAGGTCCTTGTTGGTTATCCATTTTAAATATAGTAGTGTGTACGTGTCAATCCCAAACTCCCTAACTATCCCTCCCCCCTACCTTTCCCCTCTGGTAACCATAAGTTTGTTCTCTAAGTCTGTCTCACTGTGTTTTAATCTGTGGTTTTCTGACTACTAATGAGGTTGAGTGACTTTGCCTAAAATTGTGACCCTTTAAATTCTTCTGTGACACTACCAAACGTAAAATAGATAGCTAGTGGGAAGCAGCTGCATAGCACAGGGAGATCAGCTCGGTGCTTTGTGACCACCTAGAGGGGTGGGATAGGGAGGGTGGGAGGGAGGGAGACGCAAGAGGGAAGAGATATGGGGACATATGTATAACTGATTCACTGTCATAAAGCAGAAACTAACACACCATTGTAAAGCAATTATACTCCAATAACGATGTTAAAAAAAAAAAGTCAATAAATGTATTCTGACCACCAAAAAAAAAAAAAATTCTTCTATGAAATTACTTTTGGTATCTTCTGCCCATTTTTTTATGTTGGAGTGTTTGTTTTCTTCAACTTAGTTCATAGGCCATGTTCATATATTCAGGATCTTTAGTCTTCTAAGTATCCAGAATATGTGCTTTGGTTATCTGTGCTGCAAATAACTTCTCTCCCTCCATGGCTTATACTTTAACCCTCTTTAAAGTGTCTTTTGGTGGAGAGAGCTCTTAATTTTAATGAAGTCAAATTTATTCATCTTTTCCTGTATGGTCTGTACTTTTCGTATCTTGTTAAAGAAATTCTTTCCTAACCTGAGGCCATACATATATTCTCTTATATTGTCTTCTGAAAGTTTTATCATTTTTCTTTTTCGCATTTAGGTATTTAATTCACCTGGTATTGATTTTTATGTAGGGTATGAAGTAGGAGTTCAATTTAATTTCTTTTCCATTATAGATTACCAATAGTCCCAGCACAGTTATATAAAAGTCTTTTGTTTTCTCCGCTGCTCTGCATGTCACATAGCAGGTATCTGTATCTGTGGGAGTCTTCTTCTGAGCTATTGTTTTCCATTGTTCTGTTTGTTTATCTCTGTACAACCACACTCTCCTCACCACTCTTGCTTTATCTTAAGTCTTACTAATTGGTTGGATCAATTCTCCCATCACGTTCTTCCAAAAGTATGGCTGTCATTCTTGATTATCTGCATTTCCATAAACATTTTGGGAGTAGTTCTTAAAGTTCCCAAACCGTTAGAATTTTGATCAGAATTTCATCAAAATCATTTTCCGCTTTGGGGTGAACTGACATCTTTACTGTGTTGAGTCTTCCAGTTCAAGGTCATGGCTCATTCTCCCCATCTATATAGATCTTCCTTAATGCCATCAATAAAATTTTATTAATTCCTCCACAAATGTCTTGCACAACTTTTGCGAGATTATTCCTAGATATTATAGATATTTAATATTCTTTCAAATGGTATTTTTAAAAATTCCAGTTTCTATCTTGTTGCTCTTGGTGTTTGTTTTTTCATTGATTTTTGTCCAAAAATCTTGTTGAATACTGGAATTCTAATAATATATCTTAGATTATTTGAATTTAGGCAAACATATCACCCATAAATAAGTTTTTTTCTAATTCTTACACATTTTGTTGATTTCTTTCGCCTTCCTTTGCTAGCTAGGATTTCCAAAACCACATTTAAAAGAAGGGATGTCAGTGCCCCCAAACTTAAAGGGCATGCTTTCAATGATTCTTCCTTAGGTATGATGGTTGCTGCATGCTTTTTCCAAATATCCTTTAACAGGGTAAGAAAGTTCTTTCTATTCCTGGTTTGCTATGTTTAAAAAGATAATGGACAGATGGTAGATTTTATCAAATGCTTTTACCTCATCCCATGTGTTGATGAGCACATGATTTTTGTCCTTTAATCTGTTAATGTAAATTTCTTGAAGTGACTTTCTAACATTAAACCAACCCTACATTCTTGAGATAACCTCAGGTTTTTTATGTTGCTGGATTCAGTTGGATAGTATTTTGTTGAGGATTTTTAAAAATTATGTATATCTACATGAGCTTTTAATTTTCCTTTCTTGGTCAGGATTTGATGTCAAGCTTATGCCTGCCTCGTAACAAGTTGGGAAGTGTTCCTTCTTAAAATTTTACTTAAATATGCATTACAATCAACTGGTAAAAGTGTCTGGGCCTGAGGTTTGTGTTGAGGAAAGGTATTCATAAACTGATAATTTCTCTGAGGTTATAAGTTTTTAATTTCATCTTGAGTCAGTTTTGGAAAGTCTCTATTTTTATAAAAATTTTTGTATGTCCTATAAGTTTTCTAATTGCAAGAAGTTTGTTCAGAATATCCTCTTAAATCTTTTAAGGTCTTAAGTTTCCTTTTTCCTTCCTAATTCCTTCCTATTTATGTGTTCTCTGTTTTTCTTGATGAATCTTTTAAAAAGTTTATCTAGTATTTTATTTATTTATTTATTTACAAAAGTTAATTTCTGCTGTTATCTTTATTAGTTCCTTTTTTTTACTTTCTTAAGATTTATTCTGTTTTTCTTTTCCTAATAGGTTGCCTACTTTGTTCATTAATTTTCAGCCTCCCTTCTTATATAAGCATTTACGCCTTCAGGGCCAAGCTGCACAGGGCCAGGGGATTCCCTTGAGGCCTGATGGTTGTCCTGCCTCAGCTCTGGGCCCTGCTTCACCATAATCACTGCAGCAGAGGTGTTTTTTTGTTTGTTTGTTTTTTTAAAACATCTTTATTGGAGTATAATTGCTTTACAATGGTGTGTTAGTTTCTGCTGTATCACAAAGTGAATCAGCTATACGTATACATATATCCCCATATCCCCTCCCTCTTGCGTCTCCTTCCCACCCTCCCTATCCCACCCCTCTAGGTGGTCACAAAGCACCGAGCTGATCTCCCTGTGCTGATTTCCAGCTGCTTCCCATTAGCTATCTATTTTACGTTTGGTAGTGTATATATGTCCATGCCACGCTCTCACTTCATCCCAGCTTACCCTTCCCCCTCCCCGTGTCCTCAAGTCCATTCTCTATGTCTGTGTCTTTATTCCTGTCCTGCCCCTAGGTTCTTCAGAACCATTTTTTTTTTTACATTCCATATATATGTGTTAGCATACGGTATTTGTTTTTCTCTCTCTGACTTACTTCACTCTGTATGACTGACTCTAGGTCCATTTATGATAAAAAACCCTCCAGAAAGTAGGCATAGAGGGAACTTACCTCAACATAATAAAGGTCATATATGACAAACCCACAGCCAACATCATTCTCAATGGTAAAAAAATGAAACCATTTCCACTAAGATCAGGAACAAGACAAGGTTGCCCACTCTCACCACTATTATTCAACATAGTTTGGGAAGTTTTAGCCACAGCAATCAGAGAAGAAAAAGAAAAAAAAGGAATCCAAATCGGAAAAGAAGAAGTAAAACTGTCACTGTTTGCAGATGACATGATACTATACACAGAGAATCCTAAAGATGTTACCAGAAAACTACTAGAGCTAATCAATGAATTTGGTAAAGTAGCAGGATACAAAATGAATGCACAGAAATCTCTTGCATTCCTATATAATAATGATGAAAAATCTGAAAGAGAAATTAAGGAAACACTCCCATTTACCACTGCAACAAAAAGAATAAAATACCTGGGAATAAACCTACCTAAGGAGACAAAAGACGTGTATGCAGAAAACTATAAGACACTGACGAAAGAAATTAAAGATGACACAAACAGATGGAGAGATATACCATGTTCTTGGATTGGAAGAATCAACACTGTGAAAATGACTATACTACCCAAAGCAGAGGTTTTTGCTGAACTGGTTGTGACCTGCGGGCAAGGGCAGGCCAGGGCTTGAAAGAGCCAACCGGACCCTGGGCTGCCAGCTGGCTCCCTCTGCTGGTGGTCCCAAGTCTTCCAAAACCCCTTCAGTTTCTGATGGCTGCAAACCTCAGTCATCTTGAATTCTCTTTCCCTACCTTGTCCCCTGAGCACTCACTCTGTGACCTTCCTGGCTGCTGGGGACATGGGCACAAATCAGCACTAGTCTGGATGAGAGACGGGCACTCACGCTCCTGCTGTTTCTCAGCTTAGCCCCTTCTCCCCTCAGCCCTGAACGGATGCAGCAGAGTTTTGACTTGGCCTCTGGACTCCTCCACTCTGCTGCGCTCTCCCAGAAAAGCCAGACGGATGCTCACAGATGTCGACATGTTCAGTCTCTGCTCAAAAGTCATACTGTGGCTTTTCCATTATGGTTTATCCCAGGAGATTGGATTTGGTTCCCTGTGCTATACAGTAGGACCCTGTTGTTTATCCATTCTAAATGTAATAGTTTGCATCTACTAACCCCAAACTCCCAGTCCATCCCTCCCCCACACCCCCTCCCCCTTGGCGACCACAAGTCTGTTCTCTATGTCTGTGAATATATGTCTATAAATGGAGTCACTTGGCTGCAGAGCAGAAATTAACACAACACTGTAAATCAACTATACTTCAAAGAAAATAAAGTCTACTGTGGCTTGATCACTGACTGCCTTGGGCACTTGTCTGACTGCTCCATGAGAGCAGGGACCTCGCCCCTTGTAGGCGCCACTAAATCAGAGCCCGACATTGGGTAAGTGTGCGGTAAACATTTGCAGAAAGAATGGGAAAAAAGTGGCATTCAAGGGTCTTCATAATCTGGCCCCGCCCTACCCTGCCCAAGACTTCTTTTCTAAGGCTCTCCATGAACTTTCTCCTGTAGCCAGACTTCTCCATCAGGGGGGAGAGAGGCAATGGCCCTGCTCTGGGTCAGCCCTGCTTGGTAGAGGTTTGCACTGATGGTTTATAGAAGAAGAGGGTGAGGCTCAGATAGGTTCAGCGACCCATCCAGTGAGGGCTGGTGAGTGACAGAGCCTGATCGTGCATAAGTCACTGTACACATCACCTTGCTTTATCTCCGGAACAGCTCTGGGAGGGGCTGCTAATCTAATGTCCCATTGAACAGGGGGAGGCATAACATCCAGGCGGTTGAAGGCCTGGCCCACGGCCACCCAGCTGGCCAGGATCTGAGCCCAAAATCTGACTGCAAAGCTTCTATCTCCCGCCTCACCACTTTTTCCTACTGTGAGGCAAAGAAGCCACAAAAGCCCTGCAAGCCACACACTGGAGATGGTTGAACAGGCAGGGCCATGGTCCTAGAGAGGTTGAGATCTAGTGGGAAACTCACAGGAAAACTCATGAACAGTTTATTGTGTTCTCAATCAGGGGAAGGTGAGTCTCACTTCCTGGTGCCTATTACACATTGAGCCCTGGGGATGCAGTGGTGATACGCTGCGCTCCTGACTGCAGGAGCCCCTGAGTCTAGGGGAGGAAGGTGTCGGACTAGAGGCCCAGCACAGACCAGCGGGATCCACCACGTGGCACAGTAGTGAGGAAACACAGTCAGAAGACTGGCTGTAATCCTGGTGTGTTAGTTTCCTAGAGCTGCTATAACAAATTACCATCAACTTGATAGCTTAAGAGAACACAGATTATTCTCTTACAGTTCTGGGGCCTGATGTCTGAAATCAGTCACTGGGCTGAGGTCAGGGTGTCGGCAGGGCTGGAAGCTCAGGAGAACCCATTTCCTTGCCCTTTCTAGCCCCCAGCTGCCTGCGTTCCTTGGTTTGGGACCCCTTCCTGGCATCATTCCAACCTCTAGCTCCCACCCTCACGTCTCCTTCTCCTCTGCCAGGCCTAACCTCCCTCTGCCTCCCTCTTATAAGGACCGTGTGATTACATTTAGGGCCCACCTGGGTAATCCAGGAAAGTCTCCCCATCTCCAGATCCTGAACTTAATGACATCTGCAAAGTCCCTTTTGTCATGTCAGGTAATATCCACAGCTCACATTTGGGAACCGTTATTCAGGCTCCCACACCTGGATTCACTACTTCTTAACTGGTTGATCCTGAGTAAGTCACTTTATCTCTCAAGAGCCTCAGCCTCCTCCAGTAAAATGGAGATAATAATCCCAATTGCAAGAAGGTCGTGGGTTTAAAGATGAAGTGGAATGATGTGAGCTATGATGCATTATGTAGAATATTGATTTTAATCACTGCATCTGAATTTGCTTCTCTCAGATCCATCCTCAGCCCTCGGCCCTGCTGGGCTTGATGCAGACACAGGTAGACAAGTTTAAAAGCAAAATGAAGGGGACGGGGCTTGAAGTAAATTCCGTACGGAACTTCCCCGCGTCTGTCCTTTAGACCTGGCTGTGGGCAGGAGAGCACTGGCCTGTGGGCCCCGAGCCCTCGCTCTGATAACGATACTGGGAAAGCAGGACTGGAGGCCGGTGCAGGCCCCCCGTGGCCCCCAGGTTTATTCAATGAACTGGGACCCTTTAACAACAGTGCCCATTGGGAGAGGGGCAAGTGGAAGGGGGGGCATTCCGTCTGCTTCCACAGGCTTTGGAGGTCTGTGACACTAGCAATAACGAGTATCAAGCTCATGGCACTGTGTGCATGCAGTAAGTGCTCAATACATGTGGCCCCTCCCCTTTTTCCTCTTGCCCACCTGCTTCTTGAGGGCAGCCCCTGGGCTCTTGATGCCTTTCCCTCTTAGGTCTGGAAAGAAGCCACGAGGAGCGGCAGAGATATCAGCCAGGAGTCACCTGCAGCTCTGCCGCCCACTGGCCTGTGATCTGGGGCAATGGCTTAGCTGCCCTGTGCTCATGCACCTGACCGAGAGGAACTGAAGTCACCTCCAGGGAGGCTGTGAGGATCGAGGGGGACGGGAGTGGCAGGGAGTAAGTGCCCCGCTCATAGATGCCGGTGCTGATAGGAGAGCCCGTGCCTTGCCCTTCTCAGGGCTGTTGCACTCTACAGGAGAGGCGGGGTGAAGACCCTGCCGGGGAGGACAGTCTGGCATGGGGAAGGGTTAAGGGCTGTGGGACTCAGTGGCATGCTCAGAGGACCTGAGTCACCTCTTACAGGGGCACCCTCGGCTAATGTGAGGAGGACACTCATTTACCCCACTTCACAGGCAGGAGGGATTCGGGCAGGCTGGGGCGAGCCTGGGTGGTGGCAGTGGTTGGAGGGGGAAGGTCTGTGCGCCGGGTTAGGCTGGTCCTGCAGGAGGCGACACTCTGGGGTGCCTCGCTCTGCCCTCTGCTGATGTCGTTCGTTTCCTCTAAGGGTTTTTCACCTTAGTCTTAACAGTAGCCACACCAACTGATCACCTTACAATCATTTTCAAAGAGACTTTTAGAGTGCTTAAAAATGAGCTATACTTCTGCTTGCAGGGCTTTCGTGGGCATCAAACTAGGAAATGTACAAGGGAGCAACCGGCCCCTGTTATGAAATGCTGGGCGTTTCACTTCCACCCCTCCCCCCAACACTGCAGGATCCAGGGCTTCTGAGCCCTTTTTCCAAAGGCCTCCTTTATGCCAGAAAAAAACTCTGTCTTGGGGAGGGTGGAGTGGTTCCTGAACAGAAACATCCCGTCAATTTAATTTTGGGAAAACAAAGCCGACTGAAAGGCCGAAACAACCCCAAGAGGATGATATTGCTTTTGAGTCTCGGCTGGGACCCAGGGGATCAGGCCTCCCCTACCCCAGCAGACGTGAGGATCCAGGGTCTGGGACAAGGTGTTGAGTGTATGGGGTCTCCCCTGGGAGTCATCCACTGCTGTCTGGGGAAGGTCCTGCTGAGGTTCAGGCCATATCCTGGGGGCCAAACACCTGCCTGGTCTTAGGGATATTTCATTTACTTTTCAGAGAGGGCAGCCTGGTCCAAATCCTGGGTTTCCTGCCTCAGACTTATTTCTTAAAGCTGGGGTTTGAAGGCATCTATCTTTCCCTTCATCCCATATTCCCGATGGACACAGAACCCCAGAAGCAGCCACCCCAAAGCACCCTGGGAGAAATCATATGCAAGTCTTGTGGGAGCACCTCTTTCTAAAGCATCCTGGGAACAGGATTCACATCCCTGGCATGTCCTGTTCCCTTAAAATCTAGAGAAAATGAATTCACCTAGCTCTTCGGAGAAGCTGTCCCGAACTCCCTTCCAGGCAAGAGATGGCCCTGTCCACAACAGGGTCCTGAGGCTTGCAACCACGGAGAAGGTGAAGGGGGTCAGGGCGAGGGTTAACAACCAGGTCCTGGGGTTGCACACACAGGTGCCTCTTAAGCCTTTGACGCTTTAGTGACAGAAATGAAATGTCACTAGAAACCTGGCCTTACAGTGACGTCACAGTCCAACAGCCCACATGCGCATTAACTGGAGTCTAAAAATTGTTCCCATTGGCTGGAACTCTGACGTGAGGTGATGGGTGGGATACAGTGATAGGAAGAGACACTAAGCCAGGGGTGGGTGACATGGCTGGTGGGATGCCATGAGTTTGGAAACAGCCGAGGCTGCATGCCACAGAGGTCGAGGGTCTTTTGGAGCACCCAGGTGGGATTGATGAGGTCCCCCAAAGCTCCCTGCATCCTTCCAAACCATGCCAGTAGGCCTCAGCCATTTGAAGCTGCCAGACGAAGCTCGTCAGAACCAATGTCGTAGATCATGGGGAGATACCCCCTTGAGGCAGGCAGCCCAGTGCAAGCCACATGCACAGGCCTTACGGTACCTTATGGTACCCAGAAGCCACCGTCCCCTCCAACCAAAAGCCACGCCTCCCCCAACCAAAGCTAGGGGCCCTCAGTGGGACCCCGAGGTTCGGCATCCCCTTTCCAGACCCAGAGAAGTCCCCTCTGGGACAGGAGAAGTCTGCACATTGAAACCACCCTAAGAATCGAGATGCAGTGAATCACTCATGTCTTACTGTGGCCGCTTTTGCGTGCAAACTGCCAGTGTGTCATCACACAGCCCTCCTGCTGCTCCAGCCTGACTTACCTGCAAGAGAGAACACAGATGGGGATGACAGACACCTTCCCTTGGGACCAGCACAGCCTCCGGGACGGGGCCAGTGCAGCCCCTCACACTGAGGGAGAGTTGGCTCTGAAAAGGCCTCCCCAGCACGGCAGAACCCTCAGGGTAACCCTCACGTTTCTCTTGATGCCTTGACCTTGACCAAGTCAACAGCCTGAGAGAAATGTGATGAGGCTTAGAGGTGGAGTCTGGAAAGAGGCTCTTCCCAGGAACCCAGGGTGATGGGGAGGCCGGGCCCACGGGCCTCCGTGAGCATGAATGCACAGGGAGGCCATAAAAGAGATTTGCCTTCTGAGCTGAGAGGTGGGAGCTTCCTCTGCTTGAACCCTTTCCTTGGCGAAGGGAACATGGGGACCAAGATATATTCTTTTCCTAGCATCCAGGGGCTTTGTGGTTCAGTGAATGCTTTATCCTCTGCACAACTGCAAGCCAAAAGGAAGTAGCAACTCCAGGGTGGAGTTTGGATTCGCCCTTAAAGACGATGCTCCCCCTGCCCGTTTCCCGTGCATCCAAAGGAGGCAGAGGAGCCCATTCTGTTCATCCCACGCCAAGCTGCCTTGCACTGTTTCCCTTGCAGGATATTCCCAAGCTTTATAGTTCTCCAGACTGTGAGGTGTGTTGGGGTCTCAGGCAATGGCAAGACAGCGCTGAGAGTTTTAAATAACGAGGCTTCTCCTCAAATATATACGCACATGCCTAGCACACACTAGGAGATTTTAGTAAACACTGTTTCCCCTCCCTCACGTTATGCTCCACGTTTCACTGAGTTTATATGCTTGGTGTGTGTATAGACTAACAGATACGCCTCTGTTGTCAAAAGCCTGAGGTACCAGTCGAACACTTTCACTGCCAATTTTTCTCTTGGAATGATTAATTTTAACCCAGTTCTGGATATTGACCTGCAGTTTGGGAGCACCATCATCCAGGGGTATACAGCCCAAACCATGAGGCAAGTAAATGTTCACTTGAAATTCAAGATGGCAGCTCTGGGCTCAAGCTCACCTAGATTTAGTTGACTTTTCCATACCTTGCTAATGTCTAACACCAGGCTGGACTACGTTTCTTCCCTGCATGCTTTCTCACAGTGTTGATATGCTAATATACATTGTGACACTCTAGTGCCCACCACTTCCTGACTATTGGACCACTGTCCCTGTCTCAGGAGATGGGAAAAATATCTAATTCTCATATCAACCACTCAGGAGTCACCCTTGACACCTCCCTGGTCCCTATTGCCATGCTGAATCCATTACCAAGTTCTGTTGATTCTACTTTCTAAATCTCTCTGGAATCCACTGTTGCTGTCTTAGACCAGGTCACCGCCATCTGTGGAACTGATGGCCGGTGCTCATGCAGCCATCTTGGACCATGAAGCATCCATGGACTGATGTTGGCAGAACAGGAAGATGGAAAGAGCCAGAGTTCTTGATTGTTTGAAGCTGCCATCCCAGCCCTGTACCAACCACCTCCTGCTTTCTATTATGTGTGAGAGAAAAAAACTTCATGGTCTAATTTAATGTTATTTTGAAATTTGGTCACATGCAGCTAAACCTTGTCCAACTGAATCACTGCGGCGGACAGAGGGCATCTGACCTGTGAACAAGTGTATACCAGGTGGAACACACATGACTCTTGAGTTAGAAAGTGTCTGGGCAGGGAGATGGGAGGACAGGAAGGTTCCACAGGTGAGAGTGGGCCGTGGGGACGTGTCAGGGAAGTTATCGCAACCACATATGGTTGAGCAATTACTCAGCTCCGGTACTATAGGTCCACCTGTATTACCTCAGCTACTCCTCACAACACACAACCTTCTGAGTCTGACTCGTTATTATTTCCGTTTTGTAAATGAGAAGAGTGAGTTTAGGGAGGTGAAGTAACTTGCCAAGGTCACACAGTCAGTAGTGGGGGAAGGATTCAACCCCAGGAAGCCTGGCTCCAGGGCCTGTCCCTCAGCTACTGACTTCTGGAGGTGTGTTTATTTTCTTAAATATCCAACAGATGAGTGTTTTTTGTTTGTTTGTTTTTTCTGGTTTTTTTTTTTTTTTTTTTTCAAGTTGCTGAAGTACGAACAGAATTGACTGTCAGTCTGGAAGAAAACCTAAAGATCATCTAACTAAAGGCTTTCAGTTTATTATATTATTATTATCATCATTATCATTATTAAAATTACTAATCAGTAGCAGTAATACTAGTAATAGCAGCTGGAGAGCCTTTGGTCAAACACAGTCTCTTGTGGAACCTTGTGAAGAAATAAAAAGTAGGCTACCCCAGGTGAAGCAGGGTGTGGGACCCCAGGGAATCTAACTTGCTTTCCTGTCTCTCCGACCTGCAGAGGAAATGATCCCCAAGTGGCGACGCCAATGCTCTTCCTGGGCCTTCCCCAGGCTGCTGCTGCCCTCTGCTGGTCACAGCTGGAATTGGCGGACATCGCCTCCCAGCGCTGGGACACAGGAAGCTCCAGACTCCAGCAAGAGGGTGCTGCTGAGGCTTCCTCAGCATCCAGTGCTCCCACCACCCTGTCGTCGCTGTGTGGGGAAGTGCCACACGACTTGTTAGGAGCAAAAGGAAGAGACTGCTTTATGTGAGGCTTGGTGCTCCCAGGAACTGCCCACAGGGTTACTCTGGACATCTGGACCAGGATGGAGAGGAGGAAGAGCCAGACTGGAGTGGGGCAGGGGTTGGGAGGAGGGGAGGGGGAGGAGGGGGAGGAGGGGGAGGAGGGGGAGGAGGGGGAGGAGGAGGGGAGGGGGAGGGGAGGGGAAGGGGGGAGGAGGGGAGGGGGAGGAGGAAGAGGGGAGGAGGGGGGAGGGAGAGGGAGAGGAGGGGGAGGGAGAGGGAGAGGAGGGGGAGAGAGAGGGAGAGGAGGGGGAGGGAGAGGGAGAGGAGGGGGAGGGAGAGGGAGAGGAGGGGGTGGGAGAGGGAGAGGAGGGGGAGGGAGAGGGAGAGGAGGGGGAGGAGGAGGGGGAGGAGGAGGGAGAGGGAGAGGAGGGAGAGGGAGAGGAGGGGGAGGAAGGGGAGGGGGAGGAGGGAAGCGAGGAAGAGGGGAGGAGGAGGAGGGGGAGGGGAGGGAGAGGAGGGGGAGGATGACGGGGAGGAGGAGGGGGAGGAGGGGAAGAGGGGAGGGGAGGGAGAGGGGAAGAAGGGGGAGGAGGAGGGGGAGGAGGGGGAGGAGGGGGAGGAGAAGGAGGGGCAGGGGAGGGAGAGGAAGAGGGGAGGAGGGGGAGGAAGGTCTACTGGAGGGACTGGGACAAGGTCATTATAGCCTTTAAGTGACTGACAGACCTACATCCTGAATCCAGCAATTATTACTTATTTTCAGAAACTGCCACTGAGAATGGTAACATAATTTCCATTCCACAGCTGTCAAGACCTTAGACTATGAGGTCAAACTATCTAGATTTGAGTCTTAGACACTAGATGTGTGACCTTAGCAAGTTACTTAATCTCTTCAGGGCCCACTTTTCTCATCAGGAACTGGGGATGCTCCAGGCCATAGAGAGGTGACTGAAAGGAATCCACGAGCAGATGCAGGTGGAGTGCCAGCGCATGCCTGGCACGGGGTAAAGCTCAAAACCATGGAGTAAGTGCAATTACTGTCCACAAAACACTAGCAAATGGCTGCAGGGATTTGAAGCTGGTCTGGCTTCCTGCCCCTAAAGGCAGGGAGCCGTGAGCAAGGACGTTTCAGCGTGGGCTAAGGTAACAGGTGCTGTCCTCTGAAACGCAGACTATAAACCTGCATCTGTAAACTATAAGCCATCTCAACTTGCCTAAAGTCTAGGTCTTGGAGCTCTCTGAGCACTCCCCCTGCTCAGGAGCCACTTTTCTTCCCCCCTTTGGCACCTCTCACTTCCCCCTGGTTTCAGCTGAACAGAGAGAGCAGAGAATAGACAAATCTTTCTCCTGGAGTCCCGGTCCCATTTTATCTGACATTCGTTTATTCAACAAATATTTACTGAATGCCTTTTCTGAGCCCACCACCATTCTAGGGGTGGGGGAGTGAGCAGTGAACAGAATAGATGATCAACGTGTCTTCATGGAGCTTACACTTAAGTAGGGGTAAAGGGAGATAGGAAATCAACATGTAAACAACTACAACATGTAATGTGATAAAGAGTGAAAATATCAGGGAGAAACAAGAAAGCAGGGAAGAGGAGAAGAGGGTTGCTGTCTGAAACTGGGAGGGGGTTTGTCAGGGACAGTCTCCCTAAGGGGACATTTGCACGGAAGGAGGTGAAAGTCTGAAGCTGTGCATGTGGATGTCTGGGGGAAGAGTACTCCAGGCAGAGGGTAATAGCACAAGCAAAGGTCCTGAGGCAGGGGCGGGGGTGCCATGTTTATGGACCAGCAAGGAGGCTGGAGTGGCCGGAGCAGAGTGAGTGAGGGGGTGGGGATAGAAGAACTAATGGAGGTGGGGGGGAGCAGTTAGGATCACATCAGGCCTTTGGCCTTTACGCTGAGTGAGATGGAAAGCACTGGAGGGGTTCTGAGCAGAGGAGGGACATGGTCTGATTGATTTTGTAGAGTATCCCTCTGTCTGCTGGCAAAGAATGAACTAAAAGAGTGGGAGGCAGGGGTAGAAGTGGGGAGACCAGTGAGGAGGCTCCTGCAATCATTCAGGACAGAGATGGGGGTGGTAGCTTCCCAATGAGAAAGCCTTGCCAGGCATTTAGTGTCTGGAGAGAAGACGGGAACAGGGGCGGTAGAGGGATGTCTGAACCAGTGGTTTCTGGCCCACAGGACTCTAAGGGGGCCAAAGAGGAGCTGGAAAGGCCAGAAGAGTCCATATCCCACCAAGTGCCCATACACAGGATATACCTGGAATTCATGTATATATCTTTATTTTAATCTAGGTAGATGCTGTGGTCCTAAAAATAATGTTAATTTAAAAATGTTGCTGATTCGTTGTCTGTTTTGAATGCATTCGTGTTTTTGTTCAGTGGATCCTACCCATTGTTCTGTTGGTGGTGTGGATGGATTGGGGGTGAGGCCAACCCACTGCAGACACAGAGGTGGACTTTGAATGCAGATAGCCTGGTTTGCAGGCCTGGCTCTGCCACTATAAGCCATGACCTTGAGCAGGTCGTTTCCCATCTCTGAGCCTCTCTGTATCCATCTGTGAAGTGGGGATGGTAGGACCTGCCCCAGGGCGGTCGCTACCGTAGGGGGAGCACTTGGAATTCTGGAGGTGTTTATAGGAGGTGCCCCGCCTCCTGCCCCAGAAAAGCCGGCCTCTGTTTTTGCTTTACCACCGGCTTGCTGTGTGACCTTGGGGGACCTGTTTATCTCTTTGGTCCTTCACTTCCTCAGGTATCAAACAGGGATAAATGCAGGATGGAAAATACCTGTTCAGAGGGCTGGGATCAGGAAGTGTGACGCGTCATATTGGTTGAGTCACTGATGAGGTCTCTGCATGCAGGAGGCGCTCAGTCAATACTCTCCTTGTGGATGAATCGGTGCTGCTGTCCCAGAGAGCAGCCCCGGGAGAGCCCGGCCGGGTTCCAAGGGCTCGGGCCTCTCCAGGCAATCCCCTGTGGTCAGAGCTCTGGCCCTCAGAGCAGGTGGCCCGTTTGCCCTCTGCTTTCTGCCTCCGTTGTCCCCGTGTGTCCTTCCTGCCTCCACAGTGTGATGGGCAGGCCTCCAGGGCCCAGCTCACTCCCAGGTGACCTCATCCAGCATCACGGCTCTACACACCATCTCTACACCCATGATCCACAATTTCCATCTCCCGCCCGGCTCTCTCCTGAACTCCAGGCTCCGCTTCCAGCTGCTTTCTTCACATTTCCACTTCAGGGTCTAACAGAACCCTCAGACTTAAAACAAGACCCCTGAAATTTCCCCCCAAACCTGCCCTATGTCTTCCAGTGGCATTTAATGGAAACTATTCTCCCAGGCGCTTGAACACAACTTTCGGAGACTTCCTTGACGCTGGCCTCTCTCACACCCACATCCAGTCCATCAGCGTCTCCTGCCGGCTCTGCCTTCCAAATCAACCCAGAGATGGTCACTGCTCGCCTACCACCCCGTCCAAGGCGCCACCTCCCGCTGCCTGGTGGCTTCCTAGCTGGTCTCGCTGTCTCCCTCGTCCAGTCTTATCACGGCAGCCCAGTGACTCTTCTGTAAATCGAAGTCAGATCATTTTATAAATTATATAAATTTAAGCCCAGAAAGTTTCTGCTCAAAATCCTTCAATAGCTCCTAATTTCACCTCAGAGTTGAACAAAGATCCTTGAGAAGATACTTGTCTTGGCTAGAGACAAAACTTGGAACAAGAAACTATACCTACCCCCTGGAGCTTACAGTGTGGGAAACACAGACAGCAAGGACTACACACTGATAGTTTCATATTGTGATGGTTCAGTGAAGACCCTGCCAACATTGGGGGAGGGGCGCTCTCTGAGGAGGTGTTATTTAAGACATGAAAAAGACTGAGAGCTGAAGGGGACTCTTGAGACATTAACTTTAATAATTCTTCCTGCCCCATTTATATATGGAGGGAAAAGAAGCCCAGAGTGGTGAAGTGACCTGCCCAAGGCCACACAGCATATTACTTACAGAACTGGAATTCCAAGGCAGGCTTCCTGACAGCCTGGTTTGTGGCTAATGAATGCCGGCCTGGAGCTGCAATTCCTGACAGTGATGTCTGGGAATGCTATGAGATATTAATCTCTTAAAAATGTGTGTATATATATATATATATATATATTTTATAATATAAAAAAATAAAAGGAGTATATATCTCACACTTAATATGTCCACACCTGATACTTCCTCTGATGAGCCACGATACTGATGTTACCCACTGGGTTAATGGTGACTCCATCCTGCCGTTTGCTCAGATGAGAAAAACCCTTGCAGTCAGTCTGGATTTCTCTGTCTCACCCTCACACCTGGTCTCTCAGCAAATCTGGTTGGCTCTATATTCACAGTACATGCAGAATCTGTCCCCTTCTCATCACCTTCACTGCTACCATCCTGGTCGGAGCCACCATCACCTCCCACAAGGTCCTTGCAGAAGCCTCCCAGGTGCTTCCCTGCCTCTGCCCGTGACCCCATCCCCACCCCCAGTCCATCAGTCCATGCACAACACAGCTGTTAACATGCCATTTGGGTTTCACTCCAAACCCTCCACCAGCTCCCTTTCTCATGCAGGGTAAAAGCCACAGCCCTACCCCTGACCTGCAGGCCACACAGCTTTGTCCTCTTGTCACCTCCCTGGCCACTTTGCCTCTACCCTCCCCTTGATCCTCTGACCCTGGCACATTCCTGGCCGTGCACTGGCTGTTTACTCCGCCAGGAAAGCTCTCTTCCCAGAGACGTGCACATTCGCCCCTATTACCTTCAGGTTGTACTCGACTAGGCTGTCCTGACCACTCTAGCTGAAATTTCAGGTTGTTCCCTGCTTGATTTTTGATTTGCTCTTACGATGAGGTGTCCTACTTATTTTTCTTATCTTGTTTGTTGTCTACATATTTAATAAGGTGTCTGCTCCCCTGGGTGTGGCTCCCTGGGTACCCCTCTCCCCTAAACTGCTCCTGGCTTCCTGTACCACTCAGCCCAGATTTCAGGTCAGGTCTGTCTAGCCCCCTTTGGACACCAGGTGGCGCCCATACCACGCCAAGCTCCTGGCTTCCAGGGCCCTTGAAGGAATGAGACCCTGAGAATCTGCCCAGGAGAGGCCAGTGGGCTGATCCCCCCAGACACCACCCCTTGAAAAGAGGATGCTTTTTCTGACCCCATGATGAGGATTGGCTTCTCTTAGACCTGGGGATTCACAGTTCTTCCCCGTGGAAGAGAAGGAGGCCTCTCTTGGAGGCCTCTTCCTGGTTTACTCTGGACTCAAAGTTCCCTACCCCCAACCCATGCCAGGGAACCCTGCGGACAGCCGACTGTGTGCTAGGTGCTGTGCTGGGTGCTTTTCTCCAGTTGTCCCACTCAATCCTCACCATAGCTCTGTTCCCATTTGTAGACACTGTAGATGTGGAAATTGGGGTTCAGAGAGGCCAGGCTGCTTGCCTGAGGTCATACAGCTGGTAAGTGCAGAGCTGGGATTCCAACCCAGGCTCCCTTGACTCAAAGTCAAGGCTCTTCCACTGTATCAAATGTCCCCTCCCAGCCTCACCCCCGAGCAGAGAACAGCCTGCAGAAAAGGCAAAGTCGGAAGCTGGTCCCTCCTTAGGTTATCACATTTCAGGAATCAAGGAGGGGAAATGACACTTGTTTGTGCTGGCCATTTTCTTTCATTTTCTTCCCATGTCCCTGACAATAAGGATGTGTAAACTGAGCCCAGAGAGGTTCTGGCACTCGCCCAAGGTCACGCAGCAGAGCTGTTTTCTTTCTCCCCACCTCCCTGCCTCAGGGTCTGTGCAGAGATGCTGAGGTGCAGAGGCAGAGCCTCTGCAGCCTGTGCCAAAGGAGGCCATGTGCAGAGAGGGATGGGTAGATGCTCTCCAAAGCCTTGCAAGGAAGCACCAATGGGGGGTGTCTCGGAGGGGGCCTCGTGAGGTTGAAAGAGATATAGGATTTGAAGAGAGAATAGTAATTACAGAAGAATTAATGATCCAGGAGGCTTTGGTTGGACAGGGTCTGATCTCAGGGTTCTTCTAGGGCATGGGTCCCCAACCCCCGGGCCACGGACCGGTACTGGTACCAGACTGCAGCCCGTTAGGAACCTGGCCGCGCAGCAGGAGGTGAGCAGCGGGTGAGCGAGCGAAGCTTCCTCTGCCGCTCCCCATCACTCCCCACCACTCCCCATCTCTCTCTCCCCAGCGTTCCCCACTGCTTCCCATCTCTCCCCATCGCTCGCATTACCGCCTAAACCTCCCCCACAATCCATGGAAAAATTGTCTTCCACGAAACCCGTCCCTGGTGCCAAAAAGGTTGGGGACCGCTGCTCTAGGGCTTTCTGAGTCTCTTCCCTGTCCTGTCACCCTGAGTATTTATTTCCCTCACTACTTTAAATATTGATTCAGATGCTTGTTCTCCTGCCCCACAGGTCCAGATGAGTCTGGGCTGTGAAACAGGCAGGAGGACAGGACAGGAACGAAGGGCCTCTGCTGTGGGGAGGGCTCAGCGCTGAGGGCGGACTGCTGTCCGGCTGTCCTGGCCCCCAGGGGAGGCACAGCCCTGACACGCTGGTGATGTCCCCGGGGGGTTGGGGGTGTGGCCGTGTGGCCTGTCATTGCCATCGTGGCAGCTGCCATCACTGAGCTGTGTGTGCAGCGCTATCCTTTCTCTGGTCAGGACTGGGGCTGCGAGCTGACAGGCCTGGCCCTGGTCACCAGCTCGTCAGCGGCTGAGCTGGGATACCTCCCAGGTCTGTGGCCTCGCTGGCCCCCAGGGCTTAAAGGTGGGAAGGAGGGGAGCCAGAGGCCCCCCCCCCCCCAAGGAGAGGCTGGGAGCACATGGCAGCCCCAGCTCCAGCCCAGCATCTGGGGGAGATGCAAGAGATTGTATCACCACTAGAGAGCCTTTTCCTCGGCTTCTGATGAAGAAGGAAAAATCAGCAGTTTGGGGCCTGGTGGCTCCATGGTTGGGAAGATGGCCTTCCCTCTATGCAGCGAGATAAATCTGTTTTCTGTTTTTGTTCTTTCAAATAAATTCTGTCCAGGACAGCTTTTCTTTGGGTCTCCAGCTGCTTTGGAAAAGTCTTTGATATGGAGAATGGCAGACACGAGTCACCAAGGCTCAGACTTGTCCTGGATTCCTGAAGCCCATTCATGGCTCCTGGGGGCCATGCAGGTAGATACCCTCAGCGTTTCCTGAGCACCTACTATGTGCCAGGCATGGTGCTGAGGCTCTCACAGACATTTTCTGCTTCCATACTCACAGCTGCCCTGGGAGGGAGGAATTCTAATGCCCATTTCACAGATGAGGAAGCTGCCTGTCCAGTGCGCTCCAGACAGGAGCTGCTCTCTCCTGTACCAGGCAGCTCTGCAGACAGGCTCTCACAGAGCTGACTGTCCCTGTTCATAGAAGAGGGAACAGAAGCTCAGAGAGGGACTCACCTGGGCAAGGTCACACAGCAAGTCACTGACAATCTGTAGCCCTGTCTCCTAATTCCTAACCCAATGTTCCCTCCACTGTCCCACACTCGAGCTTTTCCTAGTTGCTTATACCTGGTATGAATGGGGGAAGGAGGTAGCCTTGGAGATGTGATTATCTGGACCCAGCACCAATCAGAATGGCTCCCTCTGAGCCTCAGTTTCTGGACCTGTGAAATGGGAGTGATGCTGCACTCTGGAATTATATCTTTACGACACAGTCTCACAGTTTGTTTCTTTTCTTCCAACCTTCCTCCTCGGACATTTCCTTCTAGATCACAAGGCCATGCTTGTTCCTTGGGGTATAATCGTTTCCTAGGAGACTCCCTCCACCCCTGGTCTCACTGTTCCTTGAATGTGCTGTGCTCATTCACACCCCCATGTGGTGCCCAGGCTGATCCCTCTGTTGAGAGTGCCCTTTTCTCTTTTTTTTGCTTTACATCCCTCCCTTGTTTCAAAATTTACAGTGGCTCCAAATTAGTTAGCAAGGGCCTTTTCTTCTGCCCTCCCCCAAGTCCCAAGGCACCCTCTCCATTCCAGTCATATAACTACACTCTAGATTCCCCAAACAGGTCAGGCTCTCTCTTGCTTCTCTGCCTTGGCACTTGCTGCCCCTCTGCTGGGACACTCTTCTCCCCTTGTGAACTGGGTGAACTCCTACTCATCCGTTAAGACCCAGCCCAAATGTTCCCTCCTTTGGGTAGTCTTTCCTGGTCCTTTGGCCCACCTTGGGTAGAGGCAATTGAGACCACACGCTTGCTTCATTACTCGTGTTCACCAGCACATCGTAGAAACAATAATCATATGTTGATCGAGTCATAGCATTCAGCACATTGAATTATCAGTGTCTGTCTGCTGTCTGTCTCATCCACCCGGCAGTCATTAAGTAAATATTTATTGAGCCTTACTACGTGCCATCTATCTTTAGCCTCTTTTTCTGATATGGCTGTGAGTTTCCTGAGGGGAGGGACTGTGCCTGGATCACCCCTGTATCCCCAGAGTCAGCATCTGCCCTCAAAATTCTCACAGACTGTTTACCTACTGTTCGCATCACACTCATTTCTGCCCTTCACCAGAGGAGCCCAGCTAACCCCTGACCCCGGCTCCCTGCCCTCCCTCCACAGGCCCAGACTGGCCCAGGAAGTGGATCCGGTGTCCCCAGAATACCTAGCAGCCTGGGCAGGGTCTGCTCAGCACTTGCCCGCTGCACCCTCCTCAGCACCAGCCCCATTCGGACAGACAGACAGACAGACAGACAGGTCCAAGTCCTTTCCTTGGGGCCAGTGGGAGAGGGGATCATCTCCTTTCACAAAACCCATTGTTTATGGGGATTCTGGCCTGTCTCGTTTCCCTTTTTCAGGTTCAGGTTTAATCCATTTCACAAATATGTTTGGGGGTGCATTTGGTGTCCCTACTAGGCGTGCCTGTGCTGGGGGTGCAGAGGCTGGGGACAACCAGGGGGTGGCAGCCCTGAACGCTGAGGCAGTTCTGCATGCAGAGGGGCCAGCTATCCAGAGGAGGGCCAGCCGGGGTGCCAGGGTGGGGTGAGCCTGACATAACTGAACACTGGCAAAGAGGCCAGGCTTGCTAGAGCAGGCAGAGGGAGAGTGTAGCAGAACCAAGGCATCTGACTGCCACCTCTGGGCTGCAGTAGCTTCGCAGCTGCAGGGCCTTCTATTGGCTGCCTGAGGCCCTTCTTCACTCCCACCCAACATCGGGCAGATGGGTCTCTGACTGACTTGGTGGGGCCTTGACTGTCCAGGCCCCCTCTCAGGGCAGGTCATGTTCCCCTTGGATCCCTGAGTTTCAGCCTTACCCCTCTGATCTCTCTCTTTCCTTCTGGCCCTGACCTTGGACCTTAGCCTGGAGGTCCCTGTGTGGACAAGTCCCCCTTCCCCACCCCCATGACTCCCCTAGTCAGACCCTCAGGCCTGCTTTAGAGTCCCCAGACCTGTGCCGGGTCAGGAAGGAGTGTCTGTTTCCCAGGGCCGCGAGTTTAAGCAGCTGGGCTAGCATGAGATTGATGCTTATGTCAGGGGTGAAGGAGGGAACAGATGTTTTCTGAACAGCAAATCCATAGGTGCAGGAGGCGGGAGGGGATGAGAAGGAGGGACAAAGTGATTTTGCATTCTGGAGTCAGCCTGGGGCCTGATGGATGGAAGTGCTCATCGGGGGCTGGGGGGAGGGGGAGTCTGTGGGAAGCGCCGGGTGGGCTCCGGTCCAGAGCTGCTCTCAGTGCCACGGGCTGCAGGCTGGAAGGAGGCCAGAAGGCCAAGGGCGCGGATTTTCTGTCTGACCCCTCCGTGCATGGCCGGAGGTCCCTGCCAGGGGACTGGGGGCCAAACCTGTGCTGCTCACAAACCCCAGACGTGAATCCTGCAAATTAACCCTGAGCTCTCCTCCAAGAGACACCCCATTACCAGAAATGTATGTAACGCAGTGCTGTGTGTGTGTAAATATTCACATATTGATGGGTGTCTTAGCAGGACAACCAGACCTGGAGTGAGATCTTTAAATCATGGCTTTAGAGCCCAGATCCTGGGCATGGAAAATACCCCATGTTGCTTTTTATGACAGTTATGAAGAAATAAGTGCCTTCTTCTTTATTACATGTGTTATTGATTTTTTGCCCTGCAAACAGTGTTCCTGGCAGTTTTCTCATAGGGTCTGGTGGGGGGCATTAGAGCCAGGGAAGAAAGCAAACCCAAACCCTTCGGAGTCAGAGAGACTGAAATTGAAATTCTAGCTCTAATACCTATTGTACAATTTTAAGGATCTCAACCTCTCTGAGCCTCAGTTTCCCCACTTGTAGTAATGGGGCTCGTGATATGCACATGCTGTTGCGAGGATGAAAGGCCCTGGCTTGAATAAAGGGATTTGGGCTCACAGGAGCCCTGGGGGCGATTTGTCTGGCCTCTAGGTGATGGAGGAGGCCGTGTGCATGTCTGACGGGGGGCAGGGGGCAGCCGGCCATGGGCGTGATTCGTGTTCGCCTGCGAAGTCCCTGGGCCCAACAGTTCCCCATCTGGGCCAAATGCCACAGGGGAGACCCTTTTGGCTGCATTCTGTTTTTCGAATGCCATCTCTCGTGTGTGTGTGTGTGTGTGTGTGTGTGTGTGTGTGTGTGTGTGTGTGTGTGTGGAGGGGGCGGAGGTGATCCCAAAGGCAGAAAATCCCCACGTGCTTCTCCACAAAGCGGGGGAGGAAGAAAGGGTGGGTCAGGCCGGAATCCTCGACACTGTCAGAATGACACCAGGCATGGCTTCGGGAATGAAGACTTTTCATTAAAAGCTCTGACATGTACTGGAGAGAGAGGACACCTGACCTCCTCATGCTGCTGATACGTTTCCTCAGGGGCCCTGGACCCTGGAACCAAGGGAAGGCCCAGGCCCCTCTCCTCTCCAGCTGGTCCCTTAAAGCACGAGCCTGTCCCCAGCCTCGGTGCTGGGCGGGGCTCCCACCTCGGCCCTGGCAAGTCTCAGCCTTTTTGTACATCACTTGGGGAGAGCTAAACACCACAGGCTGGTTCGAAACAGACCCTCCAAGCTGTCTGCACGTCAAATCAAAGTACTCCAGGCTTTGGTGGATGCCTGAGGGCCAGGAGCTGCCCCGAAGCTTGGACAGGAGGACCTGGAGTTTTGCGATTTTTCTGGGACTTGAAGTCATCTCAGCCCCTTCCCAGCGCAGCTTGGCATCATGAGAAACAATAACCAACTCCTTGAGGGTGGAGGGCAGCAGCCCAGGCTAGTATGGGTCAGGCAGGCCTGCTACTGGTTCCAGTGGGGAGTGCAGGGGGCTTTCTAAGGGGCAGAGGAAATCTGCTTGAAGGCGCTCGAGAAGCAGAGCCTGGTCACAGCTCAGGAGGCATGTGACCCAGCAGGGCTGCCCCCTGAGGGTTCCATCCCAGCTGGTTTGTCCATGCAAGGACTGGGCCTCGGGCTGCTGACGCAGAAAAGGGGTTAATGACCAGCCCTGGGAGGCCAGAGAGCCAGGCCTGGAGATATAGATATTCTCTATTACATAATAATTTTTTTTTCTCATATTGTTCAGGGCCATTAACAGCTTTGTCACAGGAGCATTCTTTGAGAGCCACTGGGCAAACAGAGTGCCCTATGCCAGAGCCTGGGGTCCTGTTCCTGTCCTCCCCGCGAAGTCCACACACACACACACACACACACACACACACACACACACACACACCAAAAAGGAGGGGGCACAGCCAGGACCACAGCCCACATCGGCCCCCAAGGAGGACACTGGCTGCAGCTCCTGCTGCAGCCACCAGGTCACCTTCTCCCTGGAAGGTCACCTGCCTGTCTCGGGCTCCCCAGCCCACTGGGCTTAGGACACGCACACACACCCTCGCTGCGAGGGAGGCTGGGAAAGTGAGTATCTGTTCTTCCAGGCTTCTCGAGAGGGAGGTGGACCCTGCCTCCCACCAAAACTTGTTAGATGGGGGAGTTTCTCAAATCTAGGAGGTGTTTTCAAATGCTGAAGGAACCATGCCAATCCCTCCGCCCCCCCAAAGATAAATGTCACTACACGGAACTTGTGTGACAGCCTCGCTGCAATGTGCCCCTCACCCGCCCACATCTCAGGCTGCAGCCCTGAAAGGTCCAGCTTCTGACTCCTGCCTGGGCAGCGGGAGGGCGGGGCAGGGTGCCTTGGGGCTCCAGAGTCAGGGACAGCGGCAGAAGACCCTTCCCACCCCTGCCCACCCCCCGTGTTAGTGTCCCTGCCCCTGGTCCAGCGTGGTTAGCTGCACAGGGAATTTCTAGTCAACTTGAAGCACTCACCCCAGACGCTCCCTCCCAGCAGCACCCGCTGGTTGGTTGGTTGGTTGGTTTCCTGGCTTACTGTCAGGAGCAGTGACACCAGCTCAGGGTGGCTGAGGTGAAAGGGGGCGGGGTGCCTTCTGCACCCCTCTTGGAAAGCCAGCATGCTCTGATTGGAAGAGCTAAGTGCTGAGAGTCTAAGAGTCCTGGGCTTGAATTGCAGCCTTCGCACCTAACAGCTGGGGAGGCTTGGACAAGCGGCTGAGCCTCAGTTTCCCTGTTTGTTGAATGCAAGTACTCAGACCTGGATGGCAGGGTGATTCTAAGAGTTAAAGGAAACAATGACTCAAACATGCTTAGCATAACACCTGGCACGCATACAGTCCGGTCTCCACAGGGTTACCAGTGTGGTCATACCCTCCTCTGCTTCAGACCTTCCAGCGACTTCCAAACTCCTCGCCTGCAAGGCCTGCAGGGCAGGGTCCAGCCTCCTCCCCGGCCTTATCCCACACCACTCACTCCATCGCTCACTACATTTTGGGAATCTTTCGTTTCGTTATGCCCAGTGATGTTTTTCCCACCGTGGGGCTTTGCCCAAACTCTTCCCCAGGTCTGTGATGCTTGCGCCCCATTCGTGGCCCTGTGGCTCCTCAGTGAGACCTGATCCCTGGGTCCAAAGCAGCACTGCTGCCCAGTTCCCAACCCAGTTACGCTGTAACGCATTATATTGTTTTCCTGCCCTTCAAAACCTTTGCGCCTCTGTAATCATTGTAACAGAAGGTGGATGAAGACATCCTGCTGCCCAGGATTTTGGCTAAAGCTTACAATCTGGGGACAACGGCTGGGAAGTAACCCTGGATAAATAAATAGAACAAACAGAGTTGTTGGATGCATGTTAGACTTGCCGAGAGAAAGTGCGATGGGTTTTGTGACTAACCATCCCAACCCAGTGTACAAGAGGATAGACATTCCCAAGGAGATGGGGGGAAGGGAATTTGTAGGAGTAAGTGCACTTTCGATTTTCCTCCTTCCTTTCCATGAGGGGGCTCTGCCCGGGGTCACAGCCCAGTGATGGGGAGCCAGAAGTCCTCCCAGAGGTGAGGGTGCCCATGTGAAAGGGAGCTGGCATTTCATGCCATAGTAAGGGGTCCTGAGCGGCAGACACCTAGTGCAGCCTCAGGCCTGAAGCTTGGCGACAGAGCCCTTGGGAGAGCTTCCTGAGTCCCTGGGGTCTGGGGGGTGTATATGAACGTAAGATTGGAGGCTGCATCCCCCTGGAGAATTCAGGAGGTGGGGGGCTGTGCTGAAGCAGCCTCAGGTGGCCTCCTACAGAGACAGGGCAGCTGGGCACTGCCCTTTGGTAAAGTGGGAAGTTTGCCAGTTTCTCGTGGCCAAGGGGGCTGAGGAAGGTAAGCAGGCTTGAGGCATTTGCACAAGATACCCTCCCCCTCCCCCTGCCAAGAGGGCTGCTGCCCGGACAAGAGGACCCCCAGGCAGAGAGAGGCTGTGACTAATGGGGTAAAGGGGGCCCAGCAGCTGGGGACACATGGATGCTTACAGAAGCTCAGCTGACAAGGGCATCTATCTACAACAGGCTGGGAGAAAGAAAGCCCTCCACCAAGGAGCCCCACGAAAGAGCCAGCATTTGGAAGCTGACAGCACGCCACATGATAGAACTGCCATGCTGGCTGGGAGAAAATCACCAGCAGCTCCAGCCAAGTCCAAAGACCCTTGTCTCTCCTCAGCCAAGCCTCCCTGCTGCCCTGCGCCAGAAGCAGGAAGGTTAGGAAGGGAGGAAAAAGTTTGGAAGTGCAGGCTGGCTGTGCGTCCCCCAAGCCCCCCAGGTCTGAGTGCTGAGACAGGCGAGAAATTTAAAACTGCACGTGAGACTGAAGTTCTAACCGGATGGGACTTTTAGACACTTGAAAACTGGAATTATTCCTGAGACGAGAGCTATAGTGATTGCAAAGCTAGGAGAACAGCCAGAGACATTATAAAATAAAGACGGAGGGATATGAGAGACTAGAGGATTGTAAACAGTTTGGAGAAAATGAAGCTCTCTGTCGTCTGTACCCCATTGCATTTAGACAAGTCCATGGATCTGTTACCTTCTGGTTCCCTTACTTATTACTTCACTTCCTGCCTCTCCAGCCCCCACTTGACTCTACGCTCCACCAGATCAGGAATCTTCTCCTTCAAGGTCACTGCTGCGCCCCCAGTACTTAGAACAATGGCTGGCGCATAGTATCATTCTACTGAGTTTGCCCCCAGTTAAAGAGACTTGGAATCCCCAGCCTCAGGGGCTGAAAGGTGGGCTGAGCAACTGATTGCCCAGGTCAGTGCATGAGGCAGGGCCCTTTCCCCCAGAGACCAGCCATCAGGGGCAGGAGGCCCAGAACCTCGGAGAGCCTGGGGTTGGAGCGAAGGCTGGGCCTGGCTTCCCGCCTGGGACACAGGTGTCGCTGAGCTCCTGCTAAAAATGGCTCTGCAGGGGCTGGTGGCTCAGAGTGCCCAACAGAGCACTCCTGACGCTGGATTAAGAACTCTCCCCAGAGCACTTCTGTGGGCCCGGCGCTTGGCATGCCCATCCTGTTAGTCTGCAAGCCACCACCAGAGGGCGATGCTATCACCCCCATTTCCAGGTTCAACCCCTCCTGTGCATCCTTATAGCCCCCTTGCACCCCACGTCCTTAACCTGGAGCCTTATGAGGTGGTTTTCACATCTGCTTTGTTTAAGGGGAGAGGGTTGAGGCGGAAGGGGTATTTTAGTTTCTTAGGGCTGCCGTAACAAAGTACCACAAACTGGGGCGGCTGAAAACAACAGAAACTGATTCCCTCCCGGTGCTGGAGGCCAGAAGTCTGAAACCAAGGTGCCAGCGGGGCCACGTTCCCTTGAAGGATCTAGAGAAGAATCCTTCTTTGCCTCTTCTAGCTTCCGGTGGCCCTGCCATCCCTCGGCTTGTGGCAGCAGAACTTCATCTCTGCCTCTGTCTTCGCAGGGCTGTCTTCTCTGTGTCTCTGTGACTTCTCTTCTTTTTATAAGAACACCAGTCACTGTGTCTAGGATGATTTCATCTCAAGACCCTTAACTGATTAAATCTCCAAAGACCCTACTCCCAAATAAGGTCACAATTTGAGGTTCTGAGTGGACATGAATTTTGAGGGGACACTACTCAACCCAACCCCAAAGGACTCTTGATTGAGGACCTACTTTGCCCCAGGCCCTGTGCAAGCCACCTGCATCCTCTACTTTTCATTATGTTTCAACAAATTGGGAGACATATGTTATTATTGCCTTGGTTTTTTTTCCCCCCCAGAGGACGAAACTGAGGCTCAGAAAATGGCCCTGACTTGCCGTAAGTCACATGGCTGCTCAGCCGGGGAACCAGGGTTGAGCTCAGGGCTGTTAGACGCCAAAGCCATCTACCCTGGTTTCTGAGCAGCTTGAGGACAGCGCTTTTGGTCTTATTCATCTTTTCATCTCTCTTCTCCCATCATTTCTGGAGCCAGGGCTCTGCACACTGATAGCTCTGAAAACTGATAAAAAGAAAGGCACCACTGACCTTGAGAAAGACCTGGAACAGGCGTGTCACTGACTTGGATGCTGAACCTTATGTGGCTGCTGGGTGTACGCTGACCATCCCCCCACACCTCCCCCAAACAACGCTCTGTGCTGACAAGTGACACCGTCACTTATTACCTAGCTGCTTCAGCTCCACCGAGAAATCTGCAGCCTCTACGATCTTAGATCCGTGCTACCCCTGGAAAACAGGAAGGGCAACCACAATAATGATAAAATCTAAACAACAGCTACAATTTGTGAAATGCCTACTACCCCAGAGGCTCTCAGCCAGGTATTTTGTACATGTGATGTCTTGAAATCTTCATAACAGCCCATATAGGTATTATTATCCTTGTTTTGCAGATGGGAAGATGGAGGCTCAGAGAGGTGATGTAAGTTTGGAAGCTTGGAAGCAATAGAGGCTGGATGCTGACCTGAGTCTCCCTGACTCGGAAGTTGGTATTTCTGCAGCCCTATCTTGCTTCTTTCCAGCTTCCCTGCCACTGCCTCCTAGTACGACCAAGATGAAGGACACCTTTGTACACTACAGCAGATCCCCTGGGCAAAGGCAGGAAGTGGGAGGAGCCAGAAAGCAGTGTCCAGGTTGTGGGTCAAGAGGATTCCTAGGTCCATGGGGAAGGCCCCCATACTGCTCTGAGTTTTAAATGACTTCAGAGAGAACAAACACCATTCCCCGAAGAGTCAACTAATGCAAGTGAATTTGCATATCTAAATTGGTTCATGAAAAACAAGCTCCCAGTGGACTCGGGGGTGGGTTCAGGAGTGTCGAATAATGAAGATTTTTGTGTTAGGTTTGTTTGTTTGTTTGTTTGATGTCTCCTAAAATTTAACTTCACCTGGCTTGAAAAATAGAGAATTCACTGGCTCGTGGATCTAAGAAGTCCAGATGCTTCAGGCACAGTTTGATCAGGACTTCGGCATCATTTTCTATGACGCTTGCCCCCTCCTCAAGTTAGTTTTGTTCTCATAGCTAGTTTCTTCACAGTAGCAAAGTGGCGATAGCAGCTCTAGCTCTCACTCTCATACCAAACTCCTTCTAGAGAAAGCTTTTCTCTTTCTAATCAATAAACCAGATTTCTGAGCTTAAATCTTACTGAACCAACTTAGGCCATGTGCCTTCCCTGCATCAATGATTAAGGCCAAGGGGACTAATGGGATTAAACTGCTGGGTTCAAGCCCATGAGAGACCAATCCCAGTGTTGGAGGTGGGAGGATTACATCTCAGCCGCTACGGGACAGGGAAAGCGTGGAATGGGTGTTGGGAAGACACCCCAACATCTACTACAAAGATCTCTAAGGGGAAGGAAAATGGAACTGACATCCTCTGAACATCTGCTATGAACCAGACCCTTTTTTAGTTTTTACAACGCATTGCATGGTAGGTGTTTTTATTTCCATTTTCAAGGTGAGTAAATTGAGGTTCAGAAGTTTGTAGTTCAGGACACTCTTGACATTAGTAAGTGGTGGACTTTGGGTCTGAATCTTGGCCCACTTGCCCCTGCTCCTGCCATCTGCTGAGGGGGTTCTGGCCCTGTTTCCTCCCTTTCCTTTATCTCCTTCTTCAGACCCCTTACCCTTCCTCCCAGTTGGAACTCTGTGATTGGGGATGATGGCACAGAGGTCTGAAGATCCCTAACTGAAAGGTGGATAGAATCCAGTGTTAACAGTGTCAGGGACTCGCAGGATCCTCTAATTTTCCCTAGTGCCATGAATCAACATTCTTCTTATCAGATTGTTACATAAAGGTACAGAGAGGGCAAGACGTTTTATTAAGATCACACAGCAACTAATGAAGGGGCAAGAACAGCAAGAGCTGGAAGGCCTGTATTCTAATCATCTCTTCTCTCAGTTGCTTTCAATTGCTCCCAGTGTTTTGGGTTAAAGCAGCACATGTAGTGCTTCTGCACTTGGAACAGGTGGACCCTGCTGGCATCCTCCGCCAGGCTTCAGGGGTGAGAATCCCCTTGGCCAAGTCCCCTTCACTCCAGGTCTGATTTTGAGCTCCTCAGGTCCTGCTAGAAACTCACTCTAATCTAACAGACCTTCTTACGTGCCTCCTGCCTACAGGCTCCCAGGAGGTCATCTGCATCCATCATCTCTTTAAACATCACAAACACCCTGTGAGAGGCAGGGCTCACTCTCCAGTCATACAGAGGGGTGAGCTGGACCTCAGAGAGTTTAGCCACTTGCCCAAGATTATGAGCCAGGCTATGAACCGGGTCCATCAGATACCAGTGCCCGACTGTGCCACTTCTAATGGAGGTACTGGGAAAGGATTTGAAGGGGAGGTGTTCTGAAAGATGAGGCTGTAAAAGAGTTCCCTCATTGGTACAGTGCTTTTCAGACTCGAGTGATATTGCCCCTAGACTCACCAGGTTACTCACTCATCCAACCATCCTTCAGTAATTATTTATTGAGCACCCACCACATGTGTCAGCACTGTTCGGGTTCTGAGAATCCAGTGATGGACAGGACAGGGTCTCTGTCCTTAGGAGGCTTCTGGTTATGTGATGTCTCACAATAGCGTGAGGCAGGCCAGATGTTGAACTGTCATCCCCATTTGACAGACTAGGAAACTGACGCTTAGCCAAGTGATGTGACTGGTCCAAGGTCATACACATTAAGCGAGTAACATTACTAGGGTTTGAACTTTGGTTTTCCAACCCCCTCAGTTACACTGCCCTGTACACCAAGGAGATGTCAAAGGAGAAAATGGCAGCTTTCTTTCTTTTTTTCTTTCTTCCTTTCTCTCCTCCTTCCTCCTTCCCTCCTTTCCTCCCTCCCTTCTTTTCTCTCTTGGCATAAAAATATACAGAGTGTGACAGTGTATTCTTACAAGGCTCTATGTGGAGAGCTGCAGTCATGGGAGACACTAGGCCTGGGGACCCTCCCTCAGCTCCCAGAACTTTGGAACCAAGGTCCTTGCAGGGAAACTATTAGCATGCGTGCAAGTTATTGCAGGCAACCCGGGGCTTTTAATCAGGCAGCATTTAAACTGTCCCATTTTGTCTGTGATTTCGCCGGATGTTTACATCATTTGTAATGAGACAAATTGGGACAAATTGCCGAGGACACTTATGTAAATGAAACCAACAGAAATGCTCCCATCTCTAGTGGTCAATGGAGGGCTTCTTTCACTTTTTCCCTCCTTTCCTTTCTCTCCAGGGATGTTGTAGGGAAGAAATGGTCCTTTATATTCTGCAAACCTTCTCCCTGGGCAAACAGAATATTCCTTGTAAGACAGCCGCTTGACATCTCCCGTTGTAATTCTCTCCTTCATCTTATTTACTCTCTCACCCACCTCGAAGGAAAAGTAACGGCACAATAAATGTAATTCTTTTAACTTTCTCTGTTGTTGCCTGCACAGAGAAGGGTTAGATCTGCTTTTCATGGAGTAGGTCTGCAGAACCTTCGGAGGACTTCTCATTCAATTAAGTTTGGGAAACAAGGCTACTAAGGTTAACCCAGAGTCTTCCCTGCAGGACGGTTCAGAGCCTTTGATATGCTAATGAGCAATGAGAATCTCCCAAAGCAGGTGTGGCTTATAGGAGACCTTTTATGGAATTGGTCCTGAGCAGAACCAGCTTTGCAAAAAGTTATGTGAACTCTGTCTCCAGAAGGCCCAGCCTATCTGGCAGCAGCCCCGGCTCCCTCTGGCCTATTATACCTTGTAAGTCTGGCTGATGATAAACCCAGATTCTGGAGGGTGAGGTCCTGACCAGATCGAGCAGCATGACCGGGCTATATGGGAGCCAGAGGATCGTGGTGTGCGGGCCCGGAGGGGGCAAAATCTGACCTCGGCCAAGCGTTCCACTCATCTTAACCTGCTGGCCATATCAAGGACTTGTAATTTCTAACCTCCTGGCCTTTGCTCCCGCTGTATCCTCTGGCCTCCATGCCTTTCTCCTCTCAATGCTTTGTAGTGAAGGCACATTATCCTGCTACCTCATCTTGTCTTGCCATCCAGACCTGGGATGTTCAGGGCAGAGACCCTGCGTTCCTATCTTGCGATCCCTAATCTCCAGCTCAGGGCAAATATTTATTACATGCTCACTAGGTACCAGATCCTGGGCCCTAGAGATGCCAGAACAAATAAGACATGGACCTGCCCAGAAAGAACATGCTACTTAGTGGAGGCGCAGACAGGGAACCACAGTTACAATCAGCGTGATCACCGCAGTGACGGGGACAATCAAAGGGGGTAGGCAGGGCAGAGGTACCCTACGCAGCCTGGGGACAGCCGGGAAGGCTGGATTCCAGAGGACAAGCAGTGACATAAGGGATAAGTAAAAGTTAGCCAAGTGAAGACGGGTGTATGGAAGTGTGTTCCAGGCAGATGGAACAGCCTGGGCTAAGGTCCAGAGGCAAGAGAGGGCATGCTGGATTAAGAAACTGGATGAAGGTCCGTGTGGCTCTGGGGGGAGCGTGAGAGATGCAGAGATTGATAAATGCCAGATGGGGTCTCTAAGCAAGAGGATGCTGAAGAGGGAGCTCCAAACCCTGCCTCTTTCACATGCAGAGGGGAGCCTCAGGCAGAGGGAGTGCCGGCTTTCATAGCTAATCAAATGTGCAGACATGAAAACAAAGACCTGCCCCCTTACCCAGCCCCTATCTGAGTACCTAGGCCCTGTGAGCTCCTGCCCACACCCCTGTCTCGTTGGCTCTGGGGAGGAAATCATTTGAAATTACCCCCCCCAAAAAAAAGAAGAAGAAAGAAAAAAAGAAAAAGTTAGTGGCAGAAGCATGTTCCAGCTTTTGTTCGTGCTGTTACCTCCCCCTAAAACTCTTCCCCCTGATGGCCACATGGCTTTCTCTCTCGATTTATTAAAACCTCTCTTCAGATGCTCAGGCATCACCTCTGGCACAAGAACCTCTCTGAACACCCGTTCTAGAAGCAGCCCCAGCCTTCTCTGTTCCCCACCATGCTTTATCTTTCCTCCACTGCACTTACTGCCTCCCGACGTTCATTACACATTGATCTGTCCACTTGGTCACTGCCCGTCTTAACTACTGTGATGGAAAGCTCCATGGAGATGGCACCAGTTTGCTGATATCCAGTGCCTAGCTCAGTGCCTGGCCCACAGTAGGTGCTCAATAAAAGCTGTTGATTGAATAAATAAACAAAAGACCAGTTATGAGCACCAGATGCTTCCTTATGTACTGTCTCATCAGATTCTCAAAACTACCCCAGAGCATAAAAAATATCACCCTCATTTTTTGGGAAGGCTCAATAGGGGAAGGCACTTGTATAGGGTCCCCAAGTCAGCCACTGGTGGAGCCAGGATGTGAATCCAAATTTGCAGATTTTCACTACTCGCAACTTAATAAAGCCTTGTTAAGTGGACATTATAGTTCTCCAAAGGCTGCCTTCCCCTACTAAAGTAGCCCTGCTCCCAAACATGCAGTTCTGCGTCTTCCAAGGCGATGCAGCTCCCTGAGCTTTCTGGAGGAAAAAGAATAGAACAGCAACCAAAATGAAATAATAATAGGCATTATTTACTGCATGCTTACTATGTGCCAGTTGCTGTGCTAAGGACATTACTTGTACCAACTCAATCAATCCTCCCATCAACCTATGAGATAAGGACTATTATTATCCCCATTTGACAGATAAAGATACTGAAGCAGTTGAAGTAGCTCAAGGCCCCGGCAGTAAGTGGTGAGGTCTGGATTCAAGTACAGGCAGCCGGGCTCGGAGCCGGCAGTCCTCTGTTCCCATGGCCATGTGGGGTTCCAGGGGGCAGAGGATTCTCCCTTTGACCTTTGCCAACTCCCATCCGGTGGAAAACCTCAGGTCGCTGGGATTCTCTCTGCAAGGAACTAGTGAGATCATGATTGTGATGGTGATGATTTTTTTTTCTAAGGCAGACAATTAATCAGGAGTATTAATGAAAATGCCAGCTCCATTACTGCAGAAACTTAAGTAATTTAATGGGAATTGGACTCAGGCCATTAAAATGTTATTACAGGCTTGTCAGTCAGCTCTCCATGCCTCAGTGAAATTGTTTGGTGCTCCCAACTAGGAGCTGACTATGCCAGGGTGTGCTGTGCCAGCGACAGTGACTGTACCACAGCTGCACCCTGCGTCGGGTCCCCAGGCCCGGGCAAAGCAGCTTTCATGTTTCGTCTTGCCTTAATGATCAGTGAAGCTCCTACTATGTGCCAGGCACTGAGACAGGAAGTAAAGCACAGAGACACAGGCTCTGCCCTCAAGGAACTTGTAAACTCAGGAGGGAAACATGTATGTAAAGACGGCCGTGTGAACGTGCAGGAAAACAGCACATGCAGTGATGTTAGAAAGCTCAACCCTGGCTCAAGGTGGATGGGAGGCTTCCTGGAGGAGGTGTCACTATGCAAAAAGAATTTCTTTCCTGGTAAGTTGCTTCTCTCCCCTAAAATCCGATGGGACTGATAGCAGAAATTGGTTACCTGAGGGTTTAGTGTACATGTGTTCTCAATGGGAAGCATAGCATCTCCACAGGGGTAAAAATTGGTTCTTCTGGGGCTTCCCTGATGTCGCAGTGGTTAAGAATCAGCCTGCCAATGCAGGAGACACTGGTTCGAGCCCTGGTCCGGGAAGATCCCACATGCCGCGGAGCAACTAAGCCCGTGCACCACAACTGCTGAGCCTGCGCTCTAGAGCCCACGAGCCACAACTACTGAGCCCGCGCGCCACAACTACTGAAGCCTGCGCGCCTAGAGAGCATGCTCTGCAACAAAAGAAGCCACCGCAATGAGAAGCCTGCGCACCACAACGAAGAGCAGCCCCCGCTCACCACAACTAGAGAAAGCCTGTGTGCAGCAAGGAAGACCCGATGCAGCCAATACATACATACATACATATATACATAAATAAATAAAATTTTTAAAAAAATTGGTTCTTCTGGGTGGGGTGTGTGTGAAAAAAACGTAACTCTTTTTATATTTAAAGCACAGTTATGCATATAGTACACAAACAAGTACAGAGCATATTTTTGGTATCAAAATTTCATGGTGGGGGGAAGAAGAACAGGGGGAAAAAAATGCCTAAAGAGATGTTAATGAAGAAAAAATTGAGAAGCTGGTATGCAACCAGTACTTGGACTACGGCTCCCAGCACATAGATGGGGTGAGTGTGCCCTCCAGGCCATCTGGCTGATAGTAAACTGCATGAGTTATAGCCCACAGTGAGGAGGTGGGACCGGGGCTTTGGCTAGCCTAGACGCTGGCCAAACGAACTGACAGCTTTACTTCACTCCTTTTCTGCAGTCGTGCCCAGTGGAATCCTGTCAATGGCCCCACCAGCAGGGTCTCTGGCTTTCCTCTTGGCTGTGGCAATGTTTGGGAAGCAGATGAAGGCAACTCCCAGGGACTGACAGTCCTTCCCAGTCAGCTGTCTCCATCTGCTTTGTGACACAGCCAGATGAAGCAGGTCTTCCCTGGGAACACACACTTAACCATTCCACCTCAGGTGCTCTCTGGTACTTGATGGTTATTTGGGAATCAGGCATTTCAATTCATCACTTCTCTCGTGGGCAGTCAGAGCTGGATGACTTCCTGTTGAACACACTTAGTCCCCTCATTCTGTTCAGGCCGCAAGCTCCTGGCGCATTCACAATGTTTCCTCTCCTGGGTCACAAAGAGCCAGCCACACAGAAACCAACCAGCCCCTGCTGAGGACTGACCAGGCAAGGCCTTTCGTTCTCTTTTATGGAAGCTCTTCGTTGTCCTTCCTGATCAAATAGTCCCTCTTCTAACGTGTCTACACATTGTTATTCATTCTATCAGTCAGGATAAGCTAGGATCTGCCACAGTAACAAACAACCCCCAAATCTCAATGACTAAAAATAACAAAGATTCATTTCTAGCTCCTTCCCCTCCCTCCCTTCATCCTTTCTCTTGTTTCTCCTGTTCCTGTCTTCTCCATCCATTTCTCTCTCCCCCCTCCTCCTTTGGGTTCAAAATCTTGGCTCTCTTACTTACTAGCTATGTAGCTTGGGGCATGTTACTTAGTTTTTTTTAATGCCTCAATTCTCTAATCTTTCAAGCAGGAGGTAATCATAGTGCCCATTTAATGGAATGTCGAGAAATTAAGTGAATTAGTGCATGTAAAGTTGTCAAACCATGCTGAACATAACAGAAATGCTCAGTGTTTTGTCTAATTACTAGCTATATTATTATGATTCTTTAGAAAGGAGTCAAAAAATGAAGACTGGGACTTCCCTGGTGGCGCAGTGGTTGGGAGTCTGCCTGCCAGTGCAGGGGACACGGGTTCAAGCCCCGGTCTGGGAAGATCCCACATGCCGCGAAGCAACTAAGTCCGTGCGCCACAACTACTGAGCCTGCGCTCTAGAGCCCATGAGCCACAACTACTAAGCCCGCATGCCACAACTACTGAAGCCCACGCGCCTAGAGCCCGTGCTCCGCAACAAGAGAAGTCACTGCAATGAGAAGCCCGCGCACCGCAACGAAGAGTAGCCCCCGCTCGCCGCAACTGGAGAAAAGCCCGCACGCAGCAACGAAGACCCGATGCAGCCAAAAATAAATAAATAAATAAAAATGAAGACTGTGTGAACACCCTCACAGTCCTGATGGATGGGAGATGGATGCTGGTTGCATACAGGGGGTGGTAGTGGTCCACACTAATTGGGTGGGAAGGGAGGTAGGGGGTAAAAGTGACAGAGAAGCCCTGACAGAAAAGGAGAGACTGGAGCTGGGATTTCAGGGAGAGGCAGGTGTTTGCCAAGTGGAGACAAGTAGAAGAGCAACAAGGATAAGAAGATCAGACACTACAGTCATGGCAGTGGGAGGAATGAGCACAGCTCAGGGTGACGGTCGTGATCAAGTGTGAGTTCTAGCAAAATCTCCGCTGTGTGAAAAGCGGATGAGACCAGGCAGGGACTGTTGCGACAATCAAGGGAGAGACAGGAGAGACATTTGGGAGGAGGAACCAGCAGAACCTACAGACTGATTGGCCCTTAGGGGTGGGGGGGAGGCGTCAGCCATAGGTTTCTAGCCTGCCCAAGGGGAGTAGGACAGGGCACACAGCCATTATCTGAAAGAGGGTACACCGTGGGCCAAATCGAGTTCCCCTGAATGATGCTGGCCACATTCACCCCAAGCCAAACCTAACATCGTTAGTCTGGGGCAGGGTGATCAGTCTGCTCTCCTCCTGCCACCATGACAACGAGACTCCACTCCATTAAACCAATTTACTCCATCTCCTTAGACTCAGGAAAACGGTAGCAATCTCCGGGGAGCGCTGTCTGATCCCTGACCTCCGGCTCACCCCGAGAAGCGGTGCGTTTTCAGCCCTGTAGGCAGAAGGCCTGTTTGCTGTCACTCATCCACGCTGTTATCGAGGTTCCCAGGATGTATGATTCAGCCGTGGGATCTGTATCCTCCTCTCCAGTCACCCCATCGGTCTTGGGAAGGGAGAGCAAGTGCTCCTGACTCGTGATGGCCCAGTTTCACCCATTGCACTTAACTCCTCTGCACTGTACCTGGTAGGGGCCTGCTGAGAGCTCTGGATCGACTTTCTGCAAAGCTGGCTGGCCTGGGTCACTTGAAGACCCGGCCCGTGGCCGGGAAGGAGGTCTGGCACAGGGGAGGGAGGGGATGGAGGCTCCAAGAGGGAGTGTGCTTTGTGCCAGGCGTTTCTGGAGCTCACACATGCTTGTTGCCTCCTGTCCCATCTGTGTTGTAATTGGGCGTCTATATGTCTGGTTTTCTCATGGGCCAGGAGCTCGCTGAGGGCAGACATGCTGCTGTGGACATCTTTGTCGCCAACGCCTGTCCAAAGCACTCATACATGTCTGTGGATAAATCAGGGGGTTTATTCACTAGAATGCAAGCTCCAGGAGGGCAAGGACTTGTGCCTGTCTTGTTCACTGCTACGTAGCCGGCATTTAGCACAGTGCCTGGCAAGTGTTCAATAAATACACATTGAACGAATGAGTGAACAAATCCTCCCTCCCAGCAACCCTGCAAGCTGGCTGTGGTAGGGTGCATCACTAGGTCATAATTCCTCCCTCCCTCCCTGCCCTTCCCAGCCCCACTGGCATTGGGCTTGGCAGTGTGACTTGCTTTGACTGGGAACCTGGGCCTGATTCCAAAATTGCTGCTCTTTGCTGTGAAAACCGTTACTGGGAGGAAGAGTGGGCTTGGGACGTGGTGGTCCCAGGTTCTACGAAAGCAGCCGTGGCCATGAACTCCAGGGGAGAAAGAAGGCTTGCCAGATAGCTGTCTCTGTGGCTTTGACCACAGAGTATATGATACTTCCCACAAGCGCTATGTGGATGATTCTACATGTTCTGACATTTTCTTACTCTCAGCAACTGGCTCTAACTCTCTGCCCTGCCCCTCCGTCTCATGCTAACTTTGCTGTGCTGTGCTTTTCATGGGAATTAACCTTGCCTTTCAAAGATGCCATGAGGCATGGGGCAGAGAACTGAGTACCGGATGTGGGCAGCTGGAGCACGGGCTCTGCAGAGCTCTCATTACAGGACCCCAGGCAAGTCCAGCCCCTCTAGAGCCTGGACAACTGGAAACCAGGGGCTTGAACCAGATAAGCTCCATCGACCTGTCCTGCTCCAATTCTAAGAGCTGCCTTCCTCCCCCACCCCCAGCTGGGGCTGAGAACCATCTTTCTCAGAATCAAAGTTGACTAGAATTGGGATCTGAGAAGGCATCTCAGAGATCCTCAAGAAATGACTGATGAATCTGAGTCTCACTGTCAAGCCAGAAGACCTGAAATCAAATCCCAACCTAGGCACTTCTTATTTATGTGACTTTGGAAAAGTCAGCTCGTCTGGGGAGACCTCAGTTTCCTGATGCAGAAAATGGGTAATAATAGCTACCGTGTAGAGCTGTTTAAAAGATGAAAGGATATAATACATGTGAAAGAACTCTGTATTAGGTGCCCAATAAGTTTGGAGTACACAACTCTAGAATAATCCTCTGGGGGAGGGGGGAAAGGGTATATATTACTGTTGATGGAGGCTGATGGTTTGCTCTATCACCTACAGGAAATACGTTCTGCTAGTTTATAACCATTGGACCATTTATTAAGGACTTATTAGTATATTAGTGGTCCTACTAAGCACATGACCCATGAGCTCACTGTGTTTTTAGAAGAACTCAATGAAATAGGTAGAATAGTTACTCTAATGTTACAGATTGATGAAACTGAGGCATCAGGAGGGGATTAATAGAATTGGCCCAGGTCCCTCAGTGACTGAAATGCACAGCCAGGATTCAAATCCGGATCAGCCTGGCTCCAGAGTCCTGCCTCCTGATAGCTATGCAAGGACACTCTCCAGGCTTCACACTGCTTGGAACCGTGTGAGAACAGGAAGCCTGGCCAGCATGCTGTGTCTGACAACACTGCTTGACTGCCTGGAACTGCTTTTACTAAACTGTACCTGGATAAGGCACACGGGTCTATGCTGAGGGGAAACTTAAGAAGCACCCTACAAAACTAATGATGGTGTTTACAATAGGGATTTGGTTAAAACACCAGCTCACTGCATCACACAGGGCTCAGGGGAGAAATTTCTCTCAAACATCAATGTTAACAACTGGTATGTTCTCATTTGAAGGTAAGTGGTTCTCAAAGTTAAACGTGCATCACCATTACCTGGAGGCTTGTTAAGACACTGATGGCCGGGTCTCACTCTCAAATTCTGCGCTGGGGCTTGAGAATTTGGATATCTCACAAATTTCCAGGTGATGCCGAGGCCACTGGTCTGGGGATCACATATTGAAAACCACTGTTGTGGAGGTTTGCATAACAGATCATGTTTCGTTCTTTGCAGGGGCCGCTGGGAAGCTCAGAGACAGATTAGGAACCACCCCAGCAAAAGATCATGTGCTTTCCATTCTAACTTTACACCCAGCTTTCCTTTTATTTTTTTTTCACTTGTATTTTCCTATTTGTCACAACTTCCTGACTCACATAAATAAGCAAGTTAGCATTTAACAATTTTTGTTCAATAGTATACGTCACCAAAAAACCCCTGTGAAATTCAAGCGCGCGCGCACACACACACACACACACACACACACACACACAAAATTAATCAAAAGATTCAGTGAAATGGCTAAGTGCTTAGATTCCAGCATTAGGCTGACATGGGATTCACATTCAACCTCTCTGTGCCTCAATTTCCTCTTCTGTAAAACAATACTTCCTACTTCCTAAGCCCTATGGAAAGATTTTGCATGTGATAACGCATGCAGCACGGTGCCTGACATAGCTAGCTCGATAAATGCTAGTGATCATGATAATTATAATCTGCCAGAAACATAAATAAATAGCCATGTGGCTGCCATTGCCCTCCACTGACTCTCTCACTGGAAGGAAGTGAGGAAAAGCTTTCTCATTCTATGTGATAAGAAGCCACCGTGGAGAAGACGGCTTTTTCTTTTCTGGTCTTTGCTATGTATGATTCTGCAGGAGACACAGTGAACTCCACACACTGGAGTGTGGAGTGGTGAACAACTTTTTCCTGCCCAGAGCATGACATTGTGGGGCACAGCGGGAGGCCCCATTATATTACTATCACACCAGGGGAAAACAGACGTTTCCCTGTTGGAGAGTGATGACAAGTAAAGTTAAAACACCAAATCCAAGTATTCAGAGCCTGACTCAGAGCCAGAGTAGCCTTCCCTGCCTCCACCCAGGATCATTCTTCCCACTAGGACCTTGATCCTGAGTTTTTAACTTTTCCTCCAGCAGAGAAGATTTTACAGAGCATGGAAGGAGCTGTACGGCTTTGTCATGTCTCTGAATGAAGAAATTTCACTTTCTTGCTAATTTCATCTTCATTATGAGTCAGTCAGGTAGACATAGTTCTCCCCACTTTATGCATGAGTAAACTGAGGCTCGGAGAAGCAAAGTGAGTTGCTGAGGTCACACAATTGATGTTATCTGACTTCAGCAACCATTCTCACGTGACTACAGTGTGAAACCCAGCAGATCGGCTGCCTCAGGGTTCAAAGCTCTTTCACACTCTTCTCTCCCCTCTTGTGTTTGCTTACCAATATGGATGACAGCTGGCTGAAATGGGGTTTTATCTGGAATGAGTTTAATGGTGGCTTCATTCCCAGGAGGGCCTGGGGCCTGGGCAACAGTGGTGGAAGACAGGGAAAGAGGGCAGGATATGCAGGGTGTGTCAAACAGGCCCCTGTGTCAAGTTTTGGTGCCCTCTCTTTTCCTGCCTCGACTCCCTGGCCCTAGTACAGCCTTGAGGTGAAAACCTTCCAGATAGTATCCCGGTGACCCAGACAGACCCAAATCAGGGGACATGACTATGGAAGACCCAGCAAAACAAGAGGCAGGAGTGGTATGTTATAGTGAAGGGAGCCTTGGACCCTGGGTCAAGAGGCCCTAGTTCTAGCCCTAGCTCTGCCATTTGCTAGAGGTAGTAAGATCTTGTGTGTGAGCTGAGAGTGACGCGGCCCCTCCAGACAGCCTGGCCTCCAGCTTTACACTCATCCTGAGGCCGTTCTCCTTCATTCTATCCTCCCTCCTATAGTACACTGAATAATGGCCCCCAAGATGGCCATATCCTAAGCCCTGAAACCTCTGTGAATGTTCTTATCTGGCAAAGACTTTGCAATGTGATTAAGTTAGAGATCTTGCAATGAGGCCATCATCCAGGATTATCCAGGTGGGCCCTAAATGAAATCCCAGGTATCCTTATAATAGGAAGGCAGAAGGAGACTTGACACATACAGAAGAGGAGAGGGGGCAGAGACTGGAGGGATGTGGCCACAAGCCAAGGAATGCTGGCAGTCACCCAAATCTGGGAGCAGCAAGGAACGCATTCTCCCCGACAGGGAGTGTGGCCATGACAGCACCTTGATTTGGGCCCAGTGATACTGATTTCAGAATTCAGCCCTTCAGAATGGTGAGAGCATAAATTTCTGTTGTTTTCAGCCCATCTAATCTGTGGTAATTTGTTACCAGCCATAGGAAGCTAGTACACCCCCATACAAATTCAATTCTAAAAGCATTGGCAAGTCATATTGGTTTTACTGAAGGTTACATGGGAAGATGAGAAAGGAATTCACATTAAACATGATATAGCTGGAAATTAACCAGGCCCCACATGGAGATCTCTGTCCTCCAGGAACCCTCCCCTCAGCTGAGACCCTCATCTTGTCTCCATACAATCCTTCCGCGACCCCAGAGTGTCCGGGGCAATTTATCTACTGCCATTCTCGGGCACACAAAAGAGCTTCCTTGAAACAGAGCACTCAGCAAGCCGGAATTGACCCCGCGTAAGAAGACACTGTATTTTCTTTGCCATGAATGGACCGAGCAGGGACTTCCAAGTCAGTCAGATCCAGAGTCCTCCTCCAGGCTCTGTCACTCACTGCTGGGAGATAGTGACCTCTCGGCAGGTGCCTCATGATCTCATCTGTTAAATGGGGTTTGAATACCTACCTCTTGGGGTCATTGTAAAAATAGGAGAGGCACCCAGCCTTGGGTTTGGCATATAGTCATCACTCAATGATCATTTATATTAGATAATGATGCTTGGATTAATTGAGCACTTACTGTGGGTCAGGCATCACTCTAAACTTTTACAGGGATGAGCTCATTTATTCCTCACCTCTGCTCTATGAAGTTGGCATGAGAGGCACAAGAGGCTAATTACAGTGCAAGTGTAGGCTACTACTGAAAGTGACTGTGGCTGATACGTGGGTCCAAACCAGGGCGATCCCACTCCAGAGCCACATCTTTAGTCTTTAACGAGATGGGGGCATCCCATCAAGAATCTAAGCTGAGACGTGGCTGTGTCTGGGAGTACTGGCGAACCAGGGGTGGCCCCTCCACCTGCCTCAGTGAGGGGACCTGAGTGTTTCCTGCAAGAGAACACATCCCGGGGAAAGGAGCTGACAGGAGCATCTGCGCAGTGAGAGGGCAGCTTGGTGGCTGCCAGTGGCATCTGGCCCCAGCCGAGGGCGCAGCCGGATGGGAGAGAGCAGTTTCTTGGACAAAGCAGTGCTCCAGGGGAGGAGAAGTAGAGCAGCAGGAGACAGAAACAGCTGATGCTGCATCTGTAGCTGAGGTTCTGCAAAGAACAAGGGAGACTATGAGCCAAGTGTTGTTATGAGGGCTAAATGAGGTCATGCATGTGTTCTAGACATGTTGCATGGCCTGCCAGGTCCAGGTCCCTACACTACCCAACCCACAGCCCCAGAAGAAAGAAAAAAAAACTGAGATGGCCAAGTTCAGGGCCATGGGACTCCAGGCTCCTCCCACTCTCCTGTTCCCCAGCAAGCTGAATGGCCACGAAAAGCTGCCAGTCATTTTATAGGCTGCGGAGAGACTGCTGCCTGCTGAGGTTAAAATAAGATAGGCTTCATACCCACTAGGATGACCGTAATTTTTTTAAAAAAGGAGAATAACAAGTGTTGGCAAGGGTGTGGTGAATTGGAACCCTTGTACTGATACATGGCTGGTGGGAATGTAAAATGGTGCAGCTGCTATGGAAAGCAGTTTGGCAGTTCCCTAATAAGTTAAACATAGAATTATCCTATGACCTGGCAATTCCGCTCCTGGTATGTACTCAAAAGAACTGAAAACAAGCGTTCAAAAAAAAACCTATACATGAATGTTCGTAGCAACACAATAGTCATAGTAGCCAAAAGGTGGAAAAATCCTAAATGTTCATCAAATGATGAATGGGTAAACAAAACATGCCATACCCATACAATGGAATATTATTCAGCCATAAAAAGGAACGAAGCACTGACTCATGTTACAGCATGCATGACCCTTGAGAACATGATGCTACGTCAGACACAAAAGGCCACATATTGTATTATTCCACTAGTGTGAGATATCCAAAGTAGGCAAATCTATAGAGACAGAAAGCAGACTAGTGGCTGCCAGGGGCTGGGGGAAGGGGAAGAGTGGTTACTGGGTTTGCATTTGGGTTGGTGAAAAGTTGGGCAATGAGACAGTGGTGATGGTGGCACAACACTGTGAACATACTTAATGTATGTATTGAAGGGTACACTGAACTGTACACTTTAAAACGGTTAAAATAATGATACAAATGGACTTCTTTGCAACACAGAAGCAGACTCGCAGACTTGGAGAATGAAACTTGTGGTTGCTGCGGGCAGGGGATGGATTGGGGGGTGTTGGGATTGACGGGCACACACTGCGATATTTAGAGTGGATAACCAACGGTCAGGTGGGGTGAAACTGCTGTCTGTATAGCGCAGGGAACTCTGCTCCACACTCTGTAGTAAACCAAATGGGAAAAGAATTTGAAAAAGAATAGATACGTGTATACGTATAACTGAATCACTTTGCTGTACACCTGAAACTAACACAACATTGTTAATCAACTATCCTCCAATATAAAATAAAAATTTAAAAAAAGAAAAGAAAAGCTAACACCAGAGGTCCAAAAAGTGGTTAAAGTAGTCAATTTTATGTGATGTGTCTTTTATAACAATAAAAATATAAAGATGGGCTGATGTATACGATTCTTCCCGTCTCTCGCAGAAAATGTCACTGGAGAATGCCAAGAAAATGTGGAAGTTGGAGCAGAGGCTAAAAGACCTTGAGGAGGCGTAGACCCAGAAATCCTGGATCTGCTGCAGTGATGAGGACGCAGGAAGCAGGATGAGCAGAGACAAGACAGAGGGAAGAAGGCAGGCAGCTGGGGCAGAGAGCATGGCAGAGCACCTGGGATGACCTATGAGCTCTCGCTGCTATGGGAACTCACCTCAACTTACAACCTGGGGGAACCGAGGCTCAGAAAGGCGAGCCCACCCACGTTGCCCATTGACACGGGGCAAGAATCAAACACAGGCCTTTAACCACTGCTCCATACTGCACCCCAGGTTGGGTTGATATCCTGCCCAAGTCATTTACTGAGCTGGAGGAGGAAGAGGAGGAGACCCACTGGCTCAGAGAACCAGATCTGCTCAGAAAAGAGGCACTGCAGGCAGCCCAGTGCAAATGGCCTTTCTCTTTGCTGAGAAGTTGCTTGCAGAGACCTTCCCGGCCTGTGTGGTGTATTTGGATGCCCCAGCCCATCCGCTCTTGGGGGCTGAACCTGTCTCAGTGCCATTCTCAATCATTCTGGCCAGATGAGGCCACTGAGTCAGTTCCTAGGGAAGGGCAGGTCTGGGAAATGCCTGAGCAGCCCTCCATGGAAGGTTCCCGCACTCAGCCCCTGCAGGAGGGCTCTCCAACCTCCATCAAGTACCAGCCGTGAGCAGAGAACAGGGACTTATTTTTCTGTGGCTTTCTTGCCTTCATCCGCCATCTGGCTGACCTCCATCCCCCTCCCCAGGCTTCTTGGAGACCAAACTGCCCACATGTGCACAAAGCCTTGCCATTCCCAACTGCCATTTGGCTTCTCCCTATAAGTGTGGCATGGGCCACAGTGAAGGTCAAGATGGGCTCTGGGCCAAGGGTCCTAAATATCCTGCTCGGCCTCAGCGTGACATCTGAGGTTTCTTTCCTCTGCTACTCCAGATCCCCTCCACTGAACCTACTTGGTCCAACATAAACTGCTGCCCCTATGGCCTTTGGCACTAGAGAGCACTACGCAGGCTCCGATGCATCCCTACCCCACCCGCCCTACATGGCATGACTCAGTACACTCCCCAAGCTCATTCCAGTGGGCTTTCTGTCACTGGCAACCAAGAGAATCCTGATGGATAGGACGGGAGGAAATTCCCCGAAAATCAGACCTGCCCTTCATCCTGCCCTCCCCATTTCAGTAAGTGGCGCCACCTGTTGGTCAAATCAGACACCCGCGAGGCTCCTATTGTCCCTCACCCTCACCACGGATCAGTCTCCATGCCCAGTTGATTTTATTTCCTACCTCTTGAACTTGTCCCTTACTCTCCACCTTAGTTTGGGCCTCATCATCTCTTGCCTTTAGCAGTTTTCCTAGTAGTTTCTCAATTGACTTCCATACCCACAGTGTCTTTCCTTCCAACTTCTGCTTCTCCCCCAGTCTACTCTCCAGTAGTAAGTAAAACCAGAGTGATTTTTCTGAAACCCAAATTTCATGCCCTGTCTCTGTTATCAGTAACATTCATTGTCTATGTGCTAAAATACAGACTTTGGCCTGGCATTCAAGGCCCTGCCCGGCCTGGGTGCCACTTATCCTATAGCCCCAGCAGAAGCCCCCCATCACCCCCGAGCCCCCGACCACATAGGATTCGAGAATGTGCTGAGCTCTCTCACCCTCACCCCTTGCTCATGCTGGCCCCTTTCTGGGACATCCTCCGTCCTCCTCTGTTTGGCTAACTGGTCACCTCCATGATCCCTGCCTTCACATGTCCCCCACCTGTGTCACTTGCTCTCCTTGGGGCGCCTACCCAGACCCCTGTGCACACCCTATGCAGTCACATGTCCATGACCCTCTGTTTACTCGTGTGTCTCTGGGGCATCTGTCTCATCTGTCATCATGTGCCTGGCTCCCAGAACAGGGCCTGCCACATAGTAGGGGCTCATTAAGGAATCAGTAAATAAGTTAATAAAAACTGATCAGTGAGTCTGAGCTCAAGGCTCTTGACTCTCAGGTGAGGAAAGTGGAAGCTTTTCCTCCCGCCCCTCCTTCCCTCCAAAGGTGTGACTTGGACCGTTGCGGCTCCTCTCTGCACCAATTCGGCTCAGCAGAACCTCCAGCGACACTTTGAATTCCTGTAAATTACTTCCCTGCTATGACTTGTAAGCTGGGTTGCCAAGCAACGAGAAGGGATCTGGTCCTTATCAAAGGGCCTTATCCGCACATTACGCACTCGGAAGGTGTCTTAGCGTGCAGGTCGGGGGCGGGGAGAACCCCACTCCCTCAGCCCCCTCATCCCTGGCCCTGAAAGGAGCTGGCCACGTTGGGGGCACCTGAGACAGCCTCTTTCTGAGCTTCTGTGCTGACTGGCTCACTATGCTGGGGGTCAGGAGAGGACAGAGAGCTCATGAGCTGTGACCTGGTGCAGACCTAGAGACCACGCACTTTGAAATCAGGAAGCTTGGGGTTTGCAGCCCAGAACTGGCGCCCAGCCATGTGCCCTTGACTGTGCTTCTCCTTGCTGGGTCTGGTTTGCTCATCTGGTCAGTGCAGATAGTAAGACCACTCGCCAGGGCCGGGGGAGGATTAGATGAGATGATATGAATCCCGCAGTGACACCTGGCACTGAGTAACAGCACGCGAATGGCTGCTGTTGTTTGTTATCTAGGAGGCCTGCTGCCACCCTGAGTAGTGGAAACCACAGCCTTGTGTGGTCAGGCCCGGAGCAAGAGTCCCTACTTGTGCCTAGCACCGAGCTACCAGAGGGAAACAAAAGAAACTGAAGCCACCATTGTGGCCTTTTGGGAAAGTCCTGTCACCTACCCTAGATGTCACAGCCTACATGGCAGACCAGCAGATGCACGCCTAGTCTGTTGTAAGTTCCTGCGGCCAAGGAACAGAGCGGGAGGTGGTAAGCGGTGGAGAGCTGCGAGGCCAAGAGGGAAGGCCACTTCCGTGGGCTGGACCGGGGCCAGGGCACAGAGTCCCGTGGTAAGTATTTGCTGATGGACTGGCCGTAAAAGCAAAGGAAATCCATGCATCGTGCAGGATCTGATCTTAACCTTTCAGAGCCCTGCAAATTAAAGGCATCAGAGGAAGGTTTGAGTGTGGTGCAGAGTGGCGGCCCTTGGGCTTGTAGGGTCTCCGAATCATACACGGAGGGAGCTGCCTGCCTCACCCAAGTGGTGAGAATCCAGGGTGAGGTCATTTCATGCTGGCATCAGCTTGGTCCCTCTGGCACCATCCCATCTCAGTGGCAGCTCTGGCCCCTGCTGCCTGCTTCACTGCTCTTTGACAGGGTCAAGACCCAGGTTAGACTCCAGGCAGGCTGCGCCTCTTCGAGGACACCTTCCCGGATGCCTGAAGGCTGCATGGTGGTCCCTCACTGTGCTGTGATGCCTCCGTTATAGCAGGAAACACACGTTCCAACCTCGTTCTTGTGACCTGAGCACAGGAGCCAGGTCTGGTCCACGTGTGGTCTGCAGCCCAAGCACAGGGTGGGAAAGAGCAGGTGTCTATCACAACAGGTGAGAGGTGGAATGGATGCAATCTCTTTTTTCTGGTTTCTCCACTGCTAATGCATTTATTGTTTCTGCCTCTCCCTGCCCTCAGATTTCATTCCGTTTCTTTCTTCTATCTTGCACAGCTTTTAAAATACCACTTGTGTCCTATTGGGATTAAAAACTAAGAGAAGCTCTCTGAACAGCTAACCTGCCTCATGGGTGATGGAGCCAGAGCCCAGGATTCTCAGGGCAGAGCTGAGGCCAGGCTGAAGTTTCACGGGATGCTCTAGTCTGGCTCCCAGGCAAGGTCCCACCTTCTGCTTCCATCTCTCGCTCTGTCTCTGGGGATGGCTGGCAGTAGACTGTGGTTCTGATCCATTGCTCCCATAATTACCTCCAAACGTTATTTTCATGAAGCCATATTCTCCTCCACACCACCGTGACTCCCAGCCGTCCCCGCCACGTGCCCCATTAGTTTCAAACCTGGAGCTGGTGTATTTAAAGGGCACCGCAGCCCAGTTCATAGCCCTGCATATGAACTGGGACAGAGCTGCTCCGGAGAGAGAGGGCAGGAACAGATGTCTATCGAACACCTACAAGGTGTCTTGAACTTGCCAATGGCAGGTGTGCTCTTTGCAATGACCTGAGGGGTTGGTACTGCATTTATAATCCCTGCTTTAAAGACTGAGGAAGCTGAGAGGGGATGCAACTTGCCCAAGGCCACGCAGGCCGTCCATGGCAGAACGTGGGCTCACACCAGGGCTGTCTGCTCCCGAGTCTGTGCTCCCTCCCCTGCCCACAACTCCTCCCATGTCCCGTTCAGAAATGCCAGAGGTGACCCAGGATCACCTCTTGGGAAAGGTGCATGTGTAAAGTCAAAAGAGGCCCTTTCTTGTCCAGGAAGCTCTGTCCCCTCTCTCTGTCTCCGCAGAGCCTGCAGCTGGGAGTCTGACCCCACAGTCTTGCTCTGGGCTGGCCCCAGGTCAGCCTTCCTGGTGAAATTTCCTGTCACTAAATGTAGAGGTGTGCACTCATTGCCAAGTTCATGGCAGGCCCAATTCAGTAAACATGCACTTATTTGTTTATTTGGACAGTAAGTAGGCTCACAATAGTCTTCTGATTTAAGCCCCAATAGAAAGCCCATTTTCTAGATGAGAAAACAAGCTCAAGGAGGCTGGCTAACTTGCGCAAGGTCACAAAGATGGTAAATGGTGGAGCTCAATTTCAAAACTAACTCTGTCTAATTCCAGCCCAATTCTGAAGCGCAGTATTTCCAAATATTAACTGGCCATCTGCTGGCTGCGTGATAGGCACGGTGCTACTCAATTTGTATGAGCTCTCTCACTGAATCAGCAAGTGGCACTGGACTATCTGTTATTAAATCATATTTATAAAAGGGGAAACTGAGGCTCCGAGCATCTGGCTGACTTGCCCCGGGTTGCACAGCTAAAGAATGGTGGAATGGAGGTTTGAATCGGGCCCTTTTGGTTCCAGAGGTTAAACTCTAAGCATCTGCTGGCCTACCGCTGCAATAGGACATGTCTATCAAATGCAGGGCACCAAGCTAGGCTCTTGCGAGGCAGCAATCAATGAGATGTGTTCCAGGGGAGGATGACAGGGAAGTCCTCAGTCACAGTGCAATGTGAGAAGGGTGGGCTGAGGAGTCTGCCCAGGGTGGGGGAGGTGGGGAAGGGGTGACCATGGGTGCACAGGGGCCAAAAGTGGCTCCCTAGAGGAAGCTTAATCTGGATCTTTAAGGACAAGCAGGATTTGGGTGGGAAAAGAAAAGGAAGAAGGGAATTCCAGGCAGACGGAACAGCCTGTGCTAAGGCCCAGAAGCGAAATAGAGCATGATGTTCTCAGGGAAACGCAGGTCATTCCATGTGGCACTGGCCAAGAGTTCCAGGTGGTGAGCAACTTAAGAGGCAGGCCAAGGCCAGGTTGAGTAAAGTATGAGGTTACGAGCAGCGATGCAATCTTATGGTCAATTAATTTATGACAAAGGAGGCAAGAATATACGATGGAGAAAAGACAGTCTCTTCACTAAGTGGTGCTGAGAAAACTGGACAGCTACATGTAAAAGAATGAAATTAGAACACTTCCTCACACCATATACAAAAATAAACTCAAAATGGATTAAAGGAGTTGTATGGTTTCAGGACCCTCCAAGTCCATCCATGTTGTTGCAAATGGCAGAATTTCATTCTTTTTTATGGCTGAATAATATTCCATTATATATATATATATATATATACACACACACATATATACACACATATATATATGTGATATATATATCACATCTTTTACATCCATTCATCTCTTGATGGACACCTAGGTTGCTTCCATGTTTGTCCTTATTTAAATACCTCATTCAGGTCAGTGCTGGAGGAAGGAGGAAGTGAAGAAGAAGATATTCAGGTGAAATTCATATGCTGGCTCCTGGGTTCTCCAGTTTCTTCTCATTCCCCCACTCAGTGTTCTAACTTTTCACTCCCCCCTCCCAGACCCATCACACGCTTCTGTGCACCCCACAGTCCTGAGCATCACAAAATCTTGGGGTGGGAAAGCACCTCTGCATTCCTCCTGGCTATTGCCTCCTCTTCCACATGTGACCAGAAATATTCTACTTGATTGCCTCCAATGATGGGTGACTCATTATATGAGATAAAGGACCTGTAACTCTGACAAGTCGGGCAGTGGTTGGACATTAGTTGCCCTGATCTCATTTGAGATGTGAGAAAACTAAGCAGGTGCCACCATTAGATTGCACAGGATTTCTGGGGGAGAAAAGGGCCTTCTTAGCTGTGTCTGGGTGAGAGGTCACAGGTCAAAGATGAATGCATTGTATGCTGCAACAACTTCGCTCTCCAGTGTAATCACAACAGCATTTATTGAGCACTGGCCGTATGCCTGGCATTGTGTACTAGCTCATTTTAATTGCTGCTTCCACTTTTACCCACAGGCTGATGTCAAATTTTTAGAGGCGACATTTGCTAGAGGAAGGAGGAGTGAATTGGCTCTGTCTGCTCCTGCTCTAGTGCCCTTTCCGGCCTCTGGTTCTGGCTAAGGCAGTGTCAGCGGACCTCAACTCCAGGGCAGCCTGTAGGTCTACACAGGCCTATGGGATCTAGAAACTGCCTTACTTATGGTCCAGGGCCTCAGCCTTGCGTTCTCTGCCCTCTCTTCCCTCCCACCCGACCCCCTGCACACACACAGGTAGGGGTACAGGAGGGAGCATTTCAGATGTGATTCAGGGCCCGTCTGCGCTCTCAATATCCCGTTTCAGCTTCAGCATCTGAGATGGCAGGAAGCCTCTTCCCCTCCGGTCTCAGCTGACTTCTGTCCCCTGGTCTCATGCAGAGGAGGACAGAGCCCTGTTCCTGCAGAGGGTCCCGCAGAGGTGTGACAGGGCCCTCCTGGGCATCTCCCAAGCCTCCCCTCCCTGCGCAAGACCAAGATCTCCTCTTCTGCAACCTCGGAGCCTCTGATCTGTGGGTGTCCTTGGTAACGGTGCCTGGGTAGGCAGCAGAGAGAAGCCCTGCCCTGGCTCTGAGTGTGTGCAGCTGTGGTCAGACAAGCTCACCTGATCCCAGGGTGCACATGTTCGCACAAGGTTCCTAACGCTGAAATAACACCTCTACCTCCCACTTGTAAAATCTCAGGCGTGTCCGTCCATCTTTCTTGCTTCTTTGACCCTCATAAAACCCTGTGAGAGAGGCCAAGTAGGTATTATTGTCTCCACCTTACAGATAGGTATTATTGTCCCCCTTTTACAGATTAAAAAATGAGGGTTGGAGAAGTGAAGTGATTTGCTTCCCAAGAGCTGGAGTAAAAAATCAAAGTCAGGTCCACCCGAGTCCTGGTTCTCTGCTTCTTTCATTCATGGTTTCCATGGGTTTGCTTCTATACCCACAGGGCTAGGTAACTTGTCTGGGGTCACATGGCTGAAAGATGGTAGCGACACAATTGAAACCGAGAGACCACGGACAGGTATCCGGTGCAGGACGTGTGGAATTGGATGACGACCTTCTCAGCCCCTCTCTGGCTGGTCGCCTCCTCACCTGCACGTCCCTGCTGGTCTGGGCTCCCGCTGGTGATCTATGGGGCAGGGGGCGGGCTGGCAATTCCTTCCTCCTCTCGGCTTCCCTGGCTGCCAGAGAGGCAGGTGGCTTCCTCTCATCTCCCATTCAAAGGGCACTGAGCTTGCAGGAGGCAGACAGATGAATGAGCTCTTCAGCCAGGGAAGATTTTGTTGCTAAAATACACGGTCTGATTACGAGTGATTGAGGGGCTAGGAGAGACTGCAGTTGTCTCTGATTTGTTCTGGTTTGAAGTAGTTCTAAACAAGTCACCAGGAGGCAGGAGCGGGGGCTGCAGAGTTCAGCGTTGCAGGCCTTTGGCAGTGACACATTTCCTGTGGACGCCAGGGCCGTTTCTGACAATCCCGGACAGGGTTTTCAAACAGTTTTTGAAATCAGATTCGGTACATTTATCTCGTCTCCTTTCCATGTGGCATGAAAGCTTCCCCATTTTCTCTCTCTCGCTTTCTTTTCTTTCTTCCTTTTATACATATATATTTTATTTTATTATTTTTTTTGTCCTCTGCAGCATCAGAAGTGAGCCGCAAATTAAGTGAAGGCGGCTTGGGGAAACCGAAACCAGCCTGGTGTGGAATAATGATGTTATCGGTGGCCCGAGATTCGTCGTGCCATTGCCTCCCCATGTCTGTCTGACAAGGAGAATCTGCTTGAGAGAATTCATCCTGTCAGGATTGAAGGCAGTAATTCAGGCCAGTGATTCATGACCCCTTTATGGGCCCATGAATACATTCATCTTCCAGATTGATCTCATTCCAAAATCCATGATCGTCCACTCCAGCAGGAGGTGGCAGAGGGGGTGCGACGTGTGGGAGACAAGCCTCTCTGCCAGCAGAGACGGAGGGGGACCCTGGTGGCTCCTCCGCGCGATGGGAAATGCGGCTCAGTGAAGACGTTTCAATTAGACGGTTTGCGAGATGCCTGACTCAGGCCCGCAAGAAGGCTGGACAGCTCCTTCCTCACCAGGAGAGGATGACAGAGTAAGACCACCCCCCTGCCCACCCACCCCCGCGCCCATTTGTCACTTCTGCCTTGGTTTGAGTCATAGGGTTGCTGCAGCTGCAAGCGACTGTCCTTCTCCTGCCCTTTAAACCGGACTGAGCCAGCCGCCCACCATTCGTGAACTCTCCGGGGTCCAAATGCTTGTGCAGGGATGATGGCCCTGACCGACCCCAGCAGAGGCAGGATGACCAGCCGGGAGGAGCACAGACGCTGGAGCCAGGTCAGCTGGGTTCAAATCCTGGCTTTTCATTTTGGTGGCTGCTGCATGAACGCGAGCATGTCACTTAAATTCTCCGTGTCTCAGTTTCCCCACAAAACTCACCCATGGCCCGATTGTGTGGCTGAAAGGAGTGAATATACAGTAAACACTGAGCGCTGCCTGGTACACAGCTAGTGCTCGGTCAGTGTTGGCTAACCCCACACACCCTCCCGTGCTTTGCCCGCTGGCTTCCTAGAAGCTCTGCCCTTGACTCTGACGTCTGCTTCCGGTCCCATTGGTTTGGGAACTCCCTGGGCAGCCCCCTTTGGCTTCTAGCATCTTCATTTCCTGTATACATTTTGGCCTTGGTCACAGATCCAGCTCTGATCCACCAGAATGCCACCTACTAAGCAGGCCCCAAACTGGAGGGGTGTTCAGACAGGATGAGAGCTTTGGGACCGCTGTCCAGTGTTTGCACAGCTGAGGCCCAGAGAAAGGAAGGCACTTGCCCAGGGGTGCTCACCAGTGACCCCTGGAGCTGGCATCCCGGCTCCAAGTCTAATGCTCTCCACTGTCCCATGGTGCTTTAGAAGGTGCTTTCTTAGTGATGCCACTTCTCTTTTCCTTGACTGTGCCTCAGGCAGGAGTCCTGGCTCATGGACACCGCTCTGGAACACGCCTGAGTCTCTCAAGTGACACCCAGTCTGGCACGGGTCTCAAAGGTAGGGTTCCTCAGTTCTTGATCCAAGAGGCAGCTGCAAACTGTGACAAGATCTCCACATGGCAGCCGTGGCCTCACAACCGGTGCAGTGGGTGGGCTGGGTGGGTGTGTCACAGGGTGTCAGCATTTGCAGAGAAATGTGCTTTTTTTTTTTTTTTTAACAAATGGACAGATGAGCTTCCCTGTATGGGGATGGGGGATTCCAATCTTCTAGAACAAGTTGTTTGAATTACTGTCTTTTTATTGCATACAAGAGAATAAACAAACCCTTTGCATGTGCTTCCTTTCTCTGTTTTCAAAGCCATGTTCTTAAAACCTTGGAGCTTCAGAAACAACTTTTTTGGGTCCCTGCATCTTTATGTTGGAAGGAATGTCAGCTAGCCTGGTATGTACATCACTGGCAGCCCTGTTTTCCAGGCAGGTGTGGAATGAGCTTGGATGAAGCCCACCACCCTGACACTCCCCTGCCCCATTTTCCCTACACAGGCCTTCCTTAAGGCTACAAGAGAGCACTGCCTGTCAACTGCTTGGTCTACACCCATGGTGCAAACTTGCATACTGTAGGGGGAGGATGGATCAGTTGTAAAGAGCCTGGCTCTCTGGAGTCAGAGCCTTGAGTTCAAATCCAGCCATTTATTAGAAGTGTGATCTTGGCAAAATTATCCTTCGTCTCTAAGTCTCAGCTTCCCTTCAGTAAAGTGGGATAAAATACTTATCCTGCGGAGTTCTTAGGAAGATCGAATGAGCTAACACAGGTGGTAGTTCCTTCTCCTCTCCCCTTCCTCCTACATTCTAGAACCTGAGCACTCTGGCCCACCACAGGCTACACCCCAGAGAGTTAGTCCTGGAGATGGGCAGGGAATCAGCCCTGAGGGGCCTGCAGGGGAGAGACGCAGGGGCCCCTTCCTTCCATCATCTTGGGGTCTCTACCACAGATCTTCCAGGCAAAGTGCTCAGTGCAAATACAACGCCCCCTTGCTCAGTAGATCGCAACCTTACCCTCGGGGGAGGGTTCATCTTCTGAAATGCTCGGGATGGAGCCTGGGGAAGGTGGGCCTCACGCAGGGTCCTCTGCTTCTCTGGCCAGTGACACTTGCTGTGAGTTATTTTCACAGATTCCCCTACTGAGGACACAGGCATGGCCCTCGCAGACACAGCTCCCTGACCTGAGGGCTGTCCTCCTGGGCTCTGCTTCAGAGCAGACTCACAACTAGGTTGCACCACAGTGTCCCCTTTGTCTGCACCCCTCCTACGCTCCATCGCCTACCCCCACCTCCATCCTTCACCCTTCCAATCCCCAGCCTCAGCACCTACCACAACCAATGAACACCTGTCATTCAGAACTCTTGGAAGAAGCCAGGCCTGGGGAGCCGCTTGGCAGGATTTTGGTGGCCTTGAAGCGGCCTCTCGCGCGGGGACTGGGGGGCTTGTCTGAAGAAGGGGTGGCCTAGTTAGATTGACCTGATGCTCCAACCCACCCAGTTGTGCACACAGCACTTAAAACCACATGGCCAAGTGGTACCTGCTACACTCTTCGTGAGAAACCCAATGGGAACAACGGCTAATGTTTGCCACATGTGGACCTTGTGGTACTGCCTTTCACAACTCATTGAGGAGACTTTACAATCGTTATTTACATTTATAGAGAAGGAAACTGTAGTTAGAGTCTGTAACACCCAGCCCCATAGTGGGAAAGGCTGTCCTTGAACCCTGGCTTTCTGACTACAAAGTACTGTGCTCTTAGCCATGTAGATACACCCATCTCTTGGAGGGGGAAGAGCCAAATGCCATCTCTTTCTGAAACCCAAGCCAACGCTGATCCAGGATGCTCCCCAAGGTGCCCAGCACCCTGTGGCTGGCTCTGTGCGTCCTATATAATCCCAATGGATGTGATTTATTAGGAAGGAAGAGGCACCAACAAAAATAAGGAAAAACAGGAACATTTGTGGAGCTCCTACCATGTGCTTTATACCATGTTGAGTACTCAGAAATCCTGGCCTTGCCCATTTCTAGTTGTGCCACGTAGGAGAAGTTGCCCTTTGGGAGCCTTGGGCCCGTCATCTGTAAAATGAGAAGCCCCCCTCAAACAATATCAACTGACTCCTCATTGAGCAAGAGTTATATCTTGACTCAGTCTCTTAAGGGTAACCTTGTATTCTGTTATACGACAGAGGTCCGGAAAGGCTAATTGACTTTTCCAAGCTTATATCCCTCTTGAAGCTAGAGCCCACTCTCCCTTTTCTACAGTAATGGCTGGGAAGGGAGGCCCCCCGACACATGGTCCCAAACTCCAGCCCTCTGTGAGGCCCCCTCGTGAGGTGACATCCCCTTCATCTTCCTCTACTTGGGAAGAGTGACTGAGAGCGCTGGGAAGAGGGACCCCCAGCGAGGGATGATATCTGTTTAATGAGGGACCGTGGGAAGGTGGAAAACACACCCGATTTATCTTTGTTCCCTAAATACCTCTTAAATTCTCCCTCGAATACTTCTAATTCAGCAGAATGTGAACAATTATAGCGGGAAGCTATTCATAGGTGGAAGGGGGCTGATGGAATTATTTATCAAAGTGACATTTTAATTATAGTGAAGAATGAGTTTGTTGTCACCGAGATGGAAGGCGGTGGTACCAGGCCTCCACACACCCCTCCAGAGTAAATTAAAAACGCTCCCCTCTTCACGATAACTCCATTAGGTGCTGGGGACGCAGGGAGCAAATGGCAGGTTCTTTCCAGTACACATTTCTGGGAGTTGGTGTGATGTGAGGGGTTCTGCTTCGCGCTGGGAGGTGGGAGGGTCTCCGGGACACGTGGGGTCGGCAGGCAGAATCCACATGGATTCAGAAGAGACTCCTTCTGTTCTCAGGGGGCTCTCCTCCCCACCTGATCGTGGACCAGGCCACTTGCCCACACTATCCTTGTGTCCCGCTCTCTTCTAGAAGAAGAGATATCTACCTAATAAATTCCAACCATGCAGAAGTGTATACAGCAAAGATTAAGCCACTTGAAGTAAATGAACCAATTTCCTTAACCTCCCTGACTCCCTGACTCCTCCTCTGAGGCAACCAGTGTGTGCAGATTCTCCTGAACTGGTCCTGAGATAATCTACACACACACAAGCATGTTTGTAGTCTGTGCTGGCTTCAATTTTCTCCTTTAGTTATTGCTGGGCTGTTTTACCTCCCTAACTAGAAGGAAAGCAAGCAGAGGGCAAGTTATGTTTTGTCCGGCATTCACCGACACCCCATAGCATGGCACTGTTTTTGGTTTCTACCATTTAGTCAGCACCCGAGACACACCAGGTACCATGCTTAGTGCTTGGCAGAGGTATTAGTTCTGACCTTCCAAAAGGCCACAGAGGGTTGAGTTTCTATCCCCATTTTGTAGATAAGGAAACCTAGATTTGGAGTGGCTAAGTCAAGCCTTCCAAGTCATGACATGCAGTTTTTGGGTGTAGCACTGGGCCTGCATCTACTCATTCAATATTTAATATATTCTTACATGTGCCCGCCACTGTGTCAAAGACAATTAAGAAACGGTCTCTGATCTCCAGGCATGCACAGTCTACATGTGGGTGGGACAGGGAAGAGCATAGATAGGTCAACATGCTATTAATGGTGTAAAAATGGTCGCCTTCATAGAATGTGCTTAGTGTTTGGAAAGAGGAAGATTGATGTTTAAATATAAGCCCTGTCACTTTCTACGTCACACATGACCTTGGATAAGTCACTTGGTTTTTTTTCAGGGCTTAGCTTGCTTAAATGTAAAATGGGCATAATAATACCCATCTCATTGGGCCGTTACAAGCAATGGGGATACTATTTATAAAGAATTGAAGGGACTAGAATTTTTCCAAAAAAGATACACAAATGGCCGATAAGCACATGAAAAGATGCTCAACATCACTAATCATCAGGGGAATGCAAAGCAAAACCACAATGAGATACTACCTCACACCCATTAAGATAATTATTGTCAAACAACATAAAATAACTAGTGTTGGTTAAGATGTGGTGAAATTGGAACCCTCGTGAACCACTGGTGGGAATGTGAAATGGCGCAGCTGCTATGGAAAACAGTATGGCAGTTCCTCAAAACATTAAAAATAGAATTATCATATAATCCAGCAATTCCACTTCTGGGTATATATGCAAAAGAATTGAAAGTAGGGACTCAAGCAGATATTTGTATATCCATGTTCACAGCAGCATTATTCACAATAGCCAATATCCAAAAGGCGGAAGCAACCCAAGTGTCCACTGAGGGATGAATGGATAAACAAAATGTGGTATATACATACAATGGAATATTAATCAAAAAAGAAGGAAATTCTGACCCATGCTATACCCTGGATGAACCTTGAAGACATTATGCTGAGTGAATAAGCCACTCACAAGAAGACAAATACTGTATGATTCCACTTACATGAGGTCCTTAGTGTAGTGCAACTTACAGTGACAGAGAGTAGAATGGGTTTGCTGGGGCTGGAGGGAGGGGGAATGGGGAGTTAATGGGTTTCAGTTTCAGTTTTGCAAGATGAAAACCTTCTGGAGATGGTTGGTGGTGATGGTTGTACAATGTGAATGTATTCAGTGGTACTGAACTGTACCCTTAGAAATGGTTAAGATGGTAAATTTCCTGTGATGTATATTTTACCACCATTGAAAAAAAAAGAATTGAGAGATCTCAACACGTGCTACTTCTCTCTCCTCTTTTCTTTCCCTTCTTCTTCTTCTTTTTTTTTTTTTAAGATTTTATTTATTTATTTTCTTTATTTCTTTGGCTGCGTCGGGTCTTAGTTTGCTGCATGCAGGATCTTCCGTTGCAGCGCTCAGGTTTCTCTCTAGTTGTGGTGTGAGGGTTTTCTCTCCCTAGTTGTGGTGTGTAGGCTCCAGGGCACGTGGGCTCTGTAGTTGTGGCTCACAGGCTTAGCTGTCCTGCAGCATGTGGGATCTTAGTTCCCCGATCAGGGATCACCCGCGTCCCGTGCATTGGAAGGTGGATTCTTTACCACTGGACCACCAGGGAAGCCCCTCCCTTCTCCTCAAACAAACTAAACAAGAGCGTCCACCACAGTCCCGGTTCTGGGAACACAGCTCCTGCCTCCCTGTGGCTCAGACTTTAATGAGAAGAAGGACATATAGGCAGGCGACGATCATTCCCTGTGATATGTGCTATGCTGGAGTTCAGCCTAGGGCATGGGGGAAGCACAAAGCGTGCCTGATGTGTGTGTGTGTGTGTGTGTGTGTGTGTGCACGCACACACCTCGGGTTGCTTTGGGAAGGTGGAGGGGGGCAGAGAATGCTACCTAAAGGGGGTGACACCTCAGCACGTGCTCCATGAATGTGGTGGTCAGCCTGACAGAACCTAGAAAAGCCCCTCTGTATCCGTGTTGTCTTCTCCTCCTGGCCCGCTCCATACAAACCTCTCAGGCTAATCCAGCCTCCCTTTCCCCATCCAGCAGCATAAGGGAGAGGGCTTAGAAGACACAGAAGAGGGAGGGACCACAGATGGAAGGAGCCTGCATGGAGCAGAGGCACAGACGCACTGCCCCCTCCACTCTGAGCTGCACTGGTGAGAAGTAAATGTCACCATCTTCAGCCACTGAAACTCTGGGGCTGTCTGTTACAGCATATGTACTGTTAAAATAATAGGACTTACACAGTCCGGCAGGGGACCCTATCATTTAAAATACAGATAAGTCTTAGGAGTGGTTGTGATAATAGTAAATCCTGCCCCGTCAGGTTGGTGATGAGCTGGGGGTGGAGGCAGTTTGGAGTGAAACTGGAACCTCTCCCATCCCTCCCATCACCCTCGAACCCAGTGTCCCCCAACACTGACCATCACCAAACCATAAACCAGAGCCCAACCACTAAGCCTCGGCAATTGGATGAGAACATTTCAGCTGCAGTCAGCCATCCCGTCACTGGGGATCTCATTTCTGACTCAGACTTGCTTGCCCACACTCCTTTTGCTTTGCCTCCTAGCACTTAAGTTTAATCTGCAGGATGTGGCTCCCTGGTCCCCAAGCCTTCCCTTCAGGAGCTGCATCTGGCAACTATCACAGTGGTTGATGAGTGCCGGGAGGGGAGTGACTTTGGCCAAAGCCGGGATCAGGGTGCTCTGGGATGGCAGCTCCCCTGGTCTCTCCCAGGCCGGTCAAGAGAAGTGTGAAGGTTTCCAGCTGCCTCTTATCCACACTCAAGGTCATCACTACTTGCTCCAAGTTGCCAGACTTGCATCCCATAATATGAATACCAGCACTCACCAATTATAGAGCATGCACTGGATGCCAGGTCCTCTGCTCAGGATTTACACGTCATCTCTTCTAATCCACATGCCATTCCTGCGAGTTCTGACATCCCCGACCCCGTGTTGCAGAGGAGGAAAGAGACGCTCAGAGAGGTAAAGCCAGCCACTCGAAGCCATGCATCTAGAGAGTAGCAGAGCTGAGATTTGAACCCTCGACTGTCTGACTGCAGAGGTTTCTGCTCTGGGCCAGGCCTCACGACTTATGTTGAAGGTCAATGGGCTCCCAGGCCATCCTCAGCCCACAAAAAAGACTAATTTAAGTACGGTCATCAAGTACCTGCATATACTCCTCTCATTCTGGTCTGTGCTCCCACGACATCTCTTCCGAGGGGCCTTCCCTGGACCCCTGTCTAAAATAAACAGGCCCCATCATCCCCAGTGTAGGGTATGCACAGAGTAGGTACTCGGTAAATATGTAAGGTAATTAATTTGAGACTCTGAATACCTAATTAAATTAGGTAATAACAAATACCACTTGTTGGGTACCTTTTAGGTGTTAGGAACTGCCCTAATGCTGATGTGAAAGTATCATCTAATTTTAATTGAAGAGGTAGACACCATTATTATACCCATTTTAACAGATGGGAAAACTGAGGGTCAGAGAGGAGAAACAATGTACTCGAGGCCATCAGCAAGAAGCAGAGGAGGTAAAAGAGCCCTGGTCTAACTCCCAGGCCTGGATGCTGAGCCTCTGCTCTATACATCCCTTCTCTCCTTGGGCTGACCTTGGTCCTCGACCTGTGGCCATTTGTAGTCAGACTGAGTCACAGGAAACAGCCTAGATATGGACATGGAACAGGGAGTGGTTTGCTCTGCAAAGCTACTGGGCTCCCTTGGCGACCTCTTGCATTTCCTTCCCTAGGGGAGCTGTGCCAGGAGCCTCATTCAGGGAGCTGAGGGTTTAGGAAGGAAGGCAGGTGTGTGTGTGTGTGTGCTGGGTGCTTGTGGGTGTGTGGGTTGTGTGTGTGTGGGTGTGTGTGTGTGTGTGTGTGGGGGTGGGGTGTGTGTGTGTGTGTGTGTGTGTGTGTGTGTGTGTGTGTGTGTGTGTGTGTGTGTGTCTCCCTCGGTCCTGGTCTGAGGCTGCCTTCCTCCTGACACCACCTAGTAAAACAATAGAGGGCATTGCCGTAGGCGTGAGTGAGTGACAAGCACCATCACAAGCCGATACTTGCTTTTTAAAATCTTGCAAGAAACGAATCATACATAGAATCCAGCAGGGAAATAGGAAGTCCCCTTGAGGATAATGCTGGGTGGCCCCAGGAGTGGGTTTATTAAATGTGTGGGAAATGGAAATAAGAGAACTGGCCCTGCAGCCAGGCAGCTGGCATCAAGCCTCAGTGGATCTGCCACTCACTGGCTGTGTGGCCTCGGGTGAGTGACTGCACCTCTCTGTGCCTCAGTCCCTCATCTGAGAAATGGAGACAACAGTGGCTGTTGAAACAGAGGACCATGAATTCTATGAAACACCCAGATGAGGGCTCAGTACATGGCTGGTTTCTTAGGTCCCTCCCTGACTTTCAGCTCCAGGGCATTGAATTTTTTATATTATGAACCTGAAAGGTTTAACTCTCCAGTGAGTCTGACCCTTGATGCCCAAGGGCAGATCTATGAGGAAAGCAACAGGTTCTCAGGGGACCCAAGAGAGCCCATTTCAAGTCTGGACTGCTTGGAACAGGCTGGCTTTGTCTCTCTCCCTCTCTCTTTCTCTGTCATTTGTCCATTCATTCATTCATTCATTCATTCATGGCCTCTGCTATGTGCTGAACTTGGTGATGTCCAGAACAGGACCTAGCTAAAGTAGATTCCCTCTGTGTTAGGCTGAATAATGCCCCCCTAAGGATGTCCATGTCCTAATCCCTGGAACCTGTATGTTACTTACGTGGTCAAGAGACCTTGCAGTGTGATTAAATTAAGGATCCTGAGATGGGGACAGTTCCTGGAATTATCCAGGTGGGCTCAATGTAATCAGAATGGTCCTTATCAGAGGCAAGAGGATGAGAGTCAGAGAAAGGCAATGTGATGACAGAGGCAGAGGTTGGAGTGATGCACTTTGAAGACAGAGGAAGAAGCCATGAGATGAGGAACGCAGGCAGCATCTAGAAGCTGGAAAAGGCGAGGAAATGCCCTCTCCCCCGGAGCCTCCAGAAGGAACACAGCCCTGCAACACCTTGACTTTAGCCCCTTAAGACTCATTTCTGATTTCTGACCTCTAAAACTGTAGAATAATAAACGTGTGCTGTTTTAAGCTACTAAAGTTGTGACAACTTGTTACAGCAGTGATAGGAAACTAATACCCACCGCCCCATCCCACATTATTCTGTATCATGCAACTTTCTGGTTTCCTTCAGAGCACCCACTTGTAATTACAGACTTGTCGTTCATCTGTCTTCCCCACTGGATTGTGAGCTCCATGAAGGCCAAGATCCTGTCTGTTCTCGTCCCCACCGTGTAGCCAGTGCTGAGCGTAGCGGAAGACACACAGACACTGCTCCATGAATAGCTGTTGGATAACTGTTCTGCCCCTGTCCTCAAGGACCACGTACACAGCAGTGTACAACCTGCTCTCAAGGGGAGTGCTGACCCATGGGTTGGGGAGACCAGAAAGGTTCTGACGAAAATAACAGCAATGCCTACTCGAAACTGAATGTCTACTAGGCCAGGTATTGGGCTAAGCACTTCAGAAGCATGGCTTCATTTACTCCTGCCAGCAGCCCTATAGAAGATGAGGGACTGAGGCCCAGACTAAGAGAGATGAGGTTACTTTCCCTGGTCACACAGATGGGTAATAAATTTAAGTACAACCGTCTGGCTGCAAAGTTCATGCAATTTCTACTGCAACAAACTGCTGCCCTGTGATTTCTAAGGCCCATTAGGGCTTTTACATTCTCATCTATTCTCCTCCCCACCACCATCATCATGATCATCAGCAGCAGCAACAGAAGCGGCATCTTAATCTCAATACCTTATATATGCAAAGTGCTGTGAAGGTTATGAACAAGTGACTATTATTATTGTTATTATTATTATTGCAATTGTTTACTAAACACCTACTGTGTACCAGGAGCCATGCCAAACACACACATGATCCCATTTAATTCACATGACCACGCCATGGGATAGGAATTAATTCTTCCCCTTTTACAGATGAGGACACTGAGCCTCAGGGACACTGACCAGCTTGACCAGCAGTGAGGAGGAAAGCTGGAACTTCAAAGCAGATTCATTTGATGTCAGAGGCTGTGCAATCAACCGCTATACTCTCCAGCCTCCCTAACTGCAGGGTCAAGGCTGTTTGCTTGAGAGGTACTGTCGGAGACATGTGGAAACATCAGCTCCTTCAAGACAGGGCTCGGGAGGTCCATGGTCTAGGATGGAGAGCGATCTGAAGCATGGCCAGCCTGGGAGACAGGCCTGCTCCCTAGAGGAGTGAAGGTGGCCCTGCAAGTGGGTCCCATGTGGACATCTGTCATGGGCCACTCAGCCAATGGCCCCGTCTACCCTGGGAGGAATATTCGCCATGGATGCATTCAGCTCTAATTTCCTCCATTCACTATGCCATTATGAGCTGAATTCTAGATGCCGCTGGGTGCACTATTGCTCTAGTGACAACAGAACCATCTCTGCCTCAGGAATGAGAGGCGGGGGCTGATATGTTCACGGGTAATGGGCAGAAAGGGTGTGCCTGGGAAACATGCTGGTGGAGTTGAACATCTCTGAGCGAGGAGGATGGGGAGCTCAGGGGCTGAAAGGCTGGGGAGACGTCATGAATTCAGTCCTTGTTAAGGCCTTGCCAAGGAGCTAGGTGTCAGGATGTCAGGATGCAACTGGTCAACACCCAATGGGGGCTGGGGGTGGGAAGAAGGTGGTGAAATGTGGGAGGGGATATCAACAACCAACAGGCAGCAGAGTCATGCTTCCTTCCTCTATTGGGTTCAAGTCCCAGCTCACCCTCTAACTCACTGGTGACCTTGGACAAATCCCGTCCCCTCTCTGAGCCTCCAATTTTCCCTCTGGAAAGTGAGGGAGTCGGATTAGATATTCTCTAAGGACACTTCCACTTGTGAAATGTTATGGCTTAATTAGGCCAGAGGCATATTGTTAAGAAAGCTAGCTTTGAACTCAGATTTTATTTTTAAAAATGATTTTTGTTTCTGGATTTACTACTTATTGGTGATGTGACCTTAGGCAAGTTACTTTGCCTTTCTGAATCTCAGTTTTCTCATCTGCAAAATATAGATACTAGTAGTTCCTACCTCCTAGGGCTGCTGGGGATTAAAGGGGATAATGCCTATGAAGGGTTGACCCTGTGCTGGACACTGAGGGCACTCAGTAAATGGGGGCCATCGTGATGACAGTCATGAAGCCACAGGCCTCTCTGCTCCAGGCTGTCAACTTCTCTTCTTTGGGAGGATGGAGGATTGTTAGGCTCCGGGAGGTTACAGAGGGAAATGTGGAGCAAGGGAAAAAAAGCACCTGGATCTCTCTGTTACCACTGATTCGAACTGAAAATAAAACTGAAATTCAGCTAGAAAGAAGGAGCATGTGAGTCACTAGGGAAAAGAGCCCTCCGCCAGCCTCCGAGTCCTGTGAGTTTTCCCTCCATGCCTTGCTGTCCTTGTCACCGTGACCTTCCTCTCCCATGGGCTGGACATCTCCCCCACACCTCACACAGATTACAAAGCTCTCCAGGCTGGTCCTTCCGCCTCAACTGTTCGCTGCCAGATCCTGCTGTTAAGTGCGGCTTTTCTTATGTTATTCCCCTGAGCCCAAACCTTTCGCAATTCACAGGCTTTTGAGTTTGGAATTCCAAGCTCTTCCAAGTTCAAGTTCCAATCCCTCCTGCCACTCTTATCTCTAACAGTCCAGCCTGGCCTCCCAAGACCGCTGTGAATCGACCGTGAGCAGCCTCTCTCACTTCCTGCCTCAAGCCCCTTCTCTAAATCTAGCATTAATGAAGTAGTTCATGCATTCATTAATTTATCTAACCAACAGATGCGAATAGAATTTCTTAGACGCACAGAATCTAGGGAGTGTGGCTTGGCGCTGGCAGCCCATGGGAGGCTGCTGTCCAGTCCAGTGCCCATGGCAGACATTACTAATGGATCACAGCACTTTTTTACTCACCGAGTTCAGATGCAGCCTCAAAATTCTCAAAGCAATTCCTCAGGCAGCCTCTACTTATCAACTGAGCTGGCACAACCCAGATTCCATCTTCAGGTAATAAAATCAGCCAGATGGGGACTCTGGGCCCATCCCACTGCCACCGCTTACCCTGTGAGACCTCAGACAAGGCAAATGTCCATTCTGAGCATCCACATCCTCAAGGTTAAATAAGGACAATTATTTTGACCTCACAGGGCTACTGGAGGATTAGAGCTCATGAATATGGCGAGATAACATTTTGGGGTTTTCTCATTGCTCTCTCCCCATTTTCTCAGCAGCATTCACTGCCACAGGGGTGGGAGATGCAACCGGAAAGGTGAGAAAGATTTTCAGTTTATTAAAGCCTCAGGTGCCTGAGCCCTGAAGATCATTTTGTGCCCAAAACAATAGATTTTGAAGAATGGAGAAAGAGGCAGCCTCTTCTGCCCTCAAGTTCAATAAAGCTTCTCTTAAACCAAGGCAAGGAGGGGAGGGAAGAAGAAAACTAAGATGCTTGTGGTCACTGAGAAGGGAGGGGAGGAGAGAGAACCCCTAAGTCAGTTGGAGATAAGAATGCAACTGAAAAACAGGCTGGGCGCTGGGGTTTCTGCAAACAGCCCGGCACAGGAGCAGCAGAGATCCTAGGAAGACAGGCTGAGGCAGCCTCCCAGCACGCGCATGCCCTGGCACAGTGCCCAGAGCAGTGGACAGTTCCCAAGCGTTGCCTGGAGGTGCTGGCAGGCGGGTGGGTAGCCCTGATGAGCCCACCTTTGGGGTGGGAGAGGGAGGAGGCACTGAGGACTGCCCAGGACTGGATGGGAATGAGGACATCTCTGCATTTGCTGAGGTAGATGAGGACAACCAAGCTGGGTGTCCTGAACCCCCGCTGATGCACTGACCCAGAATCAGCTCCTCTGTCCCCGCTCCCAGCTCCGGCCCCAAACTTAGATGCAGCTTTTGGGAAAGAAGTTGGGAGAGAAACTGAAAGGACAGAGGTTAAGGTCCTGCTACCCAAAGGGCTGGGGGCTCAAAATGGATATGAAATTGAGTGATATAAAAACTACATTTCTTCCTCCCCTGAACTTGAGGGCTGCTGTTTGCTCACCACATATGCAAAGTAGCTGGTGTCTATCAGTATTGCAAATCTCAGCCATTTCACAGCTAATTATTATTGCTAAACGGAAGCATTATTAAGTGTTTTCGTTGTGAGGATTAAATGAAATAATGTTCTGTAAACCCTCTGACACACAGTAGGTGCTCGGTAAATATTAGCTTTCCTGTTTTCCCTTCCCCATTCATGGAGTTAAATACCTCCTACCCACAGATGCTGAGAACTGTCATTTCCATCATGTAGGCAACTTCTCAGGGGCTGTGAAGACTTGATCTGACTGGCCTGCTGGCTCTGTTGTCAAGTACATTTGATCAGTTCATGAAGTGGTCTTTAAAAAATGCTTTGTGCTTTGATAAATTTGGGAATAGCAGGCTTGGGAGGCAGATTGCTCCCTTGTAATTCAAGGAAATGTGTAATCCTTCAACATCGAGCCTGCAGTAAACTTCACATTCATTTTCCCTGGCTCTTCCTCTACATTTAGAGCCAGGGGTGTAGACTTTGAGAATCCCCAAGGAGGATTGGAAGGTGAAAGGTGTTATGGGGCTAAGAGGTCTACCCTTGGATTTTCCTCCAAGGATGGATGGTCTTCCCTCCTGGCTTCCCCCTTCTCAGTCAGCTGGAAAGCTAGTCCCCATCTCTTTGGGAACAAGGGACTCCAAAAATCTGCCCCAGACCAATAATCTGGAGTTGATGACCTATGTGTCCCGCGGTAATCTGTTTTTGGGTGGCCATTGCTGCTAACCCTTTAACAGCCTGGAAAGCTGCTAACACAGAGAGAAGGGGTAGAGGCAATATTATATTGCTAGCACTTGCTACTATTCATTGAGCAACTGCTAAGTGTTAGGCTGTGCTGAGTACTTATATTTTCTCTATTCTTCATGGCAACCCTGTGAGAAAAACCTTATCCCTCATTTTACCAACTAGCAAAAGGATCCGGGAGACGTACCTGCTTACGACTTCCCAACAAGTAAGGGGTGGAGCCACCTGCCACCCAGGGCAAAGCACCTTAGTCAAGATGAACTAGAAATTGTTATTCAAACCATCTACATATCACCTGTCATCTGTTCTATATTGTTGGGGCTTAAGGCAGCTGTGTATCTTTCTCATTCCATAGGTAGGTTTAATCATCATACAAGAATCCTTAAATCATTTTCATAAATGAGGTGGCTAAGGCCTCATGTCACCTCATAATCTCTTCTGCAATGTTCATATCACTTCTTAAGAGCTCAGCTTGCACACCCAGAAAGTCACTGAGATGCATGAGCTCAAGGAACCTTGGCACACAGGTCGTTACTTTCCCACCTATGCCCAAGGCAGCCATCATAAATGATTCACAGATCTCATTTCCACTGAACCCAGATGTGGCCCCAGAATCCTTCGGAAACAGCTCTTCAGGAAATCACGACCAATGAATTACAAGTTGGCACGGGGAAGTGAATCCTATTTGTCATTGCAGATTGAGAAGATTGCTAAGGGCCCTTCATACTCTGATACTCTATGAGGCCTTGTGGTGTGGGAAGTGTAGCAGTGAACTCGGGATTTGGAGCCCTGAATCCAGCCCAACATGGCACTTGCCAGCTCTGTGACCTGGGACAAGTTAGTTGCTGTCTCCAGGCCTCAGTTTCTTCATCTGTATCATTAGCTCTGTGGTCTCATGTAGTTCCAATAATCCGTGATTCATGACACATCACCTGATAAGGATTGGATATGAAGGAAGCCCACAGGATTTTGCATCCCAGGCCAAGAAGACATCATCTAGGAGTGATGATGCCTATCTTTAGGCTTATTAAGAAGGAGTCTGTGTTAGGCATTTTAATGACAACATAAAATGCTGTTTGAGATGAGGCTCCAGTGAATCACAACCGCATCACATATACTCAGGATCAAAAGTGCCTCAAAAGTTATTTGTGTCATCTGACATTGAGACCCCTCTATACAAGACATTGCCAAGTCTCTGCTTGTATGCCTCCCGTGACAGGGAGATTCCCAAGACTTCCCAAGGCAGCCCAACACTTCTTTGGACACTTCTGAGTATGTGAAAGCTTTTTCTTATATCCTGGCATTACTTCACCTCACTGGACATTGTAACTCTTGGGCTCATACAGGGCCATCTAATCTTTTTGTCTATTAATAGATCATCAGGTATCTGCAGTTACTTTTCATGTCTTATGCCTCTATACCCCTGCTCAACCCCTGCCATGAGACCACCTTGTCTTCACGTTAAAACATCTTCAAGTCCTGCCACTATTCCTTACGTGATGTGGTTCTGAGTATCCATGCCCTGGATATACCTGGGGTTGTCTATGTCAACATCCAACTTGAATGGAGTCATGTAGGCATGGTCTGCTCAAGGCAATGTGAAGTGGGAGCTGGTGAGGTAGCTGGTGAGGGGTCCTAGGGTCAAATGACTTGGATTCGGACCTCAGCTCTGTGTGACCTTGCATGAGGGACTTTTCAGAACCTCAAATGCTTTGTCTGGAAATGAGAGTGAAAACAGTGCTAGCCTCATGGGGTTATTACAAAGATTAAGTTGGCTAATGCATGCAAAATACACGCAGGAAATGCTCAAGTAATGTTAGTTATTACCACTCTGTCTTCCTAGAGATGGTATTTCTGTTAGTATAGAGTAAAGAAATAATTATCCAGTAGTGTTTCTAAGAAGGTGCAGATCCCTGGGAGCAGTTCTGTCACTTTTGGAGTGGGACATGGACCAGTGTGTTGTGGTGGAGGGGTTTGGAGGGGGTCAGCACACCTAAGCAATTAATGGCCAAGGGACCAATAGCCAACTCTCCTTAGAGGCTCAGAAAATCAAATTTAGAGCAGAGAAGGCTAAACCCTGGCCTGACAGAAAGCACCAGGGATATTTATGAACTTGTAAGAAACTCATTATTTTATTTTTTTTCTTTCCCATTTAGGGCTGTTCATCCCACGGTGTTTAAGAGCTGATTCAGGGCAAAGTATGTGAGCTGTTAATGAGCTTTTGGGATGCCTTTCCCCACTCTGGCAGGGGATCAGAGGAGAAGCACACAGGGCTGTCAGAGGAAGGTGGAGAAAGCTGGCTTTGATTCCTTGTGAGCCACTCTAAGTCCTGGCCCAGCAGGTCTTCCCGCCTCCAAGCTAAGAACCAAATCCAGCTCTGAGCAGGGGATGAGGAGCCTTGGATTTCCAAGAAATCTCTCGAGCTGTTTGAAGAACCTCTAACTTCACTTTGAAATGCTAGAGGATCCAGCAAGGCTCAGCGGGGACCAGAGCCCTAGGGGAGGTTTATTATACCCAGGAGATGCCATTAACTCATGGCTTTCCCCGCTGGGCCAGGAAGATGGCATCACAGTGAAGAGATGTGCTTGCTAAAAATGCCCAAGGGCACTTCATGACACTGGTAACTGGTGGGGTCAGGGCCAGCTTCTGCTTAACCCTGAGGGGAAACAGGCAGGGTCATCTTTCTGGCCTGCCTAAGGCTGTCTTTGGTGAATTTTTCATCGTTGATTCTCCAAAAGTGGTACATCAACCACCTTCATCATAACTAGGTGCAGTTACTTTTGAAAACGCAGATTCCTGGGGCTTCCACAGTCCTGCTAAATCAGACTCTTGGGGGCAAGGCCTAGGATATTATATACTTAACCAGCTTAATAGGTATTTTTTTTCATCTTTATTGGAGTATAATTGCTTTACAATGTTGTGTTAGTTCCTGCTGTATAACAAAGTGAATCAGCTATATGTATACATATATCCCCAAATCCCCTCCCTCTGGCATCTCCCTCCCACCCTCCCTATCCCACCCCTCTAGGTGGTCACAAAGCACTGAGCTGATCTCCCTGTGCTATGCGGCTGCTTCCCACTAGCTATCTATTTTACATTTGGTAGTGTATATATGTCCATGCTACTCTCTCACTTCGTCCCCGCTTACCCTTCTCCCTCCCCACCGCTGTGTCCTCAAGTCCGTTCTCTACATCTGCGTCTTTATTCCTGCCCTGCCACTAGGTTCATCAGTACCGTTTTTTTTTTAGATGCCATATATATGCGTTAGCATACGGTATTTGTTTTTCTCTTTCTGACTTACTTCACTCTGTATGACAGACTCTAGGCCCAACTACCTCATTACAAACAACTCAATTTTGTTCCTTTTTATGGCTGAGTAATATTCCATTGTATATATGTGCCGCATCTTCTTTATCCATTCATCTGTTGATGGACATTTAGGTTGCTTCCATGTCCTGGCTATTGTAAATAGTGCTGCAATGAACGTTGTGGTACATGACTCTTTTTGAATTATGGTTTTCTCAGGGTATATGCCCAGTAGTGGGATTGCTGGATCATATGGTAATTCTATTTTTAGTTTTTTAAGGAACCTTCATACTGTTCTCCATAGTGGCTGTATCAATTTACATTCCCATCAACAGTGCAGGAGGGTTTTAATAGGTATTTTTCATGCTCCTTAGGGTTTGAGAGCCATTGCATCTAGATGCAGGACTAGTTCTTATGTACTTAATACATTCTGAGGCTCTTGTGGTTTTCAGAGCAGATAGGTTGTACATAGAGAGGTGGTGAATATGGATGGAAGAGAATATAGTTTGGAGAGATTCATACCTGGGTTCTAGTCCCAGTTTATTGTATGCTGCTGAGTTTTGGGGTGGTTTGTTACACAGCATTATAGTGACAATTACTGACAGATAGACTTAAGCCATTTTCAAATTAGCTCACTAGGCTTCACTCATGGCCATCTTTCTGCTCCTCAAACATACCAAGCTCATTCCCACCTCAGTGTTTTTGCTCTTTCTGGTCCTTCTGCCTAGAATCTCATTCTCCCAGTCTATTCATGACTATCCCTCTCTCAATGTTCGTTTTTTAGCTCAAACATCCTTCCTCAGAGAGATTCTCTTTGCCCAGTCTATCTAAGCAGACCTCTCCCCTCCCCAGCTCTCTTTAATTTCTCCATGGCATTTACCATCTTTTGAAATTTGTTTGTTTATTGTCCATCTCTTTCTGCTTTCAGATACCTTATTGGTTATGGTCATTGCTGGGTTCTCATTGCCTGGAACATAGCCTGGCATTACTAGGCATTTGACAAATATTTGGTGACTGAGTGAATGCACCACATTTCCCAGCACCACATTTTAGGGAACCACTGCTAGCTCTGAGTGATTCTTCCAATGCCCTCTGATCTGTGGCACTCAGAGATGCCTGTCTAGCTTCTCCACCATTCTCAGCCCCCTCCTTAGCACTCACTTCTGTCTTCGAGATCCCTATAGTTTTCATTCCTCCCTTCTCACTCTGTTGGCTCTATGAAGGTGGGGACCTTTCCCCCCCATTGGGTCCCAGTGTAGAGCACTGCTGCCTAGCACACAGTGTCACTCAAGACATACTTGTTGACTGAACGAATAAACAATATAATATGCACTTTGTCCTAACAATTCCAACCTAGCGATCTATCCTTAGGAGGTAATCTACCTGCACCAAGTCATTCACTGAAACATTTTTTAGAATAGCATAAAGTTGTAAATAATGTAAAGTCTATCAGGGGACTGACAATAAGTTGTGATGTGGAAGAACATGGAATTTGCAGCCAATATAAATGAAGCTCTTGACATATGTGCATTTAGGTGACTTTTAACTTTTTCTTTCTTTTTTTTTTTCTCTTATAAGTAACACTGCATTGAACATCCTTGCCCTCAAAAACATATGCTCATCTCCCCTGTGTCCTTGGGATAGACACCTAGAATTTGAATTATTGGGTTATTTGGTATGAATTCTCTTTAAAAGCATCCTACTTTTTCCAAATACACTATGTCATCTCCAAAAATTAATCAACAAAGTTACTTAGAGCACCTGAGAGAATACTGTTTCTTGGTTTCTTTAACTCTTTTTAATCAAATGAAAACAGTATTGGCCCAGAGTCAGAATTAACAAGCGAGACATTCCATATTAAAAGATTCAGTTAGAATGAAGACAAAGGCATCATATGAGCTCTGACATTCACACGCAACAGACACACAAATGGATTTCTCACTCGTTCCAGCTTTTGACTCAGTGTATCCAGGCAACAGAAGTCTGGATTTAATAACAGATGTTCGCTGCATAGCAATCACCATATAATGCCAGGGTAGACTAAAACAGCATTTTATCAACCAATAAATGTGCTGTTTGCTTTATTTTACCATGTTGTTCTTCAGTTCCCTTCAAAACCGAGAGGACAGATTGAGTCACTCGGCATCTGCTGGGAGCAATATGCTTGGCTTCATTTAAAATGAAAAATCAGGTCTGTGTTTACATTTTTCACCAAAGCATGGGATCTGATGTGCTAACACTCCCAACTGGGCTAGCCGCGGGGGTTTTCAGGAAAATCTCAGGGGAACTGGGACGGAAGCGGAACTCAGTCACCCTTCTGGGAAAGACATATGGTGGTCCTTCCACTTCCATCAGCCCCACTGGAGGGAGGTCTGGATTTCCCTCACCCATAGACCAAGTGTGGGCAAAAGGACTCCTGCAGGGCTCCTTCCCACAGCCAGCAGCTTTGAGAACAAGAGTCTACTTTGAAAAGACCAAGCACTCAGCAATGTTTGAATAACACCTTTGTGTAACCTGTAAATTTATGAATACACGGACACATTTTCTGAGGGAAAATGCTTCCAAGGTGGCAGCCAAGAAGAATGTCATTTTGAGTCAGTGCAGGTTGGCTGAGACGAAGTCGGGGAAGAAAGCAAGAAGCTAACCTTTGTCAGGCATGTATTCTGTGCCAGGTATCAGGCTAACTTTTTATATATTATCTCATTTAATGATCATAACACAACCCCGAAGCAATACTCACTTGTCCTCTCTTTAGTGGAGGAGATAGAAGCTTGGAGAGTTGAAGTCACTTGCCCAAGCAGCTAACATATGATAGGGAATTGTGTCAGGGTGGAAGGTCAATCCTATGCTAAATTGGATGTGACTGACTGTGTTTTCCAAAGATGCTTGCAACAATAGCTTCCATCCCACATACTCTTTTAGCACCTTGCCACTTCTCCATTGAGAGATAGAGTCTATGGCCCCTGCCTTTGAAACTGAGTGGGCTTTTGCAACAATACCAGCCAACAGGTGTGGTGGAGGTGATGCTATGTGATTTCTGAGGCTACATCATAAAAGGCACTATGGCTTCTACCTTGCTTGCTGGAATACTTGTTCTTGAAATCTTTAGCTACCCTGTAAGCAGTCTGGCTGCCCTGAGGTCACTATCTACTGTGAGGCCCAAACAAGAAGCTTATGTAAAGAGGAAACAGGCCCCTGACCTGACTGTAGCTCTCAGATGACAGCCAGTACCAACTTGCCAGCCACGTGAGTGAGTCATCTTGAAAGTGGATCCTCCAGGCCCCAATTGAGTTACCTCAGCTGACTCCACATGGAACAGAGACAAAGCACCCCTGCCAAGCCCTGCACAAATTGCAGACTTGTGAACAAAATAAAGAATTTGTATTGTTTTAAGGTATTACATTTGGAGTGATTTGTTACACAGCAGTAGCTAACTGATACACTGGGGAACTCAGAAGAGGGTTAAAAGAGCTCCATTCATTCTCTGATCGTCAATGCCTGGGTATAACTTTTCAGTGAAGGAAAACTATGTTTTTTATATAACAGTTGTAATAAAGTGAATTTTTAAGAAGAAAGGCCCATTGTTAGCAGTCTTCTCTGACTCCTTTGCCCAGCCTCACACAGGAAAGTCAAGCTAGCACTATGCTTCTAAAGGCTTATTGAGAAAAATTGTGCTCCCTTTGTCCAGAAGGAGAGAGAATAAAGGGAAAGTGGGCTGAGTGGGTGGAAAGGAAGCAAGTGGGAGGACTAAGTGAGGGGCAATTTTGAGCCACTCAGCAACAGAGCCTAAGGGATGAATGGTGGGGATCAGCACATACAAATGCAGTGTAGACACAGGAGCAATAGCAAAAAATGGTCACCACCCTAAAAGGAGAACCTGGTCCCAACTTAAGCTTAGAGTTTTTATTTGACACTCCCCACTCTCCTCAAACTGGGGAGGGGACCTCCCAAAATAACTGAGACTGAATTTTCTGCCAGGGTGGCAGGTAGCAATTTACACTAGATTATACTGATTCAAAGATATAATGCAATCGACCCTTCTTGCATCCATTTTTCCTGCTTATAACTTGAGTAACATATGCCCTATTAAAGGGGAAAACATTTCAGTAAGTGTTGACTCAAATTATTCTTATCATAATGTTACTTAACATAGGCAAACATAAAGCTAGGTATAAAATCCTTACACTTATAGCTCTTATTGAGCTATAAAACAGAAACAAATTTCCAAATTAAGCACAAATAAGACTGCAAAACTAGTAAACTTCAAATTAACAACATTAGTTTAATGTGACGTGGTTTGGTTGAAAGTGAACTTCTGCTTGCAGTGTGACCATGGTGTGGAGTTGACATTTTTTTACATTTTACTTCAGCCTGCTGGTCTACCTCATGCTATACTGGCTCAACTCTCTCTTGGTTTTCTCCTGGAACTATCAGAAAATTGTACTTGATCACATGAGGACACTCTAGAAGGTACCTAAGTCCTTCTCTCTATTTTTTTTCCTTATTAGCTTGTAACAATAAAAATGAAAACAAAAGAAAACAAACTCCAAAATAAACAGATGCCTAACTCAGTTAAAAGCATAAATGAAAATATGGACACGAAATCACATTGCATAAATCAGGGATCAGTGAACTTTTTCTGTCAAGAGCCAAATAGTAAATATTTTTGGCTTTGGGGGCCAGATGGTCTCTGTTGAGACTACTCTATTCTGCTGTCTTATTGCAAAAGTAGCTCTGGATAACAGGTAAACAAATGAGCGCTGCTGTGTTTCAATAAAACTTTAGGTATGGACATCGAAATTGGAATTTTATAAAATTTTCAAGTGTCATGAAACATTATTATTCTTTTGATTTTTCCCCCCAGTGATTTAAAACTGTAGAAATAATTCTTGGCTTGTAGGACGTACAAAAATAGGTTGGGCGTTGATTTGGTCCATGAGCTGTATTTTGCGGATTCTTGGCATAGATTGTGACAAGGTGGTTACAACCGATAATCTAGAATATTAAATTGATGTTTAAATAATTTACTATTTAAATGAAAAATTAAAAATTTTAAAAAGATGTTACCCTTGAGAATTCGTAGACCTTGGAGAATATCTCCAAGGATTTGAATTGAGAGGCAGAGCCTTGGAAAATTCCCAGAGAGCAAGCTCACCATGTTTAACTGGAAAAAGAAAAATGCAAGGGCGGCGGCTGGAGTAGATTTCCTCAGTCCTCCATAGTATCTTCCTTCCCAACCCCCAAGCATAGGTGACACAGTAGGTGCATAAGAACAGTACCAGCAGTACCCCAAGACCATCCACAGAAGCACTGTGGTAACTGCAGCTTTTGCAAAAAAAATGTTCCTTTCCCAGCCAGCTTGGAAAAGACTGTGGGTCTGTGTCTGGGCTCAGGTAAGAGAACGATGCCTGAGCTCAGGCAGGAGCCCTGATCACCAAGCTGGCCTCTCTACTTTACTGCTTGTTAGCTGTGTGACCTTGGACTTAACCTCTCTTTGCTTCATTTCCTTCGTGTGTAAAATAGTCATGTTGCCGCCAAGGTTCTTTGTCCTCTTTCTCCCCAAATATATGAGGGGCGTTATGAGGCTTAAATGAGATAATAGATGTAACGTGTTGGGCACAATACCCAGAATATAGTAAGCATTCAAGAGATAGTAGCCATTAATAAAGTCACAGTAATGAGAGTTGTTGGGTAGTTGTTTGAGCTTCCCTGAGCCCCATCCGTAAATGGGGGGCCCAGGGTAGTCTCACCCAGTCTCAGGTGTGGGTTGCCACAGGCCAGCAGCAACCCCTCCCAAGACTTTCACTTGTTCCAGAGAATATTTCTGTCCCAGTCAATAACACTGTACAACTTGTGGTGAAAACTGAGAGGCGATTAATCATTGAAACTGGAAGCATTTGATCCTACAGCAGACAGGAAACGGGAACAATGTGCCAGTGATTTCAGCATGCCACATATGCCTTGATCTTTTAAGTGCTGCCTGGTTGGGTTATAAACATTTCTCCTCTGGTGTGGGCATTTTGCAGGAGCCTCAAGAAAGCATTGTGAACATAAGAAGGGAGTGTTTGGGGTGCACACAACCCTAGGTATTTGGTGGATTCCGGGTGTTGGGGGGCCCCCACTTGGGTCCATCTGCAAGGAGCTTTTCTCTACTCAGCAGCAAAATGTGTGCAGAAGTTCCAATCTAAGATCCAAAACCTCTCAGCAGATGTTTTATTGGGCTCGTTTTGTTTTTGTTTGTGTGTGCGTGCATGTGTGTCTGCGCGTGCATGTGTTTGTTTAATTGAGGCAACTCTTAAAAATTGGGACATTATGCATATAGTCTATTTCCAGCTTCTTTTGAAAAGTCAGGAAATCTGGCCACATTCCCCTGGGTAACAGCAGGCTGGGGTTGAGAAGCAGCTATCCCTTTAGACAGGGTCCGTGTGCCTCTATTCGCCATCCCCCGCCCCAGTCCCTTTCATCTTTCTGACAAGTAGACTACTTGGGTCGTCATTTATTACTGTGCGTGGGGTGCTATTTGTCTTATAGTAGAGACACAGTTCTCTGTATTCACATCTCTATTAAATGTGGGGAAATGAAAGATAGATCAAGAGGGATGCATTTTTCAAGGAAAAATGATGGAAAACATATTTCCTTGTGATAGTGAAGAATACCCCTCGGTACTTTGTTTTTTTTTTTTTTTTTTTTTTTTTTTTATAAATTTTTTTTTTTTTAATGTGACATACTTTTAATTTTTTATTTATTTATTTATGGCTGTGTTGGGTCTTCGTTTCTGTGCGAGGGCTTTCTCTAGTTGCGGCAAGCGGGGGCCACTCTTCATCGCAGTGCATGGGCCTCTCACTATCGCGGCCTCTCTTGTTGCGGAGCACAGGCTCCAGACGCGCAGGCTCAGTAATTGTGGCTCACGGGCCTAGTTGCTCCGCGGCATGTGGAATCTTCCCAGACCAGGGCTCGAACCCGTGTCCCCTGCATTGGCAGGCAGACTCTCAACCACTGCGCCACCAGGGAAGCCCCCCCTCGGTACTTTGTATGCAAATGGCCATCCCTGCTCACTTACATGCCTCATCTGGCCCAGAGCTACCACTCTGCCCTATTTTCTAAGCCTCCAGAAATCCCCACCTTTAAGCCCAGTCTCCTTATTCATGTAACGCACTCAGCCAATGTCTACCCGATGCATGCTCTGCGCTGGGTACCCTGCTTGGCCCTGGACTGCAGTGGCGAATCAGGCAGACGTGCCCTCTGCCCTCTCAGACTGGCCAGCCAGAGGAATCCCAGCAATGCAAACAAGCCATCCCCCCCCCACCCCCGCCAAAAAAACTGGTTGCCTTCGTAGGGAGAAAGCTATAGCAGTATCACCATGGTGGGAAATGCCTAGTGAGTCAGCCATCTTTCCAGGAAGAACTGATGTTTCGGCTGAGACCTGGAGGGGGAGGCACAGTGCATTGTTCCAGGCAGGGGAAAAGCATGTGCAAAGGCAAGAAGGCAAGAGAGGAAGGTGTTTGAGAACTGCACGAAGCTAGGTCCCATGGGAGTATGCAGTATGGCGGTGGACGGGGTGGAGGATTGTCCAGAAATGAGTCCAGTGAGGTGAGCAGCTGGGCTGTGATGTGTAAGCTGTTGGAAAGGATTAATGGCTCACTGGGGGCCTGAAATGCATGGATAAATCCCAGGAGCCAGAGGAGGGCAAGAGTAAGCCAGAGGGAATAAGATATTGCAGTGGGGGAGGGGGAGGGAGGTGAGCAAAGCTGGACAGACAGTGAGGCTGCAAGAAGGGTAGCAGTCCCTCCGACATCCCTGCAGCAGGCCCCCGAACCCAAGGGTGATGGAGGCCCAGAGGACAGAGTGCAGGCTCCAGGACAGCACATATCTGGCCGTGCCACTTTCTCATGGGCCTTGGGACATTACCTAACATTTTTTAGCCTCAGTTTCCTCACTTATAAATTGGATAATGATAAACACCTCCCTGACTTGCTTAGCGGGTTAAATGAGGCTAAAAACATCTGGCACTTAAGGAGGCCGTAATAAAAGTAAGTTGATTTGCAATTGATTTTGGTGTGCATTTAAAAACCTGATGCCTAACCTGGGATGACTTAGCTTCATTTCCTCCCGTGAGGCATCTCCTGTTCGGGGGCCCCCACCTGGGAGGAGCCCTCCCCGGTGCCTGCCATCTGTCACTGGTGCTCGCTCCAGTGCTGACCTGGAGCCTGGCACGGGGCCGCAAGCATAATTACCACTTCTGAATCGATTCCTTCGAGCCCTTTTGAGCAGGCTGAGGAAGGCTGTGATTAAAATGATTAAAAACCTGCCTCCTATTTCACAGCTTTTAATATTTGATAAGCTTTTGGAGAGAGGGATGAGAGCAGGGCATGAAATCTGGCAGTTTACAATCCCAGCTTCCAGCCCTCTCAGGAACCTATCAGGGCACTGAAAAAGGGGAGAGAGAGATTGAGAGCCAGAGCCAGAGCCAGAGGGAGAGAGCCAGAGAGAGAGCCAGAGCCAGAGAGAGACAGAGAGAGAGAGAGAGAGAGAGAGAATGAATATGGGGAAGGGTTAACTAGCATGCATTCTCCAAAGAGGGAAAGCACAGAAAGAAAAGGGGAGGAGATCCTCATTCTTTCAGGTTCTTTGTGGTTTTGAATGCCAGTAATAATTTAGATTATTATCATGAAAATAATGATAAGAAGAAGACAATAGCAGCTATCATTTATCAGGTAGCCAATATATGCCAGGCATGTGTGTAAGGAATAGACCTCCTTTAATTTTCCCAACGATCTTATGAGGGAATAGATTTCTTCTTAATTTTATAGAAAATAGAGGCTCAGAGAGGTGAAGTGACTTTATTCTGGTATCACTCAGCCAGTTACTGGGAGAACTGAAATCCACATTGGGTCGATCGGACCCCACACTTCACCAAGTACAGCACTGTAGAACGTCAGAGCAGAAACAGGGAAATGCTGCAGAAAAGCAGGAGACTTTAGATCTCTCTCCTGTCCCCATCCATAAGCATGGCAGTCAGTTTTCTTTGGAGAGAACAACTCCAGTGGTCAGATATCAATGCCTGAATGTTTTGTTCTTTCTGTTCCTGCAGCTCATAGCCTCTCTCCATGCTAACATCCTTCCTTTCATCCTGACCTTGATGACTCTGCTGGAATGTCAGGTCACCTAGGACAGCTTCTCCGTCTTGATTCAAATAACCCTAACAAAGCTTAGCATGGGGTTGAGCACTTACTAAGTGCCGGGCACTGTTCTATCTCTTTTCCCCACCTGTTATCTTGTTATGCACAACAACCTGACGAGTTAAGTAGTATTATTATCTTTATTTGACGGATGAGGAAACTGAGGCTCAGAGGTGTTGGGAAGTTTATTCAAATAACCCCAGTAGGAATCTGGACTGCCCTCCGGCGTGGAAAAGACAGCTTGAGGCTTCCCAAAGCAAGGTCTGGGAGGGTCACAGAATGTCCACCAACAGTGTCAAAGAGTTCGTGGTTCTAGAAAAAGCTAGTCAGCGAATGTCTTTCCTCTGCTGTGCATTTGGGGCCAATTATGTGGAGCTCAAACAAACTGCGAATCGACTCCTTAGAGACAGCTCGAGAAGTCGCTTTGTCCTCTTGATCTTGGGAAGGTAAGAGAATGTTTCAGATTACTGGGAAAGAGCTATGTCTCTGTCTTTCTGAGGTCACCCTGAGCCCCCTGGAGGCTATGTCTGTTGAGGGAAGGGTCCCAGGGTTACAGCCATTGGCTGCTTTCCACTTGGAGAGGGCAGAGTTACACCTGAGCCCATTCTGGGGGGAGTCACTCAGTGGTGGGGGACCTAAAATCCATCCTGTCTGACAGAGGATACTGAGTGGGAGTACGTTAGCCATTGAGAATTCTGAATGGGATGCAATGTGGGAGAGGGAATAAACAAGTCTGGGCAGTTTCAGAGAAAGAGCCAGGACCAGGAAGATTTCAGCTCCACACAAGTATGAATGTTCTCATAGAGCAGCCTGTGAAAGGTGTGAGCCGGTCACTGCTAGAAGTGTGTGAGCCAAGGCTGCACACATATGGGGGATGTCGTAGAGGGTACTTAAGCTTAGGAGACAGTTTATGAACTTTAAGATCTCTTTCAACCTCGGGAGTGCAGTAAACACAGAACCGAAATCAATCTCTGTTCCTCCAAGTCATTTTAGCAGACAGCACATGTTTGGGACATACCAGATAACCAGGAAATGTTTGTTGAATGGATGAATAATCTGCTGCAATAGATATGCACCAAAGTGTTCAGAAACACCAATGAGGGAACTATGTTCCAGTAGTAATAAAAGCCACAAAGTCCTCTACAGTTCAGGTAGTTCACATGGATAATCTCCTTTATCGTTCCCATGTTATAAATCAGGAAACTGAGCTTCAGAGTCAAAGGTCACACGTGTAGAAGGTGGCAGAGCAGGGATTCAGAGCTGCAGGCGTCTGACTTCTTAGCCATGCTCTACACACTAGGGCTGCCCAGACTACGGCTACAAACCTCACCCTTTGCTGAGGATGTAGCCTGGACCCAGGGTAGCTCTTCATTGAGACTCTGCCTGCATTGGGGAGTGTTTCTGGGGCTAGAACAGGAGATGTGCAGTGAGCAGCTGCCTCCATAGTCAGGTTTTCTATCTGGTTTCCATTTTTCTGCTTGGAGACTCTTGGTCAGGTCTCTGCCCTCCTGAGAACACTACCAATACTCCCAGCATTGGTGGCATCTTCGTCCCCCTCGGGGCTCTCCCTGCTACTCCTCCTCTCAGCCACTAACTCACCTCCAACCAGCGACCTGCCTGGACTCTTGGGGCCCCTGACCCTTGTTTAGACCCCACAGTCCATTGCTGGCTCCTTGGCTTTGTTCAAGCTTCTGTCCAGGGCCTCATCACCTTGACCCGCATCCACCATGCTTACTCTCCATCCAAACTCCAACCAGGATGGCCCGGCCAGCCCCCTTTCTTCCTGGCTCTGGCCTCAACTGTCTTCCTCATTGCTTCTTAATCTTTGCTTCTTCAGTGATTAGATCCTGACCTTCTGCCTGAGCTCTGAAGCCCACTTCCATCTCCTGACTTGTTGCCTGACCCATATGAGATCCTAATCTGATTCATCACTTCACCTCCTTTTGTCCTCTTAACTCTTCACCCTTGGTCTGACCTCTTTTCCTCCTGACTTTCCATCTGATGTTTGGTCTCATCTTCAACTCCTTCACTTCCCGTCTCCCACTCCAACTCATCCCCTAGACCGGGTGTGTCCACAGTGACACTTCGGGCACTTACTCTCTGTTGTGAGGGGGCTTTCCTGTGCGTTGTAGGATGTTTAGCAGCACACCTGCTCTCTACTATCTAGAGACCAGTGAAGTGGCAGGGCCAGGATTACAATCCTAGTTTTTCCGACTTAAAGCACGTGCTTTGAAAAATAAAGCACATTGTTTCTCATTATAAAATTAATGGATTTGAATGAGATGATGTATATAAAGTGCCTAGGGCTTCCCTGGTTGCGCAGTGGTTAAGAATCCGCCTGCCAATGCAGGGGACACTGGTTCGAGCCCTGGTCTGGGAAGATCCCACATGCCGCGGAGCAACTAAGCCCGTGCGTCACAACTACTGAGCCTGCGCTCTAGAGCCCACGAGCCACAACTACTGAGCCCACGCGCCACAACTACTGAAGCCCGTGCGCCTAGAGCCCGTGCTCTGCAACAAGAGAGGCCACCGCAATGAGAAGCAGGCACACTGCAACGAAGAGCAGCCCCTGCTCGCTGCAACTAGAGAAAGCCCGCGCGCAGCAACGAAGACCCAGTGCAGCCAAAAATAAATAAATAAATAAATAAATCTATTTAAAAAAAAAAATAAATAAAGTGCCTAACAGTGCACACAGTGGGCACTTATCAAATGTTAATTCCTTTCCTTACCTATTTTTGGGGGGTAAAAATTGAAACTATTAATTGTTTCAAAAAGAGCAGAGGGCCTTTTAAGTTCTTCCCTCTCCCTGGCCACACTCTCCACGGGGCTCTAGGTTCTTTTAGGCAGAGGTATTACGTGTCCCCCATGCTTCCTTCAGCACCTTGGACGAGGTTTAATAAACAGTCATTGACTGAACCATTGATTAAAGCAGCACTGGGGGTACCAAGTCACCTCCATGGTGACTCTGTGGGGAGAGATGGGGCCGGTGTACTGGCCCATGGCTGCTCTCAGACAAGGGCGTTTGCATAACTGGAACGTGCTGTCCCCATCTCTAATAAAGATCTGAACATCACTAATTGGCAGGCAGAGGCTGTGTTCCCTCTATGGGATCAGAAGGGAAAAGAACGTGCCCTGAATGTTAATTTCCTCTGCAGCCTGCACTTGGGGGTGGGGGGCGAGAGGGGGGAGAGGAAGAAGGGCCGAGGGGTACAATACACTCCACAGGCAGAGCTCTGGTCTTGTGGTCATTTCATTAAAATGTCCTGAAATAAAAATTAAAAGGGCATAGGATTTGGGGCCAGGTAACTTGGGTTAAGTTTCTGAATCTATTCCTTACAAGCTAAGTAAGAAACAAATGGTTTCTTGGTCTCTCTGGGCCTCGGTTTCTGTATCTGTCAGGTGAAAATAAAATGATAACAAATGTAACTGGCAAAAATGTTTGTTGGATGAATGAATGAAACCTGATACGTTTTTCAAAGGGATGCGACATCAGCAACATAAATAGTCTGTTTGTTCTGCAAGAGCATGAAGAGGAAAAAGTCTCATAAAAATAGAAAATAATGACAAACCACATGCAAGCTTCTGGGTGAGGTTGGCCAAGACTCTCTTGCCTCCTGTGGTGAAGAGCAACACCATGTCCTAGCCCAGTGGTGCCCGTGTCTGGTTGGGCAATTATTTGAGGTGCTTTTAAAGATACTGATTCGTAGACTACATCCCCGAAGACAGTGTGGTTCAATAGGTCTTGGGAGGGTAGGGAGAATGCAGGAATCTGAATTTTTATTGGTGCCCCCAGCAATTCACCGTAGAGGCAATGCTAATTCAGGACCATGGTCAGCTCCACCCCACAGCCTTTTCTCCTGCCACCAACACTGTTGATCACTGGGAAGACCAAATGAAGTATCAGAGGGAAGACACTGTTCAAATAAGTGTTGTTACTCTCAATTTATCCTCCAGGACCCTTAGGGAAATTTGAAGGACATATGAGCAGGGGTGAGAGAATATGATTATAAGAAAAATATGGAGCTACACTTTTTGAACTCCCCCAGAACATGAGTATAGTTAATATATTATTAGCACCGGCTATTGTGCTAATAAGCAATGTACTTAGCAAACATGCATAATTATAGAAATTAGGCATGATAAAATAAAAAATTGTCAATAGAAGGTCAGTGGTTTCTTCCTGCATCTCTGATGAACATTTGTGTACCTCTGGAGTGTGGGCTCCTCTATTTGATGATAACTCCTGTCGAAGATTCAGAAGACCTTTCTTGTGCGTCCGCTCCTTGATGTGTTCAGTATGCTGTGACATGGCAAAGGAGGAAGAAGGATGGAGGGTTGTGTGGGATTGTGTGTGTGTGTGTGTGTGTGTGTGTAAGAACAATGTTTGAGAGCAGGGATGTGTTGGGATTGGAACCTTCCTGAATATGTCCAACATCATAAAACCTCCACTTCTAAACTATATAGTATACCTTCCCATTCCTCTACAGGTAAGATATAAGAAAGAGGGGGACAAAGGAAGACTTTTACTGCATCGCTTACACCAAATATTTAGCACAGATCCCCTTGCCTCAGAAAACTCAGGCCGGAGTGTGAGGTGTCGGGGGAAGGACAGGTAAGGAAGCCTTGTGCATGGCACGTGATATCATCAAATTGAATTCAGGACCGTGAACCTGTGTCCAGCAGGCTCCGGGTACCACTCCATACAGTTCCATCAATAGCAGCCACTGGGATGTAATTCCAAGAAACTGAGCAACTGATTGAACCAAAGTCAGCGCAATCACTAGATTCATTCCTTTCACCACTGTGCTTGCATATGGTTGGAGAGTGTAAACCGTGCCCCAGCCAAGGTGGAGAGGCATAGCACCTGCCAAATCAATAGGCAAGATAGGACCCTGCACTCTGGGGAGGCTTCTAACCGAGAGTGAGGATGAATAAATGATAGGTTGATGGATGGGGAGGATGGGGAAGCTCTGGGTTTTGTAGGCTCTCCTAGGGAGTTTCCAGTACTCTAGTATCCAAGACTGAAAAGGCAGATTATGGGGGGAACTAGGTCTGGGTGTGGAGGGTTGTGAGTGGGGGTGAAAAATGGCTCTGGGTAGCAAACCGACAGTCTAGAAACTTGGTGCCCTGGCCCTGGGCTGCCTTCCCAGAGTGGAGGGGAAAATGAACACCTGCGTTAGGACCGGGGACTGCAAGGGGCCACAGGACTAGACCTGGTCCCATGTGTTATTCCAGGGCCTGAACCCCATTCTGGGCAGATGTTCCACTTGCTGTGTTTCATTCTTCAGCTGCAGCTTAGAGCCCTGGGCTCAGGAAGACAGATTTCTCTGTACGGCAATTCCAGGAAATTTTAGATGAAAATTTGCCTCCTGTTGAACAGACTTTCTTGAGAAAATAGAGCATGTCGTTCTCAGACACGGCAGCTCAGGGGCTGGGAGATGACATGCAGGGGATGAGGGGGTGGGGTACCCACAGGGTCCCAGGCTTTGAGAAAGGCTCTTGCAAAATAAATGCACTTGCAGGGACCCACTGGGCTTTGGGAACTGGACAAGGGAAGAGAGGCCGGAGAAGAGAGCATTTATTTATTCATCCAGCACATGTTTATCAAATGCCTGCAGTGTGTCAGGCACTCTTCCTGCCTCTTGTGAACAGCTGTGAACAAGGCCGCCGAGGTCCCTGCCCTCACAGAGCTCATGTACAGTCACGTGGTCCCTGGGCATGGATTTCACAGTGAAGCTTTGTGTCCTGTTGCTGCCGACTCCTTAATCCTTGTCACTGAACACTCCTGGGCTCACCTCTCCCTCCACACATGTGCTGGGCCCGCTGCCTAGAATCCCCCCTTGCCTCTTATCTGCCTGGCAAACATGTATTTGTTCTTTGGGTCTCAGCTTCATTTGAGCTCCCCCAGGAAGCCCTCCCTGTCATCCTTGCTGGGCCAGCTGCCTCTTCTCTTTGCTTCCATTTGTCTTAGCATTTGCCTCTTCTGTTTGTCTTTCAAAACATAATACAGCCCTTGAGGTTAAGTCTGAGTCTTAATCATTTTTGTAACCTCAGTTCCTAGGGTAAGTCCTGCTACCTAGTGGGAACTCAGGAAATAAGTATTGCATGAAACTGAATGGACCACTCCTGTGTACCTACTGTGTGCCAGACACTGTGTGCACTAAGCATCACAGGTGGTGGAGAGGTGAATGAGACATGGACCGGGGCCTTAAGATGCTCTCAGTCTAGTGGGGGGTGATCAGAGGCAGACTTTGCACCTAAGTGATAAGTAACAGATGAGCTTTAGGCAATGCCCTGAAGGGACAGGGACAAGAGGGGAAGCAGGCAAATGCTGCCTCTAGTCTTGCTTCCCATGTATCCCCTTCATACACTCGCTCCAGCTAACTTCCTGCATGTTCCTGCTCCAGCCCAGCACCAACTCCCTCCCTGCCTCTTTTCACGCTGTCTTCCACTCCTGGAATGCTCTCAGCCCGTTCAGACTCTGCCCACCCCTACTGTCACGGTCACTGTGGCTGCCATGTCATCTACACGCCAGCGGCCCTCAGTGGGGTTGGCGAGGCAGGCGGGACGGCAACGTTCATCTGAGGATCTAGGGGCCAGCCAAGCAGAACGGGGACTTTTTAATTGACATTTAAATGTCGGTGTACCACATTAAATGTTATGGGTGTTTCACTGCTGCCCGACAGGAGCATAAACACATCTCCCCCTCCTTAATCACTGCCCACATTAATTACAGATGCCCTTTGTAAGTGGAAACAAACCCAGGGCAGATGCTACACTCCAGTCAGGAGCTGGACAGCAGGTATGTCCATCGCATATAGGATGCTTGGCCTGGCTGCTGGGCCCCAAAGGGGACCTCTTCTTATGAGAAGGATGGACAGTTAGAGAGAGAAATAGAGAGAGACCTGTACAGAGGGAGAAGCAGGGGAGCAGGAGTGGGAAAGGTGGAGGGAGAAGCAGGGAGAGCAAGGGAGAGGAAGGGAGATAGGTGAGAGGTAGAAGGAGGTGGAGAGGAAGAAATATGCAGCGGAAAACCCAGAGAGAAAGACATTAGGGGCTGGAAGGGGGTGGGGAACGGGATGAAGAGATAGTATAGGACAGAAAGAGACAGACAAAGAGAAAGGCAGACAGAGATAGAAAAAGACACAAAGATTCATAGAGAAGGACACAGGGAAACTAACAGAGATGGAGAAAAAGACACAGCGACTGCCCATTTATAATAGCCAAGACATGGAAACAACCCAAAAGCCTATCAACAGGTGACTGATTTAAGAAGATGTGGTATATATGTGGCATACAATGTATGTATGTATATGTGGTATACAGTGAAATATTACTCAGCCATAAAAAAGAACGAAATACTGCCATTTGCAGCAACATGGATGGACCTAGAGAATATCATACTAAGTGAGTAAGTCAAAGACAAATATCGTATGATATAACTTATATGTGTAATATAAAAAATAATACAAATGGATCTACATACAAAACGGAAACAGACTCACAGACACAGAAAACAAACTTATGGTTACCAAAGGGGAAAGGGAGGGGGAGAGGGGTAAACTGGGAGTATAAGATTAACAGTTACAAACTACTATAAATAAAATAGATAAGCAACAAGGATTTACTGTATTTAACACAGGGAGCAATATTCAATATCTTGTAATAACCTATAATGGAATATAATCTGAAATATATATATATATAACTGAATCACTTTGCTGTACACCTGAGACTAACACAATATTGTAAATCAACTATACTTCAATTTACATGAAGAAAAAAATGATTTAAAGAAAGAAAGACAGTGACTGAGAAGCAAAGACCTGCAAATGAAAATGATTCTTACTAGAGAGTCCTGGAAACTCGAATCTCTGGGATACCCACAAGCTGCCTGCCCCCTTCCCAAGTTCGGACCACCCTAATCCACAGGGGAAGGGTAGGGGGAGACAGAAATACTGGTAAACATGAGGTGGTCCTGAGAGGGAGAGGGTCAGAGAACTCACAACACTGTTGTGTGACATGGAAGTCTCACTGCCCCCGTGGGGCAGCTGAGCACTGAGGCCCAAGGTCACAGGGTGAGACACCCAAGGTCATAGGCAGAATTAAGCTTAAGACCCACGTCTCATCTTTTCCAAGGCTTTTGCCACGAGGCAGCGCACCCGTCCAGACACTCAGGTTCTCTCCCTGATCAGATCTGAAGCCTGACCCATGCTTTTAGCCCAGATCCAGACCGGGAGTAATAAGTACCGGGGCGTGCACAGCTCGCCAGGTCAGGTCATGGGGAAGAGCACAGAGAATTCCCTCGCGGGGCTTCCGGCTGGAAACCCAGAAGTGGCGAGGGAGAAGTGGAGGGCGGTGAGGGGTTAGTTTATGAGCTCTGCCTGCCCCACAGCGAGCTTACTACCCTGAGAACCTGGCCCTTCCTGCTTCTGCTGCTCAGTGTGGGCTCCACAGGAGGACTTTAGGAAACTTCTGGAACCTGTGTTACGCTGAGCATAAGCTTTATCAATTTTGAAATGTTGTCACATAAACCCTCTCTTTACAAAGCAGTTGATTTACACGAAATGAACATAGTATATAACTCATGCCTATGTTGCAAAGCATACTATTGAGCATTACCTATGAAAGCCCTACTTTCCCAACTTCAGAAACACAACAGTGACCAAGTAGCTGAATGTTTCCTTGGAAATACTGTCAGCCTTAGTTACACGGATGAGGGAAAAGCAGGAGGGAACCGGGAGAGTAGGAAAGGTGGTCAGGGGCTGGAATGGCAATCAAGATGCTCTCTAGGGCTCGGGCTGAGGAGCCTACAGCTTTGGGGGCTTGCTGGGTTGTGGGCATCTGTCTGTGTTTATGTGTCAGAGCTCTGACACATCTGTTTAATAGCCCCACCATTGCCTGGCAATTAAGTTCAGTTTCCCTAACTTGCACCAAGGCCCTCACAGATCCTGGCCAAGAACACTGGGGATGGATGCAGAGGAGAAATGTCCAGAGTTGCTTCTTCAAGGAGCCCCAGCCTAGAGGAGGGTACTGACAGTAAACAGACCCTGGCAGCATGCAGTGCCCCTGACAACAGAAGGCATATAGATATGAAGGAGCCCAAAGTAAGACTCACTTGGCCAAAGGAGGAAAAGTTTAACAGAGGAGGGGATTTGGAGTTTGGACTTTGAAGGATGAATAGGAGCCTGCCTCAAGGCCAAGGTGGCCCTCCCGGGCCATCCCAAGCAGCAGACAGATAAGGTGTAATGTTATAAACTTTGGGGAACTATTTACTATGTTGTAAATAGTTCCTGTGCTAGGTACTGGGGAGGGAGCCAAAAATGAATAATATATTTGCTGCTTTGTAGATAATTGGACATACAGGCAAATAACTAATTGTGGGTTTATTGTGATAGCTTGAATAAGAGTACTATAAACAATACTTTGGGGCTACAGGAGTAGAATTTTGAAGACAATGCATTTATCTTTACTTCTTTTTTTTTTTTTTTTTTTTTTTAAATTTATTTATTTATTTATTTATTTTTGGCTGTGTTGGGTCTTCGTTTCTGTGCGAGGGCTTCCTCTAGTTGTGGCAAGCGGGGGCCACTCTTCATCGCGGTGCGTGGGCCTCTCACTATCGCGGCCTCTCTTGTTGCGGAGCACAGGCTCCAGACGCGCAGGCTCAGTAATTGTGGCTCACGGGCCCAGTTGCTCCGCGGCATGTGGGATCTTCCCAGACCAGGGCTCGAACCCGTGTCCCCTGCATTGGCAGGCAGATTCTCTACCACTGCGCCACCAGGGAAGCCCCTATCTTTACTTCTATCAAATTTGCGAAGGGAGTTTAATAGAGAGGAGGTGATTCTGTCTAGGGTGATGATGGATGTTACCTTGAGGAGTGATGTTTAAGCTGGGATTGGGAAGAAGATTCTCAACAGCAGATCAGACAAGGTGTCAAATAAAGACACTGCATAGCCCAGGGTAGACTTTCCCTAAGAAATACTTAGAATCAAAGCCTGTCTGGGATAGAAGAGAACACAGGGATCCCTGTCTTTTTTTTAATCCTTGTATTTTACAGATGGAGAAACTGAGGGCCTGGGAAGAGAAAGGACTGGTTCAAAGCCACTCAGCTTGTTAGGGACTAACAAGATACAGCTCCATATGGTGATCTGCAATTTCTGGGTTTTAAACAACACTTGGATTTATAAGCACTTTATTTTATTAGATTTGTGTGTCACGGCTGATGCCCTTAAGGATTTCAGTTTGTGCTTTTCTAGCTCATTAAAACATAATAATAGACTTGGGGACCATTAGGGTTGTAATTCCCTGAATCAGCACTTGGCTGCCTCTTTCAGGGAAATGCACAGGTGGGCTGGATGGCAGCACCCAGGGTCATTCCCAACTAGCCCCAGGGGCTGCACAAGCTGACAGCTTCTCTGACAGCTGTCAGGGTCACTCTGAGAGTCTTCCTATGACCTTGAATGGAGTCACTCTGTCCACTCCCAGTGTGCTCTGACCTTTCTCTACAGGTGACCTTGGTGTCCCACCTGTCCGATGATGCAGCTGGAAGGGACTTTTCCCCTGAGGTCCCAGCCAGCTTCAGTCTTCTGATCTTAGAGTGCAAGAGCAGTTTAAATAATAAGCATCTTTGACCGTGGCACTTTACTTTCAAGTTCATCGTCCCAACCACCTGGGCAGGGGATGTGATGTAGCCATTCTATAAACACTCCAGGAAGGAAGGGGGTTTATAAACGCACAGAGCTGAGACTTGTTGCCCAAGTCTGTGTAACTTTAAGTACAGTGCACTTTCCTAAACCAGAATGTCTGTAGTTTGCTAATAGACAAGAGAAAGCCTCAGTACTGAGTGTGGAAAGAGGAGGAGAAGCCAAAATATGACTATTGTTTAGGGCTCCAATATGCCAGATGCTGTTCCAAGCACTTTACCACTCTCCTCTCACTTAAACAACTTTGTGCTAGAAAACTCAGATTAAGCCCCAATTTGTCACCATGGCTCTATGATTTGACCCCTGGCTATGACTCCAAACTTATTCCTGCCCATCTTTTCTTCCTCACTCCAGTCTGGCCACTCTGATCTTCTTCCTGTTCCTCACACATGTTCCCACCTCAGGGCCTTTGCACAAGCTGTTTCCTCTGCCTAGAAATGCTCTTCCTAATAATGGTCATATGGCTCAAATATTACACTCTTAAAGTGGCCTTTCCTGATCTCCACCAGCACTATATCACAATCCGGTGACTGTTCGTCCCTCAGAGGACAGGACCCACATTGTTCACTGCCGGGGACCTAACCCCAGGGGCAAAGCTTGGCACATAAGGGGCCTCAGGAAACGCTTATAGCATGAGCTGCATGAAGAATGCCAGGGGGAGGCAGGAGAGAGGAGGTAGGGAAAAAAGGCATGAGGTACCAGAACCTCCTACGTATATTCACTCCTCCAGGCCACATCTGTTTGAGATGGCTTCATAATGGACAATTTTCAGGGGAGAAAATTGTTGACTTAAGTTTATCCATATTCATTCCAGAAAATACTCACCACGCCCTAATAGTGGCTAACACATTTGAGTCCTTCCTATGTGCCAGGTCCTTTCAATGCATGAATATACTTCATCCTCTTGACAACCCCACACAGTGGATACTTGTGGAATCTTATTTTACAGCTCAGGAGAGAGGCCCAGGGGTGTTGAGTCACTCAGCCAGGGTTGCACAGCTAGCAAGGGGGTTGCACAGAGAGTGGGGATTGGAGCCTCGGCAGACTTGGCTCTGAAGTCCACGTGCCGTGGCGGGGGGTGGGTGGCATCCCCGGGACACAGTGCCATAAAGTAGAAAGAGCAGAAGCTGTGGGGCTGGCCCTTGGGGAAAGTCCTGAGGCCACTGAAGCTGACAGTGTGGCTTTGCCTCTCAGAGCCTCAGTTTCCCCATCTGTAATATGGGATGGTGATGTCAACCTGGCAGGGTGGCTGAGAAGGTTAAACATCAGACAGGCACAGAAGGTGCCCCATACATGTTGGCTCCTGGAGGAGTAACCTGTGTCCTTTTGGAGGATGTGGTTCCCACCTCCATCCTTCTGCCCACAAAGATCTTCCCTGGGGAGCAGTATCCCTAGTGCACGGATCAGGTGCTCCAAAGTCACCCCCACAGACACTGCTGACAATCAAGCTGAGCGGCACATCTGCATTAACTTAAGTAATGGCTGAGCTCAGTCTCAGCCTAACTGGCGAAACTAGGTCTGCAGATTGTTTATTGCTGGAGCAAAGAAGAGCCTGAGTACCCTTGTTCTAAGAAGATGGGGCTGGAAGGAAAGTGATTCTGCTTCGCCTGCCAGCGATGAGGGATAATTACAGCTCTTGTCAAAATAAGATGTGGAGATAGAGCCCATTCCCCCGCCAGTCGGTTTCTCAAATCCCCTGGGAATCCCTGGTTTAATTAAATACCTGGTGCAAACGCTTGCTCGGCGCTGGGTGTTGGCAATGCAGCAACATGCCTGGATTAAAAGTCCACCCCAAACGGAGCCAGGATGAGTGCATTCCCCCTCCCCTTCTCACGGGCTCTGGCTGGTGCTGGGGAAGGGGGTGGGGGGCAAGAAAAAGGAGAGGAGAAGGGGAAGGAGAGGATGACAAACATGGGAAAGAAATAGAACCAAAGGAAGCTCTGGCAGCAGCAGAAGGGATTAAATGGAACATAAAAAGAATTTCCCAGCTGGGAATCGTGCCTGCAAAGAAATTTTCTCTCTTGATTAAGAAAATAAAGCTCACATCCTTGAGTCTGGCCACGGGTGGTGAATCTCCATTTGGGGAAGGATGGCTGGGCTGCTCAGCCCTGGTTTCTAAGATGCTGCAACTTCATTAGGTTCATTCATCAAGCCACCTTCCCCATTCCTCGGGCCTCAAAAGCCACTGCCCTCTCTTTACCACCTTGGCCCAGTTCCGTACATGAGAGCCATCCTCTAATCCCTCGACAGAACTGACTGAGCTTGGCTGCAGCATTGGACAAGACAACTGAAATCCTGAGATGACAACCGGAAAATTAACACTGATCATATCCTGAATCCGGATAAGCCAGTGTGCAAAATGAAACTTCCTCTTAGAGGCTCCTGGGACCTTCCCATCTTTCTTAGTGGTCAACAATCCAGACCCCATTCTGGCCCACCTTCTACTGAATCTAGACTGGGTGTCTCAACGTAGTGGCCCAGCGACTTGATCTAGCTAGTGCTTAGATATATTTTCTTGGGGACACACAGTCTTCTAAAAATCAGATAATTTTGTATGACACCTGTATATCCAGATTCTCGTGAAAAATCAGAAGACATGGCCACACAGGGCCACATTCCCACAGGCCTCAATGGTCAGCTGGAACTGAGGACAGGCCACGGCCTTGCAAGCATCTGACACTGGCACACTGAACTAGACCCTGGAATGTGAGGGCAAGAGCCATGACGTGGCCCTCCCACACTGCCTGCCCGCATTGTACCAGGTATTGTTGGATCAGCTGTAAAAATCTCGCAGGAAGGATAAGCCCGTGTTCACCCTTTTATCCATCCATCCACTCACTCAACACATGTTACTGAGCACTTCCTCTGTTCCAGGTACTCTGCTAAACCTAGAGACAGAAGGTTAAATAAAATAGACAACCTAGGTCCGCCTTCTCACTCTGAGTTTCCAGTCTGAGACCTTCTCGTTACCTGTAAGGAATTGTAACTGGAAATGAACTCCTCTTTAAGACAGGCCAGCCTTCCTATGAGGAGTCCTTACTCTCCCAAGATGGTCATTGTGACACTGAACAACTCGGCAATACCACTATGTGTACAAGAGATGTGTTAGCCCTCTGAGGGGTAGGGTGGGGTGGAGATCTTTCCATTATTCTAGCTCACGAACAATAGAGGGGAGAGGGCAACAGGTAGAGTTAAAAAGAATGTGGATTCCATATGCTTGGGTTTAAATCCTGGCTCAGTGCTACCTCGGGCAAGTTACTCAGCCTCTCTGGGCCTCAGTTTTCCTCTCCTGTTAAATTGGGACAATGATAATTCCTACCTTATGAAGTGGTTATGAAAAATAATATTTGCAAAGTGATTAAGACATAGTAAGAGTTCTACTTAAGGATATGATTGATAAATAAACGAGAACCAGGGATACACACAGGCTCTGAGACAGGAGGATGGGTCATGTGATTTCCAAGCATCCTTCCCTGATCAGGGTTATCGGATTCATCTGCAAAACAGAGCCGTCCCTCACAGGGCTGTTGTATTATCCAGAATGTGCTGGATAATGGTGCTGGACCCAGTGTCTGGGCCGCAGGAGGGGCTCATTGGGGTTTTCTCCCTTCATCTCTCCCTCCGACACAGGCTGGCAGCTTCGTGCTTTGGTGTATGGCCTCAGCGCACCCTTGGGATGTGTTCCCTGCATATCAAGCACCCCAGAGCTGAAGATGATGTCATTCGTTGGGAGCCCTCCAGGGCCAGCTGGGTTTCCGAGGAAGGAAGGAGGGAGGAGGGAGGAGGGAGGGAAAGGCTGCCTCGCACCACTGTGAGACTCCGAGCGCTAACCCCTGCTCCTCGTCAGCACCAGCCCTGGCCTGGACAGCTCCTGACTGCCTCTCTGGTCCACTCTGTCGCCTCTGCAATTCCTTCCCCACACAGCTGAGCTTCGGAAAGCACCCATGGGAGCTTGTCATTCCTGCTTAAAACCATCCAGAAGCCTCCCATTGCACTTAGAATAAAACCCCAACTCCTTGGCATGGCCCACAAGGCCCTGCCTGGTCTGGCCATTGCTCGCCTTTTAACTGCTTCTTCTAGAACCCTCCCTCGCATTTATTGTGGTCCAACCATGACTGCCTTCCTTCTCTTCTTTCTGCCTGGCCTGGAGTGGCCTTCCATCTTCCCCCAGAGGTTTACACATTTGGCCCCTTCCTGTTACAGAAGCCTGAGCACAAATGCCACCTCCACTGGGAAGCCCTCTTGGATTTCCCCATCGAAGCAGCTCTCCAGTCTCCCCGCATTACCTGCCCATGTCCCCCTGTGTTATTTCCTTTGTAGCCCTTAACATTGCCCCCAGTTATCTTGTTGGTTTGTTACCCTGATTGTTGTCTGCCCCCACCCCCACTAGTAGGGCGGCTGATCATAAAACCCATGAAAATGAGCACTTCGTTCTGCTCTTTTTTGCTCAGCTCTGTATCCCCAGTCCCTAGCACGATGCCTGGCACACAACTGACTCAATAAATATTCGTGAAATCAATGTGTGAACGAACGGATTCATTCCTTTCAGAGGCCAAGAGATATATCCTGGTCCCTCCCAGGGCCTGATGCTGCACTGAGCCCTCCTGTGACAAATGGTTCTCATTTTAATAACTTGCTAAAGGCTAAGGAGAATGCAGTGTCCTTGATCTATGGCACAGAGGACTGAGTCTCCCTCCAGCCCATCCAGACTTCACCATGAACAGGCACACACAACCACCTACACACACACACGTGCATACACATATACACACACATCCTTGTGAGAACAAGTGAAACTGTGTCGATGAAGGAAAAGAGGATGGAGTCTGGTCTCAGGCTCCCCTGGATTACAAACCTGGTGAAGCCCTGGCCCAGGATTGTCAGGAAAGAAGGTGCGGGCAACACAGATCCCATAAGAATGGGGGTCTGGCTCTGCATAGCTATTACTCTATGGGGGTGCAATTACCCAGCACTTTGGTGATGGTTACACAAACGTCTCTGGGATTCTACACTGTGTGAGGTCTCGAGTGGACTGTGGGTCTAGATGTGGCACATGCCCTCAAGCAGCGCCTCCCACCCAGGGTGGACACAGACAATAACATGACCTTGCATGTGGCGAAGCCCACACAGACACATGCAGAAAGCATTACAGGAGGCCAGGCGAAGCAACATTACAGTCTATTCCGGGGCTGAGGATGAGGCAAAGCCCCAGAGAGTCTCTGGCTGTTGAGCTGAAGGATAAGCGTAGGTTTTGCTAAAAGACAAGAAGGAGAACAGACAAATGAGGAGAAGAGCACGAAAGAGGCATGGAAGTGCATGTGTGCGTGGTGTGACTGGGGTGCAATGGGCTGAGTGTAGTTGAGTTGAGGATACATGATGAGACGGGAAGAGATATGGCTGGGGAGGGAAGCTGTGGAGAGCCTTTAATCCCTGCTAATCCACCCAGGCACCTTCAGCACAGGCCTTGGGGAAACCTCAGAGGCTCTTTGACAAGGCAGAGTTGTGGTCAGACAAACTTTTGGGAGATTACCTTAGCACAGTGTAGGGTATGGATCGGAAGAATGGGAGTTAGAGGCAGGGAAATGAGACAAGGTGGCCATTAAGAAAAGATCAAGGCCTAGTCCAGGGAAATGGAATTTCAGAGAGAAATGAGAGCGTGGATTTAAGAGTAACTTAAGAAGTAGACTGACAGTTCTTGGTGATCAACTGAAAGCAGCATTGAAAGAAAGGAAGGAGTTGAAGATTCCTACTACTGTCATAATCATCATCACCAACACAATCATCATCACCATCATTATTACTATCACTGTCATCACCATCCTCATCACAATCATATCACCATCACTGTCATCAGAATCACCACTGCCATCATCATCACCATCCAACACCATCATTACTATCGTCATCACCATCTTTATCATCACCATCATTGTCACCATCATTATTATCATTGTCATCACCATCATCATCACAATCATCACCATATCACTATCATTGTCATCACAATCATCATCGCCATCATCACCATCCAACACCATCATCACCATCACCATCATCATTACTATCGTCATCACCATCTTTATCATCACCATCATTGTCACCATCATTATTATCATTGTCATCACCATCATCATCACAATCATCACCATCATATCACTATCTCTGTCATCACAATCATCATCGCCATCATCACCATCCAACACCATCATCACCATCACCATCATCATTACTATCGTCATCACCATCTTTATCATCACCATCATTGTCACCATCATTATTATCATTGTCATCACCATCATCATCACAATCATCACCATCATATCACTATCTCTGTCATCACAATCATCATCGCCATCATCACCATCCAACACCATCATCATTATTACTATAGTCATCACCATCAGCATCATCACCATCACCACCATCATCATTCCAGCTAACATTTACTGAACTTGGACTATCACTCAGACACTGTTACAGAGCTTAACTTAGAAAGAATCCTCAGATCCATCAGAGATTCTGTAAGCCTTAAAATGATCTACTTCCTTACCTGTCTTTCCTGAACTTCCTTTCCTAGATAAACTCTGCTGTTCCAGAAACAAATGTGATTGTGCTTAGTCTTCCTTATGGTTCTCTTGAGTGGTACAATTATATCAGTAAGTTTTGCAGCTTCTAGGCTGGGTGCAAATATCTGGCCAACTGCCCAACTCGTGGGCCTGTTCCATAACTTGAGGAGCACCTAGGTTCTAACCACTTGATGTTTCTTTCTTAACGCTTCCCATGACAGTCCAATGCTCCTATAAGCTACACAAGACAGAAACCACTGTCTGTTCTATTCATCAATGTACACCCACAGTGGTAGGCAGAGCGGGCATTCAACAAATATTGGCTGAATAAACGTTTCTTATCTCTATAACCCACTTTTCAATGTTCGTTGAGGGTTGACCAATCTCTGTGACAGAAGTGAATTCTATCCTAAAAGATGAGTTATCACTGTTCCAAGTTCCTTATATTTCTGTGGTTAAATATGATTGGAAAACAATGAATCAAACAGACTTTTTTTTTTTATCATAGGACTTCTCAGAGCCATGAATGTTCTAATGTATGTTGTGAATCTCTAAGAGAAGGTTCAAGTATATAACATTCCTTAAGCTTATTTAAACCTAGAGACCCTTTGCATGATCTAATGTTCAAGGAACACACTTTCAGAAATGCTGGAGTTAAATCAAGTGTTCGGTGATTTCATCAGCGGTAAAGCAGCTATCATTATTGCAGCTTTCCTTAATTATATTCTTAACATGGTTAAGAGACAGACAATCAATATTATCAGTTAGTTGTATGAATGTCAGGTCCTCAAATCAGAGCAGGTTTTCTTAGCCAAAACCATGATCATGGTCTAAGGTTGGGACTAAAATCTTTTTGTATTAAAAAGAACCCAGGAGGGGCTTCCCTGGTGGCGCAGTGGTTGAGAATCTGCCTGCCAATTCAGGGGACACGGGTTCGAGCCCTGGTTTGGGAAGATCCCACATGCCGTGGAGCAACTGGGCCCGTGAGCCACAATTACGGAGCCTGCGCGTCTGGAGCCTGTGCTCCGCAACAGGAGAGGCCGCGATAGTGAGAGGCCCGCGCACCGCGATGAGGAGTGGCCCCCGCTTGCCACAACTAGAGAAAGCTCTCGCACAGAAACGAAGACCCAACACAGCCAAATTAATTAATTAATTAATTAAAAAAAAAAAAAAGAACCCAGGAAATCAAAAAGGCTGATTTATGGCATGTACTTTTTCAGGCCAGGTGAGAATTTGTTCTCTTAGTGTGACTACAGCTTCTGACCACAGGACCCCTGGATCTGGTGGATTGGAGTGGATACAGAAGGGCTTACCCTTGGGTGTGCGCAAGGCAAGCAGGGACCCCAGCTCTAATAGTGACCATGAGCTCGCTAGTGCGTCGCCTGTCCTCTCTAGCCCAGTCCCCATGCTGGAGGTCCCAGCATCACGATCCTTCCATCTGAAGAGGGAGAGGATGGTTTAGCCTGGGGCAATTATGAAATCAGTGATTCTGAAAGCAAGTCTACTGCCTTTGAATAACGATTTATAAAGATTTAGTTATGCACTCAGGGGCCACTCCAAGCCACTGAAAATCTGGCTTGGAAACCAGTAGGTAAAACCTAGGCCCCACCAAGTGGGTAAAGCCCTCCACTTAAGTCTTAGATCTCAAAGGGTTAGACCTTTAATATAAAGGTGAATGAGAAATTAATTCACATGGAAAATCTGCCTGACCTGACTTTGATGAAGACTGGGGAAGTGGGGAAGGGAGGGGACTCATGTTCCTTGAGAATTTGTAACCCTGTGCTAGCCCTCACTTGGGTTTGTGGTCTGAAAAATCTCAAGTAGAAAATTTAATTTTAAATGGTTTAGGATTGGGACTTCCCTGGTGGTCCAGTGGGTAAGACTCCATGCTCCCAATGCAGGGGGCCCGGGTTTGAGCCCTGGTCAGGGAACTAGATCCCACATGCATGCCACAACTAAGAAGCCAGCATGCCACAACTAAAGATCCCAAGGGCCACAACTAAGACCCAGAGTAGCCAATATAAATAAATAATAAGTAAATTTTTTAAATGTTTAAAAAAAATGGTTTAGGATTGGTAGTTTCCCCAGGTGACTGCAAGAAGCAAACACAGTCCTTTCTGGAGAAGTGAAACTTTAACTCAGTCCTCAAAAAATTCTCAAAGATTAAGTACCAAGGAAAATTCATTGTCAAAAATTACAAAACGTACAAGGATATAAGGCACTATGAGAGAGAACCAGCAGGAAAAACAGATACCAAAATCAGATCAGCAAAGCTTTAGACATTAGAATTTTCATTAGATACAGAATACAAGATGACAATGTTTACATGTTTAAAGAAATAAAAGGGAGGCTTCAAAATATAAGCAAATAATAAGATACTGTAAAAATGTCTTGGCAGATTTGAAAAAGAATCATATAGAACATCTAGAAATAAAAATGTTTATTAAAAAAATGTAAAAGCCTCAACGGATGGTTATGGATAGGTTAAAGAGCAAATTAGAAACAACTGAAGAGAATTAGTAAACAATTAGGTAGTTATAAAGTAAAAGTATCTAGAATGTAGGCTAGAAAGACAAAGATGGAAAAAATGAAAGATGTTAAAAGATGTGGAGGATAGAGTGAGAAAGTCTAACACAGGGCCGCTGCTTAGGATCATTCAGATAGTAAACAGCTCAATTCTAGAAGGTGCAGGAAACATCACAATCTATGACGGAGAAATATTAAAAGCAATCAGAGAGAAAAGTTAGACCATCTACAAATAAACAGCAATTAGGCTAACAGCTCTCTTCTCAACAACAATGGAAGCCAGAATGTAGTAGAATACTGTTTTTGGTGAGTCAAGAGAAAAATATTGACCACCTGCAAACGTACACCCAGAGAATTATGTTTCAAGAATGAAAGCAAACTAAAGACATTTTTGGACGAATAAAAACTGAGAGTTTAACCACCAACAGATCCTCATCAAAGGAAATTCTTACAGAAGTTCACTTAGTTAGAATGAAAACTAATCTAGATAGAGGGTCTGAAGAATACTAAGCAAAGATGTGACCAATATGAGGGTAAATTTAAACTAATATTACTATATGAATTAATAATAATAATGTTTAATTTGTTGACTTAAAATAACAAGATAAAATACTGACTTCAGGTAGGATGTAGTGTATCGTAGCAGGCCAACTCCCCCACTGCAAGAACTATAAAGGGAAAAAAAAAGCTGCAAAAATAGAGATTTTGAGAGTATCAAAGAGCTGTGGAAATGAGAAGTAAATGGACCTAAGTTGCAGAAAAGGAAGAGCTCTTCCTAAATAAGCTGATAACTGCTGACAGCTTTCTTCCCCTGGGGGCATTTGCGATTCTGGACATTAACTGAGGCTTAACCTTGGCCCAAGCAGAGGTCGTCTGCTGGGCGAAACGGAATCTAGCAGAGCTTTAAGGCAGTTGTACAGGGCTGGTATGATAGACTGGAACCTATAAAAGCCAGAAATATAAGGCTGATTTTCTCTGTAGGACACTGCTGAGTACTGATGCAGCACAGGTAACATGGAAGCTGAGGTGGAAAGTTGGAATAAAATCTCTTATGATCTCATGGTCCTTAGGAGACAGATTTCCACTAGAGGGAGAGGACCTGACATAAATGCCTGACCCTTTTCCCTCTTTTGGGAATGAGGAGACAGAAACCAGTGTGCTTCTTATTCAACAGTCTTGGAGGGCCACACTCAAGGAACAGGGACAAACCAGAGGTGGTGGACGTAGTCTGTTAAAAACTACAACCCATCAATGACCCATCTCAATTCCTGAATGGGCTGAGGGACTCAGCCGTTTACCCTGTCCCCTAACAGAGGAAAGGAAGAAGCTTCTCTGATAGAATAAATCATCTGGAGCCTCCACAGTTCTTTAATACACAATGTCCAGCATACAGTCAAAATCGTAAGGCATGTGAAGAGGCAAGAAGAGGAAGAGAAAAGGAAGCAAACAATGGAAACAGATTCACAGATGATCTGGATATTTTAGTCATCAGATAAAAACATTAACTACAATTCCTGTGTTAAAGAGAAATGAAAATGATGGATGAAATGGATGAAAATATGAGCCTTCTGAAGTCTCCTATCTTTCAACAGTTACTTGGAATCAGTAAAAAAGTACAAACTTACTAGATGGATTTAACAGCAGACAAAACACAACAGACTACAGGATCAGTGATTTAAAGACAGAACAATAGGAAACAGCCAAACTAAAACCAGAAAGAAAAAAGAAAAGAACATTAAAAAAACAACAGCGTATAAGCACCATGTGGCTCATGTCAAAGGTCCAACATACACATATTTGGAGTCCCAGAAGCAAGGAGAGAAATTGGGTAGAAGCAATATTTGGAAAGATAATAGTCAAGAGTTTCCAAACTGATGAAAGACACCAACCCACCGATTCAAGAAGCTCAGTGAACCCCCAAAAAGGATTAAAAAAAAAATCACATCTACACACTTCACAGTCAAACTGTTAAAAACCAAAGACAAATTCTTCACAGCAGTCACAGAGAAAAAGACACAAAATCTTCAAAGAAACATGAATGAGTCTGTTAGCTGACTTTTCAACAAAAATGGATGAACTTTTAGAAAACATCTTTAAAATGCTGAAATTTTAAAAATAACAAAACTACCCCTAGTATTATATAAATAGCAAAAAAAAAAAAATCCTGCAGAAAAAGGAACAAAATAAAGATATTTTCAGACAAATGGAAACTAAAAATTAACAAAAATGTAATGTCATCAGACCAGCCCTAGAAGATATACCAAAGAAAATTCTTCAGATTGAAGAAAACTGATTCCAGCCAGAAACACAAAATTGTAAGAAGGAATGAACACTACAAAGGAAATATGTAGGCTAATATGCAAGAATATTGACTTTAAAGATCATAATATAAATAATGTCTTGTGGGATTTATAACATATGCAGAAGTCAAATTTTTAACAATAGCACAAAAAGTAAGAAGGGAAATAATGGAGCTTAATGGTTGTAAAATTCTTGCATTGTTCAGGAAGTAGCAAAAGTCCTAACTTAAAAATAAACTGGGGCTTCCCTGGTGGCGCAGTGGTTGAGAATCTGCCTGCCAATGCAGGGGACACGGGTTCGAGCCCTGGTCTGGGAAGATCCCACATGCCGCAGAGCAACTAGGCCCGTGAGCCACAACTACTGAGCCTGCGCGTCTGGAGCCTGTGCTCCGCAACAAGAGAGGCCGCGACAGTGAGAGGCCCGCGCACCGCGATGAAGAGTGGCCCCCGCTTGCCACAACTAGAGAAAGCCCTCGCACAGAAACGAAGACCCAACACAGCCAAAAATAATAAATAAATAAATAAACAAAGTAAACAATGCGTTTTTTAAAAAAAATACATTTATAAAAATAAAATAAAATAAAATAAACTGTCACAGGCTAAGGATGTACATTGAAACTTCTAGAATAACCAGTGAAAAATAATTGCAGAATGTGAAACAAAAAGCCAATACAAGAAAAACATAGAATAATAAAAATATCTGTTTGATTTCCAAAAAAAGACAAGGAAGAAGAAATGACAAAGAAAACAAATAGCAAAGTGGTAGAATTAAACCCAACTATAGCAGTAAGTGTGTTAAATATAAATGGACTGTAAATCACAAGATAGAACTAAAATAATGAACCACAGCATTTAAGTTGGGAAGGAGGTGTTGGGAGGGTGAAATTTCCTCCCTACCCTGCTTGAGTTATTTTGGCTGATCTAATAATGAAATTGACACAAGACGGATTAACAGGAAAAAAAAAAATTCATATGCATAGAGGTTCCATAGAAATGAGACCCCAAAGTGACCAAAGCAGGTTGTTTATAGATCAGTTTTAGACAAAGAAACAATTCTTTGTAAAGATTTAACAAAACAAAGGAGTTTGTGCTTAGGGTAGCAGACTAGTGAAGAAGTAACCAGGTTGGTTTATATAGTTTTCTTAGCTTTGAATTCCCTAACTCTGGTGATAAGGATGCTTTCTCTCCTCCTAGTACAGGGAGGATACATTCAAATGGGAGATTTATCTCCTGCTTTCATGGGGCAAGAGATGGATCAGAGTGGTTTTCTTTTTTTTAAAATCTTTTTTTTTCAATATCTTTTTTTTTGAATATATATATTTTTTTCACCAGCTATTTCTCAAGTAACTTGAACGTGGAAGAATCAATGGCATATTTTGGGGTAGCCTGCTCTGAGTCCCAACAGAGATAATTAGAGTCCAAACATTGTAAAGGTATTATTATTCAGGAGAAGAGTAAAGATATCAGGAAGATTTAGACCTTGTTAAGTGTGCATGTTAAAATAGGATACCTACTTAAAAGAATCAACCCAGTAAGCTCTCTATTCTGAATTCCTTTAGAAATCCTAGTCAGTTACTCTGAATTTGACAATTATTATTGTACAGTTACAAGGTTTGGTAGAGAAGTAAAACTCTTCCTGACACTAAAAGATTTACTAATGGGCAGAGTTGAACTAGTTAACAATCGAAGAAGAGAAAACGGATAAAGATGCCAGATGCTTCAAAAGAAAATTTTACCATCTAATGATTGGAAGATACTCTTGGGAAAACTGATAAATCTCTAAAATATCTGCACAAAATGACACTATTATCATGCTTTGAAAATCAAACACAAAATGAAGAATGTTACCTTGTGCTAAGACATGATTCTGTCTGAAAAATTTCATCCCCCTCTCCACAAAAAAATCAACACTCAACAATTCCTATTTTCAATGGAAAAAAATTCGCACATTTGACACTATAACTTACATTTTGTTAACAGAAGATAAAAAAAAGACTTGTTTCCATGCTTTCAGGTTCAGTTTTTCAAGGTATGGCTCCCATTCAAACCTTTTTCCTTCACCATTTATAATGGATATTTTGACCCTGGTTTTAAGAAAATTCTCTTTAAGCGGTATTTTACTGGTACCAGTTATCCTTAGAAAAAACGAAGACTGCCTGTGTCTACTTTCTTTGACCTGAGAAGCGTCTTCCTGTGCGTTGATATATGTATGTGTGTCTTATTGTCTTTTCCACACTGGATTGAGTCTTGGCACTTTCTGCGTTTTAATAGTTGCTATGAGTCAGGCACTTGCTAAGTACCTCTCACGTAATCCTTCCAGCAACTCCAAGGCATCTTAGATTTAGAAGCTGAGGTCTGGATAGTTTAAGTGATGGACTTGCCCAGTGCCACACAAGGAGTTTATGACTCAATCCAGACCTCCAATCCAGATGTGTCTGACTTCCAAACCAAGCTTTTAATTTCAATGCTACACTTCCTTATCCATCTTTCTCTCCCCAGGGGTTATCACAGAGCCTGCCACATAGTAGGTGCTTAGTGAATGTTGGCAGGTCTGAACTGTGACTTAACTCAGGTCCCCGGTTCAGTGTGATATGGCTGAATAGCTATTATTACCACTGCTCAGTTTGACTTTTGGGTATATGGCTAGGAGCCCAGGTGCTATAAATCTATAGATGGGGATGCTTCTTTGGAATAGGAGCTGACAATGGAGCATCTTTTTCCCATCTGGCTTTATAGATGATATTATGGGGACGGGAGAACTGAAAGGGAACCAGCAGGTCCTGAGCTTCTACAGTGTGCCAGGTGTTGTCTGAGGTGTTTCCAATTTGTTCTCTGCATCTCCTAAGAACACTACAGGAGGTGTTACGATCTCATTTTTGTAGATGCACAAACTGAACCTCAGAGAGGTGAAGGCACTTGCCAAGGCTGCACGGACTACAAACAGCAGAGCCAGGGTTCAAGCTGTCTAACTCCTCTTCACAACATTACTTATCACTATTGTTTGGAGCATCCGAACAAGGTCAGAAAGTGGAGGGGGGGGGGTGCTTTACTTGGTGATTCTGCCACTGCTGAGAAGAAGGAGGGTAAGGTACTCAGTCACCTGGGTGGCCAGAGGGTGAGGTTTCAGGAAGAGAGCTTGCTGGTGACAAGTATTGAACAGTCCAGCCCACATTTCTGGGGCAAGGCTCAAAGCATCACTCATTCAGCCGAGAAAGGTGAATCCCTCCCAGTAGGATTAATGGAGACAATAGTATTTGCCGTCCAGGACTAGCTAAAAGCTTGTTTGAGTTCAGATAGAAGCCTCACATTCAGGGGAACTGAGAAACAACTGCAGCAGACTCGAGAGGGTCAGGGTGAGAACTGACCCATCCAAGAGGAGTGCCCCAGGCCTGGCACACAGGACAGAGAGGCCAATGGGGACGTGTGGAGCGTCAGGTCACTTAACTGTACATAGAAAGGGGCCTCAGAGGTCAGCCTTCTTCCAGCCCCCTACATTCGGCCCATTTTAGAAACAGGAAACCAATCCCCAGAGAGGGGAAGGGACTTGTCCCAAGTCACAGAGCCAAGATGATCAAGCTCATGGTTTTTTTTGTGTGATTTTTTGGTGTGATTCCAATTTATTTAAATTTCAAATTAAATACAATATTTTACAAATGTATTATTTAGGGATATGTCCATAAATGGTAAAATTAAGTAGAATAACAAAGAGGAAAAGAGATGGGAAAGTTTTTACAGAGCTAGAACAAAAAAATCTTAAAATTTGTGTGGAGACACAGAAGACCCCAAATAGCCAAAGCAGTCTTGAGGGAAAAAAGCGGAGCTGGAGGAATCAGACTCCCTGACTTCAGACTACACTACAAAGCTACAGTAATCAAGACAATATGGTACTGGCACAAAAACAGAAATATAGATCAATGGAACAAGATAGAAAGCCCAGAGATAAACCCACACACCTGTGGTCAACTAATCTATGACAAAGGAGGCAAGGATATACAATGGAGAAAAGACAGTCTCTTCAATAAGTGGTGCTGGGAAAACTGGACAGCTACATGTAAAAGAATGAAATTAGAACACTCCCTAACACCATACACAAAAATAAACTCAAAATGGATTAGAGACCTAAATGTAAGACCGGACACTATAAAACTCTTAGAGGAAAACATAGGAAGAACACTCTTTGACATAAATCACAGCAAGATCTTTTTTGATCCACATCCTAGAGTAATGGAAATAAAAACAAAAATAAACAAATGGGACCTAGTGAAACCTAAAAGCTTTTGCACAGCAAAGGAAACCATAAACAAGACGAAAAGACAACCCTCAGAATGGGAGAAAATATTTGCAAATGAATCAACGGACAAAGGATTAATCTCCAAAATATATAAACAGCTCATGCAGCTCAATATTAAAAAAACAAACAACCCAATCCAAAAATGGGCAGAAGACCTAAATAGACATTTCTCCAAAGGAGACATACAGATGGCCAAGAAGCACACGAAAAGCTGCTCAACATCACTAATTATTAGAGAAATGCAAATCAAAACTACAATGAGGTATCACCTCACACCAGTTAGAATGGGCATCATCAGAAAATCTACAAACAACAAATGCTGGAGAGGGTGTGGAGAAAAGGGAACCCTCTTGCACTGTTGGTGGGAATGTAAATTGATACAGCCACTATGGAGAACAGTATGGAGGTTCCTTAAAAAACTAAAAATAGAATTACCATATGACCCAGCAATCCCACTCCTGGGCATATACCCAGAGAAAACCGTAATTCAAAAAGACACATGCACCCCAATGTTCATTGCAGCACTATTTCCAATAACCAGGTCATACAAGCAACCTAAATGCCCATCGACAGATGAATGGATAAAGAAGATGTGGTACATATATACAATGGAATATTTCTCAGCCATAAAAAGGAACAAAACTGGGTCATTTGTAGAGACGTGGATGGATCTAGAGACTGTCATACAGAGTGAAGTAAGTCAGAAAGAGGAAAACAAATATCGTATATTAACGCATATATGTGGAACCTAGAAAAATGGTACAGATGAACCGGTTTGCAAGACAGAAATTGAAACATAGATGTAGAGAACAAACGTATGGACACCAAGGGGGGAAAGCGGCGGGGGGTGGGGGTGGTGGTGTGATGAATTGTGTGATTGGGATTGACATGTATACACTGATGTGTATAAAATTGATGACTAATAAGAACCTGCTGTATAATAAAAAAAAATTTTTTTAAATAGATGGGAAAGGGAGTGGAAAGAGGATTGATACTAGAATATTCTAGTTTTGAGCAAGATGGAATATACATAGTGTATTTTGTTTTTATAGGTCTCCCATACAGTATCTCATAGCTGGGGAAACTGGGGTTCATAAAGAAGTCACTCGCCTAAGGTCACCCTATGAGATCACCTAGCATCCCCATTCTATAGATGGGACCACTGAGGCAGAGATGACACATCCCAGGTCCAGCACAGAATGGCACAGTCAGAGGCACCAGATCTGTCAGCTTCTGCCCATCTTTTGGTGTCACCACCAAGACCTTCTCCACCAGGGACAGCGAGATGTGCTTGGGGTTCTTATCCCACTGATGGCACACTTTACCCCTGTTGCCTGCCCATCTAGCTAGAGTCTTTTTTCGACCCCACCTTCTGCAGCTGGAGGAGGGTTAGCTTGAATAAAGAGCTGCTGTCCTGCAACCATTAGGGCAGGCACGGGAACTTGGTAAACTTGTCAGTGTCTCTGATCTTTCAGAAGCCTCAAGGCCCTGCTAGGGGTGGGTCACTATCAAGATCTCATTACTGAGGTAGGGGCACTGCTCAAGGTTCTCAACCTCTATTCACTGTGCTGTGCTAAGGGAAGGGCAGGTCTTCATCATGTGGTGGGTTCTGTGAACTTTCCACCTGTTATCTGAAAAGCACCGTGGTTGCCAGCATAACTGTGGATAAGTCATAGCCCCCGTGATCTGTGTAGCAGTGCCGGACGGCAGCTATTGCTGCACTAACTCACCACCGGGACGCTGCATGAGAAATGGGGATTCATCTTCTATTTGCCAGTCCCAGGGCTGTATTGATGCCTGGGCTCTAGCAGTCACCTCACTGTGCCTCAACATAAACCTTTAGAGACTTTTGCAGGGTGGAATGGGGGTGGCTTCTGGGCAGGCATGCCCTCTAGGAAGCCCAGCTGGTCTCTCTGCAGGACGGGGGCTGTGGGAGCCACGCCCCAGGAAAGCTCCCGGGCTGATTTCCTTGCCTGAAAATCCTGGTTTCCTCACATTTGAGTTTTCCTGGGTGGGTAGTGGGAAGAAGTTTCCCTAGGATCTAAAAGGGAAGCAGCATTTTACAATGAAAGAACTCAGGCCCAGAGAGGGAAAGTGAACAGGTCATGTCCACACAGCAGGCTGGTGGGGCTGCTGAAGCCAGAATCCAGGTTGAGACAATTATTATTTTAAAAAACCAATCTCTTCTCACTTCACCTTGGGCATGAAGTCACTGGGGAGGATAAATTTGTATTCACCCTGTGTTCTTGATATGCAACGTACTTGCCCTGAGAAAAGGGGAGATCTGGGTTCAGAAGATAAACTTGTAGAGATGCCTGGGCTGTTCATCAACACCCTGGCGGCACGCTTGGCATCGGCTCCTTAACAAATTACTTGCTGAGCACCTATGCTGTGCCAGGCTCGGGGCCAGGTGCTAGGGCACAGCGGTGAACAGGCCAACCAGGTCCCTACTCTCCTGGGGTTTGAAGTCTAGTGGCGGCGACAGACAACAGGCAAGCGAACACATTCACAATATACGATTAGGTTGGGATAAGTGCTCCTGGGAAAATAAAACAGGGCGATGAGATGAGACATCTGGTGGAGGCAAGGGCCACTTTGGCTAGAACAGTCAGAAATATGAGGAGGGGGGCAGTTTTGCTGAGACCGGAAAGCTGAGAAGGAGCCGCCAGCTGTGAGAAGGTCAAGGGGCCAGAGGCAGGAAGAGCCTGGCAGAGGCAGGAAGAGCCTGGTGTTTGCAGAAGCACCAGGAAGCCGCAGAGAGGGAGGGGTCGGGGAGTGGGTTCAGGGAGGTCAGCAGTTGGGGTGGCCTTCAGGGTCACGGTCAGGAATGTGGATTTTACTCCAAGTGCCAAGGGAAACCATTGGAAGGTTTTACGCTGAGGAGTGACAACCTGATATATGAATTGACTGTGACTTGTAGGCCGCAGTCCGGAAGCTATTGCAACAGCCCAGGTTACACATGAGGTTGGCTTGGGCTAGGGAGACCATGCAGGAGGTGAAAAGAATTGGGAGAGTCGAGGTGTATTTTGGAAGTCACATGACTTCAGGTCCTGCAAATTGTATACGGATGGTGTTTAAGGCTGGGAGGAGAATGGATGAAACCACGGAGGGAGGGACGGGAAGGCAGCCCAGAGCCCTGGGGCCAGCCACTGTTTAGTGGGTACCATTGGAGGGGAACCCAATGAAGGAGGCTGAGAAGAAGTGGCCAAAAATGGATCCACTGAGTAATACTGGTTCACTGAATGAATGCGTGAGCGCCAGGGGCCAGGTGTTTGCCTTAGAGGAAATATGGTGAAGGGGTCTTTCTCTGGGCTTGTAGGAAGGGGGACTCCCGTCTGCTGGAGCACCAAGCCCGCTGTGGTCATTGCTTCAGGACCGTCCCCTCCATGGACTGAGAGCTTCTGAGCAGGGCCTGGGCGTCATTTATGCATCTCCGGTGCCAAGGACACAGCTTGGTGCAAAGGAGACTTCTGGAAGGAGGACTAGAGGACACACCATGTATGTCATGGGGCCGGAGAAGTGCCTGGGGGGGGGGCCTACCCTAGGGTCCCCCACCCCTCACCTCCTCAACTCCCCTCACACCCAGTAGCGAAATTCCACCTTGACTCACGCCAGGCCTGAATCTTTCACTCTGAGCTGAAGCCGTGACTCTAGTTACATTTCACATCCCAGACTCAACGGCGTGTTTTCTCCCATCTCCCTAGGATCCGTGCAGAGAAGGAGAGAAGCAGGTGACAGAGGGCCCTAGAGGCAGGCTTAGGGATGAGGAAGGACGGGGCTAGGAGTGAAGGAGGAGGAACAACTGTGTGTGTGGACAGACCCTCCCTGTGGCTCCCGACCCTGCAGAGTCCAAAGTCAAGGTGATCAGAAGAACAGGGGCTGGTGAGACTGTGAGGAAGGAACTGGCCTTAGGGGGACTTCCCGCGCCCGCCCTACTGTAAAAGGGTTTGGGAATAATAATAATCATAATAGAGTGTTTAGCATCTATGGCGCATCTGCTATGTCAGGCTATGTGGGCTTCATCAAATCACCCTGCTTAATCATTCGCCTGACTGCAGACTGACATGTTCCTCAAAGTGGCTGTGGGGAGGACACGTCCACCTGAGAGCGTGCCTTGGAAGTCTGCATCACATGCACTCAGAAGCTCCTCTGCCCACGCTGGGGAAGGAGTGCAGGACAGATAGTTAGAGCCCTGGCTGAGAACAATTCTTGGAGCCTCAGTTTCCTCATCTGCAAAATGGGAAGAACCATAGTAGCTTCCCCCCAGGGCTATTTGAAAGATTAGGTGAGGTTGTGAGGCTTCCGGGTGTACAGGGCGTAGCATAGAGCTGAACTCAGCTGTGGGGATTCTTCTTGCTTTAAACACCTAAAGGGCAATGGAGCCAGGTCTGGGGCCAAAGGGGCAGCTGCTTCAGTCAGAGTCTCAGCAGGACACAAAGGCCCACTCAAATTGAGTAAACTGAGGCAGCATAACAAAGGGTGGTGAGGGCAGTACTGCATGGATGGTGCAGTACTCCGGGCAGGGAACAGTGGGTGCCTTTAACACCCCAATCCAAAGCGTGAAGGGCAGCTGTCAGTACCCAGAGACAGAAAGATCTGGGTGGAGAGGGCTGCCTGAGAGGGACTTGGCCCTTTTCTGAGGGCCCGCTGGGCAGCCTGCTACAACGCCAGGGGAAGGAGCCTGGGGGCAGGTACCTTGATGTCACTCTCTTGTCCTTAGTCTCCTGCTGATGCCTCCATTTAGAACAGCCAGAAGCCAGAGGCAGGCCCTCCTTGCCAGCGTCCTCCCAGGTCAGCCTCCCCCGCACACAGGGAGGACGAGGCAGAAACAAAGACTAACCAGCCCAAGGGTTAGTACAAGCAGGAAAGGCGGAAGCAGACACCTACCCAGGCCCATGTTACAGATGGAGAAACAGGCTCAGAGGGGTGACTGAATCACTGAACTTGGGCCGCCCGACTCCCTTGTCCTTGCCCTTAACCATTGTCCCACATGGCTCCACCCATCCGTACCCTGAGCTGGGTGTTATTTTCCTTATTTACAGTTAAGGGAACATATGCTCAGGCGGGTAACGTGACTCATCCAAGGTTACACAGCAGAATCAGGATGGTAGAAACCAGGCCTGGAGGCCCCAGTGCCAGGCTGCTTTCCTCACTCGGCACAATCCTGCCTTGGCAGGAGGAGATGTTTAGACCAGAGCTGCTACCTTTTTTAGCCACCAGCCCGAAGTGCCAAAGGATGGCTGTGAGGGTGGGTGTCTGGGGAGAGCTGGCTGTTGCCCCATCTCTCTTTGCCAAGCCCCGTTCTGGTGAAGCTCTGGTGTGTAATCTCTCCTCAGCAACAATTTTTCCAGAGCACAGCTTTACAAGTGCGACTCTCCTCTCCTTAATCCATCTTGCCTAACACCTTGGAGACATGTCCTGCCATCCTGCCTCCCTCCTTTCCTGCCCTTCCCAACCCCACTAGCAGCTCTGCAGACTTCCGAGTGGGTTTTCTTTGACTCTGTTCTCTGCACCAGACGGATAATACATAAGGCTGTTTGCCAAGGTCATCTTTGGTGCGCTGCGGGAGTGAGGGAGAGTTAAATCACAGAGAATCAGCCCAGGGCCGCTCCGCTTTCCTTAAGGTCTCAGCAGGTGTGGGGCAGGGGAGGGGGAGGCTCTGGTCCCTTTCCTCCCCTCACTCTAGCTTGACCGGTGGGACTGGGCTGGCAGCAGGGGAACGTTTGCCTTCCATTATTTCATCCTTGGGGAGGGTAGAGAGAAAAGTGGAGGAGAGGGTGTTTTTGATGATGGTAGAGAAAAGGTTGTGGGACACAGTCTGGACAGAAAATGGTCAGCTCTTGGTAAAGGTGGGGCAGGGCTTGGCCTGTTTACTAAGGTGGAGGTATGAGCCTCTCGCTAACAATACTCCCATTCTACTGATGGGAAAACTGAGGTCCAGGGAAAGAAAGGCGGTTTTCAAGGTCATAGACAGTAGTAATTGGTGGAATGCAACAAAGCACACCTCTCCTGGGCAAGTGGAAGGAGCTCCCAGATTAGGACCCCAGGGGTCCTTAGTTTGAATACAGACTCTGCTCTGACTTGCTGTGTGACCCTGGGCAAGCTACTGCCAGTTTCTGGGTTTCAGAGTTTGACGTTTTTGTTTTTTTTAATCAAACACCTACCATGTGTGAGGCACTGGGATTCTACAAGGAACAAGCAAAATCCTGCCTTTATGGAGCTTATATTCAGGAGGAGACCCTCAGCTGGGCGCTCAGCAGGCATCATTTGCAATCCTCGAGACAACCACCAAAGACTGGTATTATTAATATCACTTCACAGGTGAAAGACTGAGCGCCATCTCTACACTGGTGGGACAGGAGGAGACACTTCCTCTGACGATTCCCTCCCACCTCCATCCCCACCCCCCGATGTTCTCCCGGCAGGGAGAAGCAGAACCCAGTTCCCATGATGCTGCACATCTCAGATACTTAAAATTTTCTTTATTTGGTCTGGAGATGTGCGATCAAATCTTTTTTTTCAAAAGTAGATTTACAAAAAAAAAAAAAAAAGTAGATTTACCTTCTTAATTATGTTTGAGGTAGATTTACAACGCTATTAATTCCCACTCCCTGAATAAACATGGGAGGCCAGTGTGTGCTCAGGGAAAAGCCTCAAGCAGTGTGAGAGGCAAGGGGTGGGGATGGGCGGGCTGGGATTTTAGCATTTCCTGCAGGTTTTCAGAGGGTGATCATTCACACAGGAGAGCAGCTGGGGTAGGGGTGCTGCATTTACAAAAAGTTGGGGGCTAAGTGGGAGGGGGGCCTCTGAAGGCAGTCCCCTCCCCTCCCCTCTTTTCTCTGGTCCTTTATCAGTAGGAGCTGGGTGTTCATTGTACACCTACTAGATGTTGCTGGGGAAGCAGAGAGATGTACAATCGCCAGTTCCCTGGTGCTATGGTTCGAATGTTTGTGTCCCCCGAAAATTCATATGTTGAAACCTAACCCCCAGCGTGAGGGTATTAGGAGGTGGGGCCTTTGGCGGGTGATTAGGTCATGAGGATGTGGTCTTCATGAATGGGATTAGTGCCCCGATAAAAGAGGCCCCAGAGGGCTCTCTTGCCCCTTCTACCACTTGGGGACACAGTGAGAAGACAGATGTTTATGAGCTTATGAATCAGGAAGTGGGCTCTCATCAGACACTGAATCTGCCAGAACCTTGACCTTGGACTTCCCAGCCTCCAGAACTGTGAGAAGTGACTGCTTGTTGTTTATAAGCATTTGTTACAGCAACCAGAATGAAGACAACTGTCTTCTGGCTTTTTCTATCCCATGAAAGCTGCCAGCCTTTCCTTGTGGCCTCCAGCACAGAGTAACAACATTGAAGAAAGCTCATATCTTCCTTCCTCTTCCCCCCACCCAAGGGCACCCCATTGTGTTCCACTGAGTTACTAGGCCAGGGGTCAAGCAGAACTTTCCGCCCCTGCCTACCCCCATGAAGTCTCTGAGGACAGGAGCTAACCTAATTTGCATCCTCTGAGACAGAGCCTGGCAGGCACCACTGCTCCTGACCTCCCCCTTGGTCACTGGGATGGTACTGGGACCACAGCCCCTGAAGCCCGCACAGCCCCCGCTGGCTGAGTCAGGGACAACAGGATCTGCAGCCATGGGACGATTTAGCAGCTAATGAGAAATGGAAACTACGAGAACAAACGAATGAAGCAGCCACTGCTGTGGGAGAAACACGTTCATCAGACTCTGAGAAACCGAGGCAGCCAGCACAGACCCACTGCACACAGGAGGGGGCTTCGGCTGCTAAATGATCCATCCTGGGCCGGGAGGCAGCTGCCATAGCCCGAGTCCCGTGAGGCCCCGCGTGTCACCTCGCAGGCTCACGACTCCTGGGCCTCCCTTCTGGGCCGCGAAGCTAGTCCTGTCTGGAGCTTCTATGGGGCAGAGACTGACTGCAGGGTGAGGCTGGTGTGACATTGAGCCAATGAACGAACAACTGCCTAGGAAAGCACTTGAGGGCCTGACCCCAGCCAGCCCACCCGGTCTAGCCCATTGCCCTCCTGACCCCGCTCCCTGCTGGAACCAAGGCTTATAATTTACTGTTTACCAGAGATGTTGGTTGCACCCATTTTGCAGGTCAGGAGACGGGCATTGGGAGAGGAGCTCTGACTTCCCAAGGACTGCAATCTGAAAGATGAAATGTGAACTTTGTGCACTCAAGTCTTGGGATTCAATGTTGGAGCTCTGTCCATCAAACGACTTGAACCTGAGTCTCTCTGTGTTCACATCTTCCCCACACCTACGACCCCCATTCTAAAGATGAGGAAAGTGACACTTAGAGGTGTTGAGACACTGATCCTATGCCACACAACTACGAAATTACAGAGCCAAATTCCAGGCACTGAGCCAAGCGCTGGGCATATGAGGCAGTGGAACCCAGTGGTTAAGGCTCTGAGCTTACACTGCCTGGGGGGACTGTGAACCCTGGCAGCATGGCCTTGGGCAAGGTATCCAACCCTCTCTACATTAGTTTCCTTGGCTGAAGAATCAGGATAAAAATAGTACCTGCTGCATAGGACTGTGAGATGGTGTAGGGAGAGGAGTGCCATGCTCACCAGAAACTCTCCATAAATGTTGGCTGGTTTTAACCCTTGTTACGCTATGCCTGGTTCTGGAAATGTAGAGATGAGGGAGGTGCTGCCTTTCCCCTCTCTGAGCTCTCTGAGTCTGTTGTGTTCTCCTGTCTTGTTATTCTCAACATCCAGAGACCCCTCCCCAATTCGGGGTGCAGGCAGGGTGTTCCACACTGACTGCCCCCAGAAAGCAGAGAACAAAGAAGGCCTGCTTGAGTTCTGAGTCTCTAAACAGAATCTGACAACTGCAGGCAAAGACCTACAGTTGTCAGAGAAAAGGCTTTCGATTCCGTGGACTCTCTGAATTCCACAAGCCCAGAGCTGTGAAGGACTCCTGGAAAAAACAAGGGATCTGAAGGCTACCTTCTTGGTCAGAGAAACCTCTGCCTCACCACCCCCTCCCCTGCCCTGTATCTAAAATTTGCCCGAACTGGGGCAAGGAGGAGGAGGACAATCCGAGGGGAAGGAAGACTAGGTGTTTGTTGGTGGTCACCTGAAAAGGGACGGTGACCCTCCCCTCCAGCCGAGTCCCTAAGGCAGCAGGAGGGGCGGGTCTGAGAGCAGAGGGCATCCACACACAGCCTTGTGGCCGGTGATCTGGATACCAAGACGGCCTCGTGAGGCGTCCTGGACAATGTGTCTGAGGTGGTGTCAGAGGACCTTATCCCAGAAAGCCCACTATCTCTTTATGCCCAAGAGGGTCTCAGGAATATCAGAGAGAGAGAGAGAGCATGAACTAGACTCAGGAGGCCTTGAGGCTCAGATATGGAGAATACCCCAGGGATCCGCATGGACCTGTGACCTGAAGCAAGATGGGTCAAGGACATCAGAGTGGATGCGAGCACAGACAGAAGACTGAGAACCAAATGCCCCCGCCCCCGCCCCATGCTTTGGCACCCCTGCCTGCCTGTGATGGCAGAAACTTCCTGACACAAAAATGCAACTCCAGAGAAGTGGGGGAGGAACCTAAATTGACTAAGATTTTGTTTCTTTCATTTGGTAGAATGAAGGCCTGAAGTTGAAATTAAGCTCAGTTACTGAACAATAAAGAAAGCAACGTTTCTTGCATACCCAAATCTGTGGTCTGAGTTGGCTGCAGGCTATAAGCCAAGAAGAATTTTTAATATGAAGTACTGATCTCTAAGATTTAGGTCAGTCTAAGGGCTAGAAAGAAGGAAGGTCAAGGAAGACTTCCTAGAGGAGGTGACCCAGGAACTGGCTTTTGAAGATCATGGAGGAGCAGTTGGCCAGATGGATAAGAATGGCAGTGGTGATGGCGTTCCAGGTTTGGGAATTGCCAATGCACAGGCTTGGCAGAGAGAAAGGGCTGTCCTGCTTAGGGAGCTGAGAGTGGCCTGAGGCCAGGAGACCATGGGAAATACTGTGAGCTGGGTCTGGAAAGATGTGGGGCCAGGACTTGATGATTTCAGAGGCCATGTGGCTGCTTCAAGGGCCTGTTCCCCCTGGGTTGGGGTACTGGGGCTCCTGCAGTGCCTCACACAGTTTGGCCTGCCCTCGGTTGAGTCAGAGGTAAAAATAGCAAACCACATTCCTCTCATGCAGCACTGTGGGGTAAAGGAACCTATCCTGTTTCTTCAACAAAGCAAATTATTAAAATGTCCTCATTAGGAGCAGCAGTGGCATAACAAAGCATGCTAATTATGAGATTTGAAACTCCCGGTGCCATAGAACTGATATTACCAAAGATAGGAATAATTGTTAGTGGTGGACTTGCCAGAGGAGGACTTGATCTCATTATTTCATGAAATTGAAGTCGGTATTTATGTAATGTGCAAAGTTTTGCCTGAGGCCACCCGAACCTCACCACCTCACTGGTGATCTTCAGACTACCAGCTTCAACAAAACCTGGGGCAGCTAGGCTTTGGGAGCACAGGATTCTAGGCCCCAGCCCAGACCTCCAGAATCAGAATTTGCATTTTAACAACACTCCCAGGTGATCTGTGTGCACAAAAGTTTGAAAGTACTGAGGTAGAAGGCAAAAGCTTCCAAAGACCCATCACCATAACAATTCCCCTCTTTAATTTTCTACAGATGCTGCCTTGTCCTCGCCTGATTCTACTGACAGTCTAGGGCTCATGCTGCCTTCACACAGGGTCAAGTCTTAAACCCACACACTCTGTCCTACGAGGATGCACTTATCAGGTAAAGGCTCTTGGTTGCAAACTACAGTATCCACTCTAGTTGGTTTACACAGAGAAAGAAGTTATTAGAAGATATTTGGGAATTCAGAGAATCTCCAAGAGGGTCAAGGTGTTAGGTTTGGAAGCCACCCTACCTGGAACAATGTTCAAGCCCTCTCTAGGAAAGATGCCACCCACATTTCCGTTGCTCAGTATAGGCACCATGGCCACACTAGGAACTAGACACCGGAACATCCCCACCACTGCCTCTACAAAGCTGTTTGCCTCTGCTGCCACCCTCGCCAAAAATGGAGTCCATACTTCCTTAGGTGAACCTCTTCCAAATAAAGCCTCATGTGGGTCCCCCTAGATGCAAGGGCAGCGGAAAGTCTGAGTGTGAGTTCCCACCTCGGGGAGGGAGAACTTCTAATGTCAGGAATTTTCCAAACATAGGGAAAGTGTTCAATAGATCCTGGGACGCCAAAAACTGCTGAAGGGCCAATCTTGTGGGCAGCTCTCTAGGTATGAGAGGCAGAAGGGTATGAAAGCTTCAGGCAGCCCCATCCTTGTCCTTGAAACCCAGCTACACGATAGGCTATTCTTTGGGCAAGTCATTTCCTCAACTTGAGCCCCAATTTCCTCACCTACAAGATGAGAAGAGTAAAACCCACAGCATTGTTGGGAGGATTAAAAGGAGCAGTTTGCAAAGCCCCTAATGTAGTACCTGACACATATGCTATCATTAACATAATACTCATAGTTGTGAGATCATCACCACCAATAATAGTCCTATCCCGGAGTCCTGGCAACCATCTGTGCTTTGATTCTATTTATGTTGCCATCTAAACAATCAACCAATATCTCATGAGCAATGAGCACCTATATGTGCTGGGCACTGTACTAGGTGCTGGAATGGTAAATGAGAGATACGGTCCCTGCTTGCCAAGAGCTGGCCATCCAGGAGAAATCAATACACCCACAGCATTCTGCAATGGGCTGGTGACCATGGTGGTGTAGAAAGCATTAATCCCCAAGAAAACTATTCAGATGAGACAACATTCAAGGATAGGTTTGGCGGGAATTCCCTGGTGGTCCAGTAGTAAAGAATCCGCCTTCCAATGCAGGGGACGCAGATTAGATCCCTGGTCGGGGAACTAAGATCCCACATGCCGCGGGGCAACTAAGCTGGTGAGCCTCAACGAGAGAGCCTGCGTGCCGCAAACTACAGAACCCACGTGCTCGGAAGCCTGCACGCCGCAACTAGAGAGAAGCCCGAGCGCCACAACAAAGATCCCGCGCGCCACAATCAAGACCCAACGCAGCCAAAAAAATAAAGAAAATAAATAAATAAACAAAATTTTAAAATATAGACTAAAAAAAAAAGGATAGGCTTGGCAAGGGAGTAAGGATGGGAAGGAAGGCATTTAAAGTCTAGAGACCAACAAGAACAAAGGCACAGAAGGGGAGAGTTGCGAGGCAACTTGGGGGAAGACTCTATGACCTGGTGACTAAGAGTCTGCACTCTGCAGTCAGACTATCTAATGTGGGTTCAAATCCCAACTCTGCCATTTATAAGCTCTAACCCTGGGCAACTTTGTTATTCTACCCTGTAAGTCTATGGTTTGCCATCTGTCAAATGGGAATAATGATAACAGAACCAATCTTAGAAGCTCCCAAGAAGATGAATGTTCAACAGTAAACACAGTGTCTAACATGAAGCAGGTGTCCAGCAAATGCAAGAGAGAATGACTTATGATTATTCAGGCTGGAGGTTAGAGTGAGTAGTGCCTCGGTGTGAGATTAGTCCTTGCCAGAAACCTTGCATCCTTTAACAAGGCAGCAACATCTTTTGTTTCCACTAGCCCAGCGGCCATTCCTCTTCTTCTAGGATGAGCTCCTGGGTTTTCCCATTCCTCCTCCAAATACAGTCCACTTGGTTGTTAAGGCAGTATTGTTCTTCCTCCCAGATCCTGGCCAATCAGAGTGCAGTGTGTGGCCAATGTAGGCCAATGAGAGCCAGCCCTGGGATTTTCCTGGAACTACTGAGGAGAAGGTCTTTCCCAATGAGGTTGCTGAGCTGGCAGAGTGTGAGTCTGGGGCTGCTGGTCGCTGCTCTCAGAACCCCAAAGCTAGAGCTCTCCTGAGAATGAAGCCAAAAGAAAGGAGAGCAGACCTGAGAAATGGAAATCCACAGACTCCTGTTGGCACTTTCTTTGAGTACCTGGATTCAGCTGTGACTGAAGTTTACCCTACCCTGGCCTTCTTATTACATGAACCAACAAGTCATTATTTTTTTCTTAAAGAGTAAGAGTTGGCTTTCTGTTGTTTGGAACTGAAAAGGTCCTGACTAATGCAGATGGGATGCCCACTCACCCTTCATTCTGCAAATGGGCCGTGGGCCCATCTTTGAGGCTAACAATTGTCTCCTATTCAATAACTGACAGCTCTGTTGAATTGTTGAAGGGAGGCCAGTGGGTTCCATTCTCAAATTCAGAGCGTCACCCTGTCTGGAATGACATTCCCCACGTGCATGTGCATTCAGAGGCGGTATCAGCACAAATCCCCGCACGAAGTCTCCTCCTTTCCAAATGAAAAATAGCCTAAAGTCCTTTTAGACCCTTGGATTTCTCTGATTGGGTGTCCATGACCCTGTGACATCTTGAGGTCCCAGAATGAGTCCCAGATTTCCTGCCAATAGGCAGAGAGGGGGGAATAGAGGGTAAGGGGCCCGATTTACTCTGACATCCCACAAAGGCCTCCACTCTCCAAATAAGCCTGGCTCTTGCCCCATCAGCAACATTACGCCCTTGGACATTTGTTTCCAACTATCTTCCAGATTCCTTAGGAAGACCGACTACATTTTCTGAACTCCTGCTGTGCCCCAGGCACTAGATATAACACTTCTCATGAATTCCTCATGCCAGCTGTGTGGGATGGCCCATTCTACAGATAAGGAAGGCCATCCAGCTAGCAAATACCACGGTGGAACTGAAGTTTGGCCTGCAGTTCTTTGCACAAGCCCATATGGTGCTGGGAAGGTCTAACAGGCCTTCGAAACAGCTGTCCAGCTACCCAGAGACCACTTGTAGCTCACTCCTGAAAAAAAGGCCTGCTGACTGCGGCAGGGTACTGGGAGAGGTGAAGGGTCAGGGAGCGGGGTGAGCGGGGGTGGGGGGTGGCCAGGGAGCCACTGCAGCCTCTGGTTCCAGAGCAGCTGGGAGGCTGAGTCAGAGCAGCCTGGGTGGGATTGGCTGCTGAGATACAGGTTCCCCCTGAGGGCAGGCCCTGGGCAGAACTCCTCATGCAGTCAATCCTTAAAGCTCCAAGGTGAGCTCCGGAAGCCTTCCCGAATCCTCCAGCTCACAAATACCACTGCAGCATGCCCTCTCCCTGATATGCAGTGAAAGATAACAAAAATAAAATGACCCCTTTAGAACCACTGCGTTTCTATAAATACAGGACGATAATCATTTTTGAAACTATTAAAATAAATTTTGCCCCCCAAACAAATACTATGTGGCATTAGATTACATCATTATTCTCAAAACAAAGGTGTTTTTATTTATTTATTTAATGCTTTCACTGTTACCAGGAACCGGAGGACAGACAAAAGAAAATGCAGTTGTCTTAAGATGTGCATGCTGGGGGAGGGTGTGTGAGTGTGTAAGCACGTGTGCAAACCTCCAGCTCAGTGACCCTCCCTCACCTTCAGGCCTCCAAGGAGCACCCTTCAAGTCTGTACCTTTGCAAAATAACTAGTGACCACCTGCTGTGGGTCTTCAGGTCATTCCTGAATAGTTTGAAAGGCCAAACTCATATGCCTGGCTGTGCGTCAGCTCTGAGCTGCTGACTTTGGCATGTGGCCTCACACTGGGTCCTCAGAACCTTCATTGCCCCATTTCATGGCTTATGAGCTCACTGAGGTTCTAAGGAGGAAAATGACTTTTCCAAAGGACTACAGAAGCCACAGGGTCACGATCAGAATTTTCCCCCAGGTCTTCCTGATGCCATGCCCATGTGGTTTTTCCTGGGCCAGCACCCCTGCCTCCTCAGTTTAATTCAGCTCTGCAAACATTCATTCATTCAGTTGCCTCAAATCTCCTTTGTAACAGGACAGAATATTAGCAAATAACTAAGTGAACACGTCGCTTTATTTACCTCCTGCCATATGCCAGGCACTGTTAAGTTGAAGACACCTTGAACTCAGACCCTCAAGCTTCATGGTCTGGAGCTTCATGCTGGGCTCCTGGTGAGCAACGGTGTCCTGAAGCCTGGAGAAGGGTCACCTAAGCCAGCTTTGGGATGGAGGAGAGACACGGGAAGGCTTCCTGGAGGAGGTGATGCCTATACCAAGCCCCAGAGGATAGGAAGTAGGTAGTCAGATGAAGGGTGTGTGTGCGAGGCTGGGTGGAGGTGTCCCAAACAGTGAGGACGGGATGAAAGCAGCTGACACTGTCTCAGTCTTCCCCTCCCACATGTCACTACCTGGGTTTCATTGGTGACTCTCCAATTCCAGCAAATTTGCAAGGCCCAGAGGACAGATCTCCAATTGGAGGGGCATGATCTGGGTGCAGCACACACTCGATATGCAGGAGAATGAATGAACCTCTCCACACCCACCCCCTGACCCGGACCCTGTCCCTTGACTGCATGGACCTCCCTTCAGAAACAGGGTGCCATGTAGGGTTGATGACGACCAAAAAAAAAAAAAAAGCTGACTTTTATTGAGTGTGTGCTGTGGGTCAGGCCCTGTGCTAAGCACTGCAGACTTGGGGCCAGCTTCATAGTCACAACTGACTTTTACAAAGGAGGAAACTGGGTCCCAAGAATGTGACATGAGCTCGGCAAGGTCACACAGCTGGAAAGGTGGAAGAGCCGGGTTTTGAACCCAGCTGTAGGTGAAAGGGCCTGATGATCCAGGGCAGATCGTGGGTGCTAGTACTGGGAGACTCGGCAGGGCTGAGCCGGGGCCTGGCGCCTGGGAGAAATTCCAAGGGTGGTTGTGAGATGGAATTGCATGGAGTACAGAGCAGCCCCAGGAGAGCAGCCTGGTCAGCTCTGGCATTTCTGGGCGGTGGCACCGTTTCCCTGGTGATTGGCAGAGATGAGGTTGTGCAGGGGTGAGGCTTCTGAGCACGGGACACGAACTAACCCTCACCCCTTGCTGAGGGGGACGTCAGAGACACGATTACTGGAATTACTCCCTTCACCCAGGCGGACCCTGGGGAGTCAGATGGCTCCCTCCCACCCCGGGAGAAGCATCCAAAGCACTCCTGCCTCTGCTCCGTTGCCTAGGAAAGGGGCTTGTCACCACGTTTGGCTGGCACTGCGATACTGCAGTCTGAGTCAGAGACACACAGGCAGGAAAGGTCAAGGCTCCCGAATTAACTCAAGGAAAAACTGCCGACCGGCAAAGATCTATGTAGGGTTTTCACGAGGTCTTCCTTCCTCCGCGTTCCAGGAAGGGAATGCACGTTGATGACATGCCAAGAAGGGCATACTCCAGACACTGGAGTGCTTGGTTATTCCCTTGTTAGACTTTGTTAAGTCTCAGGCACTACCTAGGGGCTTTTCCGCAGGTTACTTCCTTTGTCCTCACGACTCCCCTATGGGGGATTTTGATGCCCCATTTCACAGAAGAGCAAACAGGCTCAGGGAGGTTAAGCCACTTGCCCAAGGACATCCAACTGGTAAGTGTTGGAGCCGGGTTAGGACCCAGGCAGTTTGCAAAGTGTGGGCTCAGCCCCTCAGAGACCAGAGAAAGGGACAGGCCCACGGATGCAGCAGTTTCCCAAGCCCAGGCACACAGCAGGGATCCAGTAAATGAGGCACCTCAGACTGAGCCCAGGGCCTCGCTAAGACTATAAGGTCTCAGACAAAGATCCCCAGGCCTTGCACCTGCCCCCTCATTTCATTCAATCTGGAACAAAACCAAGTTGCATGTTTTTCCTCCCCGGCCCCAACCCACTTCTCAGAGGCAGGGGTTTTGTAAGGGAGAGAGCCCTCTCACGCCTGGTGAGCCCTTAGAGAACTCACAGCTTTTGGAGAACTTCCCATCCAGAGGGAAGCCATCCGACTCCACACTTGGTGGGCTGGGCCTCGGAAGAGAGAGCTCCAGGCTGGGGTTCAGGAGCCAGGCTTCTGGGGTAGCAAGGGGTAGGGCCCTTCTCCTCTGAGGACCTCAGTTTCTCCCTCTAAAATGAAAAGGTGGACTGGTTCAAATGTGTTTTTTCTTTTTTTTTTTTTTGGATTTGCTGTTTTGTGAGTATCCACCTTGGGACATGCAGCAAACATTCGATAAAAGAGCTACTGTGTACTAATTCGGTTGAGTGCTTTACATGAATTATTTCATTGAATCCTCCCAACAATCCCACGGGGTAGGTTCTTTTGTTACTATTATTTGTATGTTGTAGATGGGAAGAAAGAAGAACAGTGGGGTCAAGCGACTTGCCCAAGGTCACCCAGCTACCAGGTGATGGAGTCAAGATTCAAACAGTAGTCCAGCTTCAGAGCCTGAAGCATTCACCCTTCCATCCTTCCGTTCCACACTTACATTTTGAAGCAGGGCAAGGCCACGTTTGAGGAACTAGGGGAAGGGCACAGTGGCATCCGATAGGGGTGGTTGTCATGAGGGTGGCAGGTGGGGGTCTGGTCTGGGAGGATGGGGTGTTGTTGGCCGAGAAGAGAATATGGCTGAGCAGCAGATTGGGGTAAGAGGAGTGGAGCTCAGTTTGGGGCGTGATGAGTGACAGGAGACATCTGAAGGATGATCCCCAGCATGCACTTGGAGATGCATGGCTGAAGCTCAGAGGGCAACGTGGGTGCTGGGGTACTTGGTGTTAATAGTATCTAGGTGCTTGTGGGAGGGGATGGGCTCTCCCAGGGAGGGAGTACACAAAAGGGCTTAGGTCAGAACTCTGGGATCCCTCCTTGAGGAGGGTAGGCAGAAGAAGAGCAAAGTCATCAACTTCCTACCTCTATGGACTTTTCATTTGCCAAGTCCTAGCCCTGCCAGCTGGGATTCTTAGGAGGCCAAAAGATTACCCTCTTCTTTAAAACTCGGCCCTGAGAAGCAGTGATCGGTCACGGTCCCAAAACCCTGCCTCTCTGCTCTGGCACCAGCCCAGGATTCTCCAGCAGGCTCTGAATCGTGTAATTATCCATGCAATAATTATGCCTGGCAGAAGGCTTCAGCTTTCCTGGGGGAGGGCTTCCCAGAGCATCGCCTAGCAATCCAATCACCATCAGCCTGCTCCGAGGATGCTCGCCACGGCCCAACTCCCTTCCTCTGAGCGCAGTTCCTGGCCTGGGGGAGACCTCCTGTGCAGGAGCAGGTGGGCGCCTGTCAGTCTGACGGGGGCACCTGTCAGTATCACTTGGTTTGGCTTCCTGGATGTACACAGCCCCATCTCCGACTACTGCCACCCAGCAAGCTTCCACCATCTCCCACGGCCCTATTTATGACCCAGAGGGGGGAAAAAAATCTATCAACTAGGAGCAAGCACCTAATCAGTTTATTCGGTTGCCTCAGGTCTTCTGATGCAATTATAATTCCTACTAAGGCACCGGTGTCAGGCTCATTTCAACAACCACTGCAGACACGATAATCAAAGCACCAGGATTCCTTTGTTCCAAACCCTGTACAGATGACGCTCACAAGGTATGCTTTGGAGGGAAAACTAAGCATGTTTTTTAAATTTTTTTTTTCTCTCATCTCCTCTCTTTCTTGTTTCCTTCCATACAGAGATCAGGGAGAAGCTGCCAGAATGTCCCACGTGCAGCTGGAAACAGACCCAGGCCTACGGGGCTGTGAATGTGGCTCATATATGCTCACGGGCCAGGGAAAGATGCCTCGTGATGAGGCAGGAGTGGCGCCCAGGAGAGGCTGCTGGCTGCTTCCCAGAGACCTCACAAGGTGGCATTTACTTTGGCGAACTCCCCAGCCCCTGGCCCCCAGCCTTGGAGGTTCGGAAACCTGCTTTTGCTGGCACACCCAGAAGGGACCCATCTGTCAGGAGAACACTCCCATTAACCCAGATCATGAGACCAAAATATAAACCACACTGAGAAAAGGAACTGCCGTGCAAAACAGGACTCCTGAAGCTGTCGTGACCAGTGCTGTCTCTCCCTAGAGGCAGAGCTGCCTGGGAAGGCGTGTTATAATAATAATAAAGTTTCCTGATGAACCTAGAATCATCTGGGATGCTAGTTGAACCACTAGAAGGTTTAATAGCATCAGACTCTGACTGTTTGCTGCATCCTTTCCCCAGGAGGTAGATAGTTGACCCTAGGATCACACAGGTGATCTGCCCTTTTCTATGCCCAAGAAGACCCAACAGCATCTGGACCCATACTCCTTCCCCAGGTAGGACCCTACCCATCTGATTGGGTGCCCATCCCTGAACTGCTGTCTGTGGCAGGCCTGGCTGTGGTCTTCACACTACCTCCATCTTAGCTTCCCCAAGAGTATAAACTTGCTGTGGAGCCAACAAGCGACCACATTTTCTGCCTCCTTCCCCTACTCCACCTCCCCACCACATCTGGCTGGGGTTAGGAGCAAACTCTCCCGGTGAAATCTGTGTATAAGTGATGTCTGTCATGGCTGGGTCACAGTGGTTAAGAAGCAGTGTGTTATCTCTACCCCCTTCACCTAGATGTAAAGGAGGCCCTAGGGTTGGTGGAGCGACAAGACGGAAGGAAGCTGGATCCCTGAGTGACCACGTGGAAGAAAACTACTGGCCCACCAGGAACACCCACATTGGACAGTTATATGAATGATAAATAAAATTATATGTGTTAAGCCATTGAAATATTGGGGTCTATTTGTTAATAGCAGCTAGCATTACCCTAAAGAATACATTCTTCTATTCTAGGCCTGCCTCCCTGAGAATACAGTCATCAGCCAATAGAGTGTAAAATCTTCTGAAACTTCAAATTCATACCCAATCACCATCTCTTGTGTCACTCCTAAAGGTGGCTGATGGTGCGTGCTGTGCATGGATTTGCTTTCCCAAGTTTTAACTTGATTCCCACCTGCCATCCTTCCCAGATACGAGCTGATGTTACTTGCAGATCCCAAGCCACAGGCATGACATGGCAAATGGGATTCTGAAAGTATAGAGATTTGTACATATACAGCAACACACAAATGACTGGAATGGTCTTTCAGCCTGGAAGAAGAGTTTAAACGCACGCGCACACACACACACACACACACACACAGAAATGCACTCACAGGAGCAGAATGGAGACAGAGCAGAGAGACAGCCTGGGCTGTACAGAGGGAGCAGAAAATGTGAACTTGATCAGAACTGGGATGCAAATAAATCTCACCTATCTCTATGTCAACTGTAATCAATTGGTAGTGACTGCTTGGAATGCTGTGTTAAGAAGGATTCTGAGTCACATTCTAGCTCAGAAGGAAAAAGTACTATGATGGATGATCAATTTCTGCCCTGGGTAATAGATGAGGGAATGATAGCGCATACCAGGAACCATCATACTTGTGCTAGGGACTAGGATTGTGGTTGCAGAGAAGCCTATATTTATGAAGTCTATAGCCCAGAACTCACTGGGTCAAACCATAACAACCAAAACCACTGTCAACCCTCAAATGAGTGCCTATTACGAGGCAGGTGTTTTATATACACCTTTTCAGTTAATCCTGACAACAACCTTGGAGGGAGCTATTAGCCCTATTTTACACAAGACAGATCTGAGGTTCAGAGAGAGTAGATGACTTACCCAAGATCACACAGCTCAAGAAAGACAGAGCCAGCTTCTAGACAAGAAGTGCCTGGCTGCTAAGTGTGTGCATTTCACCATTACATGGAACGCTCTCTGCATTCAGTGGGGTCTGGATTAAGAGGAACAATATATGTCAGTCTTTTCGTCTGCCTGCTGCCCACTGACATGAGAGCAACGGCGGCGGGAGAAGGGCTTGTCTCCCAGGCAGCTCAGATGGAAGTTGTGTGAAGACCAAATTGGTTTTGGGTTTGAGCTTCCTACAGCCTTTCTGTCTCTTGAGCTAGTTTACTGCTCTTCCAAAGTTTTGGAAGAAGGCCAAGAAAGGCAGGAAGAGAAGGAGAGAAGGGATGGGAGACTCTTATGTTGTCAGTTCCAATGATGTGCGAGCTACCAGGGAGAGATCACAGAGCTGGCAGCCAGGAGAACTGGGATTAGTCTTGCGTCGCTTTGAGCTCCCACAGAAGCAGCTTTCCTGAGCCTCAACCTCCTCAAGTGTCAAATGGAGCTAATGCCAGGTAGTAGGTGTAAAGTCTCTGAGCGATGGCACTACAGAGACCTAAGGGACAGATGGGCCTGGGTTCAACGCTGTCCCTGCACTTTGGCCTTCGGCCCTGGGCAAGTCAGTTCTCTCTGAGCTTCAGTTTGCACACTTCTAAAATAGAGATAGTAACAGTATCTACCTCAAAGGATTGTGTGACAATGAAATGAGATAATTTAGGGGACGTGCCCAGCCCAGTGTCTGATGTCCCATTCAGGGTAGCACCCTTTATCTCTCTCTACACAAATGCACATGCACCAAACACCCTTTAAAGAGTCACTGGGTGATATGAGAAGTCTGGGGAAGCGGGGGGAGCCTGCCTCAGTTTCCATCCTTTCCAGATTGCACTCGGTGCTTTGTAACCTTGAATAGATTCAGCCTAGCTTCTGTCCATCACTCTATTCCCTCACTCGGTGTCTTTGCTTGAATTCTCCTTTCTACCTGGATTCCCATACACACCTTTGAACAACAATAACAGTCGCAACAGTAAAAATGCCAACAGTGAATGAATTCTCTCTGTATCGAGTGCTTGCTATGGGTAGGCAGCCTACCATTGATACCTGCACGCTACATGTTTACATTTTCTTCCACACTCCTATTACCCCTCTCCCTCCCTTCACCCCTTCTTGATTCTGTTCCAGGGTTTGGGGGGACAATAAATCAACTCCATAACAGATAAAGCTGCAGGCAGCTCTAATCCCAAAACCACTCTGGTCTTTCCATTACCTCCTGTCCTGAGCTGCCTGGGAGACAAATCCCCATCCTTAGCTCCATTTACACTTGATTTTTCATACTCTTCTAAGGAGCCGATGTGGTTAGTATTATAAACCTCACTGGACACACGAAGAAACTAAGGTTCACCTAGTAACTTACCTCGAGTCACACAGCCAATAAGAGGCAAGTCTGGGATTTAAATCTAAGACTATTTGGTCTTCAAATTGAATTCCTTATTTGACAGAATAGTACCTGGCCCCCAATGCGGACAGGTTATCCCCATTTTTCTAAACAACCCCACCAACAATATGTGATCCATTCAGGGACCCCCTCAGGCTCAGAGTTCCAGGACCAGGGGATTCAAGGTGAATCCAAGCCATATAGGTTCCACCAAAGAGGGACACACAAAATCTCTGGTCTATCGTTATTCATCACCTATTATATTAATCTCTCCATTAGTGACAGGAATAATAAATGCTACCAATATTAAGAACCATTACCATGTATTGAGCCCTTACTGTGTGCCACATACCTAAAAGCCACAAGAACCCTACAATGTCGGCGTGTGATTATTCCAAGATGAACAGAGGCCCTACAGGTGACTCTAACTTGCCCAGGGTAAAAGGTGGGCTATGGAGATACTGGACTTGAAGCCACTTCCATAATCCCTCCCAGGACCGGGGGTAGGGGGAGGGATTGCTGCCAAGAAGAACTTTTCTAGACGCAGAATGTGCCTCTCCTTCTTACTACACAAAAAACGGGCGCTGAGGAGGAAGCATGGACCCTCCAGAAGCAGCTGCTGGGAGATGCCATTTTCTCCACTGTTGCTTGTATTCAGAAGTCAGTGCAGAATCAGGGCAGAACGTGGTTGGGCCAGGCTGACCTCCAGGGCCCCCCCGCCCCACCCAGGCAGTCTTCCCAGCTTGCCAGGTAAGAAGGGTTGCTGCAGTAACCACCCTGGTCCTGGCGTGAGTGCAGGTACATTCTAGTGTGCTGGGGAGCTGCCTGATGACCCCGCGTACCTTTGGAGATGGGACATTTAACCGATGAGTTCATCTAAGAGCACAGCCTCACCCTGCAACGTTATTCTTGCCTTCCGCAAATATTTATCAAAGACTGACTACGTACCAGGCATGGCACTGTGCTACATGCTGGGAAGGCAAGTGTCGAGAAGGCAGCTTATATGAAAAGCATTCTCAAAGTACCAACCACGAATAAGAGTAGAAGTGTAGAGGCATGGGCTGAATTGTCTTATTCATTCCTATTGTTAACAAATATATCTGGGGGAATTCAAATTCTGGGGGTTGGAAATCTTTCTGTGCAGCCTAGTCAAGGAAGATAGTCTGGACAAAGGGAATGACAGCCTCAAATCCACCTGTGCTACTACCTCCATCAGCACCGTTAATTACTACCACCAGTACCACCATCGTCCTGCCACCAACACTACTACTCACACCACTACATCACCACCACCACCATCGCCAACATCCCCCCTGCCATTATGACCACCACCACTAATACCACCCCTCATCACACTACCACGATAGCACTCCTATCACTAACACCACTAACACCACTAATACCACTACTAATACCCTATCCTCATTATCCCTACTCTAATCATCATTATCACCATTAAGATCATCATGCTCCAGCATCACCATAAATACCACCTATCATCAGCACCACTACTGCCATTAATACCACCAGTCGCCAATATCATCGGTCACCAACACCTCTGCCATCATCAACATTATCCCTACTATCATCACCACTACCACTTATAACATCATCCCTTATGACTATCATCATTGCTACCACCAGCACCGACACCACCACCATCATCACCACCACCATCATCAAGATCATTACTACCATGGTGACCATTATCACCATCTACATATTGATACCCACCATTTATACATTGCCTTACAGTTTGCCACATACATGCACATTGTCTCACTTAATCCCCATGACAATCCAATGAGTTGATATCATGATAGTTATTATTTAACAGATGAAGAAACTGACATGCAGAGATGGGTTAAGCAATTTTCTTAAAACACACAGCTCATAAGGGGAGTTAGACTGGCCTTTGGTTCTATTTTACTCAACACCCCACACCTGTTTTTTCCTCCATCAACTCTAAGTAAGCGGTTATGGAATGGTCCCCAATGCTCTATGTTTTTGCACTAAACCACAGCCTTTGACGTTCAGATACTGTGGATAGGCATAGGGGGTGGTGTCAGAGCTATGTCCAAGTTTCTTTGCCACACTGATCCCAATTAGGGAATCCCAAGTCCTCCTGCATCTCTGTGAAATGTCAGTTCAAGTCCCAAGTACCACTTGTGGGCTCAGAACTGTGTCGAGCTTCTCGGAGGAGCTCAGAAGGGCAGAAAGAAAAGTTCCGGTCGGTCGTTGAGGAAAGTGTACTCTTACTGGAGAGTCATGCACGTTTACAGGGAGTGATTATAGAGCAATTCAAGGCGATCAACTGCTAAATCATGCAGGACAAACAGTGAGTGCGTTGGGAGGGTGGGGGGAGAGGAGGCGGGCGGAAGTGATCACTGGGAGACTTTTGGGGAACAGGGTGGGGTGAGAGGGGACAGTCCTGATCCCCACTTCCTTTGTCCTGTGCTCGTCCTTGCTCTCTATCACCTGCCAGGACCCTTTCCTCCACCTCAATAAAGGTGGACAGCCTGACTCCCTTCTCTGCCTCCATTCTCTTCCCTCCCATTTCTGATAACAGCCTTTCCAGTGACATCCTCCAAGTCACAAACGTGCAAAGCATCACTGTCATTGTTTATCCCTTCTCCTTTCTTGCTGTCTGCTTCACTGACGTTCTCATGCTATTCCTTCCGCCTAGAACTTCACCACCTACATTCCTGCCTGGGCCAAGCCCTAGCTCTGTTACCAACCTCAAACGCCACCTCTTTCAGCCTTCCTCTCTGATTCTCCAGCCCTGCCCCTCAGGAGGAGATGCTCTTTCCCTCCCCGGAAGCCCCACAGCGTAACACAAGCATGCGGGTGCTGGAATCAAACCCTCTGGGTTCAAATCCTGGCTTGGCCACTTATGAGAGATGAGACATTGGACATTTCCTTCCTTATGCCTCAGTTCTTCAGTTTCCCCATCTGTAAAGGGTCAAGTAATAGTGCTGACTTCCTCATGATGCTATAAGATTTACACAAAAACCAAGCTGCTAAAGTGTCTGGCACATAGTCGGAGCTCTATAGATTTGTGTTAATAGTATTATTATTGTCACCAGCGTGAAGCTCCTTGAGGGCAAAGGCAGTGTCCTACATCACTCTTATCTCCTTCTGGCAGCTTCTCCTTCAGGGGAAGTAGATGGGAGCCTGACGTGGCTCCCGGACAGGCTGCACGATGTGGACCAATGTACAGAGTGGTGGCTCAGGCAGGTCAGGAAGAACCAGGACAGTAGCACAAGGAAGGAACACATGCAATAGGCAGTGGGGAGTGAAGGGTGCCCCTGAAAAAGTCAGGACAGGATTCAATACTCAGTCTTCAGTCCCAGGCCTTCCCACCCATCTTCGTAGTGCACCCTGGGGACATATCAAAGAAGCAGGGTGCTTCTAGGAAATGCGTGGGGCTGTATTTGGAGTCAGTCAGAGCTGGTGTGAATCCTGGTTCTTCTTCTACCAGCCACCTGAAGGGACTCGGACAAGTCACTTCTTGCCAAGTCTCAGTTTCCTCATCTATAAAATGGCGGGATGAATGCCTACCTCTCATAGTAGGAGAGTTCATTTGCTAGATGGGGATAATGATAGTATATACCCCATAGGGTTGCTGTGAGAGTTAAATTAGTTTAATGTATCAAAAGTACTTGGAATAGTACTGGGTACAAAGTGTTACACACATGTCATTTCTTTTTACTATTGTTCTTATTATAAAAGCTTTTAGGGCTTCCCTGGTGGCGCAGTGGTTGGGAATCTGCCTGCCAATGCAGGGGACACGGGTTCGAGCCCTGGTCTGGGAGGATCCCACATGCCGCGGAGAAACTAGGCCCATGAGCCACAACTACTGAGTCTGCGCGTTTGGAGCCTGTGCTCTGCCACAAGAGAGACCACGATAGTGAGAGGCCCACGCACCACGATGAAGACTGGCCCCCACTTGCCACAACTAGAGAAAGCCCTCGCACAGAAACAAAGACCCAACACAGCCAAAAATAAAAATAAATAAATAAAATAAATTAAAAGAGATTTGCTTACAAAATATTTAAGAAAAAAAAAAGCTTTTAAAATATTGTTATATTTGTCAACAGCTTGCAGAGTGCCTGGCACACAGTAGGTGCTCAGTACAGATGAGTTTTTTCTTTTTCCTGTCTGGTTCCAACTCTGAGGCTGAAATACCCAACAGGCACATTCAAGAGATGCTTAAAGCACCAGCAAAGTAGAGGCATCAAAACTTGTGAAAAAACCTGTTTTGAAAGCATATTATATTTCAAAAAATGATCAAAGAAGTTATCATGGGAAAAATCTGAATTTTATTTCATTTCTTTAGACTTATCTTTTCTGTTTTGAATTATCTAAGTAGCAAATGGTGAGGCAATTGGTGGTGGGGACACAGTCTTTTAGCCTTTGGGCCTTTAGGGCTTAGAGTCTAATCCAGCCCAGCGTCAGCGCTAAGAAAGGGAAGGAAAGGGAAGGAAGAGAGCGGGAAAGACTCTCTAAGAGACCCTGCTGATTGTGCAATTTGACCATTTGACGGTCTGGGAGAGTCTCACAAGGATGAGTCCCAGGGATGGAGAGAAAGTGCAGCCTCCATCACATGAATGCTAATGCACTGGCTTCCCAAAGGCAGCTGGGCGCCCTGTGGCCTCCAGAGCCCTCCCTTGGCCGCCAGCCGAGCCCTCCTCTTCTTCTGGCTCCAGGGTCGGATGGGTGAGGAGGCCAGTGGCTGTCATTTCCGGTCTCTAAAAGCTCGGGAGCAGCCACAGTTGTTCAACCTCTTCTTGGGGGTCAGAGGCCTGCTTGCCCTGGATGTGCCCTCAGGCCGGAGGAGGTAACTTGGAATCAGACACGCTTCACATCCTTGCTCTCTAATACTGGATGATCATAGAACCTCCCTGAGCCTCAGTTTCCCGATTTGCAAAATGAGGATAACAAAACAACCATCATAGGACTACTACAGAAATGAAAGAAGATTAGGCATGCAGAAGGCTCTGGGACACCGCAGGCCTTCAAAAGTTAGAATTCCTCCTCTTCAAGCAATGCTTCCCCATCTCTCCAATGTCTACCCTAAACAAGCCTATTTACCCTGGAGGAGTCCTGATTAATTGCTTAGTGCAGAAAGCTTCCTACAACAACTAGGATTGTTCGTTTGTTTTCCAACAGAGACATCTTACTAGGCCCCCTGGAAAAGGCATTTGACTTTCATGCTTCAGGCCCTTCCTTTGTCCATTAGACTCCTACTAACTTCTGTCAAGTCTTCTGGCTTCAAATCCCACACAAAGGCTTTTGCTCAGAATCCAGGCGGCCAGCCTGCTCTTCCATACTGAGCATTGTCAATGAAATCCCTTGTGGAGAGATGTCAGTAGTTCACACCAGTCTCTCCTGCACCCTGTCCCGGCCTACGGTCTTGGAAGCCAACTAGATGAAGACCTAGAATGCCCCCTTGTCACACCTTCAGGTAGCATAGATCTTGGAGGTAAAGCTAAGGTGATGGCTGGTAGAATCAAGATTCAGGATCTCACTTGGCTGGAATAACATTTTAAATTAGCAAATGAAAACTTAATGGGCATACATAGTCCTACCCTTCTGTTTCATTTAAGGAAAAAAAAGAAAAAAGGATCAATTGCAGAAACGCTGATCTGGGGAAATATGACTTCCTGGCAATTCATATAAAAACAAGCAGTGCTGGGGAAGCCTGGGGTTCAGACCCCAGGGCTGATGCTCAAGCTGTGTGACTGTGGGCAGACCGCTCGCCTTCTCTGGACTTGTTTGGTTATCCTAAAATGATACTTAAACCAGAAGGCTTCAAAGGTCCCTGCCAGTTTGACATATAATCCTATAATTACATATATACATATATATCAATATATACACACACATGCACACTATAATCTGTGCTCTAAGTCAATGTTGCTCCAACTGCAGTGGGCATCCAAGCCACCAGGAGATCTTGTTAAAAATGCAAGATTCAGTGGGGGCCTGCGACTCTGCATTCCTAATAAGCTCCCAGGTGATGCAGAGGTTGCTGGTGCGAGGACCACACTTTGAGTGGCATGGCTCCAAACAGCAGTAACTTGCCTCTAATTCACCCTTGCTATGTTCTGACCACAGTATCTTACATGCATTATTGCATTTAATTCTCATAACGACCTTGGAGGTAATTACTATCAATATCTTAATTCTCTACATGTGGAAACGAAAGTTCACAGAGGCAAGGGGACCTGCCTGAGGTCACATAGCTAATAAGTTGCACAGCTAGGTTTTGAATCCAGGTCTGTCTAATCAAGAGCACGTGTCCATACCTGCTATACCACATATATATGTGTAATACAGATTTAGGCCAATGTGTGGCTAAGGACGGGAAGGGAACTAATGAGAAAGCAGAAGGCAAATGCACCAGCAAGTTCTTGCGTTTGTTTCCTTTGCAAGGATGACCACTCATCCACCCACTGATCCCTCCCTGCCTCTCTGGACCCTGTGAAAACACAGACTGATTCTGGTGTCCGATTCTGACGGTTTGAAATTCTAACAGTCTTGGAGGTATTTAAGCGCTCTATCCTTCTCTGACAGGCAAGGATGGCTGTAACAAAGGGAGAAGAATTTAGTTCACAGAAATGATTACAGCAGAGGAGAAACGTTTAATCCTATTAATGAATTTGCTAATTGACCTTCTGCCCCCAATCATTTCATATTCAGGCTTTTGGAGTGTCAGATTAAATGGAAACAGATCCAGGGGTGGTTGGGGATGGGGTGAAAAGCATTTTGCTCAAGGCCTGCAGATGGCTCAGTAGTTCCGTATGCTAATGAGGTGCTTTGTCTATCCCTGGATGCCTTCTCCCCCACCTCCACACACCCTGTTTTGGCTGTTCTTCCTCGAGGGGAGGCCAGGAGGGGAGGAGGCTGGTGAGCTTAAAAGCTCAGGCTCTGGGACCAGCCAGAACCAGGTCCTGCTATCCGTACGCTGTGAGACTCTGGGCAAAGCACTGCCCTTCTTGGAACCTCAGTTTCTTCATCTGCAAAATGGAAACTGTAATAGGGTCTGTTCTCCAGGGCTGGGAGGAGGTTAATAAAATAACACAGGAAAAGGGCAGAGCAAGGTGCCTGGCACAGAGGGAGGCCAGGTCAACGTTAGCCATTACTATTATTATTAACCCTGCAGATGAGCCATGTTCTCCTATCTCACCGTTGGGAATTTCATCATCATCTGACACTGACGGCTTCCCACAGAAGTCACCGGAGAAACTGCTTGGGATTCCAGTGGCCATAGCTGTGATGGCTCTGGGGCCCATGGGGTGGACTCAGAGGCCACAGCTCGAAGGCACAGAGATCACCAAGGACTACCCAGTCACGCTGCAGATGGAGCAACAGAGGAGGAAGGGACCTGCCCTGAGATGGGACAAAAGGCAGCGGCAAAGCCACTACTGCCCCGAGTTGCTAGGATCATCTCACCTTCTGTGAACCACTGTGCTCACCACCTCCTGGGCCCCTTCCACAGCCCTATAAAGGAGATAAGGGAGACACCATGACTGTCCTCATTTTAGACAGGAGGAAACGGAGGCTCAGAGAGGTTCAGCTAAGAAGTCACAGAGTCGGAGTTTGAACCCAAGTCTCTTACTTTAACCCAGTGGTCCTAACCATTGCACACCCTATTCTTAACTCTCTGATTTGACTGTAGCTCCCACTGCCACCCCCCCATCCCCCAACTGCCCCAGGGAAGCTTTCAGTTTGGCCTGGAATAAGAAGAATTAATCCAATGTTCTGCTCCCACGGCTAGGGTATGGGACTCTAGTGACAGCCCAACTGATCACAGCTACTCCCTAAAGATGACCTATTTAAAACACTACCTGGAGGGAGGGGAAGCATTTAAAGATAAGTCAAGTTGTCTGAAAGTCTCAGGACTCTCTCAGTCTCTCTCTCTCTCTCTCTCTCTCTCTCGCTCTCGCTCTCGCTCTCGCTCTCTCTCTCTCTCTCTCACACACACACACACACACACACACACACACACACAATATCTCTCTCTCTCTCTCTTTCTCTCCCCCCACTCCCCAATACTGCTCATCCTCTGCCTGATGAATGGGAACATCAGCTCCAGGGCCATTATGCAGAACTTTGCAGCACTTCTCCCCATGAGCGGACCCGGATTTCTCATCTGCGAGGCCGCATTCCTGCACTCCTTGGAGCCATCAAGAACTCACAACCTGGTCTATCCATCCTTATCTCCATGCAGACAACATCCATCAGCATCAGGCCTTGACAGAGGCCCTGGAATAAGACTCATTCCCTGAGAGCTAGTCAGAGAGACGAATGCGTAAATCCATAATCACATATTGTTCGGGACTGGAGCCAAGGGAAGGAGCAACAGCTGTAGGGGAGCAGGGGAGGGAGAAATGTGCTCTGCCCACAAGAGCTTGGGAGGAGGTGACATTGAATGAGGTCTTGAAGGGTGTGCAGGAGTTCGCCTTGGGAGGTGGAAGTGGAGGGAGAGTGGGGAAGCCAAGGGGGATCTTGGGTAGAAACAACATCAGGGAAGCAAAGTTAAAGGACACTTACGGGATTACTTAGTGAACAAATAACTGAGTGGACAGATACACAGATTCTTGATCTCACCCAGACAAGACAAAGGGGAACCTGAAATACAAGGGAGGGCATTGAGGGTCGGTCCTCACTTTAGTTTTTTGAATGAATCAACAAAAGAGTGAGAGCCTAGAGATACTTTTCCATCTTCCCACCTTCCCCAAACATACCACACACCTACAGGTATCCAAAAAATTACCAGAACTCTTCTTGACTGAACTTATAATTTTCAGCTCTTCATGAAGCACTAGTTGTAAGTTTACTATTAATTATCTGTACCAGGGCCTCCTGTACCACTGACTCCTTCCAAGTTTCACGGTGGGGGGCTTAGATCCAGGATTTGTGCAGCATGACTATCAATGCTCTTCATGCAAAGACAGCCTCCTATCATAGCCTTTCTGGGACTTCATTAATCATTCATTAATTTATGGATTCATTCACTCATTCATGCACTCTTTTCTTCAACCATTCCTTCTGTCATTCATCTGCTTCCTCATTCATGCACTCATTTATTTATCCCCTCATTCATTCAATCATTCATTCTTTCACTCACTGGCTAATGTACGTATTCACTTGCTCATTTGTACATTTACAAACCATTTATTAAGCAAAGCCCTTCTAGGCATATAAAGAAGTCCAAGACACGATCCTTTCCCAGGGACCAGGACAAAAAGACCTCAAGCAGTCGTCCTTTCACTTCCATCTTTCAGTCTTTACCATCTCCCCCTCCCCATTCGCTTTGAGCTTCCTTGATTTCCTTCTGGGACGGAGGGACCGGAACTGTGCCTGGCACTGGGAATGGTCTCCCTGTACTTTTGTGACTCTCAGGGGGCTGGGGCACAGGAGCAGTGTTCTCAGCACTTGCCTGCTTAATGGTAAACAGACTCAGTACATTCTGTGGACAGAGCCAATTCAGAGCCAGCAGACCAAAGAAAAGAATTCATTCCAGGCAGAGGGCTGGTAACTGAAATTCCAGTGGGCAGCTAACTTTTCCTTCAGGGTCTGCAATTCCAGGAAATAACAGAAAGTGGCCAAGCAGTCCATTATTTATAAGTTCCTCCAGAAAAGATTTATGGAGTACCTACTATGTGCAAGGAACCAAGCCGGGGACTATGAAGGATGATTCAGAGTACCTCCCCTGAGAAGCGGACGCTCTGGGGATGGGGTGAGGCGTTAACACCTCCATCAGTTGCCTAATTCAAAGCATGACTTGAGAGTCATGAGAATGTACACCTTAAAAGATTAAGGAATTTAGATAGGAGAAGTTGCTTCTTTCCAGGGCCTGGGGGAGCCTTCCTGAATGTGGAAATAGCTGAGTGAGGTCTTGGAATGTGGGTAGAATTTTAACTGTTAGACAAGGAAATGGGGGGAAGGGTAATACAGAGTTAAAAGGATGGACAAAGATGCAGAAACGGGTAATGCTCAGGGCATGAACACCTCTGTAAATCAGTATTCCTCTTTTAGACATAAGAACACTGACATTTCCAAGGTGAAATGACTTGCCAAAGGTCCCTTGAGCCCAGGACAGTGTGACAGCAGGGCTACTGCTTCTCTACGCCTGGCTGCCTCCCATTGGTCTCCCAGATTTTTTCTGGTTGAACATGCTGCCCGGAGCAATAAACCCCAAACCTGGCCTCATCAGGAATATTGTGCTTCCATAAGGTCTCTAAGGTTCCGAGATGCTCACTGGTCTAGGAGTGAGGGGACCAGTCCCATATTTGTCTCTAACTTGCCATGTAGCCTTGGAAAAAGCATCTAAAAGCTGTGAGATTTTGTTGGCTCATCTATTCAATGAACACTCTGGAGATCCCAAGCTCAGCCCTTCCTGAAGGTTCTGAATGCTTTCCCTCGGTCACGGTCACGGTCACGGAGGATTGATAACCCAGCCACCCCTGCAAAGTAGGCTTATTTGCTTAGAGGCAAATTTCCATTGAGATGCCCTTGGGCTAGTGACGTTCTCCCTAAATTCTCTCGCCCCCTGCCCCTCACACAGGCCCAGCCACTGCACCTGCGTGATCCTCATCTGATCACCCCTGACATCCCGACCCTTTAAGCCCAGAGCTGTGTCCTTCGTATGATAAACACATACAAAAACTGTTGGAGCCAGAAACCCTACCTGGGACTGGGATGCAGAGGCTGAATCCCTGAAGCGGGACTTTTCTCATTCTTACTTAACGACAAACAAAGGTCCCAAACAGAGGGAAGGATAGGAAATTAATTTAAAACTTTTTTATTCAGTGATGTAGCTCTTAAATAACTTTAGATTTCTGTTGCCTTCTGGAAGCTCTCCCCGAACACCCAGGTTGGGCTAGGCATGTCCCTCGCCACTAAATCATGTGGAGCTTTATATGTATGTGATTCCAAATTATATTTTCAAAACATGCAGGGTATTTGTTAAACAAGATACAATGTTTTCAGGACCAGCCACAAAGCAGAGGTCAGCAGGGGCTGCAGCAACAGAACCAGCATCTGAGCACGTGAGGTTCGGGTCCTAGTTTCCTGGACACAGCAGAAGGAACGCTCCAGAACTGAGCTGTGAGGATTCCAACAGGCATGGACTACTTCCAGGATGGCTTACTCTAGGCATTTGGAAGCCCTAAACACTAGAGCCATAAATTGAATAGTAGTTAAAATTTGCTGACTACTTATCATGTAACAGAGCTCGTGCTAAGCATTTGATTTGCATTATCCCTGAAATCCACACAGCACAACAGCTATTTTAAGATGGTAACTACTACTGTCCCTGTTTTCTAGTTGAGGAAAATAAGGCTTAGTCATACAGCTAGTAAGTGGTAGAGCCTGGATTTGAACCCAGCAGGGAGACCGATTCCCGAGTTGAAAATCTCCACCACTCTCTTCTGACTGTTTGCAATTAGATCTGAGGCTGGTGTCTCAGACATCATAGTGGCAGCTCTGGTAAGAGCATCAGCAATAGAAATCTTCAAATTTGAGAACTGGATGGAACCTGAGAAAATGTCTAATGTAACTTCCGCCTTTTACAAAGGTGAAACCTAGGTCTCCATGGGGGAAGGGACCTGACCAGGAAGTGATCCTTGATCACTAGCCTTTCCAGCCAGTTTCCAAGCCACTTTTCTCTGCAGAAAGGGTCTTCTGCTGATCAGCATTCCACTGAGCTAGACAGGAAGATAAGACTCTGCTCCAGGACAAAGGCCTGGGGGAATATACGTAGCTGGAGCCCTGGACAATTCCAGCCAGTGTGGTGTGGCTTTGTGCAAATGGGGCTGACCAGACACCCCAGGCTCCGGGCAGCTTGTCATGGCAGCCCATCCACTAGCCCTGGACCCACAATGAGCTTCAAACAAGTGTTGTTGGGAGAGTTAAGTGAGAATGCGCAGATAAGGCACCTAGCACTGTGTCAGGCACACAGTAGGGGCTCGCTGAATGCTGTGCCCCCTCCTCTCTTTTCTTAGACTCCTAGGAGAGAGAAGCAAAGAGCTCTGGCCTCTTGGAATCCTTTGGGAATCCATTTGGGGTGACCTGCAGCTTTGTGTAGGAAAAGGGAATGGTAGACAGTAACATCTGAGTAATGTCTCAGCTCATAATCTTTGCCCAGCCCTAGGTGAGGAACTCCATATCCATCGTTCAGTTGATCTTGGCATCTTTCTGCAACCTCCTCTGGGTCCCTGCTAGCTGCGGCTGACACAGTAGATGAGGCAGGGTCCTCCCTCTCTCCACTCCCTCCACACCCTGTTTCCTGCCAGGAGATAGTATCCTGTCCATTTTATGGGTAAGAAACTGAGGCTTAGACAGGTGAAGGGATCTGCCTGAGGTCACATAAGGAAGGAGCGATGGAGCTGAGATTTGCACCCAGAATCTGTTGGACTCTAGGGTCCAAGATCTTTCTGTGACACCTAGCTGCCTCCCAGGAATGCCACAGGCATTGAAAATATATTAAAACAAATCCCTGAGTTTCTTACCCCCACAGTCCCCTGACCTCCGGGACCTCATGGTGGTCAGATGGTGGGGAAGGAGACCAGGATTTGCTGCTGAACTTTGTCCCCAGTCAAGCAGTATCTGAGGATCCGTGAGAAGTGGGGCTCTTAATGTCAAGGTCCTGGGCCAAGGCTTGCAGACCTGTCCTGCCTGGGACTGGTAAAATGGCACCCAGTCTCTTCCCTGCCAGGAGGATGTACAATGCAGCTGGACAAATGGGTCGAAGCCTCTTCCCATGTTCTAGGCTCTGAATGCCAACCCAGCTTCATCACCTGAGATCTTCACCCAGAGATCTTATTCCTCAGTATTTAGCCTGATGTCTCTGGGGACTGGGCCAGATGTCGAGATCCCTCAACGACAAGTTTTTCATGGGGAGCTATCTCTGCGATGCAGACTTTCCTACTGAATCAGGGAAGACCAACCAAGTCCTGAGAGTGGACTCATTGTGCACCCTGGGGTCCACCATTATCCTAACGCTGATGTAATCACTAGCCAGCATAAGGCGTAGGAATCGCAACCTCACCTGTCACCAGAACCTGGGCCCCAATGGCAGAACTTAAAGGTTTAACTGTCAGGTCACTTAAAATCCTTCTACCACTCACAGTAGTATTTGAGCATAAAAACCAAACAAACCAAACCCATCATATTCTTTTTCCTAACTGCATCCAGTGTCTTTATTCCAACAACCAACTTTCAAACAGCTGGATAGGAGGCCTGCACAGTCCCCCGCGGTGCAACACGTTTCCCCCCACTTCACATGGACCCGTTTCATGACTGTCCCACTGGTGAGATTAGGCTTATCTCAGCTGGAGTCCAGGCAGAAGGGACCCAGGGATATTATGCTTTCTAATCTCTGATGTTAGCTCACCTCTTCACCAGACCTTGACAGTGCTCTCGGCTCTCACAGCACCCTCCTGTGATGCCCTGGCTCCCAACTCCCTAAAGCCACCAGGACACGGGCCCTGAGAGTTTTACCACCTGCCAGCAGCTGATTCCTTTTGGCTTGCAGAAAGCACTCTCTCCCTGATGATGGACCCCCAGGTCTGCACAGCATCGCTGCTTGGGGGTGGGGGGGGGCGGCAGTGAGTGAATATGTGAGCACCCTCGCTGGATGCCCACAGTCGCACGAACACCAACGGTCATGGGAACGGAAAGAGCTTCCCAACATTTACACTCAGACAATTTTGTCCCCACCTCCCACCTGTGAATTTGTCTCTGCCTTCTGTGCCTAGAGATTCTTCCAGGAGTATGGTCCTGGCACCTGGTGCCCCGGAGAGGTTCCGTGGCCCCTGAGGCCGGAGCCCACTCTCGGTCCCTCCTCTGCCAGCTCACGGGTATTCACACCAATCCTCCCGCCGGTTTCTTACTCCTTTGGATACAGGAACCTGAACCCACTCCTCATGGGGAGGGGGGTCCGGGCCAAGGAGGGCAGGTGGCACACCCCAACCCAGCACCGAGCACCCCCAAACCCAGCCAGGGGAACAAAAGGAAGAAGGAGGTGGCTTACCTTTCGAGGGTCGTCTTTGTTTGGTTTGCAGAGACGAGAAGGTGCCCATGACGGCCCCCATGGCAGCGAAGACTTGTGTGCGACTTGGGACCTCGGGCCCTGCCCCTCCCCTCCACTGGAAGGAAATCAGTGTGGATCTTCTACTCCGAATTAGAGGAGAAAAAAAAAGCCCCCGGCAGCTCGCCGCAGCTTGGTATTCAGCGAGCGTGGGGCTGGGGCGCTGGGAGCCTTTTCTTTCCTTCTTCAGCCCTGCACATGCACTGACTCACAGGGCTAGCCGCTCCCGGCGAGCCCTCGGACCCGGGACCGGCCGCTTCCCTCGCCGAGGACCGAGGACGATGCCCCGAAGCCTGCCTGGCGCTGGACACCGGGCCGGCGCGCCCGCCCGGCCGAGGCTCCTGAGCCAGCGCCGCGTGCGCTGCGGGAGCCGCGCTCGCCCGCCCCTCCTGCCGCACGCTCGGCTCCCCTCCCGGCGCTCGGGCTGGGTCTCGGGGGGCCGAGTACCAATCATGAATGAACAGAGCGGGGACGGCGTGGAGCGGAGCCGCGCGCGCCTTCCTGCCCCTGCCGCGCTCGAGGCGAGTCTGAGGCGCGCGAAGAGCGGCCGGCGGGTAACCCCGGAGGGGCGGGGCGGGGGCGCACGAGGGGCGCGGAGCGCGGACGCCTGGCCGATGGGTGGGGCTCAAGGGGCAGCTGACTGCTTCCCGGGAGGAAGTGTGTGTGTGTGTCCCTGCGTGGGGTGCGTTGTTTCATTTTACTTCAAGGGAAATCTTTATGGGGTGGGGCAAAGTCTGCTCCACCCACGGCATGGGATGTCTTAGGAGGAAGGTGCCTTCCTGCTCCTCCAGCGTTGGGGCCACCTTTGAATGACAGGGAATTGGGAAGGGGAAAGGAGCCCTCGGCCCCTTCGGACACTTCCTTACTCTCTGTTTCTTCCCTCTCTCCCTCCTTCATCCTTCTCCCTCCTTGACCCCCAAGAACGTACAAGCTATTGTTAGGGGGCAGGACCCCAAACCCTATCTTGACTTCTCATGCAAAAAGCCAAAGTTTGGGTCTACTCGTTTGAATTCTCCTCAGCCCCCAGGTGGTGCTGAAATGCAAGGTTTGCTCCCCGGAAGCCTGAGGAGGAGCTGCCCTCCCTCCAGGTGTGAGCTGCCTGGGTTCCCACTATAAGCAGTGTTTGCAGGTCATAGGGTTTCCCGACATACGGCCTCATACACATAGTCACACAAACATATGTGCACAGGTTCCACAAGTCCACACAGATGTTGCTGTTGTACACACAGACTCATAGTCCATAACACCCACAGGTGCATCCCTAGGACTCCACACAAGACATAGACACACAAACACGCAGGTATGCAGACACACACACGTTCAGTGCAAAAGAGCATCACAGTCACCCATGTTCACACTGACTCGAAGCCATACAGGCATACAGTCCTACCCCAAGAATACAGAGCTTCCCCTCGTTCCAGCCCATTAGCCGCCATTCTGCGGGACACAGGTGGTCTGCATCTTGGCCAGGGACCCTGACTAGTTTTATTCACCTGTTCAGCACTTCATGTTTTCTCAAATCCCAGCACCTGTCCTATTTGGTGCAACAGCGAAGGTGCACTTAACAACACCCATCCCTTTCATTCGCATGGCCTGTTGCTATATAGCTCACATCACCCCACACCCTGTGATTATTAGTCAGGTCGTGTCTAATCATCACCACAGAGAGAAGCTGAGGCTTACCGAGGGCAAGAAATTTGCCTGAAGTTACCCAGCCAGGATAGGGGATTAGAACTTGGAGCCCACGTCTCTGTCATCACGTGCTGGGGACACTCCTGTTGGCAGATGAGGATACTGTGGGCCACTGAGCTGAGGAGCTCGCCTCTGGGTCCCACCAGATTTAAAGCCTCAGCTCTCCCAACTGCCAATTCAGGGCTTATCTGTGTCCATGAGGCCTGGAATCCCGGATGATGGAGCAGGACAGGTAAGGGCCAGCCCTGCCTCCCTCCTGCCCTCCCTGCTGGGGAAGAAGAGTGGGGGTGGGGCTGAAGCCTGGGGTCACAACAGGACCCACTAGGATGGCCAGGACTTAAGGAACAGAGGGATCTTTGCTAAGAAGACAGTGATGGTACAGCCCCCAGTTTTCTCAAAAATCTCTGGACGGAGCACCAAGCCATTTCACCTTCAGGCCTCTGCTCAGCTCCACACTACCTGAGTGACCGGGACCGGCACTTGAGAGTTTACAAAAGGCTAGGATGCCATTCTCTCATTTCCTCCACCCCCAAGGCCCTCTGAAGAAGCAGATGAATTGCTCCATCATACAGATAGAAATAGTAAGGTCATCTAGAGGAGTTCACAACTGGCTGTATCTGAGCAGTGGGAATAAAGTGAAGTCACCGAGACAAAGTTCAAACTGCTGAGCATGAATTATGAGGCCCTTTAGTGGTCTGGCTTCATTTCCCAAGCCCCCTGCTCTCTTTGGGGCTCTAGCCACACAGACCCTCACTAGTCCCCAGTGTGCCCTCCATGGTTGTGCTTCAGGGCTGTTCCATCTGCCTAGAATGTCCCTCAACCCTTTCTCCATCTGACAAACTGAGCTCACCCTTGAAGATCTGCTTCAGGTGTCAGTTTCTCCAAGAATCCCTCTCTGGGCCCCAGTGGTATCCCCCTTGGGGTTCCTATGGCACTTGGGGACTCTTTCCCATCAGAGCACTCACTACCTTGGTTCTCATTGTCCCCTTCCCTGTCTGTCTCTCCCTCTGGACTGCAAGGTCTTTAAGAGCAGGGACTGCTACTGATTTAGCTCTACACGGTCTGCTTAACCCTTGGTTTCTGACAGGGTTGCAGTCAGTCTATGTTCAATAAATGAATGAAGGAAGGAATGAACTAATAATTTTCTTTGCTCAGTGACCCAATTAGTAAGTAACAACTGATGATTACCAGATCATCCTTGCCTTTCAAAGGAAGAAGCACACTCTCCCAAGTGAAGATTCATTCATTCAACAAATACTTGTTCATTCATACACCTACCATGTACCAGATATTTATTATACATGCATAAGAGCTCATTTATTCCTGATGATGCCCTGTGTGGTAGGTATTATCTACAGATAAATACACACACACAGACACACACACACACACACACAGTACAATGCAGCAGACATCACCCATGAGATGCTCACAAAGAATGTGTCTAAGTAGGAATACACGACAAGTGTGAGGGACAAGAGAAGAAAACAAAAGCCTGGATCCCTGCCTCTTGGAGACTTGCAAGAGAGAACTACATGGAGAGAGAGGGAGCCTGCCATCACTCACCTGGCTGTAGGGACCATTTGTCCTGCTGTCCTGATGTAGTGTACTCGCTTAGGTGATCTTGCCAGTCCCAACCAACATGGGTTTCAATGGCTGTGACTCCCTCTACCCTGGAAGGTGAGCCAGCTCATGCACCATCTCTGGCTCTGACCACTCCCTCATTCACCCTGTTATGGGCGAAATGTTTGTGTACTTCCCAAATTCATATGTTGGAGGCCTAACCTCCAGAGTGGCTATATTTGGAGATGGAGACTTTAAGAAAGTAATTAAGGTTTAAACGAGGTCGTAAGTGCGGGGCCCTGACCCCATGAGATTAGTGTCCTTAATGATCTTATACGGACAGATATCAGAGGACCCCCACTCCCACCACCACCGTGTGATCAACGGAAGACCATGTGCACACACAGCATGGAGAAGGCAGCCATCTACAACCCCGGGGGAGAACTTTCCCCGGACACCAACCCTGCTGGCACCTCACCTTGATCTTGGACTTCTAGTCTCCAGAAGTGTGAGAAAATAAATTTCTGTTGTTTAAGCCACCCAGTCTGTGGCATCTTGTTATAGCAGCCTGAGCATATACATACACACTCACAGGGCCTATGCGTGCCCTCAGAAGTCTCTGGAGGCAAGGCCTTGCCTTTCTTCTGACATGAGCACCCATATAGGACTCCTTAGGAGGGTGCTTACCCCTGGGAGGGTGCTTAGGGGGGAAAGGGTGAGATTGTCAGAGACCCGCAGAGATCCTGTTGAAGCAGGCACGTGCTTGTCTGTTTACGAAACACACAAGCTGTGTTCCTTGCTTCCCTCTCTCCTCACTGCTCCCTCAGCCATGTCTCTTCCCATCCTTGCAGACAAGGGCAGTTTGCTGACTTCCCACCACACACACAGACAACAGTGTCAGATTAAGAGCGTGAATCTGGGGAGCTGCTAGATCTGGGTTCAAATCCCGATTTTGTCCCTCATTAGCTGTGTGACTTTGGGCCTGATGAGTCCTTCCTCTGAACCCTACGTTCCCCTTCTGTGGACTGCATTAGTACCTACCCTGCAGTACTGCCACGAAGAGTGGTGAGGTCATGTGTGCGAGGCCCTGAGTAGGTGTCCAGCACTTAGTGTGGCCGGTTAGGGAGGGTGGACTGCTGAGGGCCGGACATCGTGCCGGGCTAGAACCGTGTGAAAATGAGTAAGTCACAGCCTTCCCCTTGGCTTCCATCTTTGCTCTTCATCTATTTCAGAGGAAATCTATTCTCAGGGTCCCCATCTGGTATTAAAAGACTCAGATAGTTAAGGCAGGGAAAGTGGTTGGCACCTGATTATGTGCAGTTCAGCACTCTGCTAGCTGTTGTCTTGTACCATTTCCCAGACGTTCCACATGCATGTCTGGCCTCCTCGAATAGACTGTGAGCTGTTAGAAAGCAAAGCATAATACCCTCTCTTCCCCTGTCCCCCTCCAGCACAGCTCAGCCTGGCCCAGGACGTCCTAAGTGTTCCACAGATACTCACACTGAGGTCATTCAGGGCAGGGAAAGGGCCCCATCCTTTAGACCTGGGATCAAATCCCACTTCTCTTCCTACATGTGAGTTTGGCCTGGGCTGCTTCATCTGTAAAACGTGAACAGGCCCCCTTCAAGGGTTGGTGTGGGGATTGGGTTGCATAAAGTAAAGGGAAAGTGTTTTAACTCTCTGTAAAGCACTCTGCAAATGTCATTTATTATTATCTGCTCTGGGGCTCATTTAGTTATTCATTCATTCATTCAACATATATTTATTAAGCAGCGTCTACCTGCCAGGCACTATTTTAAATACATGGATCAGTAACGAACAAGAAGAGGCAAGAGTCCCTGCCCCTCAGGGAGCTGGTGATCTAGGGCTGAAGACAACCAGATGCTCTCATCATTACAAACTGCAATCAGGAGGGGGCAGGTTAGTATGGAATAAGGTGGTGGGGGATGCTCAGAGAAGCCAGGTAGGATAATTGTTTGCAAACTACTGGTGATATCTTAAGGAGGAGGAGGAGGAGAGCGGAGAGGAGGGGGGAGGGGGAGGGGGATGGGAGGGAGAGGGGAGGGGAGGGAGAGGGGAGGGGAGGGGGAGGGGAGGGGAGGGAGAGGGGGAGGGGGAGGAAGAGCTCTCCAGAGGGCAGGGAAGTAGATAGAGCTTCAGGTTTCACATGTGGGGTTTGTTTTGTGACCTTGAGCATGTTATTTGACCTTTGAACACCTCGCTCTCTGCACATCTGCAAGAGGAACCATCCCACCAATGTCAGTGGCAGGGTGAGTCTGAAAGCGGTCATGGTTGCAAAAGCACCCGGCACAGGGTTTCCCCGGCTGGAACACAGTCCTGGCTCAGAAAATGCTAACTCCATTCCTCAGTTTCCCCTTTGGGTCTCCTTTGCAAGCGCCTTCTTCCCCATCTTCCCAGGAGCAAGAAAAGACCTTGGAATAGGACTTGGGCGTGGGAAGCGCCTCTCCTGGGCCATGTCCTCATGCATCAGGCATGGCCTCATCTGTCGAGGCTGATCACGCCCCTTGAGGGAGTGGGGCTGCAGGGGATGCAGGGGAAGCCAGGACACAGGCTCTGCCCTTTATGTCCTGACCGCTGCACTGCCTCAAGTGTTTCCCCTTCATGCTCCCGCGTTGGAAGAGTCTCCACCAGGGGCTGAGATGAGTTCAGACAGAGTGCAGCCGCCCACGCAGCCCAGACATTGGCAGCAAAGCCCTTCTGAATTACCCAGATCCAGGGAGGTGGGAATGACATTCCAGAGCACCTCAGCTTGCATTATCTGAAACATTACGTGTTGTGGAGGCCAGAGAAGCCATGGGTGCCGCGCTAGACCCGGCACAAGGCAGGTGCTTCATGAAATTGATCAAATGGCTCTCGGAGGTGGATGGAAGGGTGGCTGGAAGGAGGAAGGGTTGGAGACGTGGAGTCAAATATGTTCAAACATTTAAGTATCCGATGAAACCTGTGAAACTGCTTCCCCAAAATAACTGTGCCTGCCTGCACTCACACTTTGCATAAAGTTTTATGGCATTCACGACTCCCCCCACTGAAGCACATCTATGGACACCTGGTTAAGAAAGTCTTTCCTAAGGTGGAAAATTATATGCAGAGATTTGATCCAGTCATTTCTTAGCTGTGTGACTTTAAGTTCTCTGAGCCTCAATTTCAACTTCTGTAAAATGGGGGTAATAATTATGCCAATTTCTTAGGGTTGCTATGAGGGTTAAATGAGAAGAAGCATTCAGGTGCTTTAGCATAGTAGTGCCTGGCAGGTTGCAAGGCTCCAGGAAGGATGCTGGTCATCGTTAACATCATCATTAACCTTCGTTCACTCCCTCATTCATTCAGTCACAATTTGATGAGTGCATTTAGTGAGTGCCTCCTGTTTATCACACCCTGAGTGGGTCTCTGGGGTTGCAGAAGTTTATGCTCACTGGCTTGGAGAGCCACAGACCAAGGGGCAAAGGGCAGATAAATAACTCCCTATAACATCCCAGACTTCATCAAGAAACAGTGGGAATGACCTCTCTAGCTCTGCCAGTGAAAAAACTGGCCCTTGACCCTGGCCAGGCTGGCCTGTCCCACCCAAAGTTCCTACCCAAAAGTTTGGACTCAGCAAGATCAGGGGCTTAGGGCAGCTTAGGAGGGCAAAGTTTAGGGTGGAGGCAGGGTGGAGAAATCAAGGGTGGAACTGGGTAGAAAGGGATGGAGCTAGAGGGGGTGGGGATGAGAGCAAGGCGCAGAGCAAGGCTGAAGTGGGGCAGGGGTGCCCTGGATAATTGCCATAGTGGTGTGGCAGGGTGGACAGGTGATGCTGAAATGGCTGGGGCAATGGGGACAGAAACCATGGGCAGAATTTCTTATCTTTTTAAAGTGTATGCAAAATATGGGTCCATAATTTTGGGTAAATGTCCAGGAGTCAGTTGCGTTCACTGCCCTTCTTTATTCTTCTTAGGTTATATACCAATTACATTAACAATGGCAGGCACCATCTATACAATTCTTACTATGTGCCAGTCACATACCCAGTCCCACTTAATGATTTCGATACCCCATAAGGTAGGTACTCTCATTATGCCCCATTTTATACATGAGGCAACCAAAGCACAGAGAGGTTAAGTGACCTGATCAATGTCACACAGCAAGGAGGTAGTTGACTGGCCTTGAACTCAGGTGATCTGACTCCAGAGCCCACACTCCCTGTCTAGCCCCAAGTCCTCCAGCTGCTGTTGCAACTGATTTCTTCTAGCACTGTTTCTCTGGGGATTCATAGGAATGGTGTAGCATCTTAGAGCTGAGGGACAGATACGGAGGGGAGTCTGGCCCTCTTGACTGGCAGGTGCTGCTCTCACCCATACTCTTAGTGCCTGGGGGCTGCAGCCGTGGCCACCAGCCTTCAGGGATGCACACTGGGTCTGTTTTCCCTCCAGGGCTTCTACAGACTGGAGACCCTGGAGGAAGTGAGCTGGGAGGGGAGGAGGGAGTAGCAACCAAGCTGCGTGATGATTAGTAATAATGCCGGAGATGAACATTCCTGGCCCTGCACGGCTGGCTGAACCTGTCAGCATGGGCTCCCAGCTTCCCAGCACCGCTGCAGCAACTGGAGCCTGAAGAGGGAGGAAGGAACGTGGAAAAGAATCGTTACGCGGAGGACTGACTCTGGGACAGGGCTGCAGAATTGAGGCAACTTAAAACTACAAGATATCGGGAGATATTTCTTGTGTTTTGTCCTGTGACCACATCCCCTGCTCCACATTGAGACCTGTGGCGTTTACTGCCTGGGGCAAAGATGACACAGAATCAATGGAGTCACCTTCTTGGATTTTAACTTACAAAGGCTCTGGCTTAAGATGAAAGGCCAGTTGGAGAGCGGATAGAGTGTGTCCTTGACTAACCTCCAGCGGGACATTCAGCTCTAAAACCCCAGACTGTGGTGGAATCTGGGGGCAGAGGATGCCCCGCCCCTTTCCTAAGTAGAGCGGGGGGTGGGGGGATGGGGGGTGAGTGGACATGGCCCTGAGACCCCCTTCCAGCCCCACCAGCCCTCTATGTGGAGTGTTGCACGTTCCACTGGCCTGTGCATCTTTTCTGGGAGCAAGGTCCTGACCCGTCTCTTCCTGTCGAGTCTGGCAAGGAGAAGACTCTTTCCCCTGCGATCAGGAGGGGTGAGGCCCAGAAAGCCCCAGAGAACCAGCAAACCTTAGTTCTAGGCTGGGGGGCCCACCTCTGACCTGGATGGTGCTGTGACCACAGAATGTACAGGAACCAGGACATCTGGAGACTGCCGGCCTGGAGAGGTGATAGGCTGCACACTGATGGTTGAGCCCGCTCCCCAACTCAATGCTTCATAAGCCCCCAGGCAACCCTACGGGGGATGGGGCATCCTGAGTGCGTTGAGATTTCATTTCTGTCCCCCAAGAATGGGAACTTGGAATAGAAATTAAGTTCAGAATTTAAGAAATAAGCAGAGTAACATTTCTAGCACACCAGAGGATGTTGCCTGAAATTCTTAACTACTCAGAAATCGATCCTCGCAATGCCTCGATGGTTCTGCTCCCCTCTCCATTTTACAGATTAACAAACTGAGGATCAGAGAGGTGATGTGATTTGCCTAAGGCCACAAAGGTGGAGTGAGCTGTAGCATCAGGGTTTGAACCCAGTTCTATCTGTCATCAAAACTCATGCTTTTACCCACCAAGGAAAGAAAGCAGAGGATTGGGTAAGGGAACAGAAGGAAGTTAGAGGAAACAGAGGACACGTGGGGTGATGGGGACCACTTGTCCTCCCTCCTGTGATGACTATCCCGGGTCAGAGGAGAGTGTCTGCAAAGAGCCTTGTCTTGGCTTAGAGGATGCCACGGGGCATGTGCACTTGAAGCTGGCACCCAGGTGACCTGGCCTGCAGGTGGCCAGGTAGAGGGGAAGGTAGATGCAGCACCTCCAAGAGCAGGGACCCACCCTTTCTCCCAAGCACCCCTGGGAGCCCCCTTCCGGAGCAGTCAGACTGGCCCTCTCCTCCCCCTGTACTGAAGCTCCCTTCCCCGGGCTGCCACAAGACACTGGCGTGACAACATCGGCTTTTCAAGATGATTTCTGTTTCTGTTGTCCCTTCTTGCACTGGGCTGGCCCCAGTGACTGAGGGGGTTGGGTGCTCTAGCTGGTACTGGGGGAGCTAATTGACAATCCAGGGCTCTCTTTCCCTGGGCTGGCATTTGCATGGTACATTAGTATTCGTGCCCGCAGCTCAGGGCTGTTCTGGTTGGAGGGTGCTGTGCAGATGAGTCGTGTGCCATAAGGACTCGATGCGGTTTGCTAAAATCTAGGCCGCTGAGTAAGAGGAAGCTGAGGAAGGCTGCAGGCGACACCGGGGCTCCTTGCCTGCTTCCCACACCGCCAGACCCGGAGTCTGCTGTCTACCATGCATGAGCTCCCAGCCGGTCCCTCCAATGATTTGGCCGGCATCCGCTGAGGCCCTGCTCTGCCCCACCTGTCTCATGATGGTGCCAGAGATGCAGAGAGAGGAGAAGTGGCTCACTCCTGGCCCTAAGGAAGCTCACTCTCACGGTGGTGCCCCGATGGGCAGAGCAACAGTGCCTCGCCAACCTCATTTACGGATGTCCTGAACCTACAGCTGGACGGGCTTTGGAGAACGCAGGTCCTGCCACCATGGGTGACTTGATGTGATAAAACCTGTGACAGAGGACTGAAGTGAGAGACAGTCATCCAGAAACAATCAGATCTTCCTGAAGATCTCCAGGGTTGGAAACTTCCTGGCTCCTGTATGCAGCCTGATCTAGCATTTTACCATTTACCCAGAGCTAGACTCGCCAGTGTCTCGCCGATGTCTGCTAATGTCTCACTGAAGTCTGCTAAACTGAAGAGCTTTTACTCATAATTCTCCCAGAAGCAGAGAATTGGGGCGAGAGAACCTGAGTTGAAGGAGAGAGCAAGGCCCAGGCCCTGCAGAAGGAATGCGCTGGGAGCTCCAGGCACAGAGAGGAGGGAGGGGGAGAGGTTCCAGTGGAGTCCAGGGGGCCCGTTTGTGCAGGGTCTGTGGTCCTTGGCAGAGTTTGGATTTTATGCTGAGAGCAATGAGGGGCCATGGGAGAATTTTTTTCACGTTTATTTTGAAAAGATGATAGACTCACAAGAAGCTGCAAAAATAGTACAGAAAAGTCCTGTGTACCCTTTATCCAGTGCCCCCCAATGGTAATAGCTGCCATAACCGTCGTTGTACAATTGACAAGTATAATTGTCATTTGTGGATTGACACTGGTGAAGTCCACAGACCTTGTTCAGATTTCACCAGTTTTACATGCACTCATTTGTGTGTGTGCGCACATGTGCCTGTGTGTGTACATGCCTATTTCTATGCTATTCTATCACATGTGTGTACATTGGTTGGTGTAACTACCAGCACAGTCAAGATCCCCAACTGTTCTATCACAACAAAGGAAATAATTCCCTTGTGCTCACCCTTTATAACTGCCCCATTGCCCTGCACCCTGTCATCAGGGAAGAATTTTAAGAACGGGAGGAGGAGGGAAAGGATCTGAGCGCTGTCAGCTGGGTCAAGGACGTAGCCTCTCCCCTCTGGGTGCCCTAGAGGCCTCTCAACAAAGCAGGTTCACCATGAATATAGATTGCTTTAAATGCCCGCACTTTGCAGTTGAGGAGCAAGAACAGAAAGGTTAAGCAACTTAAACAAGGTCACACAGCCTTCTTATGGCTTACTGGCTGTCTCTATTTAGATGATTCCAACAGCTTTCTGCAGAGCTTGGTGTGTTGACCATGTGTCCTGGAGAAGAGGCCAGTAAGCTATGCAGAACCTGGCCCTACCACATCAAGGTCTCATCCCTTAATCTCTTTGTACTTCCCTATCCCCATGGGTGAAGTGGCTTATCACCTACCTCAAACAGTCACAGTGAAGAATTGATTAGAAAATACTTGCAAAGTGCCAAGCATATGGAAAAAGACATTTTTGTTCCCCAAATGCCAGCAATGACCCAAAAGTACTGGAGAGAAATTGCTGCCCCTCCTTACCCCTCCCACTCCTGTCTCAGTGGGGAAGGTAGAGATCATCTCAGTGGGAGAATGGCCAATGGCCCTCAGATCTGTAGCTTAGCCCCTTCTTATAGCTGCCTCAGCTCATGGTCCCCACACGTGTCACACATCCCAGGACCCGCCCTCACGGCTATGGGGTGAGGGGGACATACAGGAGACCCCCAGCTCTCCAGTTGCTCTGCTTGGAACCCTAGGCTAAGTTTACTTCGGGGCTAGAAGTTTTGGCTTCAGGCACCCTCCTCCGATGCAGCTCCCAGCAGTAATAAAGGAGGTACCTTCATCCACATTCAACATCTCCACCTATTTCTCAAGTGGTCCACAGGAAGGGAGTGGGATTGATGATTACCTTTAAATTCCAAAACCAAGCACAGTTCTGGGCCCGGAATCCCTGCCCTAAATACTGCCACAGTTTTGTTTGGAGTGATTTGCTCAGAACTGCTCAGAGATGTGGCGGTGTGTTTGGGAGTGGGGAGGGCAGGGGATAAAAGAGGGGTCAAGGAAGATGGAGGAGAAAAGAGACAGGTTGGAGTTGGGCAGCTCCGGGGGCTTCACAGGGCACTGAGGGAGATTGGGAGGGTCAGCCCCTGCCCTGGGGTCTCCCTGCATGAGGCCATTAGCCCAGGTCAGCACCCCCCAAGTCTACTGTGGCCCAGGGTCTGGTAGCCACCAGACAATCTCATTCCTTCTCTTCCCATGACGGCAAAATCTTGATTTCCGGTAGCATGGCTTCTCCTTTCTCAAGGGGAATTTCTGCCTCTATCTGGCAGCCGTCTTCCATCTTTTGGTGTAAGTGCCGAGGTAGCGGATGGACCCTTGTTCTCCCTCCCTGTCCCTTTAGCGCTAGCAGCCTCCCAGGCTGCTCAGTCACCACTAAGGGGCCATCAGGTCGTCCTCCCCGCCTGGCTAGCCTCCTGCCCTCCAGCCTCCAGGGCAGCAGGCACATCCTTCCTCTCCAGCACTAGTGAAATCCTCCCTCTGTTCTGTGCAGCTGGGCTCGGGGTCGGCATTTTTACCCACTCAGCTCTGCCCTGTGCTCCGGCTTGTTAATCACACCACACACCGCATCACAGGCAGGCCCAGCTCAGCCCACAGGCCTGGCCTTTCCGAGCCATCACCTCCTGGAGACTTAAAAAGTCCTCTCTGGGCTGCAGGGACTGTTGGTGTGTGAATTCTCTCCCTCTTCAGGTCCTGGGTAGGCCAGGCATCTGCTCACACGGGTGCCCCTCCCCCAACACACATACGCAGGACACCCTGCCCAGGTCTCTGTTCCGTCTGGCTGAATACTCGTCCTCATTCCTGGCTTCACTCATGTCACATCTCCCCCAGGAAACCCTCCTAGATTTTACCACATCACCTCCCTCTCTGTTCAGGGAGCTCTGATACGCGCAGTGACTCCTTGTTAATTATACCTCAATTTTAAAATGTTCATTACATAATTGATGGTAAAACCGTAAAACACAAGCACACAAGCATGAAGCAGGATGGAGCACTCAGGGTGTAGCAAGACAGCTCAGCATGACTGGCTCAGGCAACAGGAAATTGGTCGGGGCAACCTGGGGCAGGCACAGCCATGCCTAGCCTTGATTATCATGCCAGGGCTCTATTGCCTGCAGGATAGTGAGGTGTTAGTTAGGGTTATTTTTGGTTGTAAGCAACAGAAACTGACATTGGCTAACTTCAACAGAAGAAAGAAATTATGAGAAGAATATGGGGGCTCACACATCCAGAAAATGCTTAACAATCAAATCCAGGACCGGCCAGGAACCAGGGCATTTCCGGAAGTCTTGGCAACAGGAACTCATGAGTAGGGTTTCTTTAGGATAAATCAATGACCACTACTTTTTGTTCTAGCTTCCTGTGCTCAGTCTCAGGAAAGAGAATCTGATTGGCCACACTTGAGTCCCTGTGCCCAACGCTTAAACAGAGAGGGCAAGGCAAGACCCCTTGTACAGCTTTCCTGCCAGTTGGGTGCAGGAAGCACCTATGCTGGGAAGCATAGTCAGGATGCTGCTGCCGGGAAAACGACGACAAGATGCTGGCAGGTGGATCAACAGGAGTGTATGGTGCAGAAAACACTGGGACCCTCGCCCAGCCAATGAACATGAGCAGGGGCCTGATGTTCACTGAACTGGATTGCTGAGTCTTCATTCCAGCCACGACAGTGCCCCTATACCCCGGGCTGTGTCAGGACCGCAGACCTCCTCTTGCCCGGGAGCACAACTATTTAGCGGGAGGACTGGAGTTGCTCAGGGCTTCTAGCTGTGTGGCCTTGGTCAGGTCACTTAGCCTCTCTGAAACTCAGTATCCTCATCTGTCTGGGGCAGGCCATTGTATGCATCTTCTAGGCTTCCTAGGATGTTTAAATGAGGAGACACATGGGACAAAGCCTGGTCCAGGGTCTGACAAATTTCAAGGGCTCTGTTCTTCTTTCCTTCAGGGACCGTCTCTAATCTTGACGACGATGTTGAGTCTAGCAGAAGGACGTAGGGGCCTTGTCAAGTTGATTTTCAATTAAATTGAGACTAGCCGTGATCTGAGGCGGGGTCTGGGGCCAAGGATGTGGGTCTTGGGACAGGAATCAGTTCTTTTATCTTTGGGTTCCCCGATTTCTCCTCTGTCGTGTGCCAGGCCCTGTCTAGAGGCTGCCTGCCTTCCTCTGAGGCTGTGTCTTCAGCAGTCCCCTCTCCCCAGCCCCTTCGGGAAGGGAACAAAGGCTCAGCCCATGAGAGCCAGAGGGTGGGTCCTGTGGAGACTCAGAACTGCCCCAGCTGCTTCGCAGATTCCCGGAGGCTGTTTCCAGAATAGTCCCTGCAAATCCACACGACCCTGAAGGTGGGCTGTGAGTGCGGGGGTATGCTGTTGCCTCACAAGTCTCAGCTCTGGGCCATCAGACACCCTCTTTGTCCAGACCCTGGGCTCAGGGCTGGGCTCTGTGTGCCTGAGTTTGGAATATGGAGGAAGAGGTGTGGTGAGAGAGGGGACAAAGCCACCTGCTGGAAGGAAGCGGGGATTCTTCTCTAGACCGACCCAGGGCAGGATTTATGTAAGGGTGTGAAGAATCAGCTCTGACCCCCACTGGGTATGGTTGGAGATGGAGGGTAAATAGGGAAGAAGCAGAAAGGGGAGACAGAGCCAGAGAGATGGGCAGAGAATGGGATTGAGAGAAGGAGAGAGGATCAGAACGCCGAGAGAAGGTGGAGAGATGGAGGAGACGGAGGCAGAAGGAGGAGTCCAGCTGAGAGATTTGAGAGAGGAAGAAGGGAGGGAAAGAAGGAGAGACAGCCAGGGAGACAGAAAGAGGAAAGGGGCAGAGAAACAGGCAGACAAAAACAGAACTGAGAGATGGAATGAAGGAAGGAGAGATAGAGGGGCTGGGAGGGAAGAGAGAGTGAGTGAGTGAGCCTTGGAGGTGGAGATGGAACGGGAGGTGACACTGACCCTCTGTGACCTCCTGGTTCTTACCAGCCTCCCCCCAAAGGTGTGTGGCGGAGGCGTGTGCTGGCTGGGGGTCGCCCACCAAGGCTCAAGGAGGGCCCGCGTGCCTGGTTAGCTCGTTTTCGCTCTCTGATAAACGACATCCTCTAAATGATCTATCAGAGCAGAGCTGAGTTCTACAAATGCCTCCACCCACCGCCGCCTCCTGGGGAAACGTACTATATACGTTATAAGGTGACTCACCCTGCTGCCACAACCCCTGGGAATCCGAGGCAGAAGGCTCGTCATTAATTCACCTTCCAAAGGCCACAGGGACAGTGGGGACAGGCCTAGAGGAGAGGAGGTGAGTGTTTGTGGAAGGAGAGATTCAGATGAGTGAGTTTGTCAGTCCCATCTGGGTGGTGTTCATCCCAGTGACCCGGCAGGGCGTTGGAGTGATGGCGGAAGAGTGCTGACCTGTCTGTGGATGGCTTGACATTAGTGCTCGCCTGTTGCCTCTTTCAGGATCCATCTCCCCGAAGGACCAGAGACCTGTCTAAGAACTTACGTTTCTCTTGGAAGCAAAGAGATGAGGTGGAAAATGGCTGCTCTTCCTTCTGGTCACAACTCAACCCCCATTGCAAACTGTCTTAGTACCACCTACCTTTACTCCATTGCATTCCCAGAGGCATAACATTACATTTATTGGTGAGGTGTTCTCATTATCATTAACATCTGTCATGCCCAGTCGACTGAAGGATGGTGATGGGTTTGGGTCAGTGTTGTATCCTTAGCATCATGGTACCCTCTCAAGAAGCATTTACAGAATGGACAAGCACGAAAGTGCCATTTTGGAGTCTAGTGATGCTGAGACTGTAGTCCACAGAGGTATTTGAACAGTTCTTTTGCAAGTAAAGAAGGTGAAGCTCAGAGACATATAGGAACTGACCTGAGGGACAAAGCTAGAAAGAGGAAGATTGGGGCTTTACCTCAAGACCGTCTGATTCCGGAGTCATCCTAACCATCACTCTGGAACCTTGCAGCCCCACGCAAATCATCATCGGCAGACACTTGCACGAATTATACAGTGATTTGTACTCTCCCCTTGCATGCTAATTCCATAAAACAAGTTTGATGTCTCTAAATAAAGAGAAGCAAGAGGGACGGTGGCAGATAGAAGACATGGTCTTAAAATGGGGAGGCTGGCTCAGCCCATTTTAAGGGGGCTCAGAAGCTTACCTGATGCAGATCTGAGCAATATCCCAGTGATGGTCACAAGAGAGCCCAACGGTTGCATTTCCTCCTGGGGAGGGGATTTTGGCTTTCATCCTTTTAGTCAGAAGGCTCCCAGACATGGATCACCCTAGATTATCCCCATCACAGCCCAGGTAGCTCGCACCCTACAGTCACCTGTAATTTCTGGGCCTGAGTAGGTGTAGCTCCAGATAAACACCCATCTGAAGAGCCTGCAAATGAGATCCCTCGCTGTCCAGATTTTCAAGCAGAAGACCCACTTTTTTTTTTTTTTTTTTAAGACCCACTTTTGACCCCATTCATGCTTGGAAAGAAGACTAGAGTAGATGAAAGTGAAGAAAAGGCTATTTCTCCCATCAGATATTTTAAATTTAGAATTTAGGCTTAAGTCTGCTAAGAGACACAGGGAATCTAGTTATGACCTATTTGAAATACTATAAGACTAGATAAAATTTCTCAGGACAAAGGGACTGGGGCAATAGTAGCAAAATGTTTCTCCTGACAAGTATCCCACATATATGGCTGTGAATGTCACCAGGGCTGTATTGGTGGAGAAAGGAATTGGTGGAGAGGGCTTTGCAAGTTATTACAATGTTGGAGTTAACAGTGTTGGTCTCTCTCTCCCTCTCTCTCGCCCTCTCTCTGACGGACTTAGCCTTGGGCATTCTTCACTCTCATAACATACTAGACAAAATCTTCCATAACTCTGCCAGGATTCTGTGGACTTTTAAAATACCAGTGCTCAAGTGCCAGCAAAAACAAATTCCATCAGAATCTTTGTAGGCTGTGGCTTTGGGCAGGGGGCATGATGCTTCAAAACACCAATGTCACGTATACCTGCTTCTGGGCTCTGCCATCTATCAGCTGTAAGTCCTTGAGAAATTACTTCAGTTAACTGATCCTTGGTTTCTTCAGAGGTAAACTGAAGCAGGTAATTGTATAGATTTCATGTGACAGTTATAAGGATTTTATGATATAAGAGCTGGAAAGAGGCTCACATTGTGCCTGACACAAAATAGGGATTCCAAAGTTGGCCATCATTGTAATTATTGTTGTTATTCGTATTAGTAAACATTGACTAATCCCTGGCAAAAAGTCTACCCTTCCTTGAACCTCCTGGGAAAAGACACGAACTTGACCTGAAACATCAGAGTTACAGTAGGTGGGGCACTGTTGAAGGAAGATGAATGGTGTTACACAGGAAGTGTCTTGTGCTATCTAAGCGGTAGATCTTTTTTCCCAGAGTGGATTCCAAACAGGCAGTGTTTCCTGCTAACAACTCTTTTAAAAGTGTTACTATCTCCTGTATTCTCAATTGGCCTAATAACACCATTGCCAGAGAGAATGCCAATACACCACACTCGGTGGAAGATATGGATTGCAAACCATCCCATAACCACAACCAACATTCTGTTAACCAAGTCGGAGGGAAGCAAAATGCTTTAGCAGTTGATAAAGGACTAAGATTCAAAAAGTCATTTTACTATATACATAAGCAAAGAATAAGGTTTAGAAATACAGGCTCAGAAGCAAGAAATGTCCATTGCAGTTCAGATACGACCACATGGACCCCTCAGAAAAGAACCCATCACAGAATAGGCCCTTCTTTCCACTATAAAATAAACTATAAACTCCTATCATTATAGTAGGTGGGCGGGGTTCTTCTCAACATGTCTTTCTGTTGTGGTAATAAATCTTAAATAAAATAAATCAGCTCCTTTAGACGTGATTAGATGGAGACCCTTCATTAAGGATCTTACTTAACTTGATCTTCTACACTCTTCAATCAACTGACTACAGATGGAAGGAGAAATATCAAGTATTTTTTATATATTTATTTTATAAATATAAAACAAAATAAAAGTGAGGTGCAATTTACAGCTTGGATGAGAGGTTAAACTGTTAAGTAAGTTTGTCACTGAGAAAATGTGTTTGAAATTTTTACATCAGAACAACATAATTAAGCAATGCTAAAGTTAAATTGGAAACACTAATGTGGACTCGACTTTAAATATTTTGCTGCCTCTGTCACTAAAAGTGACTGCAGCGGCAGCAGAACTTATGTTCAACCACCAACTCTCATGTGCCCCCTAATACCCAGATTTTGTCTTTAATACTTTTCTCCACCGAAGGAAACAAGGGCTCTTTGGAGGGTGGCCTTAGGTAGGAAGGAAGTTCCTTCTGTGAGCAGAAAGCAAGGGTGTTCCCTACAGAAGCATGGGGCAGTTCTGAAAGGACCAAGAAGGTGGATTAGAGAGGCTTCCAGTGATCCAGCTCTGACACTTGGAGTATAAAATGAGACTGATAACTGTAATTAATGGGAATACATGGAATCTATGAAGGGCCATAAGCTCCTAATGAAGCTCGAAAGAGAAAAGTTGATATAAATTGTACAAAAAGGGTGAACATGATAGAGTTTCATTTTACATTATTTGCAATAGCTGCCTTGTATTATACATGGGTGATGCTATTTTTTCTATTAAGTATATGCTGGTTTATTAAGCATCAATAGGCACTTTTCTCTATCCTTGTAAGGAGGGAGTGGATTTTGAATACTTTTAATAGCCTTGGGGAAAAAAATAGAAATTAGTAGTCATGCATGATAAAAAGAGGGAACCAGTAATGTGTAGGAGACGCTGAATTGGGCACATGTCTTCATGAAGACACCAAACTGCTAATGTTTATCCCTGGTTTCTTAAGAAATGAAACACTTTAGGAAAACCCTCTGGTTCGGAAAAGAAGATCTATGAGAAAGGCATGGACTTTTATAGTCTTAAGTACAAAAATCTTAGAAGACTCTTGATTGAGGTCCCAAATAATAATCTGTAACCCCCAAACTGCTGGCCTGAGATGATATTATTTTTCTTTTGGTTCTGGAGGAAATCTAATCCTAGAAGAAATTGGATTTTTAAAAAACCTAATCCTAGGAAGCTATCATTGTAATTCTAAGAAAGTAACTCTGGAAAGTATAAGTATAAAACTAATGAAAAATCTGATATATATCCATGACCTATATACTTTTGATTAGTTTAAGGGTAAGTGTAAGCATATATTTTTCAATCATCTTGATGTTCTGTGTGCCTTTTGGCTGACTTTTTAGGTGTTTGAAATGTTTAGGACAGTCTGCACATTAAAATAAGAGTTTTAATGAACTATTTTGGAGAGTGTGGTTAAATAACTTTGTAACCAATGTTTATAAGTTAGAGTAATTGTAATTGGTTCAATTTTTAATAAGTTTTGATTTACCAATTATGCAAATAGTGTTTGAACATCAAGAGAAAAATTGTTTAATAGATTCACAGGGCTGGTAAGTTGAATATTAAACAAAGCACCAAGAGGTGTGTGTGTTCTTCCTGGTGACAAATGTCCCACAGGCATTAAAGGACCTACCAATGCATCACAGCCAAAATTCCTGAGCCCCTGAGTGGGCCAGAAAACGAGATGTTATCCTTATGGAACCATACTAAGAACGGAAGGGACTGATGATTATTTTTGCCTTGGTAAAACGTGCTGTGCTATGTTTGCATTTTAATATGGAGATGCTTGGAAATGGAGACATCTTCATGCCCAATAGGAATTGATCAAATGGAGCTTTTCCAAGTCCTATGCAGAAGATGAGTGGGGTCTTTGAGACAGGAGTCCTAACCTCTAACCCAACTGCTTCCAGCGCTCTCTGCCGGCTCCCTCCTACTGAAACTAAGCGTCACTTCTTTTTTTCCTCAGCACTCTGGTGTTATTACTACTAGTATTTCTAACCCAGAAAAGCAGTATTTTATCCGATAGGAAACAATAGGCCATTTCTTGTTCAGTGCCTCCAGCTGGTAACCTCTTCAAAATGCCTACGGGCAACAAGCCCCCAGGTCTCTTGAAACCAAAGATCCTCTCAGAAGGCCCACCTCCTTGTATGACACATCTTTGGAATCTTCTGGTTTGATGCCTCCTTGACAGGTTACTTGCAATCTCGGTTTTCAAAATCCAAAGAAAACAGGATTAAACATTTGGGGCCAAACACCCTGGATATCCTGCTGACCCTTTGTTTTCCTTTCTTTTTCATTAATTGCCTCGAGAGTCATGCATGGGACTCAGATCCATACTGCTATTTCATTTGGAGGAAGTGTTCAGTTGTCAGTGTCATTTTATTCACCTTGCAAGTCCCACTGAACGGTAATCTTGAAAGCGAACACCACGCAAGAACCTTTTCTTTTTCATGTTAGAGCTCACAGCGTGTACTAGTTAAAAGGAACCCGAGATGCCAAAATTCTCACGTAGAAACTTAGACAGGTAGGTGATTGTTCTGACAATGGAAAACTGGGCTTGATGGGGGGATGGTTCCCCTGGGAAACTGAGCATGGGAAATTGAACCTGAAGTTACACGATCTTGCGGTGAACCCTCAGACACAGGCTGAGATTGGAGTTTCTGGGGTCATTGTGAGCGCCCAGGAGGTAAGACACCCTCGTGAGAATGTCCAAGGGAGCATCCCAGAGGCCTGAGGTATCCACACCCTCATCAGGACCGTCATTAGCAGCAGGTGCCCTCGTGGGACTTGAAGGCCAGGGAAATTTTTCCTCCCACCATGAGTGCGGCTGCATTTCCTAGTCCATTGAAGGAGTCAAATGAAAGGATCTCATATCCTCTACCTATATCTGTGATATCTTTCTGGCTATCACGCTGCCAAACTTTATGACAATTATGTAAAAATTAAGAAAGGAACTTACAAAAGGTATCAAACAAATATGACTACCATAATATCTATTTGGATAAATCCCCAATCATTACCTGGCCCATCAGGCCTTGAAATAGACGTCTTGAATTCAACCTGCTACTCCAAACTTCCTGGAAGCATGAAGAGCTAAGATCCGCCTCGGTGACCTTTCTCTGAAGCTCTCCCTGACACCTCCCCACCACAAATTGACATGTTCCCACCCTTGGATGCATGTCCACTGGAGTTTTGGACATAACTCTTGTAAAAATTAGTAAGCAGAAAGCTCAATTAAATAATTGGGAGACCGGAACGGGGAGCTCTCGCGTCCTGTGATGATAGCTGAGCACAATGAGAAAAAGAAAGGCTCCACCTCTTTCTTGGCAAGGACTTAGCCAATGAAAAGCCGTGGACTCTTTGTTTTTTATAACCCTCCCAACTTCCTTTTCCCCTCTGTAAAAGCACTCTCCTTCCCTTGACAGGCGGGAACTTAACACATGGCTTGCCATGGTTGCAGAGCCCAAATTGCAATTCTCTGCTGATCCTGAATAAACCCATCTTTGCTGGAGAAATATCTGACAGTCTATTTGTCTTAGGTCAACACTCTATTGCAAATATTAATTCACAATTCTCTGAAGACGTAAACTCTGAGGACAGAGCTGTGCTGGATTCATCGTTATCTCTCCAGTGTCGGCAGGGAGCCTGTGCATGGTGGCACTCAAACACATCTGTTCAATGAATGAACAGTGACCAATAGCCACTAATGGTTCTAAACCAGGCTATTAGGTGAACAGTTAAGAGCCAGCCCATGAAATAAATAGCTTTCAAAGGTGCTTATATCTTAAACTTATGAAAAGAAATATTTACTTTCTGATAGGTATAAAATCCCTGAGTAAATCTACAGGTCCTCGTAACATATAGGAAATGTCTTCATCTCTGAGTCCGAGGGAATGCCATTTATAATAAAATACTTTGCATTTCAAAACTGTCTTTGTGTTTTGTAATTTATGTTGAGCATTACTGCTAGGACATGCTGAGAATATTTCCATTTTTTCCTGAATCTGAGGAATTTGAGACTCTTTGCTACATAGTAGGAAGGGACGTGTTAATTTGTAGGATAACAATGCTTTTCCCTGAGAACGGATTTCGAAAGGTAGAAGTCAGCAGAAACAGGTTATTTTATTTACCAAAATTTGCTCTACAATCAAAATTTCAGGCTAGTAACCATTTCAGTGAGTCATATCACTAGCCCAAGACAATAACTTAGAAACAAGCCATTGATGAAAGGTCAAATTACAACATGCCTATTTTTTAAAGCTAAACAAGAATCTTTTCTATTCATTGTTTATCGACAGTACGCCTTTAACTAATTAACCATGAAGAGGGGATTAAAAACCCAGATTGGAACAGAAAGAAGTCTGCCATCTAATGTATGACACTAAGACAATTAAGTCAAAATCCAGAGAAACAGAATTTGTTCATTCCTGTGGGGATTGAGAAGGCAGCTCTACACTTTGATATTTCATCATCTGTTAGTGTAATTAATCAGAAATATGAGCATCTAAAAATGTGGAACTGCAAATTAGAAACAAGTTTGAACCAAAAACAGCCTGATAATAATGAAATCATCCCCTAGACCCCAGAAAGCGTCAGTCACATGCCACCCCTAAACCTATCATTGAAGTAGAGGTGATACTGAATCATTCAGAATTTCATCCTGAGCTGAGTGGAGGGTCAGCTTTCCTGGGGGGTGGATTCCTGAATGAAATTGGGTCTGTTAGCAAGGAAGTAGCAGGAAAGGGAGGGAGGAAATGGAAGTGGGGTAGATAATCATGCGTCTTTTAGGGCCCTTGAAACTCTGCAGATAAGAACCTCTGCCAAGGGGCCTTTGCGCCAGTTGTGTTAAGAGAAGTATTGAGAACAGAAAGATATTTTGAGACTTCTTGGAACTTTGTGACTTTCTCCTTTTGTTTTGTTATTTTTATCTCCTCTGTTTCCTTGTCTTCCCAGCAATGAGGACTCTTAACTTAGAAAAACCTAAGAAAAGCTGCCTGCTTGTTCCCGGGACAGCAGTGTGGGAGACCACCTCTCTGGGTCTGAGATGGGATTCCAGGAAGATCATCTCTGCAGAGACCCTCCTCTTCCCGGACAGAAGTGAGCAGACCAGCATGTACAAAGAGCACTTAGGCCACTGCCTGGCACACAGTAGGTGGTGAATGTGAAGCTGGGGTGAATGTGTGGAAATGGGTATGATGCAGAGGGAAGCAGAGCAGTGGAGGAGAAAGGCTTTGAGGTTGGTCAGAGCTGGGTTCAGCTCCCAGCACTGCTATTGCCTGGCTGTGTGATCTTGGGTAAGTCACTCATGCTCTCTGAGCCTCAGTCTCTTCAGCAGCAAAATAGAGATAATACCACTGACCCCAGAGGAGTCTTGTGAGAATCGGAAATGATGTATATAAAGCATCCAGCAGGATGGGGCCTGGCACTTGATAGATGCTCCATGAATGGAAGCTGACTTCCCTCCTTTTGGACACGTGCACTGTAATTATTTTCAAAATTACTACTCCATATCCTAGCCCTGTGTCAGCCATACCAGCACGAGCCTGTCTCCTTGCTCACCCCCTGATGTGGGGCTGGAGGCAGAGCATCGGCCAAGGTGCCAGGACCAGGTTGCCATCATGGGATTTGTGGATGAAGTGACAAGTGTGGAATCCATCTCACTTGGAAGCACCAGAGGTGTGCCCTCATGTCCCACACCAAGCTGCCAGGGACCCTGGTGCTCAGCTGAATTTCTGCATTCCCCTCGACTTCTGGGAAAGGTCACCCTGATTATAAAAATTCCTGGTCCCTCCCTGATTTCCCCCAGGACATTGACCTCACCCGTAGGAAGATGGACTCTGGAGTCAGCCAGAGTTCAAATCTGGCGCCACCAGGAACTAACTCAATAACTTTGGACACAGTGTTTTTGCTTCCTGTGCCTCTGTTTTCTCATATGTAATATAGGGATAATACTAGTACCAACCTTATAGTATAGTAACATGTATTGTGAAAATTTAGTGAACTTGTGCACATAAAGGCCTTGGAAAATACAAAGCACTTAATAAATGTCAGTTGTCACAGTGACTATTGGGGACCCTACAATCTCACCCCATTCCTTACCCGGGTGAGCTGACTCACAGGCCAGCAGGGCAGATGTCACCACGGCCAACTGCCACACCTGCGCTTCTGCCACCATCAGCCTGCAGGGGAGTCCTCTCAGTCTGTGATCTTGCTTCTGATGCTCACAATGTGTCTCTCAGTTTTGGACCAAAACCATTCCCATTTTGCAGATGAGAAAGCTGAGGCCCAGAGAGACTGGATACCTTCCCAAAGATCTGCCTGGCAGTCTGAGGCAGAAACAGGACTTAGTCCTAGGTCTCCTGACTCCACGTTTGGTGCTCTTTCAACCTCAGCCCCTGGGTATGAAGGGTCAAGGCTGTGCTGGTGGAGAAAGGGTCAGGGACTTGCTTCCTGCACCCCAGCTCCCTTGGGGGCCTGAACGGGCTCTGACACTTCCTGCCCCACAATCTCCACTCCTCCCACCTGGCTGCCAGGAGGCCTCCAACGTAGAAGTGAAAAATGAGCCACTAAATGTATTATGACTTGTGAGGCTGTCTTAATAATTAAATTTTATTAAAACGAACAGCAAGAAATTTCCTGACATGGCCTGCCTGGCGGCGCTCATCAGAAGGTGATAAATGAGTGGGTTCTAGAGAAAGAGATATCTGGAGGGGGAAGCAGAGACACAGAGAGAGGCCTCGGAACGGAGGAGCAGGAGGAAGGAGGCCGGAGTGCCCCACCCCAGCAGTGCAGGGCCAGGCTCGCTGCGTTCCTGCTTTGGCCAGGATTCCTGCCCAGGCCGAGCGTGGGCTTGCAGAGTGGCATGGTGAGCGGAGCCTCCTCGACAGAACGGCCTTCAGAGCCCCACTGGGCCACTACTACCTGCGGTAGTTTGCCTCTCTGAGCCTCCTTTCCTCCCTCCCTGAGCTGTAAAAGAGGGATATGAGTAAACTACTCTCATCTAAAGGGAGGTGGGCAGCCAGCCATTGTGGGAAAGTTGGCCAACTCTTCAGCAGACATTTACCAAGATACTCATCACACTGTGTGGTTTCCTCTGGAAAAGGCACTGGGACTGGAGAATGGGGTTATTTAGAGCAATTCTGTAATCTGGATCTTCTACAATGAGCATGTATTGCTTTTATACAGAAAACCAATGAACATCTCCAACCCACATACATCCCAGAGAGCTGGGCTGAGGACCAGTGCAGGATGGAGGGTGCAAGTCCACCCAGACCTGGGTCCTGCCCTGGGGAAGAGCACGGTGGTCTCAGGGGGTGGTTTAGGGGCAAGGCGGGATTTCACTTACTGTGTACACGTGCTAGGGGCTACGGCAGAGCTGACCCCAGGTGAGCAGCGCAGACAGGAGCCTCAGCAGAGGTTCCCTGGGTAAAGGCACACCTGAGCTAAGGTTTGAAGGCTTGGACTGTTTAGTAGAAGAAAGGAAAAGACGGGCCCACACAAAAGCCCAGAGGCATGAACAAGCTCTGGGAATCCAAAGACTTGCAGCTCGTTCTGTGAGGAGGGGGGTTGCATCTCTGCTGGGCTCTTCGGTTTCTGTACAACGATACCAATTCTACCATCTCCTTGGCTGAAAACTCTGCCTCCAATCAATAGCCCAGAGTAATGGCCTTCTGGACCTCACCAGAAAATAGAGTCCCGAACCTCTGTTATTCTCATCTCTCTTTTTTTTTTAAATAAATTTATTTTTTTATTTTTGGCCGCGTTGGGTCTTTGTTGCTGTGCGGGTTTTCTCTAATTGTGGCGAGCGGGAGCTACCCTTTGTTGCGGTGTGCGGGCTTCTCATTGCAGTGGCTTCTCTAGTTGCAGAGCACAGGCTCCAGGCGCGCGGGCTTCAGTAGTTGTGGCATGTGGGATCTTCCCGGACCAGGGCTGGAACCCATGTCCCCTGCATTGGCAGGCGGATTCTTAACCACTGCGCCACCAGGGAAGTCCCTCCTCACCTCTTGTTAAGAACAAAAGAGAAAAGCTCTGTGGAAGGAATTGTTGTTTATGGAGGATTGAGTAAAAGACATTCATGCCCTGGAAGAGTCTAGGTTTTATCCTTTAATCAAGTCAGGCCATCAGAAAACTTGTACCCAAGGAAAAAGAGATCAATGAAACAAAATGGAAAGGCCAGAAATAAACCCAGACACAAATGGGAATTCAAGGCCAGATCAAGGTGGGTTTGCAACTCAGAGAGGAAAAGGTGGCTCAGCCAGGGGATGCTGATGAGGCGTTTGGAATAAAACAAAGCTGGAGCCTCACGCCTCACTGTGGTGGCCCCCAAGCTGTAAGCTTATGCAGCTTTCTGCTTTCCGGAGAACTGCTTGTCTCTTTCTTGGTATGCACCCCTGACGCTGCGGTATTGAGCATAAAAAAGGAAAATGGCTTGCGGCCAGTTTTGTTCCAGGTGCCTGCTCTGGATCTAAGAGCCCCTGGTTGTTCCCCAGAAGAAGGACGTGCTGCCCTGAGGGGGAAGTCTGTATCTCCAGAGAATGGCCCATAAGGCATGCTGACGCATAGATAGTGGCGCATAGATAGTGGCGCATAGATAGTGGGACAGAATTATGTGGAAATACAAGGTTTACTGATTTATTGCCTAATATTTGTTCCGTACTAAACCTATATATACATTCATGCTCTTTGAATAAACTTGCCTTGCAACCATCAGTTGTCTTGGCCCTTCTGACCCCATACTGGTGCTTTTCAGTTCCTTACCCCTCACCGCCAGGAACTTTTAGCTTTCTGCAGCCGGTCTGCGGCACCTCACGCCCAAACATTGACCAAACATTTACATGTAAAAAAAAAAAAAAAAAAAAAAGAGACTGTGAAACATATGAAGAAAACATGGACAATGTTTCTATAAAATCATTCTAAGAACACCAATTTCAAAAGCCACAAAAGAAAAGAGTGACCAATTTGATCAATTTGATTACAAAAACATGAAAGCTTTCGTATGTCGGAAGTAACATGCAAAGAATCAAGGAAAACAGATTGCGTGGGAAAGAGACTTTCAATGGGCAGCAGCTAAAGGGTTTGAAGCAAAGGATTGTTATGGAATGGGGGATGGGTTGTCACAGTTAGCTTTATATTTTGAAAAAAATCATCTCTCTGGCCATAGTGGGGATCATAGAATGATGTGGAGAGGAAGGTGGTGTAGGGATCAGAGACAAGCCTATTGCAATAGGCCAGCTAAGAGACGATGGCCCTTGGGGGGCCACTCCTGGGGAGAGTGGAAATCTACATGGGGGCTTGGTGGTACCCTGGATAATGCGGCCGTACAGGAGAGGGAGTGTCAAGGGTGACTCCCGGTTTCCAGGCTCACATAACTGGATGGTGGTGGTGCCATCTACTGAGACAGCAAAGACAAGAAAGAGCGCATTTGGTGGTGAGGTGGGACATGCATGTTTTTTCAGGTTTGGGTTTGAGATACCTTTGAGCAGGGCCAACTTCATGTGTGCACGACTTGTATGGTTACTTAGCGACCCCCACTTGCTTTAATGCTCTTCTATCACCACCTTGAAATTCATAATAATTTTTTTGACAAGGGGACCTGTGTTTTCATTGTGCACTGGCCCAACAAATTATGTAGCCAGACTTGCCTTTGAGCCATCTAGGACCAGGTGTTGTTTATGCAGTTGTCCAGATCTATAGAGAGCTTGAAGGAGGCTTCCAGGCTGGACATGTAAATGTGTGGGTTGTCTGCATATAGGAGGGGACGGAAGCCCTGGGCAGGGAGGCAGTCACTTAAGGAAAAGGTCTAGGATGACAAGAGGATATGTAAGGTCTGGGTTTTGAGGTCCTTGTAGATGTAATGTCTAGGTAGGAGAGGATATAAGAATAGAAGGTGATGGAGCATCAGGAGAAGGCGGGAGAATATGGGAAACCCATGAAGGGAGAAGAAAGAGAGCAAAGCCTCTAAAGCCACAGATCAGGGCAAAGCAGAACTGAGGCCTCTCTGGTGGATTTGGTAACATGGAAGATATCGGTGTCCCAGGTAAGTACCATTTTGTTGCAATGAGGGGGTTTGTGGAGTGAGCGGGAAGGGGAGTGGAGACAATGAGAGCACCAGCTCTGGAGAGAAATTTGGCCATGACCTGGAGGAGAGAGATAAAGCCATATCCCCATAAAGGGGTGAGGAGTGAAGGGAGCAATTTTTATCTTTGTTTTCATGAGAGACCCAAACATGTTTCTAAGGTATATAGTTAAGCAAAAAGACAATATAGTATATTAGACAGAATAAACCTCTTTGTGTAAAAACAGTGGCGGGGTGGGTAGGAGGGAAGGAAGATTATATGCGTATGCAAAGAAAATTTCTGGGAGTATACACAAGAAACCAGTAAATATGGTTACCTGGGGGATGGGCCTAGGGACTTCACCTCTTCCCTTCTATATCAGTTGAATTTTTTTATCATAATCATTTTTCTAATAATAAAAAACTATTAATTTGATGTCCTCAAAGGAAGCTCTTGGGCACTGAACATACTACTCACAGGTTTCGTTGATTGTCAAAATTAATATTCAATTTATTAAAGTTACAAATTCATACAGATCCAGTTTCTTCCATAAGCTTTAAAGTTCAGTTTACCGATTTTATTATTTATTTGTAAGTTTAGCAAATTTTAACAATCACTCTTTTTTTAACTTTTTTTTTTTTTTTTGGCTGCGTTGGGTCTTTGCTGCTGCGCTCGGGCTTTCTCTAGTTTCAGCGAGCGGGGGCTACTCTTCGTTGCGGTGCACGGGCTTCTCATTGCGGTGGCTTCTCTTGTTGTGGAGCACGGGCTCTAGGTGCACGGGCTTCAGTAGTTGTGGTGCGCCGGCTCAGTAGTTGTGGCTCACAGGCCCTAGAGCGCAGGCTCAGTAGTTGTGGCTCACGGGCTTAGTTGCTCCGTGGCATGTGGGATCTTCCCGGACCAGGGCTCAAACCCATGTCCCTGCATTGGCAGGCGGATTCTTAACCACGACACCACCAGGGAAGCCCCTAAAATCACTTTTAAGGGGACCTTTGAGAATGTTTTTTCTCATTTACAAATGTGTTTAATTAAATTGCTCTAAACATTGTAAACTGCATTTATAGATTTAATATATTTGAATCTCTTAAGTACTTCAACTGTCTACCAAACCTTCTCAAGTATTCAAGTTACAGCTATAAATCCAATTCATTAAACTTATACATACGGCAAAGCTTATTTTCTTTTATAGGTTTCAATACTTATTTAAATTGAGTAAGCTTTCAGCTTAAAATCTGAATTCTAAATCAATTGCTCAGTTAAGCATTTTATATTAGAATGAAAACAGTTCATCCAGAACTCTAAAAGGCCACATTTTCTTAAACATTCCAAGTATATAGACACAACTTATTTCAAAGCACAAATATTTTAATGCAAAGGACTTGATTCTCTCCTACATTTCTGTACTTAATTCTGAATTTTCCCAGTATTAAAAGATGCTCACTGGGACTTCCCTGGTGGTCCAGTGGTAAAGAATCCGCCTTCCAATGCAGGGGATGCGGGTTCGATCCCTGGTCGGGGAACTAAGATCCCATATGCCGCGGGGCAACTAAGCCCACGTGCCACAACTACTGAGCTCGCCTGTCTCAATGAGAGAGCCTGCATGCCACAAAACTACAGAGCCTACGCACTCTGGAGCCCATGCGCCACAACTAGAGAGAAGCCCGTGCTGCAATGAAAGATCCTGAATGCCTCAAGGAAGATCCTGCGTGCTGCAACTAAGACCGGACGCAGTCAAAAAGAAAAAAAAAACAAAGATGCTCACCTACTGTGGGCCGAAGCTCCTAGCTGACCACAAAACCCTTCTTCCAAGGGCGTACAGCTGGACTGTATTTCCCAGCCTCCTTTGCAGTTAGGGGTGGCCATGTGACTGAGTTCTAACCAATTTGAATGGAAGAGGAAGTCAGCTAAGCATCTTCCAAATCTGGCCCATAAAAACCTCCCCTGTGTATTCCTGCCCATGTAGACACATTCCCCTAAGAAGTACAAATCAGCTAGCTCTTTTTGTCTTTTGCTGGTTCCCTTGTTAACAAGACTATGAAAACTTAGACTTATGCTCAAGATCAATTCATCTGATGGACCTAGAGATTATCATAATAAGTGAAGTAACTCAGAAAGAGAAGGACAAATACCATATGCTAACTCTTATATGTGGAATCTAAAATATGACACAAATGAACTCATCTACGATACAGAAGCAGACTCACAGACATAGAGAACAGACTTGTCATTGACAAGGAGGAGGGGGGGGTGAGGGAAACTATTATATATAGAATGGATAAGCAACAAGGTCCTACTGTATAGCACAGGGAACTATATTCAGTATCCTGTGATAAACCATATGGAAAATAATACAAAAAAGAGAATGTATATATATGCTGTAGAGCAGAAATTAACACAACATTGTAAATCAACTATACCTCAATTTAAAAAAGAAGAGAAAAGATCAATTCATCTGAGAATTTGGCTTTCCTTTTAAAAAACATTTTACTTATCTATTTATTTATTTCTGGCTGCGTCGGGTCTTAGTTGTGGCACGCAGGATCTTTCGTTGCAGTGCACAGGCTTCTCTCTAGTTGTGCGTGCAGGTTTTCTCTCTCTAGTTTTGGTGCGCGGGGTCCAGAGTGCATTGGCTCTGTAGTTTTGCAGCACGCAGGCTCTCTCATTGAGGCGCGCGAGCTCAGTAGTTGTAGCGCACTGGCTTAGTTGCCCTGCAGCATGTGGGATCTTAGTTCCCCGACCAGGGATTGAACCTGCGTCCCCTGCATTGGAAGGCAGATTCTCAACAACTGGACCACCAGGGAAGTCGCTGACTTCCCATTTTTAAATTATGATTTTTTTTTTTAGCATCTTCATTGGAGTATAATTGCTTTACAATGCTGTGTTAGTTTCTGCTGTATAACAAAGTGAATCAGCTCTACGTATACATATATCCCCATAACCCCTCCCTCTTGCGTCTCCCTCTCACCCTCCCTATCCCACCTCTCTAGGTGGTCACAAAGCACCGAGCTGATCTCCCTGTGCTATGCGGCTGCTTCCCACTAGCTATCTATTTTATATTTGATAGTGTATATATGTCAATGCTACTCTCTCACTTCATCTCAGAACAGCCTATACTAGTGTGTCTAGGATAACCTCTCTTCATTTTAGTGACTTTAATTTTGCACTTTACACCCTTATGAACTGTTTTTTAGTATGTATTTTAAGGATGTGTGTGAATTACTTTTATATAAGAAAAACTATGTAACTTTATTGCAACCTCTGAATGCTGACACAGTAGCACTCACTGAATTGTTTGAAGATCATACTGACTTTCATCACTTCATGAAACCCATCATTGCATTTGTACCTGGATGTCTCCCTTCCCTCCTCATTTCCCTCATCCTTCCTCTCCCAATTCTGCAATTGCTGCTCTAAGATCCTAATTTCTCCTTATTCTCAGTGTTTTCTCAAATGCCTTCTCTCCACCCCCTTGACTTAAATTAATCCAAGTTGTCCCCTCAGTAACTACTTCAACTGTGGCTCAAACCTATGGTCCTGCCACTGTCACCTCCCTCATTCTGAGAAGATGCCCTCTTAGCTTGGACCAGGCATGGGGTCTCACTCAGCTCCCTGCTTCTGCATCCTGCTTCTCCTATTAATGATAGAAGTTGCCCCTCCTTCCTGTGAAGGCTCAAACCTTTGTTTTGCTGTGATCCTTGCACTTTCTTAAGTGCCCAATATTCATCACTTTTCTCTCTTTCTTCCATTGTATTCCACAGTTCCCTCTCCACTTGGATAATTCTCAGTAGCATTTTAAACATGTTCAACTCTATGGCAAAAAAATGAGTAAATGAAAAAATGTTGACTCCCATGCCCTATTAGCTACCTTTCTCTGTATCTCCTCCAGGTCAGAGCCAAACTGCTTTCAGGAGTCGCCTACACGGGGTATCTTCATTTCCTCACCTTCGTCCATCCTTAGCACACTCCTGTCTGGCTCTGTCCCATCGCTCCACCAAAACTCTCTCCCCAAGGTTATCAATGACATCCATGTCACCACACACAGTGCCTATTTTTCAGTCTTGTTTTACTCAATTTCTCACTAACATTTTACCCAAGATTGTCTTTATTTGAGACATTGTACTCTCTTCCCTTCCATGACATCTTCCTTGTCTGATTTCCATCCATCCTTACTGGCTACTCTTTCTCTGCTTCCAGTGTTGGCTCGCTTTAAGACTTGGCAGTAGATCATTTACTCTTCTCACCCTTGACTGTGTCCCCTGGCAATTTCATCCATTCTTTGGATTTCACTCCCTTTTCTTTGCAGAGGATTCGCAGGTTTTTATCTTCACTCCAAACCTGTCTTCTAAGCTCCAGCCCTACGTATCTACCTTCTGACTGAACATATCACTTGGAGATATATCCCAGCTTGAACTCATGCCCCATCCTCTGCTGATTACATCCTCCTCCTGGGTGTCCTCCCTCAGTGAATGACGCCACTATTCATCCTGTTATGCAAGCCAGATTGGGGTATCATTCTTGACACTGCCTTCCCTCTTCCACTCCACACCTCATCTGTCACCATGTCCTGTTCATGTTTAACTCATAAATATCTCTTAACCTTTCCCACTTGTCTCCGTCTCAATTTGAACCACCCTAGTATTCACAGCTGCCATTCTTTCCTGGACCACTACGAGAGCCTCTCACTGGTCTCCCACATCTGTCCTGCAAAGCCCGTCGCTTGTCCTCCAAACCACAGTCCACAAAATGCAAGACTTATCATTCTATCCATACCTTCTAAGACCCTTCAGTGGTTAAATGTGAACTTTAGGGTAAACAAATCTGAAATTCATAATGTGACTTTCCTGAAATTCATAGAGACCTGCCTGATTCTCCTGGTTTTTCAGTCTACTCCTTGTGCCCCAGAGACACTGGTCTTCTTTCAATGGCAGGAATGGACCATCTCTCTCCCTCTTGGGACATTGCCCATGTTCTAGAATGCTCTTTCAATGCGCCCTCACACCTGCTGACTAGCAAATTCCTCTCATTTCTTAGGTCCCAGTTCTGAAAAGCCTTCTCTGCCCTCCCAGCCCAGAAGAGATTCAGAGCAGTAACTCCATTTCTAATTATACATGTACTAGTGTGGTGGTTTGATCAGTCTGTCTCTCCAGTGCCCTGTAAGCCTTGAGGTCAAGAACCATATATTTCTTTTTACTTCAGTATCTCTAGAACCTGGCACAGTGCTGGATACACAGCAGGTGCTCAATAAATAGCTGTTGAATGGCAACTGCTGTGGAGGTTAAGGTTCTTCATGTCCTCTGGTGTCCCTGGAGGTAGAAGTTTCTTTGAGAAATAAAAGCTTGGAGAAGCCCCATTTCCTCTGAGGAACTGATACATGAAAAGGAAGCAAGGGAAGGAGGGGAAAGAGGAGGAGGAGAATATTTGGGTTGGTTCACAGACTCAAACCAGAGTCAGGCTGGTTTTTTCCCCTAGGATTTCGCAAAATCATGTTCACATCCTAATGAGAAGTAACGAGTGTGTTGGCTCTACAGCGAGGGCTTATTGCACAGAACAATGTCATCCTCTGTCCTCCTCCCAAGAATGTGTAGCACGTTGGCTCAGCCAGTTCTGGGCGGCTGCTTCTCTCTCCAATGCCAGCAGACCCCAATACTCAGGTGTCACAGAGGTCACTCCCGTGGCTTAGCAGTTAGACGACTGCATGAGAATCACCAGAGGGGGTGGAGTATATGTACGGAGCACTCACGGGCACACAGGTGATGCAAAGGTGGGAGCCCTGGGGCTTGCCTCCTGACCACCTGGGCCACGGGGACAGAGACAAGAAAGGAGACTATCTATTGGGTGACACCTCAGGAATGGGGACAAGGATGACACATAATTTCAGGTGACTGAATGAGGTTCCTGCAGAGGGGCAGGGCTGAGATGGAGACCATTCCACAACCCCTTTGGGGGTTAAGAGTCCATGACTCTCAAGCCTTGCAGGCTGCCTGTCTGTAGGTCCTATGTTAGAGAAACTTAGGAGTGGCGTGGTTGATGGCTAAGAGCGTGATAGGGCTTTATACTCAGGGCAGACACGAGTGTGTACTTGCATTTGTGGCTTCCCAGCTCTCCGACCTTGGATAACTCCCCCCCAAACTTCTTTGAGCCTGGGCCCTGCACCTGATACAACAAGACAGCGATTGGACCTGACTGCATCATTGTGATGTTTTGAGGCGATAAATACACTGTGCTCAGATCAATGTCTGTCACGTTAACAGAAGTTGTGTCTTCCTGAAGATCAGGCTGCCCATGCCCTGCATATCACGCCCTCCTCGTCAACTTGACTGCCCGCCTTGAAGGTGTGCAGGGCTGTTTTCTGCACCTTCTCTTCTCTTCCTTCTTTCAGGCTGACCTCCATGTTATTCTCTCCCCTCTTCTGACTCTGAACACTCCCAAACTAAAGCTGACAGTTACCTCACCAATTCATATCCTATATTAGGAGAGTATAGATTTTGGAGCCAGACAGACCTAGTAGTAAATTCTGTACCTTCCACTGCCTAGCTCAGAGACCCTGGACAAGTGACTTAACTTTCTAAGCCTCCATTTCCTCATCTGTACAATGGGTATAAGAATACATGTTGGAGAGGGGAATTCTAGGCAGAGGGAGTGGCATGGGTTGAGACACAGAGGTGGGAATGCTGGAAATGGTAGGAAATCTGTTTTATGAAGAGAATGAGTGACCAAGTGGGGGTAGCTGGGGTCAGGTAAGCCCAGCGGGTCATGCAGAAGCATATCAAGCTGGACTTTATCTTGAGATCGAGGAGGAGTAAGGGAGTGACGTGGTCTGATCTAGTCCCAAAATGCAAAAGATGTTTATTGAGTGCCTACTATGTGCCAGGTATTTGGGATAAATCAGTGAACAAAATAGATTTAAAAATTCCTTTTCCTGTGGAGGTTATATTCTAATAGAAGGGCATAGACCCAATAAATAAATTAATTAAAGGGACTATTGAAAGAGATAAGTGCAATGGAAAAAGTATGAATAGAATAAGAAAAGGGAAATTGAGAGTTCCTGGGGTGGGGTGGGGGAGATGAGTACGAGTTATATTTAAAATAGTGTCTTCAGGGTGAGTCCTTGTTGAGAAGTCTACTTTTGTGGAAAACTTGAAAGAGTAAGGGAGTGAGGCGCATAGTTATTTGAGGAAGGGGCGGTCCAGGCTGAGGGAAGAGTTAATGCAGATGTCCTGAGGCAGGAACATGCCTGGCGTTTGGAGGAAGAGCAAGGAACCCAGTGTGGCTGGAGTGAAGCAAGCAGAAAGGAGTGGGGAGAGAGATGAGGTTAGAGGTAACAGGGCCAGATCATGCTTCACCATTGTAATGACATTGACTTTGGATGAAGTAGAGAAGGATTGGAGGCTTTTGAGCAGAGGAGGGACATGATCTGCTTTATTTATTTATTCACCCATGTTTTAATTATTCTGGTGTGTCCAGGAAGGAGATTGAGGGTGGGCAGCCGGAGGCAGAGTGATCAGCGGGGATCCTAGGGATAGCTCTAATATATGTTTTTAATGTAACAGATTTACTGAAACATAGTTCACATTCTGTACTCTTCACCCATTTAAAGCTACAATTCAATGCTTTTTAGTGTAGTCACAGAGTTCTGCAATCATTAACACAATCACTTTTTTTCCTAACATCTTTATTGGAGTATAATTGCTTAATAATGTTGTGTTAGTTGTTGCTGTATAACAAAGTGAATCAGCTATATGCATACATATATCCCTATATCCCCTCCCTCTTGCGTCTCCCTCCCACCCTCCCTATCCCACCCCTCTAGGTGGTCACAAAGCACCAAGCTGATCTCCCTGTGCTATGCGGCTGCTTCCCACTAGCTATCTATTTTACATTTGGTAGTGTATATATGTCAATGCTACTCTCTCAGTTCGTCCCAGTTTACCCTTCCCCCTCCCCATGTCTTCAAGTCCATTCTCTACGTCTGCGTCTTTATTCCTGTCCTGCCCTTAGGTTCATCAGAACCATTTTTTTTTTTTTTTTAGATTCCATATATATGTGTTAGCATACGGTATTTGTTTTTCTCTTTCTGACTTTCTCTTTCACGAAAGGCTTGGCTAGATGCTGGTTCAGTGTCTCATACAATTGCAGCCAGATGGCTGGAGCTGGGGCTAGTTGAGCATCCTTCTCTCTTCAGGTAGCATCAGGGACTCTCATGTGGTCCCTGTTCATGGACAGGTTTTGGCCTCCTCACAGCCTGGTGGCCTCTGGGCAGGCCGACTGCTTATAAGTCAGCTGAAGGCCTCAAGACGAAGCATCCCGGTGGGCAAGGTGGAAGCTGAGTCACCTTTGATGATGTAGCCTTGGGATCACATGGTATCATTTCTGCTGAACTCTATTAGTCAAACAGTCAAGGACCACCCAGATTCCAAGAGAGAATACACAAACCCCAGTCTCAATAGGAGGACTGTCCAAATGGCATTGTAGATGGAGCACGTGGGATGAATGCAGTCATGCTGGGAAATACAGTCTGCCACGCCCACCTTGGAGGAGGAGGGCCCCAGGCCCAGCCTGATACGGGTGCGTGCATGGTGCCCCGCACACTAGGACTTCCTCTGCTTACTTCCTGCCTTCACCTTCCACACCACCCCCAGACTAGAGCCTGAGGCCCTGAGCCAGGCCTCTCCCTGAAGGCCAAGGGTGCAGGTGGCTGGGTTTTAGCCTAAGCTGCTTGGCATGGGGCTGGCATCTGGGCAGGCTTTTTAAGCTCTGCTCCACCCTGGGGACTAGAGGCAGTAAGCTGAGCTGAAAATGATGCTCAGTAGAATTCTGTTGGCTAATGAGCATCAGGGGAGAAAATTCGTAGATATTCTATCTGTTGGTGAAACAGATAGACCTTCTGTGTGATCCAGACAGGGCTAGATAGCGGTTGCAGAGGGTGAGGACGGTGGCAGAAAGAAACATTTATTGGACATCGTTTGTGCGCCAGGCACATCGTTGGTATATCGTAGGCATTCATCTCTTGTCACCATCCCAGCAGCGCCATGGGGCATGTACTGTGAACTTGTAGAAATGAAGACACAAAGTCTCAGAGAGGTGAAATAATAGGCCCCAGGTCACACAGTTGACAGGAGGCTGAGCCATGACTGCAAAGAAATTCTTCCAACTTCTGTTAGAGCACCCTTCAAGAGATATGCCCCAAAGTTACTTTTAGAGCCTTTAAAAAGCAAACCGGAATGAGGAATGTGGATCCCTTCCTATCTGGTGCCTGGTAGGGTACCTGCTTTGTTGAGGGGTATGGGAGCCACAGATATTTGCAAACTGCCTTCTGCAATCCTTGAGCTCTAGTCTAGCATCTTGAAAGACACAACAAAGACCATTAGATTGAAATAGGAGCTGCTTCCTCTAATACAGTAACTTTTCTTTAAACTTAAATTGAGAAACTAAGTGACTGGATGATATCCTTTTAATAGCTGCTGAGTATAAATGCATTTTGAGAGCAAATCCTCCTTCAGAAAAGACCATTTCTAATGTTCTTTCAAATTGTCAATTTGGAGGATGAAGGGGAATGTGATTAGGAGACCAAAATAACAAAGAATTTTGAGACCAGCGAAAATGTTGCCTGCACAAATGTATAATTTAAACCGCCAAAGTGCTCTCGCATTTTCGATGCCAAATATACTTAATCAGTAATAATCCTGTCCCTCAAGAAGCCTCCTAATTTGCTTTATTGCCTTTTTAGATTTGTCCCCTTTCATTTTCTAAAATATAATCATAGTTCAGTGACTCCATCTGGGAGCGATCCGGCGATAAATTCTGGGCGGTAATGATGTACAACCAGCGAATAACAATTCTTTAATCACGCTGTTTCCTCTACTGCCACCTCATTTGAATTCATGGTTTTCAGAAAATTCAATGAAATTTGAAATTTCATCAAGAAATTACTCAGATAAATAACTGACAGAGTAACAGTTCACTTATTTGTCAGGCACGAAGCAAAAGGGAGAGGGGGCAGAGAGAAGAAATGACAGAAGACAAATTTGATAAAAAGCAGCATAAAGAAGTTTAGCTTTCCTGAGAGGTGAATGGGAGTGTGGTGATTTTACAGCTGCAGACGTCAGCTTGGCCTGTGGATGAGATTTGACAGGAGCCCCTGAATGAAACCTCCTCATAGATCAAGCTTGGCTTAACGTCTCTCTCTGGAGCCATCACTGGCTTTTGCCGACAGTTTTGATACCCCGGCCCTCATTCCAGGTAGAAATTTATGACGGGACATTTACATTTGTGACCTCATTGCCACCTTTGTCATCTGAGTTCCGTATTGGATTTCTGTTGCCACACACTCCAGCTGCTTTCTGGCTGCAGAGGAAAGGCCTTACCTTGACCTTTATCTTACACATCAAGATTCTCTGAGTTTCCAAGAAGAAAATTATCATCATCCACAAGGCAGACTAACATCTGTTGGCCTTCTGCCTTTGTTGGAGGCACTCGGCCAGTCATCACACAGTATGTCTCTCATTTGCACTCAGAGCCCAACTCTGTTTTATTCTCAGTCCCAGGTGCTACCAACCAGACATCCCTCTAGATGTTCCCATGGGAAGCAGGACTAGGGGATGGAAATGGAGCCACAGTGGTGTCCATTGTAGTGAGAGCACTAGGCATTTTTTTAAAATAATTTTTTTGTTGGTTTTTTTTTTTTTTCGGCCTCACTGCACGACTTGTGGGATCTTAGCTCCTTGACCCGTGATTGAACCCACATTCTCAGCAGTGAAGGGGCAGAGTCCTAACCACTGTACTGCCAGGGAATTCCCTCACTAGGCATTTTTGAGGCTGGCCTTGCAGACGGTTACCACTAACCTATGACAACTGCCACCAGCTTAGGCCCTGTGCAGGGCAGCTCCTGGGACAGACAATGCATGCTCTGTGCTCTCCTGGAAGCAGATGTAATCATCCAAGGATAACCTTCTCTTTTTTTTCAGGGAATGTTAGTTTATGTTCTTCCAGAGGAGACATACCCAGTCACAGATGCCCAGGACAGCAAAGCTTCCTTCCTCCTCCTCTCCACCTACACAGTGGAGGGGAAGCTAAGGCAACCCTGTAGAAAACAATAGTATATTCAAGGTTCTCTACTCTGGCGTGTGCCTCCTACCAGAAATATATTTATCACCATCAATTAGTTTGCAGATATTTTTAAATTAAGATAAGTTTTTAAAAGTAAATTTGGGGTGATGGGAACTAGATAACATCAATGCCCTTTAGCCAAAGATGTCCAGGGACACAGTATGGTTGAACGGAGTTGGGTTGGTTGGCTCATTGCAGTGAGGAGGAATGTCCACTAGGGGCAACAGCGAGGTGCCTGGGCAAGAGCGTGCTAAGACTCAGGAAAGGATTTGAGTCTTGGGCTAGGTGATTTTAGGGAGGGTTCAAGGAAGAGGGGATTTGCTCTGGATTGGATGCTCTCAGGTAGCAAGGGTGACTCCATCATTGGGGATCTGTATAAGTCTTATCTGTAAGGCAAAAGGAATGATATCGTTATTGGTAAACAAGCAGCAAGCAATGACTCAGATTAGCCAGAAAAGGGAAGACATTGGTCATTTTTGTGGTTCGGACAATGTTCTTATTTTTGTCTGCATTCATGTTATACGTTTATGTGACATGATTATGAAGTGGTCTTATTCGTATCTTGCTCCATCCTGGTCAGTGTAGCTTTGCCTGATGTCCATCTTCTGGGAAATCATTTATGCTCAACAGGTAAACACCAGGACCCAGCTGTGAGTGCCAGGCCAGCTCCTGCCTATCGGGGTGCTTATCTCGTTCTGAATGATAAACTTCTCCAGGGTCATGGACACCTTCTTCATACCCATGTTCTCAGTAATTTCACGCATTCTTCTAAATATTATCAAACACCTCCTGTATTGCAAGTGTCAGGTGCCGGGACCATAGAAACACACAAGTTGGACTTCCCTGGTGGCGCAGTGGTTAAGAATCCGCCTGCCAATGCAGGGGACACAGGTTCGAGCCCTGGTCCGGGAAGATCCCACATGCCGCGGAGCAACTAAGCCCGTGTGCCACAACTACTGAGCCTGCGCTCTAGAGCCCATGAGCCACGACTATGAAGCCCGTGCGCCTAGAGCCCGTGCTCTGCAACAAGAGAAGCCACCGCAATGAGAAGCCTGTGCACTGCAACAAAGAGTAGCCCACGCTCGCCACAACTAGAGAAAGCCCGCGCACAGCAACGAAGACCCAATGCAGCCAACTAAATAAATAAATAAAAATAAATTAAAAAAAAATAGCTTTAAAAAAAAAAGAAACACCCAAGTCAGCCACAGCTCAGCCTTCCCTGGTCCTGCAGAGGTGACAATTACAATGGAGCGGGGTGAGTGCCCTGCTTGAGATTCACAAGGATGTTATCAGCTATAAAATGCGAGGCACACTGCATGGCCAGGAGATACTTCCTCTTCCTGAGCCTTAGAGAAACCTTACAAACAAATAGGAGTTGGCCAGGGAAAGAGAAGGGAACAGCTGTCCCAGTGGGGGGAACAGCTGTGCCACAGCTGTTGAGTTTAGTGGGGCAGGAGTGAGGCTGGATGGTAGGCATGGGCTAGGCCAGGGGAGGCCTCACAAGCCCCTCAGAGGAGTCTGGGTGGAAATTAGCCTCATGGTGAGTGATGGAGAGTCTTGGAAGACACTTGGTCTGACATGTTTTTCCTGAGAGTGCCTGGGAGAAAGGAAGACAGGCTTCAATGGCTGAACTGGGCATTTGTGAGAAGAGGCCCCAGGCTCCATACAACTGCTTCGAGTTATCAAAGCAGGAGAAGAAACCACATGAGGAGGTGGGCCTGAGGGTAGAGTTGAGAGAACTGACCCATGACTGAACACCTGCCCCTCGGCTACTTCTGATACTAGCTGATGCACCCTTGGCACTTAATAAACCCCCAGCACTGCTCCAAGCCCCTTACATGGATTATTTTATTTTATCCTCACAATGACCCAATGGAGATGCTACATTTTTTTTTTAGCCCTAAGTCATAGATGAGGAAACTGAAGCATAGAGAGGTTAAGCAATTTGCTCAAGATCATCCAGTTACTAAGTAGCGGAGGAAAAATTCCACCCTGAATAGCCTGTTTCAGGATGTGTGTTACTTTCCTGTGGGCTCCACCAAGCCCTCCAAGTGCTGGGGCTCTGCTCTGGGCTCTTCGCAAGCTGTGGCTCATCTGGACTTCACAAAACTGTGGACGAAGTGTGTGTGTAGCTCCGGGTGGCAAATCAGGGCCCAGTGTGCAGTTTGGAAAGGGAAGGCTACTTTCAGGAGTGGAGGAAAGGACTGGAAGCTGAGTCGTTCTGGAGAGGCTTTTTTAACTTACAAGTGTGCTAGCTTTGGGTCCAGAATGCCCAGCATACGGCGTGCTGGTTTGACACTAACAGTTGGAAATTCTTATGTACACATAAATGTATATATATTGATAAATGAATGAATGAAACAACCGACTGCCTGTCTTTGAAATAGATGGCAATAGAACATGGTGGAGATAAGGCAGGAGAGGGCTGGATTCTCATTTCTGAGGAATCTTTCTCATGGAGATACTGTGACAAAGTTAACAGCACAGGGAGAATTTGCTGCTTTGAATAAAGCATAAAATGCTGCCTCTGCCCTTCCCAGCTCTGCAACCCTCCATAGGTCTTAAACTCTATAAGCCTCAGTTGCCTCATCTGTAAGATGGGAATAATGACACTCACTTTGTGGGGTTGTTTCCAAGATTGGAGAACACATTTTATGTGTCTTTTAGGGTACACATAATGGGTGCTGGGTAAATGACAGTAAGTATTAAAAACAGTAATTTTAAACAGTGCTATAGATCACTGAAAAGTACAGTTTTATTTCTTTGTGATGAGAGCGGACGAGGAGTGAGGAACAGGCCTTGAATTGGGTCCAGACCAGCTCATGCGCTATTATTTGCTTGCAGTATCTTTTCACTTGTGGCTTTATCTCTTGCCCATTCTTGAAAACTGTTAGGTATAAATGGATGCTTCATTGGTAATTGTTCCCTTTCGCGGTCATTGTTCCTCAAGCAACTCTCTCCATTAAAAAGTCACCATGGCAGCCTGCCCACTTAAGAGGATTGCAGCTGGCCCACGCTTCTCCCAGGGATCATGTGGTCACTCCTCCAAGTGCCTGGGGCTTCCATGACTGGGCAGAGGAGGAGGGAGAGCCGCGCTGTAAGTGCTTCTACCTGCGGCATCTGAAATGTGGGCGGAAGAGGGCACAGGGCCTGGCACACAGTAGATACACAAGAAATGCTGGTGGAAGGGGAATGAGGTAATATTATTTGTGGGAGGGGGTTCTGGAACAGGGCAATTGCCCTGAGTCCAAAAACTGAAGATGCCTCATGCTGCTAGAAAGTGATGGTGGGGTCTCCACTAAGAATTATTCTGGCCTGGGATAGTTCCATTCATTCATTCATTCGTTCATTCACTCATTCAAGAATGTTAATAGGCTAGGCACTTATATGATGAAATACAGTTTCTATCCTCATATAGCTCACAGAGTAGTTAGGGACACAGAAATAGACAAAATCCAGCCGAGCAAGTGCTACCAAGAGGAACGTGTGGGGATTGTGGGAGCCCAGACTTGGGGTGATCTGGGAGGGTTTCTCAGAGGAAGAGTTATTAAGTCTGGGCACTTGGATGGATGAGCACGAGTCATCCAAGAGGACAGGGCTGTGGATGCCTACTCCCGGTGGAAGAAGTGACATATGCAAAGGCCCCAGGGTAAGAGGGAATGTGATGACTCCAGTCAAACACTCAAGACCTTCTGAGTCAGTCAGGGTCTCATTTGTAAGCAACAAGCGCTAAGCCTGGGTGATCTGAGGGGAAGGGGGATTAGTTGGCTCACCAAGAAACACTAAAGTGTTCAATGCTTAAATAGCATTGAAGAACTGGTCCTGGGAAGAAGCCCCACTGGCAACTGGCATTGATGTGGTGGCTTGTTTGGCCAATATCACTGAGACTCAATTCTGGATGCTGCCCTTGGAAACCAGATGTGGTGGGTCCCCTGCCATCTCCTTCACAAACAGGTCCTGCTTGGTTCTGGATTCTTCAAGTCACAACTTCCAGTGCAAAGCTTGGGTCAGGAGGGTTTGGTTTACCGGGTAGGACATTTTGTATTCACCATAGCTGCAAAGGAGGCTGAGACAGAGGGTATTTGGCATTCCCAGTGTTATGGTGGGAGGTGGGCTCTACCTCGTATGGGGGTTTTTCCAAATACAGTGTGGAGAGATGAGCAATGCCAGTGAACAAACAAGGAGAGCTTCATCATGGGGGACACTGGGCCCACAGAGGTGAGTAAGACATGATAACTGCCTTCAATGTAATGGAAGTGACAGTCCTTTCCATAAATAACTCAAGAGACTGGAGAAAATGCAGAGAGAGAGCAGTGCTTAAGTTGGGCAAGGAATAGAATGAATCAGCGTCAAGGTTCCAAACTGGAATCTTGTGACTGTGAGGTGGTGGGAACCACTGTTGATGCCCCACGAGTAATGCCGACCTTGAACTGTTCTACCCCCAAGGTCTGTCTGAGTTAATGGGACCAGGAAAACATAATCGTCCTCCAAAGAGAAGGTTGTCCTCCAAACAACTGGTTTCCCTTCATCAGCCATTAATCTAACCCTTCCAGAAACAATTTCTGCTTCATATTTGTAATGACATATTGGACGCTTGAACTTGCAGGGCTGCAATTTCACACCTGAGTTCTCCCCAAAACGTCCACTCAAATCTTTTGGGTTATTGCCTAATGAAGGTGACAGAACTCTTCCAAAGTCCTGATGGATTTGGGAGCCCTTCAGCCCTCTGAGGATAGGAGAAAGTGCTGAGAGAGGCTGAGAAGGCAAACCTTAGTACCTCAAAAGAATTGGGGAGCTATAATGGAGCCCCACTTATAAAAGGATGCAGCATCTACATTCCTATCTCTTTGGACAGGGTCTCTGTTCTCCAGAATTGGATACACCAAATCTCTTCAAGTCCCTTATTTCTTAAATAGGACCACTGAGGGGCATCTGTATTTCTTTTTGTTCTGGAATGTTTTCATTTCACCTTACCTTTCTCCTTTTAGTTGTAATTTGTACTATTATGTATTTATGTATTTCTGCTGTTCTTCTGACTTGCTGATGCCAAACAGGGGTTGATGAGAAAGTCCATATTCACCTAGAATTCTCTCAGTGTTTGTGGTCAGTGGAATAATGGTCACCCCAAATATATCCATGTCCCAGTCCCTGGAACCTATGATTATTTTATGTTACACGGCAAGGAGGAATTAAGACTGCAGATGGAATTAAGGGTGCTGATCAACTGGCTTTAAAATGAGATTATTCTGGATTATCCAGGAGGACCCACTGTAATCACAAGGGTTCTTTAAATATAGAAGAGGGAGCCAGAAGAGTGAGACTCTAAGAGAGACTTGAAGATTCTATGCTGGCTTTTTTTTTTTTTTTTCCAAACAACTTTATTGAGATATAATTTATATACTTTGACTTAAAGCTAGAAAAATAGATACTAGGAAATAAGACCCTGGTTTTCTCTAGACTTTTGGCTCAAAGGAAAGAAGAAAAGGAGACATGCTTATTTACTTCCAAACTGTCTAATCTATTTTCTCAGGAAAAGAAAATAGACAAAGAAATGGATGACTGCTTTGTTAGGAGATATAAATGGACTATTTGGCTGCAGTTTCTTCTTTTAAAAATCTCATAGGTATCTGCTAACAGAGAGCAGGGCATTGATAAACCCAAATAAAAAGTAACCTAATGATTGACAATTTTTTCAGATTTCCATTCTGCCTTAAGTTTTGCTTCTCTTACGCTATATCAATTCTTTTTTTTTTTTTTCTATGCTGGCTTTTGAAGAGGGAGGAAGGAGGCAGCCATAAGCCAAGGAATGAAGGTAACCTCTAAAGATGGGAAACGCAAGGGAATGGATTCTTCCTTAGAGCTTCCAGAAAGAACCCAGTCCTACTGAAACCTTCATTTTAGCCAAGTGAGATCGACTTTGGGCTTCTGACCTTCCGAACTCTAAGATAATAAATTTGTATTGTTTTGAGCTACTGAGTGAGTGTTAGTTTGTTAGAGCAGCAATAGGTAACGGATACAGTGCTTACTGTCAGGGCTTCACTATCAGGCGAGAAGCCACCAAGAAGATGTTAGGACCAAGACTCTTGAGGACATAGAGTTCTGAATAGGGAACAGAAGCCATATTTGTAGACTTGCTCCTCCTGATAAATAATGATCCCAATTTCTTGCCATGGGCTATTCGACTGTTATGGTGATAGGAAGAAGTTAGTCTGAACTGAAAGGAGTTATTTTCACTGTGTGGGCAGATTAATCTTAAAAAATATAGTCCTTTGAATTGGTCCTGAGATGCTGCATCCTTGTTAGCCATCATGAAATCAAAACATTCCCTGAGGTTGTCAGCCAGCTGGGTTTCTGTTTTCTGTTCTGGAGGGGTCATGTCTGCCGGAGGTGGTGACAGAGCGGAGGGGCACTGGAAGATAGAGTGAGTTGAGGGGGAGGCGGGACTCCTCTGCATCCTAATGGAATACTTGGGTGATCTGCAGCTTGGAGGGTGTGGCTCCTGCTATTAGAGGGCTCCTCTTAGCTTGGTCCTGTAGTCTGAGAATAGAAGAGGGCAGGATTCAAAGGTTAAAATAGACCTTACGTGAAAATGCAGGAAAATTTGGAGTAAGGAACCCATTCCTAGGCATTTGATGAGAACCGAATTGGTAGTAAATGTGGCTGCTTTTACTGAACCCAAGAGACTAGAGCGGATAATCTCGTTCTTGCATGTCAAATGACCATTATTCCCCCTTCTGGTAAGCAGAATTTTCCCCATCCCCTTTTGAGAAACTACCCCTCTCCTACTCATTCTTTTTGGCTAAGATGGAGTTAAATACACCCCCTCACTCCAGGGGCCACATGACCTAGAACTGGCCAATCACAGAGTTCCATTCCTCTGGCCACAGTGATTGGTTCATCATTGGGCATGTGGCCAAAGCTGGCCAATGAAAGCCCTCCTCCTGATGGTTGGGATTATTAAATGGACAGAAGGTAACTTATGTATTGCTAATGAGCATCTTGTTACCACCGAGAGGAGAGCCTTCTGGACAGTGAAGCCAACACAGTGGAAAGCAGCCAAAGGGAAGGGAAAGAGTCTTGAAGACATTACTTGAACATCTAGCTCTAGCTACCCCTGGAGCCCTGTCTGCTCAGTCATTTGGGTCAATAAATGTCCTTCCCTTAGTCCAGGTGGAGGAGGGTTCATCTCTCTTACAGTCAGAAGCTCTCTCAGCTTGAAGCTCAGACAGGAATTCAACACACATTTCCTTCTCTGGGTGCAAAGCCCTGTGCTAGGCATGGAGGAATATTCAGGTGAATTAGAAGATGGGGCTTCACCTGGATTTCAAGGAGTGAAACATCAAATAGGAGACACAGACATCTAAAGAATAAAACTAAATCTAAATCACACCATTGAAACACATATTATGCCTTGGGCATCTAGAGAAAGGAGACTGAATTCAGGCAGGATCTGGAGGGGTTCACATGACTTATCACAGGATCCCAGGGGAGGGCTGTGAGGGCCCAGTTGGACCACTTGGTAGAGTGCTGAGGATGAGAAATGGAGATCCGGACGTGTCACAGGTCCTGCCTCACCTGGAACCAGGGATAAGATAGAAGGGGGAGAGGTGGGATGTTTGGAGCTGTGACCCCACGATTTCCGGGCAGTCACATCAAAGACTGGAACACTGATAACTCACAGCAAGACTTGAGCTCAGAGAGAGGATGTAATTGCCCAGTTACACAGCCAATGGGGGAGTTAACTAACTCCAAACCTGTTGTTCTGCGTCACTCCACAGCAGCGGCTGTCAGAAATAGATTAGTCCAGCCAGAGTTTTCCAAGCCTTATCAAATGAAACAGAAAGGGAGAAAACCCCTGTTCCCATCCCCTCACTGCCAGTAAAGGTATCTAGTGATGGCTGTGCCGTAAGGATGCTTGCTGGGGATACTGTAACAGCCGCTCCCACTCAGAGCATGTTCAGGGTAATCGAGGGAGAAGCAGGAGCTCTCAGTATACTTTTAAACTGCCAGTCTCTCTAGGTCATGCCGCTTGCTTGTGAAAGATTGAGCGGGACAGATGGTGGGTGGCGATTTCCCCGGGCTTGGCACAAACTCACTGGAAACTGCACAAATCAAGCCCTTCTATCTTTGTTCGAGGGAAGTTGCCGAGAGTGATTGAGGGGACTGAGTTAGGAATAAAGGACGTGAATGGTCTCACCCCAACTAAGCCCCCTCACCTTCTTTAGTCCCCACCGGCGGCGTAGCCTGGCCTTGAGGCCCTAATCATTCAGACCCAGGGAGATCTCTGGAGACAGGAAGGGAGCAGGGAGTAGTGGAAAGGGAGAGGTTAATAGCTGCTGGATGGGACCTGGGGAGAGCATACCTGTCCCTGTGAGAGAAGGTGGCAAGCTGCTCTTCTTGGGGAGAGGTCAGGTTCAAATCCCAGCTCCAACTCTTACTAGCTGTGTGGCCTTAAGTAAGTTTCTTCTTAGTACCTCAGCTCCTTCATTTGTTAAGTGGGAATGATAATAGGAGTCAACTCATAAGGCGGCTGTGGAGATGAATAAGATCTAGCAAATGTTTTGTAAGCGGCAGTGGGAATCCACCCCAGGACTCCTCCTCGACCCCCCTCCTACATTCTCTTCTGGTTGATCTGATACAGTCATTAGCTGTCAGATCAGGAAGGGCCATCCATCCGTCCATTCATTCAACAAACGTTTACTGAGCATCTACTACGTGTTCAAGGCTTTGGGAGAGACCACAGTGAACGAGAAAGGTGAGGGTGCTGTCCTCATAATGGGACCCTTTACTGGCCATCTAGGTGTTCGTGAAATTGATAAGAAAACAGAGGCACAGAGGGAGGAAGACCCCTGCCCACAGTGACAGAGCTATGAGGGTGGGACCCGCGTGTATTTACCACTTCAGTTTCTCCAACTCCAAGTACTAGGCCTGGCAAGACTAGATGATATATCAATATTTGCTGAACTGGTGAGTACCTGAATCAATATCTCCCAGTCTAGTGCCCTTTTTATGGCCTGCCCCCAGATAATTGGGTGGTAAGTGCATGTATGGTGGGGTAAGGGTTAGTACTTTCCACTGTGTGGCCCCAATACCCTTCTCCCTCTGTAAAGGGTGGGCTGAGAGAGTTGGAGAGGCTTTTATCTCTACTCTTGGACATTGCATCAGGAGCCAGAGTAACATAATAATGTCGTTCAGAAATGGTGGAGCTCATGCCCAGGCCTGCAAATCATGTCAGGTGTATAGTGTATAGAACTGATGCCTAAAGGAAATCAGACGCTGAGGAGTAAGGCTTTTTTTTTTTTAAAGGAAAAGCAATTCTCAGGCACTAATACTGTTCTTTCAGGATTCAACAAATCATACCCCTAACTTTTGTAGGACTTGTGACAAGAATACAAATGGAGGATGTGTGGGCACAGTAAGAGCCCTCCCTCCAAACATGGCCACAGCCCAATCCCTGGAAACTGACAGCGGGGTATCAGGTTGCAGATAGAATTAAGGTTGCTAATCAGCTGACTTCAAGTAGGGAGATTATACTGGATTATCTGAGTGGACCCAAGTATCCCAAGGGGCCTTGTAAGTGGAAGACGGGGGAAGAAGAGAGAACCAGAGAGACGGCAGTGTGAGGAAGACCTGGGGAAAAGGCCACAGGCCAAGGAGTGCCGGCAGCCTCTAGGAACTGGAAAAGGCAAGGAAACAAATTCTCCCCTAGAGCTTCCAGAAAGAATGCAGCCCTGCTGATGCCTTGATTTTAGCCCAGTGAGGCCCATGTTGGGCTTCTAACCTCCAGAACTGTAGAAGAAGAAATTTGCATTGTTTTAAGCCATGAGGTTTGTGATAATTTGTTGCAATAGCAACAGGAAACAAGTGTAGAGGCCCACTTACCTTATGTCTAAATATTCAAAGCTATAAATCAAGTCAGTTACTTGTGAAACAAAATATGTTCTTTCTTGCTACATTAACAGAGCTATCTTCTTATCCGCTTGGATTTGCAGATTTTGAGACTCGGTGGAATTCCTCCCTGGAACATGGCAGTGCAGGGAATGCAGGCCCCAGGTCCCACTCCTGGCCCATGGCCTGACCCTCTTTCTCTCCCTTCCAATTCTCACTGGTACTCAGCGCGAGGTTCGGCACACCAGCCTGCCGTCCAAGCCCATCCACAGCTCCCACAAACAGCTTCTCAGAAAGGCAAACCCAGAAAATGGGCCTCTGAGGCCCCAGAAGCAGTCTCAGGGCTATTTGGAGAGGGAATTTGGGGTCCTGGTGCCCAGAGTGTGGTCCTGGTGGACAAAAATCCCATGGCCCTTTCTCTCTCCACCCTTCCTCACCCTGTGGGGTGGGGCATGGCTGGAGGAGAATCAGAGGGGGGTCCTCTAAAGCAGGGGTCCCACACCAGGTACCCCTCTTGTCCAGACCTCAAGGTGATCCTCATATCAGTAAACCTTTGTAAGCCCAGGGGAAGTTGAGTGGTAAGTTGATGGGCAGCTGGGTTTTGCTGCCACATAAGAATACCTCGTTTTCCCCCCTAAACAGCTCTTTCTGGATTGGCATTTCCTTTACCAATGGAGTAAACCCCACTGAACCAAAGTCTGCTGTTTCATATTAGGTGAGAAGCCTACCCTCAAATCCATGGTGAGGCCTGGTGAAAACCAAGGAGGACTGCAGAGTCCAAGGTTAGGGACCCATCTCTGGAAGTGGGAAGAAAACAGGACTGGTCTCAACCCTTCACTATCTGAGAGACTGCCGTGTAAAGTAGTGAACCTCCCATGGAAGGGAATATTCAAGAACAGGTCAAATGGCTATTTCTCTCAGTTTTGTAGACGGGATTCCTGCACACAAAGGCACAGGATTGTATGTTCCCTGGGGCATAATCACATCAGAAAACTTGACTGAGTCCCGGCCTCCACTCCCTCCCATGTTCTGGGTTCTCCTCTCTTGTGAAACATGTCTGGGCTGATGGCATCATTCTGTGTATGTCCCTCTGTCACAGAGCCAAAAAGGCCTCCACCTAGAAGGCATCAGGTGATGGTGTTGTCATCTCCAGATTCATCTGGCAGAAACGGGGCACCATCCTGAGTACAGGGATGAAGTGTCTTGAGAGTTGCCTGTGGTCCATGCATTCAGAGTCCCCAGGGCCAGTGGGATGGGTTTTCCTCGGAGACACTCATCCTGCACACTGAGTGAGGACTCATCTCTAACCAAGGCAGAGGCCCAAGGTCAGGCTGGACCCTAGAAGGTCAAGTCCAGAGCCCTTACAGATGAGCAAACTGCAGCTGAGACTGGAGGAGGGACTTGACCTCAGGCACTGTCTGATTGGTACCGACTCCTTATCATGGCTACAGGGCCCCTCAGGATCTGGTCCTGCCAGCCCCTCCGGCTCCACAGAGGCTCTCAGCCACATGGCCTCCTTTCGGGTCCCCAAAAGGACCCTGCTTACTCAACCCTCAGCGTCTTTGCAATGCCATCTCCTCTGCAAGGAGCTGCCAGAAAGGGAAAGTGACTAACCAAAAGTCACAGAGCTCATCAGGGGCCCAGCCGGGATGTGATTCCAGCATCCACCCCACTGCACAAGCCCGCAGGGGACGGGGCTTCATAAAGGTTCAGGGAATGGATGACACTTGAGAACCAACTGTGGCCCCAGCTCTGATCAATTGCTTCCTCTTGTAGAGTAGCAGCTGTGCTTACGGTAGTAAACAGTGTCAGTGCTTGTTCATTCATTAAAGATCTTCTCGTTTTCTCCCAAGAACCAAGCTCCGTAATGGGTCCCAGGGATATAGCCCCGGGGCAGGGCCAGAGCAGGCTCTGCGGCTACAGATGCCTCTTGCCTCCTGTGCTCCTCCATCTCTGACCTGAGTCCCTGGCTGGGACAGAAACACAGAGATGCAAAGTGCGTGCACAGAAACCCACACACAGGGCACACCTGCACCTGCCGCTCACAGGCAGGGAGCCCCGCCCAGCATGGCCCTGTAGGTGCAGCCTCTGAGGTGTCTCTCCCCTCAGGGGGCTCTTTGTTCTATGCTCCCTGGAGCTAGGCTTGTTATCTGAATCACAAAACCTCGCTACAAAGGTGCCATGTTCTCTCTGCTTCCTACCAGAAAGATTTCAGGCATGTAATTGGCCTCAGATGGATAATAGCGGCTTCAAGGTCTGCTCCCATCATTGCATATATCCTGCTGGCCTGGGACGGCACCTGCAGGAACATTAATGCAAGCTGAAAATAAAGTTTACTCACCGGATATACAGGATGTCACATTTCTTGCACACCTGAGGCTACAGACTGAAATTCACACCAGTCACACATGCTCAAACTGATTACTGATGCAGATGGAGAGGGGGAAGTGAGAGCAAAGGCACGGAAAGCGGGTGCATGGACAGGGTGCTGGGCTGGGACAGATTCTGCACTGGGGAGAGAGGGAGAGAACGCCTGCGGGTCCAGCCTCAGCCTGGCGGGCGAGTGTCCTCAGCTACGGATATCCACCTGATCTTGCTGTCTTCATGGCCGCCGCGCTTTGTCAAGCCACCAGATGTTCTTGGGTTAAATTTCCATTCACATTTCTAAGCAGTCTCATCTCTGCCCCAACTCAGGGGGCAAAGCCATTGCCAAATCCCCTGGAGTCCCCACTGAGCCCCAATCCAGGTAGAGACAGGTTTAGTTGGAGGTCTCAGATCTTGGCTGGAGGTGGATGGGGAGAGGCGCCAATGTGTCCACACCTCCTAATGTCTAACTAAGCTCCATCGCCTGACCCTTGGGTCCTCTGTGCCGTCCTAGGCAGGGGCTTTATCAGGAACAAGCTCTTCTCTTGTCCATTGTCTTAGAGTTCACGGAGGGGTGTGGGTCATGATAGCATTCGATCCTGCCAACTCTCCTCTGAGGCAGGTACTGCTAATTTCTTCACCTTAGAGACGAGCAAGGTGAGGCCCAAGTTAACACCACAAACCTGTGGTGTGGCATACTTGAACTACATCTATGTTCCTCCTTTAATACCACCATCAAGAGGCCTCACGTTATCAAATTCCAGTCTGGCTTCTACCCCCATTACTCAACCAGATAAACTCTTTCTAAAGGCACAGATGACCCCCATGGCCCTCAACCCAGCAGGCTAACATGGTCTTCACTCTGTTGGCCTCTCAACTGTGCGAGACGCTCTGGGTCGCTTCCTGTTCCTCCAAATACTCTCCTCTTTGGCTTCCTCGACACCACGCTTGGGCTGTTTTCTTCTCCGTTCGCCCCCTCCTCTCTCGGATCCATTCTCTGCCTGCTCTGTCCCCATGGCCTGTGCCACCCTGGCTCTCCTGCCCTCTAACTTCTGGCTGGGTTGGCCAAGGAAAGAGAGGCACCAGCATGTTGGGGAGGGGGAGGAGGGGAGGGCAGGCATTTGTTACCCCAACTCCCTCCCTGTCCGGCTGCAGTTCTGGTGACAGCTGCATCCCTGAGGTTACAGCTCCAACCCACACTGGGCTCCAGCGTCACTCCCCTTCCCTGACCCATCAGGCCCAGGGACGCTAACGACTCCCTCAGTCGCTAGACCTAGGGCACATCAGCACCTGGTGTTTCTCTCAACGCCGCCCATGCCTCTATCCAGAGTCCCTCATTAAACCCTCTTCCCTTAGACCTGCTGAGTGTGCCATCTCTTTCCTGCAGGCACTCTGAACCGTACAACACTCTTCCAGTTTCCTTCTACTTCCCAGGTTCCTGCTCTGCCTTCTTTTAAGGCTCACATCCTTCATCCGACAGTTAAACACTGATGATCCTCAAGGACTGGTCCAAGATGCTCTTCTCTTGTCAATCCACACCAACAATCGGGGTGATCTCATCTGCCCCCAGAGATGCAATTGCCACCCACCCAAATGACTCATCAAGGCCTCTCTCTAGTCCAGGTTTTTCTGAGCTCCAGCCTGGATAATCCAACTGCCTCCTTGACGTACCCCAAGGCATCTTAAACTCAACACCTCTTAATGAATGAGGCCGCCATTGACCTAGTTGTGCAAGCTGGCAACCCAGAAATCATCCTTGACCCCGCCTTCCCACTCCCCTCCTACACTCAATCCATCACCAAGTTCTGTCCACTTCTCTCTACTACTCCCACAGACACCTAGTCCAGGTGACCATCAGATTTTATCTTGGTGCTTGGTCTACCCACAGTCTTGTTGTTTCTCCCCACTCTCTGAGCTACTCTTTGCAATGTAGTCAGGGAGATCTTTCCACAGTGCAAACTGTACCATATTACTCCACTGCTTAGAGCCTTCAGTGGCTCCTGGGTGCCCTTAGATCTTGCATGGTCTGTCCCTGCCACCCTCTCCAGTGTCCTGTGCCTCATTTGCCCTCGATCTCTCCCCCTCCAGGAAGAGTGGTCTGTAACCCATCCCTCATACTCATAGGCACCCTCCCTCCACAGCAGCATCTACATGTGTTGTACCTCACCCCCCTGCCCTCTTCAATTCCTTACCTTCTACTCATCCTAACACTCTCAGCTCCACGGTCACAGCCTCAAACAGCTTCTCTGAGCTCCCTGCCCAGTGACACTGTACCACTTATTACAGTTTTAGTTTTACACTTACTTGTATGTTTCATGAATATCTGTTTCCCCACCTTCTATGTAAAGCCTAAGAGAGTAGGGGCCCATCTGTCTTGTTTATTCATCTCTGTAAGCCCATCACCCAGCCCAGTGTCTGGCACATAGTAGGAACTCAATATTTGTTGAATGAATGAATGGATAGATGAATGAATGACTGGACCAGAGAGCAAAAGGCCTATTCTACTAGCCTTTTACTAACAGCCATAAGTAGTATTGTTTATACTGTACTGGGCTTTTAAGGATGTATAGGAGTTTTCCACTTGGAGATAAAGGAAAGGACATTCTCATAGAGAAAGAACCTAAATGATTGATTGTAGAAGGAAACTCGGTCAGAATTACTTTAGGCAGTGGAACGTCTGAGTTTTTCATGAGAGATATTTAAATGCACTTTTCTAGTTGAGCTTCCAATGATACAGCCTGGTTCCACACAAGTAGCTCCTTTCCAAAGACCCCTGTCATGGATTGGGACCCCATACTAGGGTCCTCTGATCTCAGCCCTGAGCCATAGAAGTAGGCTCTGCATTGACACTTCTGGGCCGACCATGTGTGTGTCTCCCAGGTATCCACGCTCCTTCTTACTGCAGCAGCCCAGAATGTTTATGTGTCAGTGTCTTCCCCTCCCCCATTCTGCGGGCCAGGCTTCACCACCATTCCAGGGGAGGCCACATGGCCTAGGCCGAGTCACTTGTGTGTCTCATGTCCCTTGTCTCAGTGATTAGTCCAGGGGTGGACACATGACATAAGCTGTTTGATCAGCAAGAAGTCCGGGAGGTTTTCAGGAGCTACTGCCAAAGGCTCTGCCTCTTCCCCATGGGACTCCCATGGTGGGATGTGAGGCTGGAGCTGAGAGGCCAGTTTGTTTTCTGGAGGGAGAAGAGACTGTCAGGAGCCACCATGTGAAAAAGAAGCCCACACAGGAAAGCAGAGCCAGGAAATGGAGAGAAACCAGTCCTGTGGACATCACTGGACACCTGGATCCAGCAGTGCCTGAATGTCTCCTACCCCTGAACTTGCTAATTATGTGAACCATTAAATCTCTGCATCCCTTATGCCAATGCAGAGCTAGAGTTTTTGTCTCTTGAACAAAACAAGGTCCTCACTGAAACAACCTCTATGTGTCCTCTCTGCACCCCGATGCTCCCAGAAGCTTCCCAAGGTCTCCCAGGAAGGGGTCAGGCAAGGCCCTCACCTGAAATCAGTTTGCTTCGGTTCCACTTTGCCTCTAATTTTCTGTGTGATCTTGGTGAGGTCCCTTCCCTTAGGATCCTCCGTTTTCTGATCTGTGAAATAACTGAGCCTCTGCTCTGGGATTCATGGTATCTCATGCTTTTTCTGCCAGGGCCTTATGGTGCTTTTCTATTTAATTATCTGTGGCCCTCTGTGGACAGCCAGGCAGAGCCCTGGTTATAAGAAGGAAAGGACGGACCACTCTTTCGGGCTCTGAGTCCTCTAAGGTCCGCAGACCCATCTGCCCTCAGGAGCTCCTAAGCTGCCTGCACCCCAGGGGAAAAAAAAACAGAGTTACACATGCCCCCAGTCTTAAGGCTTCCCTATGCCCCGTCCTGCTGCCTCAGCTGGAAATACTGAAGCTGAAGCCCCCTCAGGCTAAACCATGCCCCCCAAGGCTAGCTCGGAGGGCCCCGCAAAGAGCTGGGGCTCCACCCACCCCGCTCCTGCCGCAGCATCAAGCCTCCTTATTGAGAGGCAGCAGAAGGTGACAGAGCACAGAGGCCGAGCTCAGCCCCTTCCCCTTCCCTCTCATCACTCCAGCTCTCCTGACACGTTTCAGGAAAGAGTTGTGATGGCAGGTGGTAACTTCCTGGAAGGCAGGCCCTGGCGCTCAGCTGAGCCTGCATGCTTGTTCCTCACCTGCGCCTGCCTGCCCGTTAGCCTGCCAAGCTTTATGAACGCTACAATTAGTAGAATCAAAATTTCCTTCTTATTTGCATCTTGCAGCAGGGCGGCAGGGAGCAGAAGAAGGGGTAGTTGGGGGCTAAAGGCTTCTGCTTGGTCCCTGGGCCTAGAGTAGAGATGCTAAATGCCATGGACCACTGCTGCCCACCTGACTCTAGCGACAGGGAGCACGCATGGACCGAGAGGCTCCACTCCACCAAAGGACGGAGGCAGGGGACAGACATAGGTGAGGGAAGGGGGCCAGGAGCACCGGCTGCGGGGGTTGGGGTGACGGTGGGAAGAGGCCCGGCACAACTAACCACTGCAAACCCCTCCTCACGGCTTCGAGTTCTGCTGCCCTCCATCTGTCTTATGCGGCTGGCTGGAGACAAATTCAGCCATGACGCCCCTTTGTCTTGGACCAGGTTTCCAGAAGCAGACCCAGAGGTGAGAATTTGTGTGCCAGAGATTTATCAAGGAAGTGCTTCCATGAGAAATCAGCAAAGGATGGGGAAGAAGAAACCAGAGAGGAAGGCAAGATGCCAAGCAAGGCTGCTGTCTCAGGCCTGATCCTGGCAGGGACTCAGGAGGACCACATGTGCTCCAGACATGGGAGCTGGGCTTCCCCGTCTCTCCGTGGAGCAAGGTGCTGGGGAAGGATGGGGAAGAGTGGGAGACACACTCCCGGGCACTTCAGCCTCCGGGCAAGTGAGAAAGCAACGCCAGCAGCCTGGGGACAGACCTCGGAAGGGTGTGACAGCGATGGGCTTGATGGGACTAATGAACGGCAGGAGGGCAGCCTTGGTCTGTTGCCAAAAGGCAGACCCGGAATTTGAACACAAGAGTCTTGTCTCCTGTGACCAAAGGGGCTGGAAGGGAAACCCTGGAAATACAGAAGCTGGTGGCGGAAAGGACAGCAGAAGCTTTGTGGAGAGACCGAGGCCAGGAATGACAATGGCATGAAGCTGGACCTCAGGTTCAAGACCAGCTCTGGGGAAGGGGCTTCTTTCAGCAGCATGAGGTCGGCCTAGTCACCAGCTGACAGCCCAGGGCTGAGGGCCCAGGAAACGCATTCTGGAGCAGGGGGGCTCCAAAGACTTTGTGCAGAGACCAGAGGTGGGGAAAAACCAGATGCTTTTAGCTCTGCATGTGGTTCCATCTAAGAGTGGGGAGAGTACAGAGCACGGGATGGTGGGGTCGTGCCCGCCCGCCTGCCACGGACGCCATCCAGAGTGGCTGCTGGGCTGTGTCAGAGCCCAGCTTGGACTAGAAGTGAGGGTTCGATTCTGCTCATCGCCCCACGTCCTCTTGCCGCACTTGCCGAGGACACCTGTCCTGTGCTGGGTTCCCAGGCTTCTCTCTCCGGCCGGACTGCCCCGTTCCAGGCTCGTTGTGCTTCCTTGGGCAGTTACTTCATCTCTGACCTCTCAGCTAGCAGCGAGCATGGGTTCCTGGGTGTGTTATGAGGACAGTGGTTGGCACACAGAGAACACGTAGGTGCATTTTTTAACCAGCCTAGTGGGCTCGTTGTCAGACAACAGCCTTAGAGGATCCTAAGGAGCTGGGCCAGCAGTTGATATTCTTTTTGGTCTGGTCTTGGCCTCTGTGAGTGAGAATGAGGCCTATGGGCAGGTTTCCCATCAGGAAGTCTGAGCTGAGACACTGCAGAAAACAGGGGAACACACACACACGGGAACTTGTCAGAAATGCACATTCTCAGGCCCTACCCCTGACTTCCTGAATCAGAAGCTCTGGGGTGGCCCAGCCATCTGGGGACCAGTGAGCCTTCCCAGGGGATTCTGATGCTTCCTCACGATAGAGAACCGCTGAGTAGGACAGGTGACCCTTCCCGGTCCTGGCTCAGGCCTAGCAGCTGTCCCCTGTCACCCAGCATGAGGCCTGTCACCCTCTGAAGTAGCTACTGAGACCTTTTTGTTCATCAGGCAGAGCAGGAATTGGCCCTCTGGGACCAGCCACCCCACTCTGCCTGGTATTGCTGGCATTCTTTCCCTGGCTCCACATTCTTTCCTAGAAATGAATAGCCTTGAATGGCCTTGTATTTGCATAATGGCTCTCCCGTCCCCTTCACTAGCCTGAATTAATTGTTTTGGAATACCATTTCCCCAATATGTTTGCCTAGAGCTTCGGTTCTTTCACTGTGGGTCTCAAAATCACTGGGGCAGCTTGTGAAAATGTAGATGCTTGCCCCACCCCCTTCTAGCTCCAGAATCCTGTAGTGTAGCTGGAATGATGCACTGTATATAAAATTGAGACAAGGCCACGGTCTTGGCCAGTGAAGGGGTGTGAGGGAGTACTGGGGTGGCATGGGGTGTGTCTAATTGAGATGGAGGGAGCAGCCTTACAGCAGCCTGCAGGTGCTTGGGGCGGGTCAGGTCGTGGTGGGCTCCCTGGAGGTGGCAATGGGAAGGTAGTAGAGGGAAGAGAGAGAAATTAGGGAACTGGTCCCTGAAGGAGCATCCCTGGGGGGCAGCTCTGCCGGATGTTGCCTGAAGAATAGCAGTGTTGTTTCCTCAGCACTGTGCAGGGATCTGTGCATGTAGTTTCTCATCTAATTCTCCTGTAACCCCGAGGAGTAGGGCGGGGTAGGGATTTTATCTCTGATTTCACAGAATTTAAGTGGCTTGTCCAAATCACATCACTCATCAGGATTAAGCAAAGCCCTGTCCTGTGCCCAGCTTGTGCCTTCAACACCATTTCACACTTGCTCCTCCTTGAGAATGTCAAGGATATAGCTCAGTACCCTGCACAGAGTCAGCTTGCAAAAAAAAAAAAAAAAAAAAAAAGCAGCCCCCTTTATAGACAAGGAAGCTGGAACTGAGGGATGAATATTCTGGACCTATAGCCTCTGGGACCCTCTGCTCTGGAAGGAGAATTCAGACTCACTCCCTATTTGCTGTGAAATTTCTAAGCAGGCTAACAGAGTCCAGAAAGACTTTGGGCATTGGGATGAGGAAGGCAGGATGTCTACGGCCTATGAGGAATGTTCAGGACTTCTCCAGCCTGCTGGGAAGACCAGAGAGGCACTGAACCCAAGTGGCTGGACTTGGTAGTAAAATCTTGCTGAGAAAAAGGCAGGCTGTGGTGGGCAGGAGCCTGTGGCCTGTGCTGCCCTCTGCTGGTCATCAGTGATACTAACCGCAGCTGGCCAGGGCCAGTTCCCCAGGCTGGGGGTGCCTCAGGCCAGGGCACAGGGGGAGATTGTCTGAGACCTGACCATGGCTAGTTCCACCCCAGCTCAGACAGGCCCTCCTCAGTGGCATGCAAGGCCATGAGTTGGCAGCTATCTAGGAGCTGAGAGCTCCCTTCTATCTTGTTCTTAGAGGAGGTTGACTGTCATTTCACCCTCCTCGTCAACCCAGGTTCCTGGCTGCAGCTCCTCCTCTCCGTAGGGGCTGGCAAACTCAGCAGCTGCCTGATGAGCTTCTGTGGCGCACATCCTACATGAGCCAGTATTCCTAGGCCCTCCTAAAGTTATCCATCCTGGTTTCCTGGGGAGGGGCTTGAGAGCACCCTACCCAGCATGCCCTCTGATTTGGGGGGTAGGGAGCAAAAGCCCCAGGGGCACTCTTACTCCAGCCCTTGGAAAATATTAAAAGCACCTGTTGTTAACTGAGTGCTGACTATATTCCAGGCACTTTTCTAAATATAACAATAGATCTATATCTCTCTATATCTTCATCTGTATCTGTATCTATATGTTTCTATCTATCTCTATATTTATATCTCTGTCTATCTATCTATCCATTTATTGAGAGAGGTTAGGAAATGATGGTTGAGGCAAGCAGGAGACACCTCTGGATGGATGGAGATGCAGACGTCAGAGGAAAGAGTGTGGCCTCTAAAGCCAGAAGTCTACAGTCCCAGCACTGCCCTTGATGAGCTGAGAGTCCTGGGCAAATTGGTGCCCTGCTATAAGGCCTCAAGTGCCTCATCTGTAAAATAATAATAGCATTCCTTTCTCTGAGGGTTTTGATAAATGCTAAATGGAATAATGTGAAGCATTTAGCATAGTACATGATGCACAGCAAGCCCTCAACAGAGGCAGGTTTCTCTCCTGCCTTTGAAGTTGGACTTAGGGTACTGAGCCATCTGGAGGAAGCAGAGGTGATAATGATGATGGGGATGCTGCAGACCCCAGTTGCTCAGGATTATTGAGCATCTACTATGTTTACCCAATAGCTCTGAATGGCTTTTGTCAGTGAGCTCCATCTCAATGGTTCACACATGAAGCTTTTAAAAACTCTGGTACTCAGGTGCTACTGATTTAACTGGACTGGCACAATACCAGGTATGGCTCCCCAAGAGGTTCACATTGTGCATCTGGGATTGAGAGCCCCTGAGAATATTTCCCTCCTGCCTGCTCTTCCATTTACCACTTAGCATTCAGATCTCAGCTTGGCTATCACCTCTTTAAAGAAACATCTGCTGACCACCAAGACCAGGCCCGTTTTCTTTGTTCTATACCATTGTAAATCCTTATTCCTTTCCTTCAGAGAGAATTTATCTCATTTATGCTTATTTATGTGGCCATTTCAACAATGTCTAGGAGATACTTCACTAGACAGTTTTCCCATCTGTAAAATGGGGAGATTAATTCCTACCTCACAGGGTTCTTGTGAGGATCTAATAACAAAAAGCAGGTAAAGAGCCTGGTGATCTTCTAGGTGGTCCCTGTGAATCCCAGGAGTCCCTTGGGGTAACGCACTGTCATCTTCTAATTTCCTAAAATGAACACTTGCCAGCTTCAAAGCATGGACCTGGCACGGTCTTTCTGGATTCTGGACACAAGGTGGTTCTCATATCATCTGAACTTCCTTCATGATGTGTCCTTATATCATAGCCTCTAAGCTGTGAAATTCTGCAAATAAATGAGCCCTCTAGTGTCAGCTCTGAGCTAGTATTCTTATTTTATATGCCCAGCTGGTCTATCTTTTTAATTATCAGATTATTTGCTCAACAAATATTTAACTAAGGCCCAGTTAGGTGGCAGGCACCATTCCAAATGTTTTACTCATTTAAGCAGTTTTGCTGTTTAAATAAGGCCAGCCTTCCTGTTGCTAGTTAAAACCTAAAATAAATGTGCAAGGACAGGAGGTGATATAAATGAGTGCAGGGAGGTTTTTTTTTTTGGAGGGGACGGGTAGGAGAGATGGTCCTTTGGTTGCTGGAAGCTCAGGCCTTATTGAAAGACCCTGCTCTTCAGCTCCACCTAAATCGTTTCTACACAAGTCCAGAACTGCCAGATTGCCCTACTTATAAAGAGAAAGTAGCAGCCTGCATTTTTCTATGGAAACCTCAGCTTTTAAAAAAATGGCTCAATTTGAAAAAAAAAACCAAAAAGACAAAGCACTGTTGAGAGGAAATAAAATTCAACTGTGAGATGGGTTTTGGCCTGGAGCAGCCTTGAGTCCCTGAGAAGAAAGTGTTTTGGAGCGTAGGCAGGCATGGGAGCGGCAGGAAGCTTGGGGGCCAAAAGAGAGAAAACGGAGACTGAGTCCTCATGTCCAGAAAGGTGTGGAGCCTGTGGGTACTGCAGGGCTGGTGGCAGAGCCTTGGTGGGTGTGGTGGTTAATTTCACGTGCTGACTTGGCTGGGCTAAGAGATGCCCAGGCACCTGGTAAAACATCATGTCTGGGTATGTCTGTGAGGGCGTTCCCAGAGGAGCTTGGACTCGGTATTTCACAAGTGTGAGTGGGTTTCATCCAACCCCTTAAGTACCTGAATAGAACAAACAGGCGGAAGCAGGGTGAATTCGCTCTCTCTGCTTGAGCTGGGATATCTATCTTTTCCTGCCTTCGGACATTAGTGCTGCTGGTTCTTGGGCTTTCAGACTCAGACTGGAACTAACACCATTAGCCTCTCAATTCTAGGGCCTTAGAACTCAGGTTGAATCACACCACCAGCTTTCCTGGTTCTCCAGTTTAAGGATGGCAGATCATGGGACTTTTTGGCCTCCATAATCACGTGAGCCAATTCCTATAATAAATTTCCTCTTATATGTGTCGCTCTTTATATCCTATTTGTTCTTTTTCTCTGGAGAATCCTGACCAACCCAGTGGGAGGGTCTGGCTCCCTGTGAACCAGGTCTGGGGAGCCCAGTTTCAGCAGAGACTTGGTGCCCCGTGCACCCCAAATACCAGAGCCTTGGACTTTCAGGGCCCCTGGGGGTTTGGACAGTGTGATCTCAGCTGTGGATTGGAGCCCTTTTCCTGCTTTTCCAGCACCAACCCAGATTCTTATGTAATGCCAGAGAAGGGGGAACACAAATAACGAGACAGGAGGTTTTGCACCTGCCCAGAGGCTGGGTCTTTCAAGAAAAAATAATAAACAAATGAACGAATGGATGACAAGCAGATGGGTGGTCATTTCTCCCACTGCGGACTGTGGGGTCTATCTATGATTCGTCCACACTCCTCACTCCCTCCGCAAATAGCCGTGGAGTAAAAAATGGAGAAGCAACAGTGAGCAGCGAGGCCGGCTGGTTTCTGTCTAGCTTGTAAACTTTAATACCCGCTTCGATTCACAACCCAATTGTCTGTAAAATGAGGCCACTTTCAGCAGGTCCCTTCATGGGAATACATTTCTCTAACTTGATGCTTGGCCAGCATCTATTGATGGAGTGAGACTAGGGGGAATCTGTCCTGCAGGAGGGGAGGGCGGGACGCTTTTCCTCCCCTCCACCAGGGGGACAGGATCCTGCCTGGATGTTCTCAGCCATGGGAGGAAGATAGTCAGTGAGCAAATTCTGGGAACCAGGAGGCAGCTGGCCAGTTAAAGGTCAGTGAAAGGAAGGGCTGTGATCCAATAATAACACAATAACAGCAATGGTCACAATATCAGCTACAGCTACTATTTCTGGGCCACTTCTCACTAACCAGGAAACTGCACATCATGTCACAAATTCCCTACAACAACTCTTTTCAAGCTCCATCCTTGACAGGGCGCTGGGGCTCCCAAGGTGAGCCTTTGCTTTAGGCAAGCTTTTACTGAGTGCTTGATTCAGGCAGAAGGCTACAAAGGTGCTTGCCTTATAGGATCTTCTGGTCCTCGGGTGAATATTTTTTGGAAAGCCATGAAGCACCAAATAATGCTAAGTGTTGTATTAACTGCACCAGGTATGATAGAAACCAAGGATGCAACTATGTAATCTTCAGGAGGAATAGTGCCAGGGAGGGGCCAAATGAACTGGGCTTTGAGGGGTGTGGAGGAGTTTGCCAACTGCAGAAGAGGGAAGAGAATACTAGGTAAATAGAACAACTTGAACAAAATCATAGATGCACTGGGGGAATAACAATCACTTCCGTGTGCTCTTACCTAAGGTATAAGAACATATGTGTTGGAGGGAGAAGAATAAGGAAGAGAGACCTGGCTGGAGTTGGATTGTGATGAGCCTCTGATGCTATGCCATGAAGTTGGACTTTATCCTATAAACATCGGGGACTCCCTGAAGGGTTTTCGCCGGGAGAGTGACATATCCAATCCAGCCCTGTGTTTTAAAATGTTCCCTCTGGTGGCTAGTGTGGAATATGGGCTGTTGAAGGAAGATGTGGGTGGCAGGACCAGAACGAGGAGGGAAGTTACCAGGAAATCACCTTGGGCTCAATGGAAGGAAATTCCTAACACTTCAAGCTAACACAGGATAGGAAAGGGTGGTGTACAGAAGTAACAAACTCCGTGTCAGTGGAGGGGTCCAGGCAGAGGGGAGCCCTCTTTCATGTCCTTCTCATCCTGAGACACCATAACTGAGTGGATGTGAAAAGGACCTTTGTGGCTTAAGCACAGTAGAGAAGGGCCCTCCATGCTCCCTCCCACACCACCTCTGCCTAGTCACCGGAGGATGCCTGACCCCCTCAGGCTGCCCTGCTGCCGGTTGCTCGCGCAAAGCCCATCCCCTGCCCCCTTGTTGGCGGAATCTAGCTTCCATGATAGAGCTGGCAACCACCGGCCCACTGCCCCAAATCACTTTCCCACACTCCCAGCAGGGACATAGGACCAAAGTCTGATGAAAGGGGAACTAAGAAGGGAAATATTTTCCTCCCCATATACAGGGGGGAAGTTGAGGGAGATACACACCTTTCTGCCTGTCTGGCTTTGGATGGAGTGGGTTGCGTGGGATGGGATGCCTGCAGCACACTCAGCTGTCCTGTGACTGGTGGCAGCACAGCAGAGAGCGTCAGAGAAGCCACTCCAGAGCCTTGACGTCATGGAGCTGCCCTAAAATTGCCTGCACCCAGACCTCTTCTGCATAGGACAGTAAATATCAGGGCCTATGCCCTGACTTTGAGTCAGATATTATGTTCCTTGTTGCTAAATTTCAGTTGGGCGGGAATATTATTTTTATAAGAAACAAGAAGACAAAATTAAACACAGGTTCAGCTCCAAAAGCATTGGTGAGAAATATAGACTTTGATCTACGACATTATCACGGGGAGACTGAGGAGGGCATTACAACCTACATTTTGCACTTTGGAAAAAACCCTTAACTGTTTCTGCCCTTTCTCTTGAGGTTAGGTGAATGCCACATCATCTTTCCCAGCCTCCTTCTATTTCTGGATTTCCTTTTCATTAAAAAATTTTTTTCTATACGAGCAATTCAGCCTTCTCCACTGAGGAAAACAAAGGTTCTCCCGGGGACACACCCACATTAGAAGGTGGGTATGGGAGGAAATTGGTGGGAAGGGAACATCTGAGCATGGCTTTGAAGCTTGAACAGGAGTTCGCTAGGTGGAGGAGGGAGAAAGGCATTCTGGAAAGAGGGGACTGCCCTTGTAAATATAACAAAACGATTTCTTTTCTATCATGCACTGAAAATGCTAAATTTGAAGTCAACCCATAGACTGGAGAGGCTCTTGACAGCTTGCTGACTCCAGGGATGGGGATTGGGTCCAGATGCTGCCGGGAGTGGGAAGGGAAGAGTTGTCCCTGGCCATCTGACCCCAGCATCCTGGCAACATGCTTTCCCCAGAAAGGAAGTGAGGGGTGGGAGCTGCTTCTCAGGAGGAAGACGGGGGGCGGGGTGAGGGGATGGCAGACCCCATGGGCGCAGCCTAAGCAGGCTGGCGAGGTGGAGACCGAGGACCTGGCACAGAGGAAGCCACTTGCATCCCTGTCGGCACCGGCTGGGAACTCGGGGGCTTGGGTCAAGGGTCCTGAGCTGGGGAGGATTCCCTTCCAGACCCTGCATGGTAGGCTGTGCTGATTAGGGGCCAGATCTTACCAGCTAGAGGCCGTGTGAGCCTGAGAAATCATTTCACCTTTGTGTCTTTCTTAAAACTGGGAAAATAAGAATGCCCACCTCATAGGGCCAGTGGTGAGGATTCAGTGAGGGGGTTGTGGCTATAGCACTCACGTTTGGGCTCGAGAACAGGGTGGCCATGAGCCACTAGCACCTGGCCCGGGGACTTAACCTGATGTCTTTCTTTCCCAGCCTTTGGAGGCTGCAGAAGCAGCTGAGAGTGGTGGGGCCCTGGCTGACAGTCCTAATGCCCCAGAAATACGTGCCTTGGATGTGTCCCCCGGGTGACTCTCAGCACCTCATTAAAGACATGGCCTTGGGGAGAAAGGTGTTTTGCCTCCGTTTTGCAGGTGACCCCACGGAAATTCTAGGAGGCCCCTGCCTGTGTCCACCACCCTCACTGCAACAGGAGGCACGGAACGCGCTGTCCTGATTCAGCTCTCATCCTCTTCCTCTCACTGTGGAGATGGCCCCGCAGTCAGTACAAGGGCTGCAGATGGGATGGCTTCTTGCCAGCTTCCTCCTCCTGAGGCCAAATCGTTGCTTTCTTTTATGCAAGGCTGGCTGGTGGGAGAGACGGGCTCTTGGCTCAACCCTCTACCAACTCTCCTGGGAGCCTGAGAGAAGATGCCTCCCCAGGAGCTCTCTCTTGGCTCCTGCAGTGGAAATTCAGGCCAAGTGTGAAATATTTCTTTGGGTACATCAGGCAGTGCTGACCCGAACTGCCATTTATTGAGGGTGTGTGTGCGCAGGTGCTGTGTTAAAGACCCTGTGTGCACACTTCCCTCCATGCTCACAATGCTCCCTGTGCCAGATGCAGTTCATAGCTCCATTTTACAGATTACTAAACTGAGCCTCAGAGTGGTAATTGACTTGACTTTGTGACTTAAGTCCATGCCCTTTGCTGTGTCCCAGTATCAGCTCCCAGCAGGAGGCAAAACAAGAGAAGATGGGACTTTCACCCTGAGCTGGAAAATCAAACAAATAGGACACGTGTGTTATTAACAGGGTTTGTCAGGGACAGAGCAGCTGCCTCATTGGGCTGGTGTGTGTGTGTGTGTGTGTGTGTGGTGGTGGCTTTTCAATCACAAAGCATTAACAAACTCCTTATCAAGCATGCTAGGCCCTGAGGATACAAAGACCAGAAATGAATAAGAATAGTCCCTACCACGGAAGAGCTCTGTGTCAGACTCAGTGCAAGAAAGAGCAACCACCTGGATGTTTTACGGAGGAAGGGACTTACTGAAAGGAATCAAGTGTCTATGAAATTACTAGAAGGGCTGGAGAAGTAGCCTCCAGGGATGACCGAAAGGAATCAGCGTCTATGAAATTACTAGAAGGGCTGGAGAAGCAGCCTCCCGGGATGACCTTCAGAACACTGCAGAACTGACCTGCCAGGGGGCACCCTGAGACTGCCACCGATATCAGGAGCACGCTGCTGGAGCCGCAGTTCAGGAACAAGGAAGCTGCCACCACTGCTGCCAGCACAGCAACTTCCTCTGGTCACCTAGAAGCTCTAGGACAGACAGCGGCAGCAGCACAGAGCCGCAGCACACCTGTGTCTCCAGGACCTTACCTGCTAGCAGAAGGCTAACAAAAGGAGTGGGAAGATGGCTTCTGTCTTCTAAATCTTGCTTGAGAATATCTGATTGACATCCAGAGCCCCAGCTCCAAGAGGTCTGGGCTTAGCTGTCCAGCCTCCATTGCACAGGAAAGGACACTTGCAGGAGGGAGGGTAGAGTTTGAGCTAATGTGGGGGCCATGGCCAAGTTTCTCTCCAGCCAAAATGGGGTGTCTGGGGCCTTGCCAGTACCGGCAAGTCCTCATGTTCTATTTCCTATTTAGACTCAGCCTGCAGACCTGGGAAAGCATAGATTTAGGGTACACTGTTTGTCCCTCCTCCCTGTGAATATAGGGAACCTCAAAAGATCTTCTGGATTTTCTTTACCAGCTCTCTGCCTTGCCCCATGTCTGACATCCCCTGCGTGGCTGGGATACCTGCTGGGAGCCTGGGTCTGGAGGTGGCAATTGGTTTTCAGAAACAAATTCTCACTTTCTAGGGGCTAGGTTAAGGGTAGCCTAGTCCGGATGCAGGGGAAATGGATGTGGCAAGTTAATTTATTTATTCAATTAATATTTATTGGATACCTGCTCTGTTCTAAACACTCTTCTAGGACTGGGGAAACAGTGGTGAGTAGCCCAGACATTTTACATGGAGCTTACATTCTAGTGAAGCAGAAAATAATAAGCAAGTCAAGAAATTGAGAAAGGGATACGTATTTCAAAGTAAATGAAAAGAGAGCTATATGATAGAGAGTGTCTAGGGGAGAGCAGCTTTCATTGGAGGGCATAGTGAGGGCCTTTCTGGGGAGGTGACTCTAAGCTGAGGTCTGGATGATAGGCTGGAGTCAGCCGTAGGAAGATGTGGGTGAGGAAGATGACAGCATGTGCAAAGGTCCTGAGGCAGGCATGTGCTTAGAGTGTCTGAGGATCAGACAGAAGCCAGGATGTCTGGACAAAGGAGAGTGGTAGAGAAGAACAAGCAAATGTCAGCAGGTGTCATTTCATTCAGGGCCTTGAGGGCCATGGGGGGAGGTTGGGCTTTATGCTAAGAGTGGTGGGACGCCATTGGCGGCTTTTAAACGGGAGAATGGCATGACCTGATTTACACTTTTAAACGATGACTCAGGCTACTGGGTGAATGATGGATTGAGGTGGGCAAGAATGAAGGCAGGGAGGCCTGAAGGAGGCTGTTATAGTGAATAGGTGAAAGATGATGGGGATGTGGACAAAGGTGCGGGCCCAGGAAATGGAGTTCAGATCAGACTCTTTCCTTTCCCACCCCCCAGCCCCAGCCCAAAGGATTCCCTGGGTCTCTGAGATCTGCTCTGGCCTTCTTTGGTCTCATCATTGCCCAAAGGCATGAGGTGTGTGGAGTTGAGGGGAGGTGGTGATGTGTCCTTTGTTCTTAGACAGCCTGGTGTGATGTGCCAAGGCTCAGACAGACCTGGGTTCAAAGACAGGCTCTATTACTCACTATGGGACCTCAGGTGAGTTATCTCCATTGGCCTCAGTATTCACATCTACAAAATGGGAACAATAATGCCTTCTTGTGAAAATGCCAGCCCAACAGTATACATGCAATGCAGGCCCTTCATTAATGCCTGCCTCTCATTCCACATCCTGTCACTCATGCTCCTCCTACCCTGCACGTGAGTACAGAGGGGGAACCCAAACGGTTTGTCTGAAAAGTACCACTGTAATGGAAATGTCAGCAGCAGAAGAAAAGGACCGTGTGCTGCTCTGATGGCAATGAATGATTTATGTCCAGGGTAACGGTTACATAAGCAGCTGTTACATTTTAAAAGCGTCATGCAAACAATATGAAACATTTATTTAAGTGGTTCTACACTATGGGGAATTTGATTTAATCAGCTTTTATTTCTGTTCTCATTAGAATGAAGTCTGGCAACTCTAGTAGACAGCCCTACCTCCGTTCGGTAGCTTCCAGCTACTGAAGGCAAATATTTTTACTGTGCCACAATTAAACATTTATACAGCACCCGGCTCCCCATCTGGCCTGCAGATAGGAGCGGAGGTGCCGTGAATTCACGTCATGAAAGTCTCACGTGGAATGAAGCAAGAAGCACCCCTACATCTAACAGAATTAATAAACCATATGAAGAGCCCATTTGAGAATAAAAAAATACATTTCTCTGATACGGTGGGAGCTGTAGGTAGGTAATCCGAGGATTCTTGAGGTAGATTTTTAATCTTTGCTGTTCCAGACTGAGGGGGATATTTTATTTTTGTTTTTAATTCTAAGACCATCACAACTCACAAACCATGAAAGATGTAAGAGGACTCTCTGAATATGATGTGATTTATTTGAAATTCGACCACGATTTCCAAGAATGATGTCACCAAATTTAGGATAGGCGTTCTCCTGGGGAGAGATTTGGGAAGCATACATAAGGGGTTTTTACTGCATTGGCAATGTTTTATTTCTTAGGGTGGTGGCACATGAATATCTTGTATAATTCTGTAGATCTTTTTGCATGTCTTAAATAGTGTATAATACAAATGGAAAAAGAAAAAAGAAGAAGAGATTCACTGGGTATTGGAGTCAAAAAACCAAAATCCCACTCTTGGCTCTACCAGTATCTTTGTGAACCTTGAACTTGCCTCCTGCTTTTTCTGGGCCTCAGTTTTCCTATCTGTAGAAAAGCAAAGCTGGGCTAGAGCAGTGTTTCTCAAAGTGTGCTCCCTGAAACACCTCTCAAGTGATGACCCTTCAAAATAGACTGTTCCATAGTTAAATAAGTCTGGGAAATGCTCTCTGTCCTCTGGGAAAATCATAGAATGTTAAAGGTTCTGAAAAGTCCTGTGGCAAAGAAGTCTGTTTTGTTAAATATCTGTTAACATCACAAGGTACTAGCATTCTGTAAAATAGTCTTTGGGACCTGTTACTCTGGTAACAGGTCTCAAAGATCCCTTTCGATTCTAGATTCTATACGTCAAAAATTTAGGCCAGTTTTCTGCCTCTGAATGGGAAAATCTGTAACCATTCCTGAAAACAGAGAAACTAGACATCCCAGCCCATCACTTTCCTCTAGGTTTTCCAGGTAAGCATCCTTCCTTCCTGCTCCAAGTTCCCCTCTTTCTGTACCTTGGCTCATGCTTTCCCACAGCTTAGAAACTCTTCCTGAGACAGTCATTGGAATTCTTGGATGTCTATCTTTCTTTTCTTTTTGGCTCCCCACCCTAGAAGTATAAATTGTCCAAACTGTCCATAGCTTAGTATGAGATGATAAAGCTGAGGACCAGAGAGGCTGTGTGACTGAGACATGGTCACACAGCCAGGGTTGGGGGGGTGGGGTGGAGGGCTGTGACTAGAACCTACTTCCCTTCTCATTCTTTTCACTCTCTCTCCTTTGCTTTACATCCAATTTGCACTCTGCCCCATGCTGCAATTTAAGCACATATGTCCTTGTATGTTATCATGATGCTGTTTGTTTTTCTTGTTATTGTTTATCTAGGATGGTTTTCATATCTCTCCTGGGAAGATTATATCTCCTTAAAGGTGGAAACAACATTTCTGCACAAAATCCAACACTATCCTGAGGATAGCACAGTGCTGAAAACACTCAATGCCAAGTCAGAGAATGCCCCACTAGCTTCTTACTCTCCTTGCCAAGCCATCTCAGCTCCAGACACTTCTCTCCTGAGTGACATAGTTACATCATTCTATTCAAACAGAGCCGTGTTTAAAGCTCCCCTTCAACTGAGGATAAGGCAGGAGTCTAGAATCACATTAGCCCACATCACAGATTCTTGATCAATTATTCATATTGGAAAAAAAGAAAACCCTTGGTTAACTAGAATCCTCAAATAACCACACCCAATTTGAGCAAGAAGGGTAACACTTGGAAGAAGCCAAGATTTCACAGGAGATTAAAAGAGAAACTAGGGAGAAGCCCTTCACACAATCACCATACAGTGAAATTGGGTGTGAAAGAAAGAAAATCTGACTTTTTGAAGGATTATTATTATTATTTTTTAACATCTTTATTGAAGTATAATTGTTTTACAATGGTGTGTTAGTTTCTGCTTTATAACAAAGTGAATCAGTTATACATATACATATGTGCGTTCTGAAAAACCATCATTCTCTGCTAATCTTTATGTGACTAGAAAACGAGAATGAGCCATGGCCAAGGTTTACTGACAGCATGGTGACTTGAGTTTCCTCCGTGGCTGTAAATCTGCCCTGGGACCAACTCAGCAACAACCCCTACCTCAGTAAATTCCTTCAGGGGAGCTAATCCCAGGCTGGCTCTACGGTTACACTGAATGCGGATTGTTTTGTTGTACGTGCTTTTCCAGGCGAGAAGCACTTGTCCACTAGATGGCAGTGTGTCTGCGACCTGCTCTTGCCTGGCCTGCCCCTCAGATCCAGCTACTTGTGGCTACGAAGCCCTCCAAATTGAGATATGCTGTAAGAGTAAGACGCCCCTGATTTCAAAGGCTTAATGGCAAAAAAGTAAGTAATATATCTCATGAATAATTATTTTCTATTGATTACAGTTGAATGATACTATTTGGGATATATTTGGTTAAATAAAACATACCATTAAAACTGATTTCAACTGTTTCTGTTTATTTTTTAGTGTGGCTACTAGAAAATTTAAAATGATGTATGTGGTCTCATTATATTTCTGTTGCCAGAGAAGAGAGAACAAAGTGGAGGGGAGGGTGGCGATAGAGCTGGGTAGAGCCAGCCTGAGGTTCTATGCAAAATATGGGGTTTGGAAAAGGACCACTTGGCTTGAATTGGGGCTCCCTTGTTAATTCTGGACTCATGATTTAATCATTTAAGCTTTGCAAATGGGCATACGAATGTCACCTTCTCATATGAATGTTGAGAGGGTTTGCTGTAGTATAACCAGAAGTCATGGTTTGCTCAGGCCTGCCTCCCAATGCAATTATTAATAGCACCCCCTTCTATTTCAGAATTGTCCCAGTTAAAGCAATAAATTTTATGATCTCTCTAGTTAAAAGAGATCATGCATAATTGGCCCCCGACATACTGTAAGTGCACAATTTTATATACAAAAAGATCACACAACTCAGATATGCAAGATGATCACTTTCTTTTCTATAATTCCATGTACTTTCTGACTCTGAGCCAAACTTCTGCTTGAAGAAAAAACTCAGGCTAGTCATTTTCAGGTTAATTCGGTTATTTCAGAATTATGCTCAAATCCACCTCCTTCCTTCTTCCAAGTGTAGCATTTAAGTTGGGGAGGCCATGAAGGTCGACGGCATCAAGCAGGGAGGGGATGTCGGCCATTTACTTGCTTTTCCACCCGACTTTATTCCTCTGCCTCTCTGGTTACTGCCTCTACGGCTGATGACATCATATCTACAGCTCCTCACCTACTGTGGAACCGCCATCCCTCTCTGGGGCCTCTGCCTCCACACCCTCCTGGGGACTGGCCATGATTTGCCTTTGCAGAGGTTGGCACTGGGGCTGTCTCTGCCGTCCTGTCTCTGTGTCAGCTTCCTTTTCTTCCATTTGCTCAGACAATGACTCTACACTGTAGAATGGGAAGATCCATTGTTTCCATAACTACATAGACTTTGTACTGGCTCTGACCCAGGCATTTGGCTGAGTTCATGGGATACAAAGACAAAAAAGAAAGGCCACTGGCCTCAAGGAGAGCACAGTCTCAACCAAGACACTCACCCAAACGACCAGTGGAAGATGATGTCTTCCAGGAGAGACGTGCAAATGAAGGGCTATGGGATGGGGAAGGAGGAACTGGTTCCTTGTGGGAAAGAAAACCAGGGTCGGGGACCGTGTGTGGACAAGCTGGTGTTGAACAGTCTTTGAGGGACACCTGGAAATGTGGAGGGCAGTGATCCGGCGGAGGACCCAGCATGAGCAAAGGCTTTGCCTCTTTGTGCAAAGGCTCAGTGATTCAGCAAATATTGGTCCATCCGCACAATGGAATACCACTCAGAAATAAAAAGGACTGCACTATTTATAATGCAACAACTCGGATAAATCTCAAAGGCATTATGCCAAGTGAAAAAGCCAGTTTCAAAACATTACTGTATCATTTCCTTTATATGACATTCTTTTTTGTGTGTGTGTGTTGGGTCTTCGCTGCTGCACGCGGGCTTTCTCTGATTGCAGCGAGCAGGGGCTACTCTTCGTTGCAGTGAGTAGGCTTCTCATTGCGGTGGCTTCTCTTGCTGCAGAACACGGGCTCTAGGCGCGTGGGCTTCAGTAGTTGCAGCGCACGGGCTCAGCAGCTGCGGCACACAGGCCCCAAAGCGTGCGGGCTTCAGTAGCTGCAGCACGTGGGCTCAGGTGTTGAGGCATGGGGGCTTAGCTGCTCAACGGCGTGTGGGCTTTTCACGGACCAGGGCTCGAACCCATGTCCCCTGCATTGGCAGGCAGATTCTTAACTACTGCGCCACCAGGGAAGTCCCTATATGACATTCTTGAAAAGACAAAACTATAGAGATGGAGAACAGATTAGTAGTTGCTAGAGGTTTAGGTTGGGGAGAGGGTGTGACAATGAAACAATAGCGTGAAGGACGTTATTGGGGTTATGGAATTGTTTTGTACCCTGACTGTGCAGATAGTTATGCAAAGTTACACATCTACTAAGATTCACAGAACTGGATGCCAAAACGTAAATTTTACTGTATAATATCAAATAAATATTGCATAAGATTTAAAAAAAGACTCAGTGGTTTGATCTCAGGAAAGATTGTTAATGAGGGTGTGCATGTGAGAGAGAGAGACATCTGGCTGAAAAGTGTTCTTGAAGGCTCTGGATGGAAGGTTGAGGTATTTGGGTTTGGTCCCACTGGCACTGTTTTTTGAGTAGGGGAGTGGATAGGATCTGAGCTGTATTTTAAGGACTCTTTGACAGAAGTCACACATAACACAGACCAAAGACCGAGGCAGGAGGTGGAGAGGAGACAGCAGGCAAGGCAGCCCCGTCAGGAGGCCTGGAGGACGGAGGGGGCTGGAGAAATGGTGTGAAGCGTTGTTTGGAAAAGACAGAGCTGAAGTTGATTTCATAAGCTTTGGACACTGAAAGGATGTGAGGGAGGGACAGACAGAGATGCTTTTGAGGTTGGGAGTGGGTCAAGAGGTGCTCGAGGAAAGGAAGAGAGAACTTAGTTTGGGAATAGATTAAAAAATCCTGTTATGCAGGATGAATTTTCTGAGTTCCCACGTTGTCCAAATAAAGATGTCTGGTGGGCAAGACCAGATGTCAGGAGACAAGGTCAAGGTGGACAGATCAGATTGAGAGGACTAAGGACAGGAAGAAAGAGTGAAATAGGGTAAAAGTATCAGCCAGATTCTCAACAGGAAACATGCTGCACTAAATTTGAGTAATTTGAGGAGGGTTTATTGACAAAAGGACTAATGACAAAGGTGTCAGTGATGTATAGAGAAAACACAAGGGAGAGTTCAGGACCTGGGCCAGAGCGGCAGAACTTTACCTCCTACACTGGGAAGGGGAGGTCACTGGAACCCAGAAAACAAGAGGGTGTGAGGAGCCAGACACCTTGAAAGCTACCACCTGTCCAGGCGACTTCATACTCTCCCCTACTCTGATCACCTGCGTCATCTCCCCATTGGCTGAGAACAGACCCTGGGAAACAAATGAAGTTTCCAGAAAAGCAACCACAGCCCTTATTGTCAGGGAAGATGTTCACTAATTCCTCAGGAGAGAATGCTTTCTGGCTGTTTATTCCTTTATTCAATAACTTTTATTGGGTTTCTTTCTTATTACAAATGTAGTACATGTTCATTGTAGGAAAATTAGAAACTATAGACCAGCAAAAAGAAGAAATTAAAAATCATTAGGAGTCCCACTGCACAGACAAAATCGCTGTTTACAAAAATGCAATTTTTCTGGACTTTCCTGTTAAAATATAGAGTGTAGATGTCTTTATAGGTTGGTACATAGGGAGAGATGTCATTTTGAACCGTTTCTTTCACATGGAGGCACCACAGTTTACCTAAATAACCCCCTTTAATAAAGATGTGGTTTGTGTTCTATATTCTAAACAATACTGCATCTCTGTAGCTAAATATTTATACCTCCTTAGGCTCAGTTCCTAGAAGTGGCATTGCTGAGGCAAAAGGTATATTCATTTAAAAAGATGTTGTGACATATTTTGGCATTAATTTAAAAAAGAGAATATAATTTAAGGGTTAGAATGTGGATTTTTTTGCCAAACCTGGTTTAGCCTCCTTAGTGAATCTGGGCAAATTACTTAAACTCTTTGGGTCTCAGTTTCCTCATCTGTAAAATGGGGGTGATGATGACAGTATGATCCTTACATGTTTGCTGTGAGGATTCAGTGAATTATTATGATTATTTTTAAAATTTTGTTTATTTTTGGCTGCATTGGGTCTTCCTTCCTGCGCACAGTCTTTTTCTCTAGTTGTGGTGAGCGGGGGCTACTCTTCATTGGGGTGCGCAGGCTTCTAATTACGGTGGCTTCTCTTGTCGCAGCGCACAGGGTCTAGGGCACGTGGGCTTCAGTAGTTGTGGCGCATGGGCTCAGGAGTTGTGGCGCATGGGCTCAGGAGTTTTGGCCCACGGGCTCTAGAGCACAGGCTCAGTAGCTGTGGTGCATGAGCTTAGGTGTTCTGAGGCATGTGGGATCTTCCCCGGCCAGGGCTCGAACCCGTGTCCCCTGCATTGGGAGGCGGATTCTTAACCACTGAGCCACCAGGGAAGTCCTCAGTGATTACTGAGTGACGTATTTAGAATAGAGCCTGGGGCCTGGTAAGTATTTCTAACAAAGTTAGCTGTTATTATTATCATCAAAAGTCTTCTTATGCAGGAGATACTGAGTGGCCCACTAAATGCAGAAATGCAGCTTTTTTCTTAAAGACCTTCAATACTAGCCCAGACACAGCATTGCAGTACAAAGCCAGGCAGGCAACTCTGACAGGGTGGAATCAACATGACCCGAGAGCTCCAGGATGGCTTACCTGGGAATAATGAGTCTCTTCAATGCTCCTTCCTACATATCACTTCTTTAAGCTGATATTTGAGGAGCTGGAGCAGAGAATCCCTGGCCTTCCTTGCCAATTCCTGTATTTGTGATTTCTACATAGCTGACTAAGGACAGGTCCATGCACGTTCAAAGAGGGGCCAGCTTCGGCTGAGAGCAGAGTGGCCCAAGCATCTGAGCCTCTCGGATAGAAGGACTCTCTCCCATTGTGAGATATGGCTTGGGGGCCATGTCAGCTCTTACTTTAGTCTCAAGAGTGCAGACCAGATTTATGAATCCTCCCCAACCTGTCCATACTGAGGATGGAGGACAGGGAGAGAAGTTGCTAGTTGTCTGCCAGGGGCTGACTCTGGGGGTTCCCAGAGGGTCTCCGAGGGCTTGCTGTCACTTTAAAATAAAGTCTGCACTTCTCATCCTGGCCTCCCAGGCCCCCTAATCAGCCTGTTTCTTGGCTCTTGGCCCAACTCCTCCTATCTCCCTCCACCTCTCCTCTCTAGCAATCTTCCACATGCCAAACCCATTCCGGCCTAAGAGCTTTGCAATGGCTGTTCCCTCTGTCTGGGATGCTGTTCCTCAAACTTCCCATGGATGACAACCTCATGCCATAGAGATGTCACCTCCAAAGTGAGCCTGCCTTGATTACTTCCTCCTTGCCTTTATCCATCCAACACGATTATCAAGAGCCTACTAAGTGTTAGGTACTTCTGGGCCCTGGGATGGAGAGACGGTCAATAGAAAAGCCCCTGATGTGCAGCTCAATAACAAAAAAACGAACAACCCAATCCAAAAATGGGCAGAAGACCTAAATAGACATTTCTCCAAAGAAGATATACAGATTGCCAACAGACACATGAAAGAATGCTCAACATCATTAATCATTAGAGAAATGCAAATCAAAACTACAATGAGGTATCATCTCACACCGATCAGAATGGCCATCATCAAAAAATCTAGAAACAATAAATGCTGGAGAGGGTGTGGAGGAAAGGGAACACTCTTGCACTGTTGGTGGGAATGTAAATTGATACAGCCACTATGGAGAACAGTATGGAGGTTCCTTAAAAAACTACAAATAGAACTACCATACGACCCAGCAATCCCACTACTGGGCATATACCCTGAGAAAACCATAGTTCAAAAAGAGTCATGTACCAAAATGTTCATTGCAGCTCTATTTACAATAGCCAGGACATGGAAGCAACCTAAATGTCCATCAACAGATGAATGGATAAAGAAGATGTGGCACATATATACAATGGAATATTACTCAGCCATAAAAAGAAATGAAATGGAGGTATTTGTAATGAGGTGGATGGAGTTAGAGTCTGTCATACAGAGTGAAGTAAGTCAGAAAGAGAAAAACAAATACAGTATGCTAACACATATATACGGAATCTAAGGAAAAAAAAAAAAAAGGCCATGAAGAACCTAGTGGCAAGACGGGAATAAAGACACAGACCTACTAGAGAATGGACTTGAGGATATGGGGAGGGGGTGGGGTGAGATGTGACAGGGTAAGAGAGTGGCATGGACATATATACACTACCAAATGTAAAATAGATAGCTAGTGGGAAGCAGCCGCATAGCACAGGGAGATCAGCTCGGTGCTTTGTGACCACCTAGAGGGGTGGGATGGGGAGGGTGGGAGGGAGGGAGATGCAAGAGGGAAGAGACATGGGAACATATTGTATGTGTATAACTGATTCACTTTGTTATAAAGCAGAAGCTAACACACCATTGTAAGGCAATTATACTTCAATAAAGATGTTTAAAAAAAAAAAAAAAAAAAGAAAAGCCCCTGATGGAGCTCATATTCCAGTGGGGACAGGCAGACAACAGCAGACAACATCTATGCCAGGAAATTACAGGGAGACACAAGTGCTCTGCAGAGAAACGAGACCTGGTGGTAGGATGCTGAGCCCCGAGGCTGGGGTTGGACCAAGTGGTCAGAGGCTCTCTGAGAGGGTGACGTTAATGCTGAAATTGCTCAAAAAGAAGAAATTAGCTATATTCCTGGAGAGGCTAAAGCAGTAGTTCTTGATCTGGGAAATTTTGTCCCCCAGGGACCATTTGGTAATGTCTGGGGACATTTTTGGCTGTCACAACTTGGGATGGTTGCTACTGGTAGCTAGTAGGTAGGGATGAGTGATACTGCTAAACGTCACATAAGGCACAGGATAGGCCCCCATTGCAAAGAATTATCTCACCCCAAATGTCATAGAGTTGAGGTTGAGAATCCTGGGCTATGGGATTAGGGATCCAAGGATGAGGAAACTCTGAGGGGAAATATGAGAAATAGACAAACAATGAACAATCAAATACATAAGTGGAATAATTAACAGTAAAATCCCTCCATCTTTCCGGCCCATCCCCTCACTCAGAAAAACAACGAACCAATGTCCACATGCGTTATCCCAATTAACAACCTTCATGTCTGCTCACAGAGAAAAAATATGACAGTAGATAACATATTACACTGAAATTCAGCTAAAGTGACAACATTTATAAATCATGGAAAAATACACGGAGACTGAGTCCATCATTCAAAATTCATTCTACAAGTATTTGCTGAGCACCTACTATGTGTCAGGCATTAGCGACCTTACCAACACATCGGAGAAACTCCTCCCCACTTCCACCTCTTCCTGTTTTTGCTGCACACAGAAGCAAGAAACAGCCAGAGTGAGAAAGCATGGGTAGATTCAAAATATTTATTTATACTCCAAAGAATGCTCATTGAATTTCTGGTTGAAATGCTCAAGTCAATTTTGGTACAGAAGGGATAGCAAATAATAATTTTCTTCTTTCAAACACACACACACATTTTGTGTTTATAAGTTTGAAACCTGGATCCATCCAATAACCAACATCTACATTTAATATTTAATATTGAATATGGACTCTTTTGGGAAAAACTGTCATTAGGTTGATTGCAGGTCTCACAATAGATTGGGAGATATAAGGAGGGTCTATTATATATGACATATACACCTCAGTTTCGCCACCCATGCCTGGGGCAGACATTGCTAATTGATTGCAGCACTCTTGACTGGATGCGCAGAATTCCGGACCCAGCCTCAGAGTTCTTCCCAGTGCAGAGCTCTAGGCACTTGGAGCCAGCAGATCTTAGTTACCACGAGGATGAAACATTTTTGCCTTCTGGCTCTTTTTCACATTAGACCATTTATTCCCCATCCTCAACTTGTGCAACTGTCTTTATAAAACCTCAGCTCAAGAATGGTTGCGGATACATTAGACAAGATTAGGGGAACATTCCGGATGCGTAAATGTTGTGGTTTGTTGTTTTTCCCACAGGAGAGAGAGGTGACTGGCTCTGAGTTGGTTGATGGCTTTTGACTCCTTTTTACTGTGAGGGCAGGTCCCAGGGGGAGGCTGGACCAAGGTGCTCAAGGGCACAGCCAGACCATTTTTATATATTTCTGTTTACAGAGTCACATCCAAAGAGCTGGGCAAGGCAGGACTGGGAGCCCTGGAGCTGAGGGCAGACGGACAGACATGGAATGAGTCGGGCCCTAGGACTAGACACTGATGTGGAGACCCCCTCCCAATCTCCCCGCCCCTTTTCAGGACCAGTTCCCGGCTCCTGCACAAGATGGTTCTCATGGCCCAAAGCCACCCAAGTAGGGCTAGAAACTTCCTTCTGTAGACCACTGCCCTGCCTCTTCACCATCCTTTGCCCAGCTCAAACTGTCACCGCCTTTGTGCTTTAAATAAATTATTCCCTTTAAAGGGACTCAGTCCCTCAGCCCCATCTCCTTCCTTCTATCTCTTTCTCATCGTTTCCCAGGCATAAGCACAAAGCAAAATAAAGGAAAACAAAGCATCAAGAGGTTTTACTCCCCCAGGAAACTCTGAAACAGCTCAGATCTCTGCTTGCACTCAGACCCTGAAGACAAAGAAAATGAGGCCACAGAAAGACCACTCGCATTGGTAATTCTGGACTGAGGTTGAGTAGCGAAAGTCCAGGAAGCGTCCGCTGTCTGTCCCGCACACCACTCTCCCCTCATCGTCACTGGCCTCAGACACACCCTCACTCATAAATTAATTGTGGTACAACCTGGCCTCATTCATATAATAATCACATAATGTCAGGTTATATATTGTGTGGTGCTTTTCAAATCTATAAAAATCCCTAATTTTGGTTAATTCCTTGATCTTCACAACACCCTGCAACATAGCTCCTAGTGTTATTCCCCTTTCACAGAGGAGGAGACTGAGTTTCAGAGAAGTGAAGGGCCTTGCCCAGGAGAGAGACATGGGCAGGTATTTGGGATGTGAGCCCATCTCTCTGACTTAGGGCCAGGAAGTCTTTTCTAGCACAACACAGCTGCAGTGTAAGTGCTGTCACATTCTAAATGCATGTGGCTATGTTTAGAAAGGTTTCATTATGACAGGAAATGACCCATTGGGTGCCCGTCAGGCCTGATTAATTTGAAAGTGTCCGTCACAACTCTGCCTTCTGATGCCCCACCAGTAGGGCCCTGAGGTACCCGGGTCAGCCTCCCTCTGCTGTGACCCTGCAGCCCTGAAGTAACAAGGTGCTGCCCTGGTCCCCTCCCTGGTGCCCAAGCTGAGCTCATGTGTAAGCCGCACACTCACAGATCTGCCTACCCATCATTCCTTCACAAATCTTTATTGAGCACTTACTATGTGCCAGGTGCTGTTCTGCACTGGGGGAGAGCAGTGGGCAAAAGAGATAACAATTCCGCTTGGTGCATTTTACACAACGCTAGTGGCATGTGAGTAGGGGATGTGGCGACAGAGAAAATAAGTAAAATACAGAGTATGTCAGATGGCAATAGGTGATGGGAGGAAAACAAAGCAGGGGACATGGAGTGGCAGGTATTATGGGTTGGAGGAAAATAGCATAGGTTGGTCAGGGATGGTGTCACTGAGAAGTGGGTGTTTGAGCAGAGATGGGAAGGAGGGAGTTACGTCACTAGATGTGGGAAAAGCATTCCAGGCAGAGTGAACAGCTGGTGCACAGGCCCTGAGGCGAGAGGGGAAGAGAAAAAGCAAGGAGCCTGTTGTGGAAGCCAGCTCGCCCAGTGCACCCCTAGAGGGAGCTACATGCCAATGTTCTGTGTCCTCCACAGCAAGGATCTCCGGAAATTGCTTTCTTCCACGCTTGTTCAGTGACCTTGGGACAAATGTCCGGAAATCAAATTTCTGGATCAAAGGGTCTGCAGAGTTTAAGTGGTAGCAGTCACTTTCTGAAGCCCTCTCTCACAGCATTTCCCCCTTTCCTTTCCACCACTCGGTGCATTTTGCTTAGAGCCAGATGAATCTTCCCCTGATTTTTTACCTTCTGCTTCTTGAATGTTCGGAGACCTTGGTGGCTACCACTTGCTCACAGGAAAGCCCCGGCATTCCAGGCTTCCTCCATCTACCCCCGCAGACTCCTCCCACATTTTCTCCTGCTGCTCCTGGCACAGAGCCTACTCACCTCTTCAGCACACATTGCCTGAGGGCCTCACGTGTGTCTGGCCCTGGAAAAACTGAAAAATTGAAAACTGAAGCACGTTAATCTGATGGGAGGGGTCACAAGTCAGTTAAACTGCACTTGGTGGGCAGTTGGAGGCTCAGTGGCCCGCCATCCCTGAGAGAGTCACACCTTACCTCTCAGCCACATACTCTTTATTTTCAGTGGACACAACACTGGTTCATTCAACAAGCACTTATCAGCACCTGCTGGAGGCAGACTGTCTGCTAAGCGCTGGGGACCCCAAAATGGGAAAAGCTGGGCCCTGGCTCTAGTGTCATTCCCATCTCTCCCTCTGAATTCCTCCAACCCCGCTGGGATTCCACCTACATGTGAAGCCTCGGCCCAGAGCCCGGTCATCTGCCCCCTCTGACCTCCCTCAGCACTTGGTCTCTGGCCTGCTGTTTGGCACTTGGCATGAGTTTATCAACACTGTCACTAATCCTTTTTTTTTTTTTTTTAATATTTCATTGTTTCATCCTCCAGCTAGACTGAAGCTAAGAGAGGGCAGGGACTACATCTCATTTTAGATTTCTGCAACCCTCTCTGTGTCTAATAGATTATCTGGCACATAGTACTTGCTAATTAAATATCGGTTTGTTGAGGATATGATCATGCCTCACCTCTGCTCAAAAAACACTTGATAAAATCCAAATCCCCTAGCCTGGCACTCAAGACCTTTCCTTTAGGACTCCACTAGACCTCACCTCCTCCAGGAAGTCTTCCAGGAATGCTTATCTCAGGTAGACTCAGAACCATTGCCATACACACATGCCCACGTGTACATAGACACACAGACACAGACAGACAGACAGACATTCCTCCTCTGCTCTCTTCTATCAGAACAGCTGCCTGCAAGGTGGGTGAGAACTTAGTCTTCAAAGTCACAACCCCCCTGGGTTCTAACCCTGGCTCTGCCACAACTGGCTGTGTGGCGGTTCCCTCACCTCTGTGCGCCTCAGCTGTCTCATCTGTAAAATAGGCATCATAATCACCTCTGCCTCCTGGCAGGGGTGGAGGGCGATGCTGGGAGAAGAAGTGAGCAAATGCTGCCCAGAGCCAGCACCGCGGCCCACGGAGGGCACAGAAAATCAGTCTCATCCTCTCACTGGCCACATGGTGGGTCTGAGTGCTCCCTGAGGGGGGCCCGGAGCTGGCTCTGCTCATCCCTGAGTCACCAGTGCCTATCGAGGTCAGGGACAGAAGATGCCTCATTAACATTTGCTGGGTGGGTGACCGTGTACATTGCCTTGAGAGAAAGTCTGATAAATACAACTATCTGTCATCCCTGGACCACAGCACTAAAAGCCCATGGATAGGACATCGGTAAGAGGAATGAGACCAAACTCAAGAGTTGACTCTGTTTGGGGCCCCAGTTCACCACCTGCCAGGCATCTTTGTGCAGCAGTGCTGAGCTAACCTCAACATCCTGCCGACAGATTTCCTCAGATTCCTTTAGACTCCACTGGATTCTTCCTCTCTATCCTCATTCGAATAATGTATATTTTCCCATTTTAATTTAATTTTCTCCCTTCCTCCCAAACCAGAGCGCTTTGCCCACAGACATATGGGCCACTGTTGCATTTATAGCATCTTTATTAATCCCTCCCAGACCTCTGGGCTCAGAGAGTAGCCTGGGGAAACAACGTCAGTTCCCTTTCCACAGGGCTATTAAAATGCCTTTCTTTTAATTGGTCCAAAACAGAAGATGAGCTTAAAAAAAAAAAAGCCAGCTTTCCGTTTCCATCTCAGGGTGTAGGAAGGACACGCAGGTGCACCTGTGTTGTCGGTGGTGCCCTGTGTGAAGGACTCGGCCGACCTGCACAGGGCAGGCTGATGAGGCAGGCTGGCTGGTGGGGCTCATGGGCCCGCTGATGGTTTCTCTGGGATTCTGATGGTTACCTTGGAGCTTAGAACAAAAAATGTAAAATTGGATAATACTGTGGGTTCAAAGTTGGCCACCAGCAAAACTATCCTTTAAAAATGCTGGTCAAGTACTATGGCTAATCCTTCAGATACTTACCACGCTCTTTGAGCATTTCCTACGCTTTAGACACTGTTCTCAATGCTTTCTGGGCGTCCAGCCCTCGACGCCTCACAGCAACACACTTGAGAAATATATTTTTCAGGTGAAGATATTGAGGCACAACGAGGGAACACAACTCAGCCAAATAACCTAGCTCCCAGCAGCAGATGGTCATGGCTGGTACACGTGGGTCTTTTCTGGAACTGATGTAAGACCCCCTGTTCTTTGGGTAGAGGCCCAGGGACCACAGCTTGGTGACAGGAGCCCCGGGCGCCGGCGCTCTCTTGGCTGGGAGCCCTTGCTCTGGGCATAACCTACCCAACCCTGCATGGTGGCCTCGGTGGCAGAGGGGGGATCTGAACTCACACTGGCTCCGGATTCTGTGTGCACAACTCCTGTACAACCCTGCCTCTGCCGAGCTCGCTCAGGGCTCTTTTGCTCCTGCGTCACTGGAGCCGTGAGTGAATCGGGGGATGGAGACTGGCTCATTCTTGTAGGTTTGCTAAGAGCAACAGGGCAGTTCATGCACACCTCGAGAACCCAGGTTCTAAATCCTGAGGGCGACTCTTTGGGGTCTCAAGATCCTGAAGGCAGGTCCTCGAAGAGTCTCCATATGGATTTGTGTAGGCTAGGAGCCTGTTCCCTGCCAAGGAGGCCACTGAACGATGTCGACCAGTTTGAGATGTCAACTCCAGCAGACGACAAGGTGGAAAAGGAAAGGCATGGTCTTGAGCACCAGATGGACCAGAGTTTCCGTCCTGCTTCTCAATGCCTGGGTGAGCTGGGTGCGTTAGTAACACCGCTGAGTCTGAAGATGAGTAGCTGTGATCACTGGCTGCCTGGAGCAGAGTCTATCCCAGCTCTGTTCCTCTACCTCTTCAGCTATGAGGGCAGCTCACACCTCCAAACTACCTACCTCACCAGCCACCCCTTGTGCCCCCGCTCCCCAGGCCCGCAGGCCCTCACCTATGCGCCCAGGGCGGTGCGCGCTGTTAGTGAGGCCAGGCTCGCCTGCCTTCCAGAGCCCAGCTGCTGCAGGAGTGAAATGCTTCAGAGCTTCAGCCAGACTCCTCCCCGAAGGCCTTCATTTCTATTTAAATTTCTCACACACAGAGACCTACAGGAGGAACGAAACTTCACTCTGCTTCTCTCTCTCTGTGTTCTCTGTTTTCTTTTTGACAAGGGCTGCGGTGACAGCGGTGAATGCTTTCTTCAAGAAGCCATGGGGCATTGAAAATACAATTTTTCCTTTGCCCCAGTAAGAACTACCAAACCAGACCCAACCAAAATGAAACATTTGGAATTTTACCACTTTTCCCTTGACGGGTCCACATGGCAGTTCCCGGGGTCACCACTAGGGACAAATGTAGTTCTGACAGGGCCTCTTCTACTCTCGGAGTTTGGGCGCAGAATAATTCTGCTCACACCTTCGCTCCTACTGTGTTACATGACGAAGAGCTCATTCGGTCAGCTTTGGGCAAGAGCAGATTACAGATGAGGGTCTGGCCGAGCCCTGCAGATGCCCTGAGGAATAATGAGTGAGCTCACAGCAAGTGTTATCCGGTGACCCTCTTTCATCTAACAATTTCCTCCTCCAATTAATACCGTCCACCACTGACTACGGGGGGCGGGGGGTGGGGATTTCAAGATGACAATAACAACAAAATGACAGCAACAGCTAGCATCAGAGCTCTTATCTCTTGATAGGAGCTCTTATCTCTTGAGTGGTTCCAAGGGCTCTACCCATATTTATCTCCCCTAATCTATCCTAGAAGCTAGAAACTGTTATTCTTCCAGTTTACAGATGGGAAAACTGAGGCTCAGAATGATTAAGGAACTTGCCTTAAGTCAAGCAGCCAAACAAGATGTAATTCAACAAGGCCCTCATCTTTGAAGGTCTACTTCCTTCCTGGTGAAGGTCACTCTCACTACCTTGCCGAGGATGAGGCCGTGTTCTGAGCAGCAGTGTAATTCTGGGGCATCACTTTTCCGATGTATCAGTGATTTCTATGAAGCTTGCCCTGCCCTCAGGAAGCACGTGGTCTAGGCAAGAAGGCAAGATGAGCAAATGTGAAATGATCAGAGAAACAACACAAGGTGAATCCTAAAATATGCTCCATAAATGATAAATATTGTGGGGAATGCTTTCCAAAGTGTATTTTCTAGAAATGTAGTTCGTTGGAGTGTTACTATGTCTTTTAAAAAATATTCAGGAGTTAGAGTTCATTTGTGAAGCATTGGGCTCAGCACGGTTAATTTTGTTTCTCTGTTGCAGGACTTGTCAGGACCTTTACCCTCCTAACCTGCCTGACACCTTCCATACCGCATTTCCTTCATTACAAGATGCCATCGGTTGTAAGATGCCCCATTTATTTCATAATAACTTTCCCAGGAAATAAACATTTTCACATTTCATATGTATCAAATGAAACAGGTGCTGATTTCCAAAGCATTAATAGGTGGATATCAAAGAAATCAGTTATTAGGCAGGGTTTCCCAAAATTTTGGACCAAGGAACCATCTTATGCAGGACTGGTGCTCCTCAGAAAAATCTTTGTGAACCATTGGTTGGAGGAGAAAGCTGCTTCAGACCTGGGGAAGCCAAAGGGACATGGTGGGGGCAGGGGCAGCCTGGAATTGGGTCTCAAAATCTGGACAGGAGAGGCTGAGGGGAAGAGGGAAGGCAGAGAAGGATGGGTGCTGGAGGCCATTAAAGGGCTGCATGCTGCCCTCAGGACCGGATCCCGTCTAGCATCCCATCATGAAGGGGGAAGAAGAGGACATTCTCAGGATAGGCTTTCCCCACAGCACCCGGCTAAATGCTGAAGACAGTCCAGGGAGCAAGACTCCACACCTCACAGTCTGTGATGGAGACAGTGCAGCCAGCAGTTTCAGCCCAGGCCAGGCACTGTGGCAGGGGAAATGCGGCCTCCGTGAGAGCCCAGAGGAGGGTGCCCCTCCTGTCTGGGAAGTGAAGTCAGAGAAGGCTTCCTGGAGGAGGTAGCTTTTAAGCCACCTGTAGGATGGGGGGAGGTGCACATTATTAACAATAGTAGCCTAGATGTTGGGGTAGAGCACGGAGCACTGGAGGAACTGAGGGCAGTTCAGTTTAGTGGGAGCGGAGGGGCCTGGTGGGAAGCAGGGAGCAATAAGGGAAAAGGTGAATGAAAGCCAGGTTGTGCAGGACCCCGAAGACCAGGAGAGGACATATGGGTCTCACCGTGCAGGCAGACATGGTGAGCATAGGTTTAAGACCATAGGCTCTGGAGACAGGCCACGCCCTGTCTAAATCCCTGCTACAGACATCCTAACTGTGTGACCTTGGGCAAATTACTTTCCAACACTAAGCCTCAGTTTTATCATCTGTAAAATGGGAATGATGACAGTACCTATTGCACAGTTGTTGTGATGATTATATAGGAAAGTGAATGCCAAGTGCCTGGGCTGGAGCAGACTATTATTATTAAAGGGCATTGGCCCCGGCCCTGGAGTTGGACAGGTGAAGTCTGGCTCCTTCACATGTTAGCTGGGGGCCTTGCCACCTCCCTGGACCTCCCTTTTCCACCTGTTCAAAGGAGAAGATGTTACCTGTCCAACCTCCCACACTGGGTACAGAAAATCAGAGTGCGGGAAAGAGCTTTGAAAAAGATGCTTTACAAGAGAAAAAAGGCTGGGGGGTGGTGGGAAGCAACCTAGAAGAGAACTCACAAACCTAACGATAGTTGCTGTGATCGAGGAGTGGGATTGTGGATGATTTTTTTAACCTCTTTCTTTCCATGGTATGTTTTAAAAAGAATTTTTTTTTTTTTTGGTTACTCTCATTAATAGGAGAAAAATTAAAGTGTCAGTCAGCACAGTTATTATCTTTTTCTTTCTAAATTCCTGCCCTTCCTTAGATCTATAAATGTTCCTCTCATTTACATCAACTGCTCCCTCTTTAGTTGTGGGGAAACACCTGCAAACCCATCTCTCTCATCACACAACGTGATAGGGAAACAGATCCAGCCTGGGGTCCTTAACCACAGGGCCTGCTGGGCCCCCATTAGCAACATGCCATCACGTACAGGCTCTGCCTCTCTTAGCTGGTCTGTGGTGCGACCCTCAGACCACCAGGCACACCCTCAGACCCCAGCAACTTCCCCCCACGGGAGGTGGGGGCACTTTGAGCCCCGAGTCTCCATCTGGATGTGGGACCAACCTCAGTGTTGCTAAGTGCGTGGGGTTTCCATGAGGATCACTTGGAATCATGGATAAGCAGGGGCCTCATACACACGTGGGAGGGGTTGGCAGAGCCGGTTGGTATGGGAGGTCGTTGGCAGTCCCACCTGCTCCCCCGCTCAGGGTGTAGGTGGTTAATGTCACTGGTCCAGGAGACACGCTATCCTGACAGAGAAGAGGTAAGAGATCACAGGGGCCTGAGTCAGTTGGTGTCCACCACAAGGTTGACCCTCAGCCACTGACCACAGAGCTAACACTGCAGCCCAAGGAAGGGCCTGCCCAGCCGGTGCTTCATTCCAGCTCCCGGCCTGGCCAACCAGAAAGCAAGAGGAGCCACGGGAAGCTGGGGGGCCCTGCAGGAAGGCTTGCATCCAGGCGGCTGCTGAAAATCTCACTCATCCTGGCCCTTGGAGGCAAAGCAGCACTCCTTTGCCATGCATCTTGACGATAAGTACCTAGAATATTAAAAACCATTTATACTTTTTTGGCTCCACTTCTTGGAATCTATTCCAAGGAAACGATCAAAATTACAGAAATGGCTACCTGCGTAAAGATGTTCTGTGCAGCCTTATTTATAACTTGGAGAATGGGAAGTAATCTTTATGTTGAACAATTTGGATATAAAATTGAGATAGTTGAGTAAATTGTACTCTGCCTTCTAACTGTCATGCAGACAGTAAAAATATTGTCATGAAGACTTTGTATTGATAAGGGAAAATGATTATAGTACAATGTTAAATTAAAAATTAGAAGAGTATATGCAGAAATACAGAGGATCATGAGAGATTACTACAAGCAACTATATGCCAATAAAATGGACAACCTGGAAGAAATGGACAAATTCTTAGAAATGCACAACATTCCAAGACTGAACCAGGAAGAAATAGAAAATATGAACAGACCAATCACAAGCACTGAAATTGAAACTGTGATTAAAAATCTTCCAACAAACAAAAGCCCAGGACCAGATGGCTTCACAGGTGAATTCTATCAAACATCCAGAGTAGAGCTAACACCCATCCTTCTCAAACTCTTTCAAAATATAGCAGAGGGAGGAACACTCCCAAACTCATTCTATGAGGCCATCATCACTCTGATACCAAAACCAGACAAAGATATCACAGAGAAAGAAAACTACAGCCCAATATCACTGATGAACATAGATGCAAAGATCCTCAACAAAATACTAGCAAACAGAATCCAACAGCACATTAAAAGGATCATACACCATGATCAAATGGGGTTTATCCCAGGAATGCAAGGATTCTTCAATATACGCAAATCAATCAACATGATACACCATATTAACAAATTGAAGGAGAAAAACCATATGATCATCTCAATAGATACAGAGAAAGCTTTCGACAAAATTCAACATCCATTTATGATAAAAACCCTCCAGAAAGTAGGCATAGAGGGAACTTTCCTCAACATAATAAAGGCCATATATGACAAACCCACAGCCAACATCATCCTCAATGGTGAAAAACTGAAACCATTTCCACTAAGATCAGGAACAAGACAAGGTTGCCCACTCTCACCACTATTATTCAACATAGTTTTGGAAGTGTTAGCCACAGCAATCAGAGAAGAAAAAGAAATAAAAGGAATCCAAATCGGAAAAGAAGAAGTAAAGCTGTCACTGTTTACAGATGACATGATACTATACATAGAGAATCCTAAAGATGCTACCAGAAAACTACTAGAGCTAATCAATGAATTTGGTAAAGTTGCAGGATACAAAATTAATGCACAGAAATCGCTTGCATTCCTATACACTAATGATGAAAAATCTGAAAGTGAAATTAAGAAAACACTCCCATTTACCATTGCAACAAAAAGAATAAAATATCTAGGAATAAACGACCTAGGGAGACAAAAGACCTGTATGCAGAAAATTATAAGACACTGATGAAAGAAATTAAAGATGATACAAATAGATGGAGAAATATACTATGTTCTTGGATTGGAAGAATCAACATTGTGAAAATGACTCTACTACCAAAAGCAATCTACAGATTCAATGCAATCTCTATCAAACTACCACTGGCATTTTTCACAGAACTAGAATAAAAAATTTCACAATTTGTATGGAAACACAAAAGGCACCATTCTTAAATATCCCACAATGGCATGATCAAATATATTATGGTTTACCCATAAAATGTAATATTATACAAACTTTAAAAAATGTCTTATGGGATGGGAAAATGATTATAATATTGTGTTATAGTAAAAAGCAAGATTTTTTTTTCCTGGTCAAATGCTACAGTATGGAAGAAACTTGAGGACATTATGCTAAATGAAATAAGCCAGACACAGAAGGACAATTACTGTATGATTCTATTTATATGAGGTATCTAAAGGAGCCAGACTCACAGAAACAGAAAGTAGAATGATGTTTGCCAGGGCCTGGTGGGAGCCGAAAGCGGGCAGTTGTTTAATGGGTACTGCATTTCAATTTTGCAAGATGAAAACGTTCTAGAGACCAGTTGCACAACCATGAGAATATAGTTCCTCCACTGAACTGTACACGAAAAACATGGTTAAGAGGGTAAAAAAAATTTTTCAAGTAAGAGATTTTTTTTTTTCCAAGCCGAACAACAAACAACAGCAAAATCCCAAGATTCTCTATTTATTCCTTTGGGTGTTAGTGATGTGACAGTGAGCAGGAACAGTTCTTGCTCTGGATCTCAGGAAGCTTACATCCCCATGGGGTGACCTGCTAATGGAGAATGCACGCGAATAAATGTAAAATTGCAGAGGGGAAGTGCCGTGGAGGCGGTGCACGCAGTGCTCTGAGCATGTTAAATCAGAGCACTGACCCGGGCCCAGGAGCTGAGGGGGGTGGCTAGGGGCACAGGAGGTGAGGTGAGGACCCCAGGAGTGAGTCCCACTGGAAGGGAAGAGCTCACTAGCAGGTGGGGCCAGAGGGGGCATGCTCTCTGGAAGGAGAGCACCTGCACCCTTTTATGAGTGTCTGGAAGGATGCATGCCCCCTCCCCTCACCAGCAATTCCCTCCGAATGGCGTGGTGAGGTTATCATTGTACCTTCATCTTCCTCCTGCCCTTCTCTGTTGTACACCTTTTCCACAGTGAGCTTAGATGATTTTGCAGAAAGGAAAAGACATAAAAAAAAAAAAAAATCCCACCTTACTACACAGATGGACTGCAGGGCTCTTGACTTATGTTCCTCCTTGTTTCAAAGAGGACTTCAAGCTGCTTACAATTATGTTTACAATACAGCAGGCTAAAATGCCTTGTCTTTAAGTAAGAAAAATGCAGCGAGGGGAAAAAGTGGCTAGAAGAGTCAGGAAAAAGGAGCGAGATAGCCCTTCGCTCACAGGGAGAGAGCCTGTCCTGTTCCCCGGCAGGGCTCCCCTTGTCATTTGATTCGAATATTGGCATTTAATTGTCTGTTTTTGTATTGATCATTTGTCTTCTCAACTCGATTGAAAAATCTTTTGTTGTGATTTATTCTGCTCCTCATTACTCTCTCTCCCTTAAAACATGTCATTTTATCTTTTCTGTTGTGATTTTTGGCCGTGTTAAAAATCCATCCTCGCTCCCCTGCAGGGAAGGGGCCACATCTGACCTACAGGTCAGCACAGGGACAGATTCACAGCCTCTGCACAGCAGGCCCTCAAATGTCTGTGAGCAAATGGCTTATCTAGGGCTGAGAGCTACTCACATCCTCCCCCCCGGCAGCACTCAGCCAGTGACACACCCTCAGCAGGGGCTCAGGACAAGGGTTGCCAGTTTGATTTATGGGACTTATTATCCCAAGTGGCGGCACAGAATAGATATTGATTCTAAAGGGTTTACATAAGTAAGTGGATACACAATCCAGAAAGGGCTATAGACCGTGTAGAAGGGGTTTGTAAAGCAGCTGAAGCAGATGTCATAAAGAAATGTTGGTCCTCTTGAAAACAGCATCTGGGAGAGTCATGGAGGGACAAGGACGGGCTGTGGAGCCAGCAAGCACAGGTGCACATCCGCTCCATCACATCACATGCCAGGGGAGTGACCTTGGGCGAATAACAGAAACAAGAAGACCTCTTGTGAGGACTGCCCAGAGGAATGTATGTGTGTATGTATTTGTGTATGTGTATGCATACATGTGTATATGTATATGCATATGTATGTGTGCGTGTGTCTATGTCTATCTGCATATGCATACGTATATGTGTTTGTATATGCATATGTGTGTATGTGTATGCATGTGGATATGTATATATGTACATATGTGTATTGCATAGTATATGCACATGTGTATGCAAACACGTGCACACGGGCATATATATGTACATATAGATATGTGTGTATATACACATGGATGTGTTTGCATTATGTGTATGCATATGTGTGTATATGTGCATGCGTATGAATGCACGTGTGTAAGTATATGTGTACACACGTACCAGTGTATATGTGCACACATATGTATGCACGTGCATATGTGTATTATGCATATGTGTATATGCATGTGCATATGTGTATGCATATGTGTGTTTGTGCGTATATGTGTATGTGTATGCATACACATATGCATGTATATGTGTATGTGTTTTTGCATATGTATGTGGATCACGCCCTGGCACACAGTAGATGCTTGATAAATGAAAATGCCCTCCTATATCACTGCCCTTCTACTCCTTTTGTGCAGCAGTGAACAACCTGATAGAAGAGTGTACAGAGCATTTCTAAAGCTCCCCCATCACATGCCGTACAGCAATCTCAGGCTTTTTAATCCTGGTTCTGTATTACCACTGTCACCAGCAATAATAACAGTCCCCCTTCCAAATCACTTACAACGTGTTCCAGTTACTATGGCTGCATAACAAATCCTCCCAGAACATAGGCGCATAAAACAACCATTTAATTTGCTCATGTGTTTTGTGGATGCGGAATTCATAGAGGGTGCAGAATGGTGGCTGGTGTCTGAGGCCTCAGCTGGGGGACTTGAAGGCTGGGGGCTGGAGTCATCTGCAGGTTCCTTCACTTATATACCTGGGAGGTGCTGTTTGCTAACTGAGAACTGAGCTGGGGCTGTCAGGTGGAACAACTACATGGGGCCTCTTGGTTTCTTCACAATACGGTGGCTGGTTCTAAGGACAGTGTCCGGCGAGAGAGTGTCCAGTGAAAACTGTACCACTGTTTACGACTTAGCCTTGGGAATCACAGTGTCACTTCCGCCACATTCTATCCGCAAGACAGTTACAACGCTGTCCCAGGTTGAGGGGGAGGGGACAAAGATGCCCCTTCTTGATGGAGGAAGGTCGATGTCACAATGAAAGAAGAGCACATGGGATGGGATGTGTGTTACTGTAGCCATCCTGGGAAAATGCAATCTGCCACATTATGTGTCAGGTAGCTCAGATGATCTCTTATTCCTCAAAAAACACTGAGGGGCTACCTATACGTATCTCCATTCTAGAGATGGACAAACTGAATCCCAGAGAGGCAAAGTAACCTGCCTTGGGCAGTGTATTTAACGTCTCTGAACCTCAGTGAGCCCCCTCTATAAAATGGGTAGAAAAATCTCTACCTGAATGGATTACTGTGAGCCTGCAGTGCTTATTACCTTATGAGGTTGTTGGAAGGTTGAAGTTGGGGGAGTGATTTTGTGATCTCTTATCCTTTGTGCCAGTGCAAAGTACCAGTCTTCATTGCTGTAGTATCATTATTTCCTTGCCTTCCACCTACAATCATCTGTCTCACACAAACCCCACAGCCAACCAGGGACCAGGGTTTCCACCCACATACCCTCACGAGCGAGGCATGTCAAAGCCTTTTGGCAGGGGTTAGCTTTGGTGCAGCAGAAGGATCGCACCCTCCTTCCCTGCCTGTTCCTACTTCCAGGGGGGAAAGTACCTTGGGAAGAATACTAGTGTTTGTTTATAAATTCCAAATGTATAACCCTTAATACCTCATTTAGTTGGTTAAATGTAGCCCTTTAGTCATATGAAAGGCCATCTGTGTCTCTCCCCCAGGGGAGCAGAAGGAAGGACCGGCATTTTTGCATGAGTTCATGGGCAGGAATCTTCTGGCTCCTGGGGGAGCCAAGGACCATCTTGGAAAATCACTCCTCTGGGGATGCGTTCCAGGCCCTGTGTCCTTCATTGACAATGCAGTATCTGTAAGGTCTGAGACCTTAAGAGACCCCCTTTGCTATGATGCCCGTTATATAGACGATTTACTCTACGGTTAATAGCATTCAATTAGGAAAGGGGCAGGGGAAGGGGGCTAAGTGCTGGAGAGTGCGTGGCGGCCTGAACACCGCTCTCATTTCATGGCCTGCTGGGCTGGCTGCCTCATAGCAGCCGAGGCAGGAGTGAGGGAGGGGCTAGAACACATTCAGCAGGCATGGCTGGGCTGTGCTCACACCCCCCCAGGAGCTGGGGGCACTCAGGTGACCACCAGAACCTCAAGTGGCAGGTGTCTGTATAACCGAGGTGAGCTTTTATATTTTAGAGAAACACCAGGCTCAGTAGAGAGAGCCCCGGCTCTGCAATCTGGAAGAGCCAGCTTTGAATCTGGCTCCTGCCCTTAGAGCAGGGTAACTGTGGACCAGTAACTTAAGGCCTCTGAGCCTCAGATTCAGTTTCTTCAACTGACCATCGAGTAAAGTGTGGGGCAGAGACATGCTAACCACCCGCATCATGCCTGATGCTTAGGGGAGGCCCAATACATGGGGTCTGTTTTTGTCGCTGCTTTTTAATCCTTACAAGAACCACTTTAAGGATGAAGAAGTGCAGGGAAGCATGGTTTTGCCTGCAAACGCTGCTGCTTGTCTTTCCTATTGATGGGAACAAGTCTCTGCCCATGAGCCCAAAATGTACAGTTTGACAGTCTCTGGGAGGCCATAGGGCCAAGAAGGCTATTCCTGGACATGGCTGGCTGGAAGCAGTGGTCAATCTCTCACTGCTCCCAGCTTCTGCTTGGTTGGTCTTTAAAAGGTGAGTTTCTTTTCCCCTGCCCCAAATCTCCACCATCTCTAACCCTCATCACTACCCTGAACAAAGTAAGATTTAAAAATCCCAAGAGCACAGATGGGAACATTGAGGTTCAGGGAGGTGCTGTGACCTGCCCAGGGTCACACAGCACACAAATGCCAAAGGCTAAGGGTTTTTGGTTGCTCTAGCGGGGAAATGCCAGCCCCTCAGCGGCTGACAAGCCCAACCCCTCAGAGCTTCAACTCCTCCTCCCTCCCCCATGTCAACAAAAAGAAACTCATTTTCTATTCCTGGCTTCTCTGCCAGCTCAGAGAAGAGACTGAGTGAAGAAGAAATGTCTCCAAATATACCCAGATGGTCTTTCCTGACTTCTCAGTTTTGCTGTCTGTTTTGCGAAATCTGTTTTCCACTAGACTCTGGGAACTGTAGGTGCAGGGGCCTGGGTAACAGCTGCCCTCCTCTGGGCTGGGTACCTGCTCTCCCGAGTTTGTGTCCTGGGGCTGTGTGCTCAGACTTGACCATGTTTGGGCATGGAGGCTCGTCTCAGACGGGAACCAAAGGCCGCTTCCCCAGAGACGGACTGGGAGCCCAAACTTCCTGCTGGAGCTCAGGCGGCCTCTTTTGGGGTGGGGGCTGGGGGCCAGGCAGAAAAGTGTCTGCCGAAGACTCACAGGGCACCGGGGAGACTGTGAGTACCAAGTTCAAGGGCACTGGGGAAGTGACTTCTCCAGAGACTGGGGCTGGGGGGGAGATCTTCGTGGAGGGAGGCTGGCAGTGGGAACTCCCTCCCTCGAGGGGCTGTCCATCAGGATTCTGGGCTCCAGAGGAGCGGATATTGTGTCACTCGGGACTAGAACTGCTGGACCCGTGGTCTGGTGGCCTTCGGGGGGCCAAGGGTAGGGGTGGGTGCTCCATGGCCCAGTCACTGTAGTAACTCAGCGCTCTGGCCCTCAGGTCTCAGCTCCCAGAGCAGCCAGAGAGCGGCAGCCTGGAGACCAGGACCGGTCCTGGCACTTGTCACCAGGGGAGGGGGTAGGGCAGAAACAGGCCCAGCAAGAGCACTGGGGACTTCTGATCCAAACCTTCAGGGTTTTCTTTGTTAATAGTAAGAGTTAATATTTATGGAGGGCTTGCGTTGGGCCAGGCACTGTGATACACATGATGTTCGGTACATCATTTGCTCTTTGTCAGAACTCTTGGAAGCAGGTACTATCATACTCGTTTTACAGTCACAAGGTTGCTAAGTAGCAAAGCCAGGATTTGATCCCATGTCTGATGACCTCAAAACACCCCCTGTCCCTCACTCCACCAGACCCTTAAACACTGTCCTCTATGCCCTGTCCTCTTAAGGAAAAGGAGGTCAACCCAAATACCAGGTCACACAGGACCCTCCAAAATCCTGTCTTGCTTGCCCTTTCTTTGTCTTTCCTAAATCCACCCCAGACCTCTAGTGACTTTTCTAAATGGGAAGCTATATCCCCAAAGTCCAGAGATATTTAGCAATTCTCAAAACTGAGATAGTCTTCTTAGAGTCTAACTGAAATCCCTCCTTTTACAGCTGCAACCCATTTCTTCTTGTCCAGACCCCAGGGGATGTCAGCAGCTCCCAACCTTCCTCCTGTCTGAAGGCTCTCACTGTGCATGTTGTATCCTATGACCATATCCGCATCCATAACTTCTCCCCATTCTTTTATCCTGCGTGGTCTTAGGAGGATTTATCAAAACTCTGAAGCCTACTCCTTCAGTGTGGGCCACAGTCTCACCAGAGCATTGCAGACAGGTGGGATCCGAATGAGTGGCAGATTCCAGACTGTTCTGTGACAGGGAGCCTCCCATCTCTTTTCCTCCTGAGTTCTCAGACCTGGTAGCACAGGGTCCTGCCTTCCCCAGCCTCAGGAGTGCCCAGGGGCTGGGAGGATACCAGAAGCTGTGCAGCAGAAGGGCCAGTGCCCCTGGGGCCTGATTAGCCAGGAAGGCAGGGCAGGCCTCCCCCCTTCAAGGATGCCCCGACTCTCCCAAGAAAGGACTGGTTTTGTTGTGAGTACTCAGGCTAGGTCCTCCCTCCAAGGCAAGATTCCTTCTGGGCCCCAGAGACTTGTGTTCCACAGTCCTGGGGCTGGGGCCAGGCGCCAGTGACCGTAGACAGTCCTGGGGAAGCAGGCCATGTGGGCTTTTAGCCCATCCTCAGGTGGCTGCGTTCCTGTACCTGCAAAAACGTGGATGGGCTTGTTAAACTGGTCCCAGGTAAACAATGATGTGGGCTGTCCCACTCCCACAAGACGGAGAGAGAGAAGGACAGAAGTAATAGGACGGAAGAGAATTGAACAGAACGTCTTTCTTTGTCAAGGGAACATTTTTTCCCTTGTGAGTTTGTAATGTCTGTTAGAATGCAGGGAAACCCCACTTCTCAGTGCCCCAAATGTGGAAGGAAAAGTCATCATTGTGTGAGGGAGTCAATCATCTTGGAGGGAGTGACAGGGCTGTAACCTTGGTATCTGACCCTGGAATCTCCACTTTAGGACACTAGGGGAGGGGGAACAGCTGGAGGGGGGAGGACAGGGGGTCAAGCATCTCTGATTGGACACTTGAAACAGTCCAATAGTTAGGAGAGAAGCCTGAGTAGAAAATAAAGCACTTTGCTGAAAAATCCCTTTGGACTAATAATGCCTATCTCCTGGATACTCACTAATTCATAAAAATATTAGGTTTATTACTTTAGGGACCTGGTGGGGAAAATAAATTCCTTCCTGATGTCTGGCTAAAATTTCCCCTACAACAGGGATTACAGAGAAAGGCCCCATGGCCCCTGTATCTTTGGTAGAACTGCTACCTTCAACAACAAACGAAACACCAGCACAGGAATTTACCACAGGCTGCGAGGCAATGCACAGAGGGATGGGAAAGCTATACAAGGACAGAAGCCAGGAACCTCTGGCTCCAGGCGGCACACGGGTGGCAAGAGTGACACTCCTGGAGGGTGTTCAGTGCGCCCAGCAGGGGAGGGAGGGGCCCTGCTTGCCCTGGGGAGAAGCAGATTCCCAGAAGAAAAACGAGGGGCTTCCGGCCCAAGAAGGCGGAAGGGAGGAAGTTGCCAGTCACTCCCCTGCAATCTGCTTTGGCCCAGGGCGGCTCAAGTCCCCCGTATAAGAGAGCAGTTGCTGAGGCCACGTAATGCCTCCTGCCCTTGCTTGGAGCAAGGAGGAGGCTCTTACAGGGTCCCAGTAGTGGAGACACCTCCTGCCACCCCAGTGCCTATGGCTGCCCTCTGGGGGTCCTGCTGCCCCTTCTTTGCATGCTGCCCCCGCCCAGCCGGCCCTGCTGTGGGACTGTTTTGGCAGAACTGTGAAATGCTCCAAGCTGTTCTGAGACAAGTATCCTAGGAGAAAGAGCACGGACGGTCCACTTCTGCAGGGAGGATATTAGTTTATCTCCAGTATTAGTTTCCTATCGGTGCCGTAACAAAGTACCACAAACTTGGTGGCCCCAAACAACAGAAATTTACATACACACAGTTCCGGAAGCCAGAAGTTTAAAATCAGCAAGATGTTGGCAAGGCTAAATCAAGGTGTCAGCGGGGCTGTACTTCCTTCAGAGGCTGTAGGGGACAATCCGTAATTCCTTGCCTCTTCCAGCCTCTGGTGGCAGCCCGCGCTCCCTGGCACGTGGCCACATCACTCCAATCTCAGCCGCCCCGGTCATAGCGCCCTCTCCTCTTTTGTGTCTAATCTCCCTCCACCTCCTTCCTATAAGGATCCTTGCAGTTACATTTAGGTCTACGTGGATAATCTAGGATAATCTCCCCATCTCAAGATCCTTAATTTAAAATCTTTGCCATGTAAAGTAACGGTCACAGATCCTGGGGCTGAGAACATGTGTATCTTGGGGGCCACTACTGAGCCTGTCACACACTGTGTGACCTTGGGCCAGTCACTTTACCTCTCTGAGCCACAGGTCCTTCATCTGTAGAATGGGGATGATAGTACTTGCCTCTCAGAGGTGGGGGGAGGCTTACACGGGGTCAAAAAAGCCCTCTGAGGTTGCCAAGCTCCATATAAAAGTAAAGATGATGTTGATATTTGACCACCTTCTTCTCTCACCTGTCCTCCCTTCTGTGGTTTACCTGTCACCTGTGCTGATCTCACGTCTGTTTGCCTCTGTGGTCCTAGAAATGACTGCTGTCCCTTGTGGACATGGGGAAGAAGTTGGTGATGGCCCAGAAGCGGGGAGAGACCCGAGCCCTTTGCCTGGGTGTGGCCATGGTGGCGTGCGCCGTCATCACCTACTACATCCTCGGCACGACCGTGCTGCCCCTCTACCAGAAAAGGTACCGAACCCTCCCAGCCTGGCCCCATCCTCCGGCCTCTCCCCTAAGGGTCTGGTCTGCAAGGAACCCCAGGCTTCTTCTTACCCTTCCCCTTGACCCTCACACCACGCAGGAAGGTCTGGACAATCCTCATTCTTAGGGTCAAGGGTTCAAGTGCAGGGAGGGTAGGCCGGACTGGGCCCTGCACGTCTGGAGTTCTGGAACTTGGGCGTAAAAGATGCAGGAGGCCCTTCTCACAAGAAACAGCAAAGGAGACCAACACCTCTTCCCTGGTGGTCCAGTGGTTAAGAATCTGCCTTCCAATACAGGGGACGTGGGTTCGATCCCTGGTCCGGGAACTAAGATCCCACATACAGCAGGGCAACTAAGCCCGCACGCCACAACTACTGAGCCCACGCACCTCAACTGGTGAGCCTGCGTGCCGCAAACTACAGAGCCCATGTGCTCTGGAGCCTGCACGCCACAACTAGAGAAAAGCCCACGCACCACAACTAGAGAGAATGTCACGTGTCTCAACTAGACAGAAAACTGCATGCCACAACTATGACCCGACGCAGCCAAAAATAAAAATAAAAAAAAAAAAGAAAGAAAGAAACAGCCAAGGATCAGAGCAAATGCCCCAGTGTGAGTCTGATCCCAGGAGGAATCAGAGAGTCACAGAATTTTGTAGCTCATCTGCATTTTGGCTCTCTTTCACAAACCTCTGAGTCAAGTGGGTACCTATCTTCCTGTTGAATATCTCAAGTGATGGGGAGCTCACTACCTCAACTGTATACACCATTTCATTCGGGGGCCTTTCTGATAAGTAGGGAGTGTCTACACTGAGCCAAAAAACTGTTCCCTTGGAGCTCTGCTCTGGAATCTCAGAGAATGTCCCATGCCTTTGCTGCCTGACATGTCAACCACTTGAGCTTTTAAAGGAAAAGCTGTGAAGTCCCTGATCCATGTTCTTTTTTTCTTTTTTTTTAAATGATTATTCTATGTTTATTTATTTATTTTATTTATGGCTGTGTTGGGTCTTCATTTCTGTCCGAGGGCTTTCTCTAGTTGCGGCAAGCGGGGGCCACTCTTCATCGCGGTGCGCGGGCCTCTCACTATTGCGGCCTCTCTTGCTGCGGAGCACAGGCTCCAGACGCGCAGGCTCAGCAATTGTGGCTCACGGGCCCAGCCGCTCCGCGGCATGTGGGATCTTCCCAGACCAGGGCTCGAACCCGTGTCCCCTGCATTGGCAGGCAGACTCTCAACCACTGCGCCACCAGGGAAGCCCTGATCCATGTTCTAATGGGAGCAAATATGCTCAGTTCTCTCAGCCTGATCTTAGGATAAGTCTCAGACCCTTGCCTCTGGCCACGTTCTAGTGGCTGGCAGCCCCCTCAGTCTGGCAATGTGTCTCCTGCCTGGCAAATGGGAGATGAGTCACAATCGATTCACTGGTGTGTTGTTGAGCCTGTCATCCTCTGCCGGGCCTGCTCCTGCCCCACTTTTTCCAGCACTGGAGCCATTCCGGGCCGGAATCTTACCGAGCAAGGCACCGCTCAGAGCAGCCACGTGCCTCCAACACATTTTCTCCGGGTTAAGCGCCGTCCCCGTCATCTTCCCCACTCGGGAGACAAATCAAGCCCCTCCTCCATCTACTCTTTTTAAAGGAAAGGGCACAGATTCTGAAGCCATCCATACCTGGCTTCAGGTCCTGTGTGGCCTTGGGAAAGTCACTCGACCTTTCTGAACTTCTCTGCCGCCCTCTACAAGAGGAAGATGTTGTGGATAAGGAGTCTGAGGTCGGGCTGCCCATCAAAATCACTGTGAGGAGTTTTAAAAACGCACCAGGGCCTGGAGCCCACCTACCTTAGAGATTCTGATTCACTTGTTCTGGGGTGTGGTTTGGCCATGACAATCTTCACAAGCTCCCCAGGGTATTGGGTGAGCAGCCAGGGCCGGAACCACTTATGCAGATGTTGTCCAAAAGGCCCAAAAGCGTTGATATTCGGATTCTACGATTCCTGCCCTGGGCCCAGGGACTCTGGGGTCACGCTCCTTTAGTGCCAGATGCTGAGGGTCTCGGCCCTGGGTCTCTCTAAAGGGGTTCACACTGGGCAATCTGTGCCATCCAGGTTCTGAGATGTGTATGTGTGTGCACCATCTCCCCAGCGTGTGGACCCAGGAATCCATGTGTCACCTGATTGAGACCAACATCAGGGACCAGGAGGAGCTGGAGGGCAAGAGAGTGCCCCAGTACCCGTGCCTGTGGGTCAACGTGTCATCCGTGGGCCGGTGGGCCGTGCTGTACCACACGGAGGACACTCGGGACCGGAACCAGCAGGTACTGACCGGGGGGCGAGGTACACATCCCCTTACCCCTGGCAGGCATGTGCGCCTGTCCCTAGCTGGTTCCCTATCCCCGCTCTGGAGAGCGGAGGCCGGGAAAGATAAACCCACTTGACCAGGGGCCACAGCTGGTATGAGGTCCAGACAGACTTAGCTCTTCTGCATTGGAGTCAGACAGACCTGCCACTAAGCAGCTGTGTGGTGGGAGTAGCCAACACGGCCCCTCTAAGCCTCAGTTTCTACATTTGTTGAAGCGCTGTTATGAAGTCAGGGACTGTATATGATGTACCAGGCTCGATGCTGGGTGGATAGCAGGCACGACAAAGAAGCTGTTAATGGTCTTGCTTCATCCTGTAAAGTGAGTCACATGAGAGGCCAGACCCAGAGCTGACCCCACAGAGAGGAACCCCTGTGACTCCCACCTGCAACTCTAGGAAACCAGAGGCCCAGGTTTGGAGCAACCTTTGGAGGCCAACACTTGGGAGATGTTCCCATCACTGCCTCTCAACACCCCCCCATCCCAAATCCACCATTGTAGCCCTCTCTATAGGAAACACAAGTTGGCCCATTTTCACTCACTCATTCACTCGCTCTTTCATTCAGCCATCGCTGAGCACTTCCTGTGTTAGGGGCTTTGGGTTCAAGAGGAGAGAGCTCATACGTGAGATAATACCTAGTAGAGAGGAATCAGTGCCATAGGGAGGAACCAAAAAAATTATGGGCGTTAAAGGAGGGAGTGACATTTCCTAGCACATTGAGGTGAGGGTATCAGAAAGGCATTTGGGTTAAAAATCAGGCAGGTACAGGTTACACAGAAATACGGGGTGGGGGACATACATATCAAGGGGAGGCAGAGAACAAGGCACGGGGAGAGAGGGCCGGGTAAGAGAGAGATTCCAACACCGGCACAGACAATGCCACAGGATGGGGTGTAGCAGGAAAAGGTTTCAGAGGTAGCCTAGGGTCTGTTCTCAGAAGTCCTCCACACTACCAAAGTGGACAGTTAAACTGGGGTGTTTTTTTTGTAGTTTTTTTTTTGTTTTTTGAGAGAAGAAAAACTTTAATGAAGAATGCTGCATGTTATAGAAGGTAATTAGCTCTCATATTAAAAAAATATTACAGAAAACACTTTCCTGAATTTTTTTTTTTTTTTTTTTTGCTAAAAGGACAGTCTTCAAGGGTGTCTGAGAGTGAAAGCAAGCACAACACAGTAGGAGAGAAGGAGGGAAGGTTGAATTCCAGCATTCCCTGACACAGCACAGTTAGGGAAGCTCATGAAGCAACCATTTTACAGAGAATGGGATTAGGCATTTATATTCAATCAGAATTTTTTTTTTTTTTTTGAGCTTTAACAATTCAGCATAAGGAAGGAAACTGAGAAGGAAAGATGGAGGAAGTGTTAAGCTTATCCACAATTGCCATTTTACAGGAAAACACACTGGTTCAACCACATGAGATGGGCAGGTTAGTCTTCCCCGTGTAGCCCTGCAAATACGTAGAGCAAATGCCAAGGCCGTCTGGGCTCGGGGTTGACGTACTGGGTACACAGTTTGAAAGAGACTCTGATTCCACCAGGGCTGGTCTCTCATCAACCTGCGCTGGGAACACATGAAGTTCCTTTGCATTTGCATCAAAAGGCCAGAGCTTTGCCTGGAAAAACCTCACACCAAATAATGCTCGTGGTGCTGGCTTTAACAGGGAGTAAAGTCATTTGCAACTCCTAATAGACTCCACCATTTCCTGGGGGAAGGTTCTACTGATTACCAGGGATTTAAATTCAAGCAAACCGTAAAGAAGGGAAATACTAATGATATTCTGGCGCTGTATAAGCTGTGTGCCTGTCTTCCCTGCCAAGGACTACCAAACTGTGGAATTAAAATGTGATCAGGGAAGCTGGGGTTCCTCACCTCTGTCTGTGGGTTAGATGCATCTGGGGGACTTAGAACCAGGGTCCCACACCAGACCCACTGAAGCAGAATCTCTGGGCTCTTCAGGTGATTCCAAGGTTCCTTGGGAATTACTGCTGTGAGCAGCTGGGAGTCTTTAAAGGATCTGGGGTCCTGGCAGCATGATCAGAGTGACGTGGAGGAATGTGGGGTTCAGTTACTGGGGAGAGAGGTGAGGGCCACAGCAAACACCTGGGACAGCTTGGGTAGGGATGGATGCTGACAGTCAGAATTTGGCAGCTGATGGAATGGGAAGGGGGAGGGTGCCTGGGGGGACAGTGGGATCACTGACAGTGCCAGGGGGTCATGGAGAAGTGGGTCTGGGCAGTGCAAGGTGCTCTGACTTGTTCTGTCATCACTAGCCTGACTCGGCCGTGCCAGATGGAGCTAGAGCCTCCAAACCCACCTGAATCAGCTTCTCCCAGGACCCCTGCCTCTTCTTTGGCATCCAGGGGCCCCTGATTTATTCAAGGATCAAGAAGCAAATTTTCAAAGACAAGCAGAAGTGATCACTGGTGCAATGGGGGCTGGGAGCAGGCTGGTTTGTAGGCTGCCACCCCGGTTCTGAGGCTGCCAGAGGAGCGAAAGGCCAGATCTTCTCCCTAATGGGCTGTCAGCAGCCTGTGAGACATGCCTCTGTCTGGCCTTGGAAGGACAGCCCTGGCAGCCACTGGATATTCTATCTTTTATCCCATAGCATCCAGGCACGACCAGGAGTGGTGCCAATGGCAGGTTGCCACTCTGGCTTGACGGTGGAAGTGGCCTTCATGGTTCTGCCAAACAGCTGGGTTGGTGCACCAGCTGTTCCTCCCACCTTTGTTCAGCCCCTTGCCGTGCAAGGAGCCAGTGCTCCAGGCCAGCTGGGTGTCTTCTGGAATCACGTGTGAAAGGCCTGGCAAGGCTGTCTCCCCCAACCCCTACTATGAGGAAGGGTGTCGCCAGCCCACTCTTGGATTCTTCCATGAGACTTAGCCTGGGGGGGTTCTAAGCCCCTTCCCACGGTCTATGCTGAGGACAGTGACACTGCAGGGCCTGGGGGAGAGGCTAGATCATTTAAGGTCCTTTAGACAACTCATGGTTAGCTGGACCCAGGGCAGAGGAGAGAGGATGCAAGTGGGCCCCAGGCCTCTGAAGTTGGCTCTGCAGAGTAAACTCCTGTCCAGTGTCTAGAGAACATAAAGGATCTAGAGTGATCCGAAGCTGGCAAAGAATACAGTGGGACCCCAGGATGGGCACAAGTCCCCACTTCGGAGCTTGTCCATAGGCCCCTCCTTAAGGGAAAGAAGGAGTATTGTTGCAATTTCATAGTTAAGTCACAATATTATTATTGTTATTAATAGCATCTTCCATTTATTGAGCACGTACTATGTCCTGGGCTCTGAGCTAAGCGCTTAACGTGCATCATCCTGTTTAACCGCCATGACAATTCTGCTAGGCAGGCACCCTCACAAACCCAATCTACAAGGCTCAGCGAGGTTGAGACATTTGCCAAGGTCACACAACTTGGAACTTGCGGTTGAACTCAGACCTGTCTGGTTCCATCACCACACCTTTGCTCAGTGGGCTAGGTTACCCAAGGTCACAGTCAGAGACATTGGGGAGATAGGACTAGGCCCTCTGAGCTCAGGATTCTGCATCCACCTGCTACTGGGACCCTATAGTACCCAACAAATCTGAATGCCAGATTCCTCAGGAGCCAGCTTCTCCGCAGCCTCAGCTGCTCCCTGACTGGCTGGGGACGTGGATCTACATGTGGATGCAGCTGTCCCACTCCCCAGGCTGTCAGAGCTGTGATGCAACCATTCTCTGTACTGCTGGACTGAATGCTGTCAGGGCAGGCGGCTTTGGGGCAGGACCTCATTTAAATACAGGGAGCAGCCCAGGCCTGGGGAGAAGCTGGCTCAACACTGTCGCTCGTTTTGATCTTGGACGTGATTGGACGAGGGCAGTGGTCCTCAAACTTTAGTGTATGGAGGAATCACCCCATTGCTGGGGCCCACCCTCAGCCATTCAGAGTGAGTAGGGAGCCTGTGCTTATGGCCAGCCCTCCAGGTAGTCAGCTGCTGAGGCCGTGCGGGGGACTACCCTCGCAGAACATCTGCCGGAGGCTCACATAAGCAACATTCAGACCACCCAGCAAGGAACAGAGATAAAACCAGGGTCTCCACTTTGTGCCTTCTCTGCGGAGCTTTCCATCTGGACCTCATCTGCCCAGGCCGGAAAGTTCCTAATCACAATGAGCAGTGTCAGAATTAAACGTGTCCCAGGCTCTGCCTGCACAAAGCTCTTTTAAATGCATTCTCTCTTTCCTTTGAATCTCAGTGTCAAATACCAGCTGGCCAACATCTTTTGTTTGGCTCACTGCAGAGTTAGATCTCAAAGGGTTTTCAATTCAAATTTTCGCCAATATTTTAAAATTGTGAGGGTCCGCATTAAAATCTGGTTTTCCGGCTTCTCTTAAAATATTGGAGGTCTGGCTACAGTAGGTCTTCTGGATGGCATGGCATCAGTTGTCCAGATGGAGTGATGACTGCCAGTCTAGAGGCATCTGGCTCTCTCCTTCTCACCGGGACCACCCATCCCCTGACACCAAGTGTCAGCTGGCACCTGTCATCTTATTCCCTCCCCTACTTCACCTGTGGATGTTACCTGCCTGAGCTTTGTAGACAGCTGAGTGTATGACCTCTGCCCTGAATCGAAATGTAGAGCCCACTCAGCCTGTGTCCCCCACTGGTCTCCTTAGACAGATAAGTTTGAAGTTCTTTAATAAACTCCTTTGAAAAAGATATTGCTATTAACCCATCTCAGTGATGGAGACATCAAGGCTCAGAATGGTAAGCCATTTGCCTAAGGTTCTGAAGCCAATGGGAGCAGAGCCAGGGCTCCAGCTGGGGCCCCTATCTCCAGGTGTGCAGCTCCAAGGCCACCACCCTCCCAAACGACACTGTGTACACACCTTCTAGAACCACGCCACGTGCAGCCTGCCAAGCTTTGGACAGTCTTGGCTCCCACCCAGGGGCCTGACTGCAAAGCTGACGCTCATCTTTATTCCACGCCGGGCGCTGAGAAGCAGGGATGTCCAGCCCCACGGGTGCTCTTGCTTCTCCCTGCAGTGCTCCTACATCCCAGGCAGCCTGGACAACTACCAGATGGCCCGGGCCGATGTGGAGGAGGTTAGAGCCAAATTCCACCAGCGCCAGGTTTTCCACTGCTTCTCCACGACTCGGGAGAATGAGACGAGTGTCCTGTACCAGCGCCTCTACGGTCCCCAGACCCTCCTCTTCTCCCTCTTCTGGCCCACCTTCCTGCTGACCGGTGGCCTCCTCGTTATCGTCATGGTGAAGATCAACCAGTCCCTCTCCATCCTGGCAGCCCAGAAGTAGCCCCATTCTCACCACCTCACTGCTCGGGCCACCAGGGGCTGGATGGGTCCCCGGGCTACTCCTCACTTGTGTCCCCACGCCTCCTCCCCCGGCCTTCCCACCCTCCCCCCTCCAATACGTTCTGTCTTCTGCTGCATGGATGGTCTTTGGGAAATCTCTTTGTTAAGTCATTTCCTGCTGAAGAAGGTACAGTGGCTTCCCCAGACCCAGGAGAATGCAAGGCCAACCAGTGATGGCTCTCCTTTCCCTGTCCCCGCTCAACTGACTCAAACTTCTTTCCTACTGTGCCACTGTCCACTGCACTGATGACAGTGATTCTGACTTCTGTGCCTGTGTCCTGGCAGTTGGATCAAAGACCTGCTGGTCCCACCCAGGAAGCCATCCCTGGGAAACCTCTGTTCCTTCTTTGAATTCCACTCTGAAAACAACAGCAGCCCTCATGGACAGAGCACACTTAGAACATTGCTTGTTTTCAGGATTCTCAGAGCTATATACATTTTTATACCAATATTAACAAATATAGGTACAAACTTCTGGTCTTAAAGCCATGGGGATATAACGTACAGCGTGGTGACCATAGTTAATAATACTTTATTGCGTATTTGAAAGTGGCTAAGAGAGTAGATCTTAAAAGCTCTCATCACAAGAATAAAAACTGTCACCGTGGGGAGATGGATATTAACTAGGCTTATTGTGGTGATGATTTTGCAACACATACTACAGATATCGAATCATCATGCTACAAACTTGAAAACTAATATAATCTTATATATCAATTATAGCTCAACTTAAAAAAACCAAATACATAAAAAATAACAAGAGACTATAAAGAAATAATACTAAAATACATCAAAGTAGTAACAGTGGGATGGTGGTTAACTGTAACTTTCTTCCCTCTTTTTATTTTTGGTACTTTTCTAAATTTTCAACACTAGGAAGGTTTGGTTTCATTGTGTTTGTTTTTAATCAGAAAAGTAACAGTAGATGTTACTTTCGAAGGAAGCTTGAAAGGGTGAGCTCCCCATCACCAAGCAGATGCAAGTGGCCTAGGGAAGGGGTTCAGCTCCAATCAGAGACAGGTTTTTGAGAACACACAAGTTTAAGAACCCTGTATGGAGAGAAGGTAACCGCAGAGATGGGGATTTATGATTTACAATGCAGATAAATACAAGGCACTGGCCCTGCAGGGGAAGTCCGTCTCAGTCTTGGAAAGGGGATAATTGGGGGAAGCTGTCATCTCTACCATTACCACTCCAAAAACTTGACCTAGAGCAGTCATTCTCAAAGTGTGGTCCCCGGACCAGCAATATCAACATTCTATGGAGGCTTGTGAGAAATGCACATTCTCAGGCCCTCAGCCCAGCCCTACTGAACCAGAAACCCCAAGGTGGTGTGGTGCGGAGTGGTTGCGTGGGGTCCCGAGGAGATGGACAGCACTTTGTGCTCTAACAATGGCTGCAGGGGACCTGTGCTGGAGCATGAGATCCAATGGTGTACAGAACCAGGGTCCTGTCACTGGGCTTTTTGGAATGAATCAATGACTTTTTTGTGAGCTCCAGTCCTGAGCTGGACATGAAGTTAGGCTGGTGTCCCTGAAGCTCCTCCCGGAGCTGTGATTCCAGGTGCAGCCCCTGGGGGTGAATCCTATCTCCACTTCCGCCAGATTGCATCCCCCTGATTCTCACTTGTTTCATCTATAAAAGAGAGACTCCCCCTTAGGGTAGTTGGGAGGGCTGATGAAGGTTTGACACATAGTAGGTGGTCAAAATGGAAGCTGTTGTTATAACAGTAACAAGTAATGAATACTCAGAAACTTCCAGAAGAAATTATACCAACAATAATGTTAACTAGCATTTATTGGTGCTTATTTATTCCATGCCAGGAAGAGTGCTAAGCAGTTTGCCTTGTAAAAATTCAGTGAGGCCCTACTGAACCCACCTCACAGATAAGGAGAAGGAAAATAAGACAGTGGTTTATATATGTGGACTTGTAATGCATACTGCCTGGCTTCAAATACCCAAACCTGTTATTCTCTAGCTGGGTGACTTTGGGCAAATAACCTCTCTGTGCCTCAATTTCCTCGCTTGCAAAACAGGAATTAATAATAATATTTCCCTTTTGGGGGTTGTTGGTATTAAATGAGTTATTGTGTAATGTTCCTAGAATAACGACTGGCACATGGTAATTGCTATATAAGATATTATGAGAAACTGAGGCTCTAAGAGATCATTGGCCAAGGTCAACCATATAGTAAGTGAGGAACTGGGAATCAAGCCTTGGGCTGGGTGATTCCAGAGCCTGACCTGTCAACCACAGTAGTTGAGCTGATTCAGCTGAAGGACTGAGGGACCCATCCACCCAAAGACCCGGGGGCCAGGTGAGGAACAGTTTTGCATCCCGGGAACCCCCATGGTGTCCTCATGTAAGTCAGGGATCTGGGGGAGCACCTGGAATCTGCACCAACTTCTGTCACTTGCGGCCAGGGATCCCTGATGCAGCTTCACATCCTCCAGGTTCTTACTGAAGACAATCCTTCCAAGGGGAGGTAGCACACCATTCCCTGGAGTTTCTTCCTTCTGAGGTCAGGGACTTCTCAAGAGCCCTGTGAGTCTAGAAAGTCCCGGTTGGGGTACTGTCCTATAGTTCTTTGGGGGAAATTAGGTAAGGGGTACATGGGACCTGTCGGTGTTATTTCTTACAACTGCACGGGAATCTACAAGAAGAGAAAAGTCCCCATCATGAGTCTCATTTATAGGGCTTCCTTTGCATATGCTTTCCATGCACCTGCATTTGGGGCTGAAATACACAGAAACTCAAGATTATCCAAACAGCCCCTGCAGGGGAAAAGGCCATGACCTTCTAGCAAAAAGTACCTGGGGATGTCCACCCCACTGCTCCATGCATTACTAACAATGATCTTCATTTGCTTGAGACAAATGCCGTCCTCCTGTCAATGAATTTGGCCCACTTCTATCAAATCCCATACCTGCCTGTTGCTCACAGAACTTCGTGGCCAAGACGAGAGTGACATAATGGGCATTTAAGCATGATGGAGTTAGACACGGAGGAAAATGGTTTTGGAATAATGGCTGCCTGGGAGCAGAGAGCCCTCATCAGTTCTTAAAAAAATCACCCTGCTAATGAAGTCTAGTGCTTCCACTGTTTTTGCTTTTTCTCTCCTGAGCCAGTGACTCACACCTGAAGAGGTGCACCTGGATCGCTCCCTGCAACCCCCCAACTCAGATCGCCTGGTGGAGGTCAGCGGCAAGGGGAGGAGGAGGGGCAGAGAGTGCCTGCCTTCAAGGAGCTGATCATCTTCTTGACGCTCCTTCTCCCTCCTCCCCTACCACTATCAAGGGCTTCCTTCTCCATAGCGAAGAACGTAATTTATGCAAATTCAAAGTAATGCGATGTAAAAATATTAATAAAATCTCAATTTTTGTGACTTCCTGAAATGATGCCAGCCTCCCCGACCCCCATCAACAATTCATCTAAAATTCCTCCTAATTTCAAAACTCCTTGGGTGTGTGGATTGTAGACTGCAACACTCTATTACTAATTGACAGTACACGCTGGTGCATAAGAATAGTCAATGCCTTTTGCATTTGGGGGAATTTGAATTATATGAAATATTTGCAAAGATACTGTTTGAACAAAGTGCAGCTGTCTTATACCTCACCAGCCACTGCCCTTTCACACGTAGGGAAAAGAGTAAGACCAAAGGAAAATCAGGAAGACATGAAGAAATTCACTACACTCTAGGGTAATGGTTCTCAAAGTGGAGGACTGCAAGGTCAAAACTCTTTTTATAATACTATTTAGATACTACTTGCTTGTTTTGCTCTCATTCTCTCACCAGCATACGCGGAGTTTTTCAGAGCTTATGTGACATGTGATATCACAAAAGACTGAATGCAGACATGAGAAGCCAGCAGTCTTCTACTGAGCCAGACAAAAAAGAGATTTGCAAAAAGGGAAAACAGTGTTACTTTTCTCAATAATTTTTTTGAAAATGTAATTATTTCTCATAAAAATATGGTCTTTTTGTTAACATGTAATGGGTATACCATTGTTATTTTAAAATAAATTCATTTAAATGAAACATTCTGAGTTTTCATTTCTAAATGGTAAACATTAGTTAATATAACCCATATAAACCAAATCTCTTTGGAGTCCCAACATATTTTAAGATTGTAGAAGGATTCTGAGACCAGATAGTTTCAGAACTGCTGGCCTGGTGAGTCCAGAGACAGACAGGGTCCCCCTGCTCTTCCCAGCCATGCCCTGTGCACATGCAAAACCCTCCTCTAAGTTTCATCAGATTCCCACTGGGGGTCAGGAGGAGAGCGTCCATTTTCCCCATCTCTCCTGGTTCCGGGTTGTCTCTTCCACAGGTGGGTTAGTTTATGGACTATCTTCCTATCCACAGGTGCTTTCCTGGAACTTCGTCATGTCAATTCAAATACAGAATTCAACATCTTTCTAGATTTCCACAACTCTCCCTTCTCACTCATATCAAGCCTGGGCTCATCAGCCAACTTCCTTAAATGCTAAGGAGGTTGGGGAAGAGATGTATATAAATGCAAAGCAATCAACTCCAACTGAATGTTGGACCAAGGTGGTGATTCATCCCAAAGCTTGCACCTTCCGCCTCAATTAGAGAGACTTCAATCTCCCATAATCTCCCGCATCTCACACCAACCTCCCTCGATACACATAAAAGAAAAACAGGGGTTTACTTAGCATCTGCAGCTTTAAGACTCATCTTCTCTCTCCACTCCCAGTGAGACTGTTGCCCTGAGCCCTCGTCTGTCAATTCTGGAGCCTCTACTTTTCGACACTCCTTTGATTTCTTATATTCAAATGCAAACTCATATTCTCTGAGGGTCAGTAGTTCTTTAAAGATCATCTAGTGCTTCTTCACTTTCTGATCTGGTGCTTGAACCCTCCCTATAACATTCCCCTTTGTCAACATCTCTTTTGACAAATAACTCACTGTACTGGGAGGTAGCTACTTCCATTTGTGGATGTATTTAGCAAATTACATCCGGAACAAGAATCTATCATCCGCAATAATAATAAGAGTTAACATCTGTTGAGCACTGTAGGCCAGGATCCGGGCTAAACCCTTACATGTAAGGTCCATTTAACCCTAACAATATCCTTTAGGCTATTATTACGATCTCCACTTCATAGATGAGGCAACGAAAGCACAGAGATTTAACTCGCCGCAGGTCAGAAGTCAGTAAATAGCAGTTAGTAAATAGCAGAGCTGGGATTCAAACCTGAACAGTATGGCTTCGGGCTCTACTCTCTAACCACTGTCCATCCTGCCCCTTCATCTCTGCCCCATATCAAAAATGGAAAATTCCCAGCAGGGCAAGTTCAGTACTGAGAGCTTTTTAAGTGCCTCTATATACCTTCCCATGGAGCCGAGGCTCTCAAATGGTTCCCTGGAGCCACACCTCTGAAGAGTCCACAGATGTGGAGTGAGGCCCAACCATATGCATCTGAAAAAGCTCTGCAAAGATTCTGATGGGGAAACTGCCAAGATGGACAGGCAGATGGGGTTGGCTACAACCTGCCTGACGCTGTGATCACCCAGCCCACAGCCCATGAAATACCTGGCACCAAGAAGGCATGCTATGGTCCCATCAATCCCTGACCTGGTCTCTCTATTAGAAAGCAGAATGGAAGAGAGGCTGGGCTGACTTGTCCCTTTCTCAGGGATCCCACACTTCTCTCGGTCAACCCTGCTTTTTTTTCCCAAGTGTTCCCAAACCACTGGTTCAATAGCCCATTCTAGGATGCGTCCAGGAGTTGACAGCATGCTTATTTATACATAGCTTTAGGATTTTCTTTTGCAATCATTAATAAAAATTGAATTATGTGACACTTTCTTGGTATCTAACTAATTATTCTGTGACTCTGTTGGCCATGCAAGTGGTAGTCTTGGAAACATCTCATATATATGTGTCTTTAAACACCGTTTTATATGCCCTCCGTTGGTTCTTTCCAACTCCTGGAACTGAAAGTTTCTGAGCCACAAGCCAGAACCTCACTGGTTTGGAGTAGCCTGAACCCTCTGAGCACCTGCGAGCCTCTTAGCCATGCTGGACCATCACGTCCAGTCTTTCACCTTGTGGGGAAGATGGGAAACCCAAACAGAAATAGGTGTCAGGTGCCCCTCCATCAGATCACGTGCCCCAAGCAAACTCGGTTATATTTACTGAGTCAGTTGTTTTTACTCTCTCTCTCAGAACACGTTTTAAAAGCCTTTTTCTTATTCTTAAATTTTGGGGGAGGTAAGTTTCAGCTTAGTGTAACCTTATTCTTCTGGTTCTAAACTACATATTTCATTTGTGTTTGGAGAGGGGGCCTGCAGGGAAGAAAGCTCAGAAAAGTGAGAGTTCGAATCTGGCTTGTCTGTGACCCTGGGCAGTTTATTTACTCTCCCTGAGACTCCGTTTCCTCAACTGGAAAATGAGCATAACATCTTTTGTTTTATAGGGCGCTTGTGATGACTCAGTGCAATACTAAACGTGAAGCGCTCAGCACAGTGTCGGGTGTATAAAAGATGCTCCGCAAATGTTCACTCTCTATTTGAGCAAACGTGTCTCCTTCCTCTGATTATACAGATTCTTCTCTGTTTGAGCTCAGAGAGCTTCCCAGCACCCCTCTTTTCTCATGCACAACTTCTCACTTCTCTTTCTTGTGGGCGTCACTGAGGACCATCTTGCATCTCTCTCCCTTTCAATCTGTTTCTAGCTGTGTTCTGTCTTAAAAATTTCTGCCACAGAGAGAGACTGTCTTTGCTTTGAACTTTCTTGAATCTACTTGTATAAACTCAGTTCTGGAGGAAAAGCAGTACCTGGTTGAACCGTCCAAGGGCCAAAGGACCAGTTTCCATGATAGTCCACTTCATGCGAGAACCACCAACATTGACAACAATAGGTCTGGCTGGAATAATTCTCTCAGTGTGAGGCAGGCAAATCCCTCGGCCCAGAAATCAGGCTGAATTGGAAATTAAATTGCATTTCCATGCCAACTGCAAGATGCTTATATCCACAGCTAATTTATCAAGGTGATGCCTCATCCAGGAAGCCCATGGGAATAGAGTGGCTGCATCAGCAAGGTTACAAGCTTGTGTCTGATGAGATGGACTTTCTTTAAAGCGCAACTTGAACCCTTCAAGTTCCTCATTTGGGGGTTTTTGCACTTACTGGCTGCCTCCTCTGTGCCAGGCACTGTGCCAGGGCCTGGAGATGTGGATGCTGGCGGGAAACGGCGCTGCCTTCTCCCTGCTCTGTGCCAGTGGCAGAAAGAGAATCCCATAAGCAAAAGATTCCCAAGCCACAGCACTTTACTTAGCTATCCAGGGTTGAGTTGTTTAGGAAGGTAGAGAGCATTACGGATAACTTCATGGTTAGGAATCTGATTTCTATATTGAACACTGATACTAGTCGTTCACAACGAACAAGGGTGGCCAGACTCTTCACCCAGCCCTTTACACTCATGTATTCCATTCTCCAGGCAATGGTGGGAAATAAATACATGATGATTATCATTATCCCCATTTTACTGATGAAGAAACTGAGACCTAGAAAGTACGTAACTTGCCTGAGGTCATTGTCACCCAATTAATTGATGGTAGAGCTGGGATTTAAACTAAGGTCATTTCATAGCAGAGCCAATGCCTTTAAAGGCCAGATTACACTGCTCCTTTATTTCCCCCAACTTTTAGTTCTAAAAATGTCCAACTACAGAAGAGTTGCAAAATTAGTATCTAGGAGACGCATACCCTTCACCTTGGCTCCCAAATTATTATCAATACTTTGCCATATTTGTACTCCTTCTCTGTGTGTGTGTGTGTGTGTGTGTGTGTGTATTTGTTTTTCTGAATCATTTGAGGCTAGGCTCAGGGACATAAAACACAAGTCTGGTTTGGAAACCTCATGGGGACGAGTTTGGCTGGAGAATGTGTTTGTAGCTGCGGAGACACGAGCAGGAAGCAGGTTGAGACCATGAGATGCCGGCTGTGACAGCCAGGCCTGGAAGTTTGGGGTGTGCTCTAACATGGAGAGGACAGGCAGTGATACAGTGCAGTGAGAGCATAAATTTTATTGAAGGTATTGGGAAGAATTAAAAAATTAAAGATGTGTATTCAGAGAATGGTATTTTTATGGTCTGATTAAATATACATGCTTATTGAAGGCAAGGCAGACGATACAGTTCTTTTAACAAGAAGAACTTTAAAAAATAACCATTGATCTCAACTAAAACCCAGGATATTTCAGTTTATTTCTTTTCTGTTTTACTTTTTCTGCCCACCTATCTATTCACAGATTGGAACCTCATTGTACTTATAGTTTTGTATCCTGATTTTTCACCTTATATTATGTCAATAGCATTTCTGCTTGTTATTAAGTAGTCCTCAAAATAATTTTGCAAAGGTTTAATATTATTGCATCAGATGGATGAACCAAAATTCAGTTAGCCCACTATTTTTTGACTGAAGTTGAGATTGTCTTCAATTTTTCACTATTATAATGTAGTACCATGATGAACACTGCTGAATAAAAGTCTTTGTGTACATCTCTGACGATCTGCTTAGAACAGACTTCTAGAAGTAGGGCTCTCTGGTCAAAGGGTTGCATGGACTATCTCTTTGTTTGGCGCTGGTGTGGGGGAGACAGGAGGGGAGAAGTGGAAAGAAATGCAGTCTGCGGGTTGCAGCAAAGCAGTGAGACGTGATGAGAGTTTGGACTTTGGGGACAGCGTTGAGAATGGAAAGAGTGACAGACAAGAGAAACACCAGGGAGAAATAATCAATAGAACTCAGTGAGCAAGATAACGGAATGTGCAAACTGGGGACACATACAGAGAAACAGTGAAGTCAGGAGAGAGAGGTCTGCTTTGCTTTTACGAGGGTTGAGTAGAGGGCACAGGAAGACATTCAAATCGAAGGACTTATGATCCATCCTCCCGCCCTCCCTTTCTTCCTTTCTCCATTCATCCCTCCATTGAGTCAGGATCATCGACACCTTGCTAAGGGGATAAGTGTAGTTGGAAAGATGGACTTGGGAAGGCAGAATACAGAACCGGGGCCTTTAATGGGCACGCAGGGCAGAGACTTTCAGGAAAGGAAAGTGGATTCAGAGGCCCAGGTTCAAGGGCCAGCTTTGCCACCCACCAGGTGGTCTCCCCCTGGGCTTCTCGTCTGCCTGGTGGACCTCTCAGCTTCCCCTGAGGGCCTACTATGTGCTGGGCCCTGTGCCAGGTGCTGGGGAAGCAGCAACGGCCAGGACTGTCCCTGCCCGTGTGAAGCTGGACTCTCAGGGCACAAGCCAGACCAGAAACAAATGAGTAAATGTGTGACGTAATTGCAGGAGGGCTATGCGGGAAAATGAGGCAGCGTTGGGTGGGAGGAAGTGCCACTGTGCACAGCGGGGGCGACTGTAGACAGGAGGGGATCTGAATGAAGTGCGGGAGAGAGCCAGAGGAGAGCTGGCAGAGAGTGTCCAGACGGAGAGTCAGTAACCGTCAGGACCCAGAGGCTGGAGGAGCTGGGGTTCCAGCAAAAACAACATGGCCTGGTGGCCGGGGTGCACTCCTGGAGGAGAACGCCACCAGAGCAGGAGGCCAGAAATGCCGGGACAGATCACGCGAAGGCTGCAGACCATAGACGAAAGTCTGCATTTGACTCTGAATGTGGCAAGAAACCACTGGAGACAAGAGTTGTGAGCAGGGCGATTATGTCTTTTAAAAATATGGGAGTGGATGAATAGCAATGGTTGAATGGATTAAAAAAAATTATGGTATATCCCTACTCTGGAGCATTATTCAGCCTTAGAAAGGAATGAAATTCTGACACATGCTACAACATAGATAAACCTTGAAAACATTATGCTAAGTGAAATAAGTCAGACGCAAAAGAGCAAATACGGTGTGATCCTACTTATATGAGGTACCTAGAATAGTCAAGTTCATAGAGACAGAAAGTAGAATAGTGGAAAGGGGCTGGGGGGGTGAGGGTGGAGGGAATGGGGGATTATTGTTTAATGGGGACAGAGTTTCAGTTTGGGAAGATGAAAAGTTCTGTAGGTGGATGGGGATGAGGGTTGCACAACAATGTGAAATGTAATTAATGCCACTGAATTGTACACCTCAAAATGGTTAAAATGGTAAATTTTATGCTATGTATATTTATGACAATAAAAAGATATGCGAAAGGATGCTATGCAAAGAATTGTCTCTGGGGTGTATTACTTTCCTAGGACTGCCTTAACAAAATACACAGACTGGGCAACTTAAACAACAGAAATTTATTTTTTTCGTGGTTCTGGAGGCTGGAAGTCCAAGATCAAGGTGCTGGCAAGTTTGGTTTCTGGTGAGGCCTCTCTCCTCTGCTTGTAGATGGTCACTCTGTCCTTCTTGCTGTGTCCTCACACGGCCTTTTCTCTATGTGTGTGTCTCTTCCTCTTCTTATAAGGACATCGGTCCTATTGGATCAGGTCTCCACCCTTATGACCTCATTTAACCTTAATTTCCTTTTAAAAATCTTACCTCCAAATACAGTTACATCGAAGTTAGCACTTCAACTTATGAATCTGGGGGGACACAATTCAGTCCATTACAGGGGTGATGATGTTGAGGGATTGGACGCAGAGTGTTTCTTTGGTACTGTATGGGATCTTCAGAGTCACAGCTCTGGCTTTGTGATCTTGGGCAAGTTATTCAACCTCTCCCAGCTCCAGGATGGGAATAACAAAAGTAGGTAACTCACAGGGCCAGGGCTGGATTGACTGCAGGGATCCTTGTAAAGCCCCAGCAAACCAGTAGCACTCCAGGGACGGTGGCAATTGTTGTTCCTCCTATGGGGCCTGTGAGTTTGGCATGACAGGCTGCTGTTTCTAGACTCGTGAAGCAAGGACAGAGTTAATCAGCCCAAGGATGGCAGGAGCGTCCTGCAGTCCAATATGCCTGGTGGCGTAGGAGTATCCCAGGCTCCAAGGCACAGCGGGTTCCCAGCTGATGTTTACAGATAGCAAGCTGCAAGCCTGGGCTTGGCTCTGCCTGTCAAGCACAGATGGTTTGAAAAATGACACCCAAACTGGCTCAGGGTTAATCAAAAGATTACAGAAAGAAAATTGGGGTAGGCTAACTCCAGCCTCTCAGACACAAGCCTCAGAATCACATCTCCCTCCCTGATTCCTGCCCAATTATCTGCCTCTGCTTCTAAACCACCTCATTCCAGCAAGAAGTGAAAATTGGCTAGACTGGAATTACAGTGGCAATGCTTGCTGGGTGGTATTTCATTTCTTTCCCCTCCCTGCAGTCTCAGCTGTCAGGCTAGTTCTCCCATATTTTTTTGTGGTTTGACTGGAGAAGGGGAATATGTGGATGATGGTCTGGGGTGTAATCTGGGGGGTACAGGTCTCAGCAGAATCCTCCAAGCTGTGCTGCTTCGGTCAGAATGGAGGCCTTAAAACCTTGATTTCTCAAATAAAAGCATGTGTCGCCTCTTGGTCAAGCTGGGGAAGAACCAGTTTTGTCTTTTTTACTTTCCTAGGCCGGGTCTGAGTTTTAGAAATGAAGGGAGCATCATATAGGAAGTAAAACTGGAACTTGGAGACAGACAGCCTGACTTCCAATTCTGACTCTGTCCCGAGCTGGCTGTGTGACCCAGAGCCAGGCCCCTTCCCGTCCTGAAGCTCAGAACTTCTTATCTATAAATTGGGTTAACGAGAGCTCTCCACCTTCTAGGGTTCTTGTGCGTATTAAATAAAATTGTGTGTGCGGTGCTTAGAGCAATGTCGGGCACAGAGCAGGTGCCATGCGTAGTGTTGCAATGATTGCTATAAAATCTTAAAATTCCAAAACTGGAAGGGACGCTTGAAGCTAGCAACTCCCTCATTTTAGTGATGAAGAAACGGAGGCCCAGAGAAGGGAAGGGTCTGGAATCGAAGGCCCAGCTCCCAATCTGCTACTCTTTGTAGTTCTAAGACCACAAGAAGGAACACAATGGCTTCAAGAAGAGAGGACCATGGTGTGCTTTAAGTTCATGGTCCTCCTGCCCTCATCCCAACAGGAGGAAGGCTTTCTTCCGTCTCCAGACTCTGAGGAGTACAGGGAGTGGGATCCCTGGCAATGGTAAACGTTTTTCCTCATGTCTCTTCCTGGAGTCCTGGCTTCCATTGCATCCAGATGGCCTGGGGTGCCTGTACAAGTTTCTCATCTCTGCTTCTTCTGCACAACTCCCTGCCCTCCAGTGGGGCCCTCAGAGCCTGGGTCCTCCCTCCTGCCCTTCCAGTTGGGGCGCAGATGGACACTGAGGAGGAACCCGGCCTCCCCTTTGCGCATCTGGCCAGCTGTAGTGGGCGGGCAGCAAGGGCCATCCCACAGAGCACTGGAGAACTGGGATGCGAGAATGGCCAGGCCCCTGGTCTAGCTTGCACTGATCTCTCATCTCATCAAGGTCCCTGTGGCTGGTGGCTTCTGTCAAACTCCTGCATAGAAATTCAGAACAGGGAGATGGGGCGTGGAGGCCTCTGAATCAGCCTGACAAAGCCCAGACCTCAAAAAGGGACTCCAGTCTCACAGCCTGATGTTGCTGGGCAGGAAACGTGATTAGTCATCATTTATTCAACATCCATCTGGTGCTCAAGGCATCACCAATAAGCCCCATGCAGTGAGTGCCCATGTTCTCACAGGGGCAAGGGGATGGCCAATAAAAGCAAAAACCACTAACTGAAAAGGATAATTTCGGCTGTTGACAAGTTCCCGATTACGGAAGATGTAATTGAGAGTGACTGGGCGTGGAGGGGGCAACTTTGGAGGAGCTGTACATCTAGAGAAGAGCCGGAAGAAGACTTGACTCATAGCCTTGTTTCTTTCGGCTCTGCCTCCTTTCTGTTGGCTACGAGTCCGAGGTTTAATTGCATGAAAAGAAGAGAAGGGTGGGAAGTTGACTTTTCCTGGGCAGCTGTTATGTGCTGGGTGCTGGGTATGCCACGTGCACCATCTCCTTGTAGCCCCATGAGGAGGGAATTACTGGCCCCATTTCCCAGGGGAGGACACAGACTCAAGGTGGCACATGGCTTGTCCCTGGCTATCCTGCCAGAAAGTGGCAGGATTTGAACCCAGGACTGTCTGGCTCCAGAGCTGTGCCCTTGCTTGCCCTGCATCTTCCTGCCGCCCATGGCTGCCTCACATGACCACGTCCGCTCTCAGGAATCAACAGCTGTCTGGGACTTGGGACTTGCGGTCTGATGAGAGAGGTGGTCTGGGGAAGATTCTGTGGCCTGGAAGATTCTGGAATCCTAAGAAGAATGGGAAAGGTGAGGGTCACACTGGCAGGGCCAGGGACCTCTGGGCCTCCAAAGGCTGATTAAGACCTGATTTGATCCACTCCACCCTGTGTGTTTGTACTGCAGCCCTCCCGCCTGCCAGAGGGGCCCATTTCCAGCTACTTTTAATTTGGGAACAAACCAGCCGGTCCCCCGTGGTCCTAGAGTTAATAGGATGTCTGTGCAGCAGGGCTAGGATAAGCAGCTGAACAAATTATTCCTGCCTGGTATTGGTGTCATTTGGAAGAAAGGACCAGTGGCCCCAGAGAGGGACAGCCTTGGCAGGTGGCGGAGGTCCCACCTTCCTCTCTCTCCTCTGCTATGGGACAACAGGGACCCCAGAGAGCTCCTGGTCAGCAAAATGAATCAGGGAGTGATGGGTCTGCTACGGAGGGGCAAGGACAAGAGACCTGTAGGCTGGGATGAGGGCTACTGGACATGGGAGAGCCAAAGCGAGCACACTGCCCACCCTGGCAGGCTCTGGCTTGGGACTGGAGAGGCAGGAATGGACAAGAATATTGGAACTTTCTGCCTATGACAAGGCACAAGCACTCAGAGGTTCCCAGTTGCAACCAGGGAGGGGGCTGAGCTAACATGAGCCCTTTGCTCGCCTGAATGGCCAGGACAGCAAGCCAGCTGGGGCCCGGGCTGGTGGGGACTCTACCTTCCCCAGCAAAGGGAAGTGCACACAAGCTGAGCTGCTCAGGAGGCAGGAGGTGCCCTCCTTCTGGCAGAGGGCACTGTCACATCTCACAGGCTCCAAGATCCCCAGAGTCAAGGTCATTGCTTTTTTTAGACAATTCTAGTAATTCTAGACTGCCTGGTGCCCTAAAACTTGTGTATTTCTCCACTGGCAAGACAATTTCTCACACTTACCCTATAAGAATGGAGCGCAGTGAGGGAGGGCCCCTCATGGGTGAGGAGCTTGAGACAGCAGGTGTCTGGGCCCCAGCGCACCTGTCCCAGAGGTGATTAGTGCCTCCAGGAGAGCACGCATGGGTCTGTCTTGCTGACCTTGGCCTGTGGGGCGTTCCCTTTCCCCATCAAGCTTATTCCTTAACCCAGGTCATGCCACATAACGGAATTTGTCCCAACCCCTTGCAAGACAGGTGGCTGCACTGAAACAACCCAGCAGGTACAACCATTTCTGACAAACCCACCTACAAAATTAGTGGGAAGCTGGTGGCACTCTGCCGGTGACAAGGTGGGGAGCAAAGCCCTCAGGGGCATCCTCTCCAGCCCCGTGGAGAGGCAAGCACCTGGTCTTGACCCCAGTAGAACTCAGGTTCTTTTCCAGCCCTGCCACTCATTGCCAGCTGGGCGACCTGGCTAAGCTAAAGGTCCGTTTCCTTAAAACAATTAAAATGGAGATTGCAATGCCTACTTCCAGGGTCAGGATGGGGCAAGGCAAGAGAGGTGCCTAGGGCATGCAGTTTAAGGAGCTCAGCTCCCTGCAAGTGCAGGGTCCCCTCTTGACCTGCTTGCTGCCAGCCTGTGACTTGTATTATCCTTGTTAAATTAGAAAACAGCCTTGCGTGGTTGATACTGCTATTATCTCCAATGATCAGGGAAGAACCTTGGTTTTGGGAGGTTGTGCAACTCACCCAAGCTCACACAGCTGGTGGACCACAGGGCTGGGACTCCAGCCCAGTCTGCCTGAGGGCAGAGCCCTCCCCACATTCAAGGTCAGTTTCTTGAGGCTCCTGAACAGCAGTGGGGCGGGGAGGCAAGAGGAACGGCTTGTCTCCGATGGGTCTGAAGCTGAGGTCTTGCCTAGCACACAGAGAACCGACCTGGGCGGGGAGGGAGGGGGAGCTGGGGCTCTAGGGCAAGGTTCTTGAGATAAATCTTACACGGTCAGCACCGCCCCCCTTCCAACCCCGCAGCTACGCGGGTGGCCAGGACAACTAGAAGCTCTCCTGGATTGGATTTCTCCCTCCTGCTTTGCGTTGGC